>NC_134460.1:103581374-105011374 GCF_047948215.1 Lycorma delicatula | reverse complement strand
TAGAAATAAACAAAACAGTAGCGTTACAAGTTCACATAAATAAATAGAAGGGAGGTAAGCACTTCATTAAGGTATAGTAATGATGTTCATCACATATCTAACACCGAAACAACTCAAATGTGAATCAGATTCCCCAAGTCCAGCTCGTGTAGGCGTTTTAATCTCCGGACATCTTCACTATTATCTAAAAGATTAACTGAAAGAAAGTTTACATGATTGTCTAATCGTTGACTTTAACTCGAACCGAAACATTTGATCTCGTCGGAAACATAAGGCAATTCAAGATAATCGTGAATTTTCTTGTTCCAAGCAAACCACGGTAGCTCTGCTTTAGATGACGCCAAGTTATTCTGAAAACGTATAGCAGTTCCAAGAAAAGGTAACTTTCCAGGAAGTAGAACGCTAAAAGAAAACAGTTTAATTTTTATGCGCAATTTTCCATAGATCTTACAGAATTACTTCAAATAAAGTAAAACTCCGATAAAGGATAATAATTATAATACTGAAAATAACAAGTTTTAATAAGGTATAAAACCCAAATTCTTCCACTGATGAATTCATTGAGTATAATTCTTAAATACCGATTTTTCTTCTTCCGTGATTAATTATATAATATAAAATATCACATTAAAAATATATGTTGAGGAAATTTGTTAGATTAATTTTAATAATTACAAAAAACAATTTAATCATAACAAACTAAAGCTTCAATAAAATTACAAAAAGAAATGATACGAGAACGAAATTAAAATTGGTTATATTAACAACACAACAAAAAAATGTCTACCTGTCATCATAAACGAAGCCGGCGTCCAGCGTATTGTGATAAAGAATGTAGGCCAGGGCACAAGAGGCCAAGCCCGCAACATCCATTTCGTTTGACCCTAGGCGCTTTGGGGCCACCCTCTGGGACCCGCTTGTTTACCACCGTCCACTACTTGAAAACCACTGACATCAAAACACCTGAAAAATAATAAGACAACAATAAAAAATCATTCTCCATTCTGCATAAAAATAAAAAATGTTCATGTTATTTTATTCACTCATATCGTTATATATATAACAATTATGTAAAAAAAAGAAGAAAGTTCGAGTCATTTCTGTTTCTCCCTGACAATGTTTTTTTACGTTACGTATTAGTAATTGCTTATGCTTAAACAGGTTTAAAACCCGACAAATTATAAATATAATCTTACCAAACCTAACCTACGTTCGCTAGTCAAGGTTATCAGGCGAAGCGAGCGTAGGTTAGATTTGGTTAGATTAAATTTATATTTTTAATTATAAGCAATATTGCTTAAATTGGACCTCTCTCAAATACATTTGGAAGACCCATGTTTGAATAAAATCGACAAAGTTTAATTATAGGCAGCGACATCAGTATCTAGTATTATTGTGCAATATTTTACTATGTAACCAGACACGTTTAAACATGACCAATTATTAATACGTAACGTAAAGAAAACATCTGTGGAGAAAAAATAAAAGTCCCAAAGTTTTACAAACTAAAAATCATACAATTAAAAAAAAAGTATTAGTGTAATTTAATTATAAATTCTTAAAAACAAATTCAACACCAATATCTTGTGATCGTGTATCATTCAAAGCAAGGTTTAAAAAAAATAAACAGAAATGTATAAAATCATGGTAAACCTTCTTAGTTTAACATTCTCTTATACGTACTTGCCGTTGTACAAAATATTTTTGGTTTATTTTTAGAATACAAAAATATAACAGTCTTCTGAACAACCAAATTGAAAGCTGTTACAAAGCAATGTTAATTCGTCCAAACCCATTCTGTACTGCTGAGAAATAGCATCACTGTATAATAATAAACTTGTTTTTAAAATTAAATGTAATACTAATATATTAATTAATCTACTGTAAGACGGTTTATTTTTTAAAATGATTTATTCTAGGTTCCATAAAACAGTTTTAGTTTACAAATAAACTTCTGGAGATTAACATTTGTTAATATGTGTCCGTTTTCTTAAACCGAACGCTTTTCAAGTGCTTCCTTTACTTTGTTAAACTGTCGATTATAACCGATTATTAAAACAATTCTTCGTGTTAAAACTTTAATAAGAGGAAGTAGCCGTATCCAGTATCTTTTCACAGATTATTTCTGATACAAAATCATTCAACATTGTCACCGACACAAAAAAAATATTAACAAATATCGAAAAAGTTTTAGAAGTCAAAGTGGAAATCGTAAATAAATTGTGTTAAATCGCCAGTTTATCATGGCAAAATAAGTTCATAATGAACTAATATACAAAACATTAATAGCTCGGAAAAGACGCTTTGTAAAGAATAAAAAGAAGATTAGGAAATTTTGAATGCATTTTAAGGATGATTTTGGTGAAAATAATTAAAATTAAGCGTAAGAAGATTAGGATAACAAACGACATAAAAGAGGAAATATTTTAAGCTACTAATTATGATTAATAAGTACAGATTTTTGTAGGTTACAAATCTTTTAATTTGGAAAAGTGGGATAATATTCGAAGAAATTACGATGATATCTTTAATAAGCAGAGAATTGTGTGCGTGTCGTGTTGTGTGTGTGTGCACACACACACACACACTGAATTCTAGATATATTGTTAAACAAGAATAAAGCTTGCATACGTAGTATTAAGAATAAATTTAGAACCTATCTTTCACATTAAATATTCATTATTATTATTATTATTAAAAATAATTTATAATTTGGAATTGATAAGAAATAATTCCTTTAGTTATAAACGAGAAATATAATTCGTAATAAAAATTATTATTAATGTTACCTAATTATTTACATGTTAATAAGTTTTCTTTATGAAAAACGTGGATTAAAATATGTTTTAACACACACAAGCGTAAGTATATATACATACATACAGCACACAAACTAGCTATTGCAAGTGACACAGTTAAAAAAACATAGAAATCCTATTTAAAAAAATATATATTTACCTTGAGTGAAATTCTCTTTTAATAATAACTAAGAATAACATTAAAATTTTACTAAGTTAAATGTTTTTGTTTATAAAATTAACACAGTACATAACAAAAGCGTTTAATACTTTATTATTAATGCTCAACTACACACGAAACGGAGACAGACGCAGTAGACATGCCTTTAACAAAACACACCGACACACTAGTATAACTGAAGCAACTGAGTAATGCGGCACGCGTTCGTTGATTAACGAACATTGGTTGATGTCAGCCGAACGTACTTCGGGTGGCTACGAGTGCCTCTTCGAACTATCATACATCATATTCATTAATTAGACAACACAACGAAAATGTTTTATAACTTATATATACTTTATGCGTTGATTAAAACAAATTGAAACCATCTAAAACAATTAAAATTGTAAAATAGTGTTTTGTTATCTGTGTACAAATATATTTATAATTTTTATAATAACAGTAAAATAGTTTATTAATAATAAAATTGTAATAAATATTTTTTAAATTATATACAATAAATAACTATACTAAGAATCGTATTTTAAAAAGTAATTCTACTAAATATTTTGCAAAAATAAATTAAATAAAACCTAGTCAAATTAAATTTTTTTTCATAGAACATTTTTAAATTTCGTATGTAAAATGTACAATTAATTAATGTATTTTGCTATGCGCATATCAATCATCAATTAATCGTACATTTTAAAAAAAAGTAAAAAATATAAAAATAATCTACTATTTTCTAAATACTTAATAATTTCAATAGTAAAGAAATTAGTGTTTAAGATGTACAATTATTTTGTTCACAAAAATAATAGTTAAAAAAAAAATTATATACAGCGTTAATAACAACTTCCTTACCAAACGTAGATGAAGTTTAACAGTAAAAATTAATCGTAAAAATCAATATTGATTGTAACTTAAAAATGAATTTCCATTAAACTTTCAGGAAATTTGGATTAATATACATATATCTACATAATGTATAAAAAAATATTTCGTGAATGATTCATAATCAAGCCCAGAAAAAACTACTCAAGGTAATTTAATGAAAATTTGTAAACACGTTCTTATGGTGTAAATATACATTAAGAATATATTTTTTTGAAATTCCGAGTTTAAAGAGTTGAAATGGAGTAACAATGAAATTTATTACTTTTTTTTTATTTTCTCGGTAACTTTTCTCGGTAATTTTTTGTTTGTATAATTTTCATGTAAATATCTAAAAAAAAGAACTCTTGATTTTTCTAAATTCGACCTTGAAAGTGGTAAAGAAAGGTAAAAAAAAAAATTATTGCAATTTTCCCCATTTCCGAGTATAATAAACGAGATATTCACTACATCGGGGCTTGGAAATATTCTTCAGATAAATATCTAAAAACCACTTTTGGGTTTTTTGTATTTCGATGTTTTAAGAAGTGCGACGGACTCGGCTCAACCAGTACAGCCACTGCCACTGTTACTGTATGTGCAACGCAACTTAGCTGTACCTGCCTCAAGTTACTCGATTAAAAAATCTGATGTGGACACCACATGACTCCTTGTACGCCTATTAAATTACATATACACATTTTTTTTTAAATCAAAAGTACATAAAATTTTATTTCATTATTAACTTCTGATATTTATTCATTTTTTATTATTATTATTAATAAATCAATAAATATATATTTTTTTTAATTAAAAAAAGGAGATGTCTAAATTGCACTAATGCGCCCTTGTAAGTTCCAAATATTTCATTAATTAAACTTTATTTGGATACAACACTGGAAAAAATGAAAATAAGTACCACTTATGATTTATCGTTAAAAACCTCTCGATGAAGGCTTATTAATATAGTTAAGAAAATATCCAAGATCCAAAAGAATTTGGATTTTGGGCTTTTTTGGACACTTTTGTTTAGTTGATTGCATTCAAAAAAGGTGCACAACTAGATGTTACAACAGTCCTAAATCTGAAATTTCAACATCCTACAGCTAACCGTTTTTGAGTTTGCGGGATATGTTAGTACATACCTATGTACAGACGTCACGCTGAAACTAGTCAAAATAGATCTAGGGTTGGTCAAACTGAATATTTCCGTTGAAATCTGAAAACGGAAATTTTTCGCGATCACAGTACTTCCTTCACTTCGTACAAGGAAATAAAACAGCCCCAGTGAAGGCTGAATTGGGTATAAGCCGGCGGTAACCAGAATTTTAAACAAATAGGCTTTAGATATATTTTCTCTCTTAACCATAAAAATCTGTAATGAATCAAAAAATGTTTTAGACAAAACTTATTTAAAAATGCTGTTATTTAAAAACAATAAAATTTAAGCGAGAATATGGTAAAAGAAAGGGGTTCGAACCGGAAAAAGGATTATGTATTTATAATTTTCCCTGGTATATATTTAAAATTGCCTAACCCTGAATCATGGCTGAAATTAATTCAACTACTACGTTATAAAAATCTTGTAAACCATTTAAGAATGATATCTGTATAGATTGAACACTTTTATATAACCGATTTTTTTTTTAGGTTATCTAGTAACTCTACGATATGATTTGATCAACTCTACGATAACTTTTTAACTTCTGTTTGTAATTTGAGTGATCCAGTAAATGTAAATCATAAAATAAAGTTAGAAAAGTCTCATTCATTCATTTTAAAACTAACTGTATCCAGTGATGCTATAAATAGAGATTACATAAATTACAAGTAATTTTTTTCAAAAAATAATCTTCACTGGCTAAATCTTTTACCTACAAGTAAGATTTATAGCAATGATATACGTTTTTTCAGATCGAAGTTTTATTTTACTGAATTATCTATATATCAGATTGAAAAAGATTCTTGCGCAGTTGTGCGCAAGAAGACCGACTTTACGTTAATTTAATTTGGTTTTAATATTACTGTCCCGTCAAGATAGCGCTAAAGCAGAGTTGTAGCTCTAAAAAGGGGAAATAATGTAATCGGTCCAGTTTAGGTGTATGCGTTTTTCATTGGATCTTGACGTTCATCGGATCTAGACACCTAAGAAACACGAAAAACCGGATGGAAATTTTCCGTATGTAGGTATGTGTGTTCGGTGTTGCACTCTAAATCACCTTATATCTCCAGAATTACTAAACCAATTTTGACAAAAACTTGATTAGATTACTTCTATATATGAGATATTGATTCCATTAAATTTTCAACTTAAAAGGCAAGGAGCTGAGGCTGCAGAATAAGTTCACCCTCAATATCTTGAGATTTCGCCTCATTAAGGTCATATTTTCTTAGGCATATTTGTTAGTAATTAAAAAATAATAATATTTGCAAAAAAAATTCGAAATCGCAACCATCCCCAAAAAAAAAAAATGCTAATGTAGTCGACTGCTATATTGTAACGTCACAGGTGAGCGGTAGAATTAAATAAATGAATTATAATATTTAATGTATAAAAAGTTATCTCGGTCTGGCTGGATTCGAACTCGATCACCCGGTTGACTAGTTACCTAGTGCGTTAAGCCTCGCGGCTACATCAGTCTGCCAACCATACAAGCGAAATTTGTTCTATGTAAGTTGTGAAATTACATTAGTTTGTGTCAACCGTACCGCTAGTACCGTCATACCCGCGCGAATTAAATACGGTATGCGCTCGCACATTACTTAGAATCATTGAATTAATAAACGGAAAAATATCATATTTAAAAAAAAAAGATAAATATTTTAAATTAAATTATGTGTGTACGTGTGTGTAAGCCGTGGATCAGAGACTACCCACATTTGTAGGACTTTCCCGAAACGCGGCTTTAACAAGAAAGCTGACAGACTGTCAGTTTTGATTTTTAATTTGGTTTAATACTGCAAACAATAGATCTTAGACAAAGAAATATTAACATTCCAACTTGTAGCATCATAACGAACCAGGATCTTTTAACTTGCCCCGCTCAAATGTTTATTTATCGATGATATTAAACTGAGCATATCTCAAGACACGACACAATCAATCTTTATCAAATTTAAACTTGCACAATTTTAGATTCACTATTACAGCATATCTAAATTTTAATGAAATTCATCAAGTAGTTTTGGTGATTATCGAACTAAAAAATTTCATACATATGCCTTATATATATATATATATATATATATATATATATATAAACTTCAATTTTAGTGAATGGTATTCCATCTCAAAACGTCACGAAAGATCATTTTCACTCCCTTCTTCCACCATGCAACTGAAAGTATTACAATACTTTACTTCAAAAAGTCACTAAAAATAATATAGAATTAAATAAAATTTTGAAAGACTACCGTTATCTTAGTCAAAAAATTATTCAATGGAAAATTTTTAATTCGTATCTTTTATATCTTTAAATAATTAGAATTTTTCTCATGAATGTTTCCTTTTTCCTAAAATCAAAGGTGTTATAAAAGTAGTGGAATATTTATTGAAATACACAAATGTTTTAATAGTTGCACACACACATATGTATATATATATATACTCGTATATTAAAGACACTTAAGATACTATATATAAATATATGTATTAAGATAGTTTCAAATTTAAACCCTAAGTTGGGTTGAGAATGGTGTGGTAAAAGTTTATTCTGAAACGTGAATTGTAATAAAAATAAGTTTCTTTTTTTTATTTAACATTTTACAGTCCTCAGAACTTTTTTTTTTTTTCATTGATACAATTACAATACAATCGGCTCTCCTGCGGAGCCATAAGTTAGTTTCCTGACAAAAGTACGTGATAAGAAGGTCCTTAAGGAACACCCAAAATAAATAATACCCAATAAACAGTTGTAATAAAACTTAAAGTCAAATATGAAATTTCAAGCTCAGTCATAAATCGCAAACTAATAATTTCAGCACCATATAGTCCACAAAACAAACATTAATAACAAATAGAAAAGAAACAGAAAGAGAAGTAACAAGAAATTAGATATGACACCACTAAACTTGACGGTGTTAGATTACAAACTATTACGTAGACCCTAAGTACATGGGCTTGATTTGAATAATATTTTAGAACCTTTAATCTAATATTGAAAAAAAAATTAAGGTGATATTTTTGGAAACTAAATTTTACTTTAAGAAAATTTATCGTATGCAGTTTTTATGTTTACCTGCATGAAAAATAAAATAATAATTTTTGAAGTTTTGCCGTTGATTAGATATTTGTTTAACGATTGTTAGATAGATTTTTATATTTTTCTTTTTTTTTAAACATTCGACCCTTAAAAAGTAGACTATTCTTTCAATTCTTTAAAATTCTTTGTAAAAGGGAAATAATATTTGTAATCACTTACCTATTTAATTTTTCATCGTTCTTTTAAAAAAATTTCATTTAAAGAAAGATTCTATGATTTACGAGCACTACAAATCCCTGTTTAAAGTCTTTCTAGGTTTAACTGTAAAAATATTTATCCAACACCTTTTAAACACTTATGAAATAATAAATTCAAAAATAATATCACAGCTGGTTACAGTTTTAGATCTACGATTATGGTTAGGACATAATTTTATTTAATTTTTTTAAATTAATATTATTCTCAATAGTTAGTTTTAATATTTATGGTAAACATGACTTACAATTAAGTCTTAGAGAATATAATCCTGGCTAACAAATGCTTATTAATCAAACCGGGTTGAATTAATTAATTCTGAAACGTAAAGCTACCTTTATATCGAGGTAATAAAACAAACACGATATCGTAATGCTTGTGAGTGAATAGGATACCGTTTAAATCACCATTTTATAGATTTTGAACATGGATAATTCTGTACTACAACATAGGCTTATTATAGCTGATCGTTACTCTGAATTAATTTTCAAGCTGATAATCATATATGTACCTACATGTAAGTATATTTTACCATTTGTCTATCACAGTTTCTGTAGTTCTAAGGTACCAATATCATCTTCTTTGTTAAATCTTTTCTTAATTTCTTTAGTCTTTATATATCCTTCCTTCATTTTATGATCATTATTCTTTCATTTTCCTGAACTCATTAAGGAGAATACTTTTAAAAAACCCTATCCAATATTTCAAAGCAAATTCTTGTTTCTTTATTTTTGTCTTGTAATCATTTCTTTTTCTTTGGACTTTCTATCTAATAATTTTCTTTTTGTTTCTGGGTACAGAATAATAATTTCAAATTATACGATTTTTTAAAGATCACATATATTTAAATATTATTAACTTTAACTTAAATATAATGTATATATAACCTTTTTTTTAATAAAAATTTATGTTATAATTATGATTGTTAGATTTCATTTTTATTATTCAGAGTTACATTTAGTTTTATTATTAATTAATAAATATAGCCCATGGGAATCTGCAATTTTTGCCTTGTTCGAGTCGATAATATTTTAATTAAAAAGCTACTTTATTAACATAAATGTATGAAAATTATTTTAAATATTGTAACATAAATTCAACTTTTATGCATAAAAGATTTGAAAACTATTGCAATTTACTCTTAACTTTTTTGAATTCTATATTCAAATTTTAGTGTAACATATTAGAGGTTATTTGATAATCGTAGTTAGACACGATTAATAGGTTTTGTATTAAAATTTATTTTGTTTTTAATCTCCCTTGGTAACAGAACAACAGTACAGTGGCTTATTGCAACAAGATAATTAGTTCCATTATTCCATTAATAGAACACTGTTATAAATATATAACATGTATGGATATATATATATATGTGTATATATATATATATATGTATATATTGTGTTCCATATTCCACAAACAATTGACTAGGCTACCTTCATTTATACTCATACAAATTCCTTCTCTCACTACCAACTACTCACACTCTAAATAAACATACTCATTATATATAATGACGAGAATAATAAATTATTCAAGTAATAGTATTTTAAAGAAGTTTGACACAATAATTATTTTTAATATCTTATAAAAAACATACCGAAAATTGATAGCAGTGATTTATTTATCCCTCTTGTATCAATTTTCGTCATTTTTTCATTAAAATTCTATAAAAAAAATATAAATGTATTGGTGTTACGTAGCATTTAATGGAAAAACAAAAAATCTTTTATAAATATATTCTAAAAAATTAAATTTTAGAATATATTTTATACATATTTTTCTAAAATTTAAAAATAATTTCTCCAAAATTAAATCTTTCTATTTGACAGTCTAACTACGGGATTTCTTAACACCGTAAGTTTAAGAAACAAATTTTATAATTATTAGATTGAAATCTATTAAAAATTACAAAGAATTTCAACTGATATTAGATGTTGAAAAAAGTTGACTGTATTTCAATAGTGATACTAACGTAAGGAATTCCAATAAATCGATGAATGTCAAAAAGTATTTAAATTTGGTTTTGTTTTACCATTATTCTTAAAAATAAAACAAAAATGAAAGAAAATGCTAATGAAATTAGTATTAGCAAAGAAACTAATGAAATTTAAAAAATTATAATATATATATATATATATATATATATATATATATATATATATATTTTTTTTATTTTATTTTAAATATGTAAACCCCGTTTCAAAATTGATCCTTTAAAATTCTTACAAATACAATACTTAATCAAATATTATTTTCTATAATACATGCATTCCTGTTTTTAGATCATAAACTTATTTACGAATTTTTTTCCTTTAATATACCATTTTCAAAGCTTGTTTTTTTTTTTAATCTTTTTCACTTTCTCTCCCTAATAAAAAGTTCAGGAAATATTTTTATCTAATATCAAATTTTTACATTCCCGTCTAGCGCTATAGCAGAAGTACAGCTGTAAAAGGTAAAGTATTGTAACCGGTCCAATTCGGGCATATGCGGTTTTCACCGTATCTTGACGATTTGACACCCAAGGAACCCGAAAAACCGGATGGAAATTTTCCGGATGTTCGTATGTACGTGTGTTTGGTGTCGCACTCTAAATAATCTTATATATCTAGAACTGCTGACCCGATTTTGACCAAACTTCGTCAAATTACATCTATATATGAGGCATAGATGCCATTAAATTTTCAACTTAAAAGGTCAAGGGATGAGGGTGTAGAGCAAGGTCACCCTCAGTATCTCGAGATTTCGCATAATTAAGGTCATATTATTCTTAGGCCCATTTGTTAACAATTAAAAAATAATATTTGCAAAATAAACCTTTTGCAAAATCGCACCCCCACCCTAAAAAATGCTCTAAACTAGTGGTTAAGTTGGTATACTGCGTCAATAGTACCTCCTGTCACCACTAGGAGCGCTAGTGTGGCACTGACGTGCTAAATTAAGTTGTGTGTGTATGCGTGTGTAAGCCGTGTGACGGAAAATTCCTAAAACTATGTTGTCAGCTTTTTTTATATAAGTATAATATACTCCAAGAAAAGCATAATTTGGTGATGATAACTGCCTTACGATGATTTCTTTATGCTTTCCCAACCTTTACAATTTTTTCTCAAAATATTAAAAATTATTTTCCCTTTGTTATATCCTTATTTCTATAGCTTAATTATCCTTTTTTCTTTTTTCTTTCAATAATATTTGGTAATTTACCAATTTTATTATTATAAAATAATTTATTGTAATTTGATTAAAAACTTATTATTATATTACCACACATTTCATTTACTTTAAAATTATGTAGAAATTTTTTTACTCTATCAATTTTATAATTTTTCTATTTAATACTACATATACAGTTTGTAGCATGAATTTAATATTTTATTTATGTTTACAAATTTTGCGCGAGTAAATCTATTAATCATTGATTCGATTATACAGAGAGATATTTACTGAGAGGCACATAGTAACGTTTAATCATGATAGTAGATATGTAACAAACCTATAATGATCGTTATTAATGGACGAGTACGATGAAAACTACGACACTGGCCGAGGCTGGCGTCGTAAACTTCGCAAGAGTGCAATAATGGCCATTATAGAGAGTTGCATACCGAATTTTTTCTACGATTGAGAAAATATTGAGATTAATGACTAAAAAAAAAACGATAGAATCATTATTTACGGAATAATTATTTTAAATTTTTCAAAAACTACATTACACAATACATTTCTGTAGCAATAGGTTATTATTTATAAGTTTTGATTTTTCTTTAATATCGATTGGTGTTAAAGACATTTTTTCATCAGTATTCGACATAATTAACAAAAGGATAAACAGTGTAATATAGAAACGTAGTTTCGTATTGGTGTACTTCAAAATTGACCTCTGCTTCCCAACTATTAAATGGTATTGAAATCAAATTAAAAAAACAGTTGCTACATTAAACAATACCCGCTTCTCGTCAGTCAGTGGTTGAGAAGAGTAGGCTTTTGATTGGTTGAACACCTATATCAAAATGAAAATTTGTTTCATAAAGACACTCATGATACAGATTCCAGCCTCGTAATTCATAATTTATCTCAGTTATAGAAAAATACATATAATAGTCACAACAATAATAATAATGATAATATTTATAACTGTTACAAATACATTATTTATATATAAACTATATCACTCTACAAGATTATCACTACTCCAAACAATGTATTAACACTACTGTCACTGATACTTCCTCGTCTGGATGAACAGTCAGCTTTATCATATTATATGTAACAAGAGATATTAGGAGGCCTAAGTACCTGAAAAGTCTTTTATACTCACATAGGACAGCCACTGTGATTCATTCTTCTTCATTGAGTTTCTTGCCGAAACTCACACAAGATGAAGAGATTAAGGATAAGGAAAACTATGAATAGGAAGAGAGAGACGAGCTACTTAAAACAAGTTACAAATAAAACGAGACGAACAATTCCATCCAAATATGTGTTTGAAGGCCTGCTACAGGCAGTAGACAATTCATCAAAAAATCCTACAGGAGTCGCATTACATCCAATATCAGTGAAACTCATAACAGACCATCTACATTCGACTATAAACGTTTTTTCTATAAAAATATTGCTTTCTACCAAATAATTAAGAGCTGTTGGTTTATAAGTTCAGGTTTTCTTAATGAAAACCTATACTTATATCCTGAATTGTGCAGCCAAATCTACTAAAACAAGTACATTTTCGGCCCAATATCTCTTTTTGTATTCTAAAAATATACAAGAAAAATTTTGAATTTAAATAATATTTTTATGTAAATCCAAAAATATTATTAAATTGTTCTCAAAGCAAATGCAGTGATACTTAAAGTCTACTTCGTACCATGCTAAAAAAAGAAAATGTTAAAAAAATAAAGAAATTAACTAAACTTATCAAACGGATTTAGTAAAAATTAAGAACATAATTAATTTATATTGCTACTTTTTTGGTTTAAAAAGGCATAGTAATTAAAAATCAATGTATGGTAATTAAGTTATATAATGTTAAGAGTAAAAAATTTAATCCATCATTAATTAATTAATAGTAGAAAAGGTTACTAAAAATTTTTTTTAATGGAAATGAAGCAATTTTTTTTAAATATATTCTTTATTTAAATACATTTTTTTTTAAATTTAATTGTTAAATTCACATAAAAAAAAAATACAATATGCATAATGAAAAATGTATTCATAAAAAGTAAGTTAATGATAAAATTGTTGCTTTAAATTAAAAAATAATAACAACAATTAACTTCAAACAAAATAAAATTAAAGCTGTAATTAAAATGATAATGAAATTTTAAACTGATATTTTACTACACTGATGGAATTTTATTAATGAAGGGAAATCTGCAATACTTTAAAGCGAGCAGTAACATTTTACTATAAATAAAGTAAGAATTTATTTCGTTAAATCGATATTATAATATGTTATAACCCTTAATCCACATTTACCACCCACTCCTATCCAATATTTGCTTCATTATCACTATTATTTCTGTCAGTAAAGCCTCACAGTTTCTACTTCAATAAAACCGATAGAAAATTATTGCAGTAATTAATTTTAAACAACATCCTAGACAGAAGGAGCGATGTGGTGTATGTATTGGATTACCCTTAAAATCATATCAAAATTATAAACACCAATATTACACCATCGTTATTAAAAACTTATTTTGTTTAAAGACTTAAAAAAATAACATTACAACTAATTAATTGTAGTAAGCTTACTAAAAATATATAAAAATAAAATTATGAATTATCATTTATTAATACGAATATTGATAATTAGAAAAATATTTTTCCCCTAATAATGAATTTAATTAATCGAGCTTTTAATTTTTTTTCTTGTTTTACCAATGCTTTAAATTCAAAAAGATCCAACTTTGAAAAATTTAGAAAAAATAAAGATACAAATTTTATGCGCTTTAAATTTTTATACGAAATTCTCTGATCTGCTAATAAATTCTGTGTAAAAATAAATGTTCATTTTAGTAATATTTCTACCAAAAAAAAAACAATAGTAATAATAATTAATATAAATGCAAAAAAAATCTGTTAATAAGTGGATGTGTTTTGAATATAATTATTTATTACCAATTTCATGCTTTAAAAAAAGCAATAAAATAATTAATATAAATGCAAAAAAATCTATTAATAAGTGGATGTGTTTTGAATATAATTATTTATTACAAATTTCACGCTACAGTAAAGATTTATTTCAATGTACGTTCACAGTTTACACAAATATATTATAAGCGTGTATAAATTAAATAAATGCAAATATACAAGCATTAACACAGAATTAATTAATTAGCAGTTGCTAGAAAAATCTAATTAAAAAATATAAAGTAAAATTAAATTAATAAAACAATTTTTTAAAAAAATAATCCAATTATAATACTGAGCGATGATAAATGTTGTGTTTAAATTTCTTAATAAATTATTAATCAATATTGATATAATTAATGACAAAATAATTAAACTACATTTGAAAAAATATATATATATTCACTAACAATATCTCATTACTATATAAACAGACGTCTTTTTCTTTTATTCCCTATAACCGCAAGAACTACAGAATCGATTACGAGATTTCAACTGTAGGTTTCTTAACTCCTGTAATGTTTACCACAGTTCAAACCTCATTGTTCAAACCTCAGTTCAAACCTCATCAATCTCATTGCTATATAAATCATAAATAAAATAAACGTAAAATGAGTAAGCTAAAGAGCTTTATTTACTAAATTTAATGTCACTGTCTACATAGATACTGTCTATATCGACCACTGTCTATTCGACTTCGATACTGTCTATCGACTTCTTCAGAAGTCGATAGACAGATTTACAAAACATATGCGATTTACAAATTTTTTTTTCTTTAACCTCCGGGACCACCTTTAGGTATTGCTTCAGAGGTTGAGATGAATGATTTGTAGCGTTTGTGAAAATGCCATGCCTGACCGGGATTCGAACCCAGGACCTCCGGATGAAAGGCCGAGACGTTACTAATCGCGCCACGGAGGCCGGAGATTTACTAAACTTAGTAGCATTGTTCAATCTGGCGGTGACCCTCGAGAATTCATCCTACGCAAGAAGCACTCTCTAGATATTTATATCCTCAATAAAAGAGCTCCATCAAGTTAAGCCATACATATAATTCAAATTTCAATTTGGTATTAATATTTTCATCATATCTAAGTCGGCGAGGTCACAGATAAGAAAAATAGAACTTCTACAGCTACTAAAATTTATGATAGTAGACAACTTGAATCTACGCCACAGCGATCTCAAAGTCTTGAAAAGCAACGTATAGGCTCGGATCAAAATTGAGTTAAACCTTTGAGATAATTCTGAGAGCAAGTGCCCATATTTAATTACTAAAAAATGATTTCCAAATTTTGAAGTCTTATACGCCTATAGCGCGGGTGAAGCCGTGATTGGGGTTAGTTAATTAATACTTAATTAAAATGTTTCTATAATATATTTCATTATTAGAGAATATGAGAGTACATTACATGAAACAATTACAAAAACCTTTTAATCCTTCAAAATCCAGATATGACCAATCTAGTTTTGAAGGATTTTGTAATCCTTAGTTTTTTACACATTAAACTATACCAGTAAAAACAAAAGAAAAGAGGAAAATCATTAATTCATATCCCTTAAGTTGGCAATAATTCGTATATTAATATTTTAAATATCCCATTTAGTTTGAAATAGTTAAATATTTTGCACATCTCTTTGATCACTAATTGGAGAGAAATCTTTTAGACGTAAAATTGTAAAAGATATTTTTCGGGTTGAAGTTATGTGATAATTCTATCAAAGCGAGATTTGGATATTTTATTTTAGAAAACTATATGTTTATTTATTGTAAATTTATATTCTGTTCGAACTCGAAATATGCTGATCGATTTAACCAAGTTCACAACCGGTTAAGTTTATCCTCTTGAAATAACCTAACAACTTATTTCTTCTGAAGCTTTACTTCGATCTAGCCTTTAAAAAAAGGAATTGTTCAAGATATTAATGTCAGATCTTGAAAATAAATTGAATTTATATATCCTATCCAGAACAAATAGTGGAATACTATATCGTTTGTAACACTTATCGATAATCTTAGAATTGAGTCAACTCCTGAAATTTTATTTTTATATTAATTTTTATTCCTGTTTTAACTTCTATTCCTGTGTAGCCGTAACGATTTTCATCGTAGGTAAGAAAACTAATATCATATAAGATATTTTCATAAACCACTGAAATTAGTGAAAATGAGTTCTAGTGAAAATTTATATTGAAATATTTCTTGTGCCGAGTTATAACCATGTATTATATTGCGGAATATATTATTTTGTGTTTAATGGAAGGTATTAAGAAATTATAAACAACTTATACCAAAAAAAAATTAATTATAAATATGATATCTATGAAACCATGAACTACGAAGTAACTTACCACTTACACATGCATATAAATATAATCATTATTTACTGTTAAAATTTTATTATCTCCACATTAAAAATGAAACATTTAACAACATGGAAACTGATAAAATGGAGTCAAGAAATAAGTTTTACGGTAAAAATATTGGAATTCCAATATTTTATCCAATAAGATTTCTTGATCAAAGATCAAAGAAGTCAGTCTCTCTTGATGTATATTTTCCTCCTTCTTTTATTACATAAAAAATTACTAATAATGTCTTCTCCAGATAGTAACATGTTCCTTTTTAAAGATTATTCATTTAAGGCATCTCTTAAAAAATTTTAATTTAAGTTTCTTTACTATACAGAAATAGGCTGTCGGTATCACTTAATCGGTCGTCAGTGTTTACAGCTTTTGATATCTTTCTTAGTATATTTCGTTTTTAAAAAAGGAAATTGTGAATTTTCCTTTTTAGTCTTATCTTTACTAATCCCTCCTTATTATTAAATAGAGGCTTTTTGTTGTTTCTACCCGAAGATTATAATACTACTTGTTTCTTTCCTTTATTTAATAGTAGAGAATATAACTGGAATAGCAAATACTATAAAAATTTCTCTTTTAAATAATATTCAAGATTTTCATCTTTTAAAGCTACACTTATATCTCCCTGAAAAAGCTTATTTTTTTGCCTTTTTTTAAGGATAAGACATGCATGTCTTGGCCCTTGTAAGAAATATATCGTTTGATTTTAAACAAAATATCACATAGATATTAACATCCTTTTACAAAGTTATTACAATTTTATTTTTTACAGCCGAACATGAGCAAAAGTAAGTAAATAAAAACGTTGTAGAGCCGACTACAAAAATTAACTTAATTTTCGCGAATTTCTTCTGTGTGCGTCTTTGATCACGTGTACACATGATTAACTTTTTTTATTATTTGTAACAACATTAATCTAAAAGGAGGAAATTTAATTTTATGAAAAATTCAAACTCAATTTTTATAATTATATTAAATATTTAATATTTATTCAAATTTGTTTTTCATATATGTTCTTAACGCAAACTTTGTTTAAAAATTAGTTCCTTTCTTTTAAATTAAAAATGTTACAACAAATGAAAACACACCAAAAATTTGTTTAAAGTTTTATGTTCTTAATTTTTTCTAATTTTTTTTTTTACCTCCGGAACCACCGTTAGGTATAACTTCAGAGGATGAGACGAATGGCAATTATAATAGGGTGATAAAATGCCATGCCTGACCGGGATTCAAACCCGGGATCTCCGAATGAAAGGCTGAGACGCTACAACTCGCACTACGGAGGCCGGCATAATACGGTAATTTAAATTATAACTAATCAACGGGAAGAAGATTAAGAATATGATATATATATTTATATATTCACTACTAGCATCCCCATGTGTATCATTCCTTGTGTTTTCGGTCGCGGTCAACTGTTTTATTTTCTATTTTATGGATTTAATCAAGTAACCGGAGGCAGGTGTAGCCAGTCGCGTTGCAAATACAGTACAGTACCATTGGCTACGTTGGTTGAGCCCCCACGCCGTACACCGTCACACCCCTTAAAAAGCCGAAATTCAAAAAAAAGACCCGGAAATAATTTTTGAATATTTATCTAAAGAGTATTTCCAAGTAATAAATATCTCCAAAAATATTTTCCAAAAGTAATAAATATCTCGTTTATTACAGTCGGAAGTGGAGAAATTTTGCAATAATTTTTTCAAAATATTTATTACTTCATCTCTTTCAAGTTAAATTTCAAAAAATCTACAAGTTTGCTTTTAGATATTCGTTTAGATATTTTATGAAGATTACACACACCAGAAATTAAGTTGATATCTTCATTTGTTATCGAGAGATTAAAAAAATAGTAAATTTCATTGTAATGAATTTTAACCTTTTAAAGTCGGAATTTCAAAAAATCCTTTCTCAGTGCACTTATACCGTAAAAAGACCGTGTATTCCGATTTTCAACAATTTATCTTCAGTAACTTTAGCTTGGCGTTGATTATGAATCAGTCACGACAAATTATTTTATGCAAACTATGAAATTTATTTCAAGTTTAAAACTTTCTGAGGTTATAGCCAATTTTAAATTGATTTAATAGTTCATTTCATTGAGCTCAAATGATTTCAAAATATCCTAAGAATGAGAGTACGAATATTTTAATCAAATTATAAGTAAGAAATCGATAAAATTTTAATGAACATAATATTTACTTTTAGTAGATCTTACTGGAACTTAAATTTTGATACAAATTAATTATCTATATTAAAATTCAGTCGTTAAAAACAGTTAAAAAAATGGAAAATATTTATGAAAATACTTAATTTAGACTCATACATAGAACTAACTCAAAATGAAATATGCATTTTTTATATTAATTATTATATTAAGAGTCTAAATAAAATATATAAAAAATAAAGCGCAAGTTCAAATCTACTTTATTTCATAAATTAAAGACAACTATTTTGCATAAGGTAAATTTGGATTTTAAAGAACTGTTTATAATTTTATAAAAATTTTAATATTTTTATTATCAAAATATACAGTAACCTGCTAATTATTTGGACACATTATTAGCACCTACAAACAGATTTTACAAAAAAAAAAAAAATATATATATATTTTTTACAAACAGATTATTTTTAATAAAGTCCGATGTTTTGTAATCCCATGTTTATGGTACCTCTTGTAGTCAAATTATTAGCAAATAACCTCTATGTTTGCGCGTGCGTGTGTTTAAAAATACTTTCAGATAATTACTCTGTCACCAAGAATAATAGAGAAGTTTTACAACTAACCTTCGGTTATTATATAAAATTTAATTCACTAGTGTATTCAGTAAATTAGATTACATTTTTCCTGATTAATTATACAGTATTCGGAAAGTTGCTGTGCGCTGGGTTTATGGAAGTGTAATGATGAAAATTTCTTAATTATTACTTTGTATTTTTATTTAATTATTTTATAGAAACGGATATTACAGTAACTGGAATAGTTTATAAAAGATGTTGAAAATGACTTCCCAAACATCAAAACAACACTGCACACGTTTCAATTTATTTTCCAATGTCTCGTACGTATGTCGTTATTGCGGTTTTTAGTTCGTCAATCGTGCGTGATCTGTTGCGATACACTACTTGTTTCATTGTCCTCCATATAAAGTAATCTAGGGGAATCAGATCAAGCGATCGTGCAGGTCACAAAACCCTCGAAGTGATTCTTTCACCAGACATTTCGTAAAAAAATTATTGACACTGTAGCGCCATCTTGTTGGAACCAACCATGATTGATTTCCACTTCTGTTTATTAAAATGTTTATTAAAACAGCAGAGTAACGATCACTATTAACTGTATTTTCAAAAACGTTTGAACCCACAATGCACGTTCTACTCGCACAATTTTCGCTTTGTATAAAAATGTTACGTGTAATTCATGGAGGTTACTAGTGTATTTAGTGAATTAATATACCCTCCCAGATGAAACCACGCTTCATCTATAAAAACGTAAAGTCGAGTATACCTACGGAACTTAGGTCAATAAACCCAGTGTATTTAACCTAGTGTATCTCAACCTTTGGGGGTTATCACGGACCCATAACGCCCCCCTAGGGGGGAGTGATAACACTAAATTCGGGGCACGAGCACATCGAAAAGAAAATATTATTATAAAAAATGTAATTTACTGCAAGGAAAGACAACAAATACATTCTGACTTAATAAATAATAAAATACACATTTACACTGATATAATTCACTTAAAAATAGGACTCCGTCATCACAATGTATTTAATAATTAACTTATTAATACTAAATTAAAAACAAGTTTAGTAATTATTAGTGACTTCCTTGGACCTGTCTTGCAAAGTTTTTCGAGGGAAGGTTTAATATTAGAAATAGGCATTCTGAATTCTCTTTCTACATTATCTGAGGTCTATATTTTGTCTTCAAACCAGCCTCCGTAGAAAATCCGTTTTTGCAAAGGTAGGATGTTGAAAATGGTAATAGTATAAGAAGTGCTCTTGTTTTCAGTGCAGAAAACTCATCATCCACCCCTAAACAAAAATTTAAAGAGTGATTTATTACTAAATTATTATTTAATTTCGCCACTTGCCGTGAAGTCTATGTCTTCATCGGCAGTTGAGAGCCCTTTTGGAGTATTTTGAAATGGATCACAAACCCACTCGTAACTTGCTTAAAGTTGTCGTCAGCAAGAAAATACTTTTTAAATTCCTTACCAGCATGACTAAATGATTTTCAATGATTACAAAAACAAATTTCACATATTGTTCTTCAGCCTTGTAAGTTTTAACACATTCATCCACATTTGCACACGTTTCTAGGTTTTTTACTTTAAATTTCTGCTCCACCATTCCAACTTTCTACATAACGAATTAACTTTATCACTCGTATCCAACATATGTGTATTTGCTCTTCGGGGTTGAAGATTCAAGGTATTTAATCTTTCGAATATGTCGACCAAGCAGCTCAATTCCATCACAAATAAACCATCTCGAAACTTCTCGGCTTTCGGTCGGTTTTCCTTTACTAGAAAAATTGAGATTTCATCTCTTAATTCATAAAAATGTTGCAAAAATTTCCCACGTGATAACCATCTTGTCATTACTTTTCACGCAACTATTGATTCCGATAAACGAAACAACATGAAACGAAACGAAACTGGTCAATCACAATTCAACAACTGATGTCTTGATTTATTCCTGAACAACACCCAACCAACCCACACGTCAACCAACCTAACGCTGTAAGAACAGAATGCGCTAAATAATTCTAAAGCATACTGCACAGGACTTCCTTAAATAAAAATAAATATGCAAAGGTGTAAATTACTATGTAATGAAAAAGACATGCTTTTACCAATTCGTACCCTAAAGGCAGATAACAATATTTAAAAACTAAGAAAAATTTCAGTTTCGAAGATGGTTTCATTAAATTAACGAGATAGAAAACGCATTTAATAATGTAAAGTATAATGTAAAGAGCCTATAATGGAAGGCAGTGAACCGTAATGGAAGGTTCACATTGCTTTTTTCTGCATGAAACACTGTATTTACGGATATCTAATTTGTAAATATGTGCACGATTACTAATAAAAATCTCAAGAATTTTTCTCCATTGTAAATTAATTTCTAACGAAAAATAACTTTTCTATTTATATCTGAGAAGAATTCTTGTATAAAGTAACAGTTAAAAGTAATACTTGAAGAAAATTTCAACATTTTTGTCTGATGATGGATAAACGTAACTAAGTTTATTAAAGGAAAATTGTAACTTAACTATAATAAAACAGCACTGCATAAGTTAAGTACTACTACAAAATTTAGTTGGAAAATAAAATAACTCTATATAAACTTTTAACTACATTAAACGTGCATTAGTGAAGACAGTTCAACATTTTAAAACTTATCTTTCTAAATAAAACTTAAACAGATAAAAATATAATGACAGTAAAGCATACTAAATTTCTAAAATCTTACGAATTTTTCTAAAAGGAAAATTTTAGAATGAGTAAGCTATTTTCATTTAATGTATTACTATGTATAAAAATAAAGTAATTAAAACTTAAAGCTAATGCTGCAGTTTTTAAGTACATACCCATTGTTTTATGATGGATACTGTATAATATACATAAAATATATATATATATATTATAAATATATATAAAATATATATTTATATATATATATATATTTAACGTGAAGAAAATGAAATACATAAAGAATGAATACATAAACGAAATGAATTATATAAAGAACTTGTGCATCTAACAGAAGAACAAGTTCTTTTCTATTGAAAAAGTAGCATATATTAAACATAACATATATTTTTGCGATTTTCTATATAAATACAAAATTCTCCGTTGGCACAAGTAATCGAAATAAAAAGTCTAAAAGTAATCTAAATAAAAAACCTAATGAAGAACCACTGAAGTTTATTGTGCATTCGTAACGATAGTGCTATTTGGAAACAAAAATCAAGAAAATAAAAAATGTACTAATCACATTTAGCTTTACCCGTTGTTAAATACTCTTGTATGCGATTTCAATGGGAAATCGGTCTGAAATAGTATTTGTCTCAACGAATATTTAAAACAAATTTGTAATATTAGCATTATTGAAAATCGATTTTGTAAATGATTTTGATACAGTATAACAAAAGCAAGCAAACAACTAAACTCAATTAAGCAGAAAGGGAGTTCTTACTCAAGATTAATAAAAATAGTTGACAGCACAGTTGTAGGACTTTCCCGCCACGCGGCTAAAGCCGCATTCCAGGAAAGTCCTACATCTGTGGGTTGTTTCTGATGCACGGCTTACATATAAATATACAAACAACTTGATTTAAAATATTTATCATTTAATTTAACAAAATATTTTTTTGTTTATTTAATTCAATAATTCTAAATAAAGCATGCCCGCATACCGTATTTAATTACCGCGGGTGTGGTGTTATTAGCCACGACGGTCGGCACTAACTAAAGTAATATAATTTCACAACTTACATAGAACAAATTTCGCTTGTACGGTCGGCAGACTGGAGTAACCGCGAGGCTTAACGCACCAAGTACCGGGCGATCCAGTTTGATACCCAGCCAGACCGAGTTATTTTTTTACACTTTAAATATTATACATTTATTTAATTATACCTCTCACCTGTGACGTGGCAGCGTACCAGACGGATACAACAGTATTTTTATTTTGTAATTGTTAATAAATGTGCCTAAGAAAAATTGACCTTAATTTGGCGAAATCTCAAGATACTGAGGATGACTTTTCTCTGTAATCTCACCCCCCCTGACTTGACCTTTTTGGTTGAAAATTGAATGGCATAAATTCCCCATATTCAGAAGTAATCTAACCAAATTTGGTCAAATTAGGTCCAGTAGTTCTGGAGATATAAGGAGATTTAGAGGCCAACACCAAACATTCCTACATACGAACATTAACATCCGGAAAATTTCCATCCGGTTTTTTGGGTTTCTTAGGTTTCAAATCGTCAAGATCCCGTAAAAACCGCATACGCTCAAACTGGACCGATAACAACACTTTCCCTTTCTAAAGCTGTAGCACTATCTAGACGGGGAAGTAAAAGTATTTAATTAATTTCTTTTCGAACTAAATTTTTATTAATTCAATTTGATTCAAAATGTTACAAAATAGCTATGAATGGTATCATTTTCAGCAAAGAGAGTTGTGCTCCTTTGGGGATATAAAAAAATATTTTAATTTTAAAATGTTTGGTTTATTTTTTGTGATTTTAGACCAATTTTATTAACATGTTCTTTCTTTATTTTTCTGTTAAGCTTCCGGAACCACCATAAGGTATTACTTCAGAGGATGAATGAGGATGATGTGTATGAATGAATGTAAATGAAGTGTAGCCTTGTACAATCTGAGGTCGACCGTTCTTGAAGATGTGTGGTTAATTGAAACCCAACCACCAAAATAAATCGGTGTCCACGATCTACTACTCAAATTCGTACAAAAATACCTGCCTTTACTAGGATTCGAACCTTAGAACTTTCGACATCCAAATCAGCTGATTTACGGTGACGAATTTACTACTAGACCAACCTGGTGGGTTAGTCGAGAGTTCTAAGATTCCAATCCTATTAAAGGAAGTTTCTTTTATACGGATTTGAGTATGGATATAATGTTCTTCAGTGGTTGGGTTTCAATTAACCACACATCTCAGGAATGGTCGACCTGAGCCTGTACAAGATTACACTTCATTTACATTAACACATATCATCCTCATTCATCATCTGAAGCAATACATTATGGTGGTTTCAGAGGCTAAACGGAAAAAAGAGAAAGAGAGAGGTGTGTTGTGTTAATGCAGTGGTGTGTTCTAATAAACTAGTTTAGGGTATTTTGAATTTTCAAATAAGTTACTACAGTACTTATTACTATATTACAGTACTCAATTACACTATAAAGGAATGTGTTACTCCGTTTCGAAAAAAAAATGTGAAAATGAAATCCAGCAACACAATTGTAAGTACCCCACAATACATACTCAGGTTAGTATGGTATTTTAAATTTTTTTACATTTTATTTTATCCCATAATATTCTCATTTTTACTCTAATATTTGGTAATATTTTATGTTACAACATTAACTCAATTTATATTGTTTTTTTTTTTTCATTTATCACTTTATCTACGTCCTATATCGCGAGTATAAGTTGTCTCCGCATAGTCGCATTATAGCGAGGTCGTTCTGAATTTCGAAATATATCTGAATTTATAAAACAGAGTTATTCATGATTTTTATCAGCTTACTGATTAAAAGTAATCATTACAAATTTAGAATTAAAATAACTATTAGGATAGATAATTAAAACTAATAACAACCAAACAGATCTCAAAAAAGTTTAAAATTTTGAATAAAATTTTATATATTTACTGAATAAAGTTTACTATAATAACTTTATAATATATAATATAATATACAGAATATAATATAACTTTAAAGTGTTTTAAAAGACAAAACTCTAACTTTTCAATCAGACTAATATTCAGCCTCGCAACTTTAATCCATTTAATGTTTCAATATTATTTTCTCAAGTTTAAAGCAGACAAATTCTGAAAGGAAATCGATAATTGAGTCCCAACGATAAGCTAATGTGTGTAATCATATCCGACTAAAATAATTTATTCCTTAGTCTATAGTATTACACAATATCTAGTTATTCTTAAGAAAATAATATTTATTTCATAAATCTAATGTAACTTTTTTTTAAACCTCCGGGTTCACCGTTAGGTATTTCTTCAGAGGATGAGATGAATGATTTGGAAGTCAGGCATCTTAAAAATTATTACTCCCTTAAGATCACAAATTTTATTCTATTTATGGTTAATGGTGTACACCACGTTAGAAATTAAAAAAGTCCGCAGATATTTATCCAGAACTGAATCAGTATGTTATATATGAAATACCTGTATACTTATTTTTTTTAGGAACACCTATATAATTCTTTAAAATTATTCAGGCATCTTAAAAGTCAGGCATGGCATTTTCACACAAGCTACAAGCTTGTGTGAAAATGCCATGCCTGACTGGGATTCGAACCCGGGTCCTCCGGATGAAAGGCCGAGACTCGCGCCACGGAGCCTGGCTAGTGTAACATTACTTTCTTTTATATATTTACGGTAATATATTTTTTTTATCATATGTAAGTACGCGTAAATAAATTTAATATGACTAAAAATCTAAAATTTCAGCTTATAAAATGTATAACTTCCAAAATCGTTTAAAAAATTGGAAAATAAATAATATTTAAATGATAATAATGATATAATTTGGTGCTCTACTTAAAAAATAAAAAAAATATTTTAGTACACATAAGTAGTGAAAATGTTGCACAACTATTTTAATACGAATATATATATATATATATCCCATAAAAAAAAACGAAATATGTACCTATTGTATAAAATAATATGTCAGAAAGTTCAAAATAGTAGTGCGCATAAAATCAAATATCGTTAGTTAAAATTGTTTTATATAGAATAAAATAAATTTTCATTCAGTAAAATAATAAAAATATGCTTTCTTAAAACCATGTAGTAAAATAATATGTTATTTATCTGATAAAATAGGTTTTAAATTGTTAAAAATTAATATCGGTAAGGTTCAAAAATTAATTTTTATAAAAATTTATCGGTGATAAATTAATACAAAAACATAAAAATTCCAACAATAAAAATTTACGTAGTTATACTTTGTTATTCAAAAATATTCACGTTTTAATTAAATGTCAATGGAATAATAATATTTAAATATTTGATACGATTATTTACAACTTTTTTTATTCAATATTTAAATTTTAAAGAAATTTTACTTCCATACTGCTCTGAAAGTAATATCTAGAAATCTTAAACTGTGTTCAAATATTATTTAATTTTAAAGAATTATATAGGTGTTCCTAAAAAAAAAAAATAAGTATACGGTTATTTTATATATAACATACTGATTCAGTTCTGGATGAATATCTGTGGACTTTTTTTAATTTCTAACGTGGTGTACACCATTAACCATAAATAGAATAAAATTTGTGATCTTAAGGGAGTAATAATTTTGTAATGAAAATTTCCACACCATGAAATGAGATCTACAAGTATTTAATTGTTTAATGTTTGTTTGTTGATAAACATTCTTTATAATCTTAAAGAATTGTATAAAAGCAAAAGGGAGAGTTAAAAGAAAAGGAAAAAGAAGAGTGGCGGAGGGAGAATACTTGGTTGGTTTAACTGAAGGGTTCTGAAGAGCCCTCAACGGCACAGCAGAGCTAAAC
Organism: Lycorma delicatula; assembly: GCF_047948215.1. Classification (NCBI taxonomy): domain Eukaryota; kingdom Metazoa; phylum Arthropoda; class Insecta; order Hemiptera; family Fulgoridae; genus Lycorma; species Lycorma delicatula. The sequence continues at coordinate 104,984,285 of NC_134460.1, read as the reverse complement.
AGTGTCAACTGGAAGTGTTCCAGTTCTTTTGTCCTACCCTCACAAATCATGCAAGACTTTAAAGCGGCTATTTTCACACTTAATTTTTTATCCACTCTTGATTAAGGATCTGTCTTATGTCACAAATAAAACCTCTTCTTTTAAACTTTTTGTGTTAATCAACAATGAAAAAAATGGTGGAAAGTTCACCTGTTTTTCAGTATAAGTCTTTTTATAATATTATGCATTAACTCATAAAAAAAACATATTTGGTTGGTTTTTTGAGGAACTTTGTTATATTAAGAGAAAATTAAATACTGTAATAATATTTTACGTTAAAAAGCTAATAAAGTAAGTATTACCTTGGTTCGTACGATTTTTTTTTTTATTTTTATTATAACGACACAGCAAGTTTTCAATTTGTTCAGTAAGATAATTGAACAATAAATAAATAAGATCTGTTTGAACTAATATTAAGTAGTCACAGATCCAGCGGCTGGTGACAATGATAACAACGAAACGAATGAAATAGAAGAGCACTCCGTACAACCAGACCATAAAGTCAATCAACTGAAACTATAAGGCAAACCAAGAATATTGTCCCTAAGCAATCTTGAAAAATCACTGATCGTGTTATCCAATAAATTAACCGCTAAATAATTCGGGTGCCGATCCAAACAATTTTGATACCGTAGACTAACCAGAGAGATTTCCTGCTGAACTGTTCGCAACTTAAGATCATTATATATGAGGCTGTTGCTAATGTATCAGGGTATGTTTAGAATGTTTTGTCTGTTAGCGTTCAAGTATGTCAATATAATACTGCATGCTATACCCCGCAATTCAAGCTCATAAGTCCAAAACTGATTTATAAATCGATAATTTACTTTCTACTGAAAGCCGAGATCTATGTCATATCAGCCAGTATAGGTTTTTAAACTTGAGATCCAACTGTTTACGCTTAGATTTGATATGATTCGCCCAAGTAAGTCATCGGTAAAGATGAAAACCCAAATATTTACAGTCCTGAGATCTTGGAATCGGAACATTGTAGATAGAAATTGAAGGACAGTGTTCCTTACGGAGGGTGAACGTGACGTGCTTCGACTTTGTTTCGTTTATTTTTATTTTCCATCTTGTAAGCCATTTTAGGAGAGTGACATAATCTTGAATACAATGAGATACAGTGGTTAGATTTTTGTAGACATCAAGAATTGCAGCATTGTCAGCAAACATTGTGACTGTGGTATCTGCCATAACTGGCAAGTCGGCCGTAAACAGAACATACAAGATGAATCCAAGAACGTTTCCTTGAGGTATCCCTGATTGTATAAGGAACAAATCCGTTAAAACTTCTTCATGTTTAACTTGAAAATATCTGTAGTCTAGGTAAGATTTTAGTACTATCTAGCAAACATGCGGTAAAACTTTTTTCAGTTTATAGAGCAACTCTACGTTTTCTCTAAATCTAACACCAGTTTCTATAACGGCTAAAATAAGAAAAAGAAAAATTTCAAAATATTTTCGTTATTTTAGGTTCAACATGTATAATTTAAAAACATTGTAGAAACTTTTTTCATAGCTCTACATATGAATTATAAACTTTAAATTATTTTTCGATATCTAAACCGAAGGAAGATAAAGCAAAATGACCAAAAAAAACATATGTTTCAAGTTTAAGAGGTGGGAGTTGATTTTTGAAGAAATAAATGTTTTTTTGGATTATTTATACATGCATTAGGTAAAACATCTGCTTTTATAAAGTATTTTCTAAAATGCCTTTCCAGAAAATCAAGCTGGTTTTTCGTGATATCCTCCACCCTCTTAAAAAATTTTGAAAAAATAAATAAATATGATTAACGCCGCATGTATAAAAATACTCGTATCTTAGCCAAATTTGATAAAAATCGGTCTGATCAACCTAAGATATAAGACACAGTGGGACACACACATCCGATAACGTATAGTTTTTGTTTTAGAAGAACTATTTGAGCTCTAAAACGTAAAGACCTGCAAAAAAACCAGCAAACCCATTTTTGACGTTATTACTAAGATTTCCCATTTATTTATTTATGCTTGGTATACTACAGAACAAATCCACTTACAGTACACCTACACGTAAAAGTATACATACAATCATAATAATATAATCTTGTGCTAATTTAATTTATAACAAACTAGGTAGAATTATTATCTTGTATAAAACAGTGAATAGAGGTTTTTCTTCAAACAATTATATATATATATATATATATATATATATATATATTTCTTCAACCAGTTTTCCAGCTACTGCCGGATCTGGGTGTGTGAGCATAGGCAAATGTAATTACTGCAACCCGCTTGTCAGGCCTAACGTAGCTCCAATGTAAGTGTAAATGTACCGGTAAACAATTAGTTTGGAAAATACTCAGGTCGACCACTCCTGAGAGACGTGTGGTTAATTGAAACTCAACCATCAAAGAATATCCGTAACCACAGTCTAGCACTCACATCCATATAAATGCAATTGGACAAGGACCTGAACCTTAGAACTCTCAACTTAAAAAAATCAGCTGATTTTGGATGACGAGTTTAACTACTAGACTAACCCGGCGTGTTTTTTATTAAACAATAATATTACAAAATAAAAGTTAAAAGTAAACAAAGAAAAAAAGACAACCGTATAATAAAACAGTACGTATATTAGTGCACTGGAATTGTGTTCACTACATCATGTTGGTTTAACCTTTGATAATAAATAGAGATCGTGTTTAAAACTGCATCCATATTACAGTCAAAAATGTTTATGTCTGTACAAATTTCATTAAAAGTTTTCATCATTAATAATAATAATAATGGTGAATTCATATATTGTATGGAGCTTTAGGCGTATTGAATATTTGCCTAGACACATTTTAATAGCAGGGACATATAAATTTATTTTTCAGGAGTTATCCACAAAATCATTAATGATTATGTATAAATATATTAAATCTGCGCAACTTCTACATTTTAAAGAAGGTAATTGAAATTATCCTATAGACTCACTCAGAGTATGATGAAAGGACCGTCACTGTATTTTGTAAAATAAAAATATTTCAACATTTTTATTTGTATACTTTTAATTAGTTTATTTATTTTTATTATTCCAAATTATAGAACTGCCTTCTAAATGAGACCTAACAAACAATTAATATAAATTAACAAAGGCCAGATTTGATTTAATATGGCTATTCTAGTTATATTAGCGGTAGAGTAAAATTCTTTTAAGAAATAATTTAAATTATATGGCGGATAAAAAACCTTTATATTATGATTGAATTTTATTTGTTTTTTTTTTCATAATTTATTTAGGTACATAATTAATTTATATAGTTTTCTATATATAATTATGCATGTTAAAATAAAATAAATTATATTTATAATTAATATAAAAATGTGATCAAAACTTCCATTATAGAAATGAATAAGTAATAAACCATTATCTCATTTAATGAAATTTAAGTTTTATGTATATGAATGTTCATATTGTCATATAAGGCAACAATATTTTTTTAGGAGAACATCATATGATTACATGCAATTGGCAACATTAAGCTTGGTCTTAATATCAAATATTATATTTAATAAAATTAAATTTTTTCAGCAATTATTTTTATCATTTATTTAAGATTTAGATTTGAAAACAATTCATATTTTAGCATTAAAATGTTTAATACATTTTTTTATATAATTAATAATGTAATTAATTTTTATCGAGATAGATGACAATATATTATCATTAGCGCCAATGAATAAATATTTATTATATATGAATATATATAATAAATATAATATTATTTATATTTATATATAATAAATATAAATAATATATAATATCATAATACTTGACGCTGCCATCGTCTGAGCTTTGAATTAATTATCAGGAATTCTATATACATTTAAGATGATTAAATTATATCATAAAAGTAATTTACTAGATGCAATATGTACAAAGTACTTACATCAATGCCATTATTATAACAAATTGGTATATACAATTCATTTATTATATTCCTTTGTGACCATATCAATTATTATGTAACATTGATAATATTAAAATTATTATGTAATAATAATATTAAAGATCTACAATATCGTAAGACAATAAAATTATCATAATCATAGACAATAAGGTTAATATTTCGACATGTAATTTTGATATCAAATCCAATTATTATAAACTGCATGTTGGACATTCAATAAACTAAAGAGGTGAAAATCCTCATTTCTCTACCAAATAATATTTTAATAATATGTATTATTTCAAAATAAATTTATATCTCACAACTATTCTTATACATGAAAATTTACATAATATAAAAATTTTTTATACTATTGAGATATTTCAAACCAGTTTCTGTAACAATTATAATAGTTTATTATGATTGTTAAAATGCATAAAGAATTTACGATCAAAATAAAGGAAATATGATTTTACAAGTATACACTTAAATATTTTACTCAGTTACTGTCCTCCGAGCACCTCCTCAATTCATATATGAGAAGTCTGGTAAATATTATTCTATGGATCATTCCAGTTGAAAAATTAATTTTTAATAATTTTTTATGTACATGAAACTTCTAAATAAAATTAAAAGTAAATTAAAAAAAAATTAAATCAAGAGCACATTCCCAATAAATGTTCAAAAAAATTGTATTACCAGACAAAAGCCGGTAAAAATGTTCTATTTTTTGTCATTCGTTTGAGTTTCTATAGATTTTCAAAATTCAGGAGTAAAAAAAAATTAGGTCGTTCCGCTGCTTTAGAGAATAAAAGTACATTTCAATTAATGATTTAAACAAATCATATTACAGCCTGCACAAAATTTATTGCTGTTCTTTTAAATAGAATGCATTATAAAAAAAATCTGATGTGAAATCCACATGACTTCCTTGCACGCCTGTTAAATTGCACATACACATTTTTTTTGATGAAAAGTACATAAAATTTTATTTCATTAATAACCTCAAATATTTTTTTTATTGTTATTATTAAATTATTATTTATCGTAATTAATAAATCAATATATTTAAATTAAAAACAAAAGTTAAAAAAAAGGAGATGAAATCTGATTCGAAGAGATGTGCCTTCTTGTAAGATCCAAATTTATCATTAAAACTTTATTTGGCTATAACTCTAGAACCAATGAAAACAAAAACCACGTACGATATATCGTTGAAAAACTCTCAACGTGGGCTTATTACTGCAGTTAAGAAAGAGGCCAAAATCCAATATTTTGGGATTTTGGACTTTCTTGAACACTTTTAGTTCAGTAGATTGCAACCAAAAAGGGCGGTGCAGAAGTTGATGTTACAACAGTCCTAAATCCAAAATTTCAACATCCTAGGACTAATCGTTTTTCAATTATGCGAGATGCGTGTAGACGTCATGCCGAAACTGGTCAAAATGGATTCAGGGATGGTCAAAATGGATATTTCCATCGAAATCTGACAACCGAAATTTTTCACGATTACAATACTTCGTTTTCTTCGTAAAAGGAAGTAAAAATAAAATTATGACAAGCATATTTTCTCATGCCAGTTCGCAGAAAAGTTAAATTAAACAATTTATTTAATATAGTTTTATAAGAGTATTATGAACGCGTCGTTATAGTAGTTTATGAGCAGTTTGTAATTATTAGATACAAATTCTAAAATAAGCTAAACTATTACTAATTGTATACTCAAAAAATAAAAAAATTAAAGTTTAATTTGTTATAAATGCGATAACAGTAAAAATCCTGTTAAAAAATTAACATTTTTTTTGAAAACACGAAAGGCAAATTATAAACTGAAATTAACTGTTGTTTGAAGTTGATGGGAATGTTTTTCCCCATTTAAATAATTATATTATCCATGTTTTTGATTGGTTTTATTGTTTGCCCTTCCGGCTAATACCATCGTAAATTCACCAATAGTAATTCAACTCAACTTAAACTTAATTGTAGCTTATCCTTGTTAATTTTAAGCATCGTATCGACTGAATCATTCACAAAATAGTCTGTTGTTTATGTCTATCTGTTAGTATTTACAATTAGTGTCTCAAATGGGACCATAAGAAAGTTTGATTAATGTTCATCACGTGAAGACAAGTCCCCGACGAAACCCCTCATTAAAGCATACAAAGATTCAACATATATTTAGAAAAAGCACTTATATAAGTGCTCTAAGTAAACCCCAATTCTTAACATAGCGCTAGAAATAAATCACTGGTAAAAATAATAAAATAAAAACAATATCATCATTACTAACATGAGAACACTATAAATTAAACAAATATTCATCGGTAGATGTCGTTGTAATTTGTAGACTATTACAGTGGTGTTGACTACACAGTGACAGACTCATCCTTTGTTCCCACTAATAGGTTCCTTCTCCTAATCACTCCTCTGGTTACACCTCCCAGGTCTAGCACATGGAAACGTTTTAGTCGCCTGATGTCATCGCTGTTGTGAAATATATTTACTGCTAGATAATTTATATATTTGTTTAATCTCTGCCTATACTATACTTTTTGATCTCTTCATAAACAGAAGATAATCCTTGACAGTCATGAATTTCTCTACCCCTAACAAATCAAGGTGCCGCTGTTATTGTCCTCATCAACTTATTTTGGAATCTTTAAATTATTTCAATGTTGCTATTAATCATCCTTCCTCAAAGTTGGATCCTACACGTACAGATAAGTATAAGGATAACTTTGTAGATCAAAAGGTTATTAGTTAACGATAACTGTGAGTTTTTGCCCAGCGATAGCTCCCTATACTTGTTTCCTGTTTTCTACCACGTGGACCTTATACATTAAGCGACGATCCACGAGTATGTCAAGGTACTGTACCCGATCCTTATGAGGGATGTAGATACCATTCGGATGTACCCGTGGACAATCACCCCTTCTCATCGTAAATGTCAGGTGACTTGATTTGATCTGATTAATTCTCATTTTTCATTTCGTCAGCCACGCTCTGACTCTCGTCTAACTCTTGGTTGTAGATTAGCAGAAACTTAATTTTGATCTTCATCATCAGGTAGGTCCGTGTTGTCTGCAAACGATACGACAATGAGGTAATCCGGAGCAGGAACGTTTGAGGTAAAAATCGAATACAACAGGCCCCAAAAAACAGCCTGAGGAACTCCAAACTTCGTATGGAAGAATACAGATAATTACTGATCGAACGTAACCTGAGAAAAGCGCCCAACAGGGTTACTCCGTGAGACTAACTAAAATAGCTGAGAGAAGCTGTTTTAGCTTATACAGCAGACCAGGCAGCCAGATCTTATCAAAGGCCTGCTGAACATCCAAAAACGCTGCTGTACAACATTTCTTCTTCTCCAAACATTTGGTTATGATGGTAACAACTCTATGGGGCTGTTTAATAGAGTGCTCACTCCTGAAGCCAAACAGATGTTCTGCTATACTATTCTCTCGCTCCAAGTTAGGCCACAGCCTAAGGAGAAACAGCTTTACAAACAACTTTGATAGTATCGGTAGAAGACTTATTAAAGGTCTGTAGGAAGTAACATCTAGAGGAGGTTTATCTGGATTTTACTGTACAGGAGACCTTCCACTCAGATGAGAAACACGTTGTTCGCTTGAAAATTCTTTTTTACTGTATAATTATTTTAAAGGATAATAACGAAAATGGTCAGGTATGACATTTTTCATACAACAAAGATTCCATTTCCATATTTTCACTTGTACGTGGAATATGTGGAATATATATAAATATACTTATATATATTTAAATTCTATTAAATAGTGATTGTGATGCTATTTATATAGAAAAAAACAAATAGATCTTTCTTAAACATTGCAGAAATTACAAAAAAAAAAAAACTCAGGTTTATCTAATGTGGCAGATCATTTAATAAATAATAAACATTCTATTTCTGATATTAACACAAATTCAGAAATATTAGAAATTAGTAAAGATGACATAAAATGAAATATATTTGAAAAATATTACATATATAAATACAAAGAAAATTTCAAGTGATAAACCATCAGACAGTGTTTCAAGAAGACGATCTTATAAGACCTACAACAGATATTAGCTCTCATGTAAATTAATACGCAATTATCATTATTTTAGTAAATTAATTTTTCGATTTTTATAATGCAATAACAAAATTATTTCAAACACGACTGAGGATGCTAAATCCCGCGAAAGCACTTTAACAAAAACTTAAGTTAAGGTATGACTTATCTCAATATTCTGTACCAGGTGGTTTATTTAATATAATTTAAGAGTAGAGAGGGAGTTCATGAAGCGAGGCATAGGCTAATAGAGAGATGGCAGGAAAGATGGAGCACAGCAGGCCCTGGAGACAGGACCAGAAGGCTAATCCCCAATCTAAGGAACTGGATATATAGAAAACACGGTGAAATAAACTTTTACACGTCACAGTATTTTACAGGACACGGAAGTTTTAATTACTATCTGCATAGAGTCGGTAGAAGGGAAACTGCAGCCTGTATGTACTGTGACTGTGATGATGATGTCGAACATATTTTCACTGTATGTCATAAATGGAGGGAAGAGACAGACGGTATTGACCTGTCATCTGATGGAACTGGCAGACTAATCAATAGCATGTTAAACAGTGAAGAAACTTGGAAAAAAGTTGAGTTGGACATCAAAAGAATACTTATGCAGAAAAACAACGATGAGAGGAGACTAGGATTTTAAACTTTAGCATAGGGCAGAGTGGACAGCCTCAGTGGTGTGGGCTGACATGCCGAGGTGTGTCGGTTCCGATGATCCACTGGGGATTCCTAAGGGTTTTTTCGTTAGGTTAATATCAAGATCTGAGAACTCCCAATCGCCACGTCACGACAATACATGGTATTGACGTGGCGATATAGGGATGGGGCAAAAGAACTCAAAAGAACTGACCGGTGGGCCGACCTGCCATGCCGGACTTATAGCCGGTAGGTGGGAAGGCCCATTAGAGTAGAACAGGCACTCCCCTGGGTGGCGCAATACCAACCAGTCGGACCGGCCCAGAGGAGTAGAGTTCAAAAAAAAAAAAAGTAGAGAGGGATTATATTAATCTTAAAAGAAATAATTTCAGTAAAGTAATATGTAACAAATTAAGAACAAAATAAATTATAATTAATGATTTTAGAATTGCGTACTTAATTTAGAATATCTATGGCAATAGAATTTTATTGAAAACCCCATAAATAAAGCGGTTAAGTACATAGATTGCCGAAACTGTAGCTTCAAAACAATATAACTGTTTAATTTCTAAGCTTTTGAATTTGGTTTATGCTTTCTCTAATATAAAGTTAAATTAAGGAAAAGTATTACTTCTGATTAGAGATTAACCTACCTAGAATTTTTTTTATTTCTTGATTTTGAATTTAATTCATCAAAAATTACTGAAGTTTAACTAATGTTGAATATTACTCAACTGAAATTCATAAAATTTTATATAGTAGAATGATTAGACGTACTGATTAAATATAATTAGTCTTGATAAAAGTGGTTTGAAGGATTGGTTAGCTACTGAATGTGCTTTACTAATAAGTGTTTTTAGTTCATAACATTTCAATAAAATCATTAATAATAAAAATGCAAATTTACAATATCTGACTGTAAGAAGTCTACTGATTTGATTTTTATTTTTTTTTTTAATTATTCTCTTAATTAGCAAATGTTTGTTTTAAGTAACAGCAGGGAGAATTAGTTTCAACCTTTGTCAAAAGGTTTTAGAGAAAAACTACTTTTTTTTCCTTTTTTTTTTGTTGAAAACTAGTGTTTTGTTTTATAGCTCAATAATAAGGCTTCAAATAACTATTTGAAGGAAATTAAAGTAACAAATTTAAAACGGAATAAAATAAAAAAAAGGAAAATAAATTTAAATTTTAAAGGTAACAAAATTTAAAAGTTTGTTTCCTTCCAAATTTTTAACATCACCTTCAAGTCATTTAATTTTTATTGTTTTAACAAATCATTATTAAGTACATCATTTCTTATTATTTTTCAACAAGCTTCAAAAAAGGGGGTTATGTATTCGACCTGTATATAAAAAATATATATATATTATTTTATGTTTGCACATAACGTTTTTCATTAATCCCATTGAAATAAATCTTGTTGCAATCGACACCACTGTTTTTTGTGGTGATAGCATGACGTGAGAACATTTTTTAGAAAAAAAAAAATCGGTCTGAAAATTGACAAAAGATTTTTTCGCCGTCCGGCGGGTTGAAAGTTGGAATCCTGATATAGCATCACTATAGATGATTTTATTCTATACGTTAGATGATGTCTTTTGTAGGGCAGAAAATGCGAGTTTTTTTGCATAAGATATGTAGCACCGTTAATAAGACACTTTTTAATGTCTGATGATTTTAACTATAAAGATGTTAAATCATTTTCTGTAGCACGGTTAATAAAAATCATCAAAAATAGATACTTAAATTAAAATCGAAGATTTTTAATCACTTTCTTGAAATCGGTACAAAAACATAATCATACTTATGTGGTACTTGAATGGACCTATTGATGGCGTATATAAAAAGACGTAGAAATCTCAAAAGGAAAGCCAATCAAAGCACATACATATAAATTCTACTGATGTAATATGGGTAATAACATTTTGTAATATTTTTTATAGTATATATATATATATATATATATATATATAGTATTTTAGAACAGATTTGTATTATATCTAGTAATTAATTTTGTATGATCTCATACAGAGTTCTCTTTCAGATGATTTATCCTATAGCGCATATATTCACGCACACCATCTAGTTTTTTATTTTCCAAAAAAAAAATCAACCGAAATCAAAATGTCTTAAAAAAAAATTTCCTCCAGATACTTAATTAGTTCCTTAGGCCCCTTTTTGAATTTGCGCCTACTTCTACAAAATTAGTTTTTAGATATATTATAAATTTGTTGAATAATATTGTTTACGTTTACTTCAAAAAAAGTAATAAAGATATTACATTAGAGGAATTCATATTTATATGATTTCATTGGTTTTTCATTTGTCATTATTACGTATTTTTATATACGCCCATTCAAGTTATAGTTATCTGCTATGTTGTGACGTCGCAGGTGAGCTGTAGAATTAAATTAATTAATAATAAAGTGTAAAAAAAAAACTCGGTGTGGCTGGATCTCCAACTTGATCGTCAGGTTGACTCCGTTCTGGTGCGTTAAGCTTTGAGCTTCACCAGTCTACCGACCGTACGAGCGAAATTTGTTATATGAAAGTTGTGAAATTACATGAGTTTAGTTAGTGTCGACCGTCGCCGTTAGTACCGCCACACTAATTAAAAAGCTCATTTTGATATCAGTTTTATATATACATTTTTATTAATAATTATTTTTATTAGAAAAGAAAATTAAAAATCTCAAGAAAAATAAGCATAATTTCCAACACCGTACCATTTATAAGAAATTTAATTTTTTGTCGTGTACTAATGCCCGAAAATTTTAGTTACATCGGTGCAAATTTCTTTTAATATTTATAGCCTATAATTGAGTTTAAAAAAATTAGAGACATTTCCAGGAAAGTCTGTACATTAAATTTTTAATAAAATTTCCTAAAACTAATCCAATATTCGTTGAATATTCTAATAAATTACTATTACTGTTAAAAAACCTATTCCTTCAGCATTTCAGTACGATTTATTGTAAAACCCGTTAGGTTTTAAGCTGTATCCAAAACTTATGGAAATATCGCATGCAAAAACTTAAAAACAATATAGTCGCGGTTTTCGGTGAAAACTTAAAATTATTAATTAACCAGCATAAATGATAAGGAAAAACAGAAAACTAACCCGTGCGTATAAATTTTTATTAACAGTACGACACTAAGTAAAAATGATATACAAACCAAATCTCTGAACAATTTTACGATTCCATTCTGAAAATAATTTTAATAAAACAAGTTGTGATTCGATAGATATAATCGTATTCTACTATCTTAGGTTATACCCAGAATCAACTAACCGTTCCCACAAGTATAATAATTTACAGGAATATTTACGTGCATTTTCCAGATCGTAATTATTTATTTGTTTAATAAAATAGAAATGAATTAGCAGAAATAACACGTATCAAAAAGTTTCTTTAGCTTATGACTATTTAAATTTGATTTTAATTTTTAAAAACCAACTATGTATACAAATGTTTATTGTTTCTAATAATAGTTTGAATTACTATTATTACTAACTGAACAGAAGTAATATACTTAATTTAGAAGCAACTAAACAGAACTAAACTCAGTTATGTGGTTTAACACTCAGCTAAACCACATAACTTAAATAAACCGCACAACAACAGTAAAGAAAAAAAGTTCTAGCGTGATGTGATGCATCTTAATCTTACTATTGAATTAAATTGCCCTTAACTTAATTACTAAACTATATCATTTTCAGTAAAATTTATATTTTATGAGGTTTTCAGTTTAAATTTTGAGTTAAAAAAATTTTATATAAAAGAAAACCGGTAAAAAGGTACCTTTTCTTTTCACTCCTAAATATCTCGTCTAACAGTTAATGCAAAATTAAATGTGGAGTGTGCTAACAAAGGCCCTGCCTTTAGAAATGAATCATTTAAATGTATGTCATCTTGTATTATCGATAGTTTATTTTATTCTCTTTTTATCAATAATTTCATGTTTATAACTATTTCTGCAATGCAATAAAGAAAATACTATACTGTTAAAAATTTGCTTTATATTTTCTTAATTATTTCGTTACTTATTCAGGGATTATATGTAATTTAAATCTTCTGAGAATGGAAAGCCTCCGTTGACACTTCTTTCATCTTATTCTTTTCTATTATTCTAACATTTGTCTTCCTTTAGTGATTTATTCTTCCGCACTTCCATCTAAATCCAAATTCACTAACCTTAATGCCTTAACTTATGGCCTACCACCCTTCTCCTTGTTTTTAGAAGATTCATAGAAACCTTTCTCTTTTTCACTTTGTCTTAAAAATCTACATTTCATTTACGCAACTTACTTAATTTTGATCTTTTTCCTCAAATATCAAACTTCAATTTTTTGTTTCTGGGTTCTCTGATGTTAATCATGTTTAAATTCCGTAAAGTAAAAATAAACTTTTCGAATTTCTTTCCAAATCGACAATTTACTTTTAATTCCAGCAGGCATCTTATTTACATAAATATTCTCTACGATTATTCCGATCAGATTTTAATATCTTCTGAATAACAAAGTTCTGTGAGTTTTAGAGAATTATGTTCTCATATTTCATTTTTAAACATTCATTATCATCATTTTAATCATATTTCATTGTTATTATTCTATTCCTTTATTACATTAATTCATATTCTTACAAGGAAAATTTGCTGCCTCTGAATTTTTTTAGGTTTTTCTTATATCTTATCTGGATTTAAATTTAGAGAAAAAAAATGTTTACGTGGAGCAATTTTTTTTTGCTTTTAAATTAATTCACCACAGACGTTTTTGAATGAGAATAATAACATGAGAATAATCGAATTATAAAAGATGATTAGACAAACATTTTTTTTTTTTTTTTAATGTTTAAAACTATTTTTTTAATTTTGAAATTTTACTAACTGTTTTTGTCTTTATAATCGAATTATGTGTCTTCTTTTAATCCGTCTTCTTTTAATGGTTTATATTAAACGTTACCAAAGTTATATTTCAGGATACTATGGTTGTTTGAACTGTTAAACAATCATACTATCTTAATTTTTACTCATTTGTAGTCGTTTAAACTATTATTTTCATTTCAAAAAATATACCATTACATTTTCAAATTTAAAATAATAAATAAAACTGATCATTAAATAACAATAATTAAATAATTATTTAATCAGGAAATGAGATTTATTAGTAGGATGTAAATAAATATAACTAAATTTTACAATGAACACCCGGCAGAATGCATTTGTATAACAGGATAGTTTATTTTTCTAATCTTCTGCTGTATGACGTAAAAAAACCTATTTTTGTACATACATACACATTGGCTGCATTAAAATGACTCTGACATATGATGTTGTTGGGTCATATATCAATGTAAAACAGTATAAAATTGTTACTGTCAAATAGTATGATAATATTTCACGTAGCGCTAGAAAAACGTTATATATATAAATATATCTGCACATACACGCGCGCGCGCGTAATCTTTCTTCAGATAATAAACATGCAATATCCTTTAATATGTTTTATAAGTACGTACATATATATAATTTTTATTGGTTATTTATGGGCATAAATTGCTTTCTAGCGTAATTATTTTACTCTGAATATAGCAATAGTTTTTTTTTCTTTTAAAAGAGATAGATTAGTTGAGTAATTAAATAAGTAAATGGTAAATCTGGGTAAGAAATTATAAAATTACTACTAGCAACCCGTTGCGGGTTTCACTGCGCTATATGGATATAGAACTTAAAAAAATAAAATAATTTTTTATAATTATGTGTGGATTTTTTGCTTTTAGAATTTCTTCTACTCACAACTTATCGGAAAAAAGAATTGTTCAGATTAAGATGTGTTCTGAAAATCAATTTATTAATAAATTTAAGAGAACATTGAAGTTTTTCACACTACTTTTTAATCAGCACAGCAAAGTCCAGGAGTTTCATCATTCTATTTTTTTGGGATTACATTGCAATGATTACATATTTTAATCATCTTATCTATTAGAATATCTTACAAATTCAGATTTGTTTTATTATTAATTTTAGGGTGGTAATCAAAAGCTGATTTAAGAGTTAACAACATATTTCTGGAAGGTTGAATTCGATTCTGAGCTGAGAGTATACGTTGCTTTCCAAACATCTTGGAACAGTTTCACGTTATCTACTATCATAAATTCTAGTATCTGTGGAGGTTCTATTTCATATCTATGACCTCGACGTCCTAGGTGTTATGAAAATATTAACTGAAAGTCGAATCTACTCCCAATTATGTATAAGGCTTACCCTGATAGAACTTCTTAGTTCAGTCTATAAAAACCTACAGTGATACTTCTCTTGCGTTAGGATGAATTGTCGCGGGTGTAGTATTCAAATCTGCATAAAAGTAACTACCTTTACTAGGATTTGACGTTAGAACTCGTAACTTTAAAATCAGCTGATCTGCGACAATGAGTTCATCACTAAACCAACACGGTGAGTCATAATAAAACTGCAATTAAAATTTCTTAATGAATGGCTAATTAATTTTCGCGATTACCGGAAACAAACAAAAAATACATTGTCTCTTTATTTATTATTCAGATATGTTGCACATCACACTAAGATAACAATTGGAAGTTCCCCTATGAACTATAACAGGAACCTTCGCTGCTTTGTAGAATAAAATAACCTTCTTTCACGTTCTCTACCTTCCCCATTATTCGTAACTTTTTGGTAAATATTTCTTTTTTATTTCTAAGTAAAATTTGTTTTCTAAAAATAATAACATTATGATTAAACTATCGAATTCTTGGGATTGTATTTAGAAAAGTTATACCTATTTCATTATTTACATAGGTATAATGTTACTATCATATAAAATTGAAATTTTAAAATCAAATAAGTAGTATCAAATTCTATTTCAATTTTTTTAAATATAAAATATTACATAAAAATAATGATTCATTTTCAGATAGTAGTAAATACTGATAATGTTTCAACCATAGTAAATAGTGAAATAGTAAAAAATATTATGCATAAAACAATAATATTTTGGCGACCATTAAAAGAAAAAAAAGCACTTCAAATAGTAATTAATCTTCAGCATTGTTTTATATTTTAAATCTGTAAAAGCTTTACATTTTATAGAAAACTAAAAATAAATTAATTATTTTAAAGATTTATGAAAAATAATTGTTAGGTCTCTCAAAAGCGCCTCATACTCATTTATCTAGAGTACTGCGACAATTTCCACATTTATTTATACGCTTCAGCAAATCTTTTATAGTTAAAAATCTGTGGATATCGATTAGTCCTGTTGGAAATTCAAAATAACGACGTACCTGGCCGTGTTCATTCATAACTTATAGGGTAAATATATGTTAACCTTTAATACCTCAGTAAAATAGATTCCTCTTTAAATTCAAACTTTATGTTTTACCTAATAACGTAAATAATATATTACTAGCATAATTCAAAACACGGACGATGGAAGCACAAAACAATGATCTTATTTTACATATTTTTTTTTTTTAATTTAAAACTTTTCTCTATCTTTGTTTTTCGCTGTTAATAATACAGCAGATCACGACATTAAAATACCCACCGGGTTCATCTGGTGGTAAACTGGTCATCGTAAATCAGCTGAATTCGAAGTCGAAGTTCTCAGGCTAAAATCCTAATAAAGGTAGTTAGTTGCTTTTATTCAGATTTGAATTCTAGATTATGAATATGGGTGTTATTTGGTGGTTGGGTTTCAATTAACCACACGTCTCAGAATGGTCGGCCTGAGTTTGTTAAAAACTACATATTTAAATAGTAGAGTTGCATTATACTGATAAATCACTGATGTCTAATTGTTGATACGACGAGATTATAAATTAAATTTAATTTCATTGAAAAATAAGACTGCAAAACTTAACAGGGGTAATAAAGTTTTAAACGTCTTTTTTTAAGATTATACAGAATGACTCATGAAGAATGTAAGAAATTTTCAGAACATGTAGTAGAAATTAAAGTTTTTACTTTATTTTTTATAGATATAGGCATACAAGGCTCGGCTGATAAATTTTGCATATATATGCGTAGCATGGGAATGAAATAAAATAATTAATAAAAGTACAGTACATTAGCTACAAAATTCAGTATTTATTTTTTTCAAAATAATCCCAAAGTTATACTGATAACTTTTTCCAACGTGTGATAAGTTTTTGCATTCCGTCGCTGAAAAATTGTGGCGGTCTTTCTCGGATCCAAGTGGCAAAAGTTTCCTTCATCTCATCGTAGGTGATGCAATAATTACCTTTGAGATCCCTCTTGAGATGAGGGAAGAAGTGGAAGTTGCACGGAGCCAAATCCGGCAAATATGGCGGATGAGGAATAGGCTCAAACTTCAGCTTCCGGAGGGCCATCAAAGAGTTTGCGCTGTACCCATCATGCACAGATTTTACAGTAACCCAATTGATAACATGGCCTATTTGTTCGTCAGCTCTTTAGATATGCCTAACTGAATAGTGATGCGTTGCTGGGTTGATTCACCGGTCACTTTGATGCAAATCGTCCATCTCCTTTCGATGTTTCTCATCAGTGACAGAAAGATCGTCCGCTGCGAGGTACTCTTAATTGTTGTTTTAGCAAATTCACATTCCCGAAATTTCAACGTCCATCTATTCACATCTATTCCTGTCAACAATCTCAATACCGAAAACCGCTTTTAAACGATGAAAAATATTCGTAGGATTCACATTTTCTGCTGTTAAAAATTCGATCACTGCGCGCTGTTTTAACCGTGTTGACATACAGCCGTACTCGACTCCCATTTTAACTGCTACTGAAAACAAACCGATAAACGAATTTCAACGCATTATCGCAGATTTTTAGAAGGGGTTTTTAGCTACCATCTGCTGCCACGCCTAATTTGATAGTAACTTTTGCCTCCGCGTAGCACGCCAGTGTGCAAAATTTATCAGCCGAGCCTCGTACAATTATTACTTTTATACAAATATAAACATAGCTTTGGAAAGTCTGATTCGAACCGACATATCTCCCCTTGTAAGATCCAAGTATTTTATCAATTAAAATTTTATTTGGTTGTAACTCTGGAACCAATGAAAATAAGTAGTACTTATATGCATCGTTGAAAAGCTCTCAGTGAGGGCTTAATTCTACATTAAAAAAATTCCAAAATCCACATTGTTTTGGATTTTGGGCTTTTTTATACAGTTTTTTTGGTTCAGTTGATTGCAATCAAAAGGAGAGGGGCACAACTAGATGTTACAACAGTCCTAAATCCAAATTTTTAACATCCTACGGCTAATAGTTTTTGAGATATGCGAGTTACATACGTACGTACAGACGTCACGCCGAAACTAGTCAAAATGGATTCAGGTAAATAATATATTAACCAAAGATTCTCGTTTTAGAGTCACATCGACTTCAAAGACGAAGTTTAAAAAAAAAATCATTACTTTTCACAAATTTATTTATTTATTTTTTTCTGTATAACATTTTGATAGAATTACAAAACCGTCTCCGTTTTGAAGAAATTCCGTTTCAAAAAGTATAAAATTGAAAACCTATAACTTAACAAACATAAAAAAAAAGTATAGAGAAAAGACGTAAGGTAAATATTTATACTGCGGAAACATATAATTTTTTACCCAAAATTTTCAACTAATTTTCTTATGTTGTACTAGAAAACATTCAATATTAGAATAACGTAAGATAATTTTTTTTTTTTTTGTCGTCTGGGAATTTGCTTTGAATATTCCTTTTCTCTCCATTTTATTTTATTTTTAATTAATCTTCTAAGTTCCAACTTCTGTTTTTTTTTAAACCGTCAATTATTTTAGTATTTTCGATCTCTCGTTTTACCCTTTCTACTAATCCCTCTAGTACTGTTTTAATCAATCCTCCTTCTTCATATGATATATTTCAAAATCATAATAGGATATAAAAAAAAAATATTTATATTAAAAATATATACATAATATGTACATATAATACAAATATATTTATCGATATTTAATACAGTACATATCTTCATCGCTTTATCGATTTATACACAAACATCGATATGTTATATCAATCCATTTAGAAGTAATGACGTCTAAAAATATGAAATTATTTTCAAATGACCGAAGTAGGCAATATAATATTGTATTTAAAAGATCCTGCGCTTAAATTTTTCAAGAAAACGGGACCATTATAAAACTTTTTTTACAAATTAAATTAAGAATAATTGAAATCAATTGTTTAAGGAAAGCTTAAACATGTATGCATAACGTTCGAACTAAGAATCGTTTTCTTTTTGAATAAAAAATTTAATTACTTATAATAAGAATTAGATAATAGTTAAATAAAACACATTATTCTAATAATAGTTATGCCCTGAGGTCGAGAACTAGAAAAAAAGATTTAAAAATACATTCTTTAGGAATTTTGTGCTTCATTATATTAATTATTTTAGAAAATATCATTTCTAACCTGTAGCGCCTACTCAGAACGTAATATACGGTATATATTTTTCAGAAGACGCTTCTGTATAAATGCGGGTCTGTTTCAAGACATTAAACACTCACTAAAAAACAAATCTAGTTACCATACCGTATCATAAAGTTTGAATAAATCTTATTAAAATAAATATTTCTGAAAGAAATTTAATGTGTACGTCTGTATAATAACGTACTGAAAACATAATGAAAAAAATATTATTTTGGGTAGTATACGGTCTCCTGAAAATGCAGTTTCAAATAAAATTTTCTCATCAACTAGATTTTTAGTAGTAAAAAAATATAATTCACTAACGTAGTTTAGATAAAAATACAAAAAAGGATTCATTGGATAAGAAAATCGATCTAATAAACCTGAGTTTCAGTAAAAGAAAAAATTAATCAGTTTAAATAAAAAAAAAAAGAATCAAAGGAACCCTAAAACTATTTGCCGTCATGTTTTGTGAAGGAGTGATATTTTTTTATTATTTTTTCTATCAGTAACTTATTGGTTTTCATTTATTAGGTTATACACAACATTAAAATCTATTACTTCTACTACAAAAAAGTAATAAAATATAAAAAATACAAACTTCTAGAAAGTCTGTTTCCATTTAAAATATAAATTGGTAATTTCATTAAAAATAAAATTTTATTAAGTAATAAAAACATTCACGGAGTGAATCACATTTTATGGTCAAATAAAATAAAATCTTTTCTAATTTCAAGAAGTTTAATTTTAATTATTGACTTTTTAAATTAATTTTTATGCTAACTAATTTACTACAACTTTTACATCAAATATCCCATAACAACCTACTATGGATTAATACCCAAATAAAATTTTATTCTGCTGTAAAACGTTTACAAGTTGCTAAAATTTTGCAATGAAAACAAAAACCTATTTTAGATCAAACTTAGTGTAAAGCTAAATTTACTATTAAATATCATTTTTTTGTTAATAAGTACTTTTTAATAAGTAACACCGAATAAACAGTTTCAAAATAAATTACAATCACTAATTTCATCTTAAATAAGGTTTTGTTTTTTATAATTCTAATACAAAAATATACCATTAGAAAAATTTAGATTGAATCACCTCTTCTCTTCGTCTTCTGGAAGAGGGCGATGGAATTACAGCGCTGTAGATATAAATCAGATAGTCTATAGAGAAGGATAGCACTTCGGGTAGCCAGGGCTTGCTTAGAAGCTTTTCTGGTCATAACAAGTATCCTGGCGATGAAACTTCTGATCTTAAAAGTAACAGAGAGGAGTGATGCGTTGATTAAGTTGGAGGCAAGGGAGATCTTGCTTAGGAGATACAGGATAGGTGGAGGCGAGCTATCATTGGCAGTACTCGCTCATTCCGGCCATTAGCAGCTGGATAGGGCGAAGTCTAGGGGGGAAGTTTGGATAAGACAGTGACTTACGGGTCATGGAGCATTTGAACAGTTACTTGTTTGATAGGTAAAGGAGACTCCCAGCTAAATATAGGTACTGTGGAGATGAAGTTACAATTTGACTTTTTTTTTTGTGTGACCAAAGTGGTTGGCTGATAGGCCGGATGGCGAGGGATATGCTAACTCGGAGGCGGTGATGCGGTTTATGTTACCCAGCGAGTTAAGACGGAGGTTGAGTGCTAATTGATTCAGAGCAGTCCTACAAGCGAAGATGCAAGAAGAGTAAAATGCAGAAAAGGACTAAGAGTTCAAAAAAGTAGCCGCTGTTAGGTAGGAGTAGGGAGGGAATAGCCTGGATAAGGAGGTGGTTGGGTGCATTCAGGGGTATCAACTAACCCACCGGGTTGATCTAGTGATGAACGCGTCTTCACAAATTAGCTGATTTGGAAGTCGAGAGTTCAAGCGTTCAAGTCTTAGTAACGGCAGTTACTTTTATACGGATCTAAATACTAGATCGTGGATACCGGTGTTTTTTGATGCTTGAGTTTCAATTAACTTCACATCTCAGGAATGGTCGAACTGAAACTGTACAAGACTACATTTAATTTACAATCAAACATATCATCCTCTAAAGTAATACGATAACACTAATTCCCGGAGGATTAACAGTAAAAAGAAATAAAAGGGATAGTCAGCTACTATTGAGGTGTTAGAATTCCCTGAGCTTGTTTGAAGTTCCATGTTTCCAAGTGCAGCATGCCCCTGGGCAGGTGTGCTGTGCTAAGGGGTAGGGTTGTAGTCGGTGAGAACCCGACACTACCATCTGTATCATCGGGCAGTGGCTATTAGATTTTTTCCGTTCTCTTTTTTTAAACAAAAAAAGAGGGTTGAGAAAATACTGAACCGATATGACTAATAATTTTACCACTGTATTTATTAAAATTTATGAAAGCTTTACATAAATTCATCCAGATACGTATATTTTTAATCAAGTCACATTTTAAGTCATTTTTTGTATACTAATATTTTACATCGCTAAATCACGTCCTGCAAGAAATATTTATATTGTACCAGAAGTAAAGTTCAGATAATATAACGGATTTTTTTTCCATATTTACTTTATTAAAATCGGGTAAAATGATGTAGAGATAAGAATTATTTAATATAAGGTAGATAAGGTATTGACAAATTTTTCACAATGAGAGCTGCCTTTTTAGTTGTATATTATATAATTAAAGAGATTTAATTTTTTTACCATTTAGAAAAAAAATTGGTAAGAATAGATTTTCTTGTTGTCTTACCATTTCGTACAAAACAAAAGCGAAAGCTATTCTTATTCTAATTAGTTTCTATTATTATGTTAGCCAAATATCTTGGTTACTATTTATTTTTACAGAATTTCACATGATTAGAAAAAGCCTGTTTTAATAAAAAATCTATAGAAGATTTTTTTAACCACACAAAGCAATTTACACAATAAAATCTTAACTACGCATACTATCTATGTGGTTATTTAAAATATTTACCAGTGGGTCGTCTCTTAATGAAAAACAGATTTTTGATATTTGTTATATACAGAATTTCAAGAATAAGTCATTTCATTTATTTTTTGTTCTGTTTCTTCTTCAGCAAAATTTGATTTTTTAAAACGTTTATTTGATTTTTATTGGGCTTATTTACATCACTATTTTCAGAAAAAAAAATTCTCTACAAGTTTTGTTAATAAATTTTACACATTTATCAGTCACCTAACAAAGTTATTGTACTGCAAACATGAAAATACGGTTTTTAAAAAATTTGTTCAGTTTTAGTTCGAATAATAGAGTTCTGAAACCTTTTTTATTCGATTTTTCAAGTCAAAAGCCATAATAAATAATTAATTTCACCCCTCAATTAACGTCCTGAAAATTTCAATACGACCTCATTTCACCGGGGGAGCTGAATTTCGGGCGAAATCTTTCGCTAACCGGAACTCGCTAATGAAGCGTTTCCAGACCTATGTATATGTGACCTTTTTATCATTATTTTAATGAGAGGAATTTGCCTGTGAAGTATGTCGGTTTCCTCGTGGGACACCCTATTTTAAAGCGATTAAACCTGTTCTCTTTTTAAGATTTTTTTTTTTGTTTATACATACACAAATAATTTTAGAGTAAAAAATTACATTAAACTAGAACAAAACTTAAAATAACTTTCCTGGGAAGTCTTTTTATTTTTAGTGACGGTAGAGGGGTTAACCATCCTTTTTACAAAACCATTTTTAAGATTTTCACTTAAATAAAATATTTTAAGCAATGGATATAAAATAAAATAGTACAAAGATGCTACAGTTAATTTATAATATGTTTTAAATCTTGTTAAATTTTAATTTTTAGATTTATGCAACTTTCAAGAAATTTTTTTGGAATTTAAAAATCGGGAATACTATCCTTATCTTTCTGGGAAAAATTTTTTTATTTACTTCCTACAAATTTATTTTAATAAAATAGATTCAGAAAGATAGTAATTATACCTAATAAATTTTTTAAATATTTTTTTAAGTAAAATTTTTAAAAGTTTAAACAGGGTGCTTTTTAAAAATGGCATCTCTATCAGCATGATAAAATTAAAATAATTAAGGGATATTGTTTTAACTTTAAAAAATAATAACTAAATCATCATCTTTCGCTACTTTAATCATATTTTATAAAATGTAAAAATAATATTCTCAATACGGTTCACTTTATTTTGATAGAATTTAAATATTTGTTCTTATTCTGCAAACAGTAAAAGCACTTTTAAATCATGTTTATAGCCGGCCGCCGTGGTGCGAGTGGTAGAGTCTTGGCCTTTCATCCGGAGGTCCGGGTTCGAAACCCGGTCAGGCATGGCATTTTCACACGCTACAAATCATTTCATCTCATCCTCTGATGCAATACCTAATTGTGGTCCGGGAGGGTAAACGAAAAAAAAACAACAAAAAAGCCATATTTATGAAATAAAGTTTACTTAATTAAAATCTGACCATTATTTGGTTATTAATTCAAATATATTCATGTTGTTAGAAAGTCAAATTCTGAATAAACATCCATCAAAGAGTAATTAATATTGAAGTAAGCTAAATAAAGTTTAATTCAAAACTAAAGATAAAGATACAGTCAAATATACAAGAATTAAGTAGATATTCTAAGAAGTGATCGTTCATACACACTAAATTTTTTAAATCGACTTGAATATTATCCTTTGTTATAATATACAATATGAAGGTTATATTGTAGATATTCTAATTATATCTAGAAAATGCAACAATTCGAGTGAGAAAAGGACATTTGAAACAATCTTTTTAATAGTAAGTATATGATATGTTAGTATTTATTTATTTTTAATAAAATAGGCGGCTGCTCTGTCAGAGCGACTGCCGTAAACCTTTAAAACATAGAATACGCTATTTCTGGTGTATGATTGCTAATGTATTATGAAAGAAATTGAACGGTGATAAATTTAGTTTTAAAAAGTAAAAAAAAATTATTGACAATAATTATAGACAGATGGTTTACGCAAAAATTTATTTACAACGGATCTATGATACAAGAAGTAGCTGATATAAGGCAAGTGATCGACGCTCTGACGTTGATAATTGTTCATTATATACTTTCTGGATTTGCCACGATCTGTTTCTCTCTCCATAGACGTTAGCGAAACTTTTGAGCACGTTTAACACCCCATCTACTACAACATTTCGTCTAAACAAATATTTTCTTAAGGCTTTATTTACGATTATTTACTTATACCTTTTAATAATATTAATGCTAATACACAATGTAGATAGAATTCGATGATGCAATTACAACGATATCTCACTCAACGATCTACCACATCAAAGTTCAGAAATATACTAATTTTAGTGCGTACGGAGCGGCGCAAAACGAACCTAGATTTTCCCCCACTCTCCTCGCACTGGCGGATTGAATAGTATGCATATATTGTGCGATTTATAACGTTTGTTTCTTCACTTATCAAAAGAAAAAATCGTAAATTTTTGACGATTTCATACCTTATACGGAAACGTAACGCTTGATTTTCTGGTCGGAGCTCACTACCGGCCTGTAATGTAAGACCTATTTTACGTCAAAATATATTATATTTTACCAATGTACCAAAGGCGATATCGACAAAAAGACTCGAAGTACGGCAAAAATCTCAATATGGTATTCTTCAGTTTTCTAGAGGTATGGGAATTATAGGTTATAAAAACACATAAATGTTATTGTGTTATTATTGCAAAAATTTTCTTTAACTAATATCTTCTATGTTTTTTTAAATAGCCTAAATAAGAACAATAATTATGATTTTTAAGTACAAAAAATAATTATAATTTTCAGTAATTTGCTAAGTAATTGTAAAAATCAACTCGATTTAAGTTTATTCGGGTTTCCTTGTATTTTATCAATTCTTTCATATTTCCCAATTATTTACACGTGCTAAAAAATTAAAGTGGTCGTCTCAGTACAATACATTCTGCTAACCGAAAGACCTAATACTTATAATTTTCAGTTTTAATGAAACTTTAATAACATTTAAATATCTATAATTGTAAAATAAAGTTATTTTATTACCCTGTTAAATCCTTTCTCATCTGTATAATATTCAACAAAGGTTATCTCAAATGTTATGGTAGATTTAACACATGATAAATATACAATTATCATATTATTAATATTATGAATTATGTAGCAATCGGTTAAAATAATTAAAGATTTTACTTAATACAAAAAAAAAATATAAAATTAAACATATGAATGGTTCAAACAAATTATTCTTAATGAAATGAATCATTATATGAAATCATTTTCATATATAATGTGATTTACACTCAATCGAAAAAGTACAATAGCAATTAAGTAAAAGAAATGGATTAATCAACAGAACAATCAGAGAACTCCATTTAGGAATCGTTCTAGGGTGAAGACTAACACAGGGAAACCGAAATTAGCTCAGGACAAGCTTACCATTATATATAAGACATATAAGGGGCTGATATAATCCTGGGGGATATTAAGAGGGAGATAACGGGAGTGTAGTGAATAGGATTAAGATCAGATTTTTGTGCCGTTATTCGGTGAGGAGAGAAATGGGAAACGTAGACAATATAGGGGAGAGTCAAAAGAGAAACATAGAAATTAGAGAGAAAAAGAAAAATATATAAACTGTATATGTAGTATATCTATAGTGAAAAATGACGTCTTTGATAAATGTTCCAGTTTTCCTTTCATAAATCGTAAACTTCCGAATAAGACAATAAATAAATACTCTCATGAACCATTTGCGATACGTTTTTATTTTTTGTATGGACTTCTTAACACATATCACATCATAAACAACACTTTACTATATAAAATATAGAATATATCTTGCATAACGATTCATTTTTACACATAATTTATTTTATTTATATTCTTGGTTTCACTTTATAATACTTGCTGCGGTATATTCTATTTCCATATTCTTTAAGTTTATATCCATATGAATTTATGTAGTATATACATACTTACATAAAAATTTCATTTTTAACATATTTATTTAAAAAATAAAACCGGGATAAATTAAAATAAATTCTAGCTTTTATATACGTTTTTTTATTGTAAAATATAAACTCGTATTTGAGAAACACAGTGCGATAAAAAATAACGTTAGCAGGAGAACCCATAAAAAACTAGATTTTACTCATAATAAGAAAGTTGTAATTTTACTAGTAAAAAAATACGGAATTAATTAACCTTATTGTTTAATTTTTTATTTCAACATTCTACCCATGAAACTTCTAATTTTAATTTTCCAATTGATGTAGTGTACTACAATTCCGTACTGAGCAGAGTCAATTTGTTAAATTCAGTTTTTTAATAGAGAGGGTCGCTAACTTGTATATATTTCCTGTTCATGCAGTGAAGAGTTAAGCTGTCAGTCATTTATAAAATTGAACATTTCCTATATTTCAGTAGTGTTGGCATATCAATATGAAACAGCAATTTTAATTAAATAAAAAAGACAACGGAAAAGTATTTAATTTTTCGCTTTTCTTAGCCTGGCACCTCATGCTAGGCAGTGACCAGAAATACTAAACTCTTGATTATCATATATCTAAGAAACAGTTTAATCTAAAACTATGAAATTTTGTAAAATAATTTGCATATAAAAAGGTTTTTTGACTAAGGATTTGAAATAAATCGGATGAGAGGTTGGGAATGATTATTTTTATTACGTGCCCAAAAAACTTTAAATATTTAATAATATATTGATTCTTTAACATTCATATTTGAGATCATAAATCTCTGTACAGAAAGTAATAATTTTTTTGACTTACAGTTACATAAAAGTAAATTATTAACTAACAAAACCAAATTAAAGACAAATTATTAAATCGCCCCATCAATTAGAATTTAACCAACTCATAAACTAATTTTCCATGATAAAAACAATCTAGAAAATATTATTTTTACATTTACCATCACCAGATCGTAAAGGATTGAAAACTTGCTACGGGAATTCTTTATTTGGTCCAATAAAAATGTCCAAGATCCATACTATCTCACTCAAGTTTATTTCAAAAGATTATTAAATTCTCTACTTGTGAAGATCTAAAAAAATATATTTAGGTTTGAACTTTTATAGGGTAGTGTACGTCCAAAGAAATGATATCTAGGATTTTCTGATTTTTAAAAAATCTTTCTAAAGGTTAAATTATGTAACTTTAGATCCCTGGAAGGACATTTCCAGACAGACCAAACAATTTTTCTACTGGAATATTTATTAATATTAATTTCTAACCATAGAATATTAAGGAACTAGAATTTAATCAAACTATGCAAGCATACTCAGTATTAAAGTAGCATAAAACTAAGACTGATATTGACGCTGAATTTGAATGTTTCCTTTAAGTAACTAACTAATTCAAGTGTGGTAATAAAATACGATCACCATGAATCTGAATTAATGAAAAATCCTATTTTATATTGGTGGTTAATGATCTCGCAATAATGCATACATTCATTGACTTCCATATGAAACTCTCATTCCAAATTCTTTTAGTAGAATCGCTGTAACACTGG
This sequence comes from Lycorma delicatula, assembly GCF_047948215.1. Lineage (NCBI taxonomy): Eukaryota > Metazoa > Arthropoda > Insecta > Hemiptera > Fulgoridae > Lycorma > Lycorma delicatula. The sequence continues at coordinate 104,956,666 of NC_134460.1, read as the reverse complement.
TGTGTATGTTTCTCTGACACAGTTTTTTCAATCGGTTTCAGCTATTTGCTGACTTTAACCAAAAGACTTACGGAAATAATAGTACAATACGCAAAACGAAAAGTGCTCAATATTTCATTCAAATATTAAAAAAAAAATCTGATGTGGACACATACAACTTCCTTGTACGCCTATTAAATTACATATACAATTTTTTTTTTTTTTTTCAAATTAAAAGTACATAAAAATTTTATTTCATTAATAACTTCTCATATTATTTTCTTTTTTTTATATTTTTATTATTGAATTACTATTACTTTAAGATTACTAAGAATTACTATTACCTTCTCCTTGTAAGATCCAAATATTTCATTAATTAAAATTTTATTTTGCTATAACTCTTTAACCAATGAAAATAAGTACCACTTACGATACATCTTGAAAAGCTCTCTACGAAGGCTTATTAATGCAGCTAAGAAAAAGTTAAAAATCCAAACTGTTTTGGATTTTGGGCTTTTTTGGACACTTTTGGTTCAGTCGATTGCAATCAAAAGAGGAGGTACGCAACTGGGTGTTACAACAGTCCTAAATCCAAAATTTCGACATCCTATAGCTAATCATTTTTGAGATACATACATACGTACGTACAGACTTCACACTTAAACCAGTCAAAATGGAAATCTGAAAACCGAAATTTTTCGCAATCACAATACTTTCCTTACTTCCTACAAATAAGTAATATTTAAATAATAATTAAATTATATAATAGCCAAATAAGTATTTGGCTATAACTCAGAAACCAATGAGATTAAGTACCACTTATATCGCTGAGAAGCTTTCAATGGGTTTATTACTGCAGTTAAGAAAAAGTTCAAAATCAAATTTTCTTGAATTTTGAGCTTTTTGGACACTTTTTGCTTCAGTCAATTGCAATCAAAAGGGAAGGCGCGTAAGTTTCAATTAATTATTACAACATAATACGTAGTATTATGTAACATCATACGTAGTATGAAGTTTAATTTATACATTTTTAAATGTTTAACAGATTTAGAAAATTTCTGTTATTTTATTTTAAAATAATTTTTTAATTACATATAAAAACCAGTAAGTAAGTGCAATCTGTAATATTTTTTTTCAATTTCATGTTAATTTATTTTCTTCTAATCTACTATAAAAATAGTTAAATTTATAACTATGCGCAATTCCCAAAAAAATTAGCAGCATAGTTGTCTGTTTTGTATATATATATATTAATTTTTTATATCAGTGTAATCATTTTTTTGCGCACTACATGCATTACTTGAACAATCTCCAAGGAAAAGTTTGCGTAAATTATTATCGCAGAGAGTAATATTCTACGGGAGTGTACAAAAGGCCACAAGGAAATCTACAGGCAAACCGAATACATTGTGTACAGGAGCTCAAACCGTCAGACACTGTTAAAAGAATATGATACTGCCAGTGGTTTATCAACAAGGTGAAAAGTAATGGGATGGGCATACTGAATTTTTTTTCTTTTTTAATGGTGAGGTGTATTTTCACCTTAGCGTTTACATCAAGAACACCACATATTGGTCAACACAAAAAATCACACATCTTGCATGAATCGCCGCTCCACTTACAAAAGGTAGGGGTTTGGTGTGCGATTTCTCGAAAACGAATTGTGGGCCCCCATTTTTTTTTTTTCGAAGCACTTGACAGTTCGGTATACCAGGACATAATTTTGCAATTTGTAACTCTTCTCCAGTTTGATGAAAGCTATTGTTACCTAAACAACACGGTTATATACAAAAACACCATGGAATTTTTGGAAGAAATGTTTGATGATCGCCAGATTTCTAAAGGTTTGTATGGCGTCCTCGTTCCTTTGACTTATCACCACCTTCTCTGGGCTTTTATGAAAGGACGCTTATATCGATCAAACCCAAGCACTCTACAAGATCTGGAGCGAGTCATTACTGCAGAGATGAATTCCATTATCCCTGATGTTCTACAAACAGTGTCAAAAAATATGGTGCGAACCTGCCTTCAGGTACGAGTTCGGACTTGCCTTCAGGAAAATGGTGGACATTTCCAACACTTGCTGTAAGACATTACCAGTTGAGCATAATTACATTCCATGAATCAAGTCAAACATGAATATCTCTGTATTTTAGTCGAGAACATGATGTACACGAAAAAATAATCGCGTTGTATAATTAATTCAAGCCTTTATAAATAGTATTAGTTTAAGTTCTTTTCTTATCATTATTTAACTGGATTTATCCACATCTTCCTCCTTTCTTTCCTTACGTTTTATTTATTAACCTTATATTTCTTTATCCTATTTAACATTTTTTTCTATGATTCTAATCGTTGTCTCTTTCAACATGCTTTATCTTCCTTAAATTAATAAAATAACTAAACCTCGATGTCGTAATATGAACTTTCCTTTTTATACCGTGAATTAATTGGCTATTTCAAATTCAATTCATCTTAGAGTATCGCTTAATTATATCAAACTATATCAATTTACAATTTAAATATATTTTAATATCGTATTTGTAAACGTCTTATTATTGTTTGTCGATACTTTAGTTAAACTTTTTATTTTAAAATACCTAAATTCCTTTTTCTCAGTATGAAATTTTTCTTAGCTTTGCTTGGGCTTTTTTCTGTCCCTTAATAATTTTTTTTTTAAATCTTTATCTTTCTGTTATCTTCCGTACTATTTTCAACAGCATGTTGAAAATATACTAAATAATTAAGTTCTTTGATCTCTATCATATTACAGTTCACATATTAATTCTTATTTATTCCTTTCGGTTGTTTATCATCCGTTCAGTTTTATTTACTGTAAAATTGAATTTTTCGTTTATAAATATCGTTGAAATTTAAGCTGGAAAAAAATCATCAGGAATCTTTACATATGTGTTTCTCAAATTACCCACTTTCGGGAACGCAGAATCAATTTGCTTTTTATGTCATTTGGCTGCTTTCTGTTTTATCCAATTCTCTTTCATTATTTCTGAAGTTGTTTTCTTCATTTCTTCTGGAATTTTTGCTCCTTTTTTCGGTCTTGGTTTTCCCTATCTTTTAATATTTCTCTGAGATAAATACTATTTTTAATTATTTTTTTGAGTTTTTTGGATTTTATTTTAACCATTTTGCTCTTAGTTTTTGTTTTTTAAAAATTCAAATATATTTTTTTGTAAGTCTATTATTGTTTATTCCAAAGATATGACTATAGAAACTGATTCTCCTTTTTCTCATGGTGTCTGAGAATTTTTAAATACACGTTTTTATTGGGAAATAATTTACATCTAAAACTTGTGGATATTTTAGTTAAATTTTATACTTTAAATAAAATAGTTTTATATTTAGACTTTATATATTTTTACTTATAAATATAATAAATAAATAAATATTAATGAAAATTTTAGCAAAAATTAAATATGAAATGTTTTGAAATAAACTATGATTATGAAATTTTCATAATCATAAAAATAAAAGGCATTGCATTCTACGGAATAATTTTAAACAATTTTTTTTAATATTATTTTTATGATGTGGAACATTTTATGGCAGTGAAAAATAATACTAAAATATCTAGTAATAATATATCCCTCCCAGCAAAAGTAAAGAGATTTAAGAAAGATGGTATTAAAAATGTTTTGAAAATTATCAAGGCTGGTAAAGTTTGAAAAGAGATAATCTAAGATGTATTTTTAAATAAAATAAGAATTCTAATAAATTTTCAGTAAGAAAAACAAGTTCATATAAAGGCAATGAAGATTTTTTTTTCAATGAACTATTTTAAATTTCTACATACTTTTACCGCGTATTATTTACAAGGATACAATTTTAAATTAATTTTTCAACAAGAAAACATTAAAAACAATTACGTAGTATATTTAGCATAAAATATTCTTATGCATTTCATTATTTAAATATATTTAATTATTGTATTTCAATACATTTTAATTATATAACGAATTTGTCATATAGTAATTTCAACACATTTATATTATTTAAATATATACAATGTACTGCAACACATTTAAATGTATTCTATTAATTTACTAATAAATAAAAATTTTGATTAAAAGATAAATAAGTTAATATTGTAACTAAAAAAAAGAATCCTAATAGAATCATTCTTTTAAAATTTGATGCATATTAAGATGAATTTAAAAAAAATTACATAAAAACTAACATGTTAAAATTTTAAATTTCATTCATTGAAACAAAAAGAAACACAACGAGATAAAATTATGAATATTTGTTTCTGTTTAATATAGCTAGTTAAACAATATAAACTCAACTTAAAGCCAAAGTAATACGCTAGAATAACAATACATTATATGTAAACAGTCGTTTAATGTATGTAAAACGGTTTTGTGAATTATAAAATACTTGAATTACATTTCATTTTACATTATAGATATTTTAGTTTTACTCATATTTGAAATATCTAAACCGAAAAATAAAAACACATAATACAAGAAAAAGAATAATTTTTCTCGTACTTCAAATGATAATTACTTTTCATTTTAACTCAACTATGAGTGTTTTTTTCAATTATTTAAAATTATTCCTTTTATTATTTTTTTGTAAGAAAAATTACTGCGTAATATTGTAATAACAATTGTAATTAAAAAAAAAAAAAAAAATAGTAATATTATAAATTTTTAATAGCTTTTTGAAATAGAAAAAATACGTTTAAATGAGAATCATTATTAAAATTAGTTTTTTTTTTTTAATTTTGGGTTATTTAACTTATCATAGGTTATTTAACTAATTCTGGTCTTTAATTTTGCATTTGTACATAATATAAATAAAATATTAGCTATTTCTAAAAATATATTTTAAAAATAATTATTTTTCCTTTCTAAAAGAGATGCGTTGCAATAACTAGAAAATTGTAGATAGAAATTGAGTAACCCACCGGGTTGATTGATCTAGTGGTGAACACGTCTTCCCAAATCAGCTGATTTGGAAGTCGAGAGTTCCAGCGTTCAATTACCAATAAAGATATTTACTTTTATACGTGTTTGAATACTAGATCTCGGATATCGGTGTTCTTTGGTGGTTGAGTTTCAATTAACCACACATCTCAGGAACGGTCAAACTGAGACTGTACAAGACCACTTCATTTACACTCATACATATCCTCATTCATCCTCTGAAGTATTATCTGAACGGTAATTTCCGGAGCCTAAGCAGGAAAACAAAGAAAAGATAGAAATTAAGTTACAATATTAAAAGTGTTTGGCAGAAACCAACCTTAACCGGATAATGAGTGAAGGCTATCTCAATTTTTTTATTTATTTAGATAAGGAAAACGTATTAGAGGAATAAAAAGATAATATTTTTACGAGCATCTCGGAATAATGTTAAGATTTCCCTTCAAATATTTTTATTTCAACTGTCGAACATAAACATACATAATTTTTTTCTAAATAAACCATTTATATCATCTATTATTAGGTATATAAGGCTCGAAATATTTTTATATCAACAAAAAATTAATTATCGCATAAGAATAAAATAGTTCGTTTACGCGTCTTTTGTAAAAATCATGTAAAAAATCTCATTTTCTGAAGAATATAACAAGAAGATATATGAACAAATTGTATTATAATTTATTAAACTGAAAGTAATAAAGTTACAAATGAACTATTTTAATTTTGTTTTTTATAAAAAATTATTTATTTTTTTTGCACGAATGAAATTCTTGAAAATATTTTGTTTGAATTTACACTTGATACACAAAAAAATTGTACGACCACCACCATTTTTTTCCACATACTCGAATTCTATAATTTCCAATACCATTGTCCTAAGAATCAACGCCAACCATCTTTTAGTATAATTCTGTTATCATTAATGTCTGAGCAATCAAGGTGTATATTTACTTTCTTCTCAGCTGTATCTTTTCATATTTGATAATGCGTATATGCATTGTGGTTACTGACTCTATCACCATTCCATTATCATTCCATCTAACAACTGCGAAATTTGTTATTTTAATGGGCAATTAAGAAGCCTATTTTCTCTGACAGTGCCAATCGCAAAATTTCCTTTTTCCTTCAGTAAATTAAACAGAACATATGTAAAAAAAAAACTGTCAAAAAAATTCTATAATCATTAGGACCGGTACAACATTCAACAAATCTAGTACTACTTGTGTCCGAAGACCATATTCAGATTTTTCTTGTTTGCACCTTCGTATGGTAAAAATTGGAACAAATACCCCATCTTAATATACAAACACTAAAGCTTAAATCCATATATAATTGGTTTTTCCTTGATAAACATTTTTACTGCACGCCTAACAAAAATTTCTTCATCAACAGATAAATTATGAGAAAAAACACCAAATTGTAAATTCCGTTTGTTGACAAACGTAGAAACTGAATATTTTATAAAAAAATGAGATCTATAAAAATAATAAAATGATAGACAAAAGAAAAGTTTAACGATTTAACTATAAAAATGGTACACCGCGAGATTGCGAAGTTGTTATTCGTAATGTAAGAATAACATGTTGCACGCCTAACGTATGATTCATCACTCCAAAAGACAAAGGTGCGTAATCGCACCATTATTTTTAACAACCAGCATTCATTATCGGTTTTCAAAATAAATAATTTTCATGAATTGATGAATAAAAACAAAAATTAAATAATCAAATAAAATAGAAATATTATTTTTAACAAGCATATGGCGATCATTATATGCCTTGTACGGAAGTCATTACACGATCTCGTAAAATGCAGAAGTTGATATGCAAATAAACTCACTAATTGCAAACCTATAAACCATATAATTTTTTGTTGTGATTGTAACAAAGATCATAGAGAAATTAAAAGGAAAAAAATTTACGAAAAGGTTCGTTTACGAACCATTGGCTGTTAATCACTTACACTTGGGAAAATCAAGAGGAAAAAGAAAAACCGTGTAAATTGAATTGAGTGAATTCCTAAAAAAAAGTAAAACCACTTTGAAAGAAAACATAGTTAATAAGACTAACAGAGCTGATGATAATTAAAAGTTAAACCTGTTAGTAATTATGTTACCAGCTTATGGGTAATAAAATTTAAAAAAATAATGGATAAAAAAAATATTCATAGAAATTAGACCGGTTCGATTTTAGAGCATTTTTACCTAGGAAGAAATTTGCTGATATTTATCCTTATATTTTAAGAAATAAAAATTTTATCTTACAAATATGCGTACTTAATAAACATACATATTTCTGATTTACTGAAACGAATAATTGGGTAAAAAAAAAGTAGAAAGATATTATTATTAAATGAAATGTAATATTATACATTAGATTTTATGGAAGCGTTTGAAATGGTTTTAAGACGATTTTAAGAGGAGAAGAGAATGTGTCAAAATTTTTTTAAAAGAGTTCCACATATTAAGATATTTAGGATTAGATAATTTGGTTACAGAAGAAAGGATAGAGGAAGTAAACTATACAAAAAAAAAGAAAAGAAAAGCAAAGGTTAATATATATATTTGTGTTCAGCTCTCCAAGATTCCCTATCTAGTGCCAGACGTTTCATTTCGGTGTACCCGTTACGTTCTACATCCCCAACAATTTTTTTTATATATTCCAAACGTTACCTAACTGCACAATTTTTCCCATCTAGATGTCCCTCCTCTTGATATGTCATAGATGGTTCTTATTTTCATTGGTTCTACAGTTATAGCCAAATAAAATTTTAATTAATAAAATATTTGGAACTTACAAGGGGAAGGCACATCGGTTCGAATCAGACTTCATCTCCTTTCTTTTTTTTAACATTTTTTTAAATTTATATTCTCTGATTGTAAAAAAATGTTTTCTGATAAATCTTTACGAAAATAATTCAATAATAATGAAAAGAAAAAAATACCAGAAGTTATTAATGAAATAAAATTTTATGTGCTTTTCATTTTAAGAAAATGTATATATCTAATTTAATAGATGTACAAGGAAGAATATGGTGTCCACACCAAATTCTTTTTATTCTTCATTAACCTGTACCTATAAAGCAACTTGTCCTGACTGACTGGCTAATTCATCAACTCCCAGCGTAAACTTTGAAGATAAATTAATGAGAATTTGTATACATATTCTTCTTATGGTGTTAAGTGCACACTAAGAACGGATTTTTTGAAATTCTGAGTTTAAATAATTAATATGGAGTAAAAAATTTTTTTTTAATTTTTCGGTAAGAAATGAAAAATTAACAAATTTAAGTATTTAAATTAATATTTATTATTCATTAGATAAATACTTATTTTTGGTGTGAGTAATCTTTATGTGAATAATTAAAAAACTAATTTCTAGATTTTTTGAAATTCCGAGTTTAAAGACTTAAAATGGTTTTGAATTTTTTTTAAACCCGGCTATTTTTTTTTAATTTCTCGGTAACAAATGGAGACGTCAACTTGATTTTTGGTGTGTGTAATTTTCATGTAATTATCTAAAAACCAGTTTCTAGATTTTTCGAAATTCAACCTAGATAGTGGTGAAGAAAGGTAAACAGAAATTTGAACGATGATTTTTCCTTCTTCCGATTATACTAAAAGAGATATTCACTAGATTTGGGGCTTGCAAATTTTGATTTGGAACCCACTTTCAGATTTTTATGAATTTTTATATTTTAAGGAGTACGACGGTTCAACAAACACAGACACTGTCAATGTATGTTCGACGTAATTGGCTGCAGCTGCCTTTTTAGTCTTACATTACTAAAGGAAAAAAAAAAAAAAAAACCAGAAAATAAAAATAATTAATAAGTTAAAAAAAAATAGAAATGAAATACCGTCACCTCCTAATGTTGTCTGCTGAGAATCGGGCAAAATTCATTTTTACCCATACGAAGTACGGGTAATCAGTTATTAATATTTTTAAGATGAAGGCCGACTATTTTGAAAACTACTTTCATGGATCACTCAAAATTTCGGGTCCTGTACCAATCAATCTGTTCTCTGAAGAAATAGATACGATATACTAATATTTTTTTTATAAATTGGAACAAGCTTTAATTTTTATTTATCATTATTATTCTTACAAGCATGAGTTTAATGAACAGAGCGTGGTCCAAGGAGTAGAGCCCTGACCGGCTAGTAATATATAAAAGAAAATGTCGTGAGTGTTTTATAATCAGCAAAAACTATTGAAGATATATTGAAAAATATTTGTAAACTTCTTCTTCTGATGTAAGTGCAAACTAAGAAAGGATTTTCCGAGTTTAATTCGTTAAAATAAAGTAAAAATGAAATTTACTTTTTTTTTAATTTCTTGATAACAAATGAGGATATCAGTTTAATTTTGGTGTGTATAGTCTTCATGTGAATGTATAAAAAAAAATTCTAGAATTATTACAATTTCGAGTTTAAAGGGATTAATGGATTTTTTTTGTATACCCGGCTATTTTTTAAAATTCTCTATTTTTTTTTTTTTTTTTTTAATTACTTTAGTATTTTTCCAATTTTTCATTAAAAAATAAAGATATCAACTGGGGTTTTGGTATTGTAATTATCATATGAATACCTAAAAATCAATTTCTACATATTTTTTTGAAATTCGACCTTGAAAGAAGAGAAGAAAGGAAAAACGATTTCAAACAATGATTGCAAATGTTTCCCATTTCCGACTATACTAAACGAGATATTCACTCGATTTCGGCTTGCAAATACTCTTCAGATACATATCTAAAAACCAATTTCGGTTATTTGAATTTTAATATTTTATAGAATAAAAAACAATGGTTTTTACTGTTTTACCGCTATTGAATCAATCTTTTTGAGATTCGGTAACATAGTGATGGAATTTATGTTTTTAATTCTGATTGCGTATTTCGCGAGCGAAGCCAGAAGGGAAATCTAAAAACCAATTAGTGGGTCCCGTACTTACCAAACTGTTGCCCTAAGTTACTTTAATGTTTAAACATTTGCGCAAGAAAATTCAAGAGATTTAGCTGAAAAACCCTGGGGGAAAGAATTTTGTAATATCACACTTTAAATCATCCTTAAAGTGTGGTATTAGTACAATTTCGGTAAAATCTCTTCGATCACAATATTAATATATAACATAAATTCATAATATAAACTATGTATCATAGTTGTAAGTTATAAAGATATAAATACATTAAAAAAATAATAATTTTTAAAAATTACTCTAAAATTTTTTTACTTATCAATATATATATATTTTTTTTATATTCTTGTTGTTACCAAATAATGCTTTATGAACTGCTTCTCATGACATCTAGCACGAATATGATTACGTGCACATGATATTATTACGTGTTTATTATGAATTAAGTGATTTTTTTATTATTATAATTTTAGAAAATATTTTCTTATACCAGACAGACGAATAAAATTATAAAAACTTACACAATGATAAAATAGTTGATTTAGATTTGAATAAATCTAAATCATATATTTTAATACAAATACTGTTTGAATAAACAGTATTTGTATTAAAATATATGATTAAATCCAATCCTATTTTGGTTATTATTATTCTTTTATTAACGCATTATTACTAATCACTTGGTAATTTTTATTGCAAAATTTCCACATGATATTTCTATGCACAAGCTTCAAAAAATACATTACTTTTATTACGTTTATTTATGTAATGGTATCCACTTATCAAATCTTTAATAGTATGTTTTAGCGCTTTCGGATTAGTAATCTATCTTCAGGAACAATGATGTGTTATAATTATTTACTTCACATATCATTAATTACATAAGAATTTTAAAAACAAAAATTACAAATATAACGATTGATCGTCAAACGGTAAAATAATGTAAACGTTATCAGTCATGTCAGTATGAAGGTCTCAATTGTTTTTAAAATTCAAGTTAGTATAATTAATTATATGTGAAGTAAATAATTATAATACATCAATGTTCCTAAGGATGGATTATTAATCCGAAAGCGTTCGAACATACTATTAAAGACTGTTGGTAAGTGGAAACTATTACCTATAACAACGTGCCGTGATTAATAAAATGAATTTAAATGTATTAGTCCTTATAATAAATAAATAATTTCTGGATATATAAATAAGTTTTTTATCTCAAATAGTTTTTTTTTTTAAATATGTTACACACTATAAAAGAGCGTCTTATGTCAAGTCTTATATCAAATTCATGCATGAATTTGATATAATTATACCAAGCGATTCAGAAGTCTGTATTCCCTCCCAGAAAAATTAAATAGAAAATTTGAGCCACTCAAATTTTCTATTTAAATATTTTTTCTACTGTAAGAATATATTTAATATTTATTTATCTAGTTTTCATAATGGTTCTAGTAATTGTTTTATCGGTTTTGTGAAAGGGCAAAATTGTAAGTTTACAATTATAATTTATATTTAATTACATTATAAAGTTAGACAAACTAATATCTTATTATCCAAAATAAACTTTTTGTTATAACCGCATTAACAAAATTAAAGTCATTAGCGAATTATCAGAAAAATGTAACTGTACCGATAAACATGTAGTCTAAAACAGAATCAAGTTGACTACTCTCGAGACGTGTGGTTAATTGAAACCCAACCACCAAAGAACAGCGATATCCACAATATAATATTCAAATCCGAATAAAAGCAATTATCTTTATTGGGATTTCAACCTGAGAACTTCGACTTCAAAATTAGGTAATTTACGACGACGAGTTTACCATAAAATAAACTTAATTTATACTTTTTTCCATAAGTTTTCAAAACATTTAAAGCTAAAATCAGTTTCAATAAATTTACAAGAATTAAAAAAAAAATAAGCAAATACATAAAGAAAAAATCCATTCCTAATAATTCTAAGGATAATTAAAAATAAATAAGCTGTGAAAAATGAGATTAAAAAAAAATTAGTTGTTCGGAAGGTAATAAATGTTTTTAACAAGTTAATTAAAAAAAGTGATTAAAATATTTTGCAATATCAATGAATAATAAAAGTAACAAAATCAAGAGTAAAAATGACATCCGTCACTTATTATAGCCTTTTAGCATAAATTTGCTTAAATTAATTAATTAGTCTATGATAGTAATTTACCATGAATATATTAATACATCTGAGGATTGTATTATAATTTTATAATAATAACAGTATGATAAGTTACACAAAGAAATAATTTAATTAAGTTGATAAATAAATTCTTTATTTTGCAACTTCAAAACGAAAACCGGAGTGATATTTTCCTTAATATTCTGCGTATATTTTTTCTTTTGTAGTAAAAACCGGTAACTGTTTTCGGATTTAATTAGAAATGACTGAGCAGCTATTATACCTTTATTTTAAAATAAAAAATTAAATTTCATCAAAATTATATTTTTTTTTCCTTCTTTCCCGTAAGTTAAAAATCAAACAAAAAATTTAATTTAGAAGATACTGAATATACTTTTATTTGTAATAGACATAATTTTCGTATCTCTGTTTAAGCTCTGACGCACATGCACAAAGATGAATTCTTCACGTATTTTAAATAAAATTTAAAAAAGTCCTTAGTTATTCTGTAGCAATTCTTTTGTAATCTTTTCTCTCTTTCATAAAAAAAATGTAATTCCGGTTTTTCATGTATGTATAAAAGAAAAAAGTATCTATATATTCTGTTCTATATAACTGTATAAGATGGATTTTTAAAAATTTAACAAAAGAAACATTTTCAGAAATTTCTGTTATAATTAAATGAATGAAAAAGTAAAGTTAAGGATAATTACTAGGTAAGTAATTAATTAGTATGTATCCTAAAACGACCAGACATGATTAATTTTCCCTCCAAATAAAAAATATGATTTATCAAAAAATATTTTTTTTTAAATAATACATAACAGATAAAAATAAAGATTTTGTCACTTTTTTATGTTTATTATTTATTGTTTCTGATTTTTTATTGTTTATTTTTGTTCTGTATGTTATTTGTTGTTTTATATAATACTACATGATAGTGTTACTGTAGTCGCTAATGACTATAATTGTTGATGCAACTGTAAATAAAAGCATTTAAAAAAAAATAAATAAAAGACAGAATTGCATTATAATTAACAATTAAAACTTAAATTTATTTTTTCCAAAAATAACATGATTTAATGAAGAATTTAAAAATTCTTCTAAATAATCATTAATTTAGAAGAATTTTTAGTAAACTTTTTTTGTTGTTGAAAAAAAAAATTTAACGTGAATGGTTAAAACATTTATAGATGAAAATAAACATATACATATATAACTATTATACATTAAAAAAAGTAAAATTATTTTTTATTTTTTTTTTTTTTTAAATGGGTCAAAACGGAAAAATTAAAGAATTCAAAATATTTTGAAAATAATGTTCAATATTTTTTTCTGTTTTACTAACAATTAAACAAGGTAGTAAATTCGTAAATACAACCTTGAACTATTGAATTACTAGTTAAAAAGTAATTAACAGATATTTGTTACAATTTTTAAGTTACAATAAATATTTTGGCGAAAATGTAACTGCTTTTTTTAAGTTTTTTTTTTATTGTAATAAATAATTAAATAATTATAAATATATATATATTTTTTAATTACTAAGTAATGATTTCTAATATTTATGACGAAAAATAATAAATAAAAAGTTATTTATTGTAATATTTATGTGATTAAAAATTATTCTAATGAGAATTTAATTACTAAGTAATTCTTTCATTTTAGGTTTTTTTATAATTATAATTGCAAAATCGATCAAATTATTTAAAACAAATAATAATTACATTTCATCCTTTGCTAAAAATTCATAGTAAATATAAAATCCATGGTTTTTATAAGGTAAATATTTAAAATAATAATAATTATGTACATAGCAGTAGAGTTTTTAACTGATTACGAATAAAATAATAAACACAGACACACATTCTCACACACAAGTTCACAACGAAATATTAACTTTTATTTGATAAAAATCATTTTTACTTAATAATATGTTTTAAACATAAGATTTAATTATGTGATATGTTTGAAATTATAAAGGAATCTATTAATTTATGAATTATTTAATAAATTTTATTAAAATGCAAAAGAAGTTGTGGTCTCAATCGGTTACTTTGTTATTTAATCGACGTATATTCCATAGTATATTTATTTTTGTTATACTATAATAAAGAAATGGGTATTATTATTATTACAAACTACTCACATCGTAACAGGCAAAGAAGCCTCGCTTCATGTACCTTAGTGTAACCGGAAATGTTCAACAGCGATTGCGGGGATTACTCGCGGCAATACGAAAAAGGGAACCGAATCTGCACGGCTATTGAGACAAGACTGGGGGGCAAAAACTGTCTGTGGTATGCTCCTGCTAGTGAATAGTGTTACGGGGGAGGACATGCGCAATGAAACTCCGTTAGCGCTTGCGTAAATCGCAACACTAACTCTAGTTGGCATGTCCAACACTATCCGCTGGCAATGGCCTACGTGTTTCCTGCCAGTGGAACAATTAAGTTTTCCATCAACAACACTGTATCCCGCTGAATATTTAATTAGCCCGGCCGGAGGATGATTTTCACTCCTTCTACCTCGCGTTTCTCACTCGTCCACACCCGCCAACGAAACAACAGTCTCTACTCTTATCATTTCTACGCTTCATTTCCGATCTTAACTTGTTGGTTGACAGCCACTCCTTTCACGTAACGACATGTGATAACGCTTCATTAAGTTGCATAACATAAATATCACACCAAAATAACCGTACATTATACACCTGTCTAAATACTGACAGTTTATGTTAGTAATAAAATTTTTTAACACTATTATCATAAAGTTGTCTTTACCATGTAAAAATTTAACATCCACAAAGCTAAAAATAAAATTTTAAATAAAGATAACGGTTAAGACATGCTGATCTCTGAATCGCATGTCTTGAATCCATATATTTTAAACGCTTTCTTTAGGTACCAAATTTTATTTTTATGCCTAATTTTGAGAAGCCTTGTTTCAATAGAAACGTTTTGATGTCAACGTTTAAAAAAAAAAAGAAAGAAACATCAAAATGGTCGTTTTAGTTACCGTTTATTTATTTACGTTGTCATTTTTCCTGGTTGGTTGCTATTTTTATTCCTTTTAAATGTGTTAATCACTTACCCTCAATGTAATTACTACGTTCTAACTCCTCAGTTTTCCGATTTATTAATTTCAATCTTTTTGTATTTCTCTACAGTTTTTATCTTCTAAATATCTTTCTATTACCAAATTACACAAAACTGAAGTTATCAGTTTCATACGTGTGTAATAGATCAAACTAACTCATCTCTTTGTATAACTCTATCGCAAGTTATTTTTTCCCTTCTTTTTGTATGTTATTAGTTTACTTGCTTATAAAACAGTTTATTAAGATGCCCCATTTATTTGAAAAAGTTTTATTGAAATTTGTAAAATGTTTGCACGTTTATTAAATATCCTGAGAGAGGCATCTTTTAAAATAAAAAATTACGATTCTATCCTATTTGCTGTAAATAAATCAGGAATTGAGCCTGATTGAAGATGGAATATTTGTATTTAAAATTATTGAAATGTATTTCAGAAGCCATTCGAAAGAATTTCATGAACTCAAGATATATGTATATATATTTTGTTTTAAATTTTCAGTATCTGATATAAAATTTTCAAAATCCATCTTCAAAAAAATCCAACGGACGTTACAACTTTTTAGAATGAGTAAACATAAAAATTTCAACTGTAAATAGGTGATTTTAAAACGTACTTAATCAAATAAAAATTAATTTCACAATTAAATGATGAAGATTTTATCTATTAAATAAAACTTCAAAGAAACAAATATTTATCAAGGTGATAAAAATTAAAAAATTAATATTGCCTCCGCCATTTTAAAATTTGAAATTATCATGTAGAAAACTCTAAACTTATTATTAATTTGTTTACAAAAAAAAAAAAAAAATGTTGCAGCTACTTTTATATGACAAAATTGCGATAAAAATATGGAATAAATGTCTTTGTTTCTGAATAAAGTCTTTGTTAAAAAAAAAAGTGAACTGGGATCCTTCTTGCTCATAAGAGCTTCTAATTTTTTTTTATATCCGTTGTCTGCCTTGACTTATTTATTTTTTAAGTTAAACACATTTTTTAAATATAACACTGACACAATTTTCTAGCTCTTATCTAATAATTAAATAAGACTTAGTAATATTTCCTAAATTAAATTCCTCCACTTAAATCAAATGGACTGTTAAATCTTTTGCTCTATCTTAATAATCTTACATCATTTCACGAATAGAAAACGACAAATTCATATAAATGCACTTAAAGCATACACCTTTTATTTCAGACGTACACACTTCTGTGATCTCAACAGAGAAATACACGTATCAGTTTCCGTTGTCATTTGTAGCAGTACAGGAGTCGTAGGCAATCAACGAATTGATGAAGCCGCTATAAAGATTTGTTTCCAGCCGATCTTTATGAACCGAATAACTATTATATGTATTTCGTAAAGGTTGGTCGTTGGCAGACTAAGTGGGCACCATTGGAAATAATAAGCTTCATCGTATTTTAATGGTACTGTATTTCCTCGGAAGTAGTCAGAATCAGATATTAGTTGTGAGTCCCTTTGCCGTCAACATTCAGGGCTTCAATCACGGACAATCGGACTTCTTGTTTGATTTTTTGTAAAAAGAGAGCCGTTTTTATTTCGTAAATATACTGGTGATTTATGTATATTATTGTTTTCTTTTTACAACAGAATATTATGCAATTTTATTTTTTGAGTCAATTTTGTTTCAGTTTTGCTTTCAAAAGTCTTCGTTTGTGAACGACCTTTTAAACTGCTATATCGCCCTAAATTAAAATGAAAAAAAAAAAAATAAATGAATAAACTGGTAATGGAAGACTTTTCAATTACTTCATATTTCCCTAAACTTCAAAATATTTATATAAGATAAATAAAATTAACAAATGAATAACTAATTAAATAGCTGAATTTACATATTACTTTCCCGACTAATATAGCCCAGTACGGGGGCTTTAGAGAAACTATAATAATCGATTTCAAATGATGATCAAAAAATCACTCTTTTTTTTAAATTATCCCTTAAAGGGATATTTTAGTAATTTTTTTCAATTCTTTAGAGAAATAAACTAGTACTGTAGTTAAACAAGTACTATATAAATTAGAGTATTTTAAGAGCGAAGTATTCATATTGTGTTTTATTTATTTATTCATTCATTAAAAAAATTAATCTATTATCTCACTATAATACAGAGAGAACGTCTTTTTCTTTGGTTCCCGATAACCATGAAAACTATTGAACTAATCACTAAGAAATTTTAACTGTAACATTTGTATGACCCCCGGATTGTTTACCAGAATTCAAACCTCACCAATATATTGGTGATACCTCCCTACTATATATACTCGTAAATCATTTTTTTTTAATATATATTTTAATTTGCAATTGGCCCGCTTATAAGGGACCAAAAATAAATTTAATAATAACATGTCCAAAGAGAGGTTCTCAGCGAAACCCCTCAATAAAATATACACAAGCCAAATAGTTCACTTATAAGGAAAGATTATAAAGATCGTATAACAGATTAAGTCTGACAAGCATAGCAAGTAAACCAAATTATATTACAATCAAAAGGAAAGGAAACAAAACAATACTACAGTAACATATGAAAGAGGAAAAAATAGGGTTTCTAGGCTCCCCCATGAAGTAATCGAGATGACGCTCACTACACAGGGATCCAACCCATGTTTCATGTAGACTATTCCAGATCCAGTTCATGAAAGTTTTCAGATGCTGTACATCCTCGCTATTGTCGAAAAGATTTAGAGTTTGATAGTTTGCATGATTCTTTAATCTCTGTCTGTATTTAGAGTTGAACCACTTGATTTCTTCTCATAAGGTAATCTCAGATATTCATGAATTTCTTGCAAACCACGTCGCCTCCAATGTGGTTCTCGCCAACTTACTCTGGAAACATTCAGGAATGAAAGCAGAGGTACCCGAAAGTTCTTCGTGGCTTCCACAATGAGCACCTAACCGTCTCTATTCAAGGGAGAAAGATAGTTTCTGAAAGTCTTATTTTTAATGGGCCTCAGCAGTTTTTTTAACCTTGTTAAAAAAACAGAATTCGTGCAGTTCTGTTAAGAGACGTTCTATCCTCAGGCCTCCTCTAACATTGGCATCTCTTCCTAAGTCGCCTCTTTGCAGTAATAAGGTCTATCATCTCCCCTGGATAGTCTGTTTTCCTCCCCTCCCTTCATATTTCTCCTCAGCTAACGAACGCCAGACACCTTTTTGCATGATCGAAATTAGATGTTGCATAATCAATGATATCTGAAAATTTAAACGTTATATGTAGTACTAGAGCTTCTCTTCAACCCAGTTTTGATAAGAGTACCAGTCAGTCCTGCTGTTGTTTGTTGTTGTGAATGAGAAGAATCTACCTCTTTCTTATCACCATCATGCTTACGGTATGTAGAACAGGCGAATGATCCGACGTTGAGTCACGGTTATTCCTAACCGAAGTGTACAAATACGATACACCCGAGGTAACGTAAACGTCTTGAAAGTCCGGCACTTTCGTTAAGTACGATGACCAATACTAGGTTGCAACACGAGATAACATTGAGGTGCAGATTGAAAAACTTATCAATGCCCTTCCTCGAGTAGTTCTAAGCCGAGAGCCTCGTAGACATTTACGTTGCAGTCACCTCCTGCAATAAAACTGGGACCTAACTGAAAATAGATAATCTGAAAATAGGTCATTTTTTATCACATGTCTAGGGGGACATTTTGCCGTCGACAACCTGAAAGGCTCTATCCAGTCCAGTATCCTAACCGCCGCAGTGCCTCCATGCGCCCTGCCATCTGAATGATTTGTTGCATGTATAGAAGTCGAAGATAGTTACGATCACTGAAATGGGTTTCTGAAATAGGAACGACATTTAACGATTCGGCTAAGATCAGAGCTTCTAATTCTTTTCAGTGACCAGCAAGACCGTTGATGTTCCATGAAGCATCATTAAGAAATTTCATCAGCAGAGTTTCATATCTCCTTGATGAGTAAGCCTATAAAGTTTCCTATTTGTTATACCAAGAATTCTATATTATTGGATATTTTCTCTATTTTATTCTCAACTTCTCCGCAATTACGCTCAACCCCACAACATTGGACCAGGGAAGATTATTTGAATCGACACCAATGTTCCTAACCACACTTTAAACTCGTATTAGTGGTGGAAAATTGACACTACTTGAGTTTAAATAAGCTGACCTCAGGCTCGAATGGAGTAGTAATCTTAAAAATATGACGCACTCTTTGTCTCTGTTTCCTTTTCAGAATTTCTCTAAACACTCTTCAGCCTTTGTAGTTAGCAGGAAGATCTGACTGACAAAGTGTACAAGTCATCGGAGTAATTCTGTCCTTCCTCGAACAACCTGCAGTCCTGTCGTCTTTTGGACTTTTGACGCAGCGGTAGGGCCACATGTGATTATTCTTTGTGTGGCCATACTGCTGGCAACGGATGAAGTGAATTAAACGCGGCAGCTTTCTGGATGTTTCGAAGGGAAGGTAATACTGCAGTTAGCAATATAACTAAGATTAATAATTTCTTTATTATTCTCCTGTGGTTCAAGGTTAATAAAGAATATCGATATGGTTCCTTTGTTACTCTATGTCGGGCATTAATAATCCTTCAGCCCCGGTGTTTGTGTCCCTCTATTTCCTCTTTGATGACGTCCACCGGAATCTAGTAATGCAGGTTCCTGAGTTCCACACAAAACGCTTTCTCTCCTTCTTGTGAATGCAAGATTAACCAGGTAATGCTGGAATACTAAGTCTTTCTCGTATATTTGATGTCCTTTGAAATTACACGTAGTTGTTTAACACCGATCAATCGCACACAGTAATCACTCTGTCACAACCGTCTCAAGCAGCTAATACCAGGATTAAATCCAGCATTATAGCCTGTAGATTAGTCTAATTAATGAATTATACGAAAAGCTTAGCAATACTGTGTATACAAATAAAAGATCATGTCCAGTATACTTCCCTTTGAAAGTCTGTAACATAATTAATTAAAACTTGGTACACAATCTTTTATCTAACAGAAAAAATTAATAATTAACAGCACTAAAAGAAACACAGCACTTCGAAATAACAGCTTATATATGTATATAAATTATAATTTTTAAAAAAATTAGAAATAAATAACCTACAACTCTTTTAATAAATTTAGTGTCATTGTATATATCAATATAAATTTCTTCAGGTAGTTACTATGTGTTTTATTAAATTTTTCATGGTCTAATATGATGGCGCGCCGCAAGAACTCATTCTGACGCGTGTAAAATAGCATACTGTAGAATTATATATTCTCTTCTCGAAAGTTTCACCAGGATAAACCATACACATAATTGGCGTGGATTCTGTTTTCAATTTTGTCTTAATATTTTCATAATTTATAAGTAGGCGAGGTCACAAATAGGAAGAAAAGTTTCTAGGGGTACTAGAATTTATGATCGTAGGCAACGTGAATCTAAGCCAGAGCGTTTTAAGAGATTTACAGAGCAACGTATACTCTCGGCTCAAGATCGAATTCAACCTTAAGGAAATATGTTGTAAGTTGTGAATAGTGATAACTCTGAGAGAAGATCCCATACATAATTACTTAAACTATTTCCAATTTTTGAAGTTCTGTACAAATACAGCGCGGGTGAAGCCGCGACGGGGATGCTATTAATTAAATTAATTGCAACTTGACTAATTTCATTACAATAATACGGTGGCGTGATTAGTTTTGATACCCGACTCTACGTTAACCTTCTAGAGAACTCTTTTATTTATTTTTCTTCTTATACCCCCATTTTTTCTGGGGGTTTGTAGGAGGAGGGTTGATTTGGTGATAATTTTACCGCCAGATTCTATTGATGAATTTTTATAACCATAATAAATTGATTCTGGTTATAAGTTCTTTACAACAAAGTATTGTAGTTTCTGTTGACTATTTTTCGTTGTGTATACATATTTGTGATCTTTTATTTTACCATAGCTTCACACATATTCTAAATTTTTAATATATCAGTAAAATTAGCATTAAACAATTGTTTATTTTTCTGAACGATTTAATTTCAATGAATATTAAACATCAATTTATTTAAAAATTGAAGAAATTTAAAAAATTTCATGATAATTTTTATTATTTTTTTTTTTTTTTACTTTTAAGACCATAATGGATCACTTTATTTATTTATTTTTATTTTTTTGGCAAGTTCTTTCTTTTCTTGCTGATTTGTCGTTTTTCAGCTTTTCTCTTTTGCCAGTACTTTCTAAGGGTTTCAGATCTTCTTGCCCTTTCTTCTTCAGAGTAACCCGGCTTATTGTTTTCTTGGGTTTTGATAGGAATCTTGTTTCTTTATTTTTTAATTTCTCATAGTTTCCGGTTTTCGTTTTTAGATTTTCATGGATTATGTCTAATTCCTCCATGTCTTTCTGTACTTCGTATAACCAGTTCGGTCTGCTTTTCTTGTTCCAGAAAAGTTCGATTATCCGTCTGATAAGTTTGGTCTCTTCTATTCTGAAAATATGTCCTAGATAGGAAATTCTCTTCTTTCTAAATTTATTAGTTATCGGGATGATCGTTTTGTAAATCTCTTCGTTTGGAATAATTCTCCAAATCCCGTCTTTTTTAATGTTTTACCAGATGCATCGTCGTAGAATCTGTCTTTCAATCTTTTCCAGTTTGTCGGTAAACGTTGTCTGGTACTGTCCAAACATGGTTTCGCATCCGTAAAGTATTTCTGGTTGAATAACTGAGTTATAATGTCTTATTTTTGTGTTTATGGACATGCATTTTTTGTTATAGATGTTTTGTGTTTTTATTGTGGCTTTGATGAGTTTATTTATTCTTTCATTCCAGTTTGGATTTTCTTGGAGGTTGTGTGTGATGTTTTCCCCCAAATATTTAAAGTTTTCTACTAGTTCTATGTCATTATTGTTTATTTTTACTTTGCTTATGCATAGTGGGTCTCTCACCATAATTTTGGTTTATTCGTATGAAATTATTTTATTTAATAAATTATATTTTTAAATATATTGTCAAATTTGTTTAAACATTATTTCTAAATATTGCACTTTTTACTTTTAATAATGATAAATTTAATCTATTGATGTGATTAGACTTTACAAACCAATAAAACAGATATTAATACATCATATAATTTTACTGTCAAAAATTTTTATATTGCAGTAAATTTTATATTTCAAATATTTGTAAATCATTGTTTATGATTTTGAATTAGAATATAATTTGTGTTATTTTAATATTTAAAATATTGAATTAAAAAAAATCTAGCTTTATTTGTCAAAAGCGACAGGTTCATGTTACGACGCGTGCTCGAGATGTTAAGAATAAACGCTTACATTTTTTATTTACATTTAACTAGGTACTTTGCACATCAGTAATAAAATGTAAAACCTTCGTTAAATATCACTATTTTTTAATTATTTTTTCTTATTGTTACATAATTTTTATTAGTGTAAATTTATAGTGACACTGAACGATCTATTATTAAACTATACTATAATATTGCTCAGAACCGGTTGTTCTGCGATTGTTGCCGGACAAATAGTTAATATTTATGTCCGTATATCGACCACTCATATAAAAACTAAATTACGTCATACAAACCGAAGTATCCTTAAAATCTACAAATTATTATTTTTTTTTTTTTTTAAATAGTTGAATTCATAAAACTTTTTATGAATTTATTATATCGGAAATTTACGTTATCTGTTTTGCCTCACTACTTAAATCGGCTCCGTCTTTAGTGTTTATTCATTGAAAACATTTTGTTGTAATTTTATACATGATTTAAATGATTTTTATTTCTCGCAAAATAATTTACGTTAAGCTTAATTCTATTTTACAAAATTTGAAGTTATATCCAAAAATAATATTTAATTTTAATAATTTTGTTGCAACTACTCTTAATCAGTTTATTTATTAAAGCTAAAAGAGAGAACACAAAACGAGAAATTAGGTACTCCTGAGGATTACCTGTGCAAAAGATATCAGCATATATTTCTTACAACAAAAATGTTATTCTGTGTACAGCACACAATGATAAATAATAGAATTTAATGAATTTTTATTAGCTTTCCATTGCATATCACCACCAAACATTATTCAATTTTACCAATAATCAAACGGCATAGTGGTAACGCTTCGTTTATAATTAAATTTTGCACGCATTAAGAGGCAGAATAGAATAAAAATGCAACATAAGAGCACTAAATCAGATGAAGACTGTTAATATAATTAAATATTTTGATAAATTTTTAATTTATAAATTCTGAATTGGGTATTAGGTGAAACTAGAGTACAAGTGAGAGAAATAATTCATCACTATCTAGTAGTTGTTTCTTTAATGCGTTCCTAAGATTATGTACACACTTAATGTGTCTTATATAAGAGGGCACTGTCCCAAAATACAGAGAGTCACGTACATATAGAATCTACGGAATATTTCTTTGTGGAGTCTTGGAGGAAGAAGAATACCCATCGATTCAAATTATAATTACTATATGCGTAGTAGTTATATAAGTATTGGTCACTTTTGTTGTAAAATATTTCGATAAATCTATAAAAATGAAGATATCTCAGAGGAAGGAACTCTCTCTTTCTAAACAAAAATAATAATAATGAGTACGGGATTTATTAGCTATTGTTCGTATTATAAATTTCTGACCTAACATAATTGATTTAATTTCTGAGAAATAAACGCGTTGTGAGCATTGTGAACTAACACATAATAAAACATGTTCATTATATAGGTTGTACATATGCTGCGGATGAAGTATAATTTTAAAAAAATGATGAGAAGCTCTTTCCTTAGACGTGTAATATGGTAACTCCAGCTCAGAAGGTAATGTATTATTACGCCAAATTATTTAACAAAGTCAGCTTCCTCAATCACTCCACATCCACACTACTGTTATGCATCTAATAGTGTGCATTTTGAAGATCAGGGGCTGGTCTGAATGTAATCATAATTTATAGGAGAGTAGTTTGGTTTTTCCGATATTTATACTTAACACATTTACGTGAAACCATAAGTAAATTTTTTGAAGGTTTATTTGCAGCAAATGCGAAAGAAGATCGCCTTTTATTTGCACTGTAACTCAAAGCCGTAACAACGGAAAAAGCTATGAGCTTGCCAATCAATTTTCCTCAGGTCATTAATGATCTGAAGGAAAACCTGACCTAATGACAAGTCATGAATGAAAATTAGGAACAGTTCGGTCCAGATTCCTGAGCCCTGTTTTACCCCACATTTTATTAGAGAATTAGCGCTCAACGTGTCCAAAATACGGCTTGTGGAGTCCTATTTCACAAAAAGCTTGCAAACCAGTCATTGAAGATCCCTTGTACACCAGCATTATTCAGTTTCCTTAAAAGAATATCGTATATTTCTGATGCAAGGAAGAGAGGCATACAGCCTTCAAGTCATTTTTAACCGTTTGGTAAATAGACGCTAGAAAATTCATCATTGCGTCTTCTGGACGCAATTGTATTGTGCCCTTTTCAAAATCCAAATATTTTTTAGTAACAATGAATTTTTTACATTTAATTTAAAATTTTTAATGAAAAAAAAAAATTAAAAAAAGCAAATATTTTTTAGTAATTTTCTTTTAGTCAATAATATTTCTTAATACAGAAAACCAAATCTTAACTGTTTGGAGACATTAGAAATGCATTTAAAATATGAATTGAAGACGTTATTCCTTTCCGAATAAAGGTTCTACAAAGATTAGAGCGGTCGGAGACATGAAACGCCGCAAAGAGCAGACAAATATTGTTTGAAATTTATGATTAGATGTGGTGTTTTATTCCAATGACAGAGATAAATGAAAAGGTCGATTTAACGTTATTCTAGACGAAATGAATGAGAGATGCAAAGAAATAGTTTGAGAGTGTTAGTCCGGCATGGTATCATGGTATACATCATAAATTTAAATTTAAATTTTTGAAAAATATACATTATTTAATTACCAGAAATTTTAATAATACAATTTTCAGAGCAAGAGATAGACTGATACTCTTAAACAGTTTGCTGAACAGGGAGGTTGAAAAACACACATGCTCTCTTTGTAAATCTCAAGAGTACATTTTGTAGGTTCATGTCGGATTTTCCAAATATTAGTTTCTTCCGGTTTGAAATGAATTAGAAGAGAAAATTATTTGTATATTGAATGGAGAGAACTGGACTAAATCAGTTAAGTATGTCCGGGATGCAGTAAAATTTAGCGGTCAGTAGGTCGAGAGGTTAAAATCTTTAATTAAGGAAAAGCTAATATTTTCTGAGTAACCTGACTCTGGTTTATGAGTTTTGAGCAAAACTAATATCGAACATTATTTAAAATAAACTGTTACTCTTTGTTCCTTGCATTCTTGAAGCCAAACTGACAAAAGGCCTTGCGTCACGCCAAAGGTATGGTAGTGTTATTTGTATGTGAATCTTTGTAAAATAATTTCGTTATAATTCTGTTTTTGGTCAATAAATATGCATATATTATTATTTAATTTGTTGTCATGTTATACAATTTTATTTACAGGAAAAATATATAAAAACTCACCAGTCTTCTGAAACTACAAATTCATGCATATCTCCATATCTACATCTCTTAATCCTATACTTAGTATATATATAATTTTTTTTTATTAAGAATGTAGAATCCAATTATTATTAGTCAGTTAGGTATTTCTGTGATGTCTGTTGTACTACAGGACAATCGGACATACGTCGAACAAGTCAATTCGGTCTTTTCGTTTTGTGGTTTCAATCATTCGGTTTTGATAATTTCAGTTCCGGTTGCCTCATTTTCATCGTTGAAATATCACCAAATACATGTTCATTGTATACATATTCATCGACAACACGGTGTCGATTCGATATATGTACACTTAGTAATCGGTTGAAAGTCGTCGATTCGGTACGTTTCGATGTAGGAAGATCGGAGCAAGTTGGCTACAGGAGAAGGTTGGCACATAAACTTAAGTCCTTAACTTAGTGTTAATCACTTTACTATCAACGAAAAAGCTTGGTTTTTCTATTAAATATGTTTTCTCTTAGCCACAAAGTGTTTAGTTGAAGCGTGAGAGGAAGTCATCAGTTTGTGCTTAGTTTAAAGAGGTGAGTAAATTTTTATTTTCAAAACTTAATCCCCGTTGACAAATAAAAAAAAAATATTTAATTTTACGAGTATTATATTATTAATGTTTACTTACACAAAACTTGCTAGGTTAATGAAAATAACCAATATGAGTAAGGGTCACATTGGTACATAATATCAAGGTCATGTTGACAGTGTGCTAACCTGGCCATATCATACCTTACAATTTTATTTACTCTTATTCACCAGAGTTTTTCTGGCGCTTTATAACCTAAAATATTGATGCCAAATGTTAATAATTAATATAAAGATATAGATTTTATCTAAATATATAGTAAAAATATTAGTAGGTCTGCAACAAGATTACAAAAAGCCTAGTAGTCTGGACCTAGTCTCAACTGGACCTGGTTGACTGGAACAGTGCGGACCTGCTGAACTAGACCAGACCGGACCAGTTCAGACCTGGTATAGACCAGACCAGAGTAGGCCCGGCAATACAGTAAGAGGACTTAAGATCACCCAGCAAGGAATCAGAGTTGCATATAAAAGACCTGAGACTCAGGCGAAGAAAGTGACTTGCAGGTGAAGGGGCTAAGGACAGCCCACTGTGGAGCTGTCGTGGGTCTGCACTTGTGCGGATGGTTGACGGTGATGAAGCACGGGGACTCTAGACCCCTTGATCCTAAAGGAACCTCCTGGGCCTGTGCAATGCTTAAACTGCAGGACCGACCCCGGAGGAGGAGAAACGGTGATATAGGAGTTTTAGTCGGTAAGGTAGCGGATACATATAGGCTCTTAATAACATCTAGCCGAACCCGTGTTAGTCCGACACTGCCCTATTTATGGGGGGTGCGTAAATGGCATCTCTCAGACTCATCTATAACAAAAAAAAAGAAGAAAAATACCAGATCCGGTCCAGTTCTGTCTCCTTTCACTTGAAAGAAACAGCGGAAACATTTGGAAATCAATGGTCGCAGAATTAAAATAGTATCAAAATGTAAATATTTGAGTGTATTCATCACATGGAATCTAAACGAGAAAATAGCCTGGCAAGAAAGAGCACACAGACTAGCAATGGCACAAGTGGTCACACGAAACACCTATAACAAGAAATGCATCTCCAAACAAGTCAAGATAAGACACTATAATACGGTGATCAAACCGGTAGTAATGTATGGGAGTGAAACACTGGGTCAAAATCAAGATAGCATCGAGAACTGAAAAATTAGCCAAAATAAAAAGAAGGATCGTAAGGACGGACCTGTATTGGCGGGGTAAACTTGGTGAAAAGAAAGTGGAGATAACTCCCAAACTATAAAATCTATGAGGTCGTTACACCAATTACAGCAGAAACAAGAAAAAAGAGGATAAAATTCTTTGGCCGCCACTTGCGTTTGGAGGAATCAAGGAAAAATAAACAACTCTTGGAAAGATTGCTAAAGCTAAAAACGCAACCAGTGTGGCTCACTGAGGTGCTTCAAGACATCAAAGAAGCAGGCATTGCACTGCAAGATCTCAGAACAGGATCTGGAAATTATAACAACTAGCCCGGTGTTAAATTTGCAGAAAAGTCTAAAAAGAAAACGGGGGACGGTTGACAGAGGAACGGAAAAGGATTTTTCCAGGAAAATGAAAGAGTATTGGAAGATAAGAAAGACTAAACATAAATGACTAATTGGTCCTTCCGGGCCTTAACAAAAAAAAAAACATAACTTTAAATAACGGATACGATACTAAATTAATAAATAAATTATACACCAGAATAAAAAATAAAGACAAATAAAGGGCAAAATAAAGCTAACGAATAACAATATAATAAATGAATATACTAACATTAAATACAATATAAATTATAATAAATTTAATAAAATATTTAAAACTTTTAAATTAAAAACAGCGTATACAACAAATAATAAAATAAATAATGAAGATCCTTCTATAACAATGAATTATGATAATAATTTTAATTTAGAAAAACATGCAGTGTGTAGTTTTAATTGCGAAAACTGACTGCTACTTAAAATATATTGGCATGACAAATCGTTCATTCTCTATAAGAATTAAAGAACATATTAATTGTATAATTAAAAATAATAAAGAAAAATCTAATTTTCCTTAAACACATTTTAGAAACCGGATAAAATATAACCCTAACGAATATATTAAAATATAAGAAAACACTAATTATGATAAAATCAGCATATTAGAAAAAATTCATATATATTTGAATGAGTAAATTGATAAACGAACAACTCAAATTCGATAATGATATCCTATATATACAAATTATACAATAATTATTAATTAATAGGTTGGTACTATTTCATTTATATTTCATAATAGTCGTAAACATCTTACGGACATGACGTTACATTCTTATTGACGTATAAACTATTTTATTATTTGAAAATCGACTATTATGAACATAACAAATTTAACTTAAATTTAATTATAATTATACATAGAGAATTTATACACGTGAATATTAAATTAACAACTTTAATAAAATCCCTGATGATGGAAAAGTGACTCCGAAAGCGCTAGGACACATATAATGAAAATTGTAGGTAAGTGGATACATTACTTTGTACAAATATGCTACTATTGTCTAGCTAGAGCGTTCACTACATCATTATCGATGCTGTTTCTTTAATCGACAATAACAAATTAATTATCAATAAGAATTTAAAGTGTTTATGGAAATGTAAAGTGCGATTTAAACTGGTCTCCAGTAGTCGTCTTAAAACAATACTTTATACAATTCAACAGTACGTCATTTAACATGTTCACTAACTCAACGAAGACCAATTCTTAAGTACAACTGTTAAATTTTTTTTTTTTAGAAAAGCTTTTACCGAAATATTTTTTTGACTTAATAGGTGGTTCATCAAATTAAAAAAAAAATCCATAATTTTATATTAAGTTATATTTTATCAATAGTACTACTAAAAAATAATTTTTTTCAAATGCAGAAAATTTGGTTAAAGCGAATTCTTTACCATAAACAAAAGACCTAACCTTCACCAAAAATATTTTTTCCTATTTTCATGTCATAGGTTTTACATTAGACAAGCCTCAGTCAAAAATAAACATAAATAAAAATTTCTTATTCTTTTAGATGTACTGTGGGATGAATAAATAGATCTCCGTTAATATTTTTTCTACTCACCTCATCTTTAAAAGCTTCTTTGAACTCAAGCTTCAGTTAACGTTGTTGTTACCCTCTAATAAAACCAATTTTAATATATACTAAAAGTACAAAGTTTTTATCACAAATGAATTCCAAAGCCATTATCAAAGAATGTCTTTACTGCTGTTTGGCAAGAAACCTATTAAACATTCTTATACTAAAACTAAAATATGAAAACCAAAAGAAATAAAATTTTGGTTTTGGTTTCACAGATCTGGAGTATAGTTATCATTATCTAATGAAGAACATTAAAAAATCTTCAGAAAATGAAGATTAATCTGTACCGTGTAACAAAGGAGAGGGATTGATTATACCGGCAGATCATAGAGAACATTTTGCTGACAAGGAAAGTTGCCGACCAGTTAAAATCACTTTTTAGCATAACCATTCTCTTTAAATTTAACATGGGCCAATAAATGCACACACAAGCAAATCGCTGAAACCTATTTAAAAATGGAATTTCTGGGTTCATATGTGAAACATTAATAACTCAAATGTATACATAATCCCATTAAGTAAAGAAACCAATCTCATAGCTAGTTTATTTAATTACTATGCCAACAATTTTGGCCATGGTGAAGAATATATATTTATGCAAATAACTGCATAAACAAGAACAAGAACAATATCGGCTACCTGGTTTAAAGAGTAGATAAAAAAATTGTTTATCGTTTTTTTCCCATGTCATATTAACTTCCCATGCGATTAGGGATTTGGTATTCTGAAAAGAAGAGGAAATTAGACAACCACGTACGTTCAAGAGTTTTTTTAATGTTATTCAACAATAAATACTTACATCGAAAGTTAATTTTGTTTTCGTATTAAAAAAACAGATATACAAAAAAGAAGATGTCGTTGTTGATAACTGCCAAAGCTTTTTTTAGCAATTGTTTAAAACTGTTGGATAATTAAATTAAAATATAAAAATATTAAATTAAAATACACAAACAGTAAACGAAGCTTTTTTGTCTAGTTTTTCTGAAAGTTTATAAGAAACCTTTGTTTATTTTTATGCAAGGTATCCTCTCCAATAGATTTTTTGAGGATTTTTAGAGGAAAAGATTTTCTGGAAGTATCACTGATACCTCGGTTTTCAAATTTCAACGGAAATATCCATTTTGACCATCCTTGAATCCATTTTGACTACTTTTGGCGTAACGTCTGTACGTATGTATGTTTCTCGCATAACTCAAAAACGATTAGCCGTAGGATGTTAAAATTTTGTATTTAGGACTTTGTAACATCTAGTTGTGCAGCTCCCCTTTTGAATTCAATCGACTGAACAAAAAGTGTCCAAAAAATCCAAACAATTTGGATTTTGGACTATTAGTAATTTAATTTAGAAATCATGTTTAAGAATAAAAAATTATAGTAATTTGAAAATTGTTGTAGCACGTGCTTTTACATAAAATCTGATTGACAGATTGAACAAAATATGTCACAGAACTGTATTTTTAATAGTTTTTGAGAAACGCTACTAGGAATAAAAGATAAAAGATTGCGGTCGAAAAAACACACTATTTAATGTTTTGTGTAAAATAATTTTGATCAATTTATAATAAACACATAAAACTTTTAAATAGAACTTTTTTTTCCGTAGTAGAAGAAAAAAGCTCCGCCAGCCACCACCAGGCTCGCTCTGTCGGCAAGTGCGGGGCTCTCACCCGCCAAAAAACCTCCCCCTCTAGTCGCGCGGGGGACAGACCTAATCCACATGGTATGTGCACAGCCCCTGCGCAACCACTTGAGCGCTCTTGTCACCGAATTAGAATAGCCAGAGCGACGTCCCCAGGGGACCATCGGCGAACGACGACTCCGAGGAGCCCCGCTGCCCACCCACTTAGGCTGGTCGCCCATATCCATCCGGCATTGGTCTCTCCGCCTAAGGTCAACTGCAGCCTTCCAGTCTGCCTGTCCCTCTCCTCCGCTGCCTTGTATCTAATTATGGCTGACACCGCAGTCGTCACTCCCATCCAAGCATCTCTTTAAATAGAACTTATAGAGAATTTGATTCTCAGTAAAATGATATGAATAATTTCTACAGAAATTAACAAATACATTTCTAAAAACTTGAAGTTAATTAAAATATATCAAAACGTGGCATATTTTAACTAAGTAAGTATTAATCTAAACGATTTTCAATATTACAAAAAAATTAAATACTTTAAAAAAATACAATCAAAATTAAAAAGAAAATAAATGACAAATCGAATAAAACAAAATGTTTTAAAGAATTAAATGAATTGGAAATTAACTAAAAGTTCTAATTATTTATTCTATTATGGACTTACTTATTGCAGTGACAAAGTAAAATTTATCATAAAATAAAAATAAACAAAAATAAATCCAAATTAAATTCATTTAATACATAAATATATTTAATACCTCCTCCCTATTTATTTATTTATTTTCGAGAATAAATGACCTAATTTATACCTCACCCTTAAATAAAAAGTTTTTCAGCAAATTTTAAGCTGATTTATTAATCAGTTATTCAGGCTAATAATAATAAATTATTATTTACTTTATTAGACAGCTATTATGGCTAAAATAGTCTTCTTCGAGGGGCTGAACAGCAAAGAACAAATTATTAAGAAAATAGCTGAAAAAAGGAGAACATCTTTATTTTATATTTTACTATAAAAACACACAAAATATCATAATTTAAATTTATGGAATAAATAAAAAATCTAATAAGAGGATTATGAAATAAGTTTTTCATATTAATAGTCGGTTAAGTAAATTATGTGGATGTTGGTGATATTATTTCAGTAAGAAATCATTAAAAAAAAAGTTTGATGTGTCTTTTAATTAAAAATTTGTTCTATAATACAAATCTTAAAGATGCTTTGAAGATATATTACAATAAGTCACCAGGATGCGGTGCAATAATGATAAAAGTACGGTGACAAGGGTGTTTTTTCCGAACTTACTGCTGCATATAAAAAGGTATTAAATTTTTAATAATCCCTTTGGAAATTATCGGTAGGAGGTATTCAAATTTTGAATTATGTACGTTAGATGTCCCATCAGGAAATTTAAATACGTAAGGAGTGGAATATATTTCATAAACCAATATAACGGAAAATGTTCATATAATACAGTCTGGAAACGCTTTATTTTCCGGTTAGTTATTGCTACCGAAAGATTTATTCACAATTTATTCTACAAGTGTGATAAAACTACTTATGTGAAATAAATAATTAGGAAACTTTAACAGTACTGCTAAGCATAATTTATTTTTAAGAGTTTTAAACAAAAACTACATGATTTAAATCTCGATGAATATTGCACAGTTATTACATAGAATTTAACAAAATATGTAAACGAACATTTTTTTTTTTTAATATGATGTAAATAAATTTTAATTGCATTTAAAACTTAAATTCCTATAAAAGTAATTAAACTTTAAATTTTTATTGAAATTAAAGAGAATAATATATCGAATGATTATTAATACAACGCAATTTTATTTCATAAAAAAATTGAAATAAAATAATGAATCACTGCTATATCAATTTTTTTTTATCAACAGGTAGAGTAGAATAAAATAATATAAATATATGTATAATTAACTCTAAATAAATAATTATTAAGCTAATTAGAAGTAAATAAATATTATATTAATAGCATATGTAAATAGTGTTTTGACCAAAACATATCTATCTATGATGAGCATGTAAAATACAACACATATTACCAACATGATATGATTTTGTGTAAGCATCCAGTTAGTAAATGGTTCAAACTCAATAGCATCCATCAATCCATATATATAAAGTACATTTTCGTTTAACCGTTTCGTAAAAAATATGTCCGCACACACGGGCCACGCGCACGCGCGCAAACATACGTCTATATATATATATATATATATATATATATATATATATATAATAAATATAATATAATAATAATAATAATAATAATAATAATAATATAATATATATATATATATAATTATACATACATGCACAAGCAATGATATATAAATACGATAATGAATTAGTTAATAAGTATTTACTGATGATGATTGTTTAACAATCGAAATGGCAATCTAATTTTAGATTTTAAGTAAAATCTTTTATAAAGAGAGTTGATATCAATATTATTCGTACAGTGCAGTTTTTAATATGTAATATCTGTATTAATAGTTTTTTACGTCATAATCCGATTATTTTTAATAGATATAAAAACGGGAAATATTAGTAGAGATTGAAGTTACAAAAATTATAATTATTTAAATAAATATGTAAAATTATTGTTCTGAGTTTAACGTAAATTATTATTTGTATAAATTAATGTTTCCACTTACTAACTATTTTCAAAGTACGTGTTCTAGCGCTTTCGTAGTCACTTCTCCATCATCAGGGATTTTATTAAAGTTGTTAATTTAATATTCATCGACAAAGCGATCTTTCCAGGTTAAAAAGAATATACTACTGATAATCATATGAGTATGCTAATAAGGAAGTTCGCAAAAACTTATGTCTGGAGTGCTCTAACTTATGAGTGTTAAACATGTACTGTGAGGAAAGCAGAAAAAAGAAGACTGGAAGCAATCGAAATATGGATTTGGAGGAGAATAACAAGAACAAGCTGGGTGGATAGGAAAAGAAATGATCAAGTGTTGGCAGAAGTGAATAAGAGGAGGTCCTTGCTAAATGTTATACGAAGAAGAAGAAGAAGAGCGAAATTTATAGGACATGTAATACGACATGACCAGTTCTTGACGAAATGTTTGCGGGCAAGGTTTTGGATAAAAAACCTAGAGGTAGACCGTGAGCAACCATCATCAATAATGTTAAAGAAGAGATGGGCTTTGGTTCATATAATGACTTGAAGAGCGAAGCGGAGGTAAAGTGACGTAGCTAAATCGACAAGCGTAGCCTTTAGTGAATGATGATGATGTATAAGTATAATTAAATTTAAGTTAAAATTGTTATGTTCTTAATAATCGATCGTCAAATAATAAAATAATTTATACGTCAATAAGAAGGTAACGTCATGTCCGTAAGATGTTTACGACTATTATCTATAATCTATACTATAATAATACTAACTAACACTATTATCTATAATAGTGTTAGACTATCTAACACTATTATTTATAATAGTGTTATAACACTATTACAATAGTGTTATAACAGTCTATAACACTATTATAGATAATAGTGTTAGATAGTATTAGTGTAGTGTAGTATTAGTATTAGTGTTAGATAGTGTTAGTATTTTTTTTTTTTTTTTGGAATATGTAAAACAAATTGTTAGGGATGTAGGATGTAAGGGATATACTTAAATGAAACGACTGGCACTATATAGGAAATCTTGGATAGTTGCATCAAATCAGTCAAATGACTGAAAACAAAAATAAAATATATTTTCATGAAAATTACACACACAAAAAATCAAGTTGACAACTTCATTTGTTACCAAAAAGTTAAAAAAAAAAAAAAAAAAAATAGCCTGATATAAAAAAATCAACACCTATTTTAATACTTTATAATCAGAATTCCAAAAAAATATAGAAATTCGGTTTAAGACATTCACTTAAAGATTACACACTTTAAAAATCAAGTTATCGTCATTTGTTAATAAGAAATTTAAAAAAAAATTAATTTTTACTCTATTTTAACCCATTAATCTCGGTTTTAAAAAAAAATCCTTTCTTAGCGTGCACTTATACCATTAGAAGAACATGTATACAAATTTTCATCAATTTATCTTAGATAGTTTTTGCTGGGCATTGATCAGTCAGTCAGGACAAGTTGCTTTATAGGTACAGATATATATATATATATGCACTAGCAAATCCGTAGTAGCTTATATATTAATATGTTATCATTTTTTTCAATTGGAATTAAAGATTTAAAAATAGCCAAAATATTTACCATTTAATCGGATGCTACCGATTAATGTGTTTGAAATGATTAATGACTTTTCTTATCACATGATAACTATTGTATAGTGAAAAAAACAGATTTTCACAGTAAAAATATAACTCTTTTTCTATATATAAAGAAATTTATTTTTCGTTTGTATTAATTTATAAAATTAAAACTAAATATGATAGTTACCAGTACAGGCTTATAATAATCACCTTCTGTTGAATACCAGAGAAAAATAAAATGAAACGTAAATTTTTCAATGTTTATTTAATAAAATGTTTCTATTGTATCCATTCTGTTTTGACCGATTTATAAGGATGAAGTTTGAAATTTAGAATAATTTAAATGCTGTTATGATTTCAAGAAATGCCATGTTTCATAATTTGTAATACTTATGTATTTTTTTACCAAAATCTAACTGTTTTTCTTTTGAACGGTTAATTAATTAATCACATAAGCTCGAAGCTAGTGCGTAGGAATACGATATGGTATGTTTTAGCGTATGAAAAATGGCATGCCTAACCAACATTTGAGTTATATTTACGATGGAAACGTATATTTTTCAGCATAAAATAGAATCATAAAATAAGAAAAGCCATTAATTAATGGCTTGCATCATATAAATCGGTTGTATCTGATTAAATGGTAAATATTTTTAAAATCTATTAACTAATTTTTAATCTTAGATTAAATCTTAAATTCCTCCTATTGAAAAAAATTGTTACGTATTAACACAAAATTTTTTTAAAGATTTGTACGAAGTTTTTCTATAAAAAAAAGTTACATGAATATACTTCAAAAGATAAATTTGTAACTTTTTCTATGAATTCAATTTTGAATCATGCAATTATAAAAATTACCTGCCTCTCTTGTATTCTTTCCCATAAAAAAAAGTATAGTGCGTGAGTTTGTTTGTTTGCATGTGTTGCAATAACTGCTGCAACAACATCAATGATATTATACGCGGCCCCGGTTTGGGGACATGCAATTAGTATTAAACGGAATAAAGTAAAATTGAGAAGCGCGCATAGACTTGCACTGTTGTGGGTGGCCGCTAGTTACAGAACGGTGTCCTATGACGCGCTTTGCGTAATAACAGAGGTTCTACCAATAGAAAAGCAGGATGCTTAGATATGAGGGACTACCACAAGACGAGATAGTGGCTCAATTGGAGCAAGAATGGCAGTTGGAATGGTCACGCTCAAGAGTCGGGGATTGGACTAGAAGACTAATCCCTAATATAGGTAGGTGGTATGGAAGTAGACGCGGAAACGTTGACTTATATGACACAGTTATTATCGGGGCATGGATCTTTCGGGCAGTACCTAGCCAGAATTGGAAAAAGGGATACACCACAATGTGTTTATTGTGAGGAAACAGATAATGCGGAGCACACTATATTTGTATGTTCTAGATGGGCTGAAAACAGGAGGGTAATTATAACAAATCGATTAACACCGGATAATCTAATTAATTGGATGGTACAAAATCAAGAGAACTGGGACTGGTTCAGAAGGTTTGCTGGAGATATCCTGAGAACTAAGGAATAAGAGGGCGGAAGACTGTGATTAAGTTAAGTAGGGAAGGGGGGACAGTCTCTCCGTGGAGGGCCCGTATGCCCTGGTATGCGGGTTCCTGCGAAGGGAGAGAACTCCAGTGGAGATGGGAATAAAGAAAAGACCGAGTCCCGGCCGGCGGTGATTCTCCCTGCGGGCGTCTAGGCGCTTTGTGGGGTGGTTACCGTCGGTTAGAGGCATAGGCGTAAAGACCTAGACCCGGTTCCCTGCGGAGGGGCTGGGGGACGGCATCGCCGGACCTTGGCCCTAACGCGGGGAATTAGAGGCAGGCAAAAAATAAAACAAAAGATCCAAGACCGGGGGGGCCAACCTGCCGTGCCGCATGTAAAGCCGGTGGGTGGGGGACGTCCCCTTTGAGTAGAAGGACACTCTCCCCGACTGAGTATACTTAAATGGATATCCAGTCGGGGAGAGTAGGGAAAAAAAAAATCTGTTCAAATTTTTATTTTAGTTGCTACTGGCGCAGAACGGACCATTGGTGGTACGACAGGCGGATGCACAAGCGGACGAACGATTCATACTTTCCAACCATCTGTACTTCTTGATACGAAGGATTTATCTAAAATTATCTTTGTCTTTTGCGGAGATAGATTTTACCGCTGCTAAGTACGGAATTAAAAAAATTCCACCTTGAAGTTAAGAAAAACTTCAAATTTACTCAATACGACAATGATTACATGTGAAAAAAGTTTCACATGTTTAGCATACGACCAGCCCCATCTTACAATTCCAGCAGCATTTTGGTCATCACTTGCCGTAACGGTAGGTCATATGTAAAATTATTTCAGAGAAATGTTTTAGGTAATGTTTAGAGAACTAACGATCGTTTTTAAGCGATTTGATACTGCGCCTATTAAGTGGGTATGATTCTTTTTTGTCTTCGAAACCCCATTTTTTCAACCCCCTGGGCCAATGGTTGGTGATATAAAAAAAATTTACTTACATAAGTTTTAGGCCTTTATCCAAAGAACAGCAGTAACTTTAAATGAATCCGATATTTTACTTAATAAGAAAGTTATAGCGATTTTTTTTTCTTTCGGAAAAGCCCCTCCCCATTTTCATCCTCTTGGTCCGATTTTGACCGTTAATGAACTCGACCGAGATATTGGGACTAGTTACTTTTAAAGAAAAATTGGTGGAAAATTACGGCAGTTATTGTGTCCAAAAGAAAGTGAAATATATATTTATAAATTCATATATAAAAATTTTAGCTGTTGGTGGTTTTCGGATCTGGAGGATATGAAACGCAAAGATATGTCGAAATTTTCCGGAAGTCGAATCATGGTACCCATTACAATAGGTAGCTTTCTTATAAAATCTATCTAAAAGGAAAACACTCGGTTTAGAGCTGTGTTAAAATATCACAACTCAAGAAACAGCTAAAATTCGTCAGGATTTTGAAGCTTTTCGTTGTAAAAGTATTTGTTGTTGCTAGTATGTTAAATTCATGAACGTTATTTAGCTACAATTGACAAAAACGTTTTACGAAATCATGAGTAAGAAACATAAACCAAATAACATTTTCACGGTGGGCCGTAAGTCCGCCTTTTTCCTTAAATTCACTATCCTCTTTTTTGTTTTTTACGGTAATAAATGTAGAAAATTGTAATTAATTAAAGCTTTTTATCCTTTAGAAAGTAGTTACAAAATCGATTCAATATTATTTTTAAATTTAAATTAAACTTTTTATCATTAACAAAAAAACTAATTCTGTACGTAACCCGGTTAAATTATTGTTAGAAAACCGACGGATATTACAACAATATTTCTGATAAAAATGAATACCAACTCGAAAAATATGAAAATCATATTCTCAAAAAAAAAATTAAAAAAAGGAACAATGAAGTTTAATTTGAACAATTTTTTATGCGTTTACTATATTCAATATCCATAAAAAACGAGAACTATTTAATAGTGTATTTCCTTTGACGTATTACAAATTTTCAAGAGAAAAGCATTATCATGTTGTTAACGTTGATGATGTAGGTTAAATAATTGCTTCCATTTTGAATTAATGGTTGATGAAACAAACTTGTATGTACCAGCTGCTTGAAAAATTAGTACATTTATTACAGTAATAAGCCTAAAGAAAATTACCATCATTTTTTACTGTTATTTCTATGGTGTAAAAATCATTACTGTTTAGTGGATCATTTATTTATTCAGGAAATATATTTCGTCATTACGTTAATAAATATACTGTTTGTTTATACTAATCATTTTCTTAAGTTTGTTTATTCATTTGTCTTACTTATAATTTCATTAATAACGTCTGATATTTTTTTCATATTTTTTTTTTTTTTTTATTGTTATTATTGAATTGTTATATAATATTTTTTTTTTTTTTACAATCGGAGGTTAATAATTATTAATAAATCAATATATTTAAATTAAAATACAGTTAAAAAAAAAGAAAGGGAGATGAAGTCTGATTAAAACCGATGTGCCTTCCCTTATAATAACCAAATATTTCAAAATTAAAATGTCATTTGGCTATAACTCTGGAACCAATGAAACCAAGTACCGCTTATGATAAGCCCTCTCAATGAGCGCTTATTACTGCAGTTAATAAAATGTCCAAAATTCAATTTTTTTTGGATTTTGACCTTTTTTGGACACTTTTGGTTCAGTCGATTGCAATCAAAAGGGGAGGTGCACAACTAGATGTTACAACAGTCTAAATGTCAACATCCTACGCCGGCTAATCGTTTTTGAGTTATGCGAATACATTCGTACGTATGTACAGACGTCACGCCGAAACTAGTAAAAATGGATTCAGTGATGGTCAAAATGGATATTTCCGTTAAAATCTGAAAACCGAAAATTTTCACGATCACAATACTTCCTTTACTTTACAAGGAAGTAAAAAATGGAATTTATTGGAAAACAATCGGTGTTTAACATATTGGTACGTATTTTGCACTGATACACTACTCAGTTTATTTTAAAGCAAAGAATTACAACAAAAATTTCATTATAAAAGACTCGACAAGTTGTGATTTATTGCATATTGCATTATACAATTTTACTCATAATAACTTTGATTTTCTCATTATAATTACATTAGCTTTATAATAGTATTAATAATTTTTAAAACCAGGAATGTGTTTATTGAACGAAATGCTGAAGTATTTTAATTTAGATTATAATGTTGTAACAAAAAAAAATCGAATAGAATAAAATCAAATGTTATATGTAATAACACGGTAGTCTCATATTTGTTGTAATAATTTATTATTAATTAATTATTATTTGTTAATAAACACTTTTTTTAATATTTTACTTTAGAGTTTTGTAATCACCTTTGAAAAATTTTTGTTTGAACTTTCTTCTAGGTGTTCTGAAATTAACATGTGTGTCTATTATATATAATACAACAAGACTAGTGTAACGGACCTGAGTAACGAATTCCTGCCAATTAAAAATAAAGCAGTAGAAAATATAATAATGGGAGGAATCCAGAGAAGGGCAAAAGAAACCCTTTAGTAATGATAACAGATCCGTTTAACAATCGTCCTTTGTAATAACTACCTACTAACACACCTAAACTAATGTTGTTTCGTGAGAAGAGTTACCGGATCGGGTAGGAATTTCATGGGAATGTGTGATGACGAACGACCATTCTCAAGCTTCCAGTTGGATCCGGGCCGACAGGTAAAGAAGATAGGAGTACAAATACTCCGAGGAAGACCAGTTGACAATCAGTCTAAGCCAGACGTTATGATGTCAGTCTGCGAGAGAGTGCTACGATTCAGTGCAAAGTCAGTCTGCGGGATGACAGTCTGCGAGGAGATACTGCGAGAGAGTACTCCGCGAAGAGGTCAACGAAGGAGCGAATTTCTAGTGAATTACCTTCGACGCGATCAAGGTGACGTCACAAGTAATTCCAATATATTAAAACAAGAAATAGTTCGGTGAGTTACTGTTAGACTATAAGTGAAAGATAATGTACTAAATTTCATTCACAACTGTGAGGGTAGTTTTATTTGTGAACAGCAAACGTTTTGCAGTAAAAGATCTTTAAACTTGTCTTATCTATTGTACTATTGTTGTTAATACAAGACAAGTGGTTAAAAGTGTTAATATTAGCGGTCATGCTAATGTCTTTTCTCAATGGGCCTGAATTATATTTAACTACCTATAAATAAATTCTGACCATTATTTTAATTCTGTTTTGTAAGTAATCACTGTCTGTTGTTATTATTATTATTGACATTTATTATTATTATTATTATTATTTTGTTGTGATTACTATGATTATTTTTTTTTATTATTGTCGTTTATTATTCTTATTGTCATTGTTATTATTCATTTGTCTTATTTTATTTATGTTTTTAAACTAATATATTGTAATTACATAAACTTTTTCAATTTTCTATCTCTCAATATCCTGATCGAGCGGTGAACAAGCGACAATGTACATGTATTAAATTCCAAATCTACTGATTTATTGAATTAAAATTCAATCGTATAAAAGTTTATATTTCATCTATTAAATGTATCTTCCATTAAGAAAACGTATCAAAAAATAGATTTCACACGCGCGCGCAGGTACATAATAGTAATTTTAAAACAGATAACTTTGAATCAGTGATAAATATAAATTGTATACAAAAACTATATAAATATCAATAAAATTCTACGATTTATAAATATAATTTGAGTTAATAAAGGAAGGATTTACAGTATATTTACATTTGTTAATAATATATGTATTTTTTTCTATTTATAAAAATATATATATATCATAAAATTGTTCATTATTATATTGAAATACTTCTAATTCTTTGTTTTAAAATAAATTGAGTAGGGTGTCAGTGCGAAATAAGTACCAATGTGTTAAACATCGATTGTTTTCCAATAAATTCCATTTTTTTCTAATATGAATTATAAATATTTTTGTACGAGAAAGTGATAAAAAATATAATAAAAGTAATACGTGAAAGTGATAAAAAATATTATAAAAGTAATATAACTAAACAGTACCTAGTTCCATGTGAAATTCACCAAGAAGTAGAATGGAAACGTTTTCTGTTTTCTTCTTATATTATTCTCCGTAGTTAGACTGAAGAAGTATAAAGGTGTCGTACATATATACATGGTATTTTTAGATGTTGATTTGATAACGTGGAATGAAATAAAATATTAAAAAATATAGAACAATTAGATTAAAACCTTACAAAAAGAAAATTTAATTGCAATCGTTATATAATTATATGCAATTTTCATTTACAAGTTGAAGAAAAAAAGAAAGAATATTAGCTATAGTTTAGAAAGATATCAAACGTTACTAATAAATAAGAAAGAAATTGACGGAAACATTACGAACAAAAAAAAAATATTCAGTGATAAAGATTTCTTGCTGATAGAAAAGTTTTGAGAATAATGAACAATTACAGAGAACATACCAGAAGTTGTACAATTTTTTTTTATTTGTAGTAAAATTTAAATGATTGACTAAGTAAGAAAAATATCTTTAGAAAACAGTCTAATACAAATAACCAATGATTTCATTCAGGAAATAATCTAGTAATTAGATTTAATAGATTTAGAAATTAGAAAGTTTTCAAAACAATTTTGTAAAATTAGTCGTTCATAAAATCAAAAAATGAGCAAATAGAAAAGCCATAAATGTAATGAATATAACTTTTAAATCTTGTGTGGCTTGTGAAGATAAAATTTAAATAGAAGAAATCAAATTAGAAAATGAATAAACAGTTCTAAAATTCAATCAACAAACCTTCGAATACAAACATGAAACATATCATGTTTCACCATCATCAATTTTTATTCAATATTCAATTTTAATTCCTAGGGATTAATTATTTTTAAAGCAATATCATATTTATTGCCATAAAGAACCGCTTGTTAAACAAATTTTGGGACCTTTAAAAAATTATAGAAACTTTTCAGTTATCAAAGCCTTCAACGTTTAAGAAGTCAACTTGTCAGTTTAAAAATGCTTGGAATATTATAATTCTTCAAAATCTTATTACAAATGAAAAAACTTCATTACAGAGGAAATTTTCTAAAAATTTGAAATTATTAATTGAATATTATTTTTTTAAATAATTTGTTAATAAATTAAAAAATACCATTTTATTATTTAAAAATAATATTTCTAAAATTAATAAAAAGTAGGGTACATAAATATTTTATTTTTAAGAGAAATAAATTAAAATACCACTCATTAATGAAAAAAAAAAAAAAATTTAATATAAAAATGAATCGGTTTTCATATAAAACGTAATCATTTTAAAGTATATAATATTAATCTGGAATGAATTTTCATGAACACGGCATTTATTATCTCGACTCAGATAGAATATTATGTCCATCTCTTTAATTAAAAATATTTTATTCAGAGGAAAAAGGCACGTAGATAGAGAAGGTAATATTTAATTAATAAAAAAA
Source organism: Lycorma delicatula (assembly GCF_047948215.1). Lineage (NCBI taxonomy): Eukaryota > Metazoa > Arthropoda > Insecta > Hemiptera > Fulgoridae > Lycorma > Lycorma delicatula. The sequence continues at coordinate 104,913,462 of NC_134460.1, read as the reverse complement.
AACAAAAAACACTGACAGTATAGTACAGTGCGTTGTGGTATGGCACAAAAAAAAATAATAACTCAGAAGGCAGGCATGTGGTGTGTCTATTACATTCAAATTAATAAAAATAAAAAATAATTTTATATCTTTATTCCCATTATAATACAAAAATCTATAATTTTACATACTTATGTTAATAACACGCGCGCGCACACTTATATACTTATTACATTTTAGTCCTATATATTCTAGGTTTTAAACAATTAATTTTACCATATTTTTATTTTTAAAACATACTATTTCTAACGCTTAATAACATATATACGAAAAACAAAAAAATATAAATAAATGTTTAATTAGTAAGAAAAAATCAACGTATTATTTAGAAATACTCAGTAAAAATTATTAATAAATTAACTAAGTTTATATGAAATAACAATCTATATACCAGATTTCAAATATTCAGGTTTTGTCTCCTAAACGTTTTTCATAAAATATTAACTTTTTTTTTAACACTCCCACAGCGACCGGTACAACCTTAAAGTATTACCTCAATCGTTCGGGAATGTCGTGGCAGCAGATTGCCCCACCCTGACTGGGCTCCCCCAGAGACCCCCATTGGGCTCTCCCTTGGATCATAGGAACAACCCGACTTCCGCTTCTGGGTAGCCGAGATGCCCCTCCACAGGGGAACTGCCCTTCCTGGTCCTAGCCTACTAAGTTCCAGGCATGCACTTCGCATGCTCTTCCCCTCAACGCACCCTCTTATACCATCAGGGTTCTCCGCGTCATCATCGGAAGCACCCCGATTTCCCCGCTCTTGCGTACGGGAGAGCCAAGGTATCCTAGGTAAGGAGGCTGCCTGACTGGCCCTAGACGTCGCCACGTTTTGTCCTGAGTTCCTTTACTTTTTGAAGTCTCATCCCGTATGTATATATATATATATATATATATATATATATATTATTAACTTAGAGTTAAAATCAAACCCATATTAATTTCATTCTGTACATTTCTTTCAGTTTTCAATGATTATATTTGACTAAATATGAAAAGCAGCTGAAAAACTAACTGGAAAATAATTAGGTAGACAAATACAAAACTATTCTATTACATTATATATATAAATATTTTAATGTGACATACTGTACACTCACTTGATTGTTGTTTCAACCACAATAGAAGGAAATAGTATTTATAAGAAAGGGAGTCCGACAAGGATGTTCCCTATCTCCGTTACTTTTTAATCTTTACATGGAACTAGCAGTTAATGATGTTAAAGAACAATTTAGATTCGGAGTAACAGTACAAGGTGAAAAGATAAAGATGCTACGATTTGCTGATGATATAGTAATTCTAGCCGAGAGTAAAAAGGATTTAGAAGAAACAATGAACGGCATAGATGAGGTCCTACGCAAGAACTATCGCATGAAAATAAACAAGAACAAAATAAAAGTAATGAAATGTAGTAGAAATAACAAAGATGGACCACTGAATGTGAAAATAGGAGGAGAAAAGATTATGGAGGTAGAAAAAAAAGTCTTCTACCTCCTTAATCTGGAGGTAGAAAAAAAAGTATTTAAAATGCTATTTTATATCCCAATCATTTCATTCGACAAAATCAACGTTAATTTATAATCTTACAATTAAATTAAGAAGAAAAAATATAAGTACGTATTGTTAATAAAAATTGAAAGACGACAATAAAATTCTAATGATGGAAAGAACCAAAAATTAAAGGTGAAATTATTATTAGTCTAAATTTTTTTAAAAACAAAAACGAAATAAAACTGACTAAAATAACGGCATTAACAGTAAATATTTCTTGCGCAGTTCTGAGCAAGAAGACTGACGTTTTGTTATTTTATTCTAAGTAAATATTTTTCACAAGAACTATACAAAACATAAATTAAATGAAAAAACTAAGTTATAATTTTTTTCCTAAATAGTTCACCTTAGAATACGTTCAGTTTATTTATTTGAGGCTGTTTCTTTTTTCTATGTGCCCAGTACCTGCTCATTCTTTCTGATATCTCTTTCTCTTGTTTTCAAAAATTTCAGCTCTGTTGTTCTTGCGTTTTTGTGCTTCTTGGAACATTTTATTTTCGTCTTTTTATATTCTCTCTAAAATTTCTCTTTCTCTTATAATTTTTTCAGTTCTTTCAGGTCTTCTTGGACTTGTGTAAATTTGTGTGTGCTTTTAGTTTTTTCTTTGGAAGAAATCAAAAATTTGTTAGGTCAATCTACTGTTATTCATTCTAAATAAATGGGAGTAAAATGCAATTCCTCTTTTCCTTATCGTGTCCGACAGTTTTTCAATTTTAGTATAAAATTAATTTGGAATTAATTTTACCTGTTATTTTGATATTTAGGACCTAAAACTTTTCTTATAATTTTCCTTTTTTTTAGATTTTCTAGCAGACCTTTGTTGGACAGTCTTAGGGGTTTCTGCCGTATAGAGTGCTTCCGGCTTTTCACAGTTTTACATTGTCGAAATTTTAAGTTCCATTATAATGATTGTTTGTTATATGTGGAAAGCTAATTCCATTTTATTATCTGTAACTGTTAACGTTATTTTATCTAAAAAAAATTCCACCTGATCCATTCTCCGAGATATATGAAATTATCTATTTTCTCTATTTTTTTTTTTTTTTTTTTTTTTTTTTTTTTTAATATATATACTAAAGAAGTTCTCGCAGTTTTTATCATTAGTCAAAATTTTCGTTTTCTCTAACGCAATTTTTAATCCCATTTTACCAATTTGTTTTTGTAATTCTTTAATTTGTTGTTCAGCTTCGTTTCAGTTTTTAGCTAATAATGCCATATCATCAACGAAAGCTAAACAGTTAATTTTTTGTCCTTTTAAAGTTTAAACTCACTCATCACTGTGATTCATTGTATAAGCACTGTTACTCAATACATCTCGTAAAAAATAAATTAATAATACACCTCAAATTGAGATTATATTGTCTGTTGTCGACCTTAAAATAAGCAAAACTTGTGAACGACTCAACCAATTTTCGATGCACTACTTCAGATACACTACTATAGCACTTCAAAATTTTAATGAAATTGATGAAGTAGTTTCGGAGATTTTTGAGCCATAAATTATATATATATATGAGCCATTCCATATATATATATATATAAATGGAACTCATCTTGCGCTTGTTTTACGTTCTTGATCTTACTGGTTTACCACACTTATTTGCAATTTTTCAGCTATAATCGTAACTGTAATCCGTTTTTCCTCAGTGAAAGAGTTTATACGAGTTTCAAGCGCTTGAGTTGAAACTTCAGTCAGGTATCCAGAACGGTGCTTGTTAGTCGGTGAAGTTCGACCTTCTTTAATTTTTTTTCCACCTACTTTTAAAAATTTCTGAGGTTCCCACAACTTTATCCATATTGTTTGATAATACGATAGTAAATTTTAATTGGGGTTTATCTTCCGAAAGCAAAAAAACGGATCACTGCATATCGTTTAATTAAGTTATAACTTCTAGATTACTCGTCCTAAGATGGGATTTTGACGTTAAGAACAAAACAATTTTACTCAAACAGCTGATCGAAAGTTATCATAAGGGAACGAACCTATTGTCACGAAGGTATCGTAACTCTTATCAACTATTTTACCTCCCCAGGTATTCAACTCTTTAATCACTGAACGATCTTTATATCAGTATTCTATTAAAATCCTACATTATACAATAATCACATAAAAAAATAATATTTTACTCTTCTGTATAGATAATGGAATTCCTCTTTCAAACAATCTTCCGCTTTGTTATCAGTAAAGAACTTCCAATAGAGTCCTGATTGTTTTCCCCTTTCAACATGGAATAATCGTCAAAATTTGTCAATTTTTTAAAGGGTGAGGTTTGAATATGCAGGATGCCGCACAACAAGATCGAACATTTCTTTTGGCAATAATTGTTTAAGTTAATTAATGTGTTTTATGTAGGCAGAAGTAACAGGTTGGATACTGCTTACCGTATGTTGTAAGAATTTGCGAAATACGATCTCTGCGCACAGAGACCATTTTCCGGCTTGATATTATCGGGTCGGCATTTCATCTCCGAGAGAATTGTAAGCACCGGGCGGAATGGGCGATCGTGGACCTTACGTATGTGGTGTGTGATAGGATTGCTGAGGGAATATAGGATTCGCTTGGGTCTTTCCTTTTTCCTTGCTGTGTTGTTTTATGGTTATTTAGTTCATTTTTGTTTTGTTGTTTTGTTTCTTTTGTTGTTTTTTGTTTCGTATGTTGTGTTGGACTCACATTTTACCAATAGGTAGGTAGTCTTGAATGCAAATACTTGTTTTGATCAGTGATGTTTAAGTCTTCAGTTATTTGTATTATTTATTTAGTCTTATTTAAGACTTTTACGGTTTTGTTTATGTAGTAGTACACCGATGGGAATGTCAAGAGTGGCATTCGAATTGGTGGCATCCTGACTGAGGTTTTGAAGATGACCTCCGGTAAAGCTCCTAAGGGCTAGGTACGGACGGGGTGGTGTGTGGATACCGTCACTGCCACGTAGAGGGGAGTGTCTTCCCTACGGGGTCAGGATGAGTTCATGAATTTTAGTTTTTTCCTCTTTTTCCGAGCTATTTGTATATCGTTCCAAGCTAGCTGACAAAGGAAGAATGACTTGAACAGCGCGGAGACTGTGTTATTTTTTAATGTAACGAAAAGAGTGGTGCTTACAGAAAGACGGTTTCGTGCACATTTTCAAACTAGGTGGTCGCTCTCATTTAAAATAATTCATAGACTTGACGAAATATTTAATTGTGATGGTTCAGTATTTGAGAGAAAGCGCAAACGGTCTGCCAGTGTTCGTTCTCCACAGAGTGTCGAAGCTGTCAGAGCAGCGTTGCTGAGAACCCCGGGAAAATCAACAAAAAAAGAAACAGCACAACTTGAGATTTCTAGGCGATCTGTGCAGCGAATTGTAATAACCGATTTGTATTTGTATCCTTACAAAATAACAGTGTTGCCTAAATTAACGGTTGACCATAAACATCAAAGAATAGCATTCGCTGAACGGGCTATGAACCAAAAAGTATTGTTGAACAATGTTTGGTTTTCAGATGAGGCACATTTTCACCTAGACGGGCTCATTAATAAACAAAAATCCATACGTGCTTCATGAAAAGGTGTATCACACTCGAAGAATTACGGTATGGGCCGCTATCTCAAGTCATGGAATAATAGGGCCATTCTTTTTTGAACAGACAGTCAACTGTGAATGTTATCTAAACATGCGGCGTAATAATTCCGTTCCTCAGCTTGTTGCAAAGGGCTTTGATTTTAAAACTAGTGGTTCATGCAGGATGGACCCAGACTGTACACAGCTAATGTTGTTTTAGACTTTCTGCATGCAACTTTTAACGCAAATGTCATTTCAAACAGATTTCCTAATCGTTTAGTGTCTGGACAGTCCTGAAATACTTCTGAACAGTGCCCCGAACAGTCCTGATTTGAATCCGTGTGATTATTTTCTTTGGGAATTTCTAAAGAAAAAGATTTTTCCTAAATATCCTTGCACAGTGATGGAACTATAAGGGGTGATCACAAGGCGTGCATCGAGATAACAGAGGATATATATCGTCGAGTTATTAACAACATAGGAGTTGGTGTTGATGAAATTGCTAGACGTGATAATCATATTGAACATGTGAAAAGCAGAACATAATTTGCAGGTATATAGTAAACACGTTGTGTTTTATTTTTCGATATTGCGATTCAAAAAAATATTTTTTAACAAAACTAATTTTGTTAAACTCTGTATGCTACTCTGTACGCTGAAAAAAAAAAATATATACGTGTTGAATTGAGAACATCCTTCATTCGGTTAAAAATCAAAATTATGTAAATTTATAAAAATTATTTAATAAAATTTATTATTTATTTTAAGAATTAAATAATAAAATATTTATTTACACAGATGAAATGGATCAAACTTAATAAGTTTAAAGAATAAAATTAATGTTATTATTTACTTTATAGAATTAAACTTAAAAGAATAAAATTAATTCTTACTAACGCATGAATGCCTGCTGGCTTCGATTAACCAACTGGCAATCTCTAAAATATCTGATTAAATTCTCCTTGTAAATTGTTTTACTCGATTACATATTGCAAATATCTTCAAAGCATGAAAATTACTGTAATATTTACCTAAGATTATCACATTTTAGTAATTAAAAAATTAACATTGTAGATCCATCACTTGTGATTTGTCTTGTTTTATAGATGCATTAATTTGCAACGAACCTTTTATATAGAGATTTTACAAAAACTAACGTATTTTATTGTATTCCAACAAACATTATTTAATAGTAATTATAAATTTCATTTTTAATCCGTTAAATGGACCAGAAAAGGGAATTCATAAATGTATCCTGTTGTCCTATAAATTGTTAATTGGATATTTAAAAAATTATTTATAATATACAACTGAAAAATAATTTAAAAATATTTTATAAATCTTATTTTTTGACTGCTCCTGAATATTTTTACACAATTAACCATTATTTATTACAACTGAGTTGATATAAGATTAATAATATATCTGCTGAAATTTCTTGTTTCAAAGAAACATACTTCATAAAATATTCTTATCTAAATGATGTAAAACAATGATTATTACTATTATATCAACAATAATATCTGAATCCAAATTATGTGTACCCAAATAATAATGTATCTTTCTACGCTAACATTCTGTTTTTTTTTTTTAAACGAAGTACACAATGTTGAATGAGGCTAATAACTAACAACTTCTATTCTAAGAAAATAAACTTTACATTTAAAATGTTTGTATATAAAGTAGAAAAAATAAAATTTTAGATGTAAAACGGAATCTTCTACAACTACGGAACGGATATACTTTTAAGTTGTTAAGTGTATTAAGATTTCTTTTTAAAGACATACATATAATTGACTGTAATAAATTGCATTTATTAATAATAATTAATTCATCTAATAATATTAATTATTATTTTTATTATCAAAATGAATTAATGTAATACAGATAACATAATTAATTGGAGTTCAATAATAAACATAATTAATTTAATTTAATAAATATAATTACCTATAATAAACTTTGTTCCAATAATCTAAGAAAAGACATTAAACAATGAGGCAAAGATCAAATTTAAATAATTCCTACTGCTTATAGTAAAGTACACCAGCATTTCCTTTTAATAATAAAAACGATTTATATTCTAGGAACCATTATTACACCACTTTATTAAAAGTAGAAAATTACCAAATCTCCTGTGGGAATGCTACACTTGTTTTAAAGTGGGTTATTGTTGGCTAATTAATAATTAAGTGAGTGAACACATATCGGTTTTTCACTACAACAAGAAAGATTTTATGTTAAAGTAGTACTTTCAAAACGAGTTATTAAAAGAAGAAAAATAAACAAGTATTAACTACTAATTTGGCGCTGTTTATTACTCCCTAAGAATTACTAAGTTTTCTGAATCTAACCCAAAATTATATAATACTCGTACCGTAATTAAAAGACTCTATTCCAAATAAGTTTCGGTTTAAAAGAAAATAAACGTGGTTTTATAAAATTTAGAAAACTTTTGTATATTTGGAACAAACATATTAAGCTGAAAATAAAATCAGTTAAACGGCACTGAATAACATTATAAAAAACAAATAAAATAAAATAAATGTGTTTATTTCATTTACTAAGAGGATAGGTAAGTGCGGTTTTTCTTTTTTTCTATAATTTTATTCTGTCCGTAATTTTATCTTCTTTTATTATTTTTTTTAATACTTTTATTTATAGTCGCATCAACAATTATAGTCATTGGAGACTTAAATGTAACTATATGATCGTAAATAATAAACAATAAACACAAACTAAGCACAACCGCTAAATTACATTCTTCATCCCACTATCAAAGAGAAACCGCAACAGTCTTTTTATACATTCCTTGCGGTTTAGTAAACACTTCACATCTTAACCCAGGTCTAATTTTTGTCGAATAGTTCCGAAGACTTCAAAAAAAGTGTTATAGTCATGATACCAAAGAAAGCAGGGGCAGATAAATGTGAAGAATACAGAACAATTAGTTTAACTAGTCATGCATCAAAAATCTTAATTAGAATTCTATACAGAAGAATTGAGAGGAGAGTGGAAGAAGTGTTAGGAGAAGACCAATTTGGTTTCAGGAAAAGTATAGGGACAAGTTAAGTAATTTTAGGCCTCAGATTAATAGTAGAAGGAAGATTAAAGAAAAACAAACCAACATACTTGGCGTTTATAGACCTAGAAAAGGCATTCGATATCGTAGACTGGAATAAAATGTTCAGCATTTTAAAAAAATTAGGGTCAAATACAGAGGTAGAAGAACAATTGCTAACATGTACAGGAACCAAACAGCAACAGTAACATGTGAAGAACATAAGAAAGAATCCGTAATAAGAAAGGGAGTCCGACAAGGATGTTCCCTATCTCCGTTACTTTTTAATCTTTACATGGATCTAGTAGTTAATGATGTTAAAGAACAATTTATATTCGGAGTAACAGTACAAGGTGAAAAGATAAAGATGCTACGATTTGCTGATGATATAGTAATTCTAGCCGAGAATAAAAAGGATTTAGAAGAAACAATGAACGGCATAGATGAAGTCCTACGCAAGAACTATCGCATGAAAATAAACAAGAACAAAAACAAAAGTAATGAACTGTAGTAGAAATAACAAAGATGGACCACTGAAGGTGAAAATAGGAGGAGAAAAGATTATGGAGGTAGAAGAATTTTTTTATTTGGGAAGTAGAATTACTAAAGATGGACGAAGCAGGAGCGATATAAAATGCCGAATAGCACAAGCGAATCGAGCCTTCAGTAAGAAATATAATTTGTTTACATCAAAAATTAATTTAAATGTCAGGAAAAGATTTTTGAAAGTATATGTTTGGAGTGTCGCTTTATATGGAGTGAAACTTGGACAATCGGAGTATCTGAGAAGAAAAGATTAGAAGCTTTTGAAATGTGGTGCTATAGGAGAATGTTAAAAATCAGATGGGTGGATAAAGTGACAAATGAAGAGGTATTGCGACAAATAGATGAAGAAGGAAGCAGTTGGAAAAATATAGTTAAAAGAAGAGACAGACTTATAGGCCACTTACTAAGGCATCATGGAATAGTCGCTTTAATATTGGAAGGACAGGTAGAAGGAAAAAATTGTGTAGGCAGGCCACGTTTGGAATATGTAAAACAAATTGTTAGGGATGTAGGATGTAGAGGGTATACTGAAATGAAACGACTAGCACTAGATAGGGAATCTTGGAGAGCTGCATCAAACCAGTCAAATGACTGGACAAAAAAAAAAAAAACTGAAGATTGGCAATCTATGAGCAAGTGGCGTACGGACCATTTTACGTTGCACGCCTCACAGTTCTGCTGATACGAGCCAAATAGATAGGCGTGGGTAAGAGTCGGTTGTGACTGGCTGACCTGCCATGCCGGACGTACTGTCGGTAGGCGGAAAGGCCATTTCGCGTCGAGGACGCGCTCCTGGGCTGTGCTATACTTAACTAGATGACCGGCCCAGGAGTGTAGGGGGGAAAAACCTAATGTGACCAATCTTCAGCCGAGTTAGGATGACTTGGTCTCTTCTGTTGCACACGTTCTCCTGGATGCTATGTAAGGCCGTGGGAGAACTTAGCAGCCAGAGCTTATTTCACTGAGAATGCAGTTTAACACGGACTATTTTCATGAAGTCGCTCTCACATGTTATTCTATTCGGAGGGCCATTTATTGCCGCTTTCTTGGCAGCCTCATCTGTCCGTGCGTTCCAGAGGATGCCGCAGTGCCCAGGGACCTATACCAATCTTATTCGTAGGTTAATTCGTAGCCTGACTGAAGCGAGTATTTGATTTTTAATCACTTAATATGATATTACACAAAAGACTAGAGGTTACCCACGTACCTCTAGTACTCCCTCTCCCACGAAGATTACTTGGTGATTTTGAAATGATTACTTATCTACAGGTGTTATGAACAGGAATATGTAGTGGATATGAGAAATAACTCGATAACAGTTTTGTATATATTGCTAATGTACCATAATGATATGATTTATAGCCAATATATACAGAATAATTCACGAAGAATGTAGCAAACATTTAGAACATGTTCTACTGATAAAAATAAAGAAGAAAGTTTATACAAACATAAGTTTGCTTCGTTAGTGAATGTCGGCTTGCGAAAGTTTTCGCCCTAATTTCTGCGCCTCATCATAAGCAGAGGAAAGCTATGGCTTTGATGCGTAAATAACAGTTTTTGTTCACCACAAATTGTAAGATAGTTTTAACTCCTGAGTACAAAATTTAATCAGTGAGCGTCAACGGTTAAACCCTAACTACTATGCTTATTACCCTAATAGTTTTACTAAAATATAAGTCGACGACTTGTGACTGATCTCCATTGCTTTTACTTACGGCATTTATTTTAAACGTTTCAGACGGAACTCTATATCGTAAGTATTACATGTAGTTTTTTTTATTGATGGAGTAGTAACAAAAATTACAGCAATCTTTTTGTACTATTTTAATAATAATATTGTTATAATAAAAACAATTATCAAATTTATAAATAATAAAATATATAAATGTGCAGCTTGACATTTACCATAAAAATTAAATTTTTATAGAATATTAAAAGATTTAAACAATTTAAATTGAAGATTGATTTTAAAATTCTATTCATATAAAAGAAAAATTGTACGAATCTACTTCATATACAAAGTGGAAACGATAAGAAAATGAAATGCGATCTTAAAGGAGGTGTGAGTAGAATGAACGTCGTGGTTCCCTGTTGCGGAGATAACGCAATTTTATTACCCAATCATACCAACAGCGATACTGATTAGTAACTTGGATATTGGATATCTAGATATACGGACTGAAAAATAATTCAGTATCTTTCTTGAATATTCTGAATTCAAACAGTTTCAAAGTATTCAATTTTACTCGAAACTCAAATAAAATATTACAAATACATCAAACACCTTAAATATCATCGGAAAATATTACGTAAAAAATATTATTAAACTAACATGTAAACGTTATAAAATGTTATGTAATGTCATCAACATATTGTTTTGACACATTTAAATGTAATATTATGTATAAACCACTTTTTTTTCTTATTTTTTTTTAATAGGTGGAGGAACCCCATTTACAGGCGCCTAGGCAGTGTCGGGCTCGCTAACAGGTTCCGCAAGATAGTATTAGTTGCGTATGTGTACCTGCGCACTACCGATTAAACCTCCGCTCCTGGCTACCACCTGAAATCCGCTTATGCAGCATTACTTCAGAAAGAGGAAAATGCCCGCTCGCACAATCCGATACCGCAATGAAGGAACACCAATATATCACACACTCAACACAAAGATACAAAACACAAGCAACATTAAGACACAGCAAAGCACAATTACGCCCACACACAGAGTTAGCCCTTACAGGCACACATCAAACGCACACAACAGTCAAACAAATTGCGGTACACATACACGCGCACAACATCATGCACACTCATTGGTACTTACCACATACTTACACAGGAACTTACCAACAGTCATTCACAGGACATTCACAGTCTAAGTTTCAGAAGAAGGGAACTTACCTATGAGCCCGTGCCAGCGGAATGACCACGGCTTCATTGCATTCACTCGACCTCCAAAAGTAGGGGGGATCCCCTAAACACTCAACTGCAGCCCTGTCCTCCGCACAGCAACCCTTCGGCCTTCTTCAGGGACACGCAGTTTGTCTACAACTACTTTGGCAAATCTTGCGACTGCGTTCCAGTTTTTTTCTTTCGTTAACATAATCTGCTTGAAGTCTTCAGGTAAGATGTATAAACCAACTTAAGTGAAATAAATGAAATTAATGATATAAATGTATTGAAAGGTTAACATTTATTAAACCAGTACATTATTTCTTTAATTTTGAAGATCACATTACTTAAATGGCCATCGCCCTTTTCAGCACATTCTGTGATGCGGTCACGTATACTACATCACTCTTTACAACACGACTACACCAATGACTGATGTTCCCTGTTCAATGTTGTTTTGCAACTGCGATAATTCTGTAAGCTTGTTGTTAAAAACCCTTGACTTCAGAAATACCCACAAGTAGAAGTTAGGTGCTGTTAAATCCGGGGACCGTGCCGGCCAGGTGATATCACCATTGAAAAACTTAATCAACCTGGAAACAACATCGCTATTCGCGAAGTGTGGATTGTATTACTATCTTATTGAAACTACAAGTATTGCACTCCTAACTGCTGTAATTTGACAAGCAAGAAATTGTTGAGCATATCATCATAACGTAAAGATGTGACAGTTACAGTTGTGTCATTTTCTTCAAAGGGGAAAGGACTAGGTATGCCGAATGTAAACACAACACGCCACACAGTCACCTTTTCACTGTACAACAGAACTTGGTGGGTTCTTCGAGGTTGCTTTTCAGCCCAGAAACGACAATTTTGTTTATTCACGTGACCGGATAAATGAAAATATGTCTCATCCGACATATTCAAATTGTCCAGCAAATCAGAATTTGCGTGCAGTACCGGTTTAAATGAGTTGCAAAACTGCAATCTCGATGGTAAATCATTCGGTTCGACTTTGTGCGCAATCTGTATTTTTTAACGATAAAATCCTAAGTCTTTGTGCAATATTCTACGCACGATTCTGTCTGACAAGTTCAATGATCTTGCTCACAGGCGTCTTGCTGAACGCTGTGGACTTTGATTTGATGCTTGCCTGACTCGCTCTATGTTTTCCGGAGTTCTCACAGTTTTCCTCACTGTTTCTTTATAAACACTTAAAACACTTCCAGTCACTGGGAATTTGCGATACCAGTCTAAGATAATATTGCGTGAAGGCACTTTACCTAAAAGAGGTATGTTGAATTTACGTCGAAAACTTCGTTGCACGGAAATAATCGACGGTACTTTCAATGTATACCGTTACGGCATAAACAAGTTATTCTACAGGCCATATACTCGTCGCTACTGTAACTTTAACACATCCTACAGTAGAACAAATTATCTCTCTCCACTCCATTCCTTTGGCACATGATAGCGCTCTGTTTTACGTCAGAACCCAGTACCGCACCCGGGTATAGGGTATAATGCGTCTTTTGACGAATAAGTGTATACTCAAGATATATATATATATATCTTGTCCGCACACACGCACACGTATATATATATATATATATATATATATATATATATATATATATATGTGTGTGTGTGTATTCAGAAGACTTAGCAGCATTTTTAAGAACAGATTCCCCTTTTTCTTTAAAAAGAAAGTTTTCGATCAATGCATCCTGCCAATTCTTACCTATGGAAGCGAAACTTTGACATTAACCGGTCAAGCATTACAGAAGCTCTTGGTTTCACAAAGAAATATGGAACGATGTACAATTGTGTTACCAAATGGGATAGGAAAACCTGCAAATTGATCAGAGAAGAGAGGAAAGTACACGATATCATCATGAAAGGTAATTAAAACAGCAGTGGTCAGGCCATGTAGCAAGAAGAATTGATGGCAGATGGACTAAATTAGCGCTTAAATGGATATCACTAGATGTTAAACGTCCACGAAAAAAGTCCAAAAGCTCGTTAAATTTATGATATTATAAAGTACATTGGATCGAATTGGCAGAAGGTCGTACAAGACCGTATTAATTGGAAACGTGCTGAAGAGGCCTTCATCCTGCAGTGGATCGATAACGACTAAAATGATGATGATAAATATACATAAAATGTAGAGACAGAGACAAAGAGAATGAAAAAACATTAAGAGTCAATAATAAATTAAAAGGATATTTTTAATTTTAAAGCATTTTTTACAATTAAGACACAATAGTGACGGGATGAATATTGAGGAATACATTTTCATATTATTTTACAAGGAAGATCAAATCCATTACTAAACATATAAAAAGTAAAATTGTTTTATAGTAATACTGATAATGAAACCTATAGAAAATTTATATTTAATTATGAAAAATTTACCTAAACATATGTACGAGTATGTTAATTTTTCGTTGCATTAAACATAAAGTTAAGAAACAGTTAACATTACCTGTTGAAAATACAATAATTGTTTAGATAAATATAAAATCTGTAGTAGTTTATTCTGTTAGTATCAGTCTTCGTTCTTGCAAATGAGTGTTTGTACACCGTAGATATTAAATAAATAAAAAAGTTTAGAATTTGAAATTTAAAAAAATTAGGGAGACTAAGGATTTTGGGCAGCCGAATGAAAAAATATTTTGGCGTATAAAGGGACTTTTACTCTATTCTAATATTTCATGTAAGATTGTTGAATTAATAACTGCATAATATTTGATGTTAAAAAAAACTAATATTTCGCAATTGTGTAATTGTTCACTTCATTAAAGAATTTGAAGATCGCATCTCACTTTCAAATGATATAAGTTTAAATGAAGTGCAGCAAAGTGAATGTAATTTAATAGGCGTTCACGGAAGTCATGTGGTGTCCACATCAGATTTTTTGATAACTTAAACTATATTATAAATATAGAAAGAAAAAAATTCATTTATCAAAGTATTATAAAAAGCTTGTAACATACGTATACAATGTATTGTATATATTTCAAGGAATCTGCATATTTAACCGAAAATAAGCCTCGAACTTATAGAGAAATGTACCCGTCTTATTTTGAAAGCGGACATCTAAATCCCTATTACAATATCTATGTTTAGTTTTCTTATCTATGTTTTCTTAGCTTCATTTTTTTCACTCGTTGAAGCGTTTCGGAACCACTCCATTGTCTTATTGTACTGGTACTATTATTGCCTGATTGTACTGGTATTTCTAAATTTCTGTTAATCTTTATGTAGCGTTCAGTCAACGGCCCTCCCTATATTTGACGTCATGCCTTATCTAGCCTCCTACTTGTTTATTTGTTAATAATGGTTATACTTACCTTTTAATTTTATTTATTTATTTCCGGTTTCCATCAAACTACGTTTTTGAAAAGGACATCAGATTAATTGTTATTCTGTTCATTTATTATAGTTTTATTGTTTCCTTTTTAACTTAAAGATTTCTAAATTTTCTAAAATGTTCATTCTTCTTCCTTTAATACAATTTTGAATTAATTTCACTGATTCTTCCATTTTCATTGGGGTATGTCCTTCTTTTATTAATGGCTTTACATAATTAGAATCATTTTTTTGATTTCAAAAGATCTCACGTGTTCGTTATATCTTAATTTTAATTTTCTTCCCGTTTGTTTAATGTATGTTGCATTGCATTTACGTTTTATTTTGTATATACCATTATTATTGTTTTCTTCTATGAAAAAGATTAAAAATCTTTTTTGGTTCATTATTTGTATTTATAGCAATTTTTACTTCCTTGTACGAACTATTTGCTGATGATATAGTAATTCTAGCTGAGAGTAAAAAGGATTTAGAAGAAGCAATGAATGGCATACATGAAGTCCTCCGCACGAACTACCGCATGAAAATAAACAAGAACAAAACGAAAGTAATGAAATGTAGTAGAGATAAAAAAGATGTACCACTCAAGTGAAAGTAGGAGGAGAAAAGATGGAGGTAGAAGAATTTTGTTATTTGGGAAGTAGAATTACTAAAGAGGGACGAAGCGAGCGATATAAAATGCCGAATAGCACAAGCGAAACGAGCCTTCAGTCAGAAATATAATTTGTTTACATCAAAAATTTATTTAAATGTAAGGAAAAGATTTTTAGATTTTTGAATGTATATCTTTGGAGTGTCGCTTCATATGGAAGTGAAACTTGAACGATCGGAGTACCTGAGAAGAAAAGATTAGAAGTTTTTGAAATATGGTGAAATATAGGAAAATGTTAAAAATCAGATGGTTGAATAAAGTGACAAATGAAGAGGTATTGCGGCAAATAGATGAAGAAAGAAGCATTTGGAAAAACATAGCTAGAAGAAGAGACAGACTTATAGGCCACATATTAAGGCATCCTGGGATAGTCGCTTTAATATTGGAGGGATAGGTAGAAGGAAAAAATTGTGTAGGCAGGCAACGTTTGGAATATGTAAAAAAAATTGTTAGGGATGTAGGATGTAGAGGGTATACCGAAATGAAACGAGTAGCACTAGATGGGGAATTTGGAGAGCTGCATCAAACCAATCAAATGACTGAAGACAAAAAAACAGTACGAACTAAAGAAAGTATTGTGATCGCGAAATATTTCGGTTTTCAGACCTCAACTGAAATATCCGTTTGGACCATCCCTGAATCCATTTTGACTAGTTTCGGCGTAACTTCTGTACGTACGTTCGTACGTATGTGCGTATGTATCTCAAATATCAAAAACGATTAGCCGTATGATGTTGAAATTTTGGATGTAGGACTGTTGTAACATCTAGTTGTGCACCTCCCCTTTTTATTGCAATCGAGTTGACCAAAAATGTTCAGTAAAACCCAAAACCCAAAAACATTTGAATTTTGGACTTTTTCTTAACTCCAGTAATAAGCCCTCATTGAGAGCTTTTCAACGACTTATCATACATAAGTGGTACTTATTTTCATTGGTTCCAGAGTTATAGCAAAATTAAACTTTAATTAATTAAATAGTTTGATCTAAAAAGGGGAAGGCATCGGTTCAGATTCGACTTCATTTCCTTTTATTTTTTTTAATTGTTTTTTTTTAAATTTAAATATTTTGATTTATTAATTATTAGCTTGTGATTGTAAAACAATTTTTACAATAAATATTAATTCAATAATAACAATAAAAAAGAAATATGAAAAAATCAGAAGTTTTTAGTGAAATAAGAATTTATATACATTTAAAAAATGTATATGTAATTTAATAGGGGTGCAAGAAAGTCATGTTGTGTTTACATCAGATTTTTATATAATATTTATTAAAGTATTATTTAATGGGTAAATTTCTTTCCTAGTTGTTAATTAACTCCACTGAGGTTACTTTACTACCGTTACTCCATAAAAGTTCCTTTATCGTTTTCTGTTTTAACTTCATTTAATTTATTTTTATTTTTATTCATTTTCTAATCATTTAATTTTTATTCCTATTATTTTCTGCGATTCGAAAAAATAATGTTGAATTTTTTTTATATGCTGGTTTCTTTAATAGTAATTTATTTAGTTTATCTATAATGTACGTAAAAAACGCTATTAATGGAGTATAAATTAGCGGCTTTTAATGATCTTAGCAGAAAAGATAATAGTAATTGGTATCTTAACAAAAATCTCAACGCTAGTATAATAGTAAGAAAAACTTTTGCTTACATTCATTCTTCTGGAGACTAAACAAGGCGTAACCCTGCAAAATTTGATCAAACGGGAACCTGTGGATGATACATTAGCGCTATATGAATTCGCATAAATAAGAGTCTAGCGTAAATATCGATGTACCACAGTCCTTAGGATTCCGTCTTTTCGCTACCCCATAAACTCTCCACTGTGTTTTTATGCGCTCCGGTAATTGTATCTCGATCGTTAACCGAGTGATTAACAGTATGATGTGTAAAACTGTAATCTTGTAGATTGAGTATATCATCATAACTCGCCAACAATCAGAAATTATTTTCGTTACATTGTCCCAACTCTAACACACTCCATTATATCAGCTAGTAACGTGTCTTTTTTTCCATCGGGGTCACTATATACTAAACATTCTTTTGTTTCTCTTTAAATTCTCTCAAATATTCATTGCTGAAGTTAAGCAGTTCTTACATTGTATTTTCGTCTTGACAAAAGAGATTCATCCATTTCTATGTTCAGACCATTCTTGTTTATTATAACTGAGCTACGAAGAAACATGTCAGCATACACTTCCATCACAAATTTTTCCATTGGCTTACAACGCCACTAGCCAAACCAAATCCTCCAAATCTTAACAAAACTTACAAAACTTAACACTAGTATATTCCCTATTTCATTCTTTTTACATTAAAATTTCATTCGTACAGAAAATAAACAACACCTTCAAATTTCAGTTTGTGGATAGCAGCCAAGTACCACTCTTTAAACAAGCAGAATTGCGACGAATGGCCTTTGAAGAACGCCATTTATATTTCCTGTTGCTTAACGAAAGAAATATTTCATGATCCTGTATGCAAAAACTAGGATTATGTAAAACCCCTTTGACTTTTAAAAAACGAACAGCACGTTACGGATTAAGTGGCACCTCACGGATTAAGTCAGTCAAATACTTTTTGGAAGAAATAGAATAAACACGCACAATATACGACTGAAATAATGGCTGTACCGGCTAGCGCGCAGGGAGAAATAAAACTATGATAAGATAAGACAGGCTGGAATATAATTACTTCAAGGCAAGTTAATATGGTATATTATTACTTAATGTGTAAATAATTTACTTAATGGTATTTTTAATTAAAAAAATTGAAATTAAGGAATATAAAACAGATGATTAAGCCTCACGGTAATTAGGTTCGTAAAATTTATTTTACTCTTTCCCATAACCGTATCAAGTGACCAAAACTGCACGATTATATTCATATATTATATGTGCATGTGCACGCGCACGCACTCGCTTTTGAATATATATAACAACATAAAAGCTTAAATACATTCAGTATTTTAGAAATATCCTAAGGAAAAACTAAAGTTAAATAAAACTAGCATTTTAAATAATTATTTTAATAACTACTAATAAAACAATGTGAAATAAAATGCATAATAGACTACGTTAAAATGGTAATGGTTTGTTTTTCATTATTACTAAAAATTCCCTAGTGGAATAAATCAATTACACGTAGCACAAAAAACAACCCTTTCCCCTTAAACAACGTAGCAAAAAACACACTGGATGCGAATAAAATACCGAATGGGTTACTTGCATTGTGAAAATACGCTTCATAAATTCATTTTCAATTTTGCTTATTCATTAAAATATCCCACCTCGTTATAACTAATAGGCTACACAGTGTACTGTTTATTTCTTAGGAAATGTATTTTAATAAATATATATATATATATAATAGAATTGTTATTTAGTGTCTTTACTTAAAAAAAGTTACACAAATACGAATTTATGCCTATAGAATTTTTTTCTATTAAAATTCAATCAGAAGTTTTCCCGTAATATTAAATCACAATAAATATAAGAAAGTTTTTAGGAAAGTTTTTTTTTAAATATTTGATTATAAATAGAATTTAAAGTTTAAAATAACAATTTTCTTTTCATAAATATTTTGCAACAGAATAAAGAGGCTCTAACTTATCAATTTACAGTTAAATATTAAAATATGTAAATTAAAAGACTCAGAAATCACTGAGGGTTCTGTTAAACCACAAAAAAAATTTCTCATTAATATATTTCTCATTCAATAAAATGTTATATATCCAAATGGATTTCTATCTTTTCGTGTTGGAAACCACGACACAATTTATTTTTTTATTACTTGGGATGAATTAATCCGATCGATCAACTCTCAGTGCAGTAGGTATGATTTCCACTTAAAATACAACTACATAACAAATCCATTAGAAACAGTTCGCATTTATTGTAACGTAATGAAATGAAATACACATTTAATGCTATCTGGAATAATTAAAATAATTAAATATTCTTGTTTAAATAATTAAAAATTATTTTATTAAACATATACTAATCAATTTGATTGAATAAATAATAAATTAAATGTTCGAACCATGTGGCGGAGTTGTAGCGTCCCGGCCTTTCATTTGAAAGTCTCGGGTTCGAATCCCGATCAGGCATGGCATGTTTTTTTTATACGATAAAAATTTATATTCCTTCTTACAAGCTTCCGTAGTAAATTAATTCATCAGTCTCAAAAAATAAATTATTCTGTTATATCAGTTACAAAAAAAGAACTCGCATTGAATACGCCATCGTGTTATTAAAAACACATCAACAAATATACAAGTTAAAAATACTTAACATTATTTTTAACTTATTGTCATTTCTTTTAAACTATTGTTTTTTATTATATTAATTGAATAAAAATAGCAAATTTCCAATCATTATATTTATATTAGAAATCAGTGATACCAACGATGTCAAATAAAATGTCCTTGTCAAATTGTATGTGACGTAATTAAAAAATTTACAATATTTATTGTTTAACATTTTCTAGTTGTAATAATTAATACTCGTTTCTTTGCAAAATATTCATATTATTTATTAGATTATAGCCCAAGTTAGAGTGATATGTTTTTTCCGTTATCTGCTATTCCTGTCAACACGAAGCGAATCAGTATATTAAATAATATTGACGCAGCAATGATAAGTTTCTCACACAGGAATATTTTTTGTTAAAATGCAATAGAAAAAGAGAATATAAAGGCGGCTAAATTTAATACTTATAAATTTGACTACGATATTTATAGGGTAATAAATAACAGTATTATACTGTAGTAATTTATTACTAAAGACATAATTTATAATGGTTATTTTCGTTGAAAATAAATAGCACTTTCGTGGCAACCCACATCTTCAGTTGTAATTTTCGTTCTTTAATTTTTATATCAGACTACATATTAAACTCAAAGACATTTAAAATATATATAATTTTTTTTTTTTTTATAATATATGTAATTTCATTTTTTATCAAATTAAAATTGAAAATTAAGAATTAAAATATAAAGATTTAAATATTTTTTTTAATCACAATTTAAAATTGTTTTAAATTATATAAAAAACTAACTTATGGAAATTAAAAACTGAATAGATAAAAAAATGACGTCAGAATTGATAAAATTAAAATTAAAATAAAGAAACAGAATAAAATATATTAAGTGTCTTGGTTAACCAATGTTATACTATATATATATATATATATATACCGCACATCCCTGTCGCGGCTTTGCCCACGCTATATGATTACTTGTAATTCAAGGGATCGCCGGGCAAGGGATGTTTAGCCGGTAAGAGAGCATCTGTCCCCTGGACCCCCTTTGTTTATTAGACTCCTCCTTGTGAGAATAATAACGAAAAATTAAAATTAAAATCTGTTCAATTTATAAAAACTATCAGTAAGTTGTAATTTCTTCAAAGCAACAGTTTGGTCAGTACAGGAACCACTAATTGGTTTTAAATTTCCCGTCGCGGTTTTGCTTGTAAAATACATAATCAGAATTAGAAAAATAAATTACCATCACAATATTACCAAATACCACAAATACTGATTCAATAGCGGTAGCGTAAAAGAACAAAAATATATTTTTTTAAATTATGTTTTTTTAACCTTTAAAATATTAAAAATCAAAAACTCAACAATGGTTTTTAGATATTTACTTGAAGAGTATTTGCAAGCCCAAATCGAGTGAATATCTTGTTTAGTATGGTCGGAAATGGGAAAAATTTACAATCATTGTTCGAATTATTTTTACCTTTCTACACCTCTTTCAAGGAACAATTACAAAAAATCTATAAATTAGTTTTTAGATATTTACATGATGATTACGCACAAAAAAAAAATCAAATTGAAATCTTTATTTATTACCGATAAATTCAAAAGCATGGTAAATTTCTTTCTTAATCCATTTTAACCCTTTAAACTTAGAATTTCAACAAATCCTTTTTTTAGTGTATACTTACACCATAAGAAAAACGTGTATACAAATTTTTATCAATTTATTTTCAGTAATGTCTGCTGGATATTGATTTTGAATCACTCACAACATACGACATGTTGCTTGTACCTATAAAGCAACTTACCCTGATTGACTCACTGATTTAACAACGCCCAGCATAAACTACTGGAGATAAATTTATGAGAATTGTATACAAGTTCTTCTTATGGTGTTAGTACACACTAAGAAAGGATTTTTTTAAATTTCCGAGTTTAAAGGGTTAAAACGGAGTAGCAATTAAATTTACTATTTTTTTTTTTTTTTTTTTTTTTTTTTTTTTTTTTTTTTTTTTTTAATTTATCAATAACAAATGAAGATATCAAATTGACTTTTGGTATGTGTAATCTTCATGTAAATATCTAAAAACCAATTTCTAGATTTTTCGAAATTCGGCCTTGAAAGCTGTGAAAAAAGGTAAAAACATTTGAATAATGTTTGCAAATTGTTCGACTCTAATAAATGAGTTATTTACTACATTGAGGCTTGCAAATACTCTTTAAATAAGTATTTAAAAACCTTTTTTGGGTTTTTTTTTTAATTTCGATTTTTTAAGGGATGCGATACTATTTGGCGCGGCGGATCAATCAACATAGCCCTTGACTGCTACTGTATTTGTGACGCGACTGATTGCATCTGCCTCCGGTTTCTTGATTAAAAAACATAAAATAAAAGCAATTAAAAAATGTTTTAAAATAATGAGAGATGAGATACCACTACCTTCTAGTTTCGTTTGTCGGATAACGCTAAGCACCGGGCAAAATATATTTTGGTCTTGTACTGACCAAACTGTTGTTCTGAAGAAATTACAATACATTGATAGTTTTTATAAACAGAACAAGCTTTAATTTTTAATATTCATTATTATTCTCACAAGCATGAGATTAATGAACACAGGTGTCCAAGGGGCAGACCCTCCGGGATAGAAGAGAAGGGCGAGTGAAAGGAGGCCTGACCGACTAAACATCCTCTGACCGTATAGTGCGGGAGAAGCCGCTACGGATGTGCTTTTTTTTTTTTTTTTTTGTCTTCAGTCATTTGACTGGTTTGATGCAGCTCTCCAAGATTCCCTATCTAGTGCTAGTCGTTTCATTTCAGTATACCCTCTACATCCTACATCCCCAACAATTTGTTTTACATACTCCAAACGTGGCCTGCCTACACAATTTTTCCCTTCTACCTGTCCTTCCAATATTAAAGCGACTATTCCAGGATGCCGTAGTATGTGGCCTATAAGTCTGTCTCTTCTTTTAACTATATTTTTCCAAATGCTTCTTTCTTCATCTATTTGCTGCAATACCTCTTCATTTGTCACTTTATCCACCCATCTGATTTTTAACATTCTCCTATAGCACCACATTTCAAAAGCTTCTAATCTTTTCTTCTCAGATACTCCGATTGTCCAAGTTTCACTTCCATATAAAGCGACACTCCAAACATACACTTTCAAAAATCTTTTCTTGAGATTTAAATTAATTTTTGATGTAAACAAATTATATTTCTTACTGAAGGCTCGTTTAGCTTGTGCTATTCGGCATTTTATATCGCTCCTGCTTCGTCCATCTTTAGTAATTTTACTTCCCAAATAACAAAATTCTTCTACCTCCATAATCTTTTCTCCTCCTATTTTCACATTCAGTGGTCCATCTTTGTTATTTCTACTACATTTCATTACTTTTGTTTTGTTCTTGTTTATTTTCATGCGATAGTTCTTGCGTAGGACTTCATCTATGCCGTTCATTGTTTCTTCTAAATCCTTTTTACTCTCGGCTAGAATTACTATATCATCAGCAAATCGTAGCATCTTTATCTTTTCACCTTGTACTGTTACTCCGAATCTAAATTGTTCTTTAACATCATTAACTGCTAGTTCCATGTAAAGATTAAAAAGTAACGGAGATAGGGAACATCCTTGTCGGACTCCCTTTCTTATTAGGGCTTCTTTCTTATGTTCTTCAATTGTTATTGTTGCTGTTTGGTTCCTGTACATGTTAGCAATTGTTCTTCTATCTCTGTATTTGAACCCTAATTTTTTTAAAATGCTGAACATTTTATTCCAATCTACGTTATCGAAAGCCTTTTCTAGGTCTATAAACGCCAAGTATGTTGGTTTGTTTTTCTTTAATCTTCCTTCTACTATTAATCTGAGGCCTAAAATTGCTTCCCTTGTTCCTATACTTTTCCTGAAACCAAATTGGTCTTCTCCTAACACTTCTTCCACTCTCCTCTCAATTCTTCTGTATAAAATTCTAGTTAAGATTTTTGATGCATGACTAGTTAAACTAATTGTTCTATATTCTTCACATTTATCTGCCCCTGCTTTCTTTGGTATCATAACTATAACACTTTTTTTGAAGTCTGACGGAAATTCCCCTTTTTCATAAATATTACACACCAGTTTGTATAATCTATCAATCGCTTCCTCACCTGCACTGCGCAGTAATTCTACAGGTATTCCGTCTATTCCAGGAGCCTTTCTGCCATTTAAATCTTTTAAAGCTCTCTTAAATTCAGATCTCAGTATTGTTTCTCCCATTTCATCCTCCTCAACTTCCTCTTCTTCCTCTATAAAACCATTTTCTAATTCATTTCCTCCGTATAACTCTTCAATATATTCCACCCATCTATCGACTTTACCTTTCGTATTAGATATTGGTTTACCATCTTTGTTTAACACATTATTAGATTTTAATTTGTGTACCCCAAAATTTTCCTTAACTTTCCTGTATGCTCCGTCTATTTTACCAATGTTCATTTCTCTTTCCACTTCTGAACACTTTTCTTTAATCCACTCTTCTTTCGCCAGTTTGCACTTCCTATTTATAGCGTTTCTTAATTGCCGATAGTTCCTTTTACTTTCTTCATCATTAGCATTCTTATATTTTCTACGTTCATCCATCAGCTGCAATATATCGTCTGAAACCCAAGGTTTTCTACCAGTTCTCTTTATTCCGCCTAAGTTTGCTTCTGCTGATTTAAGAATTTCCTTTTTAACATTCTCCCATTCTTCTTCTACATTTTCTACCTTATCTTTTTTACTCAGACCTCTTGCGATGTCCTCCTCAAAAATCTTCTTTACCTCCTCTTCCTCAAGCTTCTCTAAATTCCACCGATTCATCTGACAACTTTTCTTCAGGTTTTTAAACCCCAATCTACATTTCATTATTACCAAATTATGGTCGCTATCAATGTCTGCTCCAGGGTAAGTTTTGCAGTCAACGAGTTCTAAATCTTTGCTTAACCATGATATAATCTATCTGATACCTTGCAGTATCGCCTGGCTTTTTCCAAGTGTATATTCTCCTATTATGATTTTTAAATTGGGTGTTGGCAATTACTAAATTATACTTCGTGCAAAACTCTATATGTCGGTCCCCTCTTTCATTCCTTCTGCCCAGCCCGTATTCACCCACTATATTTCCTTCCTTGCCTTTTCCAATGCTTGCATTCCAATCTCCAACTATTATTAAATTTTCATCTCCTTTTACGTGTTTAATTGCTTCATCAATCTCTTCGTATACACACTCTACCTCATCATCATCATGGGCGCTTGTAGGCATATAAACGTTAACAATCGTTGTCGGTTTAGGTTTTGATTTTATCCTTATTACAATGATTCTATCGCTATGCGTTTTGAAATACTCCACTCACGGATGTGCTAGTTTATATATATATAGTCCAAAATGCTCATTAAAATGAAAATTTTAAACATATTACGCAGTAAGAAAAATGTAGACTTCTAATTGAAAGATTTTCCCTCATCACTAAATAAATAATTTATTATTTTTCATAACGATGTTAAAATTTATATTTTTTAAATATCTTTTTTCTATTTTCTTTTGTGGAAAAGTAATTTTTTTATAGGTTTAGCCACAACACACTTCAAGTGAAGGAGGATTTTACAACGAACCTCCTTTATTCAATCATCTACAACGATTCTTCTAATCTCATTCGTCTATCTAATTCGTTCATCGCTCTTTCCTTCCACTCTTTTTTTAACATATTCAATTGTTTATTTGTATTTCTCTCTTCTTCTTCTCTCGTTATGTGCTCTACTTATCTCCTTTTACCTTTCTCTTTGAACACATGTTATTCTAGGAGGCTATATAAATTTTCCATTT
The DNA here is from genome assembly GCF_047948215.1 of Lycorma delicatula. Lineage (NCBI taxonomy): Eukaryota > Metazoa > Arthropoda > Insecta > Hemiptera > Fulgoridae > Lycorma > Lycorma delicatula. The sequence goes on along the minus strand of NC_134460.1, from coordinate 104,887,692 downwards.
ACCTTTTCGTTCTTATAATTTTTTTCATTGATGTCATAACCTATCTGTCTTTAAACCACCTGCATGACTTTCTTTATAAAAAGTAATTTATCTTCTTTTAGTACATACATACATACACATCACTATTACTAGTACTACCATTCTACAAATTTACATATTTTCCTACATAACTATGTACTAGACCTTTTACTAGGGTGAAAAACCTAACTGTTGGATCATAAAAGAATTGATACTATACTATATTGATATACTATATATTGATACTATAGTTGTAATGTGATTACAACTGACCATGAAGGTATCCTCCTTATGAATATGTTATCTTTGCCCTAACCTGCCATATCTTTACTAACCATATTATTTACTTCATTTACAATTCTTTTTTTTTAATATATTGTTCACCACACTATTTTATAAAATGGACCTTCACGTCTCATTCATGTTTAAAGTTATGTTCGACACCGACAATTGACTTCAATTACTTGAAGCATGATAAAAATTTTGATTTTAATTAATCTGAAACCATTCTCCAACTGAGACAAAACAGATAGTCAAAAATGGAAGACAAAACTATATCACTTTTACTTTTATGTTCTACTGAGAACAGAAACAAAAATCTATTAAAACTCGAACTTTATCTATTATGAGGAAATAACTAGTATGTTACTGAATCCAAATTAGTGTTTGGAAGCTAGAATTTGAAGTTAGATTCAAATCAATTAATTCTGATATAACCAAAATATGACTATGATATATGTACTCTTTTATTTACTTATTTATTTTTGCACAACATGTAAATCAGAAACTTTTCTACAACTAGTCAAGAATATAATTAATTAGTACTAAAACTAATATTATTTAAATATCTATAATAAATATGACATATAAATTTCTTAATAATGTACTTGCAAGCATGCTGTTGTACAAAAACAGTAATTCAATAATCATATCTAAAACATAATGCAGAAAAATAAAATAAAACTGCTGCAGTTATTTGTACAGCAATAACTTAGTCAAGAACAACGTTCTTGACTGAATTAACTGAACAGGTCAACAAAATTGTTAGGAATTCTGTTCTGAGCATGCCCATACCCACAAGTCCATTCCGGCCAATGTCTCCAGTATATTTTGTGTGGTATTAAGAACAGACAATAAAAATATGATAATTACAATATAGTTTTATAGCAGGAGTGTTTAATACATTTGTCTTGCCACCATTACAATAACAATAGCACTTCGTTTAGATGAATTTCCTGAAATTGAATTTCCCATACCAGAAAAAATGTGAGCACGTACAGCAGACAAAATACCAACGCACTTTTTTATTAGAGAGACAAGAGATTTATTTCTTAATCATTAAAAAAATGCAACACCTGTATCAAAAATACATATCATACAAAATTACAACATTGGAATCAAAATTAGAACTCCTGTTCTTACGTGGTTGTACAGTTTTAGCTTAACAACGGCTGTGCTATCGTCGATTCCCAAAAAGATAAATCGTCAGAGAATTGGTAATTACAAACATGTCTCTGTAATAAATGTGATGGCGAAAATTTTTGAGAAGGTGTAGAAATACAAATCCATCGGCATTTGTATTTCTCTTTGACTAAGTATACTGATTCTAGGCCGCACGGGTTTACGGCCAAAGATCTAGGATCACTAACGTTGTTGATATGATGACCTTTTTGGTAGCTAATATTGAAAACGGGAATCTACTTTGATCACTGTCGCATTATGTCCTCTAGTAAGATTAAACGCTATGGAGTTATACGTAACATGTTTAAATTGCTGCAATCCTATTTAACAGATAGCACTTCTCAAGTTAATGAGCCTGGTTTTTGTCCAGTCAATATAGGGTAATTTCTGGTGTTTTTTATATTCAAAATTGAGTTCATTGCTGTTTATACTTTTATCAATGATAATGTCAAGAGCATAAGTTCCAAATTACATCATAACGTTTGTTGATGGCATCAAGCTGAGTACAAAAGTGAATTGCTTTGATGATTCAGTTGGACTCTAATAAAGAACAAAAATGGGCGTCGGACAATGGAATGAAATTAAATATTTAAAAGACGATTGGCATGACATTTTCTAGAAAAAATAAGACTGTAAAATAAATACTATAAATACATACTACTACAATAAAATAAAATGTAATACATACTACAAATAAATACTATTATATACATAATAAGGTTATTCGTCATGTCGATAGTATGTGTGATCTGGACGTCACCTATGACTCGAAGTTTTTCTGAAAACATGGTGATAACATCAAATTCTAAGACTATAAGGAATCTAGGATTACTTTTCCCGACAGCTAGAAACTTCAAAAATGTTAAAATCACGTTGAATTTATATCAATCACTGATTAAACCGGTTTTGGAGTATTGCTTGGTGGTTTGAAAAGCGATGAGGATTTTTCTGTAATCAGAATCATATGTTCCTGTTTAAGGTAATCAATGTAAAGACGGATTTGACTCCCGGATTACAGAGTACTGTATGTTACCAGTAGATGACATAACCTGTTGAAATATATGCTACAGTTTCCACTGTCACCTATATCAAGGATGATCCAAATTTAATTAATGAGAGGTCGGAACTTAATGTTTTTAGAGGAAAGTTACATTGTTTCACGAATTTTTTCTGTTCATTCTTAAATGAATAGATTGTGTCAGGGTTCACCGCTGTGTGCAGGAGACAGCTACCGTTCTGGTTAGTCATTGAACTGAGTAGGGGGCAGTGTAGGGGTGGTGGACTCCCTTGTTCCAATAGGTTTTCAGTTAAATATGTTGATAACATGTAGTAAGATAATTCGTAGCCTGTTTATTCATAACGATGTTGTTTTAAAAGTATATGTTAGAGATTAATATTTACAACTGTTTATGATAAATTTTTATTTACAACTAGAAGTTTGATTTTAAATTTAATTGTCAGATTATGTATTTTTAATTACGTGTTGTATTTATGAAGTTTATGTTTGTTTCTAAAACACAAGTGTATACGTGTTATGTTTTATACACGTTGAATGTTATTAATTAGGCACTAGATGTTAGGTTTTACCCGTTTATATCTATTGTAATTTCTTTATTCGTATTTCCACCTGATAAAAGTTCTGTTAGGTAAGTGCAATATATTAAACTTTTTTATGAGTTCTATCGTAATTCTTCTACTAGTAATTAGGTCATTTCGTTTTCCTGCTTAGATAGGTTTCTTCGTGGAGGTTGGTATGGCTGTAAGGAGAGAGAGGAGGCAATCATGTAAAAATTATTGTAGTGGAAGTAAGGAAAAATTAATAATAAACTTTTTTTAAAACAATATTAAACCTTATTAATGACAATATTAATTATTTAATAGAAAACTATTTCCTTGACTTCAGAATTAGTTTAATATTATTTTCATTAATTTTTTTCTAGTTTTTAATGAATTACTAGCAAAAATGTTTTCTAGTTGGAATAACTATTTATTATTTTATCAGAAATAATCGAATAAATTAAAAATATCTAACGAACTATTATAATAACAGTAAAGTATTAATTATTACGAAGCGTCGTAATATTGTATTAAAAAAATCTGAAGTGGGCACCACATGACTTCCTTGTACGCCTATTAAATTACATATACACAGTTTTTTTTAAAATGCTAATTCAAACCAATGTGCCTTCCCCTTGTAAGATCTAAATATTTCATTAACGAAAACTTTATTTGGATATAATTCTGAAACCAATGAAAATAAGTACCACTTATGATAAAACGTTGAAAAGCTCTCAATGAGGGCTTATAGTTAATAAAAAGTCCATAATCAAATTTTTTTGGGGGGATTTTGGGCTTCCTTGTACTACAAGGAAGTAAAAATTATTATAATTAAAAAGTATTTAATTAATTTATTTTTAAAATTATAAAATATAGACTAATAAATAATATATTTAATTATATCTTCACCTGTGAATGAATGTAAAATGTTGTAAAAAGATTACAAAATGGAGATCATTATAAGAGACAAAAAAAGAAATATACCAGTTGAAAACATAGAGATGTAACAATATTTCATTAATTTTATTTAAAAAGAAAAATAAAATACCAAAAGTATCAATGCAAGTATCTTGTAACATTCAAATTATTTAAAAAATAATAATAAAAACATAATAAATTCGAATTTCATTATAATAAAAGTATTCTTTGTTATACAAATGGTGACAGAAATAAATGGATTAAAAAAAAGAATATAAGAATGTAGGTCAACAAATAATGTTAACACACCTCAACATAATGATACCCAATGTTTTTAAAACATCGGATGTTTTAAAACATCTTTTTTTTTTTTAAATGAACACAGAAATAGTGATGGAACTGCAACAAATAGAGCAAGTCATGTATGTATTCATCAATTTTTAATATCATTTTCTATAAATGCATTCACACAATTAAATAGTAATATTTTTTTTAAAAATCTGTACTGAGTTCTGGAATTATTCAGAGTAAGGTGTAAACACCTGATCATTTTGATTAAAATATGTTATATTTGCTTTTGACTTATTGTAATGATGGTATAAAAATATCACCAAATATCCGTCTCGACATTTCACCCAGTGATCTCAGTTTCGAATCTTAGATCGAAACTGAGATCACATAAGATCACATATCACAAACATAATGTTTCATATGATATAAATTTTCAACTTCTGTGGTGAATTTTCAAGTTTCTGTGGTGAATTAATTTATCAATAAAAAAAAAATCGAATTTTTAAACACAATGTTCTTTAGTGATGAAACTTGGATCCATTTTGATGGTTATGTGAACAGTCAAAACTGTCGAATTTGGGCGGTTGAAAATCCTAACGCTTTACAAGACAAATCTTTGCATCCTGAAAAAATTGGTGTATGGTGTGCGATATCTCGTCATCTTATAATCGGACCCATATTCTTCGAACAGATAATAAATAGTGAAGTATTCAGGAATATTGTGCTCCAATTTGTTTCCCTCCTTGAACCTCAAGAACGGTATTGCTGGTTTCAGCAAGACGGCGCTACATGCCACACGTCTCGAGAAACCGTGGATTTTCTGCAAGAGTTCTTTGATGATCGAATAATAAGCAACGGCTTATGGCCTCCAAGGTCCCCAGATCTCACATCTCCTGACTACTTTTTGTGGGGCTATATTAAGTCCGAGGCCTTCAAAAACAATCCTCACACTATTGATGAACTTAAAATGAATATTACAGACTTAATCACGAATATTTCCAATGCAACTCTTAAAAAGTTTGCTGCTAATATGCTGAAAACAGTCCGTGCGTGTGTAAACGCAAGGGGTGGGCAATTTCAGCATATTCTTAAACAATTACGTAAGTAATAGCTTTTGATTAAATCTCTTTTGTAAGTAACAAATACATTTTTTTAGTCCACCTAAATTTCCCTTTCTTAAATTTCATTTAAAATTGGGTAACAGGACTAATAAATCACTCTGTAGTATTATAAGACATTTGGTTATTTTTCTCTAAAATCAGCCGTAACGGAGCTGCGGGCTAACAACTATAAATTTAAAACAGCAAATACAATTTTCATGCTAAATAATTATCAGATCTTTTCTGCTTGGTAAAAATTATGTACAGCTTCGTAATTGCCGAGTTTAGAGAAAAATACCAAATAATAAAAATCTTTAAGAATAGAATTCTGCCCAAAAATGCAGTAAAACGGTTTCCATTTGAAATAATGAAATTGGTCGCATATTGTAAAAAGGGCAAAATTTTCAAAAATAGTAATACTGTATTTTTAATATTGGAAAAAATCTGATGTGGACACCACGTAACTTCCTTGTACGCCTATTAAATTACATGTACATTTTTTATTATTTTTTTTTTAATGAAAAGTACATAAACTTTATTTCATTAATAACTTCTGATATTTATTTTTCTTTTTTTTATTGTTATTATTTACTTTTTTTACAATCAGAGGTAAATAAATTATTAATAGATTAATTATAAATCTAAACTAAAAAAAAAGTTAAAAAAAAGGAGATGAAGTCTGATTCGAACCTATTTGCCTTACCCTTGTAAGATCCAAATATTTCATTTATTAAAATTTTATTTGGCTATAACTCTGGAGCCAATGAAAATAAGTACCGCTTATGATATATAGCTGAAAACCTTTAAATGAAGGCTTATTACTGAAGTTAAGAAAAAGTCCAGAATTCAATTTTTATTATATTCTGGGCTTTTTGGACACTTTCAGTTCAGTTAATTACAATAAAAAAGGGTGGTGGGTGCACAACTAAATGTTACAACAGTCCTAAATAAAAAATTTCAACATCCTGCGGCTAATCGTTTATGAGTTATACAAGGAGGTAGAAACAAGTGAACATCTACATAGTTACAAAGTTACTACTTTATAATGTATGAATTTTCTGTCTACCTTCAAGAATCTGTAAGATTGAAGCATTTCAATCAAGGATCATTAGAATAAAAACAAAATGATAAAACATTTCAAGAATCTGTAACATTTATTTTAATTAGGAATGTGAATTTTTTTTTAATTGAAATCATGTGATACATTATTTTAATGAACATTTTTTGAGAACAACAATAGCGAAAACTATTTTTAGATAAAAGCCTTTGTTTTCAAGTTATAAACAATTAGATTGGCAAAAATTGGAAAAATCGTGGTAGTAAGATAAATGAGGTAAACTTTATTTCGTATTACCTTCAAAATAATATCCAATAACAAAATTTAAACAGGAATAAATACAAATGGCCTAAACACTAAAAATAAATCAACCTTCAAAAATATAAATAAATAAATTACACAAATAATAACAGTAATAAACAATAACTAATAATTTATAACATTACTACAAATTAATGGCTAGGTCATCGGAAATTATTTACTTCATTTATCACAATATTTAATTTTAAGATTTAGTTAAATTTTTCAATCCAAAATTACCTACTACAATAGATGAACTTTAAAAAATGAGTTACAAATTTATAGTAAATCAGCTATTACACTATTACAATACAATTTTTATTTGTTACAACAAAACAAGTTACTAACTTCTCATTTTTCGACTTCGTTCGCCAACATACAATTCTAGTATATTATTATTTTTAAGTTATTTCAAATTTGATTGGCTCAAATTTTTGTTCTCTAAACTATGTATACTTTCGGTGAAGTATAAAAACATTACTAGGGCGGGGTGGGGTTACTTAGTTTTATTACTACCTCGAATTTTCCATTATTGTAACTTTTCTCATAAACGAAGGCATTTATTGAGAAACGCCATCGTTTTTCTCGCAAAATTTTACGGTAAAATCATCTGTATGTCCACCTTCCTATTTAAAAAAAAACGTCTGATTAAATATAGTGAATCAAAGATGGCAGACCAAACTTTTCAAACCCACCATAAAGTAGTAATTTTGTAACTAGTAGGTCCGCACTTGTATATCTAGCTCTTATATCCGTCAGTTTTGAAATATGAAGGTGTTTCCATAATTTAATACCACTTTGAACATATATATATGCAAAGTATATATATATCAGGTAGCACAGAACAATCCATTATTTTTACCTTCATGTAATTAAATTGCCGTTTTTTCTCCGACATTTCTGAAAATTTTTATTTTACGTTAATGAACAGGATATTTCAACTTACAGAGATTAATGAGGTGACCTACACAAATGGATTCTTGATCAACTGAATTGACCAAGAATCATAATACTGTATTGTATTGTATAAATGTAAGATATCTGTGGACATTAACTGAAATCTAAATCAGAAGTAGAAATATACCATAATGAATGGTACGCAACGCTTCTTTCGATTACAGATTTCAAAGAGAAGACTAGTTTAGGAGTATTATTGTTATTATAAATTTTTAATAGAAATAATCTGATTTTATAAATTTTGAGTAGCAATTTATTTAAACGGTGATTTTTTCAATTCCGGTCGACTTTCTTTTTTTCGGATAGAAGGGGGAAACTCAACCAGCCGCCGCCTGCCCGCACAGAACGGCAGTTTCGAGAACTCAACGACTAAAACATCTCTCCCTCGGCAAGACGCAAAGACCGGACCCGCCAAAAAGCATACCTCAATCTCCGTTGCAAATTGCAGGATCGACAACCAGAAGGAGATGCAAGATAGCGGAGTTCCACGTTTCTGTTCTTTTTCGCATCTGGCAATGAATCCTTGGTAGTTTTCTGATTAAAGCCCGTGGAGTCTAACTAGTTTATATAGTCAAAGATGACTTTTCATATATAATGGAAAGCAAATTGGTGTATGATTAATTTGAGCGCGTCAACGTAACAATGTTCATTAGAAATTTACTGCTCTCACCCTTTTGTTTATCTTTTTATACCCTTTCCTCTGAACCGGACCCACAGTTAAATATAACGCAGTCCAAGGGAGTGTCCTTTAACTCTAATGGGCCTTCCCGCCCACCAGCTGAACATCCAGCAAGGCAGGTCGGCCCGCCGACCTGCCTGTAAAAGGTTGGATCTTTTACTTTATTCCTGCTTCTAACCCCCAGTGAGGAGACTCCAGATCCAGCAGTATCGTAACCTTCATCCCTTCCCCAGGAGCCGGGGTCGGTCTTTTGAGAGTCTTATACCGGAAATGAGGAATCCCCAAGAGGATCCCCCACCGGGACTCTGGTCTTGACTCCCCCCTAAAAGATGTCAGGTCCAGATGATCGTGGTCACAGCAGAAAGCTACTGTTGTGACCTCGATTGTCAGTGGATGGATGTCCGCTGTTACACTACTTGTCACATACACTAATCCTTGATTCATTTCTTACGGGTTGTGTCTGTGCATTCTATCCAGACACTTACGGCAGTAGAAGGAAAGTTTTATAGGACTGTTATAATTACAGCGACCTTGAAACTTTCCGTGCTTTTGTAGTGAGTGAAGTTATCTATCAAGTTGTCCCAGGACTCTTGTTTCATATCCAGTGGCTGTACTCAAAGGATAATATATTTTTCTGATAAAGCCTAGCCTCCTGTCGTTTTTAAAACATAACATAGACGTATGTTCAAAAATACAAATGAACAACAATCTCAAAAACAACCAAAATTAATCTTTATAAATTTAAAGAAAAGAAAAAGTTACAGCAACCTTTGATGTCAATTAATTTATTTTACTTTTTTCAAAAATCAATATAAAAACTTAAAGATAGTTTTTATTTAATACATACCACTTTTTGATAAACATTTTAATTTAGTTAAGATGGAAATAATAAATCCCAAGCTATGTATTCCTTTAGTTTTAAACATTTGGAAACTTTGGTAGTAATTCTGCCTTTTTTTAATTCAAAAGAATGAACGTTAGTCAACCCAGCTTATCGATACCTCATTTTCGCTAAAGGTCATAATTAAAGGCAGTCTGATGTTCTTTGTCGCATTATTATCTGTACTACTTGCTTTGAATAAAACAGAAATATCAGATAAGATAAATCTCACCGACACACATACCATTTTATGAAGTAAAAACTTTTGTAAAAGCCATAATTTTATTCTAAATAAAAAAATATTACTAAGCTTACATAAGTTCATAAATTTTACGCACCATCACATCCTGATAATTATTCCTTAATAGAGTCATTAATAACACCGCTAAATAAATATACATAAAATAGAACGCCTTATTTATTATTATTTTCAGTATATCTTAATGTATTTCAATAGATAAAGAGAGATAACCTGAACCTGATGGAAACAATCTAAACACAAAACTGCAATCCACATCAAAGTAACCACGGTAACTCCTAACTATGGTGGTCTTCTCAACCTCTCAGCACTTGTTAACCACGAAACTTTCTACGTAACAAGCATCTCTTTAAACCGCTGACGTTCCTCATCAGTCTCTTTAAACTTATATTTTTGCGGTTTGTAGTTACGTAAATTGTTATTTAATTAACGAAACGTTATATATTTACGTTTTTAAATACACATACGTAAAAGTCTTAAGATTATTGTTATTTAAAAATTATTTTTTGGCTGAAAAGCCAAAATATATTAAGATAAGACGCAGTGTATCTTGAATCCACTATTTTGTATCCACAGATACAGAAATTAAAAATAATGATTTTTAAAACGAAAAACTAATTTAAGAGGACCTGTAGAGTAACAACTGGTTTTTTAAGTGTAACTGACTCTATTTTAAATGTTTTTATTGTAAAATAATAAATTTATTAATATTCTTTTTTTTTCGAGAGGAGATACCATGATTCGGTACAAGATACAAAAGGAGACAGAACAAACATGTGAACTGGCTCGCAATTAACCTCCTATATAACATCGAGAACGTTAGGCGCCTAAAGAGACTGCATATATTAGATTTGTAACTTCTCCAAGATTTAAGATGAATCGGCTATCCTAGGGTATTCTTCAAGATTCTTCATTTCGTTTCGCAACTAATTTTTGTTGGTTCTTTGATTTATTTCAACTGTTTCTTTGCTTGATTAGTTATTCTTTGTGCGATTGATAAAACTATTTTTTGGTGTTTTCTTTGCTTTTTATGTTTTGAAATTCATCAATGTTACTTGGATTCATCTTTGTATGTATTTATTTATGTTTATTATATATCTATGTATACTGTTAAAAATATTTATACATGTGCATACATATACAATTCTTTGAGGAATTACATTTCTTTTTTTGTATTCAGATTTACTCATGATTCCGATAACTTGGATTCGATTTAAATTAAACATCGAAGCTAAAAAAAATTTTTTTTCTTAAAGGCGATTAATAATTATAATAATATATCAATTAGATTTTAGAATTTCTGATTTTTCTTTTTTTGATAACTCTACAACCTATATTAATGAAAGGTTTTTTTTTGGTTTAACCTCCGGGGACCACCGTTTCACATGCTCCAGAGGATGAGATGAATGATTTGTAGCGTGTGTGAAAATACCATGCCTGACCGGGATTCGAATCCGGGACCCCCGGATGAAAGGCCGAGACGCTACCACTCACGCCACGGAGCCCGGCATTAATTAAAAGTTAAAAAATAACAAGAGTACTTAGTACTATATTATAATTTTACTTCTTTCCTTTCTTAAAATTTCCTCCACTTAAATTATATTTACTACTATACATTTGTAGATGTTAACTAAGTTTTAAAATAGAACTTAAAAATAAAATGGCAGAAAAATATGAAATTTAAATAACATAGAGATATAAAAAGTCATTATTTAAACTATAATCTATTATTTTTGTGTTCAGTATAGAAGTTAATTTTTTCCTTTTGTAGTACAGTTTTATTTCATTATCTCTATCAGTCAGACTATAGTAAAAACAGGATCTTAAAAAGGAAACTTCGTTTCTAACACCGTAAAACTTCCATATATAATACATTGTTAACCCAGTATTACGTTAATTGTATTAAAAAGCCAAATTCGAGGTTGTCGAAAATTTTAGTGTCTTCAAATTTTTTAAACAAATTTTCACAAAGGGGATATAAGACATAAATGGAATTCTCATATAATTTTGATTTCCCAAGAGATAGAGATTTTAGCATTACAGCGGTAAGTGAGCGATACTTCACGTATAAATATAAATTTTTGATCAAGGACTACTCAATTCAAAGGCTTTGGAGTTTTAAACACCATAAAGCTAGCAATCTTCTTTTTATGTGTTTTATAAGTAGTCTGTGAGAGAAAACTTTCACAAATTTCAGCATTCAATCAACGCAAAAAATTCCAAATCAGATTTCTTTTAGCCGGAAATGAAGATATACTTTTTGAAGATCTACAATATCATCAAAATAACCATTAAATTGATCTTAAAATTTTATGAGCAAAAACATTTTAAAAAATATTTTAATATATGTTATTGTACAGATTTATTTTTTATAAAGCCCGGAAAATGTAAATATTAAAATAAACAGGCGCAAAAATGTTTTTCACATATTTCTGTAATTATAAAAGAGCAGTTTTTTTTGTTCATAAGATTTTTTTTATAAAACTACAATAAATAGAGACCATACTTTAATTTGGTACATATTATTTTATTGAAATACGGATATTAAGAAATAGAAGATAATAAAAGGAGGAAAATCTGAAGAATAGGAATAAAGGAGGTTAAGAAAGATTAAATGACTAGAAAAAAAATATAAAGAATTAATCAGGACAACGAATGAAAATAAAACATTAACCAGAACAATTCAGGTTAGAAAAGCTAATTGACTGGGGCATAGCATAAAAGAAGGAGGGTTGATTAAAATAGTGCTACCAAGGATCAGTAGAAGGTATAAAGAAAACAGGCTCGAAGAGATCAAAGATAATAGACGATCTAAACGAAATGGAAGATGTCAAAAGCTGGAAATAGAAGAGAACGGAGGGCTTTAGTGCAACCTGGATATCCCTCAGGGTAGGTAACCATACAATTTGATTACTTTTTTTTAATTCTATTTACAAAATTATAACTAAAGCGTCTTCATTCGTTAGCCAGATTACAATCAGTTCGATTTTCTTTTTATCCTTCAGGAATTGAATTTTAAAAATATTTAATCTACCGAGTTGGTCTAGCGGTAAACTCCTGTCGTATATCAGCTTCGAAGTTGAATTTTTCAGGTTCAAATCCTAATAAAGGTGCTAGTTGCTTTTATTCCCGGATTTGAGTACTAGATCGTGAATACCGGTGTTCTTTAGTGGTTGGGTTTCAATTAACCACACGTCTCAGGAATGGTCGGTTTGAGTTTTTGTCACGATTAGACATTACCGGTACAGTTACATTACACTAGTCGCTAATGACTTTAATTGTTGATGCGGCTATAAATAAAAGTATTAAAAAAAGAGGGAAAAAATAATATATATATTTATTATCGATGTTCTAGAAGCTAAGTGGAAGTCTAAGTGGAAGTGGAAGCTAAGTGTTTGTAAAATTTTAGTATTATAATACTTTCAGTAGGTTAAATGATAAGTGAATGAATAAATGGTTTTTCGCTTAAAATATTATATTTTTCATACTATTAAACGCATTCTGTATATATTTAAAATTAAATACAAATTACAGAAAAACATTTTCTCAGGGATTTCGTTAATTTCAAAGTAGACGTATTAATTAATTAGAAAAAATTTAAGCCTACGACCCGCCGCGAAAGTGTTACATGGTTATGTTGCATTATACATTGATTCTGTTATATGTTTTTGCTAATTGTAATTAAACAATGTTATGAACTTAGCGTAATAACAACAACAAAACCTTTTACAATGAAAAGCTTAAAAATCTTGAACATTATTAGCTGTTTCTTGAATTTTGATTTTTAATACAACTCTAACCCCAATGTTACCTTTTTTTATCCAAAAATATCAATGAATTTATTAAAGGTCGCCCTTAAATAAATCGCCCTTATTCAAATATATTAATAAATTTAAAACTAATATTAAGAAAACAAAAGTGATACGATTTTTCCGGAGCAGTTATTCAGATTCAAAAACAATAATTGTTATAATAGAAAAGATAAGAACATCCTGGGAAAAGCCTCACCCACCGGCTTGATCCAGTGGTGAACGCGTCTTGCCAAATCAGCTGATTTGGAAGTCGAGAGTTCCAGCGTTCAAATCCTAGTAAAGTCAGTTATTTTTACACGGATTTGAATACTAGATCGTGGATACCGGTGTTCTTTGGTGGTTGGGCTTCAATTAACCATCCATCTCAGGAATGGTCGAACTGAGACTGTACAAGACTACACCTCATTTACACTCATACATATCATCCTCATTCATCCTCTGAAGTATTATCTGAAAGGTAATTACCGAAGGCTAAACAGGAAAAAAAAAGATTGGGAAAAGCCTCAAGCCCCTTGCATTTAATGTACAGGTTGTACGCGTTTTTCCAAAAAATCTGATGTGGACATCACGTGACTTCCTTATACGCATATTAAATTACATAATAAAGTGAACAGTTACAAATTTGCATTGCGGTGGACACCATATGCATCACATTATTTTGTGGTGTCCGTATCAGCGTTTTATATTAGTTTATATACAAATTTTGTTTCACGTCAGTGGTTGTGTGGTATATTGAGAACGTGTCGGATTCGTAACTATGCATACATACTACATCGGTTTGAATCCGACTTCATATACGTACACTTTTTAACTTTTTTTTTTTTAATTTAAATATATTGATTTATTAATAATTATTATTAACCTCTGTAAAAAAATGTTGAATTAAAATGTAAAATACATAAACTTTTATTTCACTAATAACTTCTGATTTTTTTTCTTGTTATTATTGAATTATTATTAATTGTATTTTTTTTTTTACAATCAGAAGTTAATAATTATTAATTAATCAATATATTTAAGTTAAAAAAAGCTAAAAAAAAAATATGTACACGAAGACAGATTCGAACCGTAAGACTTCTCCTTGCACGATCCAAATATTTCATTATTTAAAATTTTATTTGGCTATAACTCTGAAACCAATGAAAATTAATACCATTTATGATATATTGTAAAACTTTTAATGAAAATCAAATTTTTTTTGGATTTTGGGCTTTTTTGGAAATTTTTGGTTCAGTCGATTGCAACCAAAAGTGGATATGGACACAGCTAGATGTTACAACAGTACTAAATCCAAAATTTCAACATCCTACTGTTAATCTTTTTGAGTTTTGCGAGAAATATACGTACGCGTACGTACAGCCGTCATGCCGGAACTAGTAAAAATGGATTCAGAAATGGTCAAAATGGATAGTTCCGTTGAAATCTGAATCGAGATCATAATACTTCCTTTAATTAGTACAAGGAAGTAATAAAAATGTGAGTACATTCAGCAAACAAACCAACGCGCACCATGTTTCTTTTTTAGAAAGATTTTTTATTTCATATAAGCTACATGTTACTTTTAAACTTATTTTTAATATTTTTTATTATTAACATTTTTTACCTGAATCTTATTTAATTGAGATAAAAGTACACATCAATATTAATTATTGAAATAGAGATTAAAAAAATTAATTTTAACAGAAATGTTTTATTTAAATATTTTTCACTGTATACAGGATTGTTTTCAGATGACTTCAATAAACGTTTATAATTTGTTTATGTACCTTCTGTTTACATACTATTCTCAACACAAACATTTTAACTTCTTTTAGAGACAGAAATAACTATTGCAAATTTAATTAAATTACCAAATAAATCTAGTATCTTTTTATTTTCAGTTATAATATTCTTATGAAAAAGTAATTCGGTTGTAAACAAGCGTCTATATAAATAATTTTTTATTCCACTTAAATCTTAAGAAAAAAACAATAGAAACAAACCTAACTGTATGTCAATGACAACGTTGTAATATATGAATATAAAACAAAATGGTAGATCAGTAATATCACTGATCAGAGTGTCCAGAATAAACGATTCATAGTCCTTTTGAAAATGCCAGATAATCCTGGGATTGATATTTTAAGCTATTAGTTTACCCTTTGTCAGGATGCCACCGATGCAAATGTATGCATCTTTGTATGGCGTCTTCAAACCACCTGTCATAACTTACAACTCTCAATTATCAAATTAACCAACTCGCGGAAATGCGATCCCCGCGCCTTCCTTTAACATTGAAGATTTCACACAAAACTCTTCTTTTATCTAACTTCAATTAGACTATGCACTCAGATCATTATTCGAATGAGTCTTTAAACACAAAAAATACTATCCTCATACCAATAAAACAAGTGTTGATCGCAATAACGACAATTTTCTCCTACAATTCAATTTACTTAAAGTCCTGTAGATTTACTTAAAAATCAAGAAACATATTCAGAAATTTAATAAGCCTCTAATGAAAATATACTCTATCACTTTCTGCTCTGGTTCGCTTTCGGGAGTGAGGTGATGACTACTACATCCTCCTACATCGCAGCTACATCACAGAGTTCTCTATAAAATCATTCTTTTCCTAACAACGAATATCTCAGCTAACCACGGCTACATGCCAAAATGCCTATCATGGCGAATTAAGCATCCAGGCAGGCTCCTAGCCACCCAGGTTGCTATTCTATCTATACATCTACAACAGCACATCTACAGACAAACATGTTTATCTGTATGTAGATGTTCATCTCTAAATCTGTAGATCTGTAGATTTGTAGGGGATCTATAGATGTTTATCTCTAGATAAACATCTACAGATCCCCTCAACCATCCCCCGCAGGACTGAGAATCTAAGGAAGCCATCAACTATTTCTCATTCCTTTTTGGTTTAATTTGCATATCAAAATCAAAATTAATCCTCGCAAGCGCTCTAGTTACCTTTGTACGTTCACTTCGTACCTGGGGTAGACAAATAAGACTGGCGCATATCATCAATGGCCCTAAACTCTGGACGCAAGTCTGAATTAATCAAAAAAATCTGACCAACATATCTTGAAAATCACTATGTCCAAAAGGAAACTGTATAATATGCTGATTGGGGAAAATCCACCTAACAACCTGCATACGTCTCATATCAGGAAAAATACCATGCGTGTAACATGGTATCGGAAAAGTTGGTCTGGATAAGACAAACTTTGAAATTCTAATTATTAGTTTTCAAGCTATGAGAGAATTAAAAGAATGAACATTTCTGCCAAGGAATAATGCTCTAACTGGGAGTAGGATGCACAAATATATTACAAATCAGAATCTATCAAAACAATGTGATAACAGTGGCTGATCAGGAGGTGACAATCACATTTTTTTTTTTTTTTTGGTGGGTGGGGATCTTTACTGGGTTTTAAAAACAAAATAAAACAAATTATATTTAATTTTTAAATTATTCTGAATCATTACAACCAACCCTATACAAAGAACATTTCTATATGTATCAATAAAAAGATATAGCATTTTATGTATTATTTAAACTGTTTTATTTACTTAAACGAAAGAAAATGCTATTTGTTTTTATTCGCAAATAAATAATTAGTGAAACTTTATCGACTAATAACAGGATAATATTTACCGGAAAACAGCTTTTACTTAATATAAATCAAACCGATCAAGTACGATCGGTAGTATGGGTTACATGAATATTTAAAAATAATATTATTCGATTAGCTGATATAAAATTTTCTTTATTTTTTATTAGTTTTATAAATAAATAAAAGTAAACATCTGCTTAAAATTGGTACATTTTATGATGTTTAAATTGAATTTACAAATAATAAAAGTACAGTTGAATGTATAGTAAGATTAATTCTTCAATTTCATTTCAAAACATAAAATATTACGAGCAGAATAATGGAAGATTTGGTTTTCTTTACTTTTTCCTTTTTTTTATTATGAAAGAGGAAATGAGAACCTCATCTCCAGCACAGATCATTTGTTGAAATGAAAGAAGGAGAAATACTTGGATTTTTTCTTTTCCTTCATTTTTAATAATTTTAAATATAAAATAACAAATGTTTTTCTATGATAAAAATTATTTGTTAAGGGAAATTTCAAATGAATTTTTTTTTTAATATAAAGATAATAACAACAAATCAAATGATAGATTTACTGAAAATTGAATATTACCCCCAAAAATATATTTTTAATATTACTCACTGTTTACATACATTTTCTCTTTATATTTTAATCTACATGCTTTTTTTTTTAAATAAGTTTTATAAAGTTATAAGCATTGCTTATCTGCCGTTTTGTGATGATACAGCAATAAATTTAATACCTAAAGTCTTCTTAGATTTTACAATTCATATTCTTACTTTTCTTTAAAAATATGACATAAAGTTGTTAGATCATTAGTTTCAACCTATCATATTGGTCTAGTGGTGAACGCGTCTTCGCAAAATAGCTGATTTCAAAGTCGAGAGTTCCAACATTCAAGCCCTAGTAAAGGCAGTTACTTTTATACGAATTTGAATACTAGATCGTGGATACTGGTGTTCTTTGGTGGTCAGTTTCAATTAACCATACATTTTAGAAATGGTCGATCTCTGAGACTTTACAAGATTCACTTCACTTATACTCATACATATCATCCTCATTCATTCTCTGAAGTAATACCTGACGGTGATTCCCGGAGGCTAAACAGGAAAAAAAATCTTAGTTTAATCTACGTATACTACGTATCATTAATTACTATTATTTGGTCATAAAATGTTTCACTTCATGTTTATCAATAAAAACATTTAAATATTATTAAACCACATCTTGATCTTGCAATGCTTACTGATTTATAAATAATACTCAAAGCAATGTCTGCCAATATTTTTATTATATTCTACTATCAACTTACATGTTCTAAAAAGCGAGAGATATGGCTTATTATAACAACTATAAATATCAAAATAATCTTATTTTTCAGTTGACAAAATAAAATGAAAGCAAATTATTGTAATAACTGAATCGAGAGAAGAAACCTATAATTGAAGAATCATATTACCACATTTTATTCCCGAAAAAAAAATTGAAAGTTTCATTATGATAGTTAAATAATTTATTTTGTTATTCACGTATTGCTAGATCTTTTTCTTTACAGGAGTTCATATCGGAAAACTTTTTGTTGATTTAATAATTAACATTACTTGTTATACGGACAAAGCTCGATGAATTTGCAAACAATAAAGAAATGATATCACTTTTTTTCAGAACAATCAAATAAAATATTTTTTATTATGATACAGAAAAATATATTTTGTTTTTGGTTTCCTTTGAGAGAATTGAAAAGAAATTTTTATTGCCTAATAAAAAAAAAAATTAATAGCCTTTTGGAATTTTTAATTTATTAAAAATTATTTTATGAATTTTTTCAATCCCAAAAATATATTATCTCTTTCTTAAATTTAAGGAAAATGATATCTATTTGTAAAGTTTATGCTACCTCTCTATTTCTTGAGATAAATTTTGTCCGACGTTTCTAAGAGATGTGCATTAAGTTGCGGTGAGCAATCCTTATTGAAATTTAAATATCTCTAAATCTACATTTACGCTTTCAAATGGGATTTTCTAAAACATCAACAGTTATTTTTATATTTCATGCTAAAAATACTGTGGAAATTTCGTTTTATAGTGTTTCAAAAGTTTTGTTGTTCGTTTAAATAAAAAAAAGATAATTTGATATTTTTCTAGTTTTTTAAACTCCTTCATTTATTTTCTAACTTGTATTATTTCATTTGGCAAGTGATGATTGTTTAACAATCAAAATAACCATCTAATTTTAAATTTTATGTAAAATCTAAATTTTTTTAATGAAAATATTGGGCATCGAATACTACGGTCATTAGTCCTTGTCGCAAACTAAAAACACTCCCTCCTTCACAAAAGTGACTAGATTAAATGGCAGTCTTGTCAAACAGATCATCCAGAAAAACAGACTTATCGCAAAACAATAAAACCCCCAGAAAATCAATAGATGTCAAGAGTGTTTCTGTCATTTCTGTATAAATGTTGTCAAATTATCAAAGCGGGTGTAAAGAGCCCACAACTATTAAAACCCATCATTTAAAAATTCGTCAACTACACTAAACACTAGAACACAAAGCGGAGAAAGCAAAAATCACATTAAGACACAAACACAGCTAAAAGTGATTTCCATAATTATTCATGTTAATGAATGGAAAATAGTCGCTCCTCTTCTCCTGAGAAACTCGATTATTTTCTTTCCTCTTATCATTACATAACAAATCGTGAGCCAAATTTCCGGTTAGTTTGAGCCTGATTCTGAGGTCTCAAACGTGCACTCTTCTATTATGTGTTTCACTGTGAGGTACGTGTCACAGATTCCAAATATTGGTCTCTGTTTTCCTGCTAGCATGTAGGTCGAAATAACCTACATGACGTATGAAGTCTAGTATCCGAAGTCTAGTAAGGGCTACCCCTACCCAAACCTATCCGGGTCGAGTAAGGGCTACTTGTTCTCGACGAGTTAAACTGTTTCTTGTTTTAAAGGGAAGTGGGGTATTCTTAATGGAATTAACCCTCGTTGTAAGAGCACCCCACCTCCTTATCCATTGTTTTCTGATGACATGTCTACTATAGTCTTTAAGTTCATCTAGTCGAACTAAAGGAATATCGACTTCTTTGCTGTTTTCCGCTTGTTTGGCTGATTTATTAGCTGTTTAATTACCAGGGATACCAACCTGGCCAGGTGTCTATATCAAGATGCATTGTTTACAGTTACCTTTAAGGTTTTTAAATGCTGCCAGTATATCTTTAACAAGAGCATCATGCCTGAAATCATTCCATAAAGCAGGTATTGCACTTAAGGAATGGAAACAGAGAAGCACTCTTCTCGTTGTAATGTAATACATAACGGAGAGCTTGCTGAATTGCGTATAACTCTGCTGAGTAGACACTGGCTATTTTAGATAAGCCCCAAAAGTGGGATTCGTCATATACGACTAAAGAGCTTCCGACGCCGTTCTCGGTCTTCGACCCAGCAGTGAATACATAGATGAGATTTATATTTTCAGCAATCAGTCGTCGAAAAGCAGTTTGAATAAAAGCGTCCGGTAATCCCTGTTCTATCTTCTCCTTCAAGACTATGCGGTCCTTCACCGTAGACATCACCCATGGCGGGGCTTCTCTTCTGGAGACCAGGAGAACTTCTGGCAGATCAATACCATAGCCTCCACAAATCTCCATTCTTCTTAATCCAGCTGGTCTAGAAAAAGTTGGTCTTTTTGATACTGTTCAGCCAAACTGTGTTTATAACAGGAAACAAAATTTTTGTCTTGGGGAAGCAAAGACATAAACTGCATATCTTAGCAAAATTGTTTCTCTTATATAATTAACAGCATAATTCCTGCTTCTGACAAAATGCTGTCGATCGGGCTGGTACAGAAAGGTTCTGTGGCAAACCTGAATCCTTTGTTATGGATCACATTGAGTTTCTTAAAATGAGAATATTGGCGGAGCCATACGTTAATCTATTATAGATTGGACCAATGCTTTGTAAAGTCTCAGCAATAAAGCCCCATTTCAAATTTGACAGACACTTGATGATTTTTAGGACTCTGACACTTAGCTCTGTTATATGAACTCTCCATGAAAAGTATCTGTCCAAAGTAAGACCTAAGAAACAAACTGTTTCTTAGGTCTCACTTTCTAAACTCTTTCTGTATCGAATAATACTGCTGTCCATTGTCAAAACTGGACTTCTGTATGCCGATTTTTTCTAACGAAGTGCACAAAACAAGTCTTTTCAGTTGAATACTGGAATCCATTCATGTTTGCTACTTCGATGAGTTTTTTAATAGCCGTCTGATCATGCCGTTTGACTCCTGGTGTAGAAAATCGCAAGTTCGTCCTTACATAGACTTCTTCCAATATCAGATGGTATAGCGGGAAAAAGCTTGTTCACTGCGATTGTGAACAAAGTCTGGCTAAGCATCGATCCTTGAGGTACACTATTTTCTAACTTCCTGAACGACGAATATTCGTTTCCAATTCTGACGTAAAAGTGTCTTTCGTCCAATTAGCTTCTAATAATAGTTGGGAATCTTCCTCTTATTCTCCAATCTTATGGTTGCTTTAAGATGCCGTATCTCCAAGTCATATCAAAGGCTTTCTCTAAATCAAAAAATATAGCAACGGAATGTTTTTTATTTATAAAACTATTTAATATCAAATTTTCATCATTAATCATTTAGTCTGTGGTGGAGTGAAATTTACGATACCTCGCATGATGGGATGAAATTCACTCTTTTTTTTCAGGCAACCACATGAATCAACGATTGTTTTGTTCATGCGTTCTAAAGTTTTTCCCAGAGCGCAAGTAAGCAAGGTAGGTCGGTATCTCCAAGCATCCAAAGAGTTTCTCTCTTTCTTTAAAATAAGCTACATCTAACTCAAAAACAAACTATCGATCTCTAAACTATAGCTATAATCGCTTTTTCCATTATCGTGGATATTTATCAGAAATCCAAATTTGGTTAAAGACTTCTAGTATTTTCTTCCTTGCAATGACATCTAGCATTCCGATCATTTCATATCGGTTATTGTGTGGACCAGTGGCAGGTTCGCAGCATTACTCACAGTATAATTGAATTCTTCCTCAATGAATTCTTCATTATAATAAAAATTAGTCGTAGTATTAAATACTACACCATTTTCATATACAGCTTCGTGCGTTTTAAAATCATCATTTTCCGTTGCACTGACAACTACATAATGACTCGCAAATTTCTCGGCTCGTCCAAGGCGAATCAAGGATCTTTTCTCCATCTTTCATACAGGTAACCTGGTGGTAGGATGATCCACCGGATACCGCTTTGACTTTACTCCATAAAGTCAAAGTCTTTACCGAAGTTGCCTGACTGTATCAAGGAAATATTTTTTTTGCCAGGCGGTTCTTTTTTCAGTTAAAAGTAACTATTTTGGCGCTAGCCCTGCATTTTATAAATTTAATTAGATTTTCTTGCGTAGAGCTTATCTTAAAAATGTAAAAAGCCCTTTTCTTCTTCTTAATAGTTTCATGTACTGTATCCGACTACAAAGGAACAGGTGGACGTATCATCATTCGATTCAGTTCCGCTTGCAGTATGTTGATGCGTCGAACCTGAGCTACAGATTCAACGCAAATTTCATAGTGACCTATGTCGTTCTACTTATTACTATGTTACTATATCCTTCATTTTTAAAATTATTTTGAAACGAAATCGTTCGACACAGTTGGTACACGTTTTAAAGACGAGTTTAGCATTAAAAAATCAAAAACGAAAGGAATTTTAACGAAGAGTTATTCATTTTCAGAAAAATTACAGTCTTGAAGATCGTTCATTTAGTAGAAAATCGTTTAGTATAAGTCCGTTAGAACCCCGTTGAAAGTGAAACTAGTGTACCCTAATACAACCTACACTCCCCGCTTAATCATTCTGAAAATGGTACTAGCTGTAAAAGTAAATTATGGTTCCACCCTTAAGATATTGAAGAAAGATTTTAAATTATACCCATTCTTTTCTTCTTGAGAAAACTGGGCAAATGGTGCTCCTTACACATAATGGTTTAGCAATATTTAAATGCAATATTTTTTTAGCGATGAATCCTGAATATATTTTTCAGGCTATATAGACTCAAAAAATTATCGTATTTAGTCTAGTGAGAATGGGACGAGAACATTAAATCCGGATTACATTCATAAAAAAAAAAAAAATAGGATCTCAAGCACAACGTGGAACAAACTTATAATCGTATCAATATTTTTTGAATAGAAGGTCGCATAGAAACATTATTAAGTTACTACTTCGCAGTTTATTATGTAGAAGTACTCTAATTAGAATCCACTAAGTTTTTACATATCCAAATATGGAATTATTCTAAAAAATCGCAACACTTAAGATTTAAAAAATTCAAATACACCATATCTAAATAATATCATTACCACAGTCTTTTATTTACTGAAAGGCTAAATTTACATCTGACCAATCGCTAAACAAAAATTTAGACAAATGAGAAAGTGAAATTATTTCTACCAATGGCAATACTGAAAGGTTTAGACGATAAATTTTGCCAGTAACAAAAATATATAACTAATACTAAAAAGAAAAAAATTTTTTGACAAACTCATAGTAAAATTATTTTGGTAAGTCCCAGTAGTTAATCATTTTGACCAATTTGTATATACAAATATATATATCCTCTCTGATCTTAACACAGCATTATTTACACCAATCAGAATATATTTATAACCAATAAGAAAGTATTTTTAATGTTAATGTTGCTAGTTGTCAAAATACAGAAATTATATAAAAACCAATATAGAAAGATATAATAAAAGGTCTGTTGAATTTTATCACTTTATAAATTGTATAATAGGCTTTTAAAAGAAATTTGATCAAAATTTTAGAAATAAATAAATTTACAAGAATCATAAAAGTGAAGAAATGGTCAATAAGGTTTAATAAACTCTTATAATTAATTAATTGCAGACTAAAATTATTTAGATTATCATATAAAGGTCTGAAAAACGTTTTCATATATAACGGAACGACATGCACTAAAATGTACACATAAACAGTGCTACGTTTATACGTAATCAACTAGTAATTTGGTACTTTGAGTGATTGAACTACCGTTTGACGTCATAGTTATTAATCCGTCCGTACACTGCTGACACTGTCTTTACCGTTATTATTAATGATATGTTGCAATGTTCTGACATCTATTCCCACGACTTCAATATCTTCATATCTGGTGAAATATTAAGTAGAAATTCCTTTAATTATGCTCTTGTTATTCACTTTTAGTTTTTTCAAAATCTGTAATTTTATTTGAAAATACCTAGCAGTTGTTAATGTTTTAATAATAACATACTATTTTTCTTAATGTTTCAAGATAAAACCTTTTTATTATATCATATATTTTAAGAAATTTTGTACATTTTTTTTTTTGTTTTTAAATTGAGAGATTTTTTATTTTAATACCAATAAAAATAAAAATGCTAAGTGAAATGAATAAAATAATTTATCTTCTATAAAAATTTACAAGTTAAATCTGTAAATATAAATTTCATAAACTTAATTGGTCGTAAAAAATATGTTACTCTTTTATCATAATACAGGCATTATTAATATTAACACTGAATTCACAGTGATTCAAATCCAATTTAAACAACCAAATCTGTACGGGAGCAATATAATCGAGATGTTAGATACCGAATTAAAAAAAAATCCCTTTCGGCATGTCGAAAGGCGGAGGTAGATTTCACCCGTGCTAAGTAGGGTATAAAAAAGATTTCCACCTTAAAGTTAAGAAAAACTTCAAATTCACTCAATACGATAATGGTTGCACGTGAAACTTTTTTTACATGCAACTTGCCGTAAGGGTTGGTCATATCAAAAATTGTTTCAGATAACACTTTTAAGGAATGTTTAGAAAAATAACGACCACTTTAAAGCGATTCGATACTGTGCCTATTAAGGAAGGTATGTTTTTGTCTTCAAAATTCAATTTTTTCTATCCCCTGTGCCAGTGGTTGGTGATAACAAAAAAATTTACTTAGATAAGTTTTAGGCTCTTATCCAAAGAATAGTAGAAACTTTAACGAATTCGATATTTTGCTTAATAAGTTATAGCAATTTTTTTTTTTTCAAAAAAGCTCTCCCATTTCCACTCCCATGATTCGATTTCGCCCATTAACGAATTCGACCGAAACGTTTTGTTTTATATTTTATATATCAATTTGAAAGTGATTGGCGCGAAATTACGGCAGTTATAGTGTCCTCAAGAAAGTGAAATATATATATATATATATATATATATATAAACTTTTGAAATGATGGTGGTTTTGGAGTCTGGAAGATGAGAAACGCGAAGATATGTCGATATGGAAATAATAATATTATTAAATTATTAATTTATGTTATTAATTTAAAGAGTATTTGTTGGTATAATTATTCATTTTCATTACTGAAAAAACAACAATAGTGCGAATTGCGAATCAGTGATCTGATACAAGTTATAGTCGAAGTTAAACAACAATACAAATAAATCCAAGAAATGAATCGTGGTAAAATATAAAATATTAAGCCCGATTTTTAATGTTGATTTTTAAAGTAAAAGGAACGTTTAAAAATTAAAAAACTTAGGAAAACTATTTAATTTTTTTCGAAAATAAATTCATATTTATATATTATCCAGCAAACTATCTTTCTAGGGGTAGCCTGTTCTATTCACTTGTCTCCCTATAATTTTAGATCTACAAGTACATTATAAATCAATTAAGAGCTATTCAATTTGTAAAATCCATTTTAGCTTCGATTGTATTCTACGTAGAAATACTAATTTCTGTTTGTTTTTGTCGTTACTTTAAATTTATGAATATGATATTTTACAAAAGTTATTACTAACCTGATTTTTTAGGAATTTTTATGTATGGAAAAATATTGTTTTACGTAAACCGTTAAACGAGAGAAAAATTGTGCTAAGAAGTGCTAAGATCTTTCTCTCGGCTTCCTATCTATGGATTCAACGTTATCGAACTTATTCAGTAACATATTTCATGTAGTTGATATTGGGTTGGATTTCGCGTTTTACTTCCGTTTCGATTAGCGATTCATTTATTGTATATTTACTTTTCTGAGATGGTAATTAATTAAAGGACTTTTTTTCTTCTAAACTTTTCCCAACAACTTCTCTCATATAGCTTTCGGCCTCCAATGGGAGCTTTAAATAGTTTTTCTATTTTAATCATTTATTATTTTAATTTATAGATTTCTAACTTACATTTTATTACTTATTTATTTGCTTAAAATCAGTAAGATATTTAAAAAAAACTACTGTCAAATAGTTTATAACTTTATTATTTTAAATGGGAGCAACAACCGTGTAATGGAATTCGCTTTATATTATAAAGTTGTGTGTGTGTCTGTGTGTGTGTGTGTGTGTGTGTGTGTGTGTGTGTTTGTGTGTGTGTATGTTTAGACGCGTACGTATATGGTGTGTGAAAAGTACTGATAACATTTATCTAAAGTGCTGCAATAAAATATAATAATGAACTCTGGAATAAAAGTGATGTAATGACGTGTCATAATATGTTTCATATTACTTATGGAGATACGATTATTTATTGTATAACATTATTGTACTTCGAAATATTCGTACTTATAACAAAGTTTTCGCGTATATTATAAGGCTTTTATCCACTTCAATAACCACAAAAATTGACAGATTTTTATAGCTAGAATTTAAGTTTTTTAGAACGCAATATGTGTTAGTGTGTGAATGTAAATATGGCAACACAATAGAATAAATTTCACAAAAGCATGATTGATTGTAAATACAAAATCGAACAGACGGTCATTCACAACAATTGCTGACAATTACTTGAATGGGAAATACGTGACAAGATTTTTAACATGTTTTTTTTTTTTTAATGAATAAGGTATTTGAATACCGAACAGATATGTTTGGTTAAATTTTGTACCTTTTCAGTATAATTTAAAAACATACAATTTATATTACAATATAAAGCAAATAATACAACAAACAAATTAATTAGGAATGTAAATTAATATATACGACCTTTTTTTTCCTGTTTAGCCTCCAGTAATTACCTTTCAGATAATACTTCAGAGGATGAATGAGAACGATATGTATGAGTGTAAATGAAGTGTATTCTTGTACAGTCTCAGTTCGACCATTCCTGAGATGTGTAGTTAATCGAAACCCAACAACCAAAGAACACCGGTATCCACGATCTAGTATTCAAATCCGTGTAAAAATAACTGACTTTACTAGGACTTGAATGCTGGAACTCTCTTCTTCCAAATCAGCTGATATAGGAATATATACGACCTAATTAAATAGAAACTTACTTAACTATTATAGTTCATATACTTTTAGATAATATTAAATGAATATGAAAGGCGCAAATAAAGAAAAAATAGTAAGTAATTTAAGAATTTTAATCAGAATGGCTAATTTTTTTAATTTTATGTTCGTGTAAAGGAATAGAAGACCAGTGTTTTTCTGATCGGCAACACAGTCAAAGATTGTTATTTTGATGCAGCTTAAAGACAAGAAGCAGAGCCCCAGGATAAATTTATAGGAAACGTACTGAAATTTTGGTGTTCGAACAGAAAAATTAGGGTGGCTTTGCCTATAAACTTACTCTTAGATTCCGTATTCTGTACTATACGAATGTCAGTAAAACTGGCCCTTAATCAACCAATAAGCATTTTATTGCGAGAGATAGAAACTTATCCCGGTAAAGTCGGAGAAAAAGACTACTTATTCGATATAAGCCAATGAAATATTCATTTATTTACCTTTTTTTATCCACGACCCATATTGGATGGGTGTAGCTCCGCCATTTTCCGTGGGACTCCGCATCACGCCGTCTCCTTCTGGCTGGCGATTCTGCAATTCCCACCGGATATTGAGTTATGCTTTTTGGCGGATCCGGTCTTCGCGTGTTGCCGATGAGGAGAAGTTTTAATCGGTGAGAGCTCGACACTGCCGTTCTGTACCGGCAGACGGTGGCTGGTGTAGTTTTCCGCTTCACCTACGAAAAAAAGATACCTTGGTTCTATTCTATATATATATATATATATACAGAACTAACTGTATAATGAACATCATTACTCTTAGAAAAATCAATTCTAGCTGATTTATTTTGTATCTAAGATAGCGTAAACCAACAAATGTATCCTTTTGGTGGGAAAAAATACATTACATATACTGTCTCCCATGACAGAGGAAACAAAATCTTCTACCTTGTGAAAAAAATTCCTTATTTAAGAAAGAGACCTATAAATATAAACAGTTTTATTTTTAAACAAATTCCTGTCTCTAGATTTGTAAATTTGAGAAATAAAGATCGCTTAATAACTGTTTTTCCGGAATAACTGGGAAAGTTATTCCGTAATACTCGTACATAGTTTATCATTAAAGAAGATAACAGAATTTTACGTATCTAATTAATTATAGTAATATTGATTTTATTATCATTTTTAATTATTCATTTAATTTTTTCTGTTAAAAAACTCATTCATATTTTTATTATTATTAATGTTAAAGTAAATATTGCTGATCTCGTGGAAGAGGGTTGGTTTCTCTGCCATTTACCAGAAATCTTCCAGCTTACTAAATTAACAATTTAAAAAACAAAAAAATAAGAAACCCTATAATAGATTAGAAAATAAAATAAAAATTAACAAATTATCAATTTTACATTTTTAAGAAATTTTTTCAAAGCAACTGTTAAATTTTTATTATTAATAATATCAAATTATAAAATAATAAATACAGTAGGTAACCGTGTGCATTTTTATCAAAAATTATTATTCTACAAAGTTATAATTTACAGATAAATAAATCTAAACCACCGGGTTGGTCTAGTGGTGAACGCGTCTTCACAAATCAGCAGATTTCGAAGTCGAGAGTTCCAACGTTCAAATCATAGTAAAGGCAATAACTTTTATACGGATTTGAATACTAGATCGAGGATACCGGTGTTCTTTTGCGGTTGGGTTTCAATTAACCACACATCTCAGCAATGGTCGACCTGAGATTGAACAAGACTACACTTCTCTTACACTCATACATATAATCTTCTGAAGTAATACCTGACGGTGATTCCTGGAGGCCAAACAGGAAAAAACATGTAAATAAATCTGATTTGTGAAAATTGAAACTGTATGATTGTTATAAAAATAATCGTGTAAATTTAACGCGGTTGTACTGATAATTGTTAATTTTATACAAAAATATATTAAAGTAAAATTTTTAATTTTATTTAAACGTTAATTAATCTGCTACGTTATACTGGTTTTCCTTCAGTATCGGCTGTACTGAAATGATATAAAAGATTTTGTCGTGTTTAAAATAATTTTATTTAATTTCTGGCTAGTATAGGTTGGTATATTATTATTAAGATATTCATTTATTTTATTTAATAATAGATAGATATGTAAAGGATAAAAACAGTAGAGAAAAACAAAGATTAAAATACTAGTACAAAACAACCATAGGAACCACCATGATGTTAAACGATTTGTATAGAAAGAAAAAAAAATTAGGATAAGCATCAAATATTTGGTGATGACTAAAACAAAATTAAATAATAAATTAAACATTTTAACAAATTTATTTCAATATCACAAATTACATTACGGAAACTCATTTCTCGCTGAACATTGCTTTAAAATAAAAATTTCAATCATAGATGATTTACAAAGCTTAAATAATGATTGAAAGCTAAATGAACTAATAGATTATAATAAACAATTTTTTTCCGTACTAACCAAAGTGTGATTTGAAGCCTATTCATGTAATGTTTGCTAAATTATATGTAAAATGTGTTCATAAAAACAGATTATCCAAAAATTTAACAGCGTTAAAATTTATAACATGAATTATTTTCAGAAACACATATAAAGTGATAAAAAGTAATAAAGGGAGAAAAAAATACAAGTAAAACAATGATTTATATTGTAAAAGAATAAAATATACACAGTATATTCCCGATAGGCATAGGTCTACATGAAAAGGCTGTGAACGTACTTAAAGAACACAATAGAAAATTTCAGGCATAATTTCCTTAGTAGGCCATTATTTTTACATATATTACTAAAACCTTTTTCCAAGAAGAAACGAAAGAAAAAATAAGAAAAGAAAAAAAATAAGAAAGTTCCGGGGAAAGTATATATCATCTGAAAAACAAAATTACAACTTAGAAATAAATCGTTCTTTACGTCCCAATAAAAATGTAGAAACATATCGGTTGTCTTTTCTCTCTCACACTCTCTCATTCTTCCTCTTTCACCCCTCTCTCCTACTTTTATGTGAACCTAGAAATACGTTATGTCAGGAAATTACTTTTTCCATTACAGAATGTTATATAATACTACAGACATCACAGTTCTATGTTCAACTTTATAAGAATACTTTATCGCAATACTTTTTTACAACATATCATATAATGTCATATTATCTATTTGTAAAAAGTCCAGTATATTCATTTTCCCATTTTTTCTACATGAAAAATACATTTTTTTAATAATAAAATTAAAAGAAAAAATAAACGTATGAATTATTGTACTTAATATAAATCAGAAAATACCAAGATAGCCCGATAGTTATCTCAGAGACAGATGCTTAGCTATATATTTTTTTCATTTATCTATAATTAACTGGGAAATTGAAAATTAAATAAATTCTAAACCTGAAGCTGATAATCTTTCATTTTAGAATGTATACACATCTTGCTACAAGTCTATCTTACATATAAAAATAGATGAAATTAAAAAAAAAATCTATTATTATTATTAACATTATTACCAGTATTACTTGATACGGAAGATGTTAAATAATGTGAATCTTTGGAAGAAGGATAGGAAGAGACGAAGAAATTTATCTAAGAAGTATAAAATAGACAATGTGTTTTCTTCTCTAAACAAGAAAATGGAATGTATCATTTCGAAGCTGACCAATAAAAATCAAACTGATGGATTGAAAAAACGTGTTCCTTAGGTAACTATTATATAATTTATTCTTCAGTTTGTGACCTTGATATGTTGGTATTAGCACTTTCCCCTTTTTATAATTCATTATTATTTTATCTTGTGTTTCTTCCAGCGAAAAGCCAAATAGTATTGTTCTAATGGGAACATCTATTCGCTGGTCGTCCTCTTTTTCTTTTATTATTTTGTTCAATTTTTTTTATAAAAAAAAAAACCTTTGTTAACATTCGTAGACTGTGGTATGAAAGATCTGTATATCTAACGATTTTATCACTAACGAAGAAAATACAACGATATAATTGAATGTAGTTACTGAATAAAAGACTTAGGATGATTCAACCTTTGTACCTCATAGAATTCCACTAGATTAACTTTTTTATTTGTCGATTCACCCTTTTTTCGCTTTTATACTTTTGAGAAGATACAGGAATAAGTTTAATATGTTGTAAATTGTAGTTTAATTTTTAAATGTCCTTTGTACTGACCTTTTATTTTTTGTTCTTGATGATTCAAAGAAATACCATTTACGTTCCCCGTGTAAATGGAGGAGTGTCAGACTCGCAGAAGTTCGGCTAGATGTAATTAAGTGCCTATGTGTACCCGCACCCTACCGACTAAAACTCTTATCTCACCGTTCCTCTCACCCCTGGCCAGCCCGGCAATTAAGCATTCCGCAACCCGGAGGGTGCCTCGGGCTCGGGGGACTAGGAGTACCCCTGCCTCATGACCGATGTCCATCCGGCCACTCATGGACGAGTTGCAGCTCAGCAGGGGGCTGTCTGTCACAACTCATCCATAAGCTTTCGTCATGACTTGTCTTTAGAATCGTATTAATCTGCTCCCCGTTCTCTGTTGTCTATCTTTTTGGTCATCAGAGTTTCTTCAACGTACTTCGCTACTTCATTCCAAGTTCTTCTGTTAGACAGCTTAATTAATCACGTTAGTCTCAGTTTTAGTCTATTTACCCCATGTCTTAGTCTCGTCTGATCCCATCTAATAGACTCGAAGAATGTGTAGGCAGGAGTATCATCTTCGTCACAGTAGAGGCGTCTTGGGGAGGCCATTCTTCTGAATTTATGAAGGTATGCACAGAAGTCCCAATGCTCAGACAGGAACTAGGTGAGGTGAAAACCCACCTCACCAAACCCCCGCCTGAGGCAGGGCTCAATTCGAGGGATCCTCGAATTTTGGTGCGTCAATTTTAGTTTGGTCCGTCTGCCCGGGTTGGTGTTGTCCCATTAGGCTTGCCATTCCCAAAGTAAGAGGGCTCTTGCTTCCTCAGGATCAACACCAGAGTATACTCGTCGGGGTTGGGCTGCTTTAAGATGAGCTGGGGGAAACCCAACGATCACGTGTACGGCATCCGATGAGATTGTTTTGAAGGCCGCAGAAATCCGTATGGCCATCTGTCTTGTTAGGAAACGTACTGGACTGGACACTTTTCAGAAAATTTTATTCCATTTGTCTAGGAACCAGAAACATTGTCTGCAATTTCATTATTAAATTTAATAACACTATTCAGTATCCTCTGATCTGTGCATTAAGAATTAATATCTCCTGTCTATCTAGGATTTGTAATTCCCGTCTAAATTTCAAATCCACTTTATTAATATATTTATCGGTAAAAAATATTAAACATTTTCATAGACGAATGAAAAAATATCCAATAAAGATTTTGAATCGAATAGAATTTTTTTTTTGTAAATGTTCTTATAAATTTTTTTGTAAAAATTCATCCATAAGAATTCAGCTTGTGAGTGACAATATTAAATGGAAATTTTATAGTTATGAAAAAGTTGTACCGGGATTTAAACCCAGAACTTTCCCCACCAAAGACTAACACTAGCCACTGTTACTACGACAGCAGATTAAGTGAATAAGTTCCCTTTTTCCATTATTTGATAAAATTTAAACAAATTAATTTTATCAGATTCAATTTCAATTCCTTAACAGCTAATTGTATCAGAAGATTATACTCTCTCTTTTTATCTACCTATTGGGACCATGTAAAGACTTAATTTATGAGACCTTCCTAACCTAAAACCTTAGATTGAACGTTTAATAAAAGTAATAATAAAGTAAAACATTATTTAAAATAATCTTGTACATAATATATCAAATTGTACGTTATGAATATTCTTAAATTTTAGTTTTACATTTAAATATGTTACCTTACAATACATCATTTAATAACTTTATAAAATCAAAATAAAGAAAAGCTAATAAATAAAATGCTATGAAAAAATATAATGTTTTTGTTTACTTACCGTTAAAGTTATTAATCATGTTGGTTATTACTTAAGTAATAATATCACGAAATTAAATCTTACTAATTTAATAATTCTAAAAGACAATGTTAAGAATAATTATTCATGTTTAAAATATTATGTTATGTATGAATATATGTATATGTTTCGAAGGACATAATATTTTGTGGAAGCATTGTAAATATGGCTCTATTAAATCAAGGAAAAGAATAAGTAGTTAAATAAAACTAAAAATCATTTGTACTTGTACAGTATAATCTATTGCAATAGTAAAAATATAAAAATGGGAAGTCAAATAATTTGATACCCATAAGTATAAATCATAGACTGATAGTAAATTAAAATTTTTTACTTTCCTTCTCTGTTTATGAGTGTTATGAATTTCTACTCATAAGTTTTCTAGACAACCTGTGTTCATAACCCAATACATTTATTTGGTTAATGAAAAATTGCTTTATTTTGCTTCCATTGCTATTTTTAATAAATTACCAAATGGATTTAAAAGATTTACTGATTTATTTTTAAAAAACCCACAACCAGCAGTAATTTCAGATTGCTTCTCATTGCATCAGTTAAGTTTCAAGTACTGATGGAAAGAGAAAGATTATGGACAATCCTATTGTAAATATGGTTAGTTTGTTGTAGAAAACCAAACGATTACTTTGTAATTATTACTGCTGACCAAGACTGTTATCATAAAAAAAAAATTAAAAAATTTAGTAAAAGTATTTTTAATGACCCAGAGCATTTTATTTATCAAAATAGTAAATCCAAAAATTAAAAAATATTTAAAAAGCTAATTGACAAAATAATTATTATCAAGGTAGAAGTTTAATTTGATCCGCACTCATGTATAACATGCGAAGAAGTATTATTTCATAGATGAGATGAAGGAAATAGAGATAGACGATAAGTACTACAGAGGTGCAGTGATTTGCTATAAAAGAATAACTGAAACTATAAATAAAAGAAATAAATAATTCATGTAGAGATAACGTGTCACCATTTTTTCAGGCAGCGAAGGATTAGTATGGTTAACAAACTAAATTAGATAAGAAAGGGTGAAGAGTAGAGTCCTACATGGACTGACAGAGCTCACTAGTCTGTAGACAATCTATATTTTGATGTCCACAATTTGTTTGTAAACTGGATTCATTAAGGATTATACTTTATTTTGGAAGTAGGTAACAATACATATTAAAGATTATGAATTAATGAAAAATAAGTAAAATTAGAGAAATATTATCTGTTTCAGACAAGAAGATATCAAGAGAGAATTTGTAAGCTTGGATTAAGAATATAACAAGTTTTTCTTAAAGAAAAATACAGTTGACATGCAAAACCATGGAAAAAGAGAAAATGAAAGAAGAAAAGATGAAACTAAATGAACACAACATGATGATTAAGAAATAGATTATAGGTGTATTTGAATCATATATAAGTTTCTTATTTGCATTTTTAAATTTTAAAAAATCCATTGGATATTCTAGGCATAGGGTGTGGCACATCATCATCCTGCCTTATTGGGTGTTAAATGTGGTAGATTTTGGAATGGCTAGAGAGTGGCTATTTTAGTCATCTGATTTCCAGATGCGAACAGACCAACCAAAATAGAGATGCCACCACCTATGGCAAATCTCTGATCAGGCATGTGAGAGCAAATGTACTTTGGAGTGGATGATTATTCCAGGTAGATATTCATCTTCCATCCCGCGGTTGGGTGTTAAGTGTAACGGCCATCTGGATTGACCAGAGTCTGGCCTCCCCTGGTCAATCGTTAGTGGGATTGCAAGCAGGCCTACCAATTAGTAGACACTTCAGTGTCTCGGCAAGAACGGGCAAATGCGCTTTCAGATAGGATATTTTGTCCCCAGTGGTTGTTATGATCCAACTGTAATCCGAAAGGATTCGGATGATTGGTGGATAACAGAGTAAGTGAACAAAAATTGGAGGGTTCAAAATAAAAAAATCTGTGTCTGGACAAGAACGAGCAAATAAGCTTTTGGAACGGATATTTCATCTGCAGTGGTTATTACAATCCAATTTGGATTACAATCTGAAAGGATTTGGATGAATAGAACAGATTAGCCAAAAAAAAAAATTGCACTTTCAGAACGGATATTTCATTCCAAATGGTTATTATAATCCAACTTGGATTGTAATAACCATTTGGATGATTGGTGGGTAACAGATTACATCAAAAAAAAATTGGAGGGTTCAAGAAGCAAATGAATAAAATAATTTTCAGAAATTATAAATATGCTATAATATCAGTCAGTCCTGACTAATGAAAACAGAAAACATATGGAAGTAGAAAACAAAATGCAATTGCTATGGAGAGCTCAAGATGTCATCAGCCAGACCTTGTTGAATACGTAAATGTGAGCGCTTGTAAATGTGTCAGCTGGCAAACAAACATGATGTGTTTTCTGATGATGAAAAGTGAAGTAAACTGCAATTTTCAACTAGTTTAGAAGACCAATGTAAGTTTTTTATTATAGTTATGT
Source organism: Lycorma delicatula (assembly GCF_047948215.1). Lineage (NCBI taxonomy): Eukaryota > Metazoa > Arthropoda > Insecta > Hemiptera > Fulgoridae > Lycorma > Lycorma delicatula. The sequence goes on along the minus strand of NC_134460.1, from coordinate 104,852,032 downwards.
AAAACTGCAACTTTTCTAAAAAAATTTCAATAAGATTCTATATGAATACAATTAACACCATGGAAGTTGTTACTACCACTACTACTGTGTTATTTCATCATCCCATTTAAATTTTTTTAAAGGAGATAAAGGTCTAATTTTATGTCCATTAGAAGGTTTATTCATGATGGCTTCAATCTCTTCAAACTTACAGTTCATTCATCTTAAGCTAAAGAAATTGTGATTGAATATATATAAATGAGCTAAAGATATGGGATATTTCTTTCCTTACAACGATTTTCATAATATGTAGGTAAGTAAATCCTTAGTTTTATGATTTTGTAATTCAGTAAGTTTTCAATTTAATAATTACAATAAAAAAACAAAATATTAGATAAAAAAAAGAGTGAACAACATTTTTTGTTCCATTCTTTACACACACACACACACACACACACACACACACACGCGCGCGCGCGCAGAGAGAGAGAGAGAGAGTGAGTGAGACCCATACACACATATTTATATATATATATATATATATGTGTGTGTGTGTGTGTGTGTGTGGGGGGGGGGTGTGTGTGTGTGTGTGTGGGGGGGGGGGGGTGTGTGTGTGTGTTTGCAGTTAGTTCAAGGATATTGAGAGACAGCACATGTAAAAATTTCATAGAAATACAGTTTAGTACTCTTAACTAAGTTATAATGTACAAAATAGTAAATACAAAATTAATTAAATAACAATTAAATTAATACCAAAACTGTTCCAATTACTAAAAAAACTTTGTAATAACTGATAGAAACTAATGTTGAGGTAACAATAAGATAGATAACAATACAATTTATAGACTTGATGCAAATATTATTCACTTTTACTCTTTACAACATACACATACATAGATGCAAACATACACACACAAAACACATTCTTTTGTAAAAAGAATTCATGTATTTATTTATATTTTAAATAATTATAATGGACTTTAATCACGTCTATTTTTTTTTACATCTGAATTGTATTGTAATGCTGTTCTGATCAAGGTTAGTCATGGTTTCCCTTTGGTTCATCCATGTAAATGATGCCAGTTCCTCTTTTAATATATGGAGTAGCATATTCACTCGACATGATTTATGTTACATTTATATCTTATATGTATTTACTACTATGTACTGATCAGAATAAACAATTTATTTTATTTATTTACTGAGATGAATTTCTTACTCTACTATCAAACCCTCTGTTTAGAGTGGTTAGATAAAATTACCTGTTTTCATTTACTTCTTCTATAACTTGTTTTTTATCCACTTAGCTTGTCCTCATCAGTTTCTTTTAGATCCATATTTTTGCCTCAAGTCTTTTCCTTTATATAGTCTTTAAACGTCTTTGCTGCTTGTGATTCACCTTCTTTTATAGGGTCCCTTACAATCATTAAATGTCTTTTTTTTCATTTCATTTTGTCAGATGTTTGCTTTAAATATTATGTTTCATGTATTTGTAATAAATTTAAATTCTTGTTTTTCATTTATATTAGATTTTGTATTATTCATTATGTATTGAAAACTGATTATTCTTGGATGATAATAACCTTGCTGATTGTTTAAAAAAAAAAAATTGACTCTTATTTCTCTTCTCTCCAATACATTTACTTCTTTCTACTATTTTCATCTAATACCTCACTTTTCTTTTTAAAATTTCAATTGAAAAACTTCTTGAAAAAATTATACACATTCTCTTTAAGCCTACAAATACAGTCAGTTGATTTGGTTCAATCTCTCCACAGCTGCATTTTTTACTTTTTCTTCACAGTTTAACATTTTAAGATTCACACTCAATCCAATCATTTCACCTTACACCTTGCTAGTAAAAAACAAGAAATTCAATCAAAAAAAAATTAAACTTTTATCTCTTATTGCATTCAAGACTTAATTATAACCTTAAAAAACCTTATACTCAAGGACGGACCCAGGCACATTGAGTAATTCTGTACATGGGATGAAATTAAGACTGGAAATCTTAAACCCTAAGAGTCTTGAAGACAGCTACATATGTAACACCATAGACTTAAACCCTAAGTGCCCTGGGGGTAGCAAGTTCCATGTGTTTCTTAATTTGTTTAACCTCTGAAACCACCATAAGGCATTACTTCAGAGGATATGTATGAATGTAAATGAAGTGCAGTCTTTTGTAAAGACTCAGGTCCATTCCTGAGATGTGTGGTTAATTGAAAACCATACAACACTGGTATCTACGATTTAGTATTCAAATTTGTATAAAAGTAACTGCCTTTACTAAGATTTGAACCTTAGAACTCTCAACATTGAAATCACCTGATTTGCGATGACGAGTTTAACTTTTAGACCAACCTGATGAATTTAAACCCCAAGTACCCTGGAAACAGCAAAGTCTACATGTGGTAGAACTTCTTGGTCCATACACAGGTAACCTTAAACCCTAAACATAATTCTTTCTCTCTTCCTTTTTGAAAACCAATAAATAGTTAAAAAGAATGAATTTTTATTATTGTAGTACTTCAATATATTTTTTGTATACATTTTAAACATGTGTATAACTTTTTTATAATGGTTCATATGTAATGCAATTGATTGATTTAAGTGTTGCATAATTGTTACTGCACAACAGATGTGCAGCAATTGATTGAATTAAATCAAGTTTAGAAGGAAAACTACTCATTAAAAATCCTTTTAAATTATACGAAAAAGACATGATGAACGTCCACCCTTGATAATAAAAATATTTATACTAATCTTTCTATTTTTAAAAATGTTCATTTTTCATCCTATGCTGCACAGCTATATAACGTTTTGTAGTGTATATGTTATGGTTAAAGTTATATTTAAAGTTAACCTTTTTATTTACTGTTGTTCTGTTTTTGTATTAATACATATTTGTACAAATTCCTTTATCTTTACTATGATTTAAATTCTGATTATTTACCAGTACTTCTCTTTATTTTATTTCAAGAAATATTTCATGTAATATTGTTTTTTTTTAGATTTTTTTTACTGTTATGAAAGATCCATTGAAACTCCACAAGATGATTCAAACAATATTAATTCACCATGTAGCCTTGCTCTTGAAGCTTCAATTATTAACCATAATTTTTCACAAGTGTTAAAACCCATTGAACCGAGACACAAATATGAGGAACTAAATCCTTTTATCAGATGAAGAAGAAAGCCAAAGTGGCATCTGTAGCTTATAGTTACAGGAAATGGGATCTGGACAACAGTAATACTACTTGTGCTAGATGTGAATGTAACACTTGAACAGATACCAAGCATTGAATTACAGTTTTGTATCTACAGATTTTCTTCTCAAATCCTAATTAAATGTGAGGGTGTCTTGTTTGGAAAAATTCTATATATTTTCGAGTTATCCGGTGAAAGAAGGCAGTTGTCATTTTAAAAAATCAAGATAAACTTTTCTTTTAAGTCTTTTCAGCAAAGAAGAAAGGCCTAATTACAAGATTTTTTGTTAAATTAACTAGTTATTAACTTGTAGATTGTATGATTAAAGTAAAACATCAAATTAATGTACCCTTTCATACTGTGAAACAATATATATTATAAACATACCACATTATAGAGAACTTATATACAACATCAGTGGATTTTAATCTGAAAAAATAGAAACATTTTTCTGCATGAAGAAATATTTCCTCTTTTAGTGCTAGAAATGGTAGCACGATTGTAGCATGATAAGAATCGGATTGAACCAGTACATACATAACTATTTAAATCTTTAATCATTTTTTAATATTTATATTATAAATAAAAATAAAATAAGAATAAAAGAAATCAGAACCAATAAACCGCATGATTCGAAAATAATCGTTAAATTAGGTCAACGTAGCAGGAAAATAAGTTTTCTTCATGTCTGAGCATCTGTTTTATTTAATATAAATACTAAAAGAATAGAAAATTATTATGTTTTTGTATTATGTATTTTTAATTATAATTTATTCATAATCATTATTTTATTAAACTTGACTGTAATATAAAACCAATTAAGTTTGTAATATTTACTTTACTGATGCGTAAAATAAAACGCTTTGATCTAAAAGAATATATATATAATATTATAGAGATATAAATTAAATAAAATATTTTCTCCATAAAAGAAATTAATTTACGCTCTTTAAATTGTTTATTATATATATATATATATATATATATATATTTTTTTTTTTTATAAGTTAAAGTTATATATTTGTTCTACAAAAAAAAGAGCTATGTAAGAGCCAAAATATAATTTGTATCAATTTCAATTTTTATATTTTTTTAATAATAATAATAAAATCACTAAAGGTGGTGTTATAACTAGGTCAATATTCATACCCTTTTTACAGCACTAAAACCCCGTTAAGTAAATATAGGGAAAAGTGAGCTCTTGCAAGGAGTGCAACTTAGTGATAAGCTCAACTAGAAGCAATGTAGACACATTGATGCGCGCGCGTGCACACTCATACAAATACAAACTAAGAAAAAACACACACACACACACACACCAAAATCCTCTTACAATATATATTTTTTTAAATAATAAAATATTTAAAAAAAATTATTTTCTCCATTTCAAGTAAAAGGATTGAAAATGAATTTCTCTAATTTTAATGTCACAATTAAGTGAAAGACATGATATTATTAGAAAAGAAGAAAAACGTTTTTGAACAGGATTAAACGGGCAAAAATTATACTTCAAATTTTTTTATAAAAACATAAGTAATAGAAAATTATGAATCTCATTATATTAATTTGAAATAGGTAGAAAAATTCCCAATAAAAAAATAAAAGATAAATGGCTGCTTACTTTCCAGTACTAATTTAATACTTTTCTTTCTTAAAGTTTAAGTGTTTGAATAATTTATGTATATTTTAAAAATTGTATGATGAACAGAAATTTATGGAATACTGAAAAAAAAAACAGTTTCTGTTTAATCTTTTATTATTAGCTAATTGTTACTACAGACTAAATCAAATTGAAGAAAAGAAAATAGATATTTTAAAGAAGACCTTCAAACTTTTAAGTAATATATACAAAGACGAAATTAATGCATTAATTCCTTTAAAATATAAAGTTTTGTCAATAAGCATTTCGTAGTACGATTCTAGTTCCAAAGAAATTTGCCAAGATATTCTTTTGCTTTTAAAAAAAGAAAAAGCTATTTAAAGTGTACAAAAATTTAGACAGAAATAGTGGAATAAGGATGGAAACTAAAGGATTAAAGATTAACTGTTTAGCTTTCGCTGATGATATGGCATTCTTAACTAAAAATTGGAAAGAAGCTGAACAACAAATTAAAGAATTAGAAAAACAAGCTGCTAAAATGGGACTGAAAATCACGTTTGAGGAAACGAAAATTTTGACATGATGAAAACTCCCTGAATTTCCGTAGTACAAATAATAAAAAAGAGAAAGTGATTAATTTCAAATATGTGGAAAATAGATCAATTGGAATTCTTCAGATAAAAAAACGTTAACAGTTAGAGCTAATAAAATGGTTTCCAACTAACGAAAAACACATATAACAATCTTTATCATAGAATTCAAAATTTTGACACTAAAACCGGAAGCCCTCTATGCGACAGAAAGTCTAATACTGTACAACAAAGGTCTACTAGAAAAAAAGTAGATCCTAAATTTCATAATCATCAAGAAAAATTAATTCCAAATAACAAATTTACACTAAAATTGAAAAAAATGTCAGACACGATACGAAAAAGAGGAATTACATTTTACTCCCATTTATTTAGAATGAATAACAGTAGACTGATTAAACAATGTTTTGATTTCTTTCAAAGTAAAAAAACAGAAAACAAATGTTTCACACAAATCCAAGAAGACTTTTCTTCTTTTTTATTTGTTTAACCTCGCGGACTACCGTTAGGTATTGCTTCAGAGGATGAGATGAATGATTTTTAGCGTGTGTGCCTGGCTGGGATTCGATCCCGGGACTTTCAAATGAAAGGCCGAGACGGAGTCCAAGAAGACTTAAAAGAACTGAAGATAACTGGATAAAAGGTTCCAAGAAGCGTCAAAATTCGCAAGAATAACAAAGGTGCATTTTCTGAAGAACAAAGGAAAGAGATATCAGAAAGAATGAAGAGGTACTGGGCGGATAGAAAAACAGAAAAAAAGACACAATCGCAAATAAATAAATGATCTAACGTGTTCCAAAGTAAACTATTCTTGGGGATCAAAAAGCTGGAAGTGTTTGCTGAAAAATTTTCAGTCCTCTCTTCAAGTAGTTTCCAGTAGCTTGTGTGGTGTCGAATTGCCCTTCATAATAATACAACACCAGGTAAGGAAATTCCTTCTTTATTAAGAAGACCTTTGACTAAACATCCTTTAATTTTCATTCATTGCGAAATCTTCTGTAATAAAATATAAGATTACCAGCTAATTAAGAGAAAGAATGAATTTTTGAACAAGAAAACGATATCAGAACCCCGTTATTTAAAATTAAAGTTTTTTTTTACGGTTTTCTATTTAATATCCTTTCATCGCCCAAAGATAAAAAATATATTTACTTTTTACAAAGAAAAATGTTGCACAAAAAATCCAATAACTGAAAAGGATTTCAATATTTATAAATAAAGAAATAGTAATTAGATTAAAATATATAACAAAAAATTACTAGTATCTTATGATTTGTATATAAAAATGTTATAAATATAAAATGGTGTTACATGTAATGGTGTAATGATTTGTTACTGTTTCATGTAAAACCTACTCAATTGATTAAGCTGATAATTTTGCATAAGTATAGTTTTCATACTTGCAAAAAAAAAGGACCATTGCCGTTACGAAGTGTTTCACCGTTTCAATACGGTGGCTTTTTTATGGCTTGCACCAAACAACCGAATAATGTTCCTTGCCGATGTTCACTTTATTATGACCAAATCGAATTCGGAAACTACTCACAATATTTGAAATTTAATTTTACATAAAAAAGGTATGTATATTTTTCAATATATCTTTCGGTTATCGATAAAGCTACTGTACTGTGACAAAGTACGGTGTATCACTGTTCTACACCACTGTTTATGTGTGCGAAGCAACACGCTGCTACTAATTGCATTTTCTTGACTTAAACACATAAAATAACAAAATAAAATAAATAAAAAGTGAGAAACGCAGTTCGGTCACCTGCTAGTGGTGTTTTTCGGGTAACGCTAAAAACCGCGCTAAATCTTTTTTACCCGAACGAAGAGCGGGTAACCGGCTACACACTTTCTAAGATGCGACCGACTATTTTGAAACCCGAAAACTTATGATCAATCAAAGTTTCGAATCCTGTACTGACCAAACTGTTGCTGAAGAAATACAATAAACAGATAGTTTAAAAATTGAACATTAATTGTTTTTTTTTTTTTTTCTATAATACCAGGTTACAGAGTAACAGCACAGTGATAAAATATCAGCACAGTGAGAAAATTTCACAAGCAAGAGAATAATGAACACAATAGGGTTCCAAAGGACGGAATCCATGGTTAAATCCCGGTTAGTAAAATCTAAAGATGAAACAGCAAAATTAAATGATTAAATAATAACATCCACGTAGCTCTCGAAGCTATACTTTAAGGTAAGTGAAACCACGTATTATGCAGCGTGTAGTTTATAAGCAATAAAAATAAATATCGATGTAAAATGACATCTAGTCGCGGTCAGATGTTGTATTTTTCATAGGCTGCAAAATTCATCTCACCCAAATTAATTACTGTAAAATTCAGTACTTGAGTATGATTTAATATTTAGTAAAAAGGATTAAACGTAATTAATAAAATTCTAAAAAAGAGTAAAAAAGAATAATTGATATGTGGATGCAGAGAACTTACACCAAAACGCGCTCAAAATATGTTAAATATTTTAATTAAAACACGGTAATACGTCAAAACATCCGAAACCATATCAGATAGTTTAGATATATAAATATTGCTTAAAGAATTAAATTTTTGGGTAGGAAAAGCAAAGGAAAACGTAGATGATAATCTACAGAACATGATGAAATTTTAAGATTACCTTTTTAAGACAAGAGCAACGCTTCGTTTTAAAATATTATGACAATAAATCGTATGAAAAATAAACGGCAAAGCGACAACATAAATTCTGTAAATCTACAACAAAATATGGTGGTTGTTTTGAAAACTCTTAATTGTTCTACGTTCAAAATAATTTCCATTTATCTAACTTTTCTACTTTTTTTGTTAGCATTTCGAATACATTATTCTTTTTTTCACAATTTCATCTATGATTCTACATTGCAGATAATTCCTTCATTTCAATTATTAAACCAACATTTTTTTTAACCTTCTTTAATATATTTACTATCTAATTCCACTCCTCTCTTGGCCACCTCAATTCCTCCTTACGTTTTATTTTATCTTAATATAGTTTTTTCTATAACTCCATTTTAAATCTTTAAAATCGTTCCAGATAAAATACTGTAACTTTCAGGATAAGGTATCGGTCAACCACTTTACCTTTTGACGGGCTTTTTTTGGGAGATGGCCTAAGGGGTGTAACTCAAATATTTTAAATGGTAACACCTTTTGTGTGATCAATCATTTTAAAGGGCTTTTAAGACCGGGAAAAATAATGGAAGTATTATAAATAAAAAGTTGATACGATGTCCGTACCCAAAATGACGGTGTGAAAGACTTTACATTTTTTTAAATATTATATTGATAATTTAACGAACTGTTAAATAAATAAATACATTTATAAAAATTTGATTAAATGGATATTATAGAATAAAGTGTATCTATTTTTTTAAATTATTTATTAAGCATAACGTTTACTTACTTACATTTCATTTTAATAAATGTTCGAAATGTCTTCCTTCTGTTGTTCTGTTGATTGAAAATGTGCCACTCAGTTGTAAAAGAATGATACAGCATTATTCAATGATTCTCTAGCGATATTTTGTCATGATTCTCGAATTTTATTTTGTAAATCAACGATATCTTGGGGCTTGTTATGATAAAAAATTCTTCTTAAGTGGCCCGATAGAAATTAATCCGATGGTGACAAGTAGGGTGATCTCGCTAGCAATTCTATTGACCCCTTCGACCAATTCATCTTCCAGGAAAAAATGCATTTTAAATTTAACGCAACTGAACACCGAAATGAGGCAGAGCTCCATCTTGTTGAAACCAAATATTTTGTGGAAATTAGAAAAACCACATTTTGAATATTTTGGAACGATATGGTCAAGAAGCAAAGCCTCATATTTCACTACGTTTAAATTTCCATCAATAAATATAGGGCCCTAAATATAGGCCCTCAACAAAAATATCGTCCACCTGCCTGTAGATTTACTTTGACTGGATATTGTTTATGTGCCTTACGTTACCAGCGTGAATTAATATCAGTCCATTATTGACAATTATGGCGATTTACATTGCCATTTAAAAAAATGTGCCGTATCACTAAAAACTGTCGTTTAATAAATTAGGATCTGCATAAATATTGTTAATCATAATTTCGCAGAACTCAATTCTTCAATTGTAGTCATCTTCATTAAGTTCTTGCACCAGACGAATTTTGTAGGGCTTGAAATTTTTACTTTTTAATGTTCGAGTCACTGCGGCTAATTTTATGTTCTCGTGCTGCTATTCGAGTCGAGGAATGAAGATTCTCGATAAATTGTTGCTTATCTCTAATGATCTGTTATTATTTGTTACAAATTTAGGCCCCCCTGGTGTTCCCCTATTTTAATGCTCCCTGTTTCTTCAAATCGTTTGATGGTTTTTGACACTGTACCTTTTGAAATAGGATTACGATTATTAAATGTTGCATTGAACAATTCAGTAATATACGACCCAACTGTATCACCAAATCATTAAAAGTGTGAGCCTCTCCTCTTCATTAAGAGACATGTTATTACCAATGTTAGCAGGTAGGACAGAAAAAGTTAATTCAATAAAAAATAATTATGAAAACGGTAAGAAAGATATAAATAACAAAGGTTGGCTTACAAATGTGGTAAAGGTAGAAAAACCAGTTAGCCAACCGAACACAAAAAAATTTTCATAAGAAATTAACAGCGTAGTAATGAAACGCTAAGTGGAATATTTCTCAACAATGAAGTAGGTTTCATTTTTGCAACAATGGTAAGAGACCATCAATGATTATCATGATTAGGTAATAATATTTTTATTTATTTAATCATTAAATTGGAACAAAAACAACTTTTGTGTTACAAATAGAAATTAAAAAAAAAAAAGAAGATTTTTTAAAAATTTAAATTTAATTTAAAATAAATTTTAATTTAATTCGTTTGATTTCATTTTGTTTAATTTATTATTTTAACTTACTAAATTTATTTTTTTTTTTTGTCCAGTCATTTGACTGGTTTGATGCAGCTCTCCAAGATTCCCTATCTAGTGCTAGTCGTTTCATTTCAGTATACCCTCTACATCCTACATCCCTAACAATTTGTTTTACATATTCCAAACGTGGCCTGCCTACACAATTTTTTCCTTCTACCTGTCCTTCCAATAGTAAAGCGACTATTCCAGGATGCCTTAGTATGTGGCCTATAAGTTTGTCTCTTCTTTTAACTATATTTTTCCAAATGCTTCTTTCTTCATCTATTTGCCGCAATACCTCTTCATTTGTCACTTTATCCACCCATCTGATTTTTAACATTCTCCTATAGCACCACATTTCAAAAGCTTCTAATCTTTTCTTCTCAGATACTCCGATTGTCCAAGTTTCACTTCCATATAAAGCGACACTCCAAACATACACTTTCAAAAATCTTTTCCTGACATTTAAATTAATTTTTGATGTAAACAAATTATATTTCTTACTGAAGGCTCGTTTAGCTTGTGCTATTCGGCATTTTATATCGCTCCTGCTTCGTCCATCTTTAGTAATTCTGCTTCCCAAATAACAAAATTCTTCTACCTCCATAATCTTTTCTCCTCCTATTTTCACATTCAGTGGTCCGTCTTTGTTATTTCTACTACATTTCATTACATTTTTTTTGTTTCTGTTTATTTTCATGCGATAGTTCTTGCGTAGGACTTCATCTATGCCGTTCATTGTTTCTTCTAAATCCTTTTTATTCTCGGCTAGAATTACTATCATCAGCAAATCGTAGCATCTTTATCTTTTCACCTTGTACTGTTACTCCGAATCTAAATTGTTCTTTAACATCATTAACTGCTAGTTCCATGTAAAGATTAAAAAGTAACGGAGATAGGGAGCATCCTTGTCGGACTCCCTTTCTTATTACGGCTTCTTTCTTATGTTCTTAAATTGTTACTGTTGCTGTTTGGTTCCTGTACATATTAGCAATTGTTCTTCTATCTCTGTATTTGAACCCTAATTTTTTTTAAATGCTGAACATTTTATTCCAGTCTACGTTACCGAATGCCTTTTCTAGGTCTATAAACGCCAAGTATGTTGGTTTGTTTTTCTTTAATCTTCCTTCTACTATTAATCTGTGGCCTAAAATTGCTTCCCTTGTCCCTATACTTTTCCTGAAACCAAATTGGTCTTCTCCTAACACTTCTTCCACTCTCCTCTCAATTCTTCTATATAGAATTCTAGTTAAAATTTTTGATGCATGACTAGTTAAACTAATTGTTCTGTATTATTCACATTTATCTGCCCCTGTTTTCTTTGGTGTCATGACTATAACACTTTTTTTGAAGTCTGACGGAAATTCCCCTTTTTCATAAATATTATACACCAGTTTGTATAATCTATCAATCGCTTCCTCACCTGCACTGCGCAGTAATTCTACAGGTATTCCGTCTATTCCAGGAGCCTTTCTGCCATTTAAACCTTTTAATGCTCTCTTAAATTCAGATCTCAGTATTGTTTCTCCCATTTCATCCTCCTCAACTTCCTCTTCTTCCTCTATAACACCATTTTCTAATTCATTTCCTCCGTATAACTCTTCAATATATACCACCCATCTATCGACTTTACCTTTCGTATTATATATTGGTGTACCATCTTTGTTTAACACATTATTACATTTTAATTTATGTACCCCAAAATTTTCCTTAACTTTCCTGTATGCTCCGTCTATTTTACCAATGTTCATTTCTCTTTCCACTTCTGAACACTTTTCTTTAATCCACTCTTCTTTCGCCAGTTTGCACTTCCTATTTATAGCATTTCTTAATTGCCGATAGTTCCTTTTACTTTCTTCATCATTAGCATTCTTATATTTTCTACGTTCATCCATCAGCTGCAATATATCGTCTGAAACCCAAGATTTTCTACCAGTTCTCTTTATTCCGCCTAAGTTTGCTTCTGCTGATTTAAGAATTTCCTTTTTAACACTCTCCCATTCTTCTTCTACATTTTCTACCTTATCTTTTTTACTCAGACCTCTTGCGATGTTCTCCTCAAAAATCTTCTTTACCTCCTCTTCCTCAAGCTTCTCTAAATTCCACCGATTCACCTGACACCTTTGCTTCAGATTTTTAAACCCCAATCTACATTTCATTATCACCAAATTATGGTCGCTATCAATGTCTGCTCCAGAGTAAGTTTTGCAGTCAACGAGTTGATTTCTAAATCTTTGCTTAGCCATGATATAATCTATCTGATACCTTGCAGTATCGCCTGGCTTTTTCTTCTATTATGATTTTTAAATTGGGTGTTGGCAATTACGAAATTATACTTCGTGCAAAACTCTATAAGTCGGTCCCCTCTTTCATTCCTTTTGCCCAGCCCGTATTCACCCACTATATTTCCTTCCTTGCCTTTTCCAATGCTTGCATTCCAATCTCCAACTATTATTAAATTTCATCTCCTTTTACGTGTTTAATTGCTTCATCAATCTCTTCGTATACACACTCTACCTTATCATCATCATGGGCGCTTGTAGGCATATAGACGTTAACAATCGTTGTCGGTTTAGGTTTTGATTCTATCCTTATTACAATGATTCTATCGCTATGCGTTTTGAAATACTCTACTCTCTTCCCTATCTTCTTGTTCATTATGAAACCTACTACTCCCTGCCCATTATCTGAAGCTGAGTTAATTATTCTAAAATCACCTGACCATTTTAATAATTTAAAAAAAATCAAATTTATTCCTCCGCCATTTTGTGTACAGTTATCGTATCAACTTATTTGTACCATTTTTCTTGTCTTAAAGAGATCTTTAGAATGATTATCACACAAAGGATTTTACCATTTAAAATATGTGAGTTATAATCCCTATGCCACCCTCCCAAGAAGGGATAGAAATTCTATTTCTCGTCAAAAGGTAAAAGTAGTTTATCGTAAAAATTACAGTATTCTGTCTCTCTCTTTTCTGTTTATCCTCCGAAATTAAGGTATTACTTCAGAGGATGAAAGAGAATGATATGTCTCGAGAATGAAAATGAGAATGTCGAGAGAATGAAAATGAAGTGTCTTGTAAAGTCTCAAATCAACCATTCCCGAGATGAGCGGTTAATTAAAACCAACCACCAATGGACATCGATATCCACGATCTAGTATTCAAATCCGTATAAAAATAACTGCCTTTACTAGGATTTGAACCTTAAAACTCTCGACTTTGAAATCAGCCGATTTCCGATGATGAGTTCACCTCTAGACCAACCCGGTGGGTACAGTATTCTATCTGGAATGGTTTTAAATATGTTGAGGTGTTTTCATACTTTTGACTCCCTCTATAATTTGATAATAGAAAAAAAAATTCCAAGGAAAATAAGGATAAAAGTTATGGATACAGAGGGGATATAATATTTTCATACCAAAGGATTTATGCAGAACAGAAAATAATAGAGAATAAATTAAACAGTCACATAAGCTTGACAAAAAGTAAATTTTGAAATGACGTTAATTATTAAAACTCATTCTAATATAATGTATAGATCGTTTTGTTTTCCTAGTGGATAAGTCTAAAAAAAATCCCTCAGTTTCTTTTGTTAAAAAAAACTCTGTTAGTTTATTCTTCTTCTTCTTAATTTTTCAGTCGTGAAGGGCTCTCGGTCATTTGATGAATCATGGTCCTTCATTTCTTCCTGTCTCCAACAACTTCTTTCAGTTCTGCTACACTCCTGCTGGTTGTTGCTTTGATTGAATCCAGCCAACGGGTTCTTGGTTGGCCCCACCATATTCTTCCGTTGGTCATGTCTAATAACATGTCCTTTCCAAGGAGTTATTATTCCTCAAGACATGATCAAAATATGGTAGTAGCAGCTTCAGCTTCAAGGTTAGACTTAATTTTATCTAATTTTTTTTATTAGCTATCTTGGCCGTCCACGGGATTTTTAGCACCCGGCGCCACACGAAAGTTCAAAAACATCGATCCAATTACCTGTCAGCCTTCTTGATAGTCCATTTTTTACAGCTGTAGGATGCAATAGGGAAGACAATTGTGGTCAGTCTGCATTTTGTTTTCAAGTTAATGTCCTTGCTTTTTCCATATTTTGCTTACTCAATCAGTGTCACCATATGGTGCTTTCTGTACAGAACTCAGTTCATATCCACACTGAGTAACACTGCATTAAGATAGCAGATAATACTCCCGAACACTAAAATGTTTTACTTTATTGACAAATTTTTTTCAAGAATTAAAAAAACTTCACGAGTCTGATACTTGTGTCTGCAATTTATTTCAATTTCTAACGTTTTTACACTTTTTCATTATAGACCACTGAGAATCGGTCATAGATATTATGGAATAAATCATATGTCACTCTTAAATTGACAACATTTTAAAGAGTAACGGACGTCCTATGCCCGACTTCCTAAGGAAAATGAGTGAAGTGTTTTTCCACTACCTTCTTTACTGGGCCGAATGTGCCGGTTAATTATCAGCAAACCAAGTTAACCGAAATATAATTAATATTCGGTATTGCAATTAAAACGTAGAACGACTTATAATGAACATCATTGTGCTCAGAGAAATAATTCTGACCGGTACCTTTTATACTTCAGGTGCTTTACACACATCAGGGTGTAAAGCAATGTCGGAACTAAATGTTGTCGGAATTAAAATGAGTGTAAGGTAACAAATTTGTTGAGATGTTTTGCTGGTGAAAATGAGTGTTGATTCATAATAAACATTAGAGCTGGATTTAATACAAATCCACACGCACACGTACAAATATAATACATACGTATTCTGTATATTTATACAAACCTATACTTCTGTGTGTTGTTACGTGTATTTTAAATGAATTAAATCACTGCACAATTAAGAAACATTTAATTTAAATTAAAAACTGGTATAATATTTTAAAAGATATCATATAAAAACTCAAAAGGCAAGTTTTATAATAATATGGTATAATATCTTCGTGTTAAACATTAAAAAAAAAAAAAGTTTTAAAGCACTCAACAGAAAAACATAATTTGCAATATATTCTGGTTTATATACGCAGTTTTTAATATCTTTTTGACGAATATTTCTTTATCTGTTCCATTTAGTTTAGCGGGAAAAGTTCCATTTCATTCAGATGCGGGCCGCATTTAATTATGGCGATCCCATCTTATACTATCTTTTTAATTTAATTTAGAGTTATCAAAAACTGTTATTAATTTTTTTTATTATTATTATTTATACGGAGAAAAGTTGTGTAATTAACAAGTTTCTGTTTCCTTTTAAGAAAAATGAGGGCAGTTACTCAGTTCAACTGCGTCAAATAAAAAAGTTGGATGTTAAAAGTAAAGGGAAAGAGAGATAAGAGTTGGAAGCTGCCTTCTGCTTTTCTGTGTCGGTTGCTAGTTGGTCAAAAGGGTTATATGGGAGGGGAAGTGAAGATAGAAGAGAGGGAATAGATTATAAGAACTAACTTTTGATTGGTCGGCTGGAACACAAACAATGTGGAAATTGTAAGCCATACGCTCTTTCAACTCAATAAAACAAAGATCACTATCTTCGAACATACTTTTATGACTACTGGATCACAACAATAAAATATACTAAACTCCAATCTAAAATTAGAATCTCTACTCATTCCCATTATTTTCAACATTTTTCCAGCTATACCAGACCAAAACTAATATGTTCAGTGGATTTAACGATAAAAGCCTCTTTCTATTCATCCTTATTATTCTTAAAATTCAATGCCTATTCCTGTCTTTTTTATTCCTAGTCGTATTATATTTTTAATTTATTTTGCCAGTAACTTAGAAAATTGGATTACGTTTTATTTTTTCCGATAAAGCGATACGTTTTAATATTATTCTCTTTCGTAATAAAACGAGAAATATTTTCAATGATAACAGATAAATAAATTGTCATCTAAAAATAAACATATTATAGATTAATATCGTACAATAAAATAAAAACTGGTATTACTATCGATGCAAAAGATACGCAGTAAAATGATATAACCAAGAGAATAAATAAAAATATCATGAAATTTTATACTGTAAAAATATAAAATTGCATATAAATGTAAATTTTTACTGAAAATACTATTGGATATGTAGTTATTATATTTATTTTTTTTAAATATGAAGGTAATATTACATTCAATAAAACGTAAAATTTTATTATTATATTTGGTTACTTCAATGTAACTCAATATCGTTATCTTTTTACTTAATCTCAAATTGTATATATATATATATATATATATTTTTTTTTTATATATATACATATTAAATGTACGTTCAGGCTTTACTCAGACCAAATTCACCGATTCTGATAATCCGTTTACTGTCTCGACGAATATAGTTAGACTATTAAAGGAGAAAGTATGGTAAAGGTGAAAGTATGGGATTTAGAGTTTTTTTTTAGAAATCTTTACGTTTTAGGGTCCAACTAGTTCATCTAGACCAATAAACATATGTTTGTGCATACGTGTGTACATATTAACGTACTTGTGTAACGTACGTACTTATGTGTGGCCTTATATCTCAGGATTAAGGAAAACCGATTATCTTCAAATTTAGCTCAAATATTTTTATATGAGACATTGATAATATTAATCTTTTCAAAATTCGTTGAGTGGATTGAAGGATATCACGAAAAAACCAATTTCAATTTTATTCAGAGGAATTTTATAGAATACTTTATTAAAGCAAATCTTACCTACAATGCATATATAGAGTGACACAGAGATGTATACTCATTGTGGAATGAATTCTATACAGTTAATTTTTCACCAAACTTTATTATATTGGATGGAAAATATGAAGAAACAGATGCCATTTATGTTAGATGGCAAAAATTGCATCTGGAAGGTGATGACCGTCTTCTCTGAAACATGTTTAAGTCGAGAAATGAAGCTGATCCACACCCGTTCCAGTGTCTCCTGCGTGATCTGCTGAACCTCCCTACGAATACATGTCTTCAGTTGCTGTAATGTACGTGTTTCTCGATGTAAACCTGGTCCTTTAAGTATCCCACAGGAAGAAGTCGTATATAATCAGGTCGGGAGATCTAGGGGGCCAAGGAATAACTCCAAACCGGGAAATTTGAATCGCCGCCTTTCACATAGCATCGTACGTGAACACGCGATGTTCCACCGACAACTCAGGCATGATAACTGAAATAAATGGCATTAGTTCACACACATGTACAACAAATAAATTACAGGTTGGAGTTATAGTAACAGTGTTTGGTTCATTCCAAAATAGGTATACATCTCTTTGTCACCCATATAAATAAATAAAAAAGTTCCAAAAAAACTCCACCTTTTAAAATTCAAATATATGTTTTTTTTGTTTTTTTGCTCTAGCTACCTTCGGTTTAAAAACAAATTGCTTTTTTCAAAATATTTTGAAAGTTTTTACTTCATATATAGTACTATCTAGTAATGTGAACATAATTTAAAAAAATTACAGACCCCGGGATCTTAAATGCAGAAAAGGTTATTGAAACATCAGTTTTTATTATTTTAGTCTCTATTGAAGAGGGTGTTAGATTTATAGAAAAGCTTACTCAAGTAAATTGGTTAAGTTTAACCTACATAAGAATACTTTGAGAAAGGTTTTCTTAGAATTTATTCCCCACTTCATAAATATATATATTATATATATTTGACTCTAACTCTTATTAAAAACTTATTTTTTTGTATTTTTCATTATCACTTAAAGGGCTATTATAATTAAAATAGCTTGGCACCTATTTTTTATTCTGGACCCAAAATGAGAAACAATTTTTTTCAATATTTTCATAAAAGTTATACTTTATTTTTTCAACGTTTTAAAAAAAACCTTTTACAATTTTCTTTTCTTTTTTGTTTGGCTTTGTAACAGTTTTCTCTAAAACTACAAGAGATACAATTCTGGGATCTTACATTTTTTAAGTTTAAAAAAAGAATTTTTCAGGTAAAAAAAATGTATACAACTATCACGTTTACTCCAATTTGCGAAAATCAGGAAGAAATATTTCACTAACCATAAATCGAATAAAAAATTTTGTAACATTTTACGAATACTTATGCTTATATTCATATCTCAAATCAGTTCCCGAAATATTACATCACTGTGTATACTAACAGCATCATGTAAAACTGAATACGAAATATATCTATTGCATACTATCAAAAAAATTAGATTAAAATTAGAAAGTAAAAGAGAATACCAATATAACTGTTGGAAAAAAAATTTACTTATTTTTTTTTTTTTTCATTAAGGAGATTATTAATTTTTATACTATTTTCTTTTATTTATTTTTTTTGTTTTGAAGTAAGAATCACCAATCAGTTGAGTATGATCTTCACTCACATTGTTTCTGGTAGATACGTATATCATATTACTTTTTTCCTCATATATTAAGGCAAAATAAGGTATGATAATTCATTAATTTTGATCTTTTAAACAATTAAGTTACACGCGCGCGCGCGTGTGTTACTTATGTGTGTATACACACACACATACACTCGTGTATAATTTACAATGAATTTTGTGGTAAATTTAACTTTTTTTTTGTATAAAATATTTTTTTACCAAAAATTGTAAATAAAGTATGTAATTCAAATGAATTGACGTATTAATGGTTTTCTTTTTTAAAAAAAAAGTATATAATATGATAGCCGATTCATTAAAAAACAGTTTCAGGGGTAATATAAAAGAAGTAGGATGTAATGGTGTGTGTAGAAGAGGGGGTAGAAAGTAGGAGTTTATGTAAAGCAAGTGCTTTGTAATTAATTCCGGGAGTTAACTTATGACAGAGTCTCGTAAAGCTGTTTTACTAGTCTACAAGTAAAATTACAATCCCATTACAGAAGAGTAAGAGAGGAAGATTAAGCTAAAGGGAGAAAGAAAGATAGAATGTGATAAAGAGAGCCGAGTGAATGAAAGATAGAGCGTCGGGGAAAGAGGACCTTGTATCTCATCATGCAATCTGGTTTGAATTATTCACCTGCTGAGAATTATAGTGTGATGCTACGTAGCTGCTAGGCCGGCCGGCTGTTGGTAATGCCCCACAGTAATGAGCCGTGCGCTATATGCTCCCACTCTCTCATTCTATGTCCGGTTATAATATCCCTATACAAATCTCTACCCTTCCTCGCCAGTAAAACCTTATCTTGACCGCGTTTACTATAGCTTACCACCATCATTTTAAATAAAACGAATTTTGTATTACATCATCTTTGCATAGTAAACAAGTTTGTTATACAAAAGGAAATTTGTAAATTATTTCAGAGGTATAAATATACCCGCTGCAAAATAACTATGAATACCGTATTTGTTTTTAAATAGCATAATTATCGTTATATGTAACAGAAATAAGAACGAATGGCAATCAACCGAATTGTAAGTTTGTTTATTAATATTAAAGTAAGTTAAATTAATAATTCGTTAGAGAAAAAAATTGAATAATACCGATAAATAGTCGATACAAATCAGAAACAGCCATTCAGGAGGTTAAAACGCTTCAAAAAGTCAGCTACCCTGAAGCGAAGAAGATTGTAAACCTACGTACACCTAGACCATCGACTACATACGCAGAAGCAGCTGCTGCTCCCCCCACACCTAAAATCAACGTGGAGCAGTTGCTTAATACGATGGCACCAAGTCTCGCGACAATGATAGAAAGAATCATTGATTCCAAGATCGAGTCGACTCATCAGATACAACAAAGTAAACATGAGAAGGCTCATTCACGGACTGACGTCGCCGACAGAAGACCCGTACCAGCGCAGCAAAACCGGCAAAATCTTCGATTATAACTCCAGCAATAGACGTAATGAAGAAAAATCTTGATTTATCCGACAAAGATCTAAAGATCACCCCGACGACGAGTCATATAGCTAAGGATACTGTGACAAGAGTACAGGAAAAATCTGCGTCAACCAAAATGGAGGTGCAAGTAACTATCGAAAAAGCACCGGACACAGACGATATTAAAACTGTACCTACAGAGGCCCCAAAAGCTCAGAGAACAACTGTGGCGAGAGCATCTGTATCAGCCGGCCCAAGCACAGCCTTAGACATTGAATCAAGTTCATCAGCCGCCGAAAGTGCATCGGTTGCAAGTTTAGACTCAATTGCAACGATGCTCACAGCACCATTGAAGCTTTCATCACCTGATGTAAGCCGGCGAACGTCATTGGCGTCAGAAAGAGAAGACGATGCCATGTCCGAAGCCTCAGACACTCTGTCGTCGGAAGTTGAGGCTTTTCATAGAATGGAAAAACGTAAGAAAGGATGGCCGAAAGGAAAGCTTAGGCGGTAATTTGTTGGATTTTAAATTAGAAGATTGAAATTTTGAACACTTATTTTCTTCATGGAAATATGAATTAAAGAACCTTTTTTTTTTTTTTTTTTTTTTTTTGAAGTGTGATGGGGCTAATGACCAAAGTAGTCGATGCCCCTAAAAACCTCAAAAAAAAAAAAAAAAATAGTCGATACTTTGTAATGGAAATATCACTAATCAAGATACATTGATAAACAATCTCTCAATGAATTGGATAAAGAAAAGCCTAACGAACTTTCATTTTTTACGTTAACAGAATATAATGAACGTAATGACCAGGATAATAAATAGAAAAATCAGTACGTTAAGGAGTTGGAGAGGTTTCTACGACCGATCAATTCCAACCAGTAGAACTGGTTAAACTGTATAAATCTTCTCCATGTGAGCTAACAATCTAGTGGAATCCCTTTTTATGGGATATCAGTTTATTTAATTTAAAGAAATAAAATACCAAACTAACGTTATAATAGAAACAATAATAGAAAAATAGCTATACGGTAGTATAAATATGGCTGGATGTAGGCAAAAAAATAAACTGGACAAAAAAATAAATTATTTAACATAAAAATAATTGGATTTTTCTTTCAACCTTTTAAATAATAGCGAAGATTTGGGACGGCTGAATAGGCTATATGTATTGTATATCGTTTTTTTTCTTCTCTTTTTTTGTCTGTTTAACCCCCAGAACCACCAAAAGAAGGATGAATAAGAATGTATGTATGAATGTAAATGAAATGTAGTCTTGTACACTATCAGGTTGACCATTCCTGAGATGTGTGGTTACTTGAAACCCAACCACCAAATAACACCGGTATCCACGATTTAGTATTGTATTCACCTAGGGTAGTGTGTGATTGTAAATAAATCAAAAGAAAAACAAATATTTTTACTTCCTTGTACGAAGTAAAGGAATTATTGTAATCGCCACAGATTTCGGTTTTCAGATTTCAACGGAAATATCTGTTTTGATCATCTCTGAATCCATTTTGACTAGTTTCGAGGTAACGTCTGTACGTACGTATGTATCTCCTATAACTCAAAAACGATTACCCTTAGGATGTTGAAATTTTGGATTTAGGACTAATGTAACATCTAGTTGTGCATCTCCCCTTTTAATTGCAATCGACTGAACCAAAAGTGAACAGAAAAGCTCAAAATCCAAAACAATTTGGATTTTTGACGTTTTTATAACTGCAGTAATAAGCGCTCATTGAGAGCTTTTCAACGTAACACCATAAGTGGTACTTATTTTCATTGGTTTCAGAGATATAGCTAAATAAAATTTCAATTAATTAAATATTTGGATTTTTAAAAGGAAGGAACATCGGTTCGAATCAGACTTCATCTCCTTTTTTAAATCTTTTTTTAAATTAAAATAGATTGATTTATTAATAATTATTATTAATCTCTGAAAGTAAAATAAAGTTTTACAATAAATAGTAATTCACAATAAAAACAAATAAATAAAAAAATATCAGAATTTATAATGAAATAAAATTTTATGTACTTTTCATTTAAAAATAATGTGTATATGTAATTTAATAGGCGTAAAAGGAAGTCATGTGGTGTCCACATCAGATTTTGTTTTCGTGTAGTACATAAGATTATGAGACACTACTGTTCGAGATTTTATAGGAAAACTGCTATTGTAAGTGTGTTTAGAAAAGTGAGCAAGAAAGAATGATTTGTTCCCACAGCTTTCGTTTGAGAATCGTTATCAAATAATGGCTTCGATAATTATGTCCAAATTTACTAGTATTAATCTGTAATGCCGTTTGAGAAATTCTTTAAAGCTTAAGAAGATTAAAAAGAATGACAATTAAAAACTTACACAATTTTATGAAAATTTCAGAGGTACTCTTTGAATTAAAATTATAATTATAATTATTACTATTAGTATTATTAAAAAATATTTATTTCTAAATAAATACAATTTACCGCAATAATAAACCTTAATATAATTTTTTAATTCTATTCTACCATCTTTATGCATGATGAGAAAACAAAGGATGATTTTACCGTTAAATTAACTTTTAATTTAATGATTTTATTTCTGTTAATAAAATTGATTTGGTCTCCCTACTAAGTTCATAGCCTAATTTATTTATTCTAAAAATAAAATCGTACAATATTTAAGTTTTGATTATTTCCAAAGTAATTTTGTTGTGACATATTTTATTGTAATTGGAATGGAAAATACGGGAACAGAATGTAACCTCCAATAACCGAGATATATATATGTGTATGTATATACATACATTTATTTATAGACGGTATCTATCGATCAGTTCTGAACAGTGTATACGGGTTTTGTAATTAAAGGGATTTCCTAATATCGACAATCGCAATTTTGAACTGTTTATGTAGAACATTAGCGTCAAACTGTGCACTTGGGAAATCCATTGCAGCAATGAGTTTATTTCCACCTGTACCCAGTTCAAAACATGCACAAATATATTCATAAGTTTAACGTATTCATACGTCATAACCTCATACGAATTGTAAGAGTAGTATTAATAGTATTGTACGATGTATATAAAACTAAGACGTGTGGATGTATTCATTAATAAATATTTATTATTTATGCAGGAAGATTATCAAATTCACTTGAACATATACATGTAAAAAACCTAAATTCTAGCAAACGCCAAAATAATTAAATGTAGGGTTTTCATTTTATTCTTCTGAGAATTAAAAAAAATCTGATTTGAACAGTACATTATTTCTTTGTACGCTTATTAGATTACATATACATTTTTTTTAAAAGGAAAAGTACATAAATTTTTTTTTCATTAATAACTTCTAATATTTTTTTATATTTAATATTTTTTATTATTATTATTGAATTTATTTATAGTAATTTTTTTTTACAATCAGAGATTAATAATTATTAATAAATCAATATATTTAATTTAAAAAAAAGGTTAAAAAAGAAAGGAGATGAAGATGACGTCTGATTCGAACCGATGTGTCTTCCCCTTGTAAGATTAAAATATTTCACTAATTAAAATTTAATTTGACTCTAACTCTGGAACCGATGAAACGCCCGGAAAAGGTACCGCTTATGATACATCGTTGAAAATCTCTCAATGTCGGCTTATTACTGCAGTTAAGAAATAGTCCAAATTCCAATTTTTTTTTGGATTTTGTTCTTTTCTGGACACTTTTGATACAGTCAATTGCAATCAAAAAGGCAGGTACGCAACTAGATGTTACAACAGTTCTAAATCCAAAATTCCAACGGTTAATCGTTTTAGTTATCCGAGATACATACGTACAGAAGTCACGCTAAAACTAGTAAAAATGGATTCAGGGATGATAAAAATGGATATTTCCGTTGAAACACTAAAACCGAATTTTTCGCGATCACAATACTTCCTTTACTTCGTATAAGGAAGTAAAAAGCTTATTCAAAGATACATACTCAGAAATAAATCTGAAATTTATGTACAATCAGGGGCGGATCCGACAACTGAATTTGGGGGGACCATTGGGAGCAAGGTCATATTTTCCTACTCCCTTCCAATTGGGTTGGGTATATAAAATTTAAGAGTAAACACTTTTATTGGATATATTCTGAACTATTTTTAAACAACCCTAACATTACCTACCCCTAACATTACCTAATTGAAATAAGAAACAGTAATTAAATTAATAAAAAGTGAACTTAAAAGTTGATATTCAAAAGCCACAAAAATATTAGATAAAGCTACCCCTAACATTATCACAATTTTCTACAAAAATGGTTTAAATATAAAAGTGAATGTAAAAATTTTCATTCAAAAGTCACACAAACGTAAATAATTAAACTAAATGTCATAATTTTTTATAAAAAAAAAAATAACGGTTCTAAGTACATAAAAATGAACTTAAACAAAAAATGATCTTGATATTACTAACAAAAAATATTATAATAATAAATTTGTTTTTAAGAGACCAAAATAAATATTTAAATAAAACATATGTAATTATCTTATTAAACTAAACCTCAAATTAAAAATTAGACCATGAGGTTTTTTTTTTTTTTTTTTTTTAATAATTATATATTTTTATATACACTTATTATAATGTAATTATATTCCTTAGGTTTTTTAAACTTTAAAATTTATTAAAATGAATAAAATTATTTTTAATAAAATCCTATTTAATTTAATTAAAAGTTGTTTTTAATTAGATCCTTATAAACTAATTATTTAATTAAAAATAAGAATTATTTTTATTAAATATCTAATTGATGCATTTAATTAAATAATTTATTTTAGATGATTATCTTTACAAAAACTATTTTACATTTAATTAAAAATCTATATTATATTAAAATTCTTATTTAAATATAAGAGGTTATTTATTATATAATAAATTTTTTAATTTATATAACTCTTATATATTAAAATATTATATTTTATAAGATTAAATATTAAAGGGAGAAATAGATATATTTAAATAAATATATTACTATATATAATATATATATTATAATATAACTATCTTTTTTCTTTTTTGTAATATAATAATTAATCAATTGAATGATATAATATAAATATCTTATTATAACAAAAAAATTTTTGTTGAAAAATTAAACTTAAAAATCAAAAATTGCAAAAAATTGCAAAAAATTGCAAAAAATTGCAAAAAAATTGCAAAAAATTGCAAAAAATTGCAAAAAAATTGCAAAAAAATTGCAAAAAAATTGCAAAAAGCAATTTTGCTGTTAAAGACACAAAAAGGGACGGTTTCGACAAAACCAAAATTGTGCTTAAGTTTCTTCAATTTTATTTTGATTTATAAAAATTAAGTTTTAATTTTATCGAACTAACCGTCACGGGGACTCAGAAGCTAAATTAACTTTAAGCTCGGATTTTATAGACCAAACAACTTTAATCAAAACTGCCATCAAACAATGAAAATTATATAAAAGTATGAAATGAGATAAAAAGTAATAAGATGAAGCTTTAAATTAAGTTGATTTTTATTTGTTCATTCATTTCAATATTTATAATTAATACATTGTAATACAAAATTTTACACATTTTATTTCACACAATAATTTATTTACAAAATAATTCATTTCAATGATTACGCATCTTAATATACCGATCGATAAGGCGATCTATATCGATTTGCATGTCGTTATGAATATGCATTAGAGCAAATGACATCAACCTTCTTAATTACATATGAAAAAAAGTACTCGTACATTCCGTTAATTACAGAGTTGCAATGTCTATTTTGACAATACAGTATTGGTAAAATATTTCAATTTTTTTCAACTGGGTTTTCAAAATGCAAGACTTTCGGGGGGGCCTTGGCCCCATGACCCTCCCCCTGGATTACCCAATGCGTACAATACGATATTTGGTTTTACTAACATATAAAGTATGGTAGAAATTCCAAATAGTTTGAATGACTAAAATGAATTTCGAAGTATTTGCTTCGTACCAGATAGTATTTATAATAAAATTAATGGGAAAAATATCTATTAATTAACAGTGAAGTCGTTTGAAAAACAGGTAGGAATAAATATAAAATAAATTACGAAATTTTGAGAAAAATTATCGAGAAAAATATAAAATTTTATTCTTTTATAATAGAAAGTATCTCAAGTAGGATAGTTTAATTATTTATTAATAACTACTAGTTTTGTTTAAGAATTTTATTTATTTATTCATATTTAAGAAGGTTATTTTACTCCAAACATAAAATAGTGTATTCTTCGATCCCACTCATTTGTCTTTTATCCCAGTTGACTTAATAACTACTAAAATACAGTTCTGGAATCTATGTTTTTAATTTTACACGTATAGAAACCTTTAAATTCAACCCTAATTTGGGTTCCAAGAATTACAGTCTGGCTTAATTTTATTGAAGGCGCAGAAACCAGTGCAAAATCTTTCTCCAGCTGACACTTGCTAACGAAGCATTTTCAACCCATGTTTATAAAACGTTTTTTTTATTTTCACCAATAGAACACCTTCTAAAAGTTTGTTACATTCTTCGAGAATCACTTGTGTAATATAACGTTAATGAATACAGTTTTGTGAAGGTTTTTAAAATATTCTGATCTTGTTTTTTTTGTTTTTTTTTTTAAATTATGTTAAATAATTGAAATAAACAAGTAACAAAAATTACAAACAGATATATCTACAACTAATTATGGTATAATTTACTTATTTACTTTTATGATGACTTAAATTAATATGTTTTGGAAAAGAATTAAAATTCTGTATAACTTTATAATATAATTAATCTCACTATTATACATGTATAATGAGACCACTTTTTCGTTTCTTCCCGATAACCCCGAAAAGATTTGAACAAATTATTACGAAATTTTAACTGTAGTTTTTTTTATGACAACCCGAAATGTTTACCACAGTTCAAATTTCACCGATATAAATCATAAATAAAAAATAAAAAAAATAGAAATAAATAACCTAGAACTTCTTTTAGTAAACTGAATGTCATTGTCTATATTGATAAATACTGTTTATATCATCTGTCATCGTCAACATCATCTTCTTCTTCAGATAATTATTACATGATTTACTACATTTAATGTCAATGTCTATAAAAAATCAATTGTGTTATTATCATAATATACGAAAAAACAAAATTAGTTTGATAATAAAATTAAAGGAAACGACCACTATATATTTATTTAATGACTGAAAAGTTGTTATTCATCCAAATCAATCCATTTCATCCGGTAATAACGATAACTCTGAGAGCAACAAATTACACGTAATTGCTAAAAAAACTCTTACGCAAACTTTTATTTCCGATGATCTCACTATTTCCCAGTCAGAAATGCACTGATTTTCAGAGTACAAAGCAGTACATTACGTTCGATTAACGAGTAAACCATCCACACAAGCATCCAGTCACAACTCTGACTCACTGCAAAAGCGCATAACAAAAATACACCAGTACACAGTCAATATAACCTCAAATAGAGATTATATTGTCTATTGTCGACATTAAATGAGCGTAAATGAAAAACGACTATACCAATCTTCATCAAAATTTCACATACAAAACGTCAAATAAACTGCTATAGCATATCTAAATTTCAACTGATTTAGTAATTTTGGAAATTACTGTTTTTATTTACTGTAATTTTTTTTTACTATCAGAGGTTAATAATCAATATATTTAATTTAAAAAAAAAGAAAGTTAAAAAAACGAAATGAAGTCGGATTTTAACCGATGAGCCTCCCCTTTGTAAAAAAAAATATTTCATTAATTAAAATTTTATTTGGGTACAACTCTGAAAAAAATGAAATTAAGTACCACTTATGACATCGTCGAAACGCTCTCAATGAGGGCTTATTACTGCAGTTAAGAAAAACTTCAAAATCCAAATTTTTTGGATTTGGAGTTTCTGCAACAGTTTTGGTAAAGTCTATTGCAGTCAAAAGGGGAGATGCACAACTAGATGTTACATTACTCCTAAATCCACAATTTGAACAGCTAATCGTTTTTGAACTATTGGAGATGTACACAGTACGTACGTACAGACGTCACGCCGGAACTAGTAAAAGTGGATTCAGGAATGGTCAAAATGGGTATTTCCGTTGAAATCTGAAAACCGAAATTTTTCGCGAACACAATATTTCCTTTACTTCTTACAAGGAAATAAAAATGCGTAACGTACTAGCGAAATGTACCGTCTCCTGTAAACCGACACAAGTGTTTGTCTTAGTTTCCCGGTTGTTTGTTTGTTTCCCTTTTTCTTTTTTTAATTATTCAAGCAAACTATGTTAAATTATATTAAGAGTATATAATAATAAAAATAATAATTATTATTATGAAGTATTATTAGAGAAGATCGATATATAACAGTTAAAAAATTGCAATAAAATGAAGTACACTTTCTTTCTGGTTAAAAAGAGCATTCTGGTTAAAAAAAACTATTTTAAATAAAAAACCTTATAAAATTAATAGTTAATTTAACTGTTTTCTGTTATAACTAATCTCAGAGAAAATGATAAACAAATAAATATGAAAATCTCTTAAGGATTATAATAGTTCTTTTAACCTTACCATTAAAAAAACGGTTAATTTTATACTTGCTACAAATGATGAGAAAATAGAGAAATGAACTCATGACTAATATCAATGTTTCTGGTAAAATTTTACAATTGGCTCAATAAAAATTTTTTATGAGTAAAATATGCTCCCTTCTTGATTAAAATAAAACTTAAATAATATTCCGATACCTTTATGATTAGATGGACGCCCACATCCGTCATGAAACTAAATTTTGAATGGGATTTTTGCTTTCGTCCAGCAATCTTTGCATAAT
The DNA here is from genome assembly GCF_047948215.1 of Lycorma delicatula. NCBI lineage: Eukaryota > Metazoa > Arthropoda > Insecta > Hemiptera > Fulgoridae > Lycorma > Lycorma delicatula. The sequence goes on along the minus strand of NC_134460.1, from coordinate 104,823,086 downwards.
TAGTTCTTTATACGTATCATGGCACTCTTTTCTTTATAATTGAACTGTTCTTATCTAAAGATTAAAAATTTCAAATTTTATTCAAAATTACTTATTTTTTTAAGTAGTGAAGTGATTCATCACAGAAGCTTACAAAAGAAAGCTCGTACGTGGGAATATGAAAATTTGTACTGTATGTATAAAAATACCGTGCCTGACCAGGATTCGAATCGGGGACCTCCAAATGAAAGACTGAGACGCTACCCCTCCGCCACGGAGATTTTAACTCCTCTTGTTTAATTTTATATTCTAAAAATCGAATAATGAAAGCGAAGTATTATGACTTGAACACTGAGCAAAAAAAAAAAAAAATCAATCAAGTAGTAGCACAGAAATCAATTAAATTAAGAAATAATAAGATCTAACATTTTATAAAAGAAAGTCTATTATAAAGATTTTTAAACTACAGATTTAAATTCAATAATTCTGGGTCAATTATCTGCTTAGTTCATGTTATATTGGAAGGACTCACAGCCGATGAATGTATGACCCCTGTCCATTATAATGCCAGTCATACTTATTCAATTTTTCTGTGGATTTTTTTATAATCTAGTGACTATTCAATGAACCTACGATATTGATAAGATGAAGACCTCTATGAATACAATACCTCAATCTCTAGACCGTATATACCTAATTGGATTGGTGCATGAAATGAAAGTTAAATTATTTCCTTCAATTGAAACTTTAACTTCCTCCTCTCAGCTCCTGGTTAAAATATATAAAATAAGAACTTCTAAGTGTGCTTGTGTAAATTATTATTATTTGCCTGAAGAATAATTTGATCTACATCAATGCTATGAGTACATGTAGTTATGCAAACTCAAGGAAACATTGAAAGGCGTCCTAGAGTTACGAATTTTGGGATAGTTAAAGATAATATTAATAAGTAATAAAATATAATATTTTAAAAAAAGAACAAATTTGTAAACTGTTTGATGATTATGTAAGAAATAATTCATAATAATTGATTTACTTTCAATTCATAAGAAAAATCTTTTTAAACCACTTATCGAATTCTATTAAAACATGAGGTAAAAATCTTTCTATTTTTACATAAACTCTGTAATGAAATAACCACATGATATACAGAAAAAGCTGTTTTATTTATAAAAGAGTGATTTTTTCAAAGATGAAATAAAAATTAAATAAGCTTTACCTTTGTCTATGTTTCATTGACAATGTTACATTTCTGTAATTCAGATGTATGCATATGGTTTCCCATAAAAGAAAAACTACATTTTTACATAACGTTTAATAAACATATTTAAAAATAATTACTGCAATTTTAATTAAAAGAAGAGACTTACTTAATTATCTACCTAACAATCTCTTTATTATTAATGCCTACACTGATATATAAAGACTAAAAGACTTATAAAGTACAAGTACTTGTTATCCATCTGTAAAAGACGAACCTTGTTGATCTAACACGTGTCTTTTCTTGCCTAAGTCAACGCCTGTTTTTCTCTTTACTATTATTATTACTCTTTGTAGAATCTGTTTGATGTTTTCCTCTTTTACGATCTGACTCTTCTACCGTCTTCTTTTCTTTTTCTTTTCATACATTTATTTTTCTTTTGTATGATAACAATGACAACGATGACAACACTTCGTGTGCGATTTTTCTTCTGTTTATCATGTCACTATTAAATGTAATACTTCAAAGTATAATACACAAACATATTTAAAACTGATAATTATAAAAAAAAGATAGTCTCCATTAAAAAAAAACTTTTTTTTCTTTTAGAAGATAAAATGATGTATTCTTTTATATATTCATATAAACGGACGATTATTTGATTAATACAAAGATGTAATATAATCCACTTAGTAATAAAGATGTTTGGTACATCTGTCTATAAAAGAAAAAAACTAATATTTAAGTATTATTCATTACGTAGCAATGTAATTTGTAAATTCATAATAATGTCAAATAATAATATATTATATCAAACTCGATTACTGTATTTGTAGTAGACGATATGATGCAGTACAGTTACTTGATACTTCATTTACTAAAGAGTGTAAATAATGAAGTAATTTTACGTTGCCTTCTTCAGTTAATCAAATATAATGACACATATAAGTATGATAAGCATTGTGAAATATATGTGACGTTAAGCTATCGTAACATCTTCATTTTATTTATTACAAAGACAGATCATCACTATTATTATAAGAGAACGAAACATTAAATAGTGCTAACTATATTACAGATAGTTATAAGAAAGACCGAAAAATTGTTTAAAACAAACCCCTTTACGTGAGAAACAATGTATTATGTTGTATTATTTTTAATACTGCTAAACATTATGGGATAAATATACATTTTAAGGAAGAAATAATTTTATTTTTCCAAACAATATCTTCGAAGATCACTATTGCTACCATTTTTTATTCTTTAAGTTAATTTTATGATTTGATAATAATTGTTTCACAGTTTTTTATAAATGCTTAAAAAGTATTAAGTAATTAAGTAGATTATTAATTTAGAAAAAAATACTTCAGAGAGAGCTGCCTAGTGATGCTGGCGGAATATCTGTTGATAATATTATTCCTTAAATGTTTAAAAGAAATTAGTCGGCGGAGAGAAAATCGTGGCAATACTCATACGGAAGAAAACAGAAGAGGAAGTAGAGTAGAATAGAACAGCTTGCAAGGCTAATCAGTAGGTACCTCTGCTTGCGAAGTTAGCCGCTGATAATGATACCTCTTTTTCTGTTTAGCCTCCGGAACCACCGTAAGGTATTACTTCAGAGGATGAATGAGGATGATATATATGAATGAAGTGTATTCTTTTACAGTCTCAGATTGACCACTCCTGAGAAGTGTGTTTAATTGAAACCCAACCACCAAAGAACACCGGTATCCACGATCTAGTATTCAAATCCGTAAAAAAATGAACTTCTTTTACTAGGATTTGAAACTTAAAACTCCCGACTAGATGGACCTTAGGGAAAGTACTACAACGTTAAATTTGGTTGGAGAACCCGAAATACACTCATAATGCTGAGGTATGCAAATTTTGGCGTGTCCGGTATATTGTTGTGTGAGAGGAAGGAGTTTTAGCTGGTGCAATTCCGCCACTATGTTATGTCTGTCAAAGATTTCTCCTCCACCATCGAGAAAAAAATTTGTCTTTTTCTCAAGATTTTAAATTTTTATAAAAGTGTTGTTTTAAAAAGTAATGTAATTACGAAGCTAATTTAATTAAATAATTCTTCATTATTTTCTTGCACGAAGTAAAGGAAGTATTGTTGTCGTGAAAAATGTGGTTTTCAGATTTCAGCGGAAATATCCATTTTGACCATCCCTGAATCCATTTTGACTAGTATCGACGTGAAGTCTGTACGTACGTATGTATCTCGCATAACTATAAAACGATTAGCGTAGGATGTTGATATTTTGGATTTAGAAGTGTTGTAACATCTAGTTGTGCACTTCCTTTTTTGATTACAATTGACTTAACCAAAAGTGTCCAAAAAAAAGCCTTTTTTTTAACTGTAGTAATAAGCCCTCATTAAGAGATTTTCAACGATATATCATAAGTGGTATTTATTTTCATTGGAGTTATAGTCAAATGAAGTTTTAATTAATGAAATATTTGGATCTTAGGGGAAGGCACATCGGTTCGAATCAGACTTTTTTATATTTCTTTTTTTGCAATTTAAAAATATTTATTTATTAACAATTAACCTTTGATTATAAAAAAAAATTACGACAAGTAGTAATAATTCAATAATAACAACAAAAAAAGAAAATATGAAAAAATCACAGATATTATTAAAGAAATAAAATTTTATCTACTTTTCATTAATGTAATATTATCTACTATAATGTAATATATTATCTACTTTTCATTAAATGGCAGAAAGGCTCCTGAAATAGACGGAATACCTGTAGAATTACTGCGCAGTGCAGGTGAGGAAGCGATTGATAGATTATACAAACTGGTGTGTAATATTTATGAAAATGCGGAATTTCCATCAGACTTCAAAAAAAGTGTTATAGTTATGATACCAAAGAAAGCAGGGGCAGATAAATGTGAAGAATACAGAACAATTAGTTTAACTAGTCATGCATCAAAAATCTTAACTAGAATTTTATACAGAAGAATTGAGAGGAGAGTGGAAGAAGTGTTAGGAGAAGACCGATTTGGTTTCAGGAAAAGTATAGGGACAAGGGAAGCAATTTTAGGCCTCAGATTAATAGTAGAAGGAAGATTAAAGAAAAACAAACCAACATACTTGGCGTTTATAGACCTAGAAAAGGCATTCGATGACGTAGACTGGAATAAAATGTTCAGCATTTAAAAAAAATTAGGGTTCAAATACAGAGATAGAAGAACAATTGCTAACATGTACAGCAACCAAACAACAACAATAACAATTGAGGAACATAAGAAAGAAGCGCTAATAAGAAAGGGAGTCCGACAAGGATGTTTCCTATCTCCGTTACTTTTTAATCTTTACATGGAACTAGCAGTTAATGATGTTAAAGAACAATTTAGATTCGGAGTAACAGTACAAGGTGAAAAGATAAAGATGCTACGATTTGCTGATGATATAGTAATTCTAGCCGAGAGTAAAAAGGATTTAGAAGAAACAATGAACGGCATAGATGAAGTCCTACGCAAGAACTGTCGCATGAAAATAAACAAGAACAAAACAAAAGTAATGAAATGTAGTAGAAATAACAAAGATGGACCGCTGAATGTGAAAATAGGAGGAGAAAAGATTATGGAGGTAGAAGAATTTTGTTATTTGGGAAGTAAAATTACTAAAGATGGACGAAGCAGGAGCGATATAAAATGCCGAATAGCACAAGCTAAACGAGCCTTCAGTAAGAAATATAATTTGTTTACATCAAAAATTAATTTAAATGTCAGGAAAAGATTTTTGAAAGTGTATGTTTGAAGTGTCGCTTTATGTGGAAGTGAAACTTGGACAATCGGAGTATCTGAGAAGAAAAGATTAGAAGCTTTTGAAATGTGGTGCTATAGGAGAATGTTAAAAATCAGATGGGTGGATAAAGTGACAAATGAAGAGGTATTGCGGCAAATAGATGAAGAAAGAAGCATTTGGAAAAATATAGTTAAAAGAAGAGACAGACTTATAGGCCACATACTAAGGCATCCTGGAATAGTCGCTTTAATATTGGAAGGACAGGTAGAAGGGAAAAATTGTGTAGGCAGGCCACGTTTGGAGTATGTAAAACAAATTGTTGGGGATGTAGCATGTAGAGGGTATACTGAAATGAAACGACTAGCACTAGATAGGGAATCTTGGAGAGCTGCATCAAACCAGTCAAATGACTGAAGACAAGAAAAAAAAAATACTTTTCATTTTAAAAAAAATGTGTGTGTAATTTTATAGGCGTACAAGGAAGTCATATGAAGCCCACATCAGATTTTTTTTTAAATTAATTGCTTTACTTGTTAATGAATTTCAAATAAAATATTTGTTTAATTATATTTTGTTTCATTTGTAAGGATATAAAATTAATCACATTTAATTAGATAATAAAATTATACATCTAGCTTCAAAGTTAAATAAATAGTCATTATTGTTCCGTATGTATTGTTTAAAAAAAAATATTATTAGTGCACTTTATTGGCTTGCAAAAATTATATTTTATAATAAATATTAGTAAATTTATTAATTATTATTAATTAATAATGTTTTTTACGTATCAGTAAAAATATTAAAGCAGTTTTTACTACATAAAAATGTATTTTTATTACGATGTTATAAAAAATACATATAACAAGTCTTATGTTATAAAAATACATAATCATATGTAACATATGATTATGTGTAGTATATTCACATAATCATTTAATATAATGCCATTACTAAAAATTTGTTAAAAAACACTATTAAGAGGTTGTTTGTTTTTCTTTTTAATGTTTAGGAATGAAATTATTGGTTTACTTGTACGTAGCAACCGAGATTGGTACCATTTTTTCAACCGATTCTGTTAAAATGATGATAATTTTATACCCTAATTGTAACCCAAACCAGGTTTTAACGACTTTTAACAAATTTAAAAGGTTTGGAAAAATGTTCTTGATACATAGTAAATAGATTAGGATGTAAATAAAAAATTTACTTTTTACCTATAAGAAATGCATGATTATTTTAGTGTTATATCTGGCAACTGATTAAATTATTTAGTCTGAAAATTTTACATTCCCTTACTAACAAAAAACTAAGAAAAAATAATGCAATTATTTAAAAATTGTAGCCTATAAAAATAAGGAGCTATAAAAGCAAAGAATAGGTTGAAAATAAAAAAAAAGCTAAAGAGAGGAAAAACACTAGTTAGTAAGATTATACGATAGAATTTCAATAAACGTATTGTAGATAATGCAGAATTTTTTACCGAAAGTTTAGATAGATGTCTAATATTTTTCTGGCTGCAAATTGGAAAAACATGTACGTTTAAAACTTATTGTATTTCTTCCATATCATACATAAACATATATTCACCAACAGTATCAAGGGAATATTTTATTTTAAATAAATTCCACCAACAAGATGAGATTTTTAAATTTATTTTACATTACGAACACATTAATACGAGTTGGTATAAATTATCTATATAAAAAGTATAAAGAAATAAAATCAGTTTATTTGTTAAATTTATACCACATTAATAAAAACTTATCGTTACCTATATATGTAAGGTATAAACATTTGACTGCATTGAACGTAAAAGTAATAATGATATTTAAAAGAAAAATATTCCGAAAGATTTATAGAGATATTGGAAAAAGCGAAAATAAATAATTTAGCTAAAACAAATAAAATTTACTGAAGAGAAAACATACTTAAATCTCTACAAGTAAAAATGAAAAAATCAAATAACTAGAGCACAGGTACTTTCACACACGAATTTCACACCGGAATGAGAAAGAATGGGAAAAAAGATAGAGTGAGAAAAGAGGTATACTCAGACATCGATGTCTACAGGATGACATCGATAATTATTTTATAAAAGATATTTATTATCTTTTATTATCGATTTTTATTATTTTGTTACTATTATTATTTTTTAAAAGAATTAAAAATAATAATAGTTAATTAAATTTATTAAAACTATGTTTTTTGGCAGATTATTTTATAGAAATATCTCTATATTTATTTTTATTTAAAATTACAATATTCTAATAAAGAATAAAATTAAAAATAATAAAATTAAAATTAATGAATTTTTAAACTCAGATGAGAAATTATAGAAACAATTTTACTAAAAAAACAAAAACAAATTACTAAAAAAACAAATTTCATGACCTAAGATTTTGAAATCTTAGAATCCAAAAAATAGACGACACTTAATAATTGCTTCATAAATTTTTAATTTAGTATTAATGAATTCATCTATCAAGATCACGGCATAAAAATCAAAATTGTTTTTTTATGATGAGAATCATCATTTTAAATTAAGTGAAGAAATTAAAGGAAATATCCGTTTGTATTTGTACTTTCTTAAGTGTTTTTTAACCGTAACAATTTTCTCGTAAAGAGAAAAATATCTGCTTATTTTAAGCAAGCAGTAAAAATTAAAAAGTACTAGTTGTGTTTATTTTTACAGTCGAATTCTATAACATATTATCTTAAGTAAATTGTACTCAAAACTTTTAAAAATAATAATTTAATTAAATTTGTTAAAACTGTGTTTCGTCATTTTACTATAGAAATAATTTCTTTTTCTTAAGTTTATTAAAAATTAAAATGTTTTTATAAAGCATATCATTAAAGTTTATAATATAAAAATGAATTATTTTTAAACTAGAAATAAAATCTTAAATCTTTATTTATTTTTTACTCTTTCCAGCTGCTAAATTTATTAATCCTTTTCTCCTGTAATAGAAATTTTATTCAAAACCTCATGAATATCTATTTTAATATTTTTCTGCGAGGTAGTATTTTTTATCGAGGAATAAAATACTTTATTCCTTACTATTGCTGCTGTATAAGTTTTAATGATGATTTTTTTTTTTCAATTTCGATAAAATTCTGTGCCTTTGTAGTCTGCAAACATCAAGCAAAAGTATTAACAGTTTATATTAAACCGACGAGGTAGCTCTAAAGTAAAGACCGCTGGGAAATTTCTCTCCTTAAGTTTGGCACAGCTGAGTCGTTCATGTCCAAGCTATTAATCTACACAATGCATTGTTGTCTGTAAATTGTCACGTTGTATTATCTTTGATTACGTGCGAGTTATTACGTTACAAAATGAATAGGAAAATCAATGCTGCCGCAGACTGTGAAATACGTGGATTCATACGTTTTTTAAACCATCAAAACTTTAAGCCGGCTGAAATTCTTAGGCAATTGGTTGCTGAGTATGGTAATAATGTAATGAATGAAAGAAACGTCAGAAAATAGTATGAAAGGTTTAGAAATAACAAGATTAATGTGCATGATGAAAAGCGTTCGGGGAGGCCCTCAGTAATCACCGAGGATTGCTGAAACGCATCGATGATGAAATCAGAAAAGATCGTCGCTCAACGATTTCCGACCTGGCCCTTCTTTTTCCTCATGATTCAAAAGCTGTTAATGGTTGCATTGTTCATAACCATTTATGCATCGAAAAGGTAAGTGCACGTTGGGTGCCGCACGTCTTAACGGAACGTCACAAAAAAATCCGAATAGGATCTGCTTTGGAATTTTTGATGCGCTACACAGAAAAAGGTGATGAGTTCCTTAATTCGATTGTTACCGGCGATTAAATGTGAATTCCGTATTACACGTCAGAGAGAAAACGGCAGTCTCAATTGAATGGCGACATCCTCAATCATCAACCACACCAATGGCCACAGCCATTTGTGCGCAAACTGATAGCCAGTCTTTTAGGAGAAGCCTACTGTCTTTTTAGAAGCCTACTGCAAAACTCTACGTAAGTTACGACGCGCCATTCAAAATCAGCAACATGAGCGGCTGACCGATTGCGTCATCTTGCTGCACGATAATGCAGATCCACATGTTGCGGGTTCGACACGTGATTTACTGAGAACATTTGGATGGGAAATTTACGATCACCCACAATATAGTTCGGACTTAGCACCTTCTGATTACCAGTTGTTAGGGAAATTGAAAGAATTATTGAGTGGTAAGCGATTCGCGGGTGACGATGAACTTAAAAATGCTGTTAAGCTTTGGTTAAATGGACTGGCAACAGAAGAATACGACGAAGTTATATTGAAGCTGGTGTATCGCTACGATATATCTATTAATTCATTTGAGAGAAAGAATATTTATACAGTTTTAAAAATAAATATTTTTACAACGAAATGGTCTTTACTTTAGAAATATCCTCTCGTAATTGTATCACTAGATCTATTACTGGTTTTTTTGTCTCATATTTAACATCTTCTTCGTATTTAACCACTTTTGAATGGTCAGAAAATGTGCACGCTTAATTTTTTACGATTTTTCTTTAAGTCATATATTACAATTCGCTAAATTATCTTACACTTGCCGGCCTCCGTGGCACAAGTGGTATTGTCTTGGTCGGTGTTCTCGGATTTGAATCCCGGTCAGACATGGCATTTTCACATGCTAAAAAATTATCATTTCATCACAACCTCTGAAACAGTACATAAAAGTGGTCCCGGAGGCCAAAAAAAGAAGAAGTTATCTACACTTCATCAGTTCTACTCAATGGTAAAACAACTTATTCTTTTTTAATGTTTGCCATTTCTATTACGGTATCACCTAGTTAATACGTGTTTCATCTCTTTTTCTATAAAAAGTATCCTTTAACCTTCCGTCGGGCTCAATGTGTTGAATTATATGCAGTGAAAACTACGCTTGTATAAAGAGTACTCGACATACTCGGTGGAACAGGAAAGAACTTACAAATCAATCATGATACAATACAGAACGGTTTACGAATGCGTTAAAATTATATATAATTTTTAACAAACTACGTATAGCTTAAGCACAAAATATTCTGTAGGAAAAATCATAATAATCGTTCATTCTTCTTCTTTTCGTATCCAAACCGCAGGTCAGATTTATTTTCCTTTTTCCATCAGTTGTATGGCTTTGTCAGCAGTAATCTTGGTGCCCGACTCTAAAACTTTCTCTTCCGCGAAAAGTACTCCATTCAGCGGGCAGCGGATAAGTCTTGGTAATCCTGTTTCTCCCCGCATTCACAAGACTCACTTTCATTTAGATTACATTTCTTAAACATTTCTTAGTTGTGGCACAATCAGTTCATAAACAGTTTAACATTTTCCACTTAAACCATTGTAGTTTTCTTCCAACATCTATATCCTCTTTTATCAGGCACGTTAAAGTTATGTCCGCTCATATATTTTCAGTCTCGCTCCCCTTCAGTGGCTTTGATTTGAGGATGAAATGTAGTAAAGTCGTGTAACATATTTAATAATGCAAATTGTTTTACAAATTATTAATATTTGAAGCTAATCTCTCAAAGAAGAGTCCCAAGATTATTGGAAGAAATATGTAAAGCAAGCAGAATTAATAATTATACATTTTAAATAAACTGATAAAAAAAGTAATTCAACTACCATTTATTTTTTTAATACTAAGCAATATATTAATTGTTATAAAGTATATTAAACCACTTTTTTTTAAGTTTTTTGTACAACTAAAATAGCTTTTATTTTACGTAGATTTTTTTAATCCGTAAATTTATTGATAAAAGGTTGTAATTTATAGGTTGTATTTATACTCGTAATTAGAAAGAATTAAAATATTGCTGAATTCATAATGTTAGTAATGAGAGAAGAGAAGAAAGATTTTAATTAGGGATTTCAAAATATAAAAGAAGAAACGAACCCTAAAGGTTAATATTTACGGTAGCCTGTAATACCAAGTTTTATCTTAATGACAGATACATGATAAAATAAAATCTTTAAAATGTTCTCGGTAGCAGGATAGTTTAATTGGTCGTAGGTTTTATACTAAAAAAGGGTTAATTAATATATAAAGAAGTACTGGAGTAAAATATGGTATAAAAATATTAGTGAAGATGTAGGATGAAGCAAGTATGTTATGATTAAAAAATCAGCGCAGAGATGAAGGAAATTTAGTGCATCAAATGAAAATTGCATTTAAAAAATAAATACATGACAAGTAAATAAGGAAGTTCATTTTTACCAATCTCCTAGTTTCCAGACATAGTAACTACCTTACTTGTTGTCTTTAGTTCTTAAGAAAACGTCTTTTTTCACCGGCATATAAGATAACAAATATATTATCCTGATACTAAGAAGTAACACGATAAAATTGTTTTAAATTTTAATAAATAGGATATAACATGGAGCGGGAATAATTTACGTGTCGCTGATTTTTTTTCAATCATTTATTTATAGTCGCATCAACGACTAAACAAAAAAGTCTGAAGTGGACACCATTTGACATCCTTGTACGCCTATTAAATTACATCAACACATTTTTTTTTTTAATGAAAAGTACATAAAATTTTATTTCATTAATAACTTTTGATACTTCTTTATTTCTTTTTTTTTTTGTTATTGCATTATTATTTATTGTAATATCTTTTTACAATCAGAGATGAATAATTATTAATAAATCAATATATTTAAAATTAAAAAAAAAATTACCCAAAAATTTCATTAATTAAAATATTATTTGGCTATAACTCTGGAACCAATGAAAATAAGTACCACTTATGGCCAAATGTTTTTGAATTTTGGGCTTTTTTGGACACTCTTGGTCTAGTCGATTGCAATTAAAAGGGAAGCTGCACAACTAGATGTTACTCCTAAATCCCAAATTTCAACATCCTACGGCTAATCGTTTTTGAGTTATGCGAGATACATACCGCCGAAACTAATCATAAAGGATTCAAGGATGGTCAAAAGGGATATTTCCGTTAAAATCTGAAAACTGAAATTTTTCACGATCACAATACTTCCTTTCCTTTGTACAACCAAGTAAAATGTCTTGCCATTAGCGACTTAGTATATGTACGAATATAACTGAGCTGTAACCATGTAGAGTTTCAGGTCGACCATTCCTTTTTTTTCTGTTTAGCCTCCGGGAATTACCATTCAGGTATTACTTCAGAGAATGAAATGTATGAGTGTAAATGAAGTGTAGTCTTGTATAGTCTCAGTTCGACCATTCCTGAGATGTGTGGAAAATTGAAACCAAACCACCAAAGAACACCGGTATCCTCGATCTAGTATTCATCCATCCAATCCCTATAAAAGTAGCTGCCTTTACTAGGACTTGAACGTTGGAACTCTCGACTTCCAAATCAGTTGATTTGGGAAGACGCGTTTACCACTAGATCAACCCGGTGGGTTAGGTCGCCCATTCCTAGCCCACCTAGGGTTAACTTGTCACCTGTCCTCAGGTGTTAAACCACCTGAGAACAGGTTCGGGCTTTCTAACGTAATACCCACATTCAACTTGGAATTGTTTGTGGGTGTAATTATCCAACTAAAGTATATAGACCGTATTGCACAGTAGAAGTATCTGTGAAGGATATAGGAACATTCCTATATCAATGTTTTCTTTTTTATTAAAAAAATAAATTTCCTTTTTAATAAAGATATAATCATTTTGTATAGAAACAGAGACGCATGAGCAAAAGAATTAAAATCATTTAAATTCTTTATTTAATTAGGTCTAGGAAAATTTTATTCTATAATTCTTCTATTTATTTTTTCGATTTTTAAAAAAGATATATATATATATATATATATACATCTAAGTAAATGGTGAATTTTATATAAATCTGAGAAAATATTATTTTATAAATATATTTTATGACTTTATCACCGCTGATTACTACTGTAATTATAATTCCCTAAGAAAATAATTATGTATTCTTTTCTATTTTTCCAACTCTTAGAGTCACTTCCGTTATGTTTTTAAGCACACTGAATTAATTTACTCATTAGTATAATTATTTTTAATTATTAATCTTTAAATAGTTTTGATATTTACTTCTAAAAATTAAAAAAAAAATTTGTCTATTCATATTTGGTTTCTTTTTACAGATATAATCTGAAAATCACCGTAAAGGGAATACGGATTCCTAGCTAACTTATTGTTAACGTTCGGTTGTTTAATAAATTTTCATGGTATATGATAAAAATAATTGTTACTAACTGTTTATAAGTTTCATCCTTACATTTTTTGTAAGGATGAAATTCTCCTTACAGTCCGATCAGAAATTTGCAACGCAGCAGGATGTTTAACAGCTGAGACGTGGAGATTACGTAATTGCTTGTCTCACTGATTCAATATTTCCGAGAGTTAGAACGCTTCGTGGCCTACCTGGTGGTTTCCTCTTCAAAGCTGAACCGGTAGCTCTGAAACTGGACACCCATAACTTAATTGTCTTCTTATCAGTTACCAAGGCGTACAGACCTCGCCGAAAGTGTGAACGAAATAATCGCTACTTATTGATAACAGAATCACCATTTTTAAAATACGTTTCAATAATCAAATCGCGATGCTCACCACTTCACTTCATGCTTGTAACTGAAATGGCAAGACAATAGCAACAAGATGGCGTGCCGATATTAGGTCCTGTATTGTTAGCACTCCACCAGCAGCGGTGGGAAATCAGGGAATTATTTTTGCCAGACTCTTTATATATGTGTGTATGTATGTATGAGTAAATATGTATTTATATACAGGTGTCCAACGAAGAAACGGAGAAACTTTTAGGACATGTTCTACTGGTGAAAATAATTAAATATATATCCATACAAACATAGGACTGGAAATGCTTTTTTTCCAGTTACTGCTAGCGAAATATTTCGCTCGGATTTCAGCTCTCTTAATAGTCCTACAGCAATTTTTTGGATCAAATTAAGGTGTAAAGTTGATGGTTTCTTATGTAATTTGAGCTGGGGAGAAAGGTAAAATAGGTATCAGAACTGTAACTTCAATCATTTTTATGATATCGTTCGTAAGACACAAAATTCCGTGTCAGAAAACATTTTTTTTTTTACATTTGTAGTACGATAGCTTTGTTAAATGACTAATGCGGTGGACTTAGTAACAAAACTTCAAGAGAATTTAATTCTAATAAAATTAACGTAAATACAGCTGATAAAAAATAAATAAAATGTTTAAAATTCGGTTTTTTATTGAAGCAAAATAGATAGAAAATCGTATTATTCTTTTTATACCTAATAAACATTCTTTTTAAAAACAAAAACACTAATTACTGAAAATTTTTAAAGAAATACAAAATTTAAATTTATATCCATTTTTTAAAAATTTTTATTTATAATTTAATTTTCATATTCATTGTAGCAACAATAATATGAAAAAAATAAGTATATTTGGAAATCTTAACTTATAACAAAATGGAAATTTGAATCTGTATATTTCCTGAAAATAATTTTTTTTCATACTTTTTTGGAACATTTTGTTTGCTTTTTGTATTGATTTACATATGCTTCATTAATTATAGGTTAAATATATAAAAATTAATAGATATATTATTATTAATTAATGCTTTAATTTCTATTAATTTATCAATTTTTTTGGCTAAAAAGCTTTTATCACCATGAGTATTATTAGTTCTGATATTTTTTTAATATAATTATGATCTCAGCAATTGTCCGTATATCTATCCTTTTTCCTTTAGACTTACAATACGGTAAATCAACAATATTATATTTTAAAATTCTTTATAATTTATCTCTCTCCTACTGTTCATGTTTTGCTGGAATATATTATTATACTTAACACAAATATTTAAAAATTTTGTTCATTTGAATGATGCAGTACACTAATATTTATAGCACTAAAAGTCATAATTGAATATTTACGTTTTTTTTTAATTACCCTGAAGAACTTATTATTAAAAGTTATAAATAGTTATATAAAAAAATGAATAGATTTATTTCATAATAAAATCTACGTTGACGTTGAAAAACTGAAGAAAACGATTTAGTAAGAATGATAAATAAGGTTGTATAAAAAATGGAATGGAATATAGTCGAGCGGATAAATAAGGAATTGAAGTGTTAAGTTAAAATCAATCAGTTCAGCGAGTGAAGTGACTGAAGTGGATTGATGAAGTAAGTGAACGAGTTAGCCGGTACACTATGTGAAGAGTAGTAGGAGGAGAAGGTTGTCAGCAATGCAGTCGAGTCCGCCACGAAATGAAAAGAAACGAACAAAACTTAACATGGCGTAATTCGTATATTCTTACTCGTACGATGAGGCTGTCCACGTGCATTTTCTTTATTTCTGCTAAAGGCTTTTATTTCCTTCGATTTGGAATTGCGATCTCGCTTGACTTGTAGCCTTATTTTTCTTTCCCCATACCATTCGATATTTTTGGTCAGTTATTTGAGCCACCCTTTTCCTATATCTCTTCTTCATCCACCCCTTCTAAACCACCCGTCAACCCCCCTCGACAACGGTCTCTCATACACGATCGTCCGTTCGTTCAGCCGTCCGTTAAAATAGCAAGCAAGCCTTCATAGAGAGCTGAGTAAATATTTTGCCGAGTTCTGATGGGAAACTCAACCGACCGGCAGGGCTACCATTTTCAACTGCCTTCCCTACTACTTCCCCTACTTTTTCTCCTTCCACTATGACCATCATTCATGTACCTTCTACACATATACACTCACGCGCGTGCACACACATACATATATATAAAAATACATACATATATATATATATATATATATATATATATATACACCTACCTAGATAGCCTCGTTCAGTTTTCCTCACATAATTTAAAAATATGCTCTCTCTTTTTCGAATCTCATTTCTTATTGGCTCAGCAAAAATTCTCAACTAAAATACATTCTATCTCAAATGTAGAAATACCAATACACGATAACCAAAATAAATATTATGTTTTACTCAGATATATAAAATGAAAATTCTACAAAAAATAACACTAGTATGTTATACACAAATAGAACAAAATTATTAGTATATTATTGTTTTTAGATCGGCAAAAACTAATAAATGGATTATATACGATCGTAATGAGAGAATATTAATAATTCCAAATTTATTTAATAAAATTTATTTACTAAATTTATTTATTTATAAATAAATATATATTTAATAAATTTATTTATTAAATTTATTTAAGAGAATTCTTCTTTTTCCACCACAAAATAAATACAAAACTATATAAATAACACAAAAAATATTAATTATGGTAAGGTAAGGTATGGTAAGGTAAGGTATGGTAAGGTAAGTAGCTAGGATTTCTTTTCGGAGGGGGGTAAGTGAGCTGCTGATGATGATAAAAAAATAATGAAAATCATTATATATTGAAACGGTTTTTTATATTTTATTGCGTTTGAAAAATAGAGAAAATATGCTTAGATTTAATACATTATTTACTACGCAAATAAGAATCAAAATGTTAGAATATAATTTTTTTTCATAATCCACATTTATACTTCACACTCACACACGTACACTTCAATAAAAGTTATGAATTGTTAGAAAGCTAGTATTCGATTTTTCTTTCTCGCCATAATATCCAAAACTTCATCAGGATCAAAAGTAATATATCTTTGCACTGACAAAGAAACTAACGAACTTAATCTTTCATCCTCTGTTATGCGCAATCGTTTTGACTCTCTACATTATGGAGAACGAGCGTTCAATAGTACATGTAGTTACCGGAAGAGCTGCTAAAATTTGCAAGACATAATGGATATTCGGAAAATATTGTTTATTGCAGCGATTTAATATTTCAATCACTTCTAGAACGCATTTTAAATTTAATGACTTTATCTCCTCGCAACAAATAAGATACTCTACTTAGAGGATAGATTCAAAACATTTATCATAATTCATCGCTAACATTTTAGTTATCCACTTTTCCAGAACTAGCTGAACCTGACATATGAACTTGAAAACTTTTTGAAGATTGTTGGAATGCCGTCTAGCTCCCTACACATGTGTTTGGAATGCGATAAGCAAGTGCTGCATTTTGGCTTGCGGTAAATCCCCAGTAATCAATTATTTTTATTAGTATTGCGTCAAAGTAAGCGCGGATGGCTTGTGCACCTGCTCGTCAAGGATGTCGGCGAGCTCACGACAGAGGATGTGAACGTGGAGAGCATACGGGTGACGCTGGGATCTGAAGACCCGGTCATGTTTACCTTGACTAGGCCATCTTTCGGCTCCACGAAGGTGGTGACGGTTACTGTCCCGACTAGTGATGCAGCGACCCTGCTGAAGAAAGGCAGGATACGGATTGGTTGGGTATCGAATAACCAGAGATGCTACAGGTGTTGATCAAGTGGACATCGGGCAGCTGCTTGTAAGGGTCGTTTGAAGAATATATTATGCTGTAATTGTGAAAAAGAAGGACCCCAGAAGAAGGATTGTAGGCGGGAGAGTAGGTGTACTGCTTTGAAGGTGCAGGGCTCTCATTCGGTAAGTGCAAGTGCAGGGCTTCCACGAAGACATGACGATCTTGCAGGAAAACGCAGGGAGGAGCCCTGTGGTTCACGTCGAGATAGTCGCAGTTGCCTGCAATCTATGAACATGTTGCCTTTCGGGCGAGTTTGGCTACGTTTCTTTTGGTGGTGGACGATCTGAGTCAATACCCGGACTGTGGGACTGATAATACAGTGGACCACGTTCCCCACATCTGTTCCCGACACGAGCTGTTAGGGAAATTGAGAGAATACATTCCTTTCTGGATCTCCGTATTAACTAGATACCACTCCACGAGGAGTGGTCTATAGTGGCGGGTTTTCTTCGCGCCCTTGCGGGTGTGTAGGTCTGCAGAGAAAATGTAATCGAGATGATCGATCGTGGTAGGATCCCGGGTGGCTAGGGTTCCGGCCTAGGCATTGAATTATGCGCCTAGGTAGGCGCATTGGTGGTGTCTGTGATTCGATTTGGGGCTCCTGCTGGTAGGGGTGGCGGCACGCTAGCCCGTGCGACCGGGGGCCTTGGCTTCGATCTGCCGGTGGTGGTCATGATCGTGACCTGGTAATGCACGCGAGACTCCATGATGGGGCCGGGTAAGGGTTTGCGGTGTTTGTCCCCGGCTCCTGCGCGGACCGGAATGAGGTTACGTTCCCCTTGTTAGGTGACCTAAATTGGTCGAATTATTTTAGTGTAGGTCTGAATTTCTATGTTGCGTAAGACATAATTTTGATTGGTATTTGTGTAGCACTGATTTACCTTTCAACTCGTTCGTTTTCCGAGACATTCACAGTCGCGAACGATGCAGTCAAATCTGGACTAGGCGCGGGATTCGCGCTTCCGCTGTTTCGGTCTATTAGTTTGAGGGAATCAAGTTAGGCTGGATGTGAAGATGTCTGTTTGAGGTCTATGTGAAGGCAAAGTTTGATTTATATATTACTGATGCAAATGTCTGCCGATGCAAATGTAAGGCAGAAGTAAGTAAGTAAGTAAGACAGGTGACTGTGGTTGAGAAGGATCTCAACCACAGTCACCTGGATGTGAATTGACCCGTACTCAGGTAGTTGGTGATGCTTCATCACATTTCTTATGAGCATTGCAGTATTTCCATACACTCTGCCATCAGGATGTTAGTCGTGCAGATTGAATAACTACACAGAGGAAAATAGTTACGATTATTGATATCTGTCTAAAAGAGCAGAACATCTAATGACTCGACCATCATTAAAATTTCTAGTTCCTGTCCTTTACCTTAAAAGGACATTTAAAAAATCTAGACATTAACAGTTTTTTCTGATTATCTTTTATTAGATTACCTATTCGGTTTACTACAAATTCTACGTTATATGTTAGCTTATCTTTGGTATCACCTTGTATGTCACGCTCAACAGCTGGTATGAGATCGAAGACAAGCGTTGAGATGTGCAGTTGGATCTCTAGTCGTTCCTTTACTTAATAAAGGGAAATTTGCATTGCTCAAGTCAAAAAAACAGTCCGTTTGTTCCGAGTCTCGATTAAAGAATGCTACTGTACTACAGTAGCAATTTTCGTATTAGGTTAAAGCCTTAGTTTCTATTGCCTTTCCAGGATTTCCTTATAAACCCTCAATCCTCTGTAGTTAGCGGGATGGTCCGATTGGCAGAGCGCACAAATAGCTGAAGTATTTCTTTTTTTCAGGACAGACGCAGTTCTATGACCTGTTGCAATTTAACACAGTGGTAAGGCCGCATTCAGTTTTTCTTTGTGTGACTATACCTTTGGCTACGCATACAATGCACCAATCCAGGAGGTTTTCTGGGTGTCTCAAACATAACGTCACAGTTATTTTAAAAAATAAGCATTAAAATTTAGTAGATTATTAAATTTGTTTGACGTCAGCATCTAGTGCTTAAATAAAATATACTCAATGTGTATGTGCGCGTGCGAGCGCACATACACATTTACATTCTTTTACAAAAGAATACAAAAATTTGGCTTATAATGAAGTAAAATTCTATCAAATGATAAATTTTGTTATTTCAGATTTGTAATTTTTATATTTTTGTTCTAATTAAGCTACCTTCCCCTTAAGATCAGATTTTTTTGAATTGGAATATGGTATGAAGTTTATAAAATCCAAGGATCTTCTCGATAATAGATTGAGATAACAATCACTTCGTTACGAAGATCTGATAATTTGTTACAATCGACTTTTCAAATGTAAATGTAATCTAAATCGATGAATTTAAACAAGTTATAATTTAAAATATTCCTTCGACTTCTAATATTGTTTTTATATTATTGTACTGTATTGTAATTTACACGAAAGTTTTATGATCATGTTTAAAATAATATATAAATTAAATATATATATTTTATATATTAAACATAAATTAGTTTAAATATATATTAAACAACTTATTTTATGTAATCTAATTTCAGAAAGTTTCTTTTCTCAACTTAGTTCACAGAAAGCGCAAATTTTTTCAAAAAGTATTGACTTATGCGTCGGTTGATTATCTCAGTTTTGTGACCGTTACAATATTGTTTAATACCACCGAAGGATTCCTTTCTCTCACCGATAATATGTAAGTAAGCTTGTTGTAAGTTTACATTAGATTTAAGTTCAACTTTTTACTTACCTATACCCATCGCTGAGTATATAAAATGTACTATAAATAGAATAAAGGAGTATATATAAAAACATTAATGTATAAAATAAATAATTAAAATTATAAATTTTTTTTCTATTTTAAATAAATGTGACTATTTACACGTTTATTTTATATACTCTAAAACAAACTGTATATGTTTTTATATACTTTTAAATAAAACGTGACAGAAAGAAGGATAATGTGAAGCTAAATTTAAGATAGAGAAACAAATTAATTTTTTTTTTTTATTTGGGTAGTAAGATGGTAGTAAGACTTCGGAGGTTGGCACTCCGAAGTGGAGTAGCAACGTTGTGTTTCATCCTTCATCGAGATGGTTCTTAGTTGGAATTCCAGTCAGTCTTGAAAGAAGACAACTATTATAAAAAAAGAACTTACAGCCCTGTAATTTTTAAAACTAAATTAATAAAAAATGCAGATGGACGAAGTAAAATAGAACAAAAAAACTGCTACGAAAATATAAAGAAAGATTTCGTGTAGAAAAAATCCACCTGCTCTAGTAACTAGAAAGAAATACATCAAATATTTTTATGAGCTATAGTACTTCACGGTAGTGAAATGAAGATGATATGAAAAAGAGACAAAATAAAATTTGAGGTGTATCAAATGTCATTAAAATGATGTTGAAAATTAGGTGGTTTGATGAGATTCAAAATAAAGATTTCTTAAGATGATAATAGAGAGGAGAAACTTAGAATTCTCTATACAGGACCGGAAAAGAATAAAAGTCCATAAACAACCAGGTTTACTCAAATAGCCACGCTAATATAAGGGAAAATTTAAGGATTTTCCTTAAATTGTAAGTAAGTTCCTTAATTGTAAATCCAAGCAGTAAGTGTACTAATATTTGATAAATAATTTATCTGTAATTTTTTGGTAATATAAATTATTATTTTAAATTTTACAGCTATGGATAATTTAAATAAATTATTTTTTAATATTAATAAATTTGTATAAATGTTCCTACTAAGAATTTTTTTTCTTTCGGTAAGTTTTGATGTTACTAAGTCTGAAAAAACTGATATTTTATTTTTTTTAAATGTTCTCTATACACGTATGTATGTGTATTGGTTTTTATTTGCGTTTATATCTATGGAATGATTTAACCCGCAATCATTTCTTAACGATTTGGATTTTATGTATGTTTTCCTTGAGCTTGTTATTTTAGATCGTAAAAAAAAAAATATCGTTAAAATAAAGAATAAAAAAAAATGAACAGGATTTATTTTCTTTTATAAGATACCAATATACTAAAAAAAAAAAAACGATTAACGTTTTATTTTGAAACAGTTAACCAAAGAATGACCTAAGAAAATCAACCAAATTAAAAATTAATATTGTCGTTTTCTTTCCCTCTCGAAACAACTTTTTCTCAAATTTTGTTCTTTTAATAATTGTTACACACGCGTGCACACACACACACACACCCGCGAGCGCACATACACGCGCGCGCACCCACCCACACACACAATAATTTATTTGTTTATGTCTATATGAAAAAGTATAGCATATGCACGTAATTAAATATGAAAATATGTATATAAAATTTCTAACTAAAAATTAACAAAGAGATCAATAATTTAAATGTAAGGACGAATTAAGATAATGTAACTACGCATTAAAATCTTAATATAATGATTACAATTCTTTATTATTTCAATAAACTCGATCTATTTCTACAAATTAATATAAAACTAGAATAAAGGCGGACCTATGGCCTGCTGCGAAAATTTTACATGGTTTATGTTTCATTACACATGATTTTGGTAAATGTTTTTGCAAACTGTAACTAAATAAAGTTCATGAATTTAGCATACTTGTATCTTTCTTGAGGTGTGATTTATTAATAATACAGCACTAACCCCAATGTTTTCCTTTTTTATCCCCAAAACAGAAATATAACTTTAGGTAAATCGTTGGTATAAAGAAGTAAACATCTTCGAACTAATGAATCTTTCGAGAAGTATAAATCGTTTGAATGAATGAATCGTTCGTGCAGCTGCCCGGCGCACCACGTGGTCCGCTCTGCGCTAATAGCAGCTAAAATATAAATGTGAACATGTACATCAAACAAAAAAACCATCCTTTTTTATGGGAAACATATTAATAAATATTTATTAATATAAAAATATCCAAATGATGTAAAGAATCTTAAAAAATCATTAAAGAATTTTTTACTTGATAATGAAATTTTTAATTATTTTCTTTCTTCAATTACTAATTTTTTCTAATGTATCATAATCGGGTAAACAGCCATAACATCTGAAAAAATGTATGTTACTTTTTTTTTTAATTTTTTGATTGAAGATTTTAGAATTTTTTTTTTTAAGTCTAATTTTAATTTAATTTTCTAAAGTTTCATGTAGTTTTTACATTACTCTACACAAATTACTTCATTTATAATTATAAAAATATGTAAGATTCCTATGTAAAATTTTTTAGGTAAGGTTTAGATCATATCATTAATTAAAATGGTTTTTTAAGTTACGAAAAAGTTCCATAAATAAATAAGTTTTCCCTGTCAGAATTAATTACTAAATAAATTCAAAATAAGTGGTCTCTAGGATACAGAAATTAGTACGAAAGATTAAAAATAAAAATAAAAATGACACAAGTTATACCAGCTGCTTCGCTTTGCAAATTTTAAAAGCTGTGCAACTTACAACTGGGCCCGTCACAACTTTTCCCGTCCAACTTTTAATTCGTAATTTTATTTATCGTTCTGGCAATATGCAACCTTAATAATTACTTCCTCTAATTTCAAAATTAATATTTCCTCACTTAATACAGAATAAACTTTCATTGAACAAATATATTTTTTTATTTATTAAAAATTAAACCAGATTTTTTCATTAAAAATTAGCAAAATGTTGCTAAAAAGAGTAAATATTTAAATCTTGTAATATAATAGATATTAAACTTTCTTTTTTTGAGTGGTTCTAAACAAAGTTCAATTACTCCGACTGATTAAATTATACGGTCACGTTATACCTCTTTTATTAAGTTTAATATTCTTCACAATTCATTTGATATTAGTTCATACTACGGTTAAACATTATAGCAATATTTCTTACAGAAGTAACAATTAGGATGAAAAATGAACGACAGCAGAAAAACCAATACCCAAAAAAAGAGAAGTTACTTAGAATTCTCAGTGCGGTACAAATATCCTTGCAGTGCAAAACAACCTTATTGAAATACCGAAAACCTTGTTTTGGGGCAGAGTGCTGCACTTACAATGGCCGAGGACTTTTTCATCGGTTTATTTAATTGCTCGTAAGTTGGCTTTATTATTTGTGTCTGTATTTGTTTTTACTTTCCTGTGTAGCCCTATAGCAGAGCTGTAGCTCTAGACGGTAGTTCTAGATGGCTGTAGCTCTATTCTAATCTGTCTAATTCTTGCAAGTGCGGTTTTCACCAGATCTTGACGTTTTGAAACCTAAGGAACCCATAAAACCAAAAACGGGATGGAAATTTTCCGGAATGTCCGAATGTACGTGTGTGTGTTCGGTGTCGCATCTTGACCCCAAAGAAGAAAACACCCTCTATATGGTGGTTTCTGTAGCCACGCCACCCCTTCCGTATCTAGCCGTTATGGGCTTTACCGGAGGAGGTCATCTTCAGTGCCTCAGCCAGAATGCCATCGATGCGAATGCCACAAGCAACATTTTCATCGGTGTACTACTAACATAAACTCCAGACAAAACACATTTAGCCAAGTCTCAAACAAGACTGAACGACTTTCTACGAACAAGAAACTGAACTCTACATACCCGAAAAGTAAAAATTAGATCGACACACGACGAATCATAAAACGCAACACAAAAACACTAACAAAACATAATAATAAATAACGTAACAAAATAGTGACAAGAAATACAACTAAAGAAAAACAAACAAATTTATAATCATACAGAAACAAAAACAGCAACAGTTTAACAGACTATAAAACAAAATAACCATAAAACCAAACATAAACACAAAGAAGGAAAGTCCAAGCGTAACATCACACCTCTTCAGCGATCCTTTCTTTCACCAAATTTGTAATGAAACTTTCTACGATCACCCATTCGACCCGGCTTTTCCAATTAACACGGAGGTCAACTATCGACCCGATAATATCAAGCCCACAAATGGTCTCCGTGCGCATTACGTGATACCTAGCACATTCATACATCACATTATAAGCATCGTCCAAGAATCCACATTGCGGACACATACCAGAGTTCTCCAGGCCTTATAACTCCCAGCCACCTTATATCTCCAGAACTACAATACTGATTTTGTCGAAACTTGGTCAGATTATTTCTATTTATGGGGCATTGATGCCGTTAAACGTTCAACTTAAAAGAACAAGGGGGTAAGTCTGTAGAACAAGCTCACCCTCATTATCACAAGATTTCGCCAAATTAAGGTCTTATTTTTCTTAAACACATTTATTAACAATTAAAAAAGGTAATATCTGCAAAAACCTTTTTTTGCAAAGTCGCATCACCACTCCAAAAAATTCTCTAAACTAGTAACTAATGGGTATACTGTCAACAGTACCCACTGTCACCACAAGAAGCGCTATAGTAGCATTAACGTGCTAAATCAATTTGTGGGTGTATTCATATCTAAGCCGCGTGACAGGAAAGTCCTACAACTGTGTTGTCAGCTTTTTCCTAAAATATTTAATTCTTTTGTTTTGTAATATTGAAAATTTTGTTTCATTTAATACTTTCTTTTTTCCCCTGCACTCCTGGGCCGGCTCAAAAATCAAGTATTACTCAGCCCAGAGGAGCCTCCCCGCCTACCAACAGTACGTCCGGCATAACAGGTCGGTTCACCGGTTCCGGATCTTTCCTTATTTTCACCTTGTCTCTGCCTCTAACCATTAAGGCCAGGGACACCGGGCCCAGCTATGCCGTTCCCGGGCCATGCCCTAGAAACCGGGTCTCGATCGTTATGTTTTCCTTAATTTAACTCTTCCCACTTCTTGAAATCCACTTCCTTTGCTCGTATAACCTCAGTCACAAATCCCTCAATTGTCAGCCATTCCTCTTTACCTCTCAGCATTTACTTTGTTGTAGTTTCTGGGATAATCTGTTGTATGTTATATCTTGCGTTTAGATCCTCCCAACGTGTACATTCAAAAAAGGTGTTACCTAGTTTAAATCCGCCAAATTTTTATATGTTTTGTTTTTAATAAACTTCAAAATTCTTCAAAATAAACTTCAGAATCAAATTCTCTCAAAGGTTTATTTTTAAAAATTATGTGTGTATTATCCATTTAATAAAGTTCTTTTATGCTAAACATAAAATAATAAGTTTTTGACCTTCAATCTTTTGTGTTACCTCAAATTTCTCAAAAACGATTAAAAATATAGTTTTTAGGCTATTTTTTTCGATTTTCACAGGAGATTTCAAATAAAACCACTAATCTTTCCCCTTCGTTTAAGTCTCAAGAATTTGGCTTAATTTTACTTAGGTGAGGGAATTACGGTGAAATCTTTCGCCAGCCGACACTCACTAATGTAACGTTTCCGAATTTATGTTAATATAATTTTTCTTTATTTTCACCATTACATTTTATCCTGAAAGTTTTTTTACATTCTTCGTGAATGTTCGTATAAAATACATGGAATATACGCGAATATATGTGGTTTTTTGTTTTAAATCTTTGCGATAGATGTATTTACAATTAAAATGAGATAAGCGAAACTTATATGATAAAAAATATACTAAATACAACATATTTATTATCTTTTGTTTATAACGAACAAAACTAAGAATCGAATTATTATCCAGATTAATAGTTTAGAAGTTTCATTAACTTTTTAAGAAGAGAGTAATAATGCAAGTATAAACTCTTTTGAAGAATATATAAATAATTGGTTCTGTTGATTTTGGTATGAAAAAGTTCCATTAATATGAAATTAAGTCTTTTACAATCTTTAATATTTTTAATGTGTCTCAAATTTTATCTTTTTTTCCAATGAATTAAATTTCACTTATATAGTGGGAACGTACATTATTATTATTATTAAATACATCTTTTTTCATATGAAAATACGGATTTTATTTTCTTTCCCATTTCGAAGATTACAATAAGAAAGCAGAAAACCGTAAGAGATAAATTTATTTTGTAATAAAAAAGCTTATTCGTTACAAAATATAGTTTATAAAATCAGTATTTAATATCTAACTGTGCGTGATAAGAGATTACTACACATAAGATCAGGTAAAATTTATATTCAAACTGAAATAATTTAGTTCCTACTGTACATAAAATAAATCGAGATAAATCTTCTTCTTTTTCAGAAATAAATATGAACATCGTTTTGTTTAATCTTATACCTTACAAAAAGGAAAAATTAATGAGGTTACATTTTTTTTCTATTCTATAAAAGTAATATTAAAAAATTTTTAGTTTTATAACTCGATAAAAACAATTTTTTTTGCAAATAAAAAGTTTTTATAAAAAAAAGGATGATTAAGCAGTTTTTACTTAATTAAAAAAAAAATATCAATTTTCGAAAGAAAAATGGAATATAACAGTATAAACTTTTTTTTTATCAAATTACGTACGGGAAAAACCTATTTGTTTTAAAACCGGAGTCTTCTAAAAAAAAAATTATTCGCTTTTAATATAGTTGAAAAAAGAAAGTAAAAGAAAATAAAACAGAGAAAAGTAGAGTAGA
The DNA here is from genome assembly GCF_047948215.1 of Lycorma delicatula. Taxonomy (NCBI): domain Eukaryota; kingdom Metazoa; phylum Arthropoda; class Insecta; order Hemiptera; family Fulgoridae; genus Lycorma; species Lycorma delicatula. Next base: position 104,796,314 of record NC_134460.1, on the reverse strand, counting down.
GAGGGTGTGTCTTTTACGTGATAATGACAGTCTTCTGTCCGGTTTATAAATTCCTCTCGAGAGATACGAAGAGCAGTCTTGCCGTTGGCCATTCATCTGAAAAGGGTTAGATGAGAACAAAGTTGGAAAAAACTTCCACTGCCGCAATTCGAGATGTCCCGGAGTGGTTGAATCTTTTTTTTTTTTTTTTGCTTTTCCTTTTCGTTCCGTCTAACTGTGCTAAATCAGTAATTTGAAATCTCTTTCATGCCAAGTAGGAACCTTGAGTAACCTCAAAGCATAAAGCCCTATAGGTTTAAAAACAAAGTATTTTTTTCTTTTGATAAACCCATGACATGTTCTTCCATCATACACATTAATTTAAATTGTACACAAGATAATTCACACTATTTACAACATAAATCCATTCAAAAGAGTATTTTTATGTTTCTAATTAAAAATTTTAATCAGCTGTTACTTTTTTTAATGCAAAAATTAAATTCAGTTAATATAAAAATAAATAACCTTATTTAATTTTAAAAATTCATTCTGAATTCTTTTAGAGTATTCTAACTTAATTGCACTCGTAATATTACTAAAATAGACTAGCATATATAGAATCTACCGATGTAAAATTTAATATAATATAATAAGAGACATATGAAAAGCACTGTAAGATGTCAGTGTATTGAATTCTCCGTAGTTTGAATTTTATGGGTATATTGAAAGCTAAAATGTTATAAGTTTTAGATATAAGGTTAAATTTAATAGTAGAGTATACGGCTAGTACTTTTTTCGTATTATTTAAAATGTAAATTTGTGAAAGTTAACAAATCAGTATTTATAAAAATAATTACAGATTTAAATTAAGTATAATAATAAATATTTCAATCAGTGTATATAACATTCAACTGTCTAATTAAATTTAACAATTAACTCCTTTATTCATATATTTTCTAAAAGGAAAAATAAACAAAATGAATTTGTCTATTTTATTTCAGTCCGTTTGTAACAAGGAGGATGACAAGTTTCACAGTCAAGGAATTTAACTACATCACATACTGTATGTCGAAATAAAAAACCTCTTTTTTTCTGTTTAGCTTTGGAACCACCACAACGGTTACTTCAGAGGATGAATAAGGATAATATGTATAAACATAAATTAAGTATTGTAGTGTCTCAGGTAGACCCTTCTTGAGATGTGTGGTTAACTGAAATTTTTACCATATAGAAAACTGCTGGATCTTAGCAAGTTTTGATTCTCGAAACCTCTACGTGAAAAATGAAGAAGCTCAACCTCTAGGTTTGTAGTTTGTAATAATTTTATAATTGCTATATTTTCGTTGCTAATATTTATGTAAATCTAGAATCCCCTAAGTCTTACATCTAACTTTTTTATACGCGTATTTCAGAAAGATAAAATTAACATCAGTAAACAAAATTCTGAATACTTTGACAAAATAAGAAATGTGAATTCATTGGAAAAATTGTGTGCTGAAAACAAATACTATTTTCTGTCTGGAAGTAAACCGCATTCCGGTATGAAGCAACAAGCATACACCAAACATGACAGTAGCAGTTAAAGTAATAAAAAAAAATGTTTTAAATGATTGATGTAACTGGAGACAATATTCTGTAACAGGAGAACAATGAAAATTTGGAGTGACTTTGCAGACTAATTGTTGAAAAGCAGACATCTTAAAAGCATACATTTGGTTTACTTTTTTAAAGATTTCAAATATAAATTTCTCAATAACTGTTCAGAAGTTTTGATAAAACTTCAATAAATTTATAGTTATTTTAAAATATTACTCAACATTATATTTTTGCTCCTGGAATTCAATTTTTAAAAATTAATAAAACATTATTCCTTTGTAATGTTTAAATTATCTTTATTTAATCATTTTGTAAAGTTTTGTGACTCTCTAATTTAATTTCTTAAAGATTAGTGAGTTTTTCTAAAACCAAAAAGAATATTTTTTTAAAAAGCTAATTTTTTTTTATTTGAATTTTCTTTATTCTTTGATATTTTCTTTGTAATTTTGAGCTAATTTTTGTGTTAATTACTAAATTATGCATGTTTTTAGTATCTGCATTTTAATTACACTAGTAATTTAATTACTTCTTACAGTTGTATTAAAGCACGTTAGAGTTAAGGCATCAGTTACAAAAAAATTAGTCAGAAGACTTCAAACTGAGCAATGTTGTTCAAAAAAATTGTTGCCTAAAACTACATAATTTTGTGCATAAACTCAGCAAAGAGAACCAATGAAAGGTTTCAGATCACTTAAATTACGTTGTTTTTTGGACCACTTTAAAAAAGTATGTTTTTGTATCCTCAGATTATAAATCAATCTCCCAAATCAATACTTAGTGTATGTTCTCCATCCTCAAAAATGACAAATTATTAGGTATTGTTAGAAAATTTTTTCTGATTTTTTAAGCTGTTTACTTTGTTGTGAGACAATAAATTTTCTTCTTACATTTTGAATAACTAGAATTAATGTTTATTAATTAATTGCAAAATAAAAAATTATGGTTTTTTCTACATTTACTCATTTAACATGTTTTATCTCTCATGAGTAATAATATTATGTAATAGATAACAGTTATGAGTAAAAAATTTCTCTATAATAAAAAAATTTGTTAAATCAGTTTTTTGCTTCTACAATTAATTGAAAATAAAATATTAATAATAATAATCATAAAAATAAATAAATATCAGTTAATATAGAACTGAATTTAATAGCTTTATTGTGACTACATTTTTCTTTACTTCATAAAATTCGACTTTTAAAAAAACGGTTAAATAATTTTAGAAAAGAAAATTAAGAGTTGTTAAGTTTAAATATGCGCTTCACATATTTAAGCTACTGTGGAAAATTTTATTTACTTGATAGAAAAAATTCACTTTTTTAAAAACTACCCTAGCATGATTTTAAATCTCTACTTCAACAATAAATAAATAAAAAACAAATTAAACAAAAATCTCTATTATAAAGAACTCCTATAAAATGTCTCTTAACAGAAATAAACAAAAAACCAATTTTTTGACTCAAACAAAATTAAAAAGGCATGATTACTTTTAGATAGCGAACGTATCTAAACCTTTTCAACAATGTATACCCTGTATTAGAGTAGATTACTTGTAATCACAAAGGAGACTAATGACGTAACCAGACGTCAAACTAAAATCTAAATCTGTGAAAAGTAGTTGCTTACGGCCACTAATGAAGATGACAATGTTATCCAAATGAACCAAAATTAAAATAACTATATTCTATTTTGATGAGCTACAAATTACGATTCGTTTTCATTTTTTCATATTTTTTTTTAAAAATGTGAATATTAGATTTACTACGTTTTCCATGTAAAACCTAATTTTTGATTACTGTGATATGTAACTGAGAAATTATGGATATAATTCCTAAATGTAATTATTACAATGCATAATTTATAAATATAAGTGTAAGATTTATTAAGATTTGACTTAAATAAAATACTTATTACTTTATTATTCCTAATTATTAATCAGATTACTAATAAAATATAAACAGAAATGGTATTCTAAGTATAAAATAACTTCTTCCTAGTGAGAATACAGATAAATAAAACGTTCTTTATCCCATGAACCACTTAAAACGTTAAACAAAGTAGAATGTAAATAATATAAAAGTAAACAGTACTTCTATTATTTAATAACTAATCCGACAACAAGAAATAGAATAAAACCAATTAAATATTAGGAGAGAAAAAAATAAAAGATATATTTTTTCCTAACAATAGTCAGGTAGATTCTGAGATGTGCTCCACTAACCTAGTTCTTTGCAAAAGATTTTCCCACTAGCTTTCTGTCACTAATCTATTTCAAAACCCCTTTACTTTGTACTCAATCATAACAATTTTACCGCATCTATCTGTAAATATTTTTTATATACTTTTCTATATTGTCTATAATTCACATTCAATTGAGAGATGCTTCATCTGAAAAACATCTTTAAAGTGTTAATTATGAATAATAGCATTCAATAACCCATCGGGTTAGTCTGTTGGTTAAATTTGCCATCGCAAAATCAGCGGATTTTCGAAGTCGAGAGTTCTAAGATCAAGTCCTTTTTAAGGCAGTTGCTTTTATATAGATTTGAATGCTAGACTGTGGTACTGTGTTATTTGGTGACTGAGTTTCAATTAACCTTACATCTCACGAGAGGTCGAATTCAATGTGTTCCAGACTGCATGTATACCAGTACATTTAAACTTATAACTACGTCAAGTCTGGCAAGACGGTTGCGTTAATTACATTTGCCTACACACACACACACACACACACACACACCCAGACCCCCGGCAGTAGCTGGTTCAAGAAAACATTCAATAGTTATGTTCAATATTAAAACTGTATATTGTATTAAAAAGCATGATCATTTTTTTAAGCTTAGTCATTATAGCCAAATTTGTTAACTTACTATTTAAAAAATGTTTAGCAGAGAAAAAGACTAAAAATTAACCTCTTCTGCCTAAGTAAAGAAAAGTAGAAAATTATTGTTCCCAAAAAAAACCCTATTTCCATCTATATAAAATTATGCAAAAAAAATAGAATATTTTTATTAAAATAATAAAGAAGTTTTCACTATTATTACTAGTAAATTAATTTATCAATATTAGTAAGAGTAAAACATAATATTAAAGCAGTAAAAATTTACACATTAATCAACCATTCGCTTTAAATAAGATGAAAAATGATATCAAATTTAATTTTTAAAAATGTAAACGCTAGTTTTGCAGTTTTATTGATTGGGTAAAATATTCGAAGTCGGAAAAATTTGTAGACCCAATTTTTAAGGTTGTCGAAGATAGATCGAGATGAATTATCCCCTGCTTCTGTGATAACTGTTGAAAAATATTTTTATCCTGATTAAGGGTCATTTTGAGATAAGTTATAAAAATTTTAAAATCGTACCTAATAAACGTTAAAAAACTATATAAATATCGTTTTCGCAAATCACTTAATTAACAGCTGATTTTCGAAGTCGAAGGTTCTCAAGATCGAATCCTTGTAAAAGTTGGTTGCTTTTTAAATAGATTTAAATCCTGGACGGACAGTGGATACCGGTATGTTTCGGTGGTTGGGGTTCAATTAACCACACATCCCTGAAATCGTCGGCCTGAGTCTTACCACAGTAAACTTAACTTGCATATCATTCTCGTCCTACTGGGCTGGAGATTTTTTTAAACCTCCAGGACCACCGTTAGGTATTACTTCATAGGATGAGATGAATGACAATTTTTGAAGCGTGTGAGAATGCCATGCCTGACCGGGATGCGAACCCGGGACCTCCGGATGAAAGGCCGAGACGCAACCACTGGAGCCACGAAGGGGAGTTGCTTATTGTTTACTAGTTTAACAGATTGTAACGTACATATTAGGAATAATAAATAATCAAAAAAACAAACATTTTAAACATGTTTTTCCTATTTTTGTGACACTTTACTAGTACTGAACTTGGGGGAATAAAACATGGAAAAATAGATTTTTCATGAAACGTCTGTATTGCATGCGCATGCAATACGGACAGAAAAATAACTATTATAAACACGAAATTGCCGTATAACTAACTTAACATAACCCACGATATTTTACATCATCATAACAACCCAAATTTATACTTTAGATAAATATTGCTTGACCTTAGCAAATTTATGATAGGTTATTAAATAAGTTGGTAAGGTACTTACATTGCTGTTTTCACATTTCTAAGCTCAGCAGCTAAAAAATTGGGGTTAGTTTTAAAGAAAACTGCTACATAAAGGCATCAACTTTAGGCAGTTTTCCGCTGTCTGCTTTCACGAAGTTGCTCTCCATGATCGGATAAAAAACAAAAATGTAATATGGAAATCGTAAAATATCACAATATCTCTCGATATTATAATAATTAATAGTTTCAAAATCGCAAGACACCAAGGAACGCAAAGGAACGGCAATCAATGACAGACACATTTACTGACGTGTGACGTCATCATAGATTCAGCAATCCAGACCGTTTTTGATTAACCCATCGGGTTGGTCTAGTGGTGAATGCGTCTTCTCAAATCAGTTGATTCCGAAGTCGAGAGTTCTAAGGTTCAAATCCTAAGTAAAGACAGTTACTTTTATACGGATTTGAATACTAGATCGTGGATACGGGTGTTCTTTCTAAAGAGAAAAATGGCGATAACTACTCATTTCATCGGTTTATAATTTAAATATAACAAAGAATCACCTGACGTAAGAACTAAACCGAATTATTTAAGGCTAGAGATTTATAGCGTTAAATATCTACCACAAATATACGAATCCTCTACCGGTAACCTGAAATATAATGCATAATTATTAGTCAGACTTGCTCTATTCATCCACTTTTATCTAATTTCTTTTTTAATAACCGTAATTAATTACTCATGTTTTTTTCCCTCGATATACGATTATCATCACCTGTCCATAAAATTTATTGATTCTTTAAACCGTCCAGTATTAGCTTGAACCAATTGAATTAATTTATATCAGAATTAACATTAGCTCAGTACTAACATACACATAACTTTTATTTGATGTAATTTTTATCGGGCCGTCTCATTTACACAGATCTATATATTCCATATATGTATGTGTATGCACGTTTGCGTGTCTAAATATTTACATAAGTACTAAATAGAATGTGTTTATCGAAAAAGTAGGAAGTAATTAATCAGCCCGTTAAGTTTGGCAAAGAAAAACAGAAATCTCCTTTTATATTTAAAAAGAAAAAACACACTTTGCCAAGTGTAATTTAATTTACTAATAATAACAACGTAATTTTATAAAATTAACGTCTTTACGCTATATTTCATTTGCCAGTAAAATTTTAATTAAAAAGAATTATTGTTATCGCAAAACTTTTAAACGACTCCTTTTTGAGACTATAAATAGAGATTCAGCTATAACGGTGCGGCGGACGGCATACACTGTACTTGTTAAGACAGAAGCAGAGCAAAATTTAAGTTTAGTTAAGACAAATTTATACTTTGTAAGTTACACTTGAACGTCTGCTTAAAAAGCAAAGGGATCTCAAAGGGCTTAACTAATCGGGTGGAAATTGAATAGAGGCCTTTAAATAGGTTTAAGAAGGAAAAGTGGTCTGGGTAAACAAAGTTGACAAATTAGAAAGTTGCAAAAAAAAGGTTGTCTGCAAGTGAGTTAACTTGTCCTGAGAGTAAGCAAACACCCTGCGCCCTGCACTTACTGCTGCTGCTGCTGTGTTATATAACCCTTCCCTCGTTCTCGTATACTACAGATGACAGAGGGCAGGGTGTCCCTCCTCTGCCACCGGTAGGGTAGATATTCTACGCTATAAATTGTCACCTCTCTCCACTGTATACTCTTCATCTAACCAAACACCTCTTTTTTTCTAACAACATTTCCTTAAAGTTAAACGTTAACTTTTACGGTAATATCAACTATAAAAGTATAATTTAAGTAATATTCTTCTAATTTATAATTTATTTTTATTTTAATCTGTAATTAAACATGAATTAAAAAAGTGTTCTGGACTTTATCAAGTTTTACAAAAGTTGACTACATTAACTCCTAATTGTTTTATTCATAAATTTCACGGGTCACTGATTTATCAGTCTTATATCTACTTAAAATTTTATCAAACCATGTATTTATTCTTAAATCTGGTATGTTGTACATTTCATCCACAATTCAGATTTAGTATACGATATCTGTAAATAAAGTAATGAAACTGGTTCAGAAAAATATTTTATTTGCAATCCAATTACGCATGGACTCTATCACCTTCGAAATAGTTTCCTTGGGAAGCCACGCAACACTTAAAACGGTTTTCCCCCTCTTCATAGCAGTTTTGCAACTCAGAAACCGGAATATCCTTCAGATGGTCGGTTACATTTTTTTAAAGTTTTCTACTGTTCCAAAATGATGTCCTTTGAAGTGTTTTTTTTTTTTAAAGTCGGAAACAGAAAAAAGTCGCAGAGACTCAAATCAGGTAAATAAGGTGGTTGAGGAACTACAGGAATATTTTTCTTTGCCAAAAACTCATTAATTGAGACTATAGTGTGACAAGGTGCATTGTCATGATGCAGCATGCAGTTGTCTTTGATGGCTTATCTCACGTAGGCTTATCTTAACTCTTTTCTGCAGTCTTTCAAGAATTTCTCGGTAAACATATTGATTTACAGTCTGTCCTGTAGGCAAAAACTTCTTATGGACAATCCCATTACTATCGAAGAAACAAATTAGCCATTTTTGATTTCTGATTTGCTCGTTGTTGCTTTTTTGAGATGTGTTGAATTTGAAAGTGTGCCACTCCTCACCAGTAATAAATTTTTTTTTAGAAAATCAGAATTAGTTTCAATCCGCTGTAGAATATCGTGGCACACTTCCACACTGTTCTTTTTCTGAAACAACACTGAAAAACAGTGAGGTTTTTGGGACCAATTTTGCACAAAGTTTTTTCACGTCCAATTCGTTTATCAAAATTTTATGGAGTATGGTATGGTTCAAATTCAATTGTTCTGCAATCATTCTGACAGTTAATCGCCGGTCGAACCGTGTCAGCTCTGATTCGCTCAACATTGTCGTCCCTTTTTGACGTTAACGGTCTTCCAGAGCGTGGAACGTCCACAACTGATTCCCGGCCATCTGAAAATTCTTGACCACCGAAAAACTTGGGCTTGTATCAGAGCGTCATCTCCATATGCCTTTTTCAATTTTGAAAAATTTTCAGTAGCATTTTCACCGAGTTTTAACACAAAACCAGATTGCACAACGTTGCTCATAATCAGTATCACTCATTTTTGTAACGCACAACAAAAACTCGTTTCACGAAAACCTTGTTTACGTCCAACATGGCGACAATAGACTAAAAATATTAATATCTAATATAAATCAGCTGTTCATATAACCATATGTTTACTAGAAACTTTACAGTGTTGCCACTCTGGTTGCCAAAAAAACTAGTCTCATTACTTTATTTACAGACCACGTATAAAAGATGTTAACCTTAATGTTATGATTGATCCTAAAACATAGCCAACTTACAGCAAGGAAGAGTATGCAAAAGGATTTCATATTTAAATGTAATGTTATAACTTAATTTAAAAAGATGTTTTGAGTTTTTTTTTTTAAAATTCAGGAATTGTACCATGTAAACCTTGTCGTACAATACATTACATTTTTCTTTTTGAAGTAATTGGAGCTAATTACAGAAAAAAGAAACACCATAGAATAATAAAATATATATCATCTTTGAATTGTGGTACCAGATTACCCGAATATAAAACAAGATTTTAGTTTTGTACGAAATAGACAACGATTTACAATTTGTCACAGTTTCTCTTCTTAAAATATTTTAGCTAACTATTAAAGGTAAGCTAATGAGCATATTTCATTCACACCTAGTGTATTTAAAATGCATCTATTAGATTTTATAGAATCTTAAATCTCCCAATTAAATAAATAAATGAGGTCTTTTTATTAATATATCAGGTTAAAATTAATATTTATTCATTTCTATGCAGGTATTATAATGAACTACTTTTTTCAATTTCATCAAAGCATTGTTACTAAATAAAATTTAGATGAAAAATGTAGAAACAAAATTAATTCAATAGAAATAAATGTACAAGTAATCGGTAGAAATAATATTAATACACAAAACATATTTGTTGTTAGATATCCTTTTTGAAGGCATAAGTGAGTATCGTCAAAATTTTCAAAAAAATAAATATTTTTTCTGAGATCCATAAACTAACACAACAATCTTCAGAAATATATTACATCATAATAGGTAGTCTAAAAAGTATTGAGCCTTTTACGCAAAAGATAGCGTTAGCGTATTCTGGCAAAAAACGAGGAAGGCCGGCATTAAAGCAGTCATGACATCGCTAATGACCAAACATCTATCAACAAACAGCGTTAAACCGTTTTGAGAAAGCTGGATACAGAAAGAAGCTCGACGTTTGAGTGCCGCATAATCTAGAAAAATTTACTCGATCGAATTTCTCTCTTCGAATTTCTACTGAAACGTAATGAAATCGATCCGTTTCTGAAACGGTTGATCGCGATTGATGAAAAGTGGATAACGTAAGACAACCATGTGCAAAAAAGATCGTGGTCGAAGCAAGAAGTTCCACGATCTGTGACACCCACACTGACACCAAGCAAGGTTATGCTGTGCGTCTGATGGGATTGGAAGGGCATCGTGCATCACGAGCTGCTGCCGCCAGGCAAAACGATAAACTCAGACCTATACTGTCGACGATTAGCGCTACTGGACCTAATAATTAAAAAAATACGGCCTGAACTGGTCAACAGAAAGGGTGTCATACACCACACTGAAACGGCAGACCGCATACATCTTTAACGACACGTCAGAGACTGAGAGAACTTAACCGGGAGGTTTTAATGGATCTTCTGTGTAGCCCGGACTTCGCACCGTCAAACTGTCATTCGTTCCGGTATCTGCAGAACTTCCTGAATTGTGTTAAGTCACTTTCAAAAGAGGCCTGTGAAAAACCACCTATCACAATTTTTCAACAAAAACCACAGTAATTCTAACGTCGACGGATTATGGTGTTACCGGAAAAATGGCAGAAATTCATATGTTGCGACGTCGACGGGACGCCCGTGTTCAACAGCGTTGCGGTAGAGTTTTGAGCGAAGGTGGACTGTATGTGTTCACATTGATTACTGAAGGATTGTTTAATCGTACGCCGTCTTGGCGGTTTAAAAGAATTTTTCTAACATAGCACTTGCAACTTATAACTTAACTTTAATGATAGCAAACAAAAGCTAAGTAAAACTTAAAATAATGTTAACGAACAAAAAATAATAACGTTTCGTTAAAATAATAACGAACAAGAACTGAGAGAGTCCATCCAGACAGGACCGCCTTAGGTTAGGATGAGTATAGACTGGCTTAGGAGACGCTACGTACAGGGCTCGAGGGAGCAGCTTGTGACGTAGAGTGGCGTGATCATCTGGTGACCATAGTTTGCTGTGGGCACCCTTTCTTTTTCCTGTTTATCCTCCGGTAATTACCTTTTAGATAATACTTCAGAGGATGAGTGAGGATGACATGTATGAGTGTAAATGAAGTGTATTCTTGTACATTCCCTGTTCGACCATTCCTGAGATGTGTGGTTAATTGAAAAGCCCAACCACCAAAGAACACCGGTATTCACGAGCTAGTATTCAAATCCGTGTAAAAATAACTGACTCTACTAGGACTTGAACGCTGGAACTCTTGACTTCCAAATCAGCTGATTTGGAAAGACGCGTTCACCATTAGACCAACCCGGTGGGTTCTGTGGGCACCCTAGCCACCGCTAGGTTTCAGCACCCGACGGCAACAGGGGGTGAAAATGTAACATCATAAAAAAAATGGTGCATATATGGTCTCATAAAGTTATTTTCCAATAACCATAAATGAGTTCTTAATTTTGACCACCAAAGGCTCAATATTTTTTAGAAAACCTAATATATACAGAGTGATCATAAAGTCGCACTACCCAAATCTTTCTGATTTGTAGGAATGAGAGTTAAATTTGTAAAGGATATTTTAATTACGGTAATTTTTTGTTTGACAGAGTAGTGTATGGTAGTATTGCTAGATCACGCCTGCGGGCAACAGTGGGCGTGGCACCCAGCAGTTTGTTCAGTCCGAGCAGCAATGTCTTATACGTAAGAAAAACGCATCTTTATTGTTGTGAGTTACTGGGAATCGAAATCGTACGCGAAGTGTCAAGAAGATTTTTTTAATGCTTTTTCAGATGCTAATGTTCCAAACAAATCCACTACATGTCATTTATTTAATCACTTTTGAGGTACAGGAAGTGTGCATTACCGTAAGCGTACCGGCCTTCCAAGTGTTTTAACTGACGGCAATCAGCAGACAATAAATGAAATACTTCTTCATTCGCCAAAAAAGTCTCTTCTAAAACTTTCTAACCAGAATGGGCTATCTTACGGAAGTGTTCATAAGGCTACTAAAGTTCAAAAATTACATCCGTACCGGATAAACCTAACTCATCAGCTCCAAGAACCAGATAAGGAGAAACGAATGCAGTATTGTCGTGGTTTAGATGTTTCGTTCGAAATGATATGTCTGTTCTAGACAAGGCTTTTTTCAGCGATGAAACAGTCAAAATTATAGAATATGATGTTCAGAGAACCCATATTACATTCGTAAATAATTGGGGTGTGGTGTGGTGTATCCCATCAGAGAATTGTCGGGCTTAACTTTTTTTCGGAGACCATCACAGCTGAACGGTATCAAGAAATAATCATGCAGTTTGTAGCTTTCCTACATGCTGATAAACGTGAATATTGGCTACAAGACGGAGTAACTGCACACACAGCGAACAGTGGTATACAATTTCTTCGATGACCGGATAATTTATTGTGGTCTATGGCCTCCTCGTTTACCGGACCTGAGTCCTCCCGATTTTTATTTGAGGGGCTTTTTGAAACATAATGTGTACTCAAACAATCCGCATACACTTGATGAACTTAAACGAAATATGTATATCAAATATCACAGCTGCTGCATTGTAAAACGTCGCACACAATGTAAGAAAATGCGTTGATGCATGCATTGAAGATCATTGTGGACATTTCCAGCATTTACTGTAAACTTGCCTGCACTTATTGTAAACTTGTAAGTAATACTTTTATAAATGTTAATATCATTTTGTAAATTAATAAAAAGGCTTTCTAAAAAACAGTTTGTGGTCATTTGGGTTGCGTGACTTTACGATCGCCAGTTAATAAACATAATAATAAATCATATTTACGAAATGTTTGTTTTATTTCAAAGGATCACACAGAATGTACGAAATTATATAATATACAAAAGTCTTTATATATTACAATAATACTTTATCAATTCCCTAAATAACCAACTTTATTAATGGCAAAAATAATAAGCAATAAGTTATTACTAATAACTAATTGATGAATTAAAAATTATGAGACCAATAATTTTACGGAAAAGTACTAAAGATAATTTATAAAAACGATCACGATAAAGGATACACACATTTTTGTTCTATTGAAACGTTTAAGCAATACAACAGACGAATGTCATTAAGAATTTATGAATCGTTAATATAATATTGTTAATTTCATTCAAGAGATTAATAGATTATTCGCCCACTTCATAACAATCTAAAAAAAAATTAACCCCAGGATTTAGGTTTTGGGGTTTACTCTTTTTATTTATATTGCTTTTTCGTTTAAAACATTTCGGTTTCACGATTACAACACCTTTACTATCCGATTTGGCAATTCGTTTAATTTTTAAAAAAAATTTATTTTCTGTTAAATTAGAAAAAAACTCCAAAGAAATAAATATTTCATTAGGTAATTATTTTTATAGATAATTAATTTTATATTTAAATTAATCATTTGCTTACATTTAAATATATTGATATATTTCTAAATAACAGGAATAAATAAGTCTTATCAAAGAAGTAATTCCGCTATTTCTTCTACACTAACAAACTAACCTAAAAAGACTTGGCTAAAGCCAATAATACTTGTATATTTTAAATTTTTATACAGTTCTATGATTTCTTCATACATTATAAAATTTTTAAGGAAGGTTCAATACCTTATCTTTCGTTATACTTGAACGAATAGTATATGACATCTTTTATTACGATTTACACTAACATAATTCCCTGATAATTCTAATAAATGATGCACATATAAAGAGAGATGTCTTGAATCTTCTGTTTTTTGCAAAATCAGAATGGAACCTTATCAGAATTCTATTTGCTTCTAGTATCATGTTGTTAACCCATTTTACCACCATTGAAAATACTTTTCAAAAAATTATTTCTTTTTCATTCATACCATTGCGAATGAAGACTGCTCCCATCCGCTTCGTTTAATAAATGTCCATTAGTATTTTTGTCACCACAGCAAACATAATCTTTAATATTACAAATATAAAGTTACAGTTTGATTCAAGTGATCTTGAAATGCCAGGGAAGTGTGAGATTTTGAAAAAAATTAAGCAAATTAATTAAATTTAACTTATATATGAATATTTTTAGAAAAATTGTTCCTTAAAATTTATTCCCCCACCTCTAAAAAATATGTTCTAATATTTTTAATTATTATTAATTTTTTTTTTTAAATTATAGTAGCATTGGCACCTGTATTATATTCCGGATCCAAAATGAGAAGCAATTTTTTCATTACTTTCATAAACGTTATACTTTATTTTTCAATAATTTTAAACAATTCTCTTTTAAATAAATTTTTTTTTAAGGGATCACTTTTTTATAAATAATTTTTCGTAAATTTACCCCACACAGTAAGGAATTTCCTATAAGGAAAAAAGTTTTTATTTGAAATTTGGGAATTTTGCTGATTAAATTAATTAAGTTAATCGTGACTTCACCGGCATAGCCGGAAATGTCATACAATACTTTCCCTCCTGTTTTGATTTATTAAATGTAATAACTATTCTAACAAATGCAATAGAAATCCGAGAATTCATTAATATGTTATTTCTACGTACACAAAACAGAAATTTTTTATTCACGGTTTAAATCTGTAGGTAACCTACTGGATTTAATTCTATAATTATTTTTTCAATGTTTTCTTTCTAATAAATTATTAAGAAAAAAATAAAGAATACAAACCAGTCATTATTGGTCATTCTAGAAGCTCCAGTCTGAATTTTATATTCCGCAGTTTTATATAAACACGCTATCATTCGTGCACTTAAATAACACATTGCAAAATATACTAAAACAATTATGTATTTTAGGTAACTCATAATAAAATGTGGTGAATTAATCAGTAAAAAATTTAAGCAAACAAAAGAAATAATAAATTTATTTTAAGCTACAAATACACTCTTTCTCTATCTGGTAAACAAATAACTTTGTAACAAATTATCTCATTATACTATGATGTAAATCCATAATAAAACAAAATAATACCAATTCTATATTTGCTTTTTATAATTTTAGATTAACATCATCACGCAAATGGAAATACCTTTTTTTATACCTGAAAGTAGTATTTCTTGTACAAGAGTACTACTTGAAGATAAAAAATACATTCTGAATACTTTTTTCTTTTTTAATTTTATATTTAAGAGTTTATTCCCTAAGGAAAGCTTATTCCCTAAGGAATATTAACTTCTATTTATTCTATACAAACAATAATACTTTTACTTCCTTGTACGAAGTAAAGGAAGTTTTGCGATTGCGAAAAATTTCGGTTTTCAGATTTAAAAGGAAATATTGATTTTGATAATTTGTGAATCCATTTTGTCTACTTTCGGCGGGACGTCTGTACGTACGTAAGTTATGTACGTATTTCGCATAACTCAAAAACAGTTAACTATAGAATGTAGAAATTTTGGATTTATGACTGTTGTAACATCTAGTTGTGCACCTCCCCTTTTGATTGCAATCGATTGGACCAAAATTTTAGACACTTTTAGAAGTGTCTAAAAGAAGACCAAAATAAAAAAATATTGTATTTTGGATTTTTTCTTAACTGCAGCAATACGTCCTTACTTAACTCCATAAGTGGTAATTATTTTCATTGGTTCCAGAATTATAACCAAATGAAATTTTAATTAATGATATATTCAGATCTTACAAGGGGAAGGCACGGTTCAAATCAGACTTCATCTACTTTTCTTCTTTTTTTTTTTTTTTTTTTAAATTTATTGATTTATTAATAATTAATTATTAACCTCTGACTGTAAAAAACATTACGATAAAATAATTCATAATAACAATAAAAAAATATGAAAAATTATCAGTTGTTATTGAAATAAAATTTTATATACTTTTAAAAATGTGTTTATGTAATTTAATAGGCGTAAAAGGAAGTCATGTTCAGTCCACATCAGATATTGTTCACTATATTTGGATAAATAGCCATGCCAGGGAAGTATAACAACTTTGTTTTCAGATAAAAATATAATAATGATTAAAATTTTTTACATTTTCTAAACATGTATTCACGTTTAATCAATTATAAATACCACTATTTGGATATAAAATAAATTAAACCTTTGTGCAATGAAATTCCTATAATTTTTAAATGAAACTTTTCACATTTATCATCAGTAATTTAGGGTTATGGAAAGCATTGATATTATTATTACACACTGTTTTTTGAAAGAAAAATAATTTAGTGAAATGAGGTCAGAAAACCTAGATGGTCATATTACTTTTAAAATTACCTATATATACTTTCAAATATTTCATGATTGCGGTTGCTGTATTTTCTGTAGCATCTTATTGTACTTAAGATTACATGTCTTCAGGCTCTAAAATAAAAATTAATGTAGTTATACTCGTTGATATACATTTTATTTAATGTTTTATTAATAAAAATCTACCCAATAAATCTCTTACAAGGAATGCTAAACATCGATTTTTTTCACTACGTGACGGCGGTTTACGAAACCCGTAGAAATTTACAATTTTCAAAATTCGATAAGATTTACAGGGATGATAATATATTTCAAAATTTTATTAATTTTTTTTTCAATTTTTCTATTAGAAAGAACAGTTGTAGTTTTCGTGTCAACTTCCGCACAATAAATTTTGACCATGGTTTTTACTGAAGGCAGATGTAAATAAATCTCTTGGGGAGTTACTTTAAAACAAAATTAATAATGGTATAATCATACCAAATACTTGGCAAGGAGCATTTCATCTTATATATAAATAAGCTTCGTTTGAATTGTTTGCTTACACTCCACTCAATACGTTTTTACGGTTTAATTTCTGGCAAGTCACTTCCGGTTCCGTAAGGATATTTAGATAAAAACGAGCAGTTCGTGTAATGATATATCTTAAGCGGGGTGAAATTTGCTTTTAAAGTTCTTTAAAAGTTTAGTTCCTTAAAAATAAACATTTTAACTTTGCAACGTTTATTTTTTCATTGAATTTTTATAAATTCATAACTGATGGTTTTGAAATGATACTAAATGGAAACCAACTTTATAATTTGGGAGAATGAAGTGGAAAAATGATACCCTGACCAGAAATATTGCTTTAAAAAAAAGCTCAATTTATAAAATATATTACAGTTTTCAACACAATGCACCTGAAAATTCAATTAATTAATAAAAAGAAATTTTCTTCATAACTTAAAAGACAGAGAAGATTTTACTGGTAAAAATTGTTCCTTTTTCAATAATAAAATTCTATAATTCTTTGTATCAATCGTGAGAGGCGTTGGTCGTATTTTATTTTTTTATTAACAATGAATTTTATAGCTTTTTAAGTACTTTGAATTAGTTAAAATTTTTATTAACGTTATAAATCGCTTAATAAATCAGTGAACCTTTCTAGTTATATATACAAAGTACATACAAATAAAGGTTTATAAAAAGTTACGACCAAAAACCTAAATCTGTTTAGAGGTTTGTAAATTTTGATTTCAGTTTTAAGATATAGTTTTTAACTACAAAATCTTATGGGTACGTTCATTTAAAATAAATAAAATGTTTAAAATTTAACTTTTTGAATAAATTACTGGTAATTTGTTAATGTTTATATTCTGTCACTTATGTAGGCCATTTAAAAATGACATACTCTGTCTATTAAATATGATTAAAAAATGGCTTCTTATATACAAAGTGTTCGAATTCATGAAGGTTTTCATTATAACCTGTTAGTCCAAAACTTTTATTAGTTAAACTTTTAATGTTACCTTCATTCAAGTTTTCTATATACACGTTCCTCAACCTACGAGAACCACTTTAAAAAATGTGATGCAAATATAGTGTTCAAAAAGTGACGTAACTTTACGGAGGAATATTTACTTCTTTTGATGATCGTTTAATTGAGGAAAAACGGGTTACACAATGCAGCAGAGAATTTATTGTCTCCCTATACATTAAATGTATGTCCCCATACTCAGAATTCTTTCACAGAAAAGTATTCTTTCACCAAACAAGTCCTCCATCAAACGGATGTACAAGCCAGTTTGGTCACTCCGTTGGTAGTGCCCACACGGCATCGCGCAAGTGTTTAAAGATGCATCAGTGCAGAATTCATGTTGTTCATCAGTTGTTATCTGCTGACACTGGAAAACGTGTAGCTTTCTGTCAGTGGTTCATGTCATCTGTAAAGCTAGATAGGGGTTAATTCGATGATTGTTTTTGATCTGACGAGTCATGATTCCGCCTTCACGGGTAAGTGAATGCACAGAATTCACGCATTTGGTGTACGGAAAACCACATCAGCTGCACGAGTCTATTCTGCTCGGACAAAAAGTGGGCGTTTAGTGTACAATTTCACGTAGGCGAATCTTCATGGTTTTCTTTTACGGCACAGTGAACAGTGAGCACTACATATAGATGATGCAACAATTCATAAACGCTATATCAGCAGACCAGCTAGAATGCACGTGGTTTCAACAGTACTAATGCTACGGCTCATGCAGCCAACTACACTATGACTTTCTTGGATCAGTGTTTTCACGGAAAAGTGATTTCAAGGGAATTTTGGTCCCCTCGGTCTCCTGATTTATCCCCTCCTGACTTTTTCTCTTGAGGATACTTTAAAGATGTTACAAAATTCATCTCACACCATTCCCGAATTGCGAAGCAAAATTGAACGATAAGACACTGCAATTCCTCAAAAAAACGTTACAACACTTGTTTAAGAACAGGGAACGTCTTATTCAGTTATCTGCATCGCTTAATGGAGGCCACTTTCAAAAACTATTGTAATTTTTCTCATTTTCTCGTAAGGTTGCATCACTTTTTGAACATCCTAGAAGCCTGAGGGCTGTTGGGGGACAAGCTTTACTCCCGCGTTTTAACCTTACCACGGTTTATCGAAATGTGATCATAGAAGTGACAAAATTCGATCACGCGGTGGTGGTGGAGAGAAAATCCCTGCACTAATAAATTATAATATTATACCGCAATATAAATACAGTGGTTTTAAAAATTACTAGATTTATAAAGTAAGGACTGTTTTTGGCATTTAAAATACATTTATATCTGCTCAAATTTGGCCGAATAAATATAAGAATTATATATTCATACATAATCATGTTGATGTCCCAATACATAAAAACTCACGTAAATGTAAATGTAAAATATTCCCGGCTTGAACAGCACTCGCATATATCATGACATTTCACTATGCTTATTCACAGACTAGATGGTTTGAATATGTGCGGCGGAATCCAGATCGACAAATATTTCTCTACGAATAAACGTGCAATGTGTGTAATTCATACTTGGTATTGCTTTATGAGGTTTCTAGAATCCGAAATTATTGTCGTACCGGTAAGTAAACATTTTCTAATTGGCTGAGCAACTGTGCCGATTCTACAAAAAAAGAAAATATTCCTATCACTCTGGAATCTGGTAACGATAACTCACTCGCAGGAATAAACTCAGTTGATCTCATTTTTTTTCCTCAGCAAACATAAAAAATCAGTTTATATAATTTTTCAATTTATATAAAACCTTCACAGAGGAAAAGTTCCCATCGGTTATATTGGATACACTTATTTCTAACTATTTAATAAAATATTTGGTTGAAGTGTAATGGTTTAACCTTACCAAATTACAACCATACAGCCAGTATTGTATTACGCCTCTACCAAACCCCAGACAAAATTTAAATTTGGACCCCATTTATAAAAGTTGCAGACAAAACAAAAATTGAAGAGTAGTCGGGGAAATTCCCTTTCCAACATAAGAAAGAAACAAAAAGATCGCCTTCTCATACCTTTTGATTTTAAAAAGAAAAAAGTATTGTTTTTGTATTTTTTAAATGTTAAAGGTACTGATTACTTTCTAGCTTTTTAAAAAATATACCATGTTAACCTCCATTGTGGGTCATGGCTCACATAAAAATATGAAGGAATAAAGAAATGCTGGAATACAAATTAAAAAAATCAGTACTTAAAATACACATGAACAAACAATACAAACGTAACATCACTATAGTTAAATTGTAAATTCAACTTCATTATCTTAGAAACAATTTTAATTTATAAAAATAAATAAATACAATAAGAGATAATAAATTAAAAAAGACACCGGTAATCCTCTTAAACAAAAAGAAAGTATGTATAAAAAATAAACGAAAAAATAAATATCTACCTGAACAATAAACAGAAAATCATGCAAAAAAATTATAAAACTATTTTAATCTTATTAACACATATAATGCAAATATAATTATAAAACGAATGAAATTTTCTTAACATATAAAAAGGAATCAAACATACTTGACTGAATGAGATTTGACATAGCAATTATGACAGATTTTAATCCACATGATAATACGGATTCATTCTAACGTATCATATAATACATTAATTATCTCGATTCTCGAAAAGGATTACTTCCAACAAATCGTATAACTGAAAGAGTAGAAAATCGGGTGTGGCTGTGTCGGGGCGCGCGGCCGTTGGTTTATAGTGAAATGTTACAGACCTTGGAGGAAGTTCCTCCGAGCTACAAACCGACCTACTTATCTGTAGAGTTAAATGGGAAAACCACCATCGTAATTTTTTGAACAAAGTCTCCAGTGAAAGTTTTAGTTCCTTCATTTGGCCCTCTGTATAGATAAATTGGTCGGTCTGAAAGTCAGGGAGTCACTTTTAGTGTATTGCAATGAAATAAAAACGAGACACTAACTGCGTATTAAATTTACGCAGTGAATTAATTTAATTTTATTTTTTTTTTTTTTTTAACATAAAACATACTAAAATCTTCTTCAGACTTAAATCTTCATTTTTAGATTAAGTGGGACATGATAATTATTTCGAATAATATTCGACGACAATTTTTTTCAACAATGGTCTGTGATATGAGAAGTAAGAGACATAAGCATAATAAGCAGCGGTAGAGGTGCACGCGCCGTCGCTGTCGTTCACTGAGCGCGCCATGTCAGCTTTGCGACGCTTCTGAAACAGTCACGCTCGCTCGGTACCAGACATTGGGGTACGTGTGCATGGCCCATAACATACCCTTTCCAACGAAATGCGTAATTTATACGTCACGTTTTTTCTTGGGCTGAGGATGACATAATGAATTTTTATACTTTTTTACATGTCTACACATAATTATTGTCCAAAATGCATTTATTATTACTTAAATCGATCTATCTCGACAAACTCTAAACACAAACACACGAATCACAGTTCTAGCACGTCTTAAGACGTGAGATATACTGAATGGAAATGAGCGAGAGTTTTGTCCGATCTGCGGTGTACCCGCTCGCCAGTGATGAAAACTCAAAATAGTATCGGCGAGCTGTCTATGTAATTTATAAAATGACACCGCATTTACGTCTCTGAGACTAATAGTTAGGGAGTTATTAAGGCAGAACGATACAAACCTTTTCGTTACGCTACATATTTCTGTTCTGGTACCCGAATATTATGGTCTGATTTTAAAGACGTTTCGCGTCAAAAAAACTTCAGTAAGCACTGTTTTAAAAATATCAAAATATTGCAAAATCTAGAAATCGTAGGAATATTCAACCAATCCAATTGAAACAGATTTCTACAATTCACAGCCCTTAATTCTTCTGACATATTAGAATAAACCTCCTATAACTGATTGTAATTTTTTAATCAATCATAGCATAAAATATATCGTAATATCTAAAATAACAGACCAATAGTAGAAATGAACTATCCTATGTTTCAACTAATATGAAAGCAACGTAATCACTTGTATTACATCTGAAACAGAATTTTTGGAACAAATATAACATGTAATTATTATGTACGTATACAAAACATAATTTTAAAAAAGATGAAGGAAATCTCATCATATATTTGCACACTCATATTACAAAAATTAAAAAGACTTTAAATTTTTTTTTATCCAGTTTTAATTTAAAAATTAAAAGAAATTAAGTACTGTGGAGATTAAGTGCTTCCTATTAATCACATGTAAAAAGATGATATTTTGTTTAAATATGTACGTCTGTTTAATATTCATATTGTAAAGGCATCCTAACAAAAGCCATGGATATGAATGGAAATTTCATCAGAAATTACAAAATCTATAAGGTTGTTTTATAAAGTTTATCAATAAGTAATTACATGCCCACGCTTCGAAAATAAAGTACCTTAGGCCGTTATTTACGTGATAAACAGATAATAATTTTTAAGAAAAGTAAACTTTTTAAAAAAAAATATCGTAAAATTTTAATTACTTCTAAAAGAAAATCCTGTAAAATATTTATTACTTTATTAAGGAGTAAAATTTATCGCCATTCCAAGCTAGGTAAGGAAATTAATTACCATAATTTGAAAAATAAAATGTATTTGTATTACATAAAAATATGATGTTTAATTTTTATAATCTTTAAATTAATACGCATAGAATTTAAACTATCCATCGCACGGAACTAATTACGTATTTTTATTAATGTATTTTTAACATTTTATTTCAGTTGATAACTTGTGTTAATAAATCTAGAAAGGTGAGAATTAGAACGTGTAAAAATTGCGTTTAAGTCATGAAAAAACCCGACTAAAATGACTAAAATAAATGAGATACTAAAAGTACCCTAGTCATTATTTTTTATTTACATCCAAATCAGTAAAAAAATGATTGATATACCTAAAACCTTATTAAGTTGGCAGGCCATCGTCAGTTTGTATATAATAAGTAATTAAACTGTTAATCACCAAATTTATGTTTAATTATTAGAAACATATTTCCAATTTTCGTCTGTCTAGTTGGACATTAAAATAAAAGTAGAAAGAATTTCATCTATTAATCTGATTAATTGAAATTTATATGTCAAACGATAAAAATGGGGTAACATTTAGGAACACCGTAGGAAAATTATTTTTCTTTTATTCCCTAGGTTTATCTTTTGTAAGAAATTGGTTTTATTGTACAGGTATTTTCATACTTTACATTCAATAACTGCTGATTGTTATTTGCGTTTTTTGATCTCCTAACGGGTTGTCCTTTTAATATTTAAAAAGAAAAGAAACATGATTGTTATTAAAAAAAAAAAAAAAACTGAATACAAGATTAAAACTATTACTTTTTTCTTTTTTGTTACGCGTATGTAGATTCATTAATATATAAATACTTCCTTTACTTTGTACAAGGAAGTAAAAAAGAAAACGTCAAACGGGTGTAATTCACACTAATAGTTAAGCTTCTTATGAAAGGTCGCGACTTTTCCTTAACTAAAAAAATTAAAAAACCTTACACTAACGTAATAACCGGTAATACCAACGCGGTATTAAACGCGTATTAAAACGCTTAATGTATTTTTCTTTATATAAAATAAATTTTTTATATAAGTGTTTTCACTATTATATATTCATTAATTTTCATTTTTTTAATATTTATAATCGTGCAAAATTTATCCGCCAGTTTTATTTCTTCTCAGACTGCAAGGCAACTTACTTTGAATTTATAAAAAATAAATTATTTTTCGTCTATGTTTCCTTTCTACAATTTGAGTTCGGAACCTGGCGTAATTTTTTGTTATGGTAAGACGAATCGTCGAAACGAAAACTGAACGAGGTGGAAAATTTGGAATCAGTTTTGTTTTCAGCCAATTTTCATAGTTATCAGTATTCATGTCCGTCTTGGTAATCACCTTGTTTCTGACACGATTTCAACATTAAAAGAGTATTAGGACATCTCCAGTTCACCTCCAGCGTGCACCACTATCAATCTCTGTCCTTTCGATAAAGGTTTCTTGTAACCATGAACAGAGTCATCAATCCAAGCAAAACTTTTTGAATAAATGTAGGACTCGTCAAATCGGCCGTAATTTCTATACCTCTATAAATTTTGTATGTAATTTACGCTTTTTAAACGAACGTCGTGTTTTTCTAACAACTTTCTGTTATCAGCAGTCTTTTTATCCAAATCCAAATCTTTATGTTCTGTTTTCAAAACCGCTAACAAGTTGTTTAACATCGGTAATCTTTGATGGTGTATATTAAAATTATACATTATGTTTCTTAATGCACATCTTTGAAAATCATTGATACTAACTTTTTTCTTCATTCCTTTTCGAGATTTTCTTGGTGTAGTAAAACTTTCATTTTCATCAAGTTTATATTTTTCAATTACAATTTTTGCACCATATGAACCAATATGTCAACATAAAGTAGCAACGCGAGCTTGTTTTTTTTTGGACGTAACATATCAGGATTTTTTTCTGAATTTTTTTTTGTAAACGTTCACTATAATATATTTAGTTTGGCTTCTAATACCCACCGGGTTGGTCTTCTCAAATCAGCTGATTTGGAAGTTGAGAGTTCCAGCGTTCAAGTCCTATCTGTTCTTTTAGCACGATTTTCAGTATTGAAAACAAAAGACTTCTTAAAAAAAAAATATTATCATACATATGGTTCGTATTTCGTTTTTTCATTATGATTTGTATAAAATTCCAAGCTTTAATTCTTTTAATGTTAATAATAATGTTCTGTCTACATTTATTAATATTAAAATACATATATATGCAAACACGTTTATATATATAAATAAAAAATTACCGAGAATATTTTTTCGTATTAAGTTCTTTTTGTTGTTGTCAGTTTCCATCCTTAGTATTAAGAAATGCCAAACAAATTTTGTCGGGAAGGGAGATGCGTTATTAAATACTTCATGACAAATATTCACAGTTATCTAAATTTCAATCCAATAAATGGGTTTGGCAATTTTATAAAACTCTGTTCTTCCCTTACATATATAACGGGTTATTTTGTTCAAGCGAAATCCTATAAAATTATTAAATCGCTTAAACGGTAAAATATAGATTATGGGCCCAATGTAATAAATTAACAATGAAATAAATGTACATTGTTTTGAAAAATTACAAGTTTCGCTAACTATGAAAAGATCAGCACAATATAATTTTTTATTAAATCATTTTTATTTAATGTGTTCATTTAACCGAGTTCAATACGAGTACATACAATAAAAAAAAATTTTACCACTTACCGCATCCTTCTATCTCTTCCCGAACTATTTAATAATTGAGTAAAATATTACCATACGAAATTTGTTGCTTTATAATACATTAGGCTATCAGTTATTGTTTTTCTAATTCCAACAAATAATGGAATAATATGAATAAATTTTCAACTAAAACAATTTTTATTAACTCTAAAATTTATACTTTTTCCGTTGCAGAGCACTAATCAAAAGAGAAATACTTACGTGATATTTAATTTGAAAAGTTCCTTCTTCATAAACGTTTGTATAAGTGGCGTACTCTCATTTGTCATTTATTTTGATTTCCCGTTAACATTTAAATTGGAATTTTGCAAATTTTTGTTTATCCGTTATAACTAATTTTACACCTGAAAAAATATTACGTTAAAAGTTTAAATGATGTTTATATATTACATGTTTTAAGTTAAACATTTAACATTCGTTGAATACTTACTATTTATAAATTTTAATGATTATTAGCACCTTGTGTTAAGTATGCAGACGCACAAAGTGACGTTTCCATTTTTACTTCCTTGTACGATGTAAAGTGATTATTGTGATCACGAAAAATTTCTGTTTTCAGATTTCAACGGAAATATCCATTTTAACAATTCCTGAATCCATTTTGATTAGTTTCAGCTTGACGTCTGTACGTACGTACATATCTCACATAACTCAAAAATGATTAGCCGTCCAAAAAAACTTTTCTTTGCATTTTCTCTTAACTGTAGTAATAAGCTTTTATTGAGAGCTTTTCAACGATATAACATAAGTGGTATTAATTTTCATTGGTTCCAGAGTTATAGCCAAATTAAATTTTAATTAATGAAATATTTGGATCTTAGAAGTGGAAGGCACATCGGTTAGAATCAGACTTCTTCTCCTTTTTTTTTTAATTTAAATATATTGATTTATTAACCTCTGATTGTAAAAGAATTTTTACAATAAATAATAATTCAACAATAAAAAAAAAATATGAAAAAATATCAGAAGTTATTAATGAAATAAAATTTTATGTACTTTTCATTTTAAAAAGACGTGTATATGTAATTTAATAGACGGAATGCAAGGAAGTCATATGGAGCCCACATCAGACTTTTTCCCTACAGCTTACTGAATATCACTCAGTTTTTATTTAGAAAGAACATAGTATCACTGAAGTAGCTTAAATGTTTCTTTATTGCAGTCACTACAGCTCCAAATTATGACTAGTACATAATATCCACATAGTTAAACATAAAATATTAGCCTCTGTTAGATGAATACGATTTAATTAAGATCAATAATAAAAATTAAATAATAGTTAACTGCAATGACTGATAAAAAGGCCATTTAAATTCCAATTTATTTCCATTTTAGTAGTGGAAAAAATGAATACCTATGAGACATTATTCGGGTTTTGAAATTTACGCTACTAACTGTTAAATCGGTTACCGTCATAGCTTGGTTGTTTCAACTGTCATTTCAATCAGTGAGATGTCATTTGATGAAACAACGTTTTCCCTAATAACACATACGAAAATTCAAAAATAACAAGACCATCATTTTGAAATTTGATATAAAAAAACCAGTAATAGATATTTTCGTTGACTGTTAAGATAATAACAATGAAATGCAAAAATTGTATCACCTATTAATAGATGTTAAGTTTTAAAACAGATAAAAATTAAAAAACATATTTATGTATGTATGTGTGTGTGTGTGTTCTAGCGTGTGCGCGTGTGTGTGCGTGCTTCTTTTGAAAGGTCATATTGAAGTGGACTGTGTTAAATTTATTGAAATATGAAAATATTTTTTCTGTTTCATTCTAATCGATTGACATAGTCAAAATATTTTTATTGAGATAACGGGCAAAAAATAAACAATATAGTTAGGCAAATGATCTTTTTTTATTGGTTTTGATTGAAAGTTTAAGAAATATCACTAAGACATAATACTAAATATTATATAAGCATATAAAAAGAAACAGTTTTGCTGAAGGGCAACTGTAAGTAATTGTTAAGCAAGAAAAGTTTTGAAAACTTGTTTACAATTTTTTTTCCTGTTAACGGTATTGAACATTTTCTTTCTTTCTAATTTAACACAGTACATTGATTATGCTTGTAAGAAAAGTCACGTTATTCGCTTGCCAACAAAAATACTAATACAATAGGATTTTATAGCTAAAGAAATTTATAAAATAGCAGAACTCTCGAGTACAGAAAAGCCAACAATTTCAAAACCAAACAAAATTTAGCTTTTCTTTTGAAATTTCACTAGCAGGAACCAAATGGCTACCTCTTACCGACGTGATTTAGTAAGAGAAAGAAAACAGTGCCGCACAAACAATAAAACTCAACACTTTCTCATTTTATGATTTACTGTTTAGCAAACCATGATTATCGACCATTCCATCACAATAATCTTTCATCCTGGTTTATCATAGATTCCACTTACGTTATACTGGCATTAACACCAGAAAACCTATGATAACTCCATGAAATTTATACACCGATTCCAATCAATCAATATACCCCAATTTTAACCAAATCATATGGGTGAACACGGCAGACAAATCGGAGTAATCCAAAATTAAACTAATTTCAATACCTAATTCTTCGACCAGATGTGGCCCGAATTTGGTATAAATATTATAACATTATAGTTACAAAACACATTTTTTATCAGTTATATATATATATATATATATATATATATATATATATATATATATATATATATATATATTATATGTATGTAACTATTTAGAAATCATCAACCCATCATCATTTAGAAGTCATCATGATCAATCAAACAACGATTGTTTTTTTTTGTCTTCAGTTATTTGAGTGGTTTGATGCAGCTCTCCAAGATTCCCTATCTAGTGCTAGTCGTTTCATTTCGGTATACTCCCTACATCCTACATCGTCAATGATTGTTACCTTGATTCCGATTTGATAAAAAATTTTGAAAATGTTAGTATTCAAAAACTCATTATAATTTTTTTTTACAATTTCGATGATCAAAAATTTAAAAAGTGAAAAGGTGTAATTGTACGAATTTATAACTTTTTGTAAGTTGCATGAAAGATGCTAAGAGGAGGTCATAGGTTGAAGTTTTAGTTGTTTGATTTTGGTTAGTTAGTTACTAAGTTACACAATAAAAATCGGTTCTCTTAAAATTATGTGGGCTTTTTGAATGGGATTTTATTTTCGTCTATAAGCTGCCGGTAAACCCATCGAGATGAGGACTTTTAAATTAGTGTCTTTTAATCGAAAATTCATTGCTCCTGGATATAAAGAATACAAACCTTAACAAAAGAGAGATTTTTCTCACTTGTGTAAATTTTGGCAATAGTTTGCCACAAGGCGAGAGAAAGATCATATAATTTAATAATAATATAACTGATAAAATAAATATAATTGAAATGAGTTTGTCTTACATTTCATTAATGCCCATTAATGAGCATTTCTCTTGCCCAAGCAAGAGAAATTGTTCAATTGTTCACACATAATTGAAGTGGCTATGGGATTCACATATCCATTCATGTGGCTATTTTATAAAATCGCCACATGAATGAATGAATTCCCCTTACAAAATACAAATATTTGATTAATTAAAATTTGATCAGGCTATAACTCTGGAACCAATGAAAATAAGTAACGCTTATGACATATCGCTGAAAATCTCTCAATGACAGCTTATTACTGCACTTATAAAAAAGTCCAAAATCAATTTTTGTTCGGATTTTGGGCCTTTTTTGGACATTTATGGTAAAATTAATTGCTATCATAAAGAAAAGTGCACAAGCAGATGTTACAACAATCCTAAATCCAAAATTTTAACATTCTACGGTTAATCGTATTTGAGTTATGCGAGATACGTACAGACGTTTGCTGAAACTAGTCCAAATAGATTCAGGGATGGATTCAAAATGGATGTTTCCGTTGAAATCTGAAAACCGACATTTTTCACGATTATAATACTAATACAGGGAAATAAAAAACAGATGTAATTTAATTTAGAAATGATATTAAACATTCCCTTATTTGTGAATCCTTTTTTTCAAAAAATATTTCAGAATGTATACAAAAATTGTAATATTAGTAAGCCTAAATGATCATACTTTCTTTACTTCAGGACTATTTCTCGGCTACGAAAAAAAAGCAAGATAAAATAAATTGGATGCTGTTTTTTTTGTTTTTTTATCAGTCATAGGATGAGAATTTTATTTACAATAATTTCTTATTGTTATTACTATTACATTTTAATAAAAAAATCCAAAAAAAATCTGAGTATAAAGTTTCTTCATCGTATATAAAGTGGTTAAAAGAGAGAGAAAAAAGAAGTTATTACGTTATGTAAAAATAAAAAGAGAACAAATTTCACGTTAAGTTTGAAAAGAGGACGAACGAGTCTATACTACCCCGACCTGCCATCAGAGATGGTAACAAGGCACGGTTTTAGGATGAGTGAATAAAGCTTTATGAGAAAACTTTTGGAAAACTCCAAATATATAAGCCCGATGAAAGCTGAAAGCTCATTTCCAGTGTTTTATAAGCGGCTTAAATTATTAGGGACTGCGTCAAAGGTAATAACTCCATATTTCAGCTGTTGGTGAAGTGCAGAAGAGAACCCCGTATTGCTACAGTGGTATTTTTTTTTAAAAGGTGAAACGGGAGGAGTATAGGTTAAGAGGAAAAACGGAAGGCGTGTCCTACAGTCCAGAAAAATTAAAACTGGTCAGATTCCACAAAGTGAAATATTATTATTTTTTATTGGTAAAAGACGAAAAACAATAATACTTTTGTTTGTACAAAAGAGAATTATGAATAAAATATACTTCACTAAAATTGCTATTTTCAATACGTAGATATAAAAACAAATTACTTTTGTGTACATCTACTTTGTTACTTATACTTGTTTTCTTTACTTTTCTTATTTCTTGTTGCATTTTATCTATTGCTATTGCTTAATCATCTGTCATAGCGCACAAATAATATTACAGAAAATTTTTCCAGTAAAGGGCAATAATGAAAATAGCTTAAATAATTTTAAATAATGAGAGACGCTTGTCATACTACAGGACGAGCAACATAAAACCGAACCCATAATGAAACCGCTACTCAACACTGTTTATGAAAAAGACTCTCGCACAACTAGCGCGACTAGTGGATGTATATGTTACTACTGATTGTTGCTACCGTTTATCAGGTGGTTACGTGTCAGTGCAGTATACGTTTTATTGCAATGCAGTATTTGTGTAAAATGCCTTATTCAATCCAGAAGGGGATAGCTGTATTTGAGGCCTATATTCGTTCTGAATCGTTTGAAGAATCACGTCAAGTGTTCTTAGAAAGATTTCAGAATGTATCCCAGCAAAGAGTATCATACACGATTTTGTTCAAAAATGGCGAACAAGAGGTTCGGTTTCAAGTGTGAAACGAAATAGGTAACCTTCCGTTAGGACTCCAGAGGCCATTGCCGATATTAAAAGGAGAATTACTGCCAGTCCAAAAAAATCACTACGCAAGTTATCCCAACAATCTAGCGTTAAATACACATCTTGTAAAATTCTTCATGAATTAAAATTGAAAACATACTGCGTTATAACTATGCAACAACTGAAGGAGATAGACACGAGCTGTCAGAAGAGGATGGTGACCTCCACGTTCCCCAGAGTTGTCTACTTGCAATTTTTTTCTTTGAGGGCTACTTAAAGGCTCTCCTTTAAGATGCATAAACTCCCTAGTTTATGCATCTAATCCCCACAATATTGATGAACTGAAGGTGAACCAACGAAAAATCAACGCAATTGATAACAACGTTTTGCGTCAGAAGACTCAATATGATCAGTCGAGCACAAAAGTGCATCAATGCCCTGGGTGGTCATTTTGAACATCTTTCGTAACAATCAGGTAGATAAATGCAACATTTAAATTGCATTTTATTTTTTTCTTATTCAATTCAGCTGTATCATAAACGACCGATTCTGCAGCGGTTACGTTACGGGTTCGATTTTATGTTGCTCATTGTATTTTGTCCGTTACTTGAAAGCATAATGTACATTATTATAAATTATATCCGGTTACCTTGCCTCTCTTCTATTTAGAGAAAAGAGAACATTTCCCGATGAACATAAAGATATAATTTAGCTGAGAAACTGCGATAAAGAATATTGATACAAGTGCAAAAAAAAATTGTAGAAAAACAAAAATCAAGTAGAATTTCAATAAAGGGACAAAAAATGTGTTTTCAAGCTGTAAATTGTAACTTTAAAATTCAATTTAAGAATATTTCACTCTCTAAAATCAAATGAATAATTTAGTTGATTAATGATGAATAAAAAAAAAAAAACGTGTAATCATAAAAATAAATAATGTTCAATTAAAAAGGCCAGTTGTTCATGCGGACAAAATCTTCAACTATCTTTCTACTTTATTTAATTTTTACTTTCTTGGCATCATAGCTGTAGAACACTGCTACAAAAAGAAAATCAGCCAAAAAATGGGGTACCTTTTTTTACATTTCTCGGCTTTTCATGACCCAGAAATCCCAAAAATTAATAAAATGGAGAGATAATTGATATTTTAAGTCACAAATTTTATACATAGGTAAATATATGTAAAGAAATTACATTTTAAGAGAATGGTATTTTTGTACTCATACCTCAAAACGTAAAGAAAATTCACTTTCACTTCCGAATCCAAACGTGCGACCGAAATTAATACCGCATTTTTCTTCGAAAATCGATAAAAAAATATTACTGAAGTATTTAATAGTTCTGGCGTGTTTGAAACTTCATAAATTTTAAGTAGATGAACCGATTATGATGAAATTTAGCATAGAGGCACGTGTATTTCTTTATAAAAGATTGGGGTTTCCCCAATCAATATCTCCAGGAGGCAGGGTTGGTACTTTCTTTTGGGTTGATTTTCTCAGAATTTTTCAAACTTAATTCCACTTTATAATAAGCTTAGTAAATGCGTACATGCTTATCTTACCATCTAAAAGAAAATTTCCACCTATTACCCCTTTCCCAAAAATAAAAAACTATCTTTTTATTTATTGCATATTTTTATCCGAATTTTTTATCTCTTCCTAGACATAGTAGTAGTGCAAACGACCCAAAAATGATTTACTGTGAATACCACGTGGCTTCCTTGTATGCCTATTAAATTCATATATTTTTTATTGCATTTTTTTTCATAGTATTTTGTTGCTATTAAATTATTATTTATTGTAATTTTTGTTTACAATCACAGGTTAATAATTATTAATAAATCAATATATTTTTTTAAAAAATTTTAAAAAAAGGAAATAAGTCGGATTTTTGCCGATGTGCCTTACCGTTGAAAGATCCAAATATTTCATTGATTAAAATTTTATTGGGCTACAACTCTGGAACCAAAGAAAATAAGTACCACTTATAATATAATAATATATATTATATATACTTATAATATATCGCTGAAAACCTCTCAATGAAGGCTTACTACAGTTAAGAAAAACTTCAAAACCCAAATTGTTTTGGATTTTGGGCTTTCGTTTCGACACTTTTGGTCCAGTTGATTGCAGACAAAAGGGGAGGTGCACAACTAGATGTTACAACAGTCCAAAATCCAAAATTTCAACATTCTAATTTCAAATTTAATCGTTTTTGAGTTATCTGAGATACATACACACGTACAGACGTCACGCCGAAACTAGTCAAAATAGATTCAGGGATGGTCAAAATGGATATTTCCGTAGAAATTTGAAAACCGTACAAAGAAGTAAAAATAGATTGTAGGCAATACTGGAGGGGGGAACCGATCAAAGTTAACTTTTTTTTTTAACTGTTTTTGTTAATGAAAACTTTTAATATTGTCGCGTGTTCCGCGGCTTGATCAGGATATTGAGTGGTTGAAAATTTAAAATGTGTATATAACTATAATTTATTGGTTTAAAATGTTCATAATTACAACCAGACAAATTAATAATAATAACAATGGTGATAAATACAGAAATGATAATAATAATAATAACAACTGACAACGATAAAAAAATTAATGAACACAAATATTAATATAATAATTACAACGATAATAATAATTAGGACAATAATGGTTACGATTTTGAATGTCAATAACAACAAATCAAACAGTTAATACATGACATAAAACATAACATAATCAAAATAGTAAGCATGACATAAAAACAGAGCGTAATCAACAAAGTATAACAATTAAAATATTACACTTCAAATTGTGATAAATATCTTTATTAAATAATAAATACAGATTTCACACAAAACAGAGTTCGAAATAAATAACCGTTCGGAATTTATTCCAGGTAGACAAATAGAAAACTAGACCCATTAACAAAACTTGGCCCATTTACATTAATTCTAAAACGGACCTATTCTTTACAAGAAGTGTTCTCCTTTTTGTCCCTTTCTGGATTCCTCCAGTTATTGTACTTTGTGTTACTTTCAAAATAATTGGTAGGAATCCGTTACTCAGGCTTGCTATACCAGTCTTGTTACAATATTAATATTATTATAAAATTGCATCGTAATTCACCCCCACCACCAAAAAGAAATCTAAGGTACCGTTTTATTGGTTAAAAAGTTTTCTGCAGTTCTGTGCAAAATGACCCACTTTTCGTTATTTTATTTTGTATAATTATATTGCACAAGAACTACATAAAACAAATTAAATGAGAACATTACAGAGGTATATATATATATATATATATATATATTATTTAATATTGAAATAAATTTTCTACTTATAAAAAAATTAAACTATTACAATAGTAATTTGATGAAATAATTAAAAATAACGAGTAGACCCATCACACAAGCATAAAGTTTAAACTCACTCACTATTGTGATTCACACTGCATAAGCGCGTAAGAAAAATACACCAATATAAATTCAACATAACCTCAAATTGAGGTTATGTCGTCTACATTAAATTAAGTGTAACTGAGGAATGACTCAACCAAACTTCATTAAATTTTCACTCGTACAACTTCAGATAAACTATTACAGCATAACTAAATTTCAATGAAACTGATCTAGAGGTTCTGGAGATGTTCAAGCCATAAATTCTATACAAAGGCCTATATAAAATACATATATATAAATTACATTTTAAATGAATGGTATTTTCGTACTCCTCCTACCTCAAAACGACGTAATGAAAATTCAATTTCATCTCCTAAACCAACCGTGCAACTAAAAGCAATACCTTACTTTTCTTCCAAAAATCGATTAACAAAAGAAAAACATTATTTTAAACGGTACAACTTTACAATAAACTAACAGTTTAATGACTTTATTAATAAAGATACTAATTTTTTATTTTACATGATCAAAACCATTTTGTATTTGTGCTAATAAAATTTGATGAGAATCAGACGATCAGAGATTTAACGATCTTGAAAAACATTAAGCACCCGCCCTCTTTTTCTAACCTTTTTTTTAACATTAAAATATGCAGTCTAACTTTAAAAAAAAAATTAATTTCACAAACGTTTACAATCTTCACGAAAAATTTGTGATACAAACTCTTACAATAATCAATTTAGATTAAAAGAATCTAAACTTCAACAAAAAAAAAAATAATAAACAGTCAATTCTGTTGCCCCATCGGGTGAGATAAGGTGTGATTTTAGCACTGTACTTTGGCCGCATCAGACGCGTTATATTTTACATCTCTGGTTGTACAAAAAGGGGTTTGGTTTTGAATGTTAGAAATACGTTGTTGATTTAGTACTAAAATCAGATTGAGCTAATCTGTTATATACGAGTTTTTTTACTGTTTAGCCTCCGGGAATCACCGTCAGGTATTACTTCAGAGGATGATATGTATGAGTGTAAGTGAAGTGTAGTCATGTACACTCTCAGGTCGATCATTTCTGAGATGTGTGGTTATTTGAAACCCAATCACCAAAGTACACCGCTATCCACGATCGAGTATTCAAATCCGTGTAAAAGTAAACTGCTTTTATTAGGATTTGAACTGGAACTCTCGACTTCGAAATCAGTTGATTTGTAAAGACGATTTCACCACTAGACCAACCCGGTGGATTATATATGAGTTTATAACTGTTTAATTCAACGGAGGAAATCCATATTTGTCAAATAGGTATATCGTATTCATTTTCAGCTGTAAAATGCTTTTAATTTTTAATCTAATTTTTTTAATCGCATATTTTATTAAGATACTTGCTTTACCCAAGGATTTTTCCAGTAAAAAGGATTAATGTGTGTATTACAATGGTATCTACACAAGAACAAACTGTAAAAGAATTTGACTAGTGGAAAATATTTCTAGATAAGTAGTTACATGGTAATTATTATAAATTTGAGCCTTTTTTACAGACTTAATTCAAAATATTTAGTACATATTTTGGGAACCCAACGGGTTGCTCTAGTGGTGAACGCGTCTTCACAAATCAGTTGATTTGTAAGTTGAGAGTTCCAGCGTCAAATCCTAGTAAAATCAGTTATTTTTACACGGATTTGAATACTAAATCGTGGATACCGGTTTTCTTTGGTGGTTGGGTTTCAATTAACCACACATCTCAGGAATGGTCGAACTGAGACTGTACAAGACTACACTTCATTTACACTCATACATATCATCCTCATTCATCCTCTGAAGTATTATCTGAAAGGTAATTACCAGAGGCTAAACAGGAAAAAAGAAAGAAAGTACATATTTTGGGAAATTGTCAGAAACTTAGGTGTGATTTTTTATTAATTTGCATAATATTTTATTTTTGACGGTACAAGCTTCCCATTATTCCTTGACCTAAATCATTTCATATTTCAAGTCATATCTGAATCATAATAAACTTCGCAATATTTATAATAGTCATTTCCTGACGTTAGTGATATTTTAAAGTTTAAAAAAAGGTAACGGTTGTATTTTTCCCATAAAATATTATTCTAACACAGAAATCTAACAAAATTTATATAAAATTCAATATAAACCAAACACTTCTTATCGTAACAGTTTTTTTTTTTTCATTAGAATTGAGCAATAAAAAATTGCAATTAGAGTAATTTTAAAATAACTAATAAAAGAGATGATTTTTTTTGACATGTTATTAGCTACCTCATGATTTATATAATACTATTACGAAAACAGGGGAAGTACAGGAATAATTAAGCGAGATGTGGATTTAGTAACCGACCAGTGAACGGGAGTAAATACAGTAAATGTATATGAAATAGCTCCTTTTCCTTAAATTAACCTCTAATAACAACAAGAGTGGGCCACACAAGGATCGGTTAGAAAGCAGGTATTTTGGTTCGTTAGGAGCCGTTAATGCCAGCAAGATTCAATATGCCACATTAATATTCCGGCTGTAACTGCCGCGACAAGATATATAAAACCCTTTCATGTGCCTCGTTATTACAGCCGCACACAGTATAAGACCTCTAAGAGGAATTAGTTCTAGCATAGTAGGTCGTCTCTCTTTGCCCCTCTCGCTAAAACGTTCATTTCAGGAGAAAGATGCTATTTACAAGCTCGCTAATGCTAACGCTGATAATAACATAGCGCTCTTTCCCCTCTCTCCTTTCTCATCGCTTCACTCCCACTACATTTATCCAAAACTCCAATTTCAATTTATCCTACAGCAAGTCTCGCTTATAACCGAACACGCCTAACCGATTTCATATTTCATACGGTATAATTCCTTCAATTATATTTCCCAACTCGCATCTATAAACTAACTAAATTCTATCTATACATCTTATTTGTATAATTGCAATAGTGTTTGTACAACAGGAATAATAATAATAACAATAATAAATACGATATATATGGAATATAGAGAAATTAATACCATGTAACGGTACCAAACTATGAATAACTGAATTATAAAACAAATCCATTTTCACTGTCCACGATTGTACGCAATATAATTTACCATAAAGGATTTAACTGTATTTATGAAAAGAATAAAACAAAAGGAAACTGATAAAATTATTTGATTATAACATGGTTATTTCGTTACGAAATATTGTCATTATTTTAATATTTACGGCAGAATTTATTACGCAATATATGAAAGACTTTTTTACAAGAGAAAATATATCGTTAAAATTACTGGTTAGACGCGATTTATTATTATTTTGTAATTTATTATTATTATTCTTATACTTTTCATTTTTTTACCTACTAAGTTTTTAATCAATCTGTTATTTTCATGATTTTTGTTATCGTTATTGTTTTATACTGTACTGTATTCTGCAGTTCTTCAAAACTACCATGTGTACATTCTACGTTTTACCCTCAGAAGTTGTATATAATGCTAGTATCTAATTTTTCATGATTTTCAATGGGGATTCCTTTTTAATGTGAATATGTATGATGTAATTTACTTAAGGTTCCTACAAAAATATAACCGATTGTAAATAAAAATTTTATACAAAAAAATAAAATTAATACATTTATTAAGACTTGTAATTCTGTTTTGTTTTTGTTTATGATACCAGTAATACGAAATATTTTAAACAACAATTTTTTGTTGTTTATCGTATTTTTTGATTTTGTACATCGTCAAACAGTACAGGATTAAGTCTCTACCGAGCCCTAGACAAAATGTTAATTTCCCCCGATTTATCTAAATTGCGGACAAGTTCAAACGAAAATTGAAGGATAATCGGAAAATCCCCTTTTCGGAATCAGAAAAAACAAAAAGACCGCTTTATAAAATTTTTTATTCTAAAAAGAAAAAATTATTGCTTTTGCTTCTTTACAACCTTGTCGTACAAGGAAGTATTGTAATCGCGAAAAATTTCGGTTTTCAGATTTCAACATAAATATCCATTTTAACCATCCCTGAATCCATTTTAACTTGTTTTGGTGTGATGTCTGTACGTACATATGTATATGTAAAGGTAAAACCCTGAATACCGGTAAATCTTAAGTTTTACCGTTAAATTTTTACATTTACCAAGTCACTTAGTAAAAGTCCGAAAAAATCTTGAAAACACATTTATTTCGAACTTTTACCAAATAGTTTTGGTCATTATTGACAATTACCATAGAATGTTGGTAAAAGTTGACAATTCTGTAATGAAATCATTCAAAAGTATGAATTTAAAACTGCTCATCCCAATTTCGGAATTTCAGTGTACTGCGGGTGAAAAATGAAACAGGTTTTTTCAAAAGATTACAAAAAACTTTATTTTGCTATATAATACTAAGACATTTCAAAAACGTTACAAGCAATTAATTCATATACACTAATATTCAGGAATGAATAATTTTCAGCAAACTTCTACAGTGGTAAATAGCAATATGTTCGTTGTTATAATTAAATGAATCCTTTCGAGACTACAAATTACAAAAGAACTATAATTAAAAATAACGCCAATCTCAAGTACTAGATAATAACTCGTATGTCAATCACATTTTCTTAGCAGCGTGTTATTTAATCATGGTGTTTTGTAAAAGGAAAGCCGAATTTTACGATAAACAGAAAACACGAAGGCTATATTTTAAAAAACAGAATTTTTAGTTATATTTTTTAGGTTTTTTATATCTTTCCTTAAGTTTTAGAATGGTTTGAACGAACAAAATGATTGTATTTAATGAAAAACGTTAAGTTGGGATTCAAAACTTTTTCCCGCAGCAAAAATTGAAAATAAATTAAAAAACAATCTGGGTGTTAGACCCAGACTGTGTATTTAAGAGTTAACTAATTATTAATTGATTATTCTCACGTTTGAAAATGATTAATTTTAATGCAATTTTTGAACTGAAATCCCGAAATTGGGAAGAGCATTTTTAAATTCATGCTCTTTCCTATTTAAAAGTGATTTCGTTACAGAATTGTCAACTTTTACCAATAGAATATGGTAATTGTCAACAATGACCAAAACGATTTGGTAAAAGTCCGAATTAAAGTGTTTCAAGATTTTTTCGGACTTTTACCAAGTAACTTGGTAAATGTTAGAATTTACCGGTAAAACTTAAGATTTAGCGGTATTCGGGGTTTTATCGTAACATATATATCTAAGGAATAGATTACACCATGATTAGTCATCTCTTAGCACCATAAATATGATGTAACTGTTATTTACGGAGCAAATATTTTGTGTGTTTATAGTATTAAAAAAATGTCATTATGTTTAAAATACAAAACAATTATTTTAATTTTATTTTATTTCTGTTTCTCTTTGCTTTTCTATGTACTTAAAGTTCAGGTTTTGCCTCTCGGTTCGGTTCTTTTGGCACGTGTCGTGTATTTTGTTATACAGTCAAATAATGTACGAAGATATTTTATAAAAGGTTTTTATCATCATTTACGGTTGAAATCTTTTAATGTAGTTTGTTCACGTGCAGTTATGGCTGAATTTAATCTATTGTGAAAAGTAAAATACTTCGAAGACAGGCGCGCGAAATTGTAAACAGCGTGTATGATTTCATTCAGAAAGAATCTTTAGCCGTAGAAAAATAAAAATAATGACAAGTATTTAGTTGTTATACAGAAGTGTGAAGAGAGAACTGCAACTGCCTCTGGCAATTGCAGAACTCAGATTCAAAGCCTATAAAAATAAAAAATAGAACTTCGATCCGAGGAGTCAGAATGTTCGTTAATCATCCCGAAAAAGAAAAAGAAACTTTCTATACCGGCTACCGGAATAAATGATTTTGTAAAAATTTTGGTTAGGCGAACTGTGAATGAATTTCACTCAAAGATAGGGGAGCTACCAACAGTTAACAAACTCTGCAAAGAATTGAAAATTAAAATCAATTTTAATGACAGTGAAACTACTTTAAGACAAATTTTGAAAGAAATAGATTTTAAGTGGCGCAAAATAGAAAAAGAAAGGGAAATTTTAATTGAAAAACATGATATTGGGCGAAAAATGATTTCTTATTTGTGGGCAATCAATGATTATAGAAAAATGTAACCGAGTGATCGTTTACTTAGATGTATTCTACGTTGTATCATCTCATTCAATGGCAAAGACATGGGATGACGACAGCAGTGCAGGACTTCATTTACCAACAAATAAAGGTAAACGCTTGATTATAATTCACGCTGGAAGTAAAATGGGCTTTATTCCAAATGTTAATTTACGCAATAGTAACTAGGACAGCCAAATCAAAAATTGGTGATTTCCATTGGTAGAATGAATAATAAAAATTATTTGAAGTGGGCTGAAGAAAAACTAGTTCCTACCTTCCTCCTGAGTCTATAGTAGTTATTGACAACGCTCCGTACCATACCCTCTCCGAAAAACCTTCAGTGACATCAAGCAAGAAGCAAGACATGATTTTTTTGGCTACAGAAACATTATATTCCATTTTCGTCTCAAAGCTTAAATCGCAATTGTATGAACTAATTAAGTTGAACAAAAGTAACAGAAAACGATAGTAATTTGACGAATTGTTGGAAAGAAGTGGGCATCAAGTTCTGTGGCTTCCACCTTACCATCCTGATTTAAATAAATTCGAGATGTTATGGTCAGAGGTAAAACGATATGTTGCGAGGCACAATAGACCGTTTAAGATGTCAGAAATGCAGAAAATGTGTGAACATAAATTTAATTCGATGAGCGACGATCACTGGAAACCTTACAGTGAAAAGGTTAAAAAATCGAAGGTGAATAATGGAGCCAAGAATCGTTAATAGATTTTCTGAATCTTCATTGAATCTTTCATTGTCTCTTTATTTAGTGACAGTGATAATAGTGACAGTTACACTAAAGATAGTGATGACAACGAGGAGAACGTTATAGCTGAGGAATTAAACGGATAATTCATTTTCCAGTAAACAATTAAAGTTATAGTAATAACCACCTACCGCAATATTTACCGTTTAATTAGTAATAGAAAATATTTTGTCATCCGTTATTACATTTTACAATGTACAGTACAGAATTAGCTTACTGTATTTCATTTTAAAATTGTTGCGTTCATCTGTTAAAAAACTGATGTAAACCCCACATAACTTACTTGTACGCCTATTAAATTATATTTACACTTTTTTTTTTTTAAATTAAAAGTAGGAAAATAATTTTTTTAGTTTTATATATAATATACCACCTATCTTAGGTCTACATATTCATTTAGGTCTCTCCTCAGGCAATAAATATTGTTAGTTTATAGAAACATACTGAACCTTAAACCTACTGAAAATAAGACCGATAAAATTTTTAAAAACGACATAAATTGAAATTATGTTCAAGTACTTTCATAAAAAAAAAAAAGGATTCAGGGATTATTATATCTTAAGTCGTGTTTATTTCATCGGTTCATCAGCACAGCCAAATAAAATTTTAATTAATGAAATATTTACCATCCCTGAATCCGTTTTGACTAGTTTCGGCGTAACATTGTTACAGACGTACGCACGTACCGTATGTATTTCGCATAACTCAAAAACGATTAGCCGTAGAATGTTGAAATTTTGTATTTAGGATTGTATTTGGGACTGCACAACATCTAGTTGTGCACCTACCCTTTTGATTGCAACCGACTAAGCCAAAAAAGTGTATACAGTCAGACCTCTAAATAACTATGGATTTTGAGCTTTTTCTTAACTGCAGTATTAAGCCCTCGTTGAGAGCTTTTCAACGATATATAATAAGTCGTGTTTATTTTCATCGGTTCATCGGTACAGCCAAATAAAATTTTAATTAATGAAATATTTAGATGGCTCATCGGTTCGAATCCGACTTCATACATATATATTGTTTTTTAACTTTTATTTTTAATTTAAATATATTGATTATTAATAATTATATTCTCCTATTGCAAAATAATTCAATAATAGCAGTACAAAAAAGAAATTATTAGTGAAATAGAATGTTATGTACTCTTCATTTTAATTCAAAACTTTTTACATCAGAGATTAATAATATATATATATATATATATATATATATATATATATATATATAAATCAATATATTTAAATTAAAAAAAAAAAAAATTTAGTAATATATAGTCGGATTCAAACCTATGTGTGCATGGTTACGGATCCGAGGATCCGACGCGTTCTCACTACACATATCTAATTAACGACGTGACACAAAATTAATATATAAACTCATATAATCCTAATACGAACACCACAAAAAATTTGATGCATGTGGTGTTCAGCACAATGGTATTCTGTAACTGTCCAATTTATTAAAGAATTGGAGGATTGTATCGCACTTTCAAATGAAATAAGTTTAAATGAAGGGCAGCAAAAAATGTGTATATGCAATTTAATAGGCGTTCTAGGAAGCCATATGGTGTCCACATCAGATTTTTTATTGTTGAAAATGCTGTTGCATATCTGCAAGGTAATCCCTAAAAACTTCAGGTAATATTCAGTTTTCAAGTTCACAAGGGTCTCATACATTAACAAACAATGAAAATGATTGTTTTTAGAGACAGAAATTTTAAATAGGATCTCTTATATCTCAGGTGTTAAATGCGTTCATTTTAATAAAAAATGAATAAGATAGAATTAATTTTTAAACATGAATCAATTTTCCTGTTACAAATCAGTGCGTTAATGATCCAACACTACTTTTTTCTATAGACGAATACACAATTTTAAACAAACAAACGAAGATATAATTTAATATCATTTCTTTTTTACTATTACTGAATCTTTTCTTATGTCAAAAAACCACGGAAGCCATGAACAGCTTAAAAATTTTCCGTAGTTTTCTAAATTATATTAAATTACAGTTATAAACATCAAAAAGGGTATTTTTAAAAAAAAATAAATAGATTTAACCGATGATATGTTTAGATATATAACGAAATAACGTTTACTTTGTTTTACATTTTTCTAAAAACAACGTTTCTAGATAAACTTCAATTATGTTTAGTCTTTTATCGCGTAAAAATGAGTTACCGAGTTTTTTAAACAACATATTAACTTATATTTTCTTCATAACATTAGAATTAAGTAG
This sequence comes from Lycorma delicatula, assembly GCF_047948215.1. Taxonomy (NCBI): domain Eukaryota; kingdom Metazoa; phylum Arthropoda; class Insecta; order Hemiptera; family Fulgoridae; genus Lycorma; species Lycorma delicatula. Next base: position 104,753,435 of record NC_134460.1, on the reverse strand, counting down.
ATATACTTGTGGTCCTGAGAAACAAGGATAAGCACTCGTACTGTTATTTTAGCCAATATATTTTTTAATTTCAAATAAATATATATTATTATAAAAAGAAATAATGAAATCAGGCTTTTTTTACTTTTTCTCGGCTACTTGGCAGTTAAAAAACAGGACTAATTCACTTATAATCGTTGCAGTTGTTCATCGATATCTGGTGCATTACAGCACGGAATACCAATTTCTTTTCTTCCAATTAAGGCTTAGTGTACTGATAAAAAGAACCGTATTGTACACGTAGACGACTTCATTGAGGTTGTTTTACCGCTATCAGTTGGAATATTGCCAAACAGACTTCTTGCACTAACCACTTTTTGCCCAAATTGAGATGTAGCTTAATATTTGAATTGCTTTCATCGTATTGCTGCAGTAAGTCATAAAGAAATTATAAATAAACTGCTACAAAACAAAAAAAAAATATATAAAATATAACTTATCTCAGTTTTTTAGTAAACGCGAAATCATTTTTTTATTTTTTTTACTCTAATGTAAAATGATAAGATTTTTATCCTAAACATCCCAATTTTGCTTATAAATTACATTCACATTGTGCACTAAAAATGAAACTTCTAGGTTGCATCAAGTTCAACATATTTACTGTCCTTATCCAAGAAAAATAACAATTATTTTTCATAAATCTGTATCTATAAAACAACATATTCTGATTGATTTAACGCCCAAAAAAAATGCTAAAGATAAATTGATCAAAATTTGTATACACGTTCTTCTTACGGTTTAAGTACACATCCCAGGATATTTTGAAATTTTGAGTTTAAAGTGTAAAATGGAATAAAACTGATTTTTTTTATTTTTCTTTTTACTCAGTAAGAAGATATCAACTTGATTTTGGAGTGTGTAATTTTCATTTTATTATCTAAAAACAAATTTCTAAATATTTTTGAAATTCAACTTTGAAAGGGGTGACGATGAGTAAATTTTTTTTTCCATCTTGCAAATTTTCCCCATCTTCGACTATACTAATACGATAATCACGCAATTAGGGTTTACAAATACTCTTCAGATAAATATGTAATTATAGTTAATCTAAAAAACCCGTTTACCAACAATTGAATTCAAACGTTCAAGCGCTTTCGGAATTAAAATTCATCTTCAGAAACTCTCATATTCGTCCTATTTATAAATTAATTAAAACTTCACATGTAAATTGTAAGAAAATCGTGATATTTGCTTAAAACATAACAGTTAGTCGTCATATGTTTTAAAATTATGCCAACGTAAACGTCCTATCAATTTGGAGGTCACAACTGTTAATCTGTTGAGACCACCAAGTTGGCAGTACGTTTGTTTACGCTGGCATAATTTTAAATCATATGATGACCACTGTTATGTTTTAAGCAAATATCACGATTTTTTTATAATTTTAAATGTGAAATTTTAATCAATATTATAAATGGGACGAATATGAGAGTTTCTGAAGATGAATTTTAATTCCGAAAGAGCTTGAACGCTTTGAATACAATTGTTGGTAAGCGGTTTTTTTAGATTAACTATAATTAAATACTTAAACCAACGGGCCATCCTTAACAAAATTATTATAAATATGTAAAGTTTATTTTTGGGTTTTTTGAGTTGAGATTTTCAAAGTGGGGGCAACGGCGTACAGCGCGACGACACAACTAACAAAGCCACTGCCACTATTATTGTACCATGTGTGATGCATCTGGCTGCACTAGCCTCCATTTACTTGATTAAAACACATAAAATAAGAAAGTTAAAACAAAATAATGCGAAACGAACTACGGTCACCTCCTACTGGTGTTTGTCGAGTAACGCTAAGAACCGGAGAAAATAATTTTTACCCGGTCGAAGGATGGGTAACCATTTTAACTATTATTTTTAAAATCGGGCCGACTATTTTGAAATCCACATTCCGTGAATTCCGGATCTCGAAGTTCCGGTTCTTGTACTGACCAAACTGATGCTCGAAGAAATTATAATACTCTGTTAGAATTATAAATTGAACAGGCTTTCATTTTTATTTATTATTATTATTATTATTATTGTTATTCTCACAAGCATGAGTTTAATAAACACAGAGTGGTCCAGGGCGCAGAGTCTCCTGAATAGACGGGATAGGTGACAAACGAGCCCTGACAAGCCAGTATATAAATAAAAATAAAAAAAGTGTTTCTGTAATTTTGTTTTCTAATCTAGCTAATTAACAAATTAAAAAAAAGTTAAAATTTTACTTTTTCAATTTCTAATATCTTTTTATGTTCAAAAATTAAACAAATAATTATATCTGAAAAATACATTTTGAGAAGTTAAAATAAAACTGAGATAATTGTAAAACAAAAAAATTAAAGTAAAATTTACAAACTTATAAAAAAACTTTCTTTTTCTTCCTTGTACGAAGAAAAAGGAAGTATAGTGATCGCGAAAAATGTCGGTTTTCAGATTTCAACGGAAATACCCATTTTGACCATCTCTGAATCCATTTTGACTAGTTTTGGCGTGAAATCTGTACGTAAGTATCTATCTAGCATAACTCAAAAACTATTAACCGTAGGATGTTGAAATTTTGGATTTAGGATTGTTGTAACATCTATTTGTGCATCTTCCTTTTTCATTGCAATCGACTAGACCAAAAGCATCCAAAAAAGCTCAAAATCCGAAAAATTTGGATTTTGTACTTTTTCTTAACTGCAGTAATGCCCTCGTTGAGAGCTTTTCAAAGATATATCATAAATGCTACTTATTTTCACTAGCTCCAGAGTTATAGCCAAATAAAATTTTAATTAATGAAATATTTGTATCTTACAAGGGGAAGGTACATCGGTTTGAATGTGACTTCATCTCCCTTTTTTAACTTTTTTTTTTATTTAAATGTATTGATTTATTAGTAATTATTAACCTCTGATTGTAAAAAAAAAATTACAGTAAAGAATAATTCAATAACAACAATAAAGAAATATATATAAAAAATATCAGTAGTTATTAACAAAATAAAATTTCACTTAAAATTAACTTTTCATTTTAAAAAAAAATGTGTTTATGTATTTTAACAGGCGTACAAGTAAGTCAACCTATGCTCACATCACATTTTTTTTTCTTTCAAAATTGTTTTTATTTATATTTATTTTAATATACAGTTTTTAATATAAGTAACAAAGATGTCCCTTATTCAGAACTATTATTTTCTTTCTTCGGGAACTGGAATTTTCAATTTGAGTTACTTGTAAATCTATTCTATAATTTTATAAATAAAAATCTGTTCAAATTATTATTTTACGTGATGAGTAAATAAACCAAACTGAAAATAAAATCCCACCGGGTTGGTCCAGTGGTGAACGCGTCTTCGCAAATCAGCTGATTTCGAAGTCGACAGTTCCAATGACGTACGTAATGGCAGTTGGTTACTTTTATACGGATTTGAATACTAAATCAAGGATACCGGTGTTCTTTGATGGTTGGGTTTCAATTAACCACACATCTCAAAAATGGTCGACTTGAGAATGAACAAGACTACACTTCACTTACATACATTATTCATACATATCATCCTGTGAAGTAATGCCTGACGGTGATTCCTGGAGGCTAAACAGGAAAAAAACTGAAAATAAAAATAAAACCTGTCTACTTAAATTTTAATGGTAAATAATATAATACAACGTAAATTTATATTATGGGTCATATATTGACAAAAAAATCCTTTATGTAAGAAAAAAAATTATTACGTTAAAAATTATATTAAATAAAAAATAATAGCACACACTTACAGCTTTCATTTCAAAAACTCTATTGTTTAATACGGTAACTGTATACATACACACATATATGTATATAAAACGAAAGAAATATTATGATAGCTATGAATTAAAATATGAGTTGTAGACAGCTGCATAAGTATAACAGAATGCAATAAATTAATGGCTTTTGACCAGTCATCCACGGTGCCTGAACTTGATAAGCTGTCACTAATGTATGCCATCCTGCACAAATTCTACTGGTTGTCAACTTCTTTTTGTTTTATAACATATAAATTCATTAATTTCCCAGTTTTCTCTAAATATTATTTCCACGTAAACCTGCCATCATAAAAAAAGGATATTTAATAAGTACACGTACGGTTGGTTATTATAAATAAATTATTTTATTCAAAATAAAAAAAAGATATATAAACGAGTTACAAGTAACTTTTTTATTACTATTATTATTTATTCCTTTTTTATAACTTCATTACAAAAGTACTATTTTAGCAATATAATGTTTCTGACTAGAAACGTCTAAAAGATAATTAAATAATATTTTTTAGTTTACTCAAAACCTATTAATGTAAATGAATTATTGATATAATTTTCCTTTTTTTGTTAATAATGACGTTTTTTAACAAAAAAATAAGTTAAGGTGTAAACATAGTTGTTTCTGATGCACGGCTTACACACACACACACACACACACACACACACACACACACACACACACACACACACACACACACACACACACACACACACACACATATATATATATATATATATATATATATATATATATATACGCACGCGGGCACACAACTTAATTTAAAATATAATATTTTTCGTTTATTTATTCAATGATTCTAGCTAAAGCGCACGCGCATACCGCATTTAATTCGCGCCAGTGTGACGGTACTAGCGGCGACGGTCGGCACTAAATAAACTAATGTAGTAATTTCACAACTTACACAAAACAAATTTCGTTGTACTGTCGGCAGCTGGTCTAGCCGCGAGTCTTAACGCACCAACCGAATCAACCGGGTGATCGAGTTCGAGATCCAGTCAGTCCAAGTCACTTTTTAACAGTTTTAAATATTATTCATTTATTTATTTCTACCGCTCACCTCTAACGTCCCAACATAGCAGACGACTATGCATTTTTGGGATGAAGATGCAAATTTGGAAAAACATTTTTTTATTTGTTCTACAATTAAAACATATAACTATATATATTGTTTTTGACCTTGCCCTACAGCCTTACTCCGTTGACCATTTCATTTGAAAATTTAATGGCATTAATAACCCTTTTATAGAAGTAATCTGACCTATTTTGGTGAAAATCGGTCCAATAGTTTTGAAGATGAACGGTGATTTAGGGGCCAACACCGAACACGTACATACGAATATTAAAATCCAGAAAATTTCTAAACGGTTTTTTGAGTTCCTTAGGTGTCAAGTAGTCAAGATCCGGTGAAAAGCGCATCTGCCCAAACTCAATCGATTACAATACTTTCCCTTCTAGAGCTATAGCTCAGCTACATCGCTATCTAGACGGGAAATAAAATTCCGGAAAGATATATGTATATACCACTTATGTACGATGTTGTTATGTTTTTTACTTGTTATCTCCCGACTGGACCATCAATTTGGATGTAATTTAGCATTATTATTTCTAATATATAATACCACTTAATTTTTGTCACAATCCGTTAAGCGGAGAGAATGATATGGAGATAAGGACCTTATGGGTCACTTATCTCAAAATTTTACTCAGAGGTTAGATAAAATTTTTCACATAATTTAACGCCCCTTTGGTACCTATGATACTTTCTGATAATGTTTGGGCTTCTTCAAACCCTCTTAAAAGGAGGGGGAAACCCTGTTTTTTGTAATTCCTGGATTAAAAGCCACATTCTTCTTATATTTATTATTAATAAATCTTGAGCAGTAGTCCATTTTTAAAATTTATGTCAATCAGTTACTTAACTGGTCCTTTCATCTCTTCATTAGACCACCAAACTAGCTGTTAACTATTAGAAAAACTTTTATCTTCTTCAAATTTCTTACCGTTTTTTTTTTTTTTTTTTTTTTTAAGAAGTTTATACTCTTTTTTATTTCTTACTTGATTATTAAAATATTTTTAAGTCCTGGCACACGTTGATGTTTTCCTTACGTCGAGCTTGGTGTATTTAGCATGATTTTACGAATTTCACTTCAGAGTTCGTAATTTTCATTTACGATTTCGGACAATTGGTTTCAAAATTGCCATGTGTTCACCGAATTTGATTATTATAGTTATTACTATTATTTGTTTATTTTATAAGTTTTTTATAGACTTATAAAAACGTTCTTCCGGTCTTACATAGCATCCGGGAAAATGTGTTCGAGAAACCGTTTACCCCAAGCAACAGAAGAGACCAAGTCATCCTAACTCGGCTGAGGATTGGACACACTAGGCTAACCCACGCCCATCTATTTTGCTCTTCTCAGAAGAACTGTGAGGCGTGCAATGTAAAATGGTCCATACACCACTTCCTGATAGATTGCCCAATCTTAGGATTTATATGACAAAAATTAGACTTGACCTCATGTGAAGTGTTTAGTACACCGGAAGGAATGAATAAAAAGACTGTCGCTGTTTCTTTCTGTTAGTGGGGTGAAGAACGTAATTTAGCGGTTTTGCTTAGTTTTTGTTTATTGTTTCTTGTTTTTGGTGTTTATTATTTATTATGTACGATCATCTAATTACATTTAAGCTGCTAATGACTATAATTGTTGATGCGAATATAAAGTACTAAAAGAAAAGTTTTTATAAATCTAATTAATATATACTCACTAAACCAAAATACCACATGATGTATGAAAGAATAAAAATATATAAAAAATTTGCTGTACATACATATAATATATACAGAGTGATTTTTAGTCCTGTTACCCAATTGTTAATGTCTGGTAATTTTTTTCTAAGAAAGGGAAATTTTGTTTTGTGACTCGAAGTTGGTAGCGCTACTCAACCGGTATAGATACGGCAGTGTGAGTTGATACTCCTTGAGCTGTGTAAACCTTTGTGCCGTTTCCGGTCGTGTTACGAACACAATGTCTTTTACCATAGAACAACGAGTTTTCGTTCTTGAACAATATTTTGCTACGAAATCGTACGAGAGTTTGAAATGAAAAGAATCATTTCAAATTAAATTTGTTGGTGTTCCTCCGCCAGAAAAAAACATCAATTTCTTGGCTAGAAAACCGATTTCGAGAGACAGGTAGTGTTTGCGACAGAAAATGTAGTGGTCGACCAACTCGCTTGACAGATGACATTTTAGAGAATGTGAAAACAAGATTGCTCAATTCACCACGGAAAAGTTTACGAAAACATTCCACGCAAGTTGTTTGTCATATTCGAGTGTTCAGAAAGCTGCTAAAAAATTGAAATTGTATCCGTATCGCGTACGATTAGTCCAAGGGCTTCAGCCTCCAGATTTAAACAAGCGATTGCAATATTGCCGTTGAGAATTGAGCAATTACCAGACATTAACAAATGGGTAACAGGACTAAAAAATCACTCTGTACAAATGGCATGACCTAATTGACATTACTGATCGGATTAGATCGAAACTTCTCTAATTACTTAATCACATATAAAATACTTGACTGGACCAAATTCCATAAAATTAACAGGAGATAAAAATTAAAAAACATGACAGCCAAAAAAATCATTGCTGTCTAAAATAGCATAATTAAAGAGCATGCGGGTAACGATTTTGTATGTAGTATAATTGTTTTTTCAATTTTTTAAAATTTATTTAGACATTTTATATATATATATATATATATAACCTGTGACACTCCCAGTAACATAAGGATTCCTACGTGAGATCATTCATCTAAATCGGCAATACATATACCCTAAATACATTACACTCCTTTTTGGGCAATTATATAAAAACGGCAGAGATATATTTGACACATATTCTCGAATTCAAGAGAATATGCTATACTCCGCAGAAATAAATAACTCCGGATCGCTAACTTCGTGGTTAAATCCTTCCGAAAAGTAAATGTTAAATAAATTAACACAGTTCTTGTAAAGTATAAAACAATATTACAATAATTAATACTATAAAATACGATAACGAAATGGTTTTCTACTTACTGAATAAAAGAATAAAAAATTTATTATGGTAAATTAAGATATGTAGAAATCAGAAATTAAAATGAACAGCTAGTACACAGATTTTAATTAATATATCCTTCAAAATTTAAATGTATAATATCACTTTAAGTGTCCTCTACTTTTTTGTCTGTGAAAAAAATAGGTAAATCAAACAATGCAAAAAGATAACGCTTTTCATATTCATACCACTTTTTAGGATTTTAAAAAATTGATTTTTTTTAAATTTAGTTTATTTTGTATTCTTGAGAATTCAAATTTAACGAATCATTGCAATTTTACCTCATAAATTCAAATAAGGAAATACATAAAATAAATAATCTAGCCGGAGAAATTAGTTATATGAAAAATAACAAATTTAACGTTAAATAATAAAAAATTGGACTACTTTCAGTAAAAAAAATTGTTATATCCATTTTTTTATTCGATTACATCTGTTAATTTTGAAAACAACAATGGGTGATAAAATATTGTAAAGTTTACATTTTCTTGGGTTACTTTTAAAATTTCTATTTTACTTTTTTATTAATAATAATTATAATTGTTAAAACTGAACTAATTTTTAAACATTTTTTTGAAAAATATGTTTTTTTACTTTCATCAAAATAGAAACCTGTAAAAGGTGTTATATTCAGAAAATCAGCTGTTTCTATTTAGAAGAAGCTTTATTTTGTTTTTTAACCGGTTTCAAAAAAGGAGGTTATGTATTTTTACCCGTATATTTTTTTATATTTGTTTACTCATAACCTTTTTTCTATTAATCCGATTGAATTAAATATTGTTACAATCGACGCAGCTCCTTTTCGCGGTAGTACAATGATGTTGAAAAAAGATTTTAAACAAAATATCGGTCAAAAATAGACAAAAAAAATTTCGCCCTCCGGTGGGAAGGTATGGGGAGGTGGTATCCGACATGTATGCGTCACGTTAGATGATGTTAAATGGTCTTCTGTAACCCACCGGCTTGGTCTAGTGGTGAACGCGTCTTCCCAAATCAGCTGATTTGGAAGTCGAGAGTTCCAGCGTTTAAGTCCTAGTAAAGTCAGTTATTTTTACACGGATTTGAATACTAGATCGTGGATACCGGTGTTCTTTGGTGGTTGGGTTTCAATTAACCATACATCTCAGGAATGGTCGAGCTGAGACTGTACAAGACTCCACTTCATTTATAATCATATTATCCCCATTTATCCTGTGAAGTAGTAGTACCTGAACGGTAATTACCGGAGGCTAACCAGGAAAAGAAAGAAATGGTCTTCTGTAAGGCAGGTATTGAAAGAGTCTACACAAGATATGTAGCACCGTTAATAAAATCATAAAAACTCGAGTTATCCCGTCTTAAATCTTTCAGATCCAATACATATTATATATAATATACAGCATCGGTAGGGAAAGGAAAAATCTTATAATTCTATACATGTGCATTGTTGTCTTGAAATCGGTTCCATTTTTTTTTTTTTTTTTACGTTCTTGTACAAAGTAAAGGAAATGTGATCGCGAAAAATTTCGGTTTTCAGATTTTGACTAGTTTCGGCTGACGTTTGTACTTATCTCGCATAACTCAAAAACTATTAGCCGTAAGATATTGAAATTCTGGATTTAGGACTGTTAAAACATCTAGATGTACATCTCCCCTTTTGATTACAATCGACTGAGCCAAACGTGTCCAAAAAAGCCCAAAATCCAAAAGAATTGGATTTTGGACTTTTTCTGCAGTAATAAGCCCTCACTGAGAACTTTTCAACGGTATTTTCAAATTTTCCCTTTCTTTACATTCATCAACCTCGCTTAATCTTTTTATCTTTTTCTTGATCTCAACATTTTCTTTCTCTTTATATTTATCATCTTTTCTCATTCTTTTTATTCTTTCTATATTTTCAACATTTTCTTCCTTCTCATTCTTCTTTTGGTTTTAGTATTTTCATTCTTCTTATGTTTATCTTCTTATCGTTTTTTGAGGTATATTTCTTCATGTTATCTTTCTTTTTTCTGTATGATTATTTTTTTTTCATTTTTGATTATTCTCCCAACAATTCAATAATACAAACTGATTTTACATCGTAAGATCAAAATTAACATTTGTAACCAATATGCAGGATTTCACTGAACGGAATAATTTAATTATTATTAACTTTTATTTATACGACACGCCAAAAATTTGTAACTTTTGTTAATCAGCAACTCACGATGATACGAATAATACTGATCTAGTATTACAAGAATAAAGGGACTTTTACTTTATCCTAATATATCATGTAATATTGTTAAATTAATGATTGTATAAATATTTGATGTTAATAAAATCTAATATTTCAGCAATTGTGTAACTGTCCACTTTATTAGAGAATTGGAGGATCGTATCTCACTTTCAAATGAAATAAATTTAAATGAAGTGCAACAAAAAATGTGTATATGTAATTTAATAGGCGTACAAGGAAGTTATGTGGTTTCATCAGAGTTTTTTTTAAAATAATTATTTTTTAATTAATTTTTCTTTGAAAAAAAACCTAATATAAAATACTTTATCTCATTTTATCTTTAATCCTTTTTCCTGATGATTATTTAAGGATAAAAAGCAAGATACAATATAATAATCAAAACTGTATAATTACGAGTATTTAGTATTTCTTTTTTCATTAAAAAAAGTTCAAAATTTAGTGCAAACTTATTAAATATACGTACAAAAACCAAAGAATAATTAAAGTTTTATTTTAACTACGCTTAATTAAATGTAACTCTTATTAAAATTTAATTTAAGTAATTTAAATCAGCAAAGTGAAAGTGTAGATGTAGGAGTTTACTAACTCATACCCGTTAAATGTAAGAGGTGACATAAGGGTAGATATACGTCGTCATTTCCTGTCCCTTGAGAATTATCTATTAGTACAACCCTGATGGTCTTATTAATAGATAGTAGGTCTACCGCAGTAATAATAATAACTAGATTAATGCCATATATATCATAATAAATTACTCCTTAATTATTATTATTAATGATAATTAAAACAGGAAATATTTTTAAACAAATATAAATTTCTGGTAATATTTAGAGAAAAATAGTTAAATTATTATTATTATTATTATTATTTTTTTATAAATATATATATATATATACGTGCATAAACTCACTTATTTGCTTAAAGATATACAACTTTTAACTTAAAAAATATATTACAATAAACATTGCCTTTTTTATTTTGAAAACTTGCAAAATTACAAAATTTTTCAATCCCAATTTTTTGTCTTTTACCTCAAATTTATCAAAAATAGGTCGTAGAATTGTATTTGTAGTAACAAATACAATTTATCTTAACTTTTCAGGTCAGAGTTCATCTAAAACCACTAAATTTATCCCTTAATTTGGGTCTCAAGGATTACAATCCGGCTTAATTTTAACAAATACGTAGAAATGAGGGTGAAATCTTTGCAAGCCAATTCGGAAAAGCTAACGAAGCTTTTCCGAATCTATGTTCACATTCTTTGTTAATCAACTGTATATCTTTTATACACAATTTCTTCTTTGATAAATATATTTATTACTTAAAACTGATAACGTTGTATATTTAATATACAGTTTTATTTTGCCATTTGTATTAAAGATTTTCACAAAAACGATCAAAACCTTTAATCGTGACGAAATGATTGCGTAATAATTTTATACGAGTACTTCTAGAAGTGTGAAAATGAAAATCGCTAGATTTTTCTTACAACTTGTTTGTAAATGATTGTGTACTAAAAATATGTAAAATTGAAAAACACAATTATGTAAATATCAGGTCTAAAATAAAAAAGAGTTTACAATAAACCATTTTGTATATCTTATGATTGTGGAATAATTATGAAAGATAGCGTAAAATTTAATTAAAATTCAACAATTTCCTTATAAGGGAATAATATAAGGCGATATTAATTTTTACATGAGATAAACATCGCTATATACAGCGATTCTATCGCCTAGTGAAATGATGTCAGAACATTTAGAGATATTTTGCAGAAATCGACCTCTAAAATCGTTTATTAAATTCTTTTTTTAAGATCGATTCTTTTAATTAAAGATTTAAGATCGATTCATTTAATACAGCCAACAACTATAAAGATCTATAGTGTTTTTTCTAACTTACTTTTTTAATTTATCGAAATGATAATTCTGTTATGGTTTCTACTTTTAAATGAAGCTTCAGAGTAAAACAAGTTTTTAATTAATTCTTTATCACAGTAAGAGCTAAACTGAATTTTTTTAAATTATTTTTTTATTCAAATAACTCAAATTACTACGTTGTAAGTCGTTTTACCAACATTTTATAATATGTTTACTATTGATAATTTTAGCAAAGGGCTAAGTTTATTACAATATAAATTCTTACTATATTAATAAATAAGCGTAGAACATTAAAATAAATAAATAAAACAGATTACGGAGAAAAAATAAAAGTTATTTTCAACTTTATGTCTATAAAACTAATAAAATTTAAAGTAATATGTAATGCGACAATATTCAGAAACTTTAATCACTAGTCTTCGTTATAACTTTTGTAATAACTGCATGAAAAGACCCTCAGAATGATATTTTTCAGCATGAGTTATAATAAAATCTAAATCAGAATTTTTTTTTAATTTTCTAGACAATACGCAGAAAATTTTACGAACTTAAGTACAATTTTCGTTAAGTTTTAATGATACTGCTATTGCAGTACTAAACAAATGGAAAGTTAAAAACTAAAATAAAGCAAGCTCAGATTACCTAATTAAGATTACACTGGTTCTTCAGTAACGTGATTATTTTTTTTTTTTTTTTAATTATAACGTTAAAGTCATTTTCGTTCATTTGCTTTATAACAAGAATTTTTTTAATAAGAAATACAACACTTAAGAAAAAAAAATATTTTTGTTAATTTTATCATCTTAACATAGATTTATTTTAAAATTATTATTAAAATTCATTCACTAAGAAATAATTTTTTTTTTTAATTATTCATTAATAAACATAGTATGCTGCAGATAAGATTTTAAAATTACAAGCTATTATTTAGCCAGGGATATATTATGAATTGGATGGAAAAATTTCCATAAAAATTGAAACAGATGTTATTAAGTTTAGTCGCAAACAAGTAAAACTTTAAATTATTAAAAATTCAACTTCACTTAAGAAAAATTCATAAAAGAAAAATCACGGAAAGATTTTATGTAAAAAAGACATTGAATTCAATAGATTATTATTAAAATTTAAAAAAAAATTAGATAAAACATAATTGAATTATCCTTTTTTTTGTACTGTAATAATTTATAAACAATGATTATCAGTACCGAAGTCATAAAATTTAAATCTCCAGTGTAGTAATTTAAATAGAAACATTTAAAATTTAAAAAACACTTAAAAGAATATTGAGTTAAAAAGAATAATCGTCAATATTTAAAGATCGTTCACATATATTCAAAATTGAAAACTAACATGGAAAAACTATTAATTTAATATTTTTTCTAATATTATTACGACAATAGTTACGGTAAAGACTACGTTAACTATAAAGATATTGTAACAAAGTACTACGACCATTATTTAATTAAAATGTATAAATATATCCGAAGAGAGTTTGTATTTATTTAGGGGAAGTTGTGTAGCTGTGTGCGCATTGCATTATGGGATTGGTACTAGGCGCAAGCGGATGTAACCCGTATTGGTACAAGGTTTCCCCATTAGACTCTCCCTATAACCCCCTGGACATTTCTACATTTTAATGCATTTTCAAACCGCCCATTCTCCTCTTTTAGCCTTGTATATATCGGCTTGTAATTGAAAATCCACCCGACTTAGGAGAAAATCCTTTCACCCCCTCGAATCCAATACTGTAAAAAAAAATTCTTTCTCGTTTTTTAAATAATAGTAAGCGGATAAACGTTATATATATATTTATATACACATACAGCTATCCTTAAAACGGTTAATTTATTTATAACTATAAAAATACTGAGTTATCTTCAATAAAAATTAACTTTAAACATTGAACACTTCTTTATCTAACGCTTAGAAAAATATTTTTATTATATTTATTTAATATTAAACACAAATCTTATAAGAAAAATAATATTAATAATAGATTTATAATCCCATTACATAGTACGATGCCTAGCAGAAATTGCTTAGTGATATACATTTTTGTGTTTTTTATTATATTGCTTTATAAAATCGATAAATCTTTTACTGATTTTTTTGTCACACTCATGGCTTAACACTACTTTGAGAATGTATGAACATTTTAGTGCCCTGAATATGTATTTTAAGCCATATCAGACATATTTATTACGCATCTAAATCTTCAAACATAAATACCAGTGGCAGCTCATAGCTAAAATTAGTGGGGATGCTGCGCCAGAAATTTTTTTTTCTGTGCCTTTTCAAGGCCATGGTTAAAGCTTTCAGTAAAATAAAAGAACCGAAAAAAAAATGAATCAAATAGAATAGCTGGAAGCAGGATAATAATATAATTATACATTTTGTCACGTTCAAGAATATGGTACATAAATAATGAAATGTCGATACAAATGATATTTTTTAGTATTATTAAATAATAATTTAATAAAATATCCGCTTAAAAACACTATGGTCCGACGGTGCTTAATTTAAATTTCTATGTACACAGAAATATATATAATTAATTTTTTACTAATAACCTTCTCTTTCGCCCTTTTAGCGTAATTTTGGATAGATTTGGCAATCAAAGAGCCCTTGCTTTCCGCCATCTTCTGATTATTACTGAAAAAAAACTAAACCACTTTCATATACCTTCCACCGACTAAACTAGAAAAGAGAAGGAACAAAGAAGGTTCCATACACACGCGGGGTAAAAAAAAACTACATTCCACCATCACGCCAGGGTCAGAACTGTGGGAGCGACAGTGCTCTCTCCCTCTCAGCCTCCGTGCAAATCCCTGTATGCGCATGCGCATAACAGTTCCACGCCGCTGGAACTGTGAAGCATACAGTTCTATACAAATATTTTTGTATCTTTTTCATAAACTGGGGGATGGCTACTGATATTAAGGTTAAGGATTATATATTGTATAAATATAAAGAAAGAATTAAAGAGAAAAGGATTCATTATATTAAATTTTATCGAAATATCAAGGGGAAATAGGACGTACTGCAGTTCCACAGTGCCTACACGCGAGCCACCACCACAGTATGATTTTTTTTTAACAATAAACATTTTATTTCTTTAAACAACCAAGGTTTTTGTTAAATCAATAATTAGAAAAATAAATTATTATCAATAACTTAACTTAACTTCCTTTTTCCTGTTTAGCCTCCGGTAACTACCGTTTAGATAATTCTTCAGAGGATGAATGAGGATGATATGTATGAGTGTGAATGAAGTGTAGTCTTGTATATTCTCAGTTCGACCATACCTGAGATGTGTGGTTAATTGAAACCCAACCACCAAAGAACACCGGTATCCACGATCTAGTATTCAAGTCCGTGTAAAAATAGCTGGCTTTACTAGGACTTGAACGCTGGAACTCTCGACTTCCAAATCTGCTGATTTGGGAAGACGCGTTCACTACTAGACCAACCCGGTTGGTCAATCAATAACTTAACTAAATTATGTTTTTGTCCATGTGGTTAAAATTTTTCCCTTTTTGTTAAAGTATTTATCCATATCAAGAAAAATTTATTTATTTAAATTAAAAATTAACAACAATTATAAAATATAAATTAAAATAATATTTAAAATAACTTACTTTGTTTGGGTTTCATTCGTTCCTAAAAAAATAATTCGTTTTACGAATAGAATTTTGTCACAAATAATAGAGACATTACGTGATAAAAAAAAATATTAACTCAAACATAAAAGACTTATTCTACATTATTACGGAAGACGTTGTCTAAGATAAAACGAAATAAATAATAACTTATAGTCCCGCAACCTCTTTTCTTAAGGGAAATAAGATAATAGAATAGAAGAATGAATCGGTTCAAAATCAATGACATGCATGCTATAAAACATACAAAACATAAAAGGAAAACTACAAAGCCGGACGTACCCTGGAGTACTATTATGTCAACATAAATCTACAAAAATGTGATGTGTGGTCGGCGTATTCTTTTTATCCCTTGTGTAATACGTAATGACGTCACTGTAATATGCAGCGATGTACTTGCCCGACCATAAACATACCGCCACTATTTAACTGCACTATACAACTACATTTATTATTCTGACAAACAAATTAAACTCGTTCGTATTAAAACCAGCATTAGAATACATTACTGTTTATATTTTTATTTTATTATATCTACAATAAACCATATCAAAAGCATAAATTTTGCAATCTGCGGAAATGTTGGCAGAATAAATAACCAAGGAATTCCTGAACTTTACAGAAAAATTCAAAATACTTCCAAAATTATGTACTTTATTTAATACGATACTGTGAATTCCTATAACTAGCACTTGCATACAAAAAAGGAATGTTTATTTCCGTTTTTTTATTTCCTTGTACGAAGTAAAGGAAGTATTGTGAAAGCAAAAAATTGCGGTTTCCAGATTTCAACGGAAATATGCATTTTGACCATCCCTGAATTAGTTTCTGCGTGACGTCTGCATATATATATGTATGTACATACGTATATGTATCTCGCATAACATAAAAACGATTAGCCGAAGGATGTTGAAATTTGGATTTAGGACTGCTGTAATATCTATTTATGCACCTCTCCTTTGGATTCCAATCGAATGAACCAAAAGTGCCCAAAAAAGCCCAATATCCAATTTTTTTTGGATTTTGGACTTTTGCTTAACTGCAGTAATAAATCCTCATTGAGAGCTTTTCAACGATATATCATAAATGATACTTATTTTCATTGGTTCCAGAATTATAGCCAAATAAAATTTTAATTAATGAAATGTTTGGATCTTAGGGGAAGGCACATCGGTTCGAATGAGGTTTCATCTTCTTTTTTTTAATTTAAATATATTAATTTATTAATAATTAATTATTAACCTCTCATTGTAAAAAAATTTTACAATGAATAATAATTCAATAACAACAACAAAAAATATGAAAAAATATCAGAAGCTTTTAATAAAATAAAATTTTATGTACTTTTCATGTAAAAAAAATGTGTATATGTAATTTAATAAGCGTACAACAAAATCATGTGTTGTACACATCGGATTTAGTGTGTGTGTGTGTGTGTGTGTGTGTGTGTGTGTGTGTGTGTGTGTGTGTGTGTGTGTGGGTGTGTGTGTGTGTGGGTGCGTGCGTGTGTGTGTGTGTGTGTGTGTGTGTGTGTGTGTGTGTGTGTGTGTGTGTGTGTGTGTGTGTATGCGGACCCGTGTATACATGCAGTTCCACTTTATAGGTAGTTATTGAATCCGTTTGCCGGACTTTACATTTATTCTGTAATTTGCTTGCACGCTTTAAATCACACGCGCAATATAACTATGCATATGTGATAGTGTAAATCACTGTTTATATTGAAAGAAAACAGCATTTTGACTTCAACACCATAGTGAGAAAAAATATGAAATGAAAATCCTTATGTTGATATGTTAGTTGGGGTGAGTCAACCGTGATACGAGGTTGTCTTTCGTTCACAACACTTTCTTCTTAAATGTAATGTACATTTTATTTTAAAAGTGAAGAGCATTCCCTGATCATACAATTTGTTGCTTTGTGAATCAAGTCCTAAGGGCGAAAATATTTTTATTGAAATTTGCTGGATAATCATTTATAATAAATCTGATTGAAATTTGATACTATTTATATATTTTAATGGGGTTCCATACTCAGCAAAAAAAAAAAAATTAAATTCATTCGTTCTGTATACAATTTACATTACTAGATTTAATTAATACCGCAAAAATAAAATTCCTTAATGATTTTTAAAAATTTAATTTAATACCAGCATCCCTCTATATATTGCGTAAAACGTCAAAATTTTCTTGATAAATAAAGTTAAATTATAATTAACAATTCTATAGCAAAACTCAGAACTTCTTAGTATGCCTTAGTAATAATTTGTGCCAATCCTTCCTTATCTTACATGTCATAATAACGTTACGGAATGTACTGAGATCTTTTTTTTTACGATTTTTTGTTGGTATATTTTATTGTTTCCGTTTTTATTCCCGTATAAATCCGCTATGTTGTATTTTTGACTGTCGAAAATCGTCTCATTAACGGTCTTAATTTTGTGAATTCCAACAATTATTTTGCTCGTTTCAATAATTGAAACCTACAAAAGTTTTCGGAGTCCGCCTGTTTTTCTGTGATAGTGTATTATTATGGTGACCAGTTTCATAAGTATCTAGTAAGATTATTTTAACATCCAGAATAAAACATTTTCCTTAAAATATGTTACTAGTTAGTATTAGAAATTGTTACCTTCAAACTACGTTAATTATCGACTATCTGTTTTTTATTAAAGGAAAGTTTATTGTATACATTTATGGACTCAGCTCTAATACTTTTGATCCTGATCCCGAAGGGAAAGATCCCGCAGTTTGACGATTTCGGTCGCCACCGCCATTCCCTCCGTACCTAGTTCTGATGGGTTTTACCGGAGGTCATCGTTTGAACCCACAAACTGAATAGCATCTCTCAGTTAACAGCTTGGCCCCTGTCAGGATGCCGCCGATGTAAATGTCACGAATTACATTTCCATCGTGTAATAATGTACTATCAATAAACACAAAACAAAACCTAAAACAAACTACTCAACCGAACAGAACTGAGTACAAATAAAATATTTAAATTTTGACCTATAGCCCTACTAACGAAATAAAACGAACATCAAGTAACAGAACAAAAATAAAACTACAGAACGTCTATCTTGGCGACAAGAGAACGCCTAAGCGGTCACTAACTACCCGGATAACTCAAACTTTCCATCCTACACGCCCTACGCAGCTCGCTGAAGGATCAAATATTTCATAAAGTTCCCCACAATTGACCATTCGGCCCAGCTTTTTCAGTTAACATTTAAATCTAAAATAGACCCAATACCCCCAAGCTGCCTCACTATCTCTAATCATCTTTCATCAACAGTCATATAAAACATGAAGGGCATCATCTAAAATGCCACACCACGAACAAAGACCCGAATCAACCAGCCTGAAACGAGCCAACCTATCCCTAAAAGCACCATAGCCCAAAAGAAACTGAATTATATACTTGTTAAGAGACACCCAAGAGGCGCCCCCCAAGCTTTTCACGTCAGGGAAAAGACTATGCGTATAACGCCCATCAGCCGTCTCATCCCACCTAATCTGCCACAATTGAAATCCATCATTCTCAATCTCTCTAATTCTAGCAGAAATTAGTTGACCCAACTTCTTTGCGAAATAGCGTTGTTGACGCTCAAGCGCAAGGACATTAATAGGCTTTAGTCCAGCAATTACCAGGACAACCTCACAAGAGATTGTATGGTAATTATCTGTTACCGTTAACAACAAAAGGCGCTGGGCACTGAAGAAATGTCCCTATAAGTTTTAAATTTCAGTCTATCCGCCCAAACAGGTGCCACAACAACATAATTATCTCACATATCCTTATAGTACATTTCATGTTGCAAAAAATTGCAAAAAATATAGTACATTACAGTACAGTACAGTACAGTACAGTATATAGTACATTTCATGTTGCAAAAAATTGCATTGTTCATCAGAGGATTACGAAAATGAGAAACAGATATTAATGGTCGGATAAAACAATCTAATAATAGGCCAATTTAAGCATTAAATTGGCCTAGATGAGGTTGGTGAACGAAGAAAGCGTTAAGTTATATTTGCTGATATCGTACGAAGTTCAGTACACGGAACCGTTAGTTAAGTGTGTAAATGGCGTCATGAAGTAATATTTTTGTATGTGACGGTTGTAAATTAATTTTAAGTAAATTTTTAGAAATTTCGGAAAATAATAACACTGTAAGAAGTTTTTTGTATTACCACAATGAAACTTTTTCTTATGATTGTCAAGTGTTGGAACACGTTTTGTGTAACGAAAAATACCTTCCTCTCCATTAAGGGTCATTTGATTCCCACAGTCGGGACATTTTTTAGAACGCGTTAAAACATTTCGAAATCTTAGAGTTGATCTAGGACAAAGTTTACTTTACATTTTTTCCCCCAATGGTAGTACCTGTCTACCAAATTTGAATAAAATCACTCTAAGTAGTGCAAAGTTATAAGACCAAATACAGGCCAACATACAAACATCCATCTGACAAAAAAAATTTTTTGAACTTTGGAAAATTGGAATAAATTTTTTTTTCGCTGATTATTTACAATTTATTCAATCTATTTTTTTTTTTATTTTTATTTTTTAACGTCGTCTTAAGGCACAAAACTTAAAAAAGTCCAATCTTTTAAATTTTTTTTACCGATTACTTTAGATTACTTTTCCGTTATAGCTGTATCTTCTTCAGGACAAATAAAAATTTTAATTATTATTTATATATATATAATAAAATGTAAGATTTTGATTCTATCTTTTTTTATTTTGTAATATAATATTGAAAGATGTAGCAATTTTTAAATTTAATTTTTGTTTGAATGATGAAATATTATTTACCACTTATCTTATTAGTAAGTTTTTCATGCTTTGGGAATGTGTTTCTTTCTCTCTCTCTCTCTCTCTCTCTCTCACTCTCTCTCTCTCTATGTGTGTGTGTGTGTGTGCGCGCGCAATAAGAATTGTCATTTTTGCTTAGAATATATTTAAGTGAAAATAATTTCTAAACGAAGAGAAGGTTTAACGATAAATTGCGAAATATGTAGGGTTCAAGTCGTAATAGTAATTCTCTTCAGGGAATTCCAAAATCGCAAGTTTAATATCGTGGATAATTTTCACAGAAGCACCTAAAGGCTTTTGTGAAAATTACAGATCGGTATAAATAAAACAAATCGAAAAGTATATATGCTGTTGCGTTACATATTCTAAAGCTGATAAAATTTAAAAAAGCTTTTTTTCAGCCCGAGGAATACATTCTATTTCTTGTAAAGAAATACTTTTTTATTTCTTTTCACTACGTTTTATTTCTTGTAAATTCTATGTTGAAGTCATTCCAAACAACTAGAGATAAAATATGCAAATGCAAACCAGTAAGCCTTCTTGATTTATTTAAACTGTATTTTTTCGTTCTAATTTTTGTATAATACATTAACAAAATTACATAACGATTAGTTAAAAACCTATAATATCTTCTTCAGTTTGTAAGAAAAAAATTCTGAAATCACATGTTTTTAAAAGTTTTTTAAGGTTTCATGCACTCATCAAACTTATACATGAAAGTTTCTTTACATTTAAAATCAGACATTATAAAACAAACAAATCTAAGGAAAATTCATCTAAATATGTTCCAGTAATTTAGGTGAGTGACGAAATTAATATACCATAGCGTACATAAAGTTAATATAGTTTGACAATTTAGTCGGACTGCGACCTTAACCGATTCGTACAAAATCAATAAAAATCGAAAAAGATATCTATTCGTATCGACTATGATTGTGACGAGAACGCAATTTTCTATGATCTAATTTTCACCTTCTTGTTTCGTTTTATAAAAAAGAAAAAAAAAACCGCGCAGTCTGTTTTAACAGATAAAAAAAAAGGGCTTACTTTCTGATTGGTCAGGTGTATTAATGACTGGTATATGACTGGTTCAAAAAATGTGATATTATGATTGTTTTAATTAATGAAAATTTAATTAATGAAATATTTAGATCTTACAAGGACGAGGCACATCGGTTCGAATCCGTCATTTTATTTTTTTTAACATTTTTTTAATTTAAATATAATGATTTATTAATAATTATTAACCTCCGCTTGTAAAAATTTTATACAATAAATAATAATTCAATAAACACAGTAAAAAAAATATCAGAAGTTATTAATGAAATAAATTTTTATGTACTTTTTATTTTTTTTAAATATGTATATGTAATTTAATAGGCGTACAAGAAAGTCATGTTGTGTCCACATTAGTTTTTTTACTTCCTTGTAGGAAGTAAAGGAAATACTGTGATCGCGAAAAATTTCGGTTTCAGATTTCAATGCAAATATCCATTTTGATCCCTGTATCCATTTTCACTAGTTTCGGGAAGATGTCTATATGTATGTACGTATTTACGTACGTGCGAATTTATCTCGCATAACTCAAAAACAATTAGCCGTAGGACGTTGAAATTTTGTATTTAGGACTGTTGTAACATCTAGTTGCCAGCTCCCCTTTTGACTGCAATAGACTGGACCAAAAAAGCCCTAAATCCAAAAAATTTAGATTTTTTAGTTTTTCTTAACTGTAGTAATAAGCTCTCATTGAGAACTTTTCAACGACATATCATAAATTGTACTTATTTTCACTGGTTCCGAAGTTATAGTCAGATAAAATTTTAATTAATGAGAAATATTTAAATGTTACACTAGGAAGGCACATCAGGTCAAATCCGACTTCATCTCTTTTTTTTTAATTTACATATATTGATTTATTAATAATTATTAACCTCTGATTCTATAAAATGTTTTACAATAAATAATAATCCATTAATAACGATAAAAAAAGAAAATATGAAAAAATATCTTAAAAATAACTTAAATATAAGTTATTAATGAAATAAAATTTTATGTACTTTTCATTTAAAAAAAATTTGTATACGTAATTTATAGACGTACAAGGATGTCATGTGTTGTCTATATTAGATATTTTATTATTTTGATGGAGTCGTATTTCCTAATATTTCATTATTTTGATTAACCTTTAAAAACTCTGTACTATTTCGTCTTAATAGTTTCCCAGTACTTTAAATCAGCTACTCAAATTCTGTACTAATCTCGTTATTCTCGTAAATAAATGCAAAAAAACACATTTTTATTTTTTGGTCTCAAAATAAAATTTACAATCGGTTACAATATTAAAGAAACCATAAGTAAATATGATCACATACAATCACTTGTGGACAGGTTTCCTTAGAAGCTCCTCAAAAATTACATACTAATATTTCTACACAGAACATTCATTGTAAGCACGCGTATAAAATTAAGTCAGAGAACAGTACCACCATTGATGGCTCAACACAATATAAATATAATAAAAGGATTAATAAACAAGAAAAACGATGAAATATTGAGAAAAAAGGTGAAAATAAAACTAAAATTAATAATGAAATGCATAATAACTAAAACTGAATGTAGTGAAATAATGAATTTACGGGTAATATTAAGTTGACACTACTCAAACTCAAATCACATAAATTCACCAGGGTCCAACACCTGGAGTCATTTTAGTCTTCACTATTCTCTAAAAGCTTTTTTCCCCTACATCCCTGGGCCGGACATCCAATTAAGTATACTCGGCCCAGAGACGTGTCTTTTGACTCTAAGGCGGTCTTCCCGCCCACTGGTTTTACACCCGGCACGGCAAGTCAACCGCCCCGGTACTAGATCTTTTCTTGCATACCTCTAATTCCCGCCGACGAGGGCAAAGCCCGGCTATGCCTTTCCCCACCCCTGCCGACAGAAACCGGGTCTCGGTCTTTATACCATTTGCCTCAAACCGGCGCGACCAGCACAAGGAGCGCGCGCACCCCCCAAAACCAGCCACGCCGGCCGGGTCTAGGTCTTTTAATTTTATCCCCGCGAAATCTCCCCGGAGTCCCAGGCCCCTCACCGAAACCTACACGCCAGGGCATACAGGCTCTCAGAGACGGGGCTGTCCACCTATACCTATTTACGATTGAACCTAACGATTCCTTCGTCGCGCCTCCTCTTCCTTAGTGCGAAGAACCGTACCGGCGAAATTGTTAAAAACGTTCTGCTCCCTCCTTAGCGACCACTCAACTATGTTATTCGCGTTCAGGTTATTGACTGCTATGAATTGCCTGTATTGTGCCCATCTTCGGCATTCGAACATCGTATGCTCTGCGTCGTCTACCTCCTGGCAGTAGTCGCAGTTGGGTGTGTCTCTCTTGCCGAATCTTTTTAAATAGTAACCAAAACATCCATGACCCGACATCATCTGTGTTGTGTAAAAGTTCACCTCGCCATGTTGGCGATCCAGCCATGCGTCCAAATCACTTATTTACCTTCTGGTCCAGGCCGCAGCGTTAGTCTCTGCCCATACTTCCTTCCACCACTGTCGGGTCATCGCCTCGGTCTCAGCTCTACTACACCCTTCCACTCTCGCTTTCCTGCTCTTGATCTGAAGTTCTATCGGCGGGACCGACGCAAGCACACATATAGCTTCATATGACAGAGTACGATACCCTGCCTCCACTCCCAACAATGCCGTTCTGTGCATTCTTCGCAGTTTATCCTTGTTTCTTTGTATCCTGATTGTATCAGCCCAAACCGGCGCCGCGTATAACGCTGCAGACACCGCCGCCGACGCAATCAATTTCCGTTTGGAGGCCCCCGGTACTGTGTGTTCCACGAATAATCTCCTGATGGCTTTTATGGTGAGCCCTACTTTTTGCACACATTTTCTATATGCCCACTAAACTTGAAACTTTTATCTATTGTCACCCCTAGGTATTTTGTATCCTTGACCTCAGTTATAACCTCTCCACGGATCACGACCCGAACGCCACGCAGTCTTCTCCTACCCGTGAAGAGGATACACTTGCTTTTTTGCCGGGGACACCTGCATGTTGTTGTTTATTAGCCAGTTGTCTATAAGTTGGAGGGAGCGATTTTCTTTATCCTCTGCATCACCAATATCCTTATCTTCCACCAATAGTGCAATGTCGACAGCGTAAGTGACTACGCTGACTCCTTCCGGATAAGGCAACCGGAGCACCCGGTCGTAAAAGATGTTCCATAGCAAGGGGCCTAACACAGACCCCTGCGGAACTCCACCGAAGACCGGATCTCTAAAAGCTTAATAGCTAAATAATTCACGTGGTTGTTCAGCTGCAGGTTATATCACTGTATTTGTTCTCGAACATATTGTAAACCCAAATATTCGTGCATCTCAATGTTTCTTACGAACCAAGGCGCTACTGTTAAGCTCCTCAGCTAATTTTTTGTGGAATCGCTGTATTATCTCGACATTGCTGCTGCTTGTAGAACCCCAAAGCTGAATCCCATAGGTCCAAATCTGTTTCAGAATAGTCGTGTAAAACAACTGCTTGTTAGATAGTGAAGTTGTCACCTCCTGCTTCAGCAATCAGTACATTTTCTTAAACTTAATATTCAGTTGTTTTTTCTTCTCCCTTACATGGAACTTTCACGTCAGACTACGATCAAGATGAAGACCAAATGGTTCCCCCTTCCTGAAGTAATACACATTAGCTGTACCAGGAGGGGAAGCAGCTAGGGGTGGAGGTTTAGTCAGTAGTGCGCAGGAACACATACGCAATTAATAACACCTTGCGGAACCTGTTAGTGAGCCCGATTCCACCGGTAAATTGACTTCTTCTTAAAAAAAAAAATTAAGAGCAAAGTACCGCTCACTACGAGAATGAGGTATAAAATCATCATCAAGGTGGATGGATACATTGACGAATTATTTGTTTTATATTAATTTATAAAAATAAATTACTAATTTATAAAATTAACAAATTACTTTTCATTACAATTTACGATAAAAAATATTACTACCAAAGACAACACAAAAAAAAGTACAAGCAAACAATCTTTTATTACAATCTTTTATTAAAATTAAGGAAAAGTAAATAATATTACATAAAAAAATAACAAATTTAACAAAAATCAATTTTACATTGATAAATATTTTAACTATTATTCAATTAAAATTAATGAAAATAAACTTAAAAAACTATTCAGTAAGACTCACTTTTTGAAAAAACTGTTATACAATACACAAACATATTGTTAATAAGTACAACTGGAGAAGTAGTGTAGCTTCTAAATGGTTGCATCCTAGGGAGAAATTGTCCAAGAATAAAAATATTTCAGAATTATATCAGAAAATCTTATAAAAATTGGTCGTTTTCATTAAAAATAATTAAACTGGCCACCAAACAATAAATTTGTAGATTTCAAACGTATAGAATATTTTAAATGCAACCAAAAATCAAGAAAATGTTCCACAGTAAAGATATTCATAAGCTTTCTACAGAGTGCCCCATATAAAACGCAACCCAACCTTATATTGGTAGGTATTGAAATAATAAAAAGGCATTTGTAAATGTAAATGTAATTTTTATTATTACCATCCATTACCTTACATTTAGAGTAAATGTTGGAAGTGGTCGCCATCTTCTTAAATACAAGCTTCAATTCTTTTTACAGCGTTTCTTGCAACTTTTTTCAAAGTTTGTGCCTGGATATTTAATACAATATTGACTTTCAATCGTTCAAGTGTTCGTGGTTTGTTGCTGTAGGCTTTTTCTTTGAGGTAACCCCATAGAAAAAAATCCGCCGCAGTCAAACCTGGAGATCTTGGTGGCCACAAGCCTCGACCGATAACACGATCACCAAAGAATTTCTCAACGAAATCAGAAGTTGAACCTGCGTAGTGCGATGTCGCACCGTCATGTTGTAGCCGGCAGTGTCTGTCTTCCTCTTCCAAGAGTGCGATGAACTGAAATAAAATATCCTGATATCGTTCTGCATTAATGGTGTACTCGAAAAAAATAGGACCGATGATTTTCTTCCGCGATATCGCGCATTACACGCCCAACTTGTGCGGGTGTAATTGTTTTTCGTGATAAACGTGGGGATTTTCAGTGCTCCAAATTCTACTGTTTTGGCTGTTTAAGTAGCCGTCCAAATGAAACCGTGCTTCATCTGTGAAAAATAACGAATCCATAACGTTAATTCCCTCACGCAGAAATCGACGGAACCGTTGACAATATTGTAGCCGTTTTTCTTTGTCGGACTCAAGAAGTCGATGAACCGTTTGAATGCGATAAGGTCGTAATTGTGTAATCGTTTGGTCGCCCGATGAACAGTCGATTTAGACAAATTAATTTCAGCAGACAAACGTCTGATCGATTTATTTGGCGAGGCGAGTAATCGGTCTTTGATTTCAGTGACTGTATCTGTATTCAACAATGACGCAGATCTTTTGTATTCCTTGTTATTAACAGAACCGGTCTCTCTAAATTTTCGACTAACCTTAATACTGATGTTTTGTTAGGAGCTGGTTTATCTGGGTACTTAAGGACCAAAATTTTTGCACTGCAACCACTGATTTCGTACTGAAGTACGACTCAACGATGAAAACACGTTCATCTAGCGAAAACACCATCTTGTCTCTAACAATACAGTGAACGTAATGATTGCATTGTTGTTACTATCGGTAGTGTTCTATTGCGTCACCGCGATGTTCAGATGTTGGACGAGTCCATTTCAGTAACGAGTAAGGGAGTAAGCTTGACTTTTGAAATTTCATGGATGAGTAATTGATGGGTTGCGTTTTATATGGGACAACCTGTAGTTTACGAGAACGCAATGATGGCACGTTTAAAATGAAGATTCTTTTTATCATTCTGTTTTAAATGAACGCACAAGAACTGTAGATAAAATAAAAATGTTTCAATCTTAACTATGTTATGGTCTAAAATATTCCTGTTTTTAACTAAAAATTATAATAACTTGTAGGAAAATTTATTATCATAAATTTATCCGAATTGCTACTATATTTGGTGATCAGTAAACCATAAATAGAAAATATATCTTATCAAACAGCGTAATTTTTCGTGTAATATTTGAATCGTTTACTACAAAAAGTTCTATATGGGACAACCACATGGTATCCATGAATACAATTTACGAGGTCTGTTCAGAAACTAACCGAACATCTTTAATTATGCGCCAACGGAGATATTTAGTGACGTGCGATTGATAGCATTGTATTCAAGTTGCAGCGAGATAATCGGTTACTAATCTTGGTTTTTATTCTTTCCTATTTAATTCTAATTTTCTTATACACATAATATGGTATAATTTATCAATTTATAATACGATTTCAGTAAATCGAAATTAAAAATTTTCTCATGATACACAAAATTTCAACATTTTAAATGCATATGTAGACCATATGAAAAAGACCATATTGGGTATGCAGACCCAATTCTAAGAGAGATAAAATTTTCCAAAAAATTGATGAAAGGAAATGATTTTTTGTGCATTGATGATGGACATGCATTATCAGTTCACATATACTTTTGTAGAAATAACATAAACAGGATCTACCGGTCAAAGCTGTTTAATCGTACTGCTTACCATTAATTAAATTTTGTTTACTGACATCAGCACTAATGAAAATACGAATTCAGGTAGCTCTGCGAAACAAGTGGTTACATATGACGAAAATTACAGGTTATAGTAGACCATCCCACCGGATTGGTCAGGTAATGAACTCGTTATCGCAAATCAGCTAATTTCGAAGTCGGGAGTTCTAAGGTTCAAATCCTAGTAAAGGCAGTTACTTTTATACGGATTTGAATACTAGATTGTGGATACCGGTGTTCTTTGATGTTTGGATTTCAATTACCCACTCAAGAATGGTCGACCTGAGACTGTACAAGACTACACTTCATTTACATTCATACATATCATTCTCATTTATCCTCTGAAGTAATACCTTACGGTGGTTTCGAAAGCTAAACAGAAAATGAGAGGTTATAATATAAAACGTAATGAATGAAGTAGACTCTTTACTAGTTCCAAAAAATAATAAATTATTTTAGATATATATATATATATATTAATTACAATTACAAGCAAATATTCTCGTATCTGATAAATAATGAAATGAAAATAAAATTTTCGTACAGTACAGATTAGTTCTTTCAATTCGTTTATCCTTTATTTTCCATTTCTCTTTTTTTTGTAATTTTAATTGAAGTATTCCCTATCTTTTACACATTTTTTATCTAAGTTTTTTACTCTATTCTATTAATTATCACCGTAAATACTGTACTTTTAAAAAACATGTTGCCTTTGTAATCTTTCTTAAACGCTTATTTCCCTCTACAATATTAAATTACATCTTACTAATTTTTTTAATGTATAATTTTTCTGAATAATGAACATTTTGTATTTGTAAGACGCCCTCATTCCTTAAACTTATATATTTTTGCAATTTCTTATTTTAATAAAAATTTATTACAAAACTCGGTTTTTTTATCAGTCATTTAAAAAACTCTCAATTTCATATTCTGTCAATTTACACTCTTTTTTATTCGTTTTTTTTTCAATACCTTCCATTACTATACTTACAGGTTGATGACCCGGTAATCTCTTTTCTTTCTCTACTTAATATTTGCTTCAAATTCTAAATCCATTATTTTGACATCACTCCATGTCCGATTTTTTTTATCTTGTGGTGACCTAATTTTCTTTTTTCCTCTCCTAAACTTCTTATTGATGAAAATGAAAAAAAAAATTAAATTATAAATTAAATAAGAAATATATATATATATCTGTAAACCGTTACTATTTTTAGTTTATCGACTACTATTTATTTTTTTTTAAATTAAATTCTTTACAGTTTACCGTGTGGTAAACTATAAAATATTTGTAGAGAAATATGTAAAATATTTCTCTACTTCTTAAAAGAAGTAGAGAAATATTTTACAGCAAAAAATTTTTACAGCAAATTTTTTTTTACAGCAAATTTTTAAAACAAAAGTAAAATAAATTAAAGATATTTCGTGTAATTATAATTTTATAATGCTATCTCGAAAGGCTCATTTCTTTCTTTTTTTATTACTTAATAATCTATTTTATCATTTTGAGTTAGCAACTAAAATCCAGCATTCCAGGAAAATTATTCTTTGTTTAAACTTTACTTATAAAAAACAAGATCAGTGACTTAAGATTAGGCACAACAAGAGCAAAACCATAATGTTTACCTTTGTCTAAGTTTCCAGAACAGTAAAAACTAAACAATCTCAAAATTTATAAAAGGGTTTTATTTATTAAATAATAAATTTTTGAGTAAAAAATCATTTCTATTAACTCCAAAACTGAAATATACAGAATTATCATTCGACAATTTTAAAATACAGATGTAGAACGTATGCAATTAAAATAAATAATTTAAAAATTATACAAATTTGAAGAGAAAACAATCGGAAAGATTTTCGGAGCAGTGCAAAATTAAAGATAACAATTACGAATAAGAAAAAAATCCCTTTCGGCACGCTGGAAGGCGGTAGCAGATTTCACCGGTGCTAAGTAGGGGATAAAAAAGATTTCCACCTAAAAGTTAAGAAAACCTTCAAATTTACTCTATACGACAATGGTTGCATGTGAAAAAAAGTAAAATTATTACAGACAAAAGTTTTACGTAATGTTTAGAGGACTAACGACCACTTAAAACCGATTCGATACTGTGCCTATTAAGGGAGGTATGATTCGTTTTTGTCTTCGAAACCCAATTTTTTCAACCCCCTGGGCCAATGGTAGGTGATATAAAAAAAATTTTACTTAATAAGTTTTAGGCTTTTATCCAAAGAATAGTAGGAACTTTAAACCAATTCGATATTTTACTTAATAAGACATTTATAGCGGTACTTTTTTTCGAAAAATCCCCTCATTTCCATCCCCATGATCCGACTTTACCCATTAACGAACTCGAGCGTGATTTTGGGTCGTTGTATTTTATGTATCAATTTAAAAGTGACTGGCGCAAAATTATGGCAGTTATCGTGTCCACAAGAAAGTGAAATATATATATATATGTATAAATCTATATATACAGTATATATAAATGTATACATAAACTTTTGAACTGACGATGGTTTTGGGGTCTGAGTGATTTAAAACGCGAAGATATGTCGAAATTTTCCGTAAGTCGAATCATGGTACCCATTACAATATTTATCTTCCTTATGAAATCTGCCTAAAACTTGAACCTAAGTTAAATGAGATCTTCCATAGGCTAAACTACAGACGGGCAATCGCACCCCAGTTGGGATGCGATTGCCCGTATGTGGGCGCTCAAGGGAGAAATCAAGGGGATTTTAAATACAAATTCTTAAGTACGCATCCTGATAACCGAAATAAATTACTCAAGGCAGTTCAAGAGTATAATGCTCAACATGTGTAAATATGATTTTGGAAGTTCTCTGCTCGATGAATATATTTCAGTTTTAATATTTATTTTAATGTAATACTAATTTTACATCTACTGTATTTTTTATGTACATATTCATGATGAAAATAATTATTAAAATGCATATTACATTGTTTTCATTATAAAAAGTGTTATTCCATTAAATAAAAGTTATAAGAATAAACAAATGTAATGAGTAAATGTGATTATTAATCAAAAAAACCAAAAAAAAATGGGGAAAAAAAGAAGATTCTGGAGGCTGGGGATGAATCGTGGCGACGAGTAGGGCCCAGGGAGGTAGCCTTATTGCCTAGCGTGTTCTGGCTTCACTGGCAAGTGTAGTGGGGTCAGGGCTCCCCGATGATGGCATTAAGGACCCTCAGGTATGAGGTGAACGCGGGGGGCAGCGGTACGCGGAAGGCGTGCCGGCTGCAAGTAGGTTAGGGACGGGGAGGGTAGCTCCATAGCGGAGGAGCGAGTTAGCTGTCCGGAAGAGGTGGTTGGCTCGCTTCGATGAGGCTTTGGGGACCCCGGTGGGAGATCCTCCGGAAGGAGGAAGCTAGGGTGGGCAGAGACTGCTGCCACGGCACTGCAAGGCGACCATGCTATATCTTAACAGGCGGAGGCAGGTTTCCTTGGGGTGCTTAACATGTAAAAAAAAAAAAAAAAAAAAAAGTAGTTAATGGACCAAGATTTTTTTTACATAGTCTTTATAGTATAATTAACGAAAATCTGAAGAAAAATTTGATGTTCTATGACCTTCCATTTGAAGTTAGTTCAGGCACACTGTGACCTGTTATATTTATACCAGAATGTGAAATAAGAACTTAGTAGAAAATTTTTATCTGTTTAAAATAATGCTTTCTTTATTTTTACTAAATATTAATTAGGGTACATGAACTATAAAATAGATTTAATTAAAATATACAGAAAATATTATGCATACGTGAAAACTTCCAAAAGAATAATTATGCAAAGTAAAATAAAAACTAAATTTTATCATAAATTCGAAATAAAAAGTAAAAAGAAAAAACACGCATAAAACTTCATCATCGTTTATAATAAATGAGTACGTACTATGATGTTATTAAAAAATAAATAAATTACAACCAAGAGCAAACTAATTATTAAAAATATGCAACTCTGTCGTGTTGCTGTTTTTAATGCATCTGCGTTGGTTAATTCAGTTTATTTGTAAAAAGTCCCCGTATCTTTTATAACTCTCTTTTTTCAACCAGATATGCTTTGGTAGTTACATAAAGCTGGATGAAAATAGAACCGTAGTTTAAAAAAAAAAAAGGTAGCACAGTTCAAGTGCACGAACGCAATTCTGTATATGTTATGAAAAATAAAAACAAAAAAATGGTACAGTAATGTATTTTCATAAATGACGTGTGAGGCTATGTATATCACACAGCTCGGGAAAACATATTTATTTAAATAATGTTAATTCATAAGGTAATACAATTTATTAACTTGCACGTATGCGTGTGCCTGAACTTACATATATTTGTACTTAAAAATTAACTGATGGAAATTTTCTCTAAAATTAATTATTTTATTTGAAATTTTTTTATTACATTGAATTTACTAGCACAATATAACTTACAATTTGTTACGCTAGTAAATATTTTACTTTTTTTTATTATTTCAAAAAATTATAGTCTGAGTAAATACAATTCAGAGTTTTCAAAAGTCGTTTTAAATCTCACAAAAAAATGTTGTAAAATAATATTTCATACCGAAATTGAAATAAATGGTTTAGGATATTTCGGTAAAAAAAAGTATTGTGAACAGGTTGAAATGATTAATTTAGAATTACTCTCATTATTGTCCCGTTTTGTCAGTTATTGTGTTTAATTAAAATTTACTGTGACAGCTGCACGGGTAAATGTTCAAAATCCAAAACGTACTTTTTTTTGTTGAAAATAATATGATAAACAATTTCAATTAAAATAATAAAAATTATGTTTATGTAAAAGGTAGACTGAAATTTCTAAACACAAATAATTTTTTTTCAAAATTAAAAGTATAGCCCACAGATTTCTTTACGTAGTGTCTACACTTAGAAGACAATGTGAAAAATTATGATTATTGATGAAATCAAAACTCTAAATTTCTTAGGGCTAATGAAAGTAGCAGCCGCTGCTTGTAGCCCCAAATAAAATTAAAGAAAACTCTGATGTGGATTTGTTGTTTGAACACATGACTTCCTTGTACGCCTATTACATTAAACATGCACATTTTTAAAAGTACGTAACCTGTTATTTCACTAATAACTTCTGATTTCTCTTTTCATATTTATTTTTTTATTGTTATTATTTATTATAAACTTTTTATTTACAATCAGAGGTTAATAATTATCAATAAATCAATATATTTAAATTATAAAAATAAAGTTAAAAAAAAGGAGAATGAAGAAGAAAAAAGGAAAAAAATGTTGCAAACAAAAAAAAAAACAGGAAGAAAATGTTACAAACAAAGAAGGAATAAAAACATAAAGAGAAGAAAATAAATATAAAGAGGAAGAAAATGTTAAAATTAAAAAAAAGAATAAAAAAATTAAGAGAAGATGATACAGAAGAAGAAAACGTTAAGACCAAGAAAAAGGTTAAGACAGATCGATGAATGTAAAGAAAGAGAAATTTTGAAAACTAGAGAACGTGTACACAAATTAAGATCAAAAGAATTATATCAAACCAAAGAGCGACTGATTGGCAAGAAAAAACAAATAAACGAAATGAAGATCAACTCCGACTTGGGGAGAATATTGTTCGACAATATCAGAAGAGTAATGAACTAAGAGATAAAAATTTTTTTGCAGTTTATTGAAGATCGAGCATTTATGTCTCAGTGTATACTTGTAAGTTGTTCTGGTGATGGTCTATTTTTCAGTCATTCTGAAGTTAACTTTAATGTAGATAAAATTAAACAGAAATTCCAGAATAATTAAAGAAAATTAAACAGAAATTAAACTAGAAAATCCAAAAATAATACATTTTTAACTTATAATTTTCAATTAATATTAAAAAATTAGATGTTTCACCAAATCTATTACATATAAAATTTTGTAAAAATGCTTGTTAAATTACATAGACACAGTTTTAAAAGTACATAAAATTTTATTTCACTAATAACTACTGATGTTTTTCATTTTTTTTTTTTTGTTTTTTTTATTGTTATAGAATAATTATTTAGTGTAAAATATTTTTCAATCACAGGTTAATAATTAATAAATCAATATATTAAAATTAAAAAAAAGTTAAAAAGTAAATTAAAAAAAAAAGGAGATGAAGTCTGATTCGAACCGAAGTGCCTTCCCTTGTAAGATCCAAATATTTCATTAAATAAAATTTATTTGGCTATAACTCTGCAACCAATGAAAATAAGTATCACTTATAACAAATCTTTGAAAAGCTTTCAATGAGAGCTTATTACTGCAGTTAAGAAAAACTCCAAAATTCTAATATTTTGGAGTACAGACGTCCC
Organism: Lycorma delicatula; assembly: GCF_047948215.1. Taxonomy (NCBI): domain Eukaryota; kingdom Metazoa; phylum Arthropoda; class Insecta; order Hemiptera; family Fulgoridae; genus Lycorma; species Lycorma delicatula. The sequence goes on along the minus strand of NC_134460.1, from coordinate 104,718,985 downwards.
GCCAACGCTAGTCAAAATGGATTCAGGGATGGTCAAAATGACATTTACGTTGAAATCTGGAAATCGAAATTCTTCGCGATCACAATACTTCCTTTACATCATATAGAGAAGTAAAAATTGTAGCTAGAAGTTTTGCATAACCTTCAACATATCTCCAATGATTTTGTTATTTCCACAACAAAATAAAAAAATTTAATATAAATTTATTTTTTTATGCCGCGTTCCTTTTATGAATATCTTTCGTAGATGACGTTAAAAATTTTACGTTTGCGTATATTTGCTTGTTTACGAATTAACAAATGTTTTTGATTGACTGAAAACCAACGTCTGAAATGCTCCCAGATGCATGCATTGTTATTTTAAGAATATCTTATTTCAAGAATTATAGATTCGGAAATCACTTTTCTTATTGTTGTTACTGAATCAATAAATCCCAATTATAATAAAATAGAACAAAAACTGGTACTTTATATATATATTCTATTTTATTATTCTAAAATTAAATAAATTTTTTTTTTTTAAATTATTGGTTAATAAAATAATAGAAAATCAACTATTAACAAAGTTAAACAAAAAAAAAAAAAAAACAGTTATCAATGAAAAGTTCTAGTAAAACTTTTCCGAACGAACATATTTATTATTATTATTATTCACGCCTTTTTCAAATGTGCTCGGTGGGCGGCAGATCGAGGGAACTAGAGGCGGATCTCGGAGCACTGAGCCCCCACAATGTGGTTGCGATGATGCTCCGTAATCTAAGCAGCTGGAAAAGTGTAGGCCGATTCGTCGGCAACATTCTCAGAACCAAAAAGGTTGACCTGGATAGTCCAGAAAATTAGGTAGCACCTAATCAGGCTAGTATAGGAGGACTCGACCGGAAGTAATGTGATAAACGGTTCCGGATCGAGTCCTGGTAGAAAGGAGGGTGGTTTTTGATAGTAGTCTGCTGACAGTGATTAGATAATACCATCAGCGGGAGTCCGACAGTCGGTACGTAAATGCATTTCCACATCCCTCCGCAAAAAAAAATCATTATTATTATTATTATTATTATTATTATTATTTTTACTGCTGTCTCATTATTAATTCATTTCTAACAAATTTATTCTTTCTAACTTCTACTTAACTGAGATTATTATTTATTACATATTTATATAATATATTTGAGTATTATTGTTTGATATAATGCAATTGCTTTTTATAGATTTTATACGTATGCATATCTGAATATATATTTGTATTATAATATTTATATATATATCTGAATATATATTTATATTATAATTAGTTGAGTAATTTCAATATTATTATTGTACATTAAGGTTACATAAGTCTTTAAGGGATTATTCTTATGTTTTAAAGTTCCCTTAGGTCTCGTCACCATTATTTGATGGCCATCAAATCAGTACTAAAATATTATATTAATCATAATTTAGTCTTATATGATGTTGGTTCCTTTTTAGTATCTGTTACAATTAAAAAGTTACTCTTTTTTCTAATTTTAAATTTAATTATTTTTTTTTAAATCTACAGTTGATGCAAATGTACTTATTTGTTACGGTTTAATAAAGCTCTATTGCGGTCCTACAGAGAGGTTCAAAAGTAGGTATATAGTTATAATAGGTATTACTTGATTTATTATTTGTTACTTAATTATTACTTACTTACTTACTTACTTAATTAGTAAGTTTTTTAATTACTTACATATTAGTATTTTTTTCAGAAAATCATGGCTGGTAATTCAACCATCGACCAGCGGAAGTGGATAGTGAATGGCCACCACGATCACCAGACCTCACCCCAATGGATATTCTTCTTTTTAGGGTGTTGTCAAAGAAAAAGTGTTTTGGCGGAAACCATGCCCTGGCGACGCGACAAATTTCATAAAAGACGCATGCCAAGAAATTATTAATGATAAAAACCACTGTGCAAAAGTATACTTGATTGTACTAGACTACAGGAATGTGTAAATGCTGAAGGCCGGAAATTTTAACACCTCACAGATTGTACTTAATTGTAATTGTAATTGTAATTTGGATCGTGTCCTCCTAAAGTACTGTTTTGTTTCATAATAAATAATAGATTGCAACTACTAATAAAGAAAATTCTATAACTCTACAACTGTATATATATTTCCTCCCACCCCCCACCGTATTGGCTAAGTTAATGTAATTTATTTAAACTCGTGTTTTTGGCGGTTTTAAGGGATATTTTATTTTTTTAATTATTAAAAAGTTAGTTTTTCCCCATTTTGGGGGTCTAACACTTGATTTAAAAAAAATATATTTTATGCATTTTAGTAAACCTTACATTATTGCGCATGAATCAATGTGTATTTGTTTACGATCGAATAATATTCGCCTTGGTTAGGGTAATTATTCTATATAATTACCGTTAGTTAAATTAGTAAATAAATATAGACCTTTATTACTTTGTAATTATATATGATACTTTAATATTTGAATGAATATAGTATATAAGATTATGTATATTGTACAAGAATATATAATATGCTGTTTAATGATTCGATAAATGATGCATTGTTGAATATTATATGTAATTTACTGTATACAGATGTTAACAGTATGAGATGTAAATTTGGAATGAACAGTATTAGAATTAAATACATTATTATATTACTTATATAAAATATCATCTGTTAACAGGCCAACTGAATTATAACAACTTACTTTACCCACCGGGTTGGTCTAGTGGTGAACGCGTCTTCGCTAATCAGCTGATTTCGAAGTCGATAGTTCGAACGTTCAAATCCTAGTAAAGTTACATTATACGGATTCGAATACTAGATCGTGGATACCGGTGTTCTTTGGTAGTTGGGTTTCAATTAACCATACATCTCATAAATGGTCGACCTGAGACTGTACAATACTACACTTCACTTACACTCATACATATAATCCTCAGTCATCCTCTGAAGTAATACCTGACGGTGATTTCCGGAGGCTAAACAGGAAAAAAAATTCTTATATGCTTTACATGATTAAGAAAAAGACTGTTTTTCTAAGTTCATAAATAATGAGGAGGAAATGATACATAAATCTGAACACAATGTGATAGCTTACATCGTTACTGCGTAATGATCATTACAAAATTTTAATTTTGGCTGCCATTTTGAAGTAAACCCGACGGCTGATCGTAGCCATTCGTGTATTTTTGTAATCCTCTAACGATGCCTAATCCGAGATAAAAAGTGTTTACACATATACATGTTGAATTTAATAATAAATTAATAAAATAAATTATATAATTAAAATGTTATGCAAATATTCAAAAGTAAAATAAAATTCAACTAAAAGAAATATATATATATATATATATATATATATATATATACTCGTATATTACACCTTATATAGAATATGTTACGATATTTTATTTCTCTGAAAAGAAGACTATTTGATTTTCCATATGCAAAAGTACAAAGATTACAAATCAAATCTAAAAATAAAAACACAATAAAATAGATAACTAAGAGTATGAAGAAGTAGGAGACAAAAAACTGAGAACGGAGGAAGGAAGTTGTAAGACATGTTTTCTGCAGAAGAAGAAAAAGGACACTTAAAATATTCTTGGGAAGAAGAGCTTGTGTAATCCTGAAAGTTCCAATATTGCTCTTCATTCTTTATATAGATAACAAGAACAAAGGATTGCATTTAGTTTTAAAGGAGATAAAAGGACGAAACAAAGGGATCACATCTCTGATTGCTTGTTATCTGTCTTTTCTGGCCTTTATTCCCCTCTACGTCATACCCTCTTTCTCCTCCTTCTTCATCTTCTTTCCCTTCTTATTCTTTACCTCCTCCGGCCTACTCTCTTTCTTCTTTTCTGCCACAGTCCACTCTCTTGACTCGACTTGTGCTCAAATAATCCATATCTTCCCTTGTTTATCTCCCTTTCATGTTTTGTTGTTAAGAATTCTATTGTATGTACCGTCGTATTCCTTCAACTTTATGCCAGTGAGACACAATTACAATACTACAGGTAACGCCGGGTTGATTTTTTCACGATCGCACAATCGAGATGGAATGATAAAGTTTAATTTTGAGATAGAATTACTTCTCATTAACATACGAAACAAAAAAGTTAGTTTATTTTAATTTTAAACTGCTATATTTTTCAGTAGCCTTTCTTCTTTTTTTTAATGATGTTGATAAAAAGAATATCTATATAACTTAATTTCATTAGATTAGATATAAAAAAACCTTGTTATGTACTTCATTGTCTCTGGAATAATCTGCAATAATATTACATATTATAATAGGCAGTGGATCATTCTATAACTATACATAATCTTCAAAACAGCACTCTATATTTTCATAATAAACAAAATAACACAGAAAAGATGAAAAATCTTTAAAGAAAACTTTATTTTTAAAACAGTAATCGGTAAAATTTTTGTAATAAAAATCTTTCTCACATAATTTTTTTTTGTATCTATACAATTAGACTAAAGAAATATACCTTTCTTTACAAATAAATGTTATTCATTGGTGATGTTTAAGGGATTTCCAAATTTGTATCTTTCTTCAAATAACTAAAGAAGTATGTACTTTTTTACTCAGATGCAAATCTAAAGTATCAAACATATTTGTAGAGAAAATATATAAACAGGAAACTTATTGATTGTAATTATTTGTTTATGGATTAAGGCTAAGTATTTTAAACAATCAGCCAAAAATATATTCATTGGTTATTTACGCTTTTTCCATACGATAAATAAATTTAATTTTTTTAAAAATTATTTCTCTTTTTTTCTTCTTCCTGGCTTCTTTTCCTTTAAAAATAGGATCGGCTAAATGGATACTCTCCTTTTATCCTTGGCAGCTATTAAATTTAATTTCAGTAATTTTAATATGTTATAAATAGTATCTTGTCATAATTCTGTAGCTTTCTATTAGATATCTCTCCCTAATTTTACAATTATAACAATTTTTCCATCATGTTTTCCTTCCTTCGCAGGTCAATAACGTATCATCTCATCCATCTAATTATAAATAGTTTCATTGAACCAATGGGAAAATCATCATCAGGTGATTTTCCTAATCAGCTGCATTACGTATCTTCTTTTCTATGAAGTTGAGTAGCAACTGCTGATTTTCATAAAGTTTTATTTCGTATTTAGATGACACAGTTAAATATTCTGTATTATAAAATGCTTGTTGTACAACTGTGCTATACGATCAAAGAGAACATCCACTATTTGTTTTTTTTTTTTTTTGCTTGATATTGCCACATAACTTGAAACTTGTGCGTGGGATATGGGAATCAAATTTTTTAGCGTAATTCCATTCCTAACCGGGATTCGAACTCGTGACCTCCAGATGAAAGGCCGAGACGTTACCACTCGTACCACGGACGGTGGCATTTACCTCCGTATTTGTCAAAGTAGCAGCACTCTTCTCCCGATTTTATCGAATAGAACATTATCATTTTTGAAAAAAACACATGAATTAGCTTGTAAAAAAACTCACCTAAATTTATTGTCAAGATAGTATTTTTTCAAGATAATTAACAGAACTTTAAATTTTTATTTAAAAGAATAAAAAATAATATTATATTTTCCATTAGAAAAAACTTCAGATTTTAAGGTTGAATAGAATTGTAATTTTAATAAACAGAATAAATTTAATAAATAGAATTGTAATTTTAATCTTACAGTTCAGAGCAATATCGAGTTACGAAAGAACTATTTTCCACATTTTTTGTAAACCTTGAACCAAATGATAACAACAAGGAGGTATTTATCCTGAAATCTATCGCAAACTGCGGGGTCTCCTCTGAAACGCGGAGAAAGTCTCCTGGGTTAGTACAGTGTATGAGCTGTCAACTACGGCCATACTAAAAATAACCATGCGGCCTTTCCGATGTGTTGAATGCGCTAAGAGTCATAGGACTGCTGATTCCCCAAGAACAGAAACACCCCGATTCTATGTGCATTCTGCCAATCTGATCACTTAGCAAACTGCAGAGGATGTAGGGTTTACTAAGAAAACTTGGAAAAATAGCAGAAACAAAGGTCTTTACCTGGTATGCACTTCTCTCGAGGCCACGAATAAATAAAGGACTGCTTCCCAAGATCTGGGGAGGAAAATTTATGACATTAGGCAAGAAAACAGCTACAGTTTCTAACTCCTACCTTCATGTTCGTCCCGATCTTATGCTGTAGCTGTTGAGCATGAAGTTCATAGCGTTACTGAGGACAAATTAGAATAGTTTACATATAACATTAAATTTCCGTTCACCAAAGACGGCAGCTGACAGGGCTTCTTACAAAAGTAATCATCAAATTCTATTAATGGCAAAATTCCTAAAACTTTCTGCCTGGAATATAAATGGATTCGCTGTTTGAGGACAGGAACTAGAGGCTTTAATAATTGCCAAATTGTTGGATGTCATCCTGCTATCGGAAAAGCACTTAACCAATAGTTATGTTTTTTTTATCTAAAAGTACTCTGTCTACAATACTCATCCTGATGACAGAGTGCATGGAGGTGCTGCAGTGATCACAAACGCGTTATGGCGTCACCAGCTACTAGAGTACAGAACAGATCGCACCTAAACCAACTCGGTTAAGATTCAAGAATGGCTTGGGTTTATTAGGCCGCTTATTATCCTCCTCGCAACATGTGACAACAGATGACTCCTACTCTGAGTAAGAGTTTTCTCAACACTAGGTTCATAGTTTATCTCGGGGGGCGATTGGAACGCGATATATTTTCTGTGAGGCTCTCACACAAAAAGGTTTGTAACTAAAAAAGGCAGAAATTTGAAGGGCAGGATTGTCAACATGCACCTGAACGTAATCTCTAAAATGCAACCTACCTACTAATCGTCAGAGACCCGGCTAAGACCCCGGACTTAGACTTTATTACTTCGGGTGTATCGTCAATCTACACTTGGAAAGAACTATGATTCAAGATCCGGCCATTCAGCTGTTTTGCTCAATGTCAATACAGAGGTAATAAGGAGAAAGAACTCCATTGTACTCCAACAATAAGACGGACTGCGTTTCGTATTGAGGCTGAATTAAAGACAAACTGTCCCTTTGAAATGTCCCGTTGACATCGATATTGCAATGTAACACCTGACCTCGATCCTGCAAAAGGCTGCATGGCGCTTGATATCAGTGACTCTAGATTATTTCTCTTGGCTAAACAAGGGAAGTAATGGATCTCATCGCTACTAAGAGAAGGCTCAGGAGGAAGTGGCAATGCTACAGGAGTCCTGAAGATAGAATCTCTTTGAATAGGGCCGCTGCAGCCTGAAATGCGTGTTACGGTTATTAAGAACGAGACATTTAAAAACTATCTTAAAAGTCTGTCCCCATCGCGTAAAGACGGTTATTCCTTATGGAGAGCAATGAAGTTTCGCTGCCTCCACCCAAGTTTCCTCGTTGGAAGGTGTCGAATGAATCATGGGCTCGTAGTGACAAAGAAAAGGTTAACCAGTTTGCTGCTTATCTGAGCAAGGTCTTTCAACCACGTAATGTACAGGTGCTGGTGAGGATGAAATCCTTGAATTCTCAGACAAGTTGATTCCTTTGATTCTTTCCGTCAAGCCGTTTTCCAAGAAGTTCATCCGAAAGCGTAAGGTACATAGACCTTCCTGGACCTGAACTGTCGCCTAATTGGAAGGTTTATTACGGGAAAAGACGAAGCAATTAAACATCAGACGTAAGGAAATTAACTGATTGCTGGTCAGGAAGGGGAGAAAGGAATTTCCTAGTTGTTATTACGCAATAATTTTTTATTGTACTCAGCAGTCCCAAAACCAATTTTGACTTGTAGAATTGAATTATGGGGAACAACAAGCAAGAGAAACATCGAGATTTTCCAACGGTTCTAGAATAAGTTAGTGAGATGTATCACAGTGTATCACAGAGACGCTGGGGATTTGCAAAAAATAGCAAGATCCATGAATATTTGGGATTATGCTGCATCCCGGATGAAATAAAACGATCCGTCCTAGATATGAATTTCGCCTGAACAACATGCGGGATCACTTGCCCACGAACCTTCTAGATAATGGAAATGATGTTAGAAGGCTTAAACGTCTCCAAGTGCTGGACCTAACTGATTCCGTGTGATTTATTGTAATGCATCCTCTGAGTGCATTACAAATATTAATCTTTAGATATTTATTAAATCTTATCAATTTTTGTTTTTTCCCTTATTGTATATTTATTTTTTCTTTCTCAGTATTTATTCATTTCTTTCTTCTTTTTTTGATTTATGTTATCGTTTGACTTGCTGTATTACTGATGGACATATTTTTTTGTTTAAAAGTATATGAACTTTCCGCACAAGATATAATACTAGTTTGTAATTATTGTGAAGTTTCTATGGGAACTTCTTTAACTATTTTAGTCTCTTTAAGTGAAAAACATTTTCTTGTGTTTATTTTGCATTTATGAAATACCTCAAAAAGTAGAAAGAAATAAAAACAGTCCAACATAATACAAAATATAAACTAATAAAAAACAACTCAAATTATGAAAAGAACCTAAAGAAAAAAACAGCGATACCGTTATGAAAGAGTGAAATTTACTTTCTGGTTAAGAAATATACAATTCCGTGTACAGAAGTACTTATAAATCTGTTTGTTTATGAAAAGAGATGTATGCTGGCACAATTTTTTTTTAAATTCCGACAAACAAGTAGGTTACCTTAAATACCTTCATCAGTTAAAACTGCATACTTTGATAGAACAGAAAGAATTTTTTATCATATTAGCCTGCAGGGTTTAAAAAAAGAAGAACTTTTTTATCTTCCATTCGTGGAAAAAGTTGTAATCAAGCAACTAAAAAGAGTAATTCCGTTAATTACCCCATCTAAAATTTAAATCTGGCCAAAAAGTAAGTCATATAAAACAAGTAACTTACATAGTATCAAAAAGGTCAGGTTATTTTTATAAACAACTTAAATGTTATTCAGAAATTTTATTAATGTTATTTAAATCGTTAAATAACATTAAAAATAATTTTTCAAAACCAGTTGGCTAAAAACTAGTTCTTTACTGGCATTTTTTTGTTTTTGTATGATGATTTTTATTCAGATAAAATAAATATTTTAAGTTTACTCATCGTCTAGTTAGCATCCCCTTACATTAAATACTTTTACCTTAGATAACTATCTGTAATAAAACTTTGAACTAATTACCAACCAACAAAAAATTTGAATTCGTACACTAGCGAAAACAAAATTTGTATCAAATAAGTTACACAATCTTTCTCACTGTAATTTGGGTGCTGATTTTAAATATGCTATTGAAATTGTTACCACGTAAAGGTTTTACGTAAATTGTGAATTTGTAAAAGGTAAAAAACTCATTTTGATTAACTACTGGTTACAATTAAGAATAGTTTCTGTATTTTTACTTTTAAATAATAAAGAAAAAAATAAATAAATATATACACTCTCATGAGAAGTAGACAAACATGTCTGTATGATGACATCATGCCGACATCTACTGTTGCCTACCACAGAGTTTAAAAACTTATTCAGTCTAGCTTCACTTGTCTATGCTATGTGTTGTGTTTTACAGAGTTATTAGAGTTTTTGGATTGATTTTCATCAATTCTTTATAGTACAAAAGTGGTTTTTCTCGTTTTTATCTTTTTTGCTACAACATTGGTTCTGCAAAAGTTCGTGGTTATTGTACTACGAAAAATAACCACAAACTTACAGACATAACAATGTTTGTTATGTTTAATAAAATTTACGCCTTAATCTCAAAGAAAGACTATTTCTGAGTTGATAAAACAGCTTATAAATTTTATTTTGATAATGCTCTCCGGGATCAAGATAAAATCTGGGCGCCTCATGTTATTTACATATGGTGCTCAGTAACTCCAACTGAATGACTGAAGAGGAGACTACGAGTCACTCCGTTTGCTATACCGATGGTTTGGCGAGAACCTAAGAACCAATTCAGCTACTGCTACTTTTGTGTAACAAGTATATTTGGATTTTCAATCAAAACTGGGAAGTTCATAAAATATGCAGATGTATCCTCAACTCTAAAACCAGTATCACACGGAAAAGAATTACCTATATCTGTACTGCCATCTAATCCGACATCGTTTGAAGAACAATATGAAAATGAATCAGATGATGTAGAGGATGTTGAAAACTTTCTTCCTGTATCTTATGAGAAATCTACTCATTTAATTCAACAACATGAACTTAATGATGAAGTTTGCGATTTAAAGTTTTCAAAGCAGCAAACTGAACTTCTAGGGTCAAGACTGCAAAAGGTTTAGCGGAAAAAGAAAACGGTACTACGTTTAGAACACAAAATAAGACTCTTTCAACTTATTTTACTATGAAAAATTCATTGTGTGTTTGTACTAATGACGATAGCCTAATGAAACAGCTTGGAATTCAGCACATTTCTGAAGAATGGCGTCTTTTTATTGACTCTTCAACAGTTAGCATGAAAGCAGTTTTATTGCGTAATGGTAACAAACAGCCATCCATTCCATTAGCTCATGCAATCGACATGAAAGAAACGCACGAAACTATGAAATTAATGTTATAACCAATAGAATACAAAGAGCATACTTGGCAGGTTTGCAGTGATCTGAAAGTTGTTGCGTTACTTCTTGGTTTACAAGGTGGGTCTATGAAATATTGTTGTTTTCTTTCGGATAGTCGTGATACAAAATGTTAACACCAAGTAAAGAAGTCGCCATTGCGGCAGAACTTTGCAGATAGTGAATAAAACGAAAAGCATCTATCTATCAAAATACAAATAAAAAAACTCGAGACCAGAGAACCTAGAAAAGTCGGACTTATAAAAATTTTGTAATGGCAGTAGACAAAGATGGGCCAAGATTTAGTCATATAAAAATCAGAAATCCTAAATTGAGTGATGGTAAGCTCAAGAAGGGTATATCTATCGGTCCGCATATCAAGAAACTACTAAAGGACCCAACTTTTGACGACAAACTTAGCGAAGATGAACTAGCTGTATGGAAGTCCTTTAAAGACGTTGTTGATGGTGTTTTAGACAACAGAAAAGATGAAAACTACATTTTTTGGTTAATATGCTGTTAGAAAACTATAAACATTTAGGATGTCAATAAAAATGCATTTCCAACACTACCACCTAGACCTTTTCTCGAAAATTTGGGTTCTGTCAGCGATGAGCAAAAAGAGCGTTTCCACCAGGGTATTCTGACAATGGTGCATCGGTATTAGGAAAGATGAGATCCTGGAATGTTGGATAGGGACTATTTTTCTTTTTAGAGACGCTGATCAGACATCGTACAAGGAAAAGGTTTGACAACGTATTTTAAAAATGAAAGGTAAGACATTTCCAATGATTTACATTTTTAGAAACTGTCATTTTAAAATTTTATTAATGTGTTTCAATTTATTTATGTTTGAATAAATAATATTTTAATTGATTTAAACATATTTTAAATGAATACAGATAAATAATTTTTTTTTTTTAAATATTGATTTCACAGTAATTACGTATTTATTAGTAAATAAATCGAATATATCTAAAACACGTGACGTATTATACAAATTCTGATAACAGTTTTGAATTCAGCACCCCAAAATTAGTTAAAATCCTCATGTATGATTCCAGATACACAAAAATTCTTTCTTTTGTTTGGTAACTAGTGTTATTAAAAGCTAAAAATTTTTTTTTCATAATTTATTTTGTATAGACTTTGAAAATATTACTCACTGTAAAGTCATCAGTAATAGTGTTTGGAATCAAAATTTGTAACATAAAATCGTTAACGAAATAGACTAGGTTTAATAGGAATTTGTATTTTGGAAACTTATATTATTGAGTTCTTTGTTCAACAGGTAACTCTGACTTTTCTTGTTCCTATCCTTGGATTAATAATTATATATATATTTAAAAACTAGCATTACGAAGCGGTCTTTACATTTAAAACAATGAATAGTAATCCTTGTTATTTTTGTTTAAATAACTAGGTATGCTTCCATAAGATCTACTCGAGACTATAACCGTATTTTCTTTAAAGTGGTTAACAATTTTAAGATAGGCACTGCAGAATGCAAATTAATAAATATGAATAAAAATAAGTTAAATTAATGATAAACACTATTAAGATGAAACTTTTCAAAAAATTTCAACAAAAATGGAAATTCAATAAACCTCGTAGTAAGTTTTATATATTAGATTTATTTAACAATTTTTTGGACAAAAACGATCTGCAATACTATGCTTCTATAAAATAAGTGCATCTTAAGATAATTTTAAAACAACTTAAAAATAAAGCACGATAGGTAAAACGATAATCACATTTGATTTTCTGACCCTATGCATAGTTTCTTCTCAGAATAATAGTACCAAGTACGTGTGTGATTGTTTACGTATACACCTACACGAATATTAGTCACATTTTAAATCCTGTTATTATCAGCTGACGCCTTTTAAAAGTTAAAAATTTGGAAGATTTTAAATCCCAATATTATAATTCTTTATGTTACGTAATTTATTAAAAATTATGTGATTCGAAGTGAAATTTAAAATGATTTTGTGCGTTCGGTTTATTTTATTAAGATAAATAAATACACTATTATTAATACTTACAAGAGCTCTATCTCCAGTATAACTGAGAATGAAACTAGATAATTTAATTTAGCGTAGTTATTCGTATCTCTTGCTACGAGAATGATAATACAAATGGAACCCGCTACGATTGGGGTGTGGACAAAGCATCTTGTTCCTGATATAGGACCGTGGCTGGGGAGAAAACACGGAAACGTGGAGAACTACCTTTCACAATTTTTCTCCGATCACGGAGGATTTAGTGTATACTTATACAGGTTTAGAGGAGTATACAGGTTTGGGGAGCTCCCAAATGGTGTGTACTGCGGTCAAGAGGACACTCCCCTGCCACAACGTTTTTGAATGTGCACGTTGGAAGGCTCTAAAAGCTCTAAAACATACAAGAGATTACCCCGGACCCAGCTGCTGGGGCAGGATCCGGGAAGTGACTCTTTGGGGCTTCCTTCCTTCCTAGCTGCCGATCCATCTTGGTTTTCACGAAGGATATCTTCGACGGCCATCTTATCCGTGACCTTGATCGTATCCAATAACGGTCACTTAGATGTGAATAAGAGGTAAAGAGGAATGGCTGACAATAGAGGGATTCGTGGCTGAGGATATACGAGCAAAGCAAGTGGATTAGAAGAAGTAGGAACAGTTACTTTAAGAAGAAAAAACATAACGACCGAGACCCAGCTGCTGGGGCAGGATCCGGGAACGGCATAGTCGGACCCGGTGTCCCTGGAGTTAGCGGTTAGAGGCAGAGGAAAGATGAAAACAAGGAAAACATCCGGAACCGGTGAGCCGTACTGCCGGTAGGCTGGGAAACCGTCGCAAGGACACTCCACTGGGATGAGTAATACTTGATTGTTGAGCCGGCCCAGGGGAGCAGTAGAACAAACACACACAAAAAAAGGGACTTATTATTTTTATTTATATATTTTTAAATAAACATTTATAAAGAAAACTTTTTTAACATTTTTTCCTTGGATAAAGGACAGAAGAACTTTGGTTCATAAAATTTAAAATTAACCTATAATTAATCTATTTTTAAAAAAAAATTATTTGGACACACGTGACTTCCTTGTACGCCTATTAAGTTACATTACACATTTTTTTTTTAAATGAAAAGTACATAAAAGTTTATTTCATTAATAACTTCCGATTTTTTCATATTGTTTTTTTTTTTTATTGTTATTAAATTATTATTTATTGTAGAATATTTTTATAATCAGAGGTTAATAATTAATTATTAATAAATCAATATATATAAATTAAAGAAAAAAAAGTTAAAAAAAAAGGTAATGAAGTCGAATTCGAACCACCGATGTGCCTTTCCCTTGGAAGATAAAAATACTTCATTAATTAAAAGTTTATTTGGCTATATCTTTGGAACCAATTATGATTTAATAAGTACCACTTATGATATATCATTGAAAATCTCAATGAGCGCTTATTACTACAGTTAAGAAAAAGTCCAATATCCAAACGTTTTCTGGATTTGGACACTTTTGGCCCAGTCGACTGCAGTCAAAAGGGGAGGTGCACAACTAGATGTTACAACAGTCCTAAACCCAAAATTTCAACGTCCTACGGCTAATCGTTTTTTGAATTATACGAGATAAATACGTACGTACTGATGTCACGCCGAACTAGTCAAAATGGATATTTCCATTGAAATCTGATAACCAAAAGTTTTCGCGATCAAAATACTTCCTTTACTTTGTACAAGGAAGTAGAAATAAATATAAATCAGAAAATGATTCCTTATCGTGTTTCGCCTCGTGAAACATTTAGTCCTACTTTCTTCTCCCTCTGTTAAATTAGACTATATTACAAATCTTGGGGTACAAATCGAAAGGGGTAAATTTGGTGGTTTCTTATGGTTTTTGATCTAAGTAATTGAATAAGATTGGTCCTAGACCTCTATTTCACTTGGGTTTTAAGAAAAACGGGGTAAAACCGGGTATGTCAGAATATACATTTTTTTTAGGTTTGGAATAAATAATACTTTGATAATCTACCGGTAAATAAATAAAAGTTTGTAGTTAACTTTACAGAGAATTTAATTCTGAGAAGTTCAAATTTAATTAGAAAAAATGAACGTTTAGTTTTCATCAACGTTTAAGCAATATAATGTAAATGAAAATAAATGTATAACTCCAGCTTCTACTATACGATAACTCACTCAATCCTTCTTGTGTTCCAATATGAGCGGAATATGAACTTAACGATTTCATCCAACCTCAAAGGCAAAAGTCCGCTGGCGTGAAATTGGCCAATCGAGTTGCCATTTTACGGACAGTTTCGGCCAATCAATTGGTTACTAAATATTCTTTTAAATGATTCATCACATCGCGACAGTAATGAGCAGGTGCGTAATCATGGAAAAACCACATCTGCACTCTACCGGCAAGTGGAATATATCTTCCAAGAGTTCCATCAGATTTGTTTGAAAAAAAATATAAGTACCGCTCTCCATTGAGCCTTGGTGATAAGAAAAAAGAGCCTATGAGATTATCACTAAGAAGACCACATCACACATTAGACAAAAAAAAGTTTTGGAGACTTGTAGCAGTCTCATGGAGATTTTCTTCTGCCCAAGGGTGAGTGTTTCGATAATTTGCAATGCCATTTCTTTTAAAATAGGATTCATAATTAGAATATTACATAGGAAATCGTGATGATGTTTATATTTTCTAATTAACCGTCGACAGATTATCATACGTTTTTCAAATTAGATGGTAATAAATTTTGTACACGTTTGTATGAAATGATAATTGCTGTATGTATGTAATTGTTGTTTGTATGAATGTATAATTGCTGCTCCCGTAACGTTCGTCACATACTTGATTGTGAAACATGAAAGCGATATGACAACTTTCTCATGGTTTAGGTGGAAGATACGTGTATCGCATTCAGTACTGCATCTTCAGCGTTGGCATCTCTCACAAAATGTTCACGACCAGCATCGAACCGTTGTAGTTTAAGTATAACTGTTTCTCGAACTCGCTTCTCCAAAGCCTCAAATGTTTTACGATCCGGCACGCTTCGATCTGGATAATTTTGCTGGTATTCACGTACAGTAGCCAAGCCATTTAATTTAATTTTTCCATAAATTAACTATATATCCATCAACTCTCCAAAAGAAAAAAAATTTGTGGTATCACCCATTGTGAATGACTGACTAAACAATAACAGCGCAAACACCGTTTATATGAATATTCAAATGCTAAATACTAAACTTAATTTCTGATCAGCTGATTCTGCCAACCTTTTCTTTCTTTTTCCTGTTTAGCCTCAGGTAAGATAATTCTTCAGAGGATGAATGAGGATGATATGTATGAGTGTAAATGAAGTGTAGTCTTGTTCATTCTCAGTTCGACCATTCCTGAGATGTGTGGTTAATTGAAACCCAACTACCAAAGAACACCGGTATCCACGATCTAGTATTCAAATCCATGTAAAAATATCTGGCTTTACTAGGACTTGAACGCTGTAACTCTCGACTTCCAAATCAGCTGATTTGGGAAGACGCGTTAACCACTAGACCAACCCGTTGGGTTTATATTGCCAACCTATGAAAAAATAAAATCTTTAGTATGATTTAGAAGGATGTCTTTCAAATTTAATTTTAGCATTTGTATGTAAATTGTTCTGTTTAAAATCGTATCACTTTTCCGATCCAGTTTGTATGTTTTATTTTGTATATTTCTTTGTTTTATATTCGTACCGGGTTCGAATCTCGTCAGGCATGACATTTTCACACGCTACATTATCATCCATCTCATTTTCTGAAGCAATACCTAACAGTGGTCCCGGAGTTAAAAAAAAAAGTTTGTATGTTTTGTTTCTAATTAAAGTTGAACTTCTCAAATCTGTGTTAAAACTTTTAATAGACGTTATTTACATCAATTTTATCAAAATTAAATTCTCTGCAGATAATTAGAAATTATTTTTTTAATTATAAATTAACAAAGTTATTTTATTCTAACCCTAAAAAAGTGTATTTTCCGACGAAACAAGCTCGTATTTTATCCCATATTTTTTTTAATTTAAGTAAAATATAGGTTTGGGACCATTTTATTTTATTTATCAGATCAAAAACCATAAGGAAGCACCAGATTAAACCCTCTTGATTTGCATCCCAAGAATTTTAGAACGGTTTTATTTCACAGAGGGAGCAGAAAGCAGGGCTAAATGTTTCGCGAGCCAAAACTCGCGAACGAACCGTTTTCTGAGGTATGTTTTGTACTGTTTTGTTTGTTTTTGGCTAAAAGTCATCTCCTGAGAGATTTCCGTGCAATTTGGAATCATTCTGTATATTATATATAGTATTTAAAAGAACCTTCTTTCCACACAATTTTTTGGTTAAATAATTTATGATTTTATTTATTTATTTAAATAATAGTACAATATTCTCAGTGGAATGTTGCAGAGAATCGAGTTGGGCTGTTCATTATGCTGAGGAATGCAGTAACAGTAACTAAAGCAGAACATTGTGTGTGCTTCCCTGCTTTTAATTACATGCATAGCTAATTCTGATGGATAGCGCTGCAGTATTACACGCGGAAACTCTCTCTGTCTCGCCGTCATGTATAGGCTAGGTATATTACCCACCCTCTTGGTCGGTATCAGTTTAACCGGATAACTCACTGCACTTTATAATATACCAGCTGTAAAGTAATATTTATTCACTTGAATTATTTTATATATTTATACATTATTGGCAACCAATCAATGATTTATTTCTTTACGTTTAGTTTAATGATATTAAATAAAATTCCTAAATAAAACTTACGTAGCTTAAGTTCTACGTAATAGTCATAGAAATAATTAAAAAAAGTTAATAACGAAGTTGAAATATATTCCTTGCGTTGGTTATTTATTCTTATTTAGTGTAAAAATAAAGATAAATTAAAAAAATTACCTAAGATTTATATTTTTGGGTGGGGGATATTTATGATGAAGTTTTATCATAAAATTAACATTGTATGTTTAAATAAACCAAAGAAAATTTTAAAAACTCAAAAAATAGATGTTTTTAATTTTTTCTGCTACACACCTCTAAAATCACCTTCTAAAAAAAATCGATATTTTTACAATTTGATCGGCTCTCCCCCAACATTGCCCACAAAATATTTTTGTGGGTCACTTGCACTACTACTTGGGCTAGAAAGACAAAAAAAATTCTGTAAAATAATGTGCAATAAATTAAAAGATAGATTTTTCGATTTTGGGGGAAGGGAATTCCACTTCCCTCAATTATGAGACAAAATGTTTAAAGAACAGTAAGATAAGCATGTACGCATGTTCTAAGTTTAGTATAAAGTGGGGTTATGTTATGAAAAGTTTTAGAATTAACCCCAAAAAACTATCTACTCCACCCCCTGGAAATATTGACCCCAAAATTTTACCAACAATTGCCCCATATAGACGAGTCTTTATACAAAATTTCATAAAAATCGGTTAATCTAGTCAAAAGTTATTAAGCTTCAAACGTGCCATCACACTTATTTACGTACAAACATTACCTTCACCTTTCTTTTTTTCCTTGGGTCATGTTTGTTTTTTTGGAGTCGTTGAGTGATAAAACCTCGAAAAATGCAAAAAATACCCCTTTTTTGACTGATTACCATAATTTCTTTCTTCACGCAATATATTTTCTAGAGTTGTGATGCCAGTAAAGCAAAAAATGTACACCCTTAAGCAATCGTAATGCTTCCTAATTTCTCGTAAATCCAATTTACTTTTTTTTTATTTCTCTTACAGGCGCGTGCGCGCACACACACATCTACAATTACATTAAGTTATCATTATGCTGTCACTCATCGCAACGATACTATCTCTTGTGCTGTCTTCTGCTATAGTGAAAAGAAACGTTCAATTACTCCAAAAATTATATCGATTGTATTGAAATTTATTCCAGAAATGTTTCAGTGTAAAACTGAAATCCGGTTCGAAATTTAAAAAAAAAAATTCTGAATTATGAGATCCAGTCGGACGAACTCATTCAGGTCAAAATCAAAATCGGTTTACAAAAAATTGAAATATCTGCACCATATTTATTAAAATTGAAATCACAAAAATTTGTGACTGATTTAAAATGAGTAAAATTAGTCCATTATAAATATGTTTTTAAATTAGGTTTATTTATCAGCAAACTTTAGAATAGACTATAAAATTCTAAATAACTTGCTTTAATATTAGCTCAGTGAAATGGTGAGAAAAATTGGTTTGAGTTTTTCGCGACCACCTCCCCCTGTTAGCGGTTTCTTTTATATCTTTACGCTATGTTTACCAACAATCATACATTAATAAAAAGTTTAATAATTTAACCTACATTAAAGTAATATAAACTTCAGCTATTTTTAGGTTAAGTACTACAACAAACGCGCGCGCACGCACATACAATGAGAGAGAGAGAGTGACAGTCTGAGAGGGAGGGGGGACAGAGACACACGGAGGAAACATTTCTAAGAATTTATAAAAAATTATAATTTTACTTATTCAGTCAATATTGTTCTGAGAGAATCTGATGGCATGGATTGGATAGTGATTACGAAAGAGAGAAAAAAAATAAAACAGCACATCAACATTATTTAAAGTTTGTTAAATTTATAATTATACCATAAACGCAAGAAGAGTTTATGCATCAACTATAATAAAGGAAAACAATACAGTAAGTAACATTTATGCTACAAGAACAGAAGACTTAACTGAGAATAAGTGAATAAACATTACATTCACAAAATTAAAAAAAAAAAAAAAAAACAGGAATTCAAATACATAATTAACAGCACGAAAAAACATAGTACGACCAGTCTTACCTAGCACAACATTTTACTTAAAAAATAATCTAATTTTAGTTTTTATATATTATAAGCAACAATACAAGAAACAGCCGCAAGCAGTATGTAAAAATTAAATAAAGTCTTTAGATAACTTAAATCTTGTAAAGAGCTTGACCCGACGATTTATTGATAAGAAAAACATAATGTACACAGCACCGAAGCTAACACACCCAACACACGAAGAAAACTAACCGACAAAACGGCTGACATCGTCATTCGCACAGAGCAGAATTGTAATAATAAACAACCTTGGGTTATGTTGTTTATAACACCATTCACTGATTTGTTGACAAACCCTAGCCCGTTATTGCGAAATCGGCAAAACTGTGGTTTCTCGAACAACGTTGTGTCTGTGACCTTGACCAAAAACTGAACAAATGTTTATATAATTATTTGGGTGATGTTCATTTAAAACATATCCATGCGTAATCTAACTGTGTCTTTGTTACGATAAATCGATAAATTATTCGGACACTGATATAACTTATTCGGACAAGATATAAAAATGTTAGATGCAAAGCAAAAGTTGACGAACTAAAAAACGAAACATTAATGGTTAAAAAAAGAAATCTGTGAATCTTGAAACATGTATTTACACGGTCAGTTTTTCAAGTACAAATTAACAGGACTTGGAGTTAACGCTAAAAACCTAAATTTTACTGTAAACAAGAACTTATAAATTTTAACAGATTTTAAGAGAAGAAGAACTGAATGCTTTTTCGACAGATACAGAGACGAATTTATAATTTCTACATACAAAGTGGAATTTGCACACGTTAAAGTAGAACAACTTTTAGAAGATTTACTTGGAATTTTAAATAGAATTATAAGAGATAATTATTTCCTTTTGGATTTGGATTTTACAAAGGATTTTACAGGGATATTTAATAAAAGAGAAAATGAAAACATAATTAAGGGAAAAACAAAAATGTTCCCATATCTGGGGATAGGTTCCATTATAACACCACAAAAGTAAGTGTTCAAAAAGCAGCACTGTCGGAGTTCCTATTTTATTTTTATGTGCATGCTTATCTTACCATTTTTTTTTTTTTAATTGCTCCAAAAGTCACAAAAAACTATCTTTTCATTTATTGCATATTTTTGAACCGATTTTTTGTTTATCTTCCTAGGCATACTAGTAGTGCGTAACCCAAAAAAAGCATATACTTTGTGGGCAATTTGGCGATGGTGGAGTCGATCAAAGTTTAAATCTATAGATTTTTTGAATTTTTTAAAACTTTTTTGTTTTGTTTTCATATATTCATTTTTCCATTGTAGAAGAATAAATAACCAATCCCAGATAAGTATTACAATTTTTTGTTCATTTTTTCTTAATATTATTTGTTTTTCTTTTAATGAATTGAATGAGGAGATACAAAGCATTGTTTTATGACTGAAAGTTGAAAATTAACTGGTTGCTTTAAACCTATGTTCCTCAGTCTTTATTATGTATTTAACGGTTATAAAACCCCAAACAGAATACTGATAGTGCATGTATCTGAATGATATATTCAAATCAACACTTCATTCTTCAGTTTCTCTAGTAATGCAGTCATGGGAATTTTGTTATTACTGAGATAATCCTTTTAGCAATGGACGAATGCGCTCTTTAATCGCCTAATGCGTGTAATCGCCTAACTGACCAAGGTAAACAAACTATCCCGTGTTTAACTAAAAAAATGGAAATTCCATCCTTTTTAGCAAGATCATGTGACGCATGTCAAATCGTTTACAACCAACCGTTATGATTAGAGTAATTAAAATATTTATATTTATTTATAATTTATATCTAAATACTCGTAAAGTAATCTAAAACAATTAGAACATGATGTAGTAGTTCACTTAGCTGTTTGCTCTTAATTAAATTAGTTTTTGATTGAAAAATCTCTACGGATTTACTGGGACTAACACCCAGAGAAAAATTCCTTAAAATTGTTTAATGTCGTAATGAAATAATTTTAACATATACACGTTATATCGATAGTTAACCTTTTGATGGTCAGTCCACACGTATAATTTATTGCCGTAATTGTTATATATTATAATAAAAGCAAGATAAACTAAATACAATGTGAACTGAAAATGTTTTATAATGACACGTAAATTTTAAAAAAGAATATATATGCATTAAAGTATAATTAGTCTATAACACTGTATTTTACAGTATAGAGATAGACTTCATAAGAGCGGAACATAATTTACCAGAGATACTAATAGATACACAGAGAGGGTTAGGTCGGGGGAGGTAGAAACATGAAGCATTACTGAACAGATCCCTTACCATCTGAACAATAGTGAGAGTATGATAGAGCAATAGAGTGAGACAGAAAGTAGGATGTGTGTTAGAAAATTAGCAATACTTGTAAATCAACATGGATCGAGTCTGTCACATAAATATCAATCTATATAACAGAACAGTATAAATACTGATATGGTATATGTGTGGTACGGTATGTTATATTACTGAATAGTCTGGAAGGCGGGCGGGCATAAAGTACATCGGTCGGACCTGTACATTCACTAACGATGACGGATAACGGGACTCGTTTTGAGCTACTGTATATTTGTACACTTCGTTCAGTCACGTGACTTTTATAATAACTATAAAAACGAGGGCAATATTATTAATCCTGATGTACATTTATTTCACATCTCTCTCTTTCTCTCTCTGTCTTTCTATATATATATATATATATATATATATATACACATTCATAACAAAAACAAAAAAAAGAAGAGATTACTGTAGACATATATAAAAACCTCATGATTCAGTAATTTAATATCCAATAATTATTATTTATATTTCAGTCAAATCGGAATAGATTTTACCTTAGAGGAAAATAATGAGCTTGATATTTTTTAATGAATTTTCCTCTCAATATGTAATATAATCTTAAAAAAATTGCAATATTTTGAACTGGGGACCGATGCATTTCATATTGCATTCTCTAATATCCATTTTGTTTTTACTTTATTTAAAATTGTATAATGAGAATAAAATATTCTAAAGAGCAAAAGAATAATATGCTTTTTTTTATACAAATGACTAATTACTTTATTTCCCCAGGGTACCCCTGACCTATAATTCTTTTTTTTGCATAATTTTATCAGGTGGCTAAAATTCCAAATGATAAAGCGGGTTTGAAAGAAGAATAATTTATGGAGAACACAATATTAAATAGGTTAGTGAGCCACATTTAGGCTTAGATAAACTGGTGATTGAAGGTAAAAGCCTAAGAGAAAGACAAAAATTTTAATATGAAAAAAAAAGATAATTAAGGATCTAGTGTAAATAAATACGTAAAAATTAAAATAGCGCAGAACAGAAACGAATAGAGTATTGCAACAGAACAACCAATTAACAGATAACTCAAAACAAAATAAAAATTATAGGATATTATATCTACGCTACCGTGCAATACGAGTATACGTTAACTTACAATATTTTAAAATTATTTTTCTTATTTCGTGTAAATCTATGTCAAGCTTACCTTTCAAGCTTACAACGAGCGTCAAAATAACTAAAAATGTCGACAGAGATTTTTCGTAATTTCGCAATTACTTCTTTGCTAACCAACGTAATTACTAGTACAATAATCCAAGCTTTAAAAGATTTGTATTCTAGACAATCTATCAACACCGAAATTCATAATACAATCGCTGAGTGAATCGTCACGAGTGAGTTTCCGCAGCCATATGGGAATCCTGGGTAACGAACATGCGGATTCCGTTGCTAAAGACCAATGTAGCAAACCGCCTTTCACCAGTCGTGTTACTATTTTCGATTTCATTAATTCTATTAAATATACTCTTTGAAGAAGCTGGCAAGGTGACTGATCTATTTTAATAGATAATAAATTACGATACAACAAGGATATTGTGTTGCCATGGAGCTCTTCATTCCGGAATAACCGTTTAGAGGAGGTTATTATTTGCGGTTTACGAATAGGGCATATCTTACAAATGGATACCTAGTTAATCAGACTGATACATCATATCCTTGCGAAGAGTTTTTCGCCCTCCCAACAAAGAAAGAAAAAAGACTAGTACAATAACTGAGCTGAAAATTTTACCCTTTGACAACTGCTGCGTCTAGTGTACTAGTCTGTTGTGTTTGCGTTTTATATACAAATGTGTCATGTTATTAGTAATCGGATGATGTCATGTGGTTAAACAGTAGAACAAACCCCGCTCGCACGTCCTGCCGAAGCCAACCGAAAGTTCGATTGACAGACGGAGCAAACCTTCAAATAACTTAGTGTAAATTCTATTAATAATTTAAAAATATTAAGAAAAATTTATTTTTTTATAATATTTTTATTTTTTCCGGTTTTACAACAGCGTGAAATCCAAAACTTTTACTAATATATATTCTTTTAAAGTAAAGAAAACCTGAAACCAACCACATGTTACTTTGTAGTAGTAGAAGTCACGGTCATTTTGATTAGTTTAGAAATTTTTAGTTTCTAGTGAATGTTAGCGTGATATGTAGTATTATCATAATTTGTTGAATTTGTTATAGGTTCATCGGTTTTATCTCTTTTCTTTTTTTTTAATTTGAATAGTCATCAGCTTTTAAAAACTGTTTTAGATATTTTTTTTTGTTTCACATTTTTTTGTTGTAATATTGTTGTAATAAACAAAAAAATGTGATCATTATTCCAGTTTAGAATGCTGTAAAACAGGCAATTTTAAAAGTTCTAATATAATTTTTTTAAGTTAAACTGTGTTAAATCTGCCCATAGGAAACATAGTATCACCCAGTCACTTAAAAAAATTAAAAGCGCATTAGGAAAAGTAATATCTGAGAGATTAGATGAATAATGGGATACAATTAAGCTAATGAGATATATTATGAAATGATCTTCTACAACTAGAATTTGTAAACTGCAAAGAGTAACTTAATTGAACTGAAGATATTTCATCCAATAATTTGGAAATTTCAAAATCCTTAAACATTGTCATCATATACAACATGAAAAAATCCTTATGAATTACAATATACTGAATACGAGCAATTCATGAATTTAAAATGAACGTTTGTACAAAGATAAAACTAGGAAAATCGATATTCTTTACTAAGGTGCACTGAATATTTAGTGATTTGAAATAAAAAGGTATTTGTTGAACGTTTGTTGAACCACATAAAATATAATAAAGTTGATGAAAAAAAAAATTAATAAGTACATCAATTCAGTGAATGCTCTGCCTTGCTAATGATTAAATTTGTAATCACATTTATTTTTTCAAGTTACGTAAATATTCTTTGAAGTATTATTTATAATATTTTATAATAACAAGATAATACTATAGAAAATTACATATTTTGATCCCTCTATGGATTTTCATGAGAGATCAAACTCTGACTTCAAAGAAACAACTTCCTAATAGCCTTTCCTTATTGTTCTCACCCAATTTAGAATTTATTACGACCAAAGATTTTCCAGTTCTCGGACACCATATAATAACTATTTCAGATACGAATGGTTTATTAGATTTTAGAATATAAAAGAGAATTAATTATATTTTGATAAATGAAAAATAAAAACAACCAATACTCCATAGCAAATGAATTAATTTTTGTCAAACAAATATTTCGTGGGTGTTGTACATTAACACTTGCAAAAAAAAATTAATTAGCCGATTCACTTTCTAATGAGCAGCGGTCCACGAAGTACTTATAACCTATATAATTACTTGACCGTTTTAATTTTTCCTCAGCAGCCGTTAATTACATTAATTTTAATAATTTTTTGACCAATTATCTTATTATAACTGTTTTAAAGATTATTAAATAGATAGGGAATCTTGGAGATCTGCATCAAACCAGTCAAATGACTGAAGACAAAAAAAAACAGTTTTAATTAATGTTTTTTTTTTGTTAATTTTTCAAAAACGAATGTATTAAATAAATAACGAAGGATAAATGAAATAAAACGAACGTATTATAAATAACCTTACTAAAATAATCATACTTAAAAAATTATGAATAACGCGAAATTTCAAAAATAATATACCCAATTTTTTTTGGAATATTAATAAACCATTAATTGTTTAAAAGTCACATGACTTTTAAGGAGTATTAAGTAAAAGAAATTCAAATAAGGCTTTTTCTATTTAAGTTTTTCAAATAAAATTTTGAGCAATGAAATGATTGAATAGGTAAAAAGTGATTGACCCATCGGGTTGGTCTAGTGGTGAACGCGTCTTCGCAAATCAGCTGATTTCGAAGTCGAGAGTTCCAACGTTCAAATACTAGTTAAGGCAGTTACTTTTATACGGATTTGAATACTAGTTCGTGGATACCGGTATTCTTTGGTGGTTGGGTTTCAGTTAACTACAACACATCTCAGAAATGGTCAATCTGAGACTGTACAAGATTACACTTCACTTACATTCATACATATCATCCTCATTCATCCTCTGAAGTAATATCTGACGATGATTCTCGGAGAACAGGAAAAAAAAGGTAAATAGCGAGTAGGGGATAAATTAATACAGTTAAACTAATACAGTTATTATGAAAAAAATTATCACCCTTCAATCTCATCCGTAAATTTATAATGCCGCTACTGTAATTCTTGTATTTGCATGTACTTTAATTAATACACTTTTTCTTTTGAATTTTTAAATTAATAATTAATCACTTAATGCATATCTCAGGTACAATGTAGTTCTATACTTAACCAATAAGAGAGATTATAGACTGAGATTGAGCTGCTATTTAAACAATGCTATTCAATGTTAATGCTATTCAAATTACTATATGCGTATTAATCATGATAGTGAATATGAACTGTTGCATAATCAGCGCCTTATACGTAGTTATGTATAGAATACATAGGAAGGGTTTATTCTGAAGCAAATAAACATTGTAGTAACGAGACAATATTATTAATTGTTTTCATCCGCCATCACATGGACAATGTGATGTTCCATGTGATAATTAAATAAAAATTTTAATTTTTATTAAAATTATAGATTTTATATTTAGCTGTTAACTGATTAATTGATGTCCTAGTGACCAGTATTTTTATTAATTGCTACTGATAAATTTTGATGAACTTTAAGGATAAAAAATTATATATATATATATATTTTTTTTTTTCAATTTATTTGTGAAAACTGCTTGCTGGTTAGATAATATTTATAATTATAAGCAATATTGCAAGTATATTTCATTTTCCATTTAGCCGGGCGCATTGCAATAAGCCTTATTTTTCAATTTGTCTACGACAGTTTATATAAAATAATTAAGAAGTATAACTTCCTTTTTTCTAATATTGAAGTTTGTGAATATCATATACAAATGATATTAGCTACTTTTTCTAAAGAGTGCTCAAATTCAATTTAAAATATTCGACTGGTTTTTGAGCGTTTTATCGGTTTTCTTTTTTTTAAATAACCGTTCAGCAGAGGTCTTTGTATGTTATATATTCGATCATAGATTGACATAGATTTCTACAAATTTATTAACTAAATTTTTTTTTCCTATTCGACACCTTTTATTTAGTACGAGTATACGTATATATATTAATACGGAAGAAGTAGCTTCATCATTCAAATTGGGTTTACTTACATGTAATATGAAATAGTGAATACCATCCAATCTGTACACTTTCAAGTAAGATATGTAAGATTATAATATATATATCACCCATCTACGTAGGATCAAAATGAGAGACAAAATATTGGTTTTCCAGGATTTTTCCCAGAACAGATAATGGGAAGACAATTAGAGCTAAACGAAAGTTCTGGTGCAGTTAGCAATTAGTTTATTCTAATTTATATTACCACATTAAATTATTTCAAAAAAAATTATAGAAATTAAATAAATTTTAGAATGTAATAATTAAAATTTAAGACATGTTTCGTGAGGAAATAACCTTTTAACACTTTTATTGGGTAAGAACTTAGTACTTACAGATATCAATTTTCCAAATAAAAGACAAAAAATGTAAGTTGTAGCTTGTAATGTGCATCACTAAAAAGGTTTTTTTTTTAATAGGCTATCTTTTTTTTTGTCTTCAGTGATTTGACTGGTTTGATGCAGCTCTCCAAGATTCCCTATCTAGTGCTAGTCGTTAAATTTCAGTATACCCTCTACATCCCTAACAATTTGTTTTACATATTCCAAACGTGGCCTGCCTACACAATTTTTTCCTTCTACCTGTCCTTCCAATATTAAAGCGACTATTCCAGGATGCCTTAGTATGTGGCCTATAAGTCTGTCTCTTCTTTTAACTATATTTTTCCAAATGCTTCTTTCTTCATCTATTTGCCGCAATACCTCTTCGTTTGTCACTTTATCCACCCATCTGATTTTTAACATTCTCCTATAGCACCACATTTCAAAAGCTTCTAATCTTTTCTTCTCAGATACTCCGATTGTCCAAGTTTCACTTCCACATAAAGCGACACTCCAAACATACACTTTCAAAAATCTTTTCCTGACATTTAAATTAATTTTTGATGTAAACAAATTATATTTCTTACTGAAGGCTCGTTTAGCTTGTGCTATTCGGCATTTTATATCGCTCCTGCTTCGTCCATTTTTAGTAATTTTACTTCCCAAATAACAAAATTCTTCTACCTCCATAATCTTTTCTCCTCCTATTTTCACATTCAGCGGTCCATCTTTGTTATTTCTACTACATTTCATTACTTTTGTTTTGTTCTTGTTTATTTTCATGCGATAGTTCTTGCGTAGGACTTCATCTATGGCGTTCATTGTTTCTTCTAAATCCTTTTTACTCTCGGCTAGAATTACTATATCATCAGCAAATCGTAGCATCTTTATTTTTTCACCTTGTACTGTTACTCCGAATCTACGCCAAGTATGTTGGTTTGCTTTTCTTTAATCTTCCTTCTACTATTAATCTGAGGCCTAAAATTGCTTCCATGGTCCCTATACTTATCCTGAACCCAAATTGGTCTTCTTCCACTCTCCTCTCAATTCTTCTGTATAGAATTCTAGTTAAGATTTTTGATGCATGACTAGTTAAACTAATTGTTCTGTATTCTTCACATTTATCTGCCCCTGCTTTCTTTGGTATCATGACTATAACACTTTTTTTGAAGTCTGACGGAAATTCCCCTTTTTCATAAATATTACACACCAGTTTGTATAATCTATCAATCGCTTCCTCACCTGCACTGCGCAGTAATTCTACAGGTATTCCGTCTATTCCAGGAGCCTTTCTGCCATTTAAATCTTTTAATGCTCTCTTAAATTCAGATCTCAGTATTGTTTCTCCCATTTCATCCTCCTCAACTTCCTCTTTTTCCTCTATTTTCTAATTCATTTCCATTTTCTAATTCATTTCCTCCGTATAACTCTTCAATATATTCCACCCATCTATCGACTTTACCTTTCGTATTATATATTGGTGTACCATCTTTGTTTAACACATTATTAGATTTTAATTTATGGCCCCAAAATTTTCCTTAACACTCCTGTATGCTCCGTCTATTTTACCAATGTTCATTTCTCTTTCGACTTCTGAACACTTTTCTTTAATCCACTCTTCTTTCGCCAGTTTGCACTTCCTGTTTATCGCATTTCTTAATTTCCGATAGTTCCTTTTACTTTCTTCATCACTAGCATTCTTATATTTTCTACGTTCATCCATCAGCTGCAATATATCGTCTGAAACCTAAGGTTTTCTACCAGTTCTCTTTATTCTGCCTAAGTTTGCTTCTGCTGATTTAAGAAGTTCCTTTTTAACATTCTCCCATTCTTCTTCTACATTTTCTACCTTATCTTTTTTACTCAGACCTCTTGTGATGTCCTCCTCAAAAATCTTCTTTACCTCCTCTTCCTCAAGCTTCTCTAAATTCCACCGATTCATCTGACACCTTTTCTTCAGGATTTTAAATCCCAATCTACATTTCATTATCACCAAATTATGGTCGCTATCAATGTCTGCTCCAGGGTAAGTTTTGCAGTCAACGAGTTGATTTCTAAATCTTTGCTTAACCATGATATAATCTATCTGATACCTTGCAGTATCGCCTGGCTTTTTCCAAGTGTATATTCTTCTATTATGATTTTTAAATCGGGTGTTGGCAATTACTAAATTATACTTCGTGCAAAACTCTATAAGTCGGTCCCCTCTTTCATTCCTTTTGCCCAGCCCGTATTCACCCACTATATTTCCTTCCTTGCCTTTTCCAATGCTTGCATTCCAATCTCCAACTATTATTAAATTTTCATCTCCTTTTACGTGTTTAATTCCTTCATCAATCTCTTCGTATACACACTCTACCTCATCATCATCATGGGCGCTTGTAGGCATATAGACATTAACAATCGTTGTCGGTTTAGGTTTTGATTTTATCCTTATTTCAATGATTCTATCGCTATGAATAGGCTATCAATGAATCTAATCTTTGTTATTACTAAAATGTAATAAAAAAAGATTAAAGGTAATAAAAATATATCTTTTAAAAAAATATTACTTAAAAATAATAATTCGAGTCTTTATTTCACCATTGTACAAAAATTTGTAATAAAACCTGTTTGGCAGAAAGAAATATAATAATTAGGGACTGTGAATTTTGACGGGTGCAATACTACGAACCTTTAATATCCAAAACTCTAAAAACAACCTACGCATAATTACAAACGACGTTGGTGATCTAAGAATACCAAAGATGAAAAAGAAATAAATCTAAAATATGAAGAAAGGCTGGAAAGTTACCAAAATTTATTAATTAAATAGTCTTAATAACAGTGAAAATAATAATACTTTTCAAAGGATCTCACAAACTACTTCAACAAAAATTTGTTATCAAACTTTTTGCATTAGAGGTAATGAATATAGTGTTGCTATAATAATTAATAATGTATTTTATTAAATAAATAATGAAGCAAGCAGTACTAATTACGTGTTGCTTTCAGTTAAACGCTAACTTATACACCCGATTGGGTTATTTTCGTTGCAACTGAAAGAAATTTGTCTTAGTAATAGGAAGCACTTCATTACATATTTAATCTCAAAATCGTTTTACTTTTCATCCGAGTTTAGCAGGAAATAGAACGTACACAGATTTGTAAATAATTTATCAAATCGAACAAGTGAGATATTTAAACTAAACAAAGTATATATATACACGTTGGAGTTGATTTTTACTAAAATAATTAAGTAAACATAATCTTTTTTTTTAAATATAAAAATTAATATGAATTTAAATTAAATTTAAACTTAATCACTGTAATTTCTGTAGAAAATAAAATCCAAATTGATATTACAAAACAGCAAATGAATAAAATCATAAATGTAGTTTGAATGTTGGGTTACATGGTGGAACTGCATATTAGTTCTGACTACAAGCAGTGGAAATATTCTTTTGTTATACCATAGTGGGTAGTAATTATATTAGGCTTAAATATTACAAAACACAGAGAATAGCGACAAATCAGTCAAATAATTGATGACAAAATATAAAGTCAAAGCAAAATGAAATTTAATTTTGCTAATAATATAATAAAATTGAGAACGATAAATACAAAGTATATTATTTGTTGAATTCAGTGACACCAACAGTTAAAGCTAATGAAACCGTCGTCACATGGTAACCAATTTTAAAACATAATACTGACTGTATATCTGAATACAAGTGTAGAATTAATCTAATAAATCAATTCAAATAAACAAAATCTAAAAAAAAAAACACCTTAACAGAACACTATTTAAGTCCTACACCATTATATTTTGTACACCTTGATTAAAAATAGAATTATAAATACCTCGAAATAATAATTAATAAAAAACTATAATTCAGAATAAAATACAATAAAATGTAAAAAGATCATTTGTACGCTCGAATCCTAATAATAATTGACTAGTACACTTCAACCTCAATAAATAATATTCATTTCATGAAATAAAAAAATTTTTGATTTCAAACATATGATAAAAATTATTTTTTTTAATTTAAAAAAAATGTCTAAATAGACTTTTAAAAAAAATGAATCAGTATTTGGGAAATTCTTCTTGACACTTTCTGAGATACAGAATCCTCTCCCAGAAGTCCTATGGTTTACTTCTTGTTTTTTCATGAAAAAGTTTACTACTTCGATTAGAGATGTTGTCGAAATTTAGTAAAGACCAATCGTTAGATTTTCAAATATTAATATATTTTTTTTTAATTTTTAATCCTATTTGATTTGCTTTTTGTTACCTTTTACATGTACCAATTCCGGCTATTATAACAAAAGAATTTCTGATATTTAAATTTAGCATTTATCATTAATAATTCTTGTTAACATAGTTGTTTCATATACTTGATAGTTTTTTTACAGACTTTTTGAAGAAAATACAGTATTACTTCCGGTCAAATGGTGGAAGTGGGAGGTGAAAAAGAATTTTCTTTACGTTTTGAGATATGAGTACGAAAATATTACTCATTTTGTGGTTTCCTTATATATTCATTTACAGGTTAAATCGAAAATCTCGAAAACTACTAAATCAACTTCACTGAAATTTAGATATGCTGATAGTTGTCTATCTGAAGTTACGTACGTGAAAATTTGATGAAGTTTAGTTGAGGTATTCTTGAGTTACTCTCAAGGTCGAAAACATTTGACCGGGGAAAGTTAGAATCGTGGTTGGTTATGATGTTGTAAGTTGGAAAGTTGAATTTTTTTATAGATGTTTTAACTATTTACCAGAATATCGTAGCACAATATTGTTTGTTAATTTACTAAAACAAAATTTTATCTAAAAATCGTAATTTAAAATAATGAAAAGTCAGACTTCCTGCTCAGAACTGCGCTTGAAATTTTGTTTTATAATAATTTTTCTTGTATAATATTCTTAAAAAAAAAAAAAATTTAATTTATTATTTCACACATTCTTATTTAATATCACAATTTTGTATATTGAACTGTTTCGCCAACTTTTTGGGAAATTTTCACTTAAAAAAATTTATAAGAACCGTTCATCATTGTTTTTTTTATTTTTCATTTTCAGGTATCTAGTAAAGTACTAACTGCTTCGACTGAGACGAATTTTTACTACTTAAAAAAAAATCGGCCCACTTATTTTAAGTAATATGGGCAAAAGAAATTAAGTGAATATTGAAATCTTTTGTATACGTTTAAACAAACCAAGATCGTCCAAATATAGATTTCATAAAATTATTCATATTAAATCAATACGTCATTGATTAATTAAATATCATTTAGTACAAATACTACTTAGCAGCAATAGTTTAGATATAATTTTATCTACTTTATCTTAACAAACCAGTACAAACATATATAGCCAATAACATTAGCTTTAATCAATAATATATATGTCATAAAAAGAAGTATATTTGACAGAAAGTTATTACATTAAAATTGATTCAAATCTTTGTCATATATGATTTTACTAATAATTTAATTAGAAATATTAATCTACATTTTCTAGTAATAATAATGTAAATTTACCAGACTAATATAATGCAAACTGCAACATCTTTTCTGGTAAGGTTCATCTGAAATTCAAATAAATAGTATTAATAACAAAAAATAATCATATAATTAATAACAAAAGTATTATGTAATTAACATAAACTATACATTTTTTTTTAAAGTTTAATAATTGATTTCTGCCCGTACATCTCAGCTGCATAAAGTCTGACTCAGAAAAAAACACCTGTGTTTGATCTTCATAAATTTATTACAACAGTTAGAAAAAACAAATATGTAATCAAATAAAAATTATTCTGTTCTAAGTGATTTTATTAACAACTCATTCTAACGTCAAAAACCTCATTTACATTTGCATACAAACGCGGAAAAGTACGAGGTTTTCACCTTGAAATGTAAAATCTATTTTTTTATTTACCGGGCTCTGTTGGACGAAAAGAATGGTTGCTTAACCGATAAATATGTCAATGAATTGGATTAACTTAGTGATGAAAACTTTCTGTGATCTGAAAAGAAACAATACTATAAGTAGGTACACCAAACTAGGCTACTCTCAAGACCTTGCTGTTTTTAATTTTCTTTTCTGGTGCCAAAACTTGGCCAATTATAGCAGAAGACCGAAGAAAAATTGATGATTTATGATGAACATATGTGGTAGAACGATAAGGTTATCGTAGTTGAAGAAGAGAACAAACGTGTCAATTATCTAAGAACTCGGTGTTCAGAAAAGGCTATTTTCCAGCTGCTACCGGTGAAGATTCCAGTTCTTTGGACGCATAATACGTTGGCAGGAAGAAAACCATTTTGAGGAAAAACTTGAATGCAATGGGTAGACCGGGTGGAAAAGAACACAAACAGAACGTTGGGCCAACTAATTTGAGAATCAAAAGATCGGGTGTATCGAAAAAAGTCAAGAGACTGTTTGATCATTAAATTTCACTCGATGCGACATTACTCGCTAGGTCACCAACTTTCAAAATTGAAAAAAGAATCTAATGATGATGATACTAATGATTGAAATATGCAACTTTGACATATGCAAGTATAACTTCGACAAATATATAATTATAGCGGTCCTGAGTAACGGATTCTCACCAATTATTATGGACGTAATAAAAATATAATGACTCTTAAGAATCCAGAAAGGAACAAAAAGGAAAACCCCTTTTGTAAAAAATAGGTCCGTTTTACAATCGTCTTTTGTTATACTACCCCTTAACACACAATGAACGCTTTTTGTACGGTAAGAAGAGACCAGGCTTGGAATTCTGGGAACAAAGCCTCGGTCGACTCTTCTCACGCTTCTACTTGGATCCGACCATATAGGTAAAGAGGCTAACAGTATAAATAGACCAGTAAGACCAACTAACAATCAGTTCGGCGGAGTTCCGCGAACTAGTCTGCGAGGCGTTACGACATCGGTCCCGCAAGGGCAGTTCAGCGAGAAGAAACTGCGAGTTCGGCAGAGAGTTCCGCGAACCAGTTTGCGAGGCGTTACGGCGTCGCTCCCGCAAGGGCAGTTCAGCCAGACATATCCAGTTCGATACGATTAAAGTGACGCCACGAGTAATTCAATAACCAAGAAAATACTATCAGTGAGTTACAGTAAAACTCTAAGTGTATATGTGAAAGAAATAATGCAATAGATTTCATTCATAAACTGTTAAGATAGACATAAAAAGGGATTTGCAAGATTGTTTGTTAATATAAGACTAGTAGTTAAAAAGGGTTAAAACTAGCGGTTTCTTTAGTTATTGGGTCTGAATAGTTTTCTGTTTATATATATGGAATAAATTCTAAATAATTTTTTATTCTGAACTCGGTCTTATGTGTAATCTGTATTTATTATTTACTATTGATATTACTAATACTATTTGATGTATAATAATTTTTATTGTTATCTTTGTTGATTGCGTTATGTATTTTTGTCTGTTTTTATTCCATATTTACTGTTTTGATTATTTTATGTGTCGTGTCATGTGATAATCTTTTACTACTATTATACTGACTATTATTATGGTTGTAACTATAATAATATTTGTGTTCATTAATTGTTTTATTATTATTATTATTATTATTATTATTGTATTTATCACCATTGTTATTATTATTAATTTGCCTGGTTTAATTTGAACATTTTAAATCAATAAAATATCATTATACAAACATCATAAATTGTCAACAACCTCTCAATATCCTGATCTTCTTCTTTCTTTACTGTTTAGCCTCCGGTAAACTACCGTTTAGATAATTCTTCAGAGGATGAATGAGGATGATATGTATGAGTGTAAATGAAGTGTAGTCTTGTACATTCTCAGTTCGACCATTCCTGAGATATGTGGTTAATTGAAACCCAACCACCAATGAACACCGGTATCCACGATCTAGTATTCAAATCCGGGTAAAAATAACTTGCTTTTTACTAGGACTTCCAGAACGCTGGAACTCTCGACTTCCAAATCAGCTGATTTTGGGAAGATGCGTTCACCACTAGACCAACCCGGTGGCTCCAATATCCTGATCTAACCGTGCGAAACCACACCGCACCACACGACAATATGTTAACACGTGTAAAAAATATGAACCTTTACCGATATCATACAACAATTTGAGGTCGTTTGGGTATTATTTCACCGACACTAGTATTTTTTTAAAACAACATATGGAAATAGTTTTATAAATAGAAAACAGTTTTATAAGAAGAATCACAAAAGGTAATTTCTTTTATAGGTATTCACCATTTATAAGCATGGACGGCAGTTGAAAAAAAGAGCAAAAAACATTCTTACGTAGTTCTACGCAAGAAAATTGACTTTTCGTTATTTTATTTTATTTCGTTTTGAAAAAATTTCAGTTCATTCTAATCTAAAATTTTACCAAAAAAAGCTCTTTAATCCATAAATAACAATTACATGTTAAAAATGCATTACAATAAAAATAAATAAAAATTTCACTACTCGGAAAAGTATGTCAAGTTTAATTCAAAAATAGATACCGCAGATATGAACGTCAACATTCAAACTTGCTCATTATAACTCATCTACCTTCTAACTTATCCCGCTTTTTCGATCTTAAATTGAGTAAAACTCAAGAACGACTCAACCAATCATCATCAAATTTTCGCAAGCACAACTAAAGATAAACTACTATATATAAATTTCAATGAAATTGATCTGGTAGTTTTGGAGATTTTTAAGTCACAAAATGGTATACATTGTCCTATACATAGAGTTATATTTAAACATTGAAACCTTTATACTGCTACATATCTGAGAGGTATTTGGAGGAAGAAAGAAATGGGATTGTACATAGTCAAAAAAAATTTGCATTATGGTGGGTTTCTAATTTTTGTCCGGTTATCTTGGATCCGCCATATTGAATCAAACTTAATTCTTTTAAATAGGACATATGACACATGATTTCAATTTAAAATTTTACAAGAAAAACATTGATGAAACCCGTTTTTTTTTTGTTAAAGCCTTTGTTATCGAGTCATGCGCATTCATATTTGCAATGACGGAAATATCGTGTTAACAATAAAACGAGGTAAAACGGTCTGCATGAACAATTTTATTGCATTTTACAACCATAATGCAAGCTATAACGAATTAAGAATAATACTATACTATTGATAATAATAAACAATAACTAATAATTAACAACACTGTTGATGACACAGTTTCGAGATTTTTTTCATTTCTTGAGAAAGATTTATCAAATTATTGAAATTAGATTTAACATAATTAATATTATTTTATTAATATTACAATGACAGGATTAAAATTTTTATTATTCAATAACATAAATACTAAATTCACCCATTCCCCAAAAACATAAAAAAAAGATTATTTTGAAAACTTTGAAAAATTGTCTCATAAATTTCTCTTTCCTAATATAAGCAAGAAACGAAGATATTCCATCATATTTTGTTTCTAAATATTATAACAAAAAATTGATTTTTTTTATACATTTGTAAAAGTAAACTTTTATATCTTTTCATAATTTGATGCTTAATATTACAGTATTTTAAAATTCGAAATTCTAAGGTTTATTAATAATAAATTAAATGATAAAAGGTTATTTAACTGTAAAGACAATTTTTTTTAAATTTCAATCACGTTTCAAAGGAATCTACTTCTAGTCATTTTCTAGTTAAAATAACCAAAATCTAATTAACAAACACACACACTTGCATACAAATTACCCACATCTTTCAAAAATAGTGAAGATTTTTATTAATAAATCACAGTAATAAATAAATATCACCGATTAAGAAACACAAGACCGGAATACATTTCAAGACAAAATCAAGAATTTAACAGAATTTCAGAAACTAACAAAACTCCATTAAAAATATGAAAAATTATTGGAGAAAAAATAATTAAAAATCATACTTAAAGGTGTTTATGCAATTTATAAATGGCCTAAATCAAAAGAGAAAAAAAACCAGTAATATTCAAGTGTGTTACCAATCTGTAACTGGTTAAAAATAAACTCATACTAATGATAGTCGAGAATCTTCAAATTTAATACTGTAACGGCTAGAGAAGTTTCCGGAAAGAAGAAAGAGAAAGAAAAATCTAGATGATACAACAAAGGGATTTCTTTCTATAAAAGAGTCGTAGAAGGTGAGACAAATAGAAATTATTACGCTTGAATAAACAAAAGGGTGGGTCGGATATTGGTAATACAGGTCAAGCCCTAGGACCGGAGTTATAAATTCAGCAGGGGACCAGTGGAGTGATATCTTCACCCAACTTCCTTAAAAATTTCTCATCATAATTGGAATATGTGATCGCCCTTCCCTCACAAACGCGAATATTATTATATCAATTGTAAGAACCAAACATCCTCTTTTCCGTTTCAAGAAGATGAAGAATACCTCCCACAGACAGCGACGAATGCGGAAGAAAAAGCCCAACAGACACTCGACGAAAAAGAAGAGGACGGCACTTTCCCCTGGGCCATCCTTTTCAGGGCCACGGAAAAATTTAAGGTTTACGGTTTGTAAATTACTTACAGCCAGGTTTTGCGAAAAGGCGAACTAAAGAAAAAAGAATAACGAAGAACGACCTACTACTACGGATTGAACTCGGCCCAGCCTGAATCCGGTTGAATCGTGATAAAGAAGACAGCCCTAATGAAGAAAAGCTTCCCACTTTGTTTCACCAACTAACCATCCTATTTCAAAATCTTATGACTATGTCACTGTCAGCACATACGACACCCTCCGGCGAGAGGAGTTCATTGCATCCTCCAACATCAAGGGTTTTCAAAAGGTGCATTCCTGCTAGGCCAGAAGGCGTTAGCACCTAATGGATAGACTAAAGAGGAACACGTCGGGAGGGGAGATCTAAGCACATATGTGGCTAGTCTTCCAAGGTCAGCCCCAGTAATTTTTTTCAATTTGGTCTAAAGTATTGGAATGCAATGCTAATTCCGTCCATAAAAAAATAAGTAAATAAAAATACAACGACCAAATAAATAATTACCCGCCCGATAAAAAGAATGACACAGCAGCGAGGGAGTATTTTTCAGGCTCTGCGATTAGCAGGGATTTACATAAATCTTCTGCTATCCTTGCCTTCCGTTCTGTTACGGAGTGAGAGCACCCTGCGTAATAAACAAATTTGTCTGTACTTCTGGCAGGCAGGCTGTTAATTAAGGTTATTGGACAGATGTGTCGCGCTTAAATATTTGAATGATTAATTAATTAATTAAAGTAGACATACCAAAATTAGGTCGCGGTACTGCCACCTCACCAAAAGCCGCTTGTATCATTACTTTTCCTAACTCTTTCTTTTCCTCTTAAAGAAGAATGAAGAAGCCTGTTCTCTCCCCCGATAGTCTTTTTCAGAACTAGTGAATATTCGAAGGTTAAAACGAAGAAAAGAGAGACAAACGCTACAGGATCGCTGTGGAAAATCACTTCCATTATCCACAATATCACTCTGGCCGGATAACCCTAGCATGTACCAACCTAGAAATTCCCAAACAACCCGTTCTCGATTTAAATTAGTTGCACTAGAGTGCCAAGTTGGACCTGACCCTAAAAGGGCCTCCTGCATCCATCACTTATGGGAGGATGACCCCTAATTATAAGGTTTTCTATCTATTCTGGACGGAAAGGGAGTGCGTCGCGGAAGATAAGCTTATAAGCAAATCATTTCGTCGGGTTCCTGTCACCGAAAACTCATCTGAATTATAACGCAGTCCCAAAATTCACATAATCCACGAATATCAGTCGATTTTTTTTTCTTTTTTTAACCTCCAGGACCACTTAAGTATTGCTTCAGAGGATGACATGAATGATTGCGTAAATGAGTGTGAAAATTCCATGCCTCACCAGGATTCGAACCCGGGACCTCCGAATGAAAGGCCGAAATGCAACCATTACAAAAATTAATTTACTAGAAAAATCCAGCAGTAAAGTACTTAAGCCTGTATACTGCAATAGGCAGGAGGGTATTGCATCCTCCGACATCCTTGTATTCCGTTCTGGAGTAACAGTTTCGAGTTCAGTACACTGGTTGATAAATACGAGAACGTTTTGCAATTAATGCTACAACTTTGCGCGGGAGCATTCGGATTGAGTCTGCGGTAACATACAAGGGAAAAGTGTGTCACGAGTATTCCATTTTGGACAGTGGTTAAAAACTAGAAACTGTTCGGTGACTTCTTTGTGAACAAGAATGAAAGTGACATTATTCATTTATAAAGTATATGGTTTTTTAAAGAGTAAGTGTAAGGCTTTTTGTAAACATTTAAAGTGAGAATTCTTGCATTAAGTGAATTGTTAATATTTCTATGGCTATTTTACTGTTAATTCAATATTAGTTATTATAAATATTTTAGTATATTGGAATTGTATTTTGGTATTTATCATTTAATTGTTATTAAATTAATTTGTATTTTATTTCAATTATTATTTTGTAAATTACAAGCTATTTAAAAATAATGAATTGTGTTTGTACGGAAATTTTGCTGTGCTGTTTAATTCTATCTATATTAGAAAAGTAAATATTAAGAATAGAGAGAAAAAACAATGAAAACAAAACACAATCCCTTATAAACGAATTTATAATAAGCATTTATTATTTCAAAAAGGTACATTTCTTCATTAAATTTTATTGACCATGTAGCATAAAATATGAAAAATATAGTTATCTCAAATATATAATCTATATTTTAAATAAATAAATATTTTAGAAGCTTATTACAACGTACAACTAAATTATACTAAATATTTTTACTTCCTTGTACGAAGTAAAGGAAGTATTGTGATCGCGAAAAATTTCGGTTTTCAGGTTTTAACGGAAATACCCACTTTGACCACCCTAAATCTATTTTCATTAGTTTCGGCGCTACGCCTGTACATACATATCTCGCATAACTCAAAAACGATTAGCCATAGAATGTTGAAATGGATTTAGAACTGTTGTAACACCTAGCTGTGCACCTCCTTTTTTGATTGCAATCGACTGGACAAAAAAAGCCCAAAAACACGAAAATTCCCAAAAAATTGGATTTTGGACTTTTACTTAACTGCAATAATCATCCCTCATTGAGAGCTTTTCAATGACATATCATACGTGGTATTTATTATCATTGGTTCCAGAGTTATAGCCAAATAGAATTTTAATTAGTGAAATATTTGGATCGTACAAGGGTAAGGCACATCGGTTCGAATCCGTCTTCATTAACTTTTTTTTTAAATTTAAATATATTGATTTATTACTAATTATTAACCTTCGATTGTAAAAAAAAAAAAAATGTGTATATATCATTTAATAGGCATACAACGTAGTCATGTGGTGCCCAAATCAAATTTTTATATTATAAGACTGTAACACAATTTTCGTAAACACAGTTTCATTTAGACTGATAGAAAACGGATAAAATAACATATAGTAAATACATTATACATACACTATGACGAAAGTAATATTTGAGAAATAAAATTTCTAGAAAAAATAAATAAATAAAAGAAAAAAGAACGGTATTTTTGAAAGAAATAATACTTCGTCCTTCTCACGACTTACTGATACAATTGGAGTCGATTGAGACAGGTTGAGGTAAAAATGAGGGAGGTGTTGGAAAAATATATATATATAAGAGTGAAAGAGAAAATAAAATAAAAAAGAAATAAAATATGAAAAAGAAGGCAAAATCCTTCATTGTTACAAGAACTTATAAATAAAATCATGAGTATTGTAAGTGAAAAAAATAACGAAAAAAAAGAAAATTGTCGAATATAAAAAGGATTCATATCATAAATAACCGATAGAATCGCTACATACTGTAGTCTTTCCTTTTCTAAAATATATAAATATATTTTTAAATTGATAGCTATAAGGAAGTCTGTATGTAATTTTCTTATTTCAAATTCAACTTAAAAGTAAATTTATTAATGCATAATTTATGTATTTTACTTTCTTCAATAATATACCAGGTATGAAATACTAAATAAGCTTGCGAATTTTATTATTTATACTTAAAACAGTATTTAATATACATAATTTTTTTTTATAATCAAATTTAATGAAAACAGAAATTAAATCCTCCCGCTAACTGAACTCAACTGGTATAATGCATTATTATTCCACAGAAGGGAAACAAATATACCACAAACTTGGAAAAATATATTAATTTGTCCTATCACGCTTATGACGTACCAAATCTAAAATACCAGCCTTTATATTTGCTTTCTCTGTGAGTATTGATGTTCATTACAAATCAGTTCCTGTTATAAACTAAATGAAAATTTAAACTAGTCAAGCTGAGTACTGACTAATTTTAGAATGCCTAGCATACTGATATTTAAATTAGTGTTTGATTAAAGGAAGAAAGAAACGGGAATTAAAAAAAAGAAGAAAACAAAAAATAGGAAGAAATTATTTTACCTTCTTGAGACTAGATCTTTTAGAAGTTAAAATTAAAATACACCCAAAAAAAAAACTTATTTTCCCTATCAAAAGAAATGGTACATTTTAGTAAAAGAAGATTATTCTACATAAAATATGAATTAAGAATTTTATTCTTTCTCGTTGTCTCTTTCTGGCTTCATTATTATGAAGTAGCAGCATACAAATATAGGGAATGTATACTAATACTAACATGAGTTCTACAAAAGCGCATAACTCATGACTTCGTTTTATATATATATATATATACATACATATAAATGAATGTTCGGTTGTTTGTCCCTTTGTATAGCGTTCCTATACTATTCATCCGACTTCGATGAAACATTGGTGAGTTGTGCGCACGCCCGTAAAGGTTTCTGAATTAGTTTGGACCCGCTAGGTGGCGCTGGGATCGATTTATTTCGAAAAGTTGTATTTATGGTCCGATTTGGCTCATATTCAATATATATATATATATATATTAATTACGTGAAAAGAAATATTTTTGCGAAAAGAGGAAGAAGGGAAAATGAATAAAGTGAAAGAAGGGAAGGCGTGAAGATCGGAAGAGGGAAACAGGAAAAAAAGGAAAGTTTAAATTTTGTGATATTGTGTAATGTTCAGTTTTTTCATGTTTTATCAAACTTTCATTTGTGTTCATTTAATTTATATATATATTCAAATCTAGCAGTAGCGAAGCACTGTCGGGTCAGCTTGTTTATCTATAAACTACAATACTTTGAAATACTATACTTCAGTATAAGTTATGAAATGATTGTAAATGAGCGTAAAAATATCGGTTGGGTCTGAGTCGGGGCACACGACCGTTGATTTAACGTGATACAATACAGATCTTGGATGAAGTTCCTCCGAGCTACAGACCGAACAACTTATCTGTAGAGTTAAATTGGAGAGCCACCATCGTATTTTTTTTAAACAAAACTGAAAGTCTACAATGGAAATTTCGGTTCCTTCATTTGGCCAACTCTACAGATAAATTGGTCGGTCTGTATGTCAGCGAGTGACTTTTTGTGTATTAGATTGGAATAAAAACGAGACATTGGATCCGTATTAAATTAAATTTTAACATAAAACAGACACTAGATGGCACACAATATTTATTTTGACTAATATTCGACAATAATTTTGTTCAACATAGTTCTGTGATATTCTGAGACGTAACAGACATAAGGCATAATAAGCAACGGTAGAACTGCTCGCGCCGTCGGCGTCGTTCACTGAGCGCGCCGGCCAGATTTGCGACGCTCCCTAAAGAGTGTCACTCATCCGGCACGGGATAGGGGACGTGTGCGTGGCTCATAACCTCCTCTTTCTAACGATATGCGTATTTTATATTTCCGGCTGGTTTTTGCGCGAGCTGAGGCTGACACATTAAATTTTTATACTTTTTTAAATGTTTACTTTAATTTTTTACAGATAAATATTGTCCAAAATACACAAATTACTGCTTAAATCAATCTATCTCCACAAACTCTAAACACAACCACACTAATCACCGCGCTATCACGTCTAATTCCGTGAGCTACACTGAATGGAAATGAGCGAGAGAACAGTTTTGGCTGAATCGGCACTGTTCCCTCTTCCCGCCGACCCACCAGTGATGTCAAACTCAACGTCGTATCGGCGAGCTGACCGTATAAGTTATAAAATGACATCGCATTTACGTCTCTGAAACTAATTATTAGGGAGTTATTAAGACAGGACGATTAGAAATTTTCATTTTGCTCCAAATATTTGTTCTGGTATCCGTATGTTTCGGTGTGATTTTAAAGACTTTTCACGTAAAATTGTGTTTATAGTTGCTGTTCATAAATTAACAATTTTTCATTTGAACGAAAAAAGTATCTATTTGAAATATACAAAAAAGATATGTATACACAAGAGCTTATGAATATTTATTACAAACTTCAAATCAGAGAACAGCCTTCTTCAATAGAACTTTTAATGAATATTCTGCAAGGTAAACAAACTTAGTAGTAAAAGAACTGCAGGATTTTAATAAACCAAAAATAACTAAAATAAAAATATTGTTTAAAATAGAGTGATTAAAAAGATATGATAGATCATTAATTTTTCAGTATTTCTAATGAAGATTTCTTTTAATCAAACAGTGAATGAATTATTTATCGGTTAAACTTATTTTTTTTTTATTGATTGTTATTATTAGTGTTTATATTCAGCGAGGTTACATATTTTTTCAATGTCGGTGAAATTAATTTAAAAGGAGCATTTTTTTATTTTAAATGACTTACAAAGTAAAGAATTATCCATAAAATATTATTATTATTATTATCAGTATCATTACTACTACTACTACTACTACTACTACTACCACTACCACTACCACTACAAATACCACTACTACTACTACTACTACTACTACTCCTATACTACTACTATTACTACTACTACTACTACTGCTAGTACTAGTTGCTTTTCTCCAATCTCCGTGGAGGAGTGGTACAGTGATAGCCTTTCATTCTTTTGAGGTTCAAGATCAGAGCCCCAGATCCAGGCATAGCATTAATTACAACCGACATAATTCATTTTTATTAATTCTAGTAACTGTTATTGGGCAAGAATTTGGGTTTTGCTATATGAATAAATAAATTCTTTTTCGTTTA
Organism: Lycorma delicatula; assembly: GCF_047948215.1. Lineage (NCBI taxonomy): Eukaryota > Metazoa > Arthropoda > Insecta > Hemiptera > Fulgoridae > Lycorma > Lycorma delicatula. The sequence continues at coordinate 104,674,599 of NC_134460.1, read as the reverse complement.
TTAACAAATAAATAGCTTTCTTTTCATTAATTGAAAATACGAAAAAAAAATCTGATGGACACCACATGACTTCCTTGTACGCCTATTAAATTACATATTCACGTTTTTACTTCCTTGTACGAAGTAAAATATTGTGATCGTGAAAAATTTAGGTTTTCAGATTTCAACGGAAATATCCATTTTTTATCATCCCTGAATGCATTTTGACTAGTTTCGGCGTGACGTCTGTACATACGTATGTATCTCGCATAATTAAAAAACGATTAGCCGTAGAATGTTGAAATTTGGAATTTAGGACTGTTGTAACATCTAGTTGTGCCCCAAAATCAAAAAAAATTAGGATTTTGGACTTTTTTTTAACTGCAATAATAAACCTTCATTGAGAGCTTTTCAACGATATATATAAGTGGTACTTATTTTCATTGGTTCCAGAGTTATAGCCAAATAAAATTTTAATCAATGAAATATTTGGATTTTGTAAGGGGAAGGTAAATCGGTTCGGATCAGACTTGATCTCTTTTTTTTAACTTTTTTTTAATATTAATATATTGGTTTATTATTAATTATTAACCAGTGATTGTAAAAAGATTTTTACAATAAATAATTCAGAAACAACAATAAAAATAAAAAAATATGAAATAAAATCCGAATTAATTAGTGAAATAAAGTTTTATGTATTTTTAAAAATGTGTATATGTAATTTAATAACAAATATTACATGTTTGTATATGTAATAGATTTAGTGAGATAACTGATTATTAATTGACAATTATAATTCAGAATCTTATTATTTTTGGAGTTTCTAGTTTAATTTTATTTAATTTTTCTGGAATTTCTGTTTAATTTTATCTACATTAAAGTTAACTACAGAGTGTTTGAAAAATAAACCCTTACAAGAACAAATACACTGAGGCATACATGCCAGTACTAATTATAAAAACTGAATATTTTATATCGCAAGGTCGAAATTAACATTTATAACCAGTGTAAAGGAGTTCACTAAACGGAATTGTTTAATTATTATTAACTTTTATTTATACTACACACCAGAAATCTGAAACGTTTTTAATCAGCAACACACTAAAATACGAATAATACTGATACGAGTAATAAAGGGACTTTTACTCTATTCTAATATTTCAGGTAAGATTGTTGAATTAATAATTGTATAAATATTTGATGTTAATAAAAACTAACATTTCAGCAATTGTATAACTGTCTATTTTATTAAAAAATTGGAGGATCATAATCTCACTTTCAAATAAAATAAGTTTAATTGAAGTGCAGCAATAAATGTTCATACGTAATTTAATAGGCGTACAAGGAAGTTATGTGGTGTCCATATCATATCTTTTTAAAATAAAAAGTACATAAAACTTTATTTCATTAATAACTTCTGATATTTTTTTATCATATTTTTTCATATAAATATTTTTTTTTTATTGTGATTATTGAATAATTATTTATCGTAATTTTTTTTTTACAATCAGAGGTTATACATAGTCATGTCGAAACTACTCAAAATGGATTCAGAGATGGTAAAAATGGATATTTTCGTTGAAATCTGAAAACCGAAATTTTTCGCTTAAAATCTTTATTTGGCTAATGTAACATAATTTTGTACGTATCTAAAAATGATGTAATACAATAAAAATCTGCCAACAAAGTTGTATAATTTTCTTGCCATTGATTATTTTTCTTATTTAATGGAAAATAATGATACATGAAAATAAACTAAAAAGTTTAAAAGATTCCAAAAATCATAATTTTTCAAATTTTGATCGGCATCCCCATCCCCAATATTGCCTCCAAAGTATTTTTCGGGTCACTTGCACTACTACTATGCCTAGGAAGCATATACAAAAAAATTCGTTAAAAAATGTGCAATAAAAAACATAGCTTTTTTTATTTTTGGGGAGGGAGTATATTGGGCCAAATTTAAAAAAAAAAAATGGTAATATATTTAGATTGTAAAATATATGGTTTAATAAATGTTAATTTTACCATTTAAAAAAAACACACGTATACTGAGCTTAAAATAAAGCGGGGGTTATGTTTACAAAATTTTGAGAAAAAATTACTCCAAAAACTATCTACCCCACACCTTTAAGATATTGACCTCAAAGGTTTACCAACAAATTTCCCCAATTTGTTGGGGCATGATTCTCTGTATACACGAATCTCTCAACAAAAGTTCATCAAAATTGGTATATAAATCATCTACATACAAGGAACATTACCCCCTTTTTTTTTGTTTTTTGGGGGTCGCTGGTCATGAAACGTCGGGAAATGCAAAAAAATCGTTTTATTGACTACAATACTTTCCTTCTTGCATCATAGCTCTAGACCTATAATCTTAGGAAAGTAAAAACCTAGTTAAGTGGAAGAGGAGAGACCAGTGATCTCAAATTTGCCAGTAATATGTAAATCAATCAGTCAATCAACCTCTCTCACAAAAAGCAATTGATCAATCATATTCTTAAAAGCGTGTAAATAGAATTAGTTGCCAAATTGTTGGTTGTTTCTTAACTTCTTAAATTAAGCCAGATATTAAATCAAACAAGTTTACGGAACAAAGAGAAAATGATTTTACGGTTTTAGAAAAAATAGCCTGTATTCTAGAACAGGTTTTTCTTTTGTTATTACAAACAAATAGAAAGTTAACCGCACATAAAATAATTAAATGTTGATAAATTTAACCAAAAGAACACGCTTGATCTTTTATAAAGTTCCAAAATTCAACACTAATAGTACGGTCATTGTCGCAGGCAAACAACATCCAAAAACAAAACTAAATTTAAATCGATCTTATATCAAAATTTGATCTATATTAACTCTTAATAAGATAACAGAACAACGTCTTTTAATATTTTGAGAATAGTGTATCATTTCAGAGAAAAGTAGAGGTTTTTTTAAAAAACAAAAATCAATATTTCTGTAACATAAATGGTATAACCAATGACATTTTAAGAAATACAGTTAGAAAAACGATACTGTAAGTCTTATAAGGTGATGTTACTTAGCTAATTATCTCTACCGATTCTGAGCAGAACCCATGAACAAATGTTAGAAAGCAATGAGATGAAATTTATAAGATCATTACGCTATAGTGACGAGAAAAAAAATGTAGATTTAAAACAAGAATTAAATACAAATTCTCAAATTGATCAAGTTCAAAAGAGTATTCTACTGTTTCATAAACAATTCAGAAGGATGCAATTGAGAAGGATGTCCAAAGGAAAGATGTAAAGATCAGTTTCAGGTTTATATGACGTAAAAGCTTCGCACTTAACACTTGTAAAGAAGAAAAACTACAGTTGTATGACAATAAGTTTATTTCTAAACAAATTGGTATTCTATTTTCACATGCAGTTTTAAATTAGAGAGAAAAAGTCTCAAATTGTTCTTAAATGAACAATGAGATTGTATTATAATTTGCTCCTGAACTTCAAAAGAGATATAATTAAAAGTTAAAACATAAATAAATGGGAAAATACAGTTATTTGTTTGTAAATATAAATAAACAAAAAATATTGTTAAAGCAATAGAACATAAAAAAAAATGTTAGTCAGTTTGCGAACATTTTTAAGTCTTTGAAGAAGAAGAAAACTATAATAGGTGGTTGTGGTTAAGGTTCAAACGTCAATATTGACTTGACTACGAGGAGTTTTAGAAACAGCAAGCATTGTTGAGGTGAATGTTCGTCGGTTCGTTGAGTTGTCGTTTCACAACGTCAAATATACCATCGTCAGGGGTCGGTTAAGGAGTATAGAAAAAGGGGGAAGTAATGGATAAAACGAAGGGTAGTGAAAAGAGAATACAAGTTGCACAAGTTGTGGACAACTTGGTCACTCAAGCTTCAACAAACAACAGAAAACACGCCAACTTTTAACTTTTAATGGAGTTACATTTATCTCTTTCGGTACAGCAGTCACTCTTTTCGCACGTCACTCCTCGCTTATTCTCTCTCACATACAGTTTTACTCTTTTCAAACACTCTTAACTCTATCTTCCCTTTCTTCATTAACAACTTAACAATAGATAAACTTATAAAACTATTTCTTTTTTTTAACTTTTTTATACATTTCTTTTTCTCTCTTCTAAAAAAAAAGAAACAAAATAAATTATTTTTACAAACAATAAAACAAAAATAGTTTTATGATTCAAAGAAAAATAAAATATTGCATTACATACAGTTACATTTAATTTTATTAAACTATAATTAACTTTTGTATTTTGTAACATGAAATATCAGATTAAAAACCTGAGGAAAATTACAATGAACAGAATATTCCTTCAAGATATAAATTAATTCGTAGTTTTAAAACTATTTCCACACTAGTATTTCACGTGTTTTTTTTCCTTAACAAAAAATATAATATATAAAAAGTATGGAAATTTAATTTTGAATCATAAAATTGAAAATTGTAAATGTAATTAAACAATATTAAAATGTTAAAAAAAGTATAAAATCTAATAAATTATGATAATTATATAAAAATTAAAAGATTTTACCTAAATCAAAAAAAAAAAATGAAAGAATATCTAATCTAATTACTTTCATTTGCAGTGAACTGGGAACCAAATAAGAGTTCAGTAAATTGATCATGGTGTTAAAAATAACCCACGGGTTGGTCTAGTGGTGAACGCATCTTCGCAAATCAGCTGATTTCGATGTCGAGAGTTCCAGCGTTCAACTCCTAGTAAAGACAGTTACTTTTATATAGATTTGAATACTAGATCGTGGATACCGGTGTTTTTTGATGGTCGGGTTTCAATTAACCACACATCTCAGAAGTGGTCGACCTGAGACTGTACAAGACTATACTTCACTTACACTCATATATATCATCCTCATTCATCCTCTGAAGTAATACCTGACGATGATACCCTGAGGATAAACAGGAAAATAGGAAAAAGGTATTAAAAATAAGTAATCCAACATTAATTTCAAAAATAATTATACTTTTAAAAAATCTTTCAGGAGAATTAGGTTTCATCATTTGAAAAATCAGTGGAATTTAGTTAACACTTTTGTAAAATAATGTTGAGAAACTTATATTTTTCCATTACCCATTTCTTTTTTAACACATGTTAATACACTATAAAAAAACCAGCTGTTTACTAAAAAAAAAAAAAAAAGTATTTTAAAGCAACCTAGTTGCGAAACGGATTTCAAAAGCACAACAGCCCTTTAAATACATTGAGGATAAAAACTTTTATATTTATTTAAAGTGAAAAAAAAAAAATGGCAAAAATGAATCAACAGTTCACAAATTATATTATGAAATAATTTTGACCGTTTATTTTAAATGTATAGAGATTATTACATATTTATCTTTATATATATATATATATATATATATATATATATATATATCGAGACCCCGGAAAATGTTCCAAATTTAAGGGACTGATTAATGACATTTATGATATCCATAAATGCCCCATTCTCCTATATTTGCCAATCTCCACCCCTTTGTTTTTTCCAATAACAATTTTATCTTAATGACGAATTAAAATATTTTAACGGAATTTGGTGTATATTTACCTAGCAATATCTTCTATAGCGCCTATTCCTCGGTGTTCTTTTTCAAGGTTACGCATATTACTCTACCTTGAGATTTATTGAGACCAGTAATGACGACAGCTTCCTGAGAATAACCGATTCTATGTGTGTACTTTGAGAGCTTGAACTGCAGACGATCTGAACCCATCGTTGAAATAATATATGATATCCTCTCACGAGTAAATAAGACATAAACAAGTAGTATCATATAGGTCCCGGGCCATTGCGGCATCTTCTGACCGAACGGGCTGATGAGGCTCCAAGAGAGCGGCAAAAAATGGCCTCTGATTAGAATTAACATATGAGAGCGAATTCATGAAGACAGTCCTTGTCAAATTACGTACTCAATGGAATAAGTTCTGGTTTGCTTAGTCCTCCTACGGCCTTAGGAGGACATTCTCTCCCGAATGCCTCGTACATGGCATCCGGAAGAACTTGTTAGAGAAACATGTTCTTCTGTTATTTTATCCCAAACAACAGAAGAAATCAAGTCATCCTAACTCGGCTGAGAATTGGACATACAAAGCTAACCCACGTTTATGTATTTGGCTGTCCTCAGCAGAACTGTGAGGCCTGCAATGTAACATGGTACGTAAACCATTTACTCCTAGATTACCCAATGGTCGGATCTACTCGTACTCGACAACAATTAAAGCCTTCAGATGTGAAGGCTTTATTCATGCGGAAGAAATACATGAAAAGCCTGCTGCGGTTTCTCTGTGATAGTGAGATGAGGAACTTAATTTAGCGGTTTTGGTTACATAAGATCCCTTACGGAATACTGTTTTCACAGTGAAAATAATCTAGTGGTGATGTTACAATATTTGTTATTCATGTTCCACTTTCTTATTCAGTGTTTGGTGTTTATTGTCTAAATAATTATAATCACTTAGTTTTGTTTAAGTCGCTAATGATTATTATCGTTGATGCGACTATAAACAAACAATGAAAACAAAATATTTTCTTTAAAATAAATAAGTTTGAAAATCTCAGAATAGCAGAGATTTAGATCATTTAATCATCAATAGCTCTACAAATATTAGTTTTATCGAATTGTTTCATTGAATAAAATGTTAAGCTTTCCATTTTGAACATAATGACACCCTACTTGTTCAAATTAGTTAATAAACAATTAAGATGAAACTGAAATTATTAAACTGGCTCGCAAAAATTATCTACTCTGATAATTTTGTATATGTATTATCAGTACCGACACAATAATTATTTTTTATAAACATATATTCACACACACACACACACACACACACTCACATATATATACACATCCTGATTCAGAAGGAAAGGAAAATAATTTTTTAACTGATTATAGAGCTTGAATTTGTTCGTACAAACATTTGTCCGAAAACGTTTTGTTGTCGAATCCCGACTAGCGAAAACGTTTTCCCGGATTTCAGTTCTCCTGGTAAAATGAGGTCATATTGAAATTTTAAGGCGTTATATGAGGATTAAACTTGATGATGTCTTATGATTTTTACCTAAAAAATCAAATAAGACAGGTCCTAGAACTGTATTTTGCGTAACTTTCATGATATCCAACGTAAAACAGAAAAATTCAATGACGAAACACGTTTGTTTAGGTTTGAATACAATAACTTTTAACTAATGACTAATAAATGCGTAAATTAGACTAATAAATGTGTAAATAATGTTTATTCATACCTAAAGAGAATTTTATTCTGAGATATTCGATGTAATAGTCTTTGAAAAAAATAAATTATCAACTTTTATTGTTAAAAAACAAAACAAAACTTAACAGAAAACTGTTATGAATTTGTACCTTGTTCATCTCTATTCTTCTCTATGAAGTTGTGATTTTAAGATCTTGATAGCTCCCATATCCTTTTACTTCAACCATAATCTTTACTTTTTTCTAGCCTCTCGTTTTTTCACCTTCAACTGGTTCTGTTAGAACAATTTTAAATCAAGTCATCTTCTCTCATGAACTTCCCCAGCTTTTGAATTGTTCTGATTAAGCTTTTATTCTCATTACCTCCCCTATTAAGTCTTAATTTTCGACTTTAATCTTCTCACACCCATAGTTTAAATGTCTTCAGTTTTCCTTTTTCTCTTTATGTTAGTGTCCCTTTTTCGTATTCATGAAGATATATTCTCCAAACGTAACACTTGACGAGACTTATTTCCAACTCTTAACTCAATAATAACTGTTCATTTCTGTTAAATTCTTCCTTAACCATTGTTAGTCTTGTGTTTATTTTAGTTTTTAATTTTGTGTACTATTTATAGCGTTATTCGCTAAATCATTCCTTTCTTCATTTATGCAGGTATATTCATTGGCTTATTATATTCTACGTTCATTACTGTGGCTATCTAAAATATACAAAGTGATTCAGTATGAAGGGACGTAGAGGACCGGCAAATTGGCCAGATACGAGTAGATCGCTGGACCTTACTCCCTTAGATTACTGTTTACGGGGATGGATGAAACACGAGTATACATGTAAACAGTGAACTGATCGCTCGCATTTTCAGTGAACACGATATATCATTAAATTGGTGCTAGAAAATGTAATAAAAGAGTTAAAAGCTTATCAATATCAACAGTGGAATTTTCGAACATTTATTGTAAATTAATACTGCAAAAATCACGGTGAGTATCTTTTTTAGAGTCAATTTTAATTTTCAAAATTCTTAATTTTTAATTTTATTAAAACCAGCTGTTTTTAATTTTTCCAAATTCATAACATTTTTCTGTTAACTTTTGTTCTATTTCATTTTTAATAGTAAAAGTTGATTGTTCATTACATGTATTTTCTAAGAATTAGATTCTCTACAAGTACGAACAAACATTATTTACGTATTTATTAGTCATTTACGCATATATTAGTCATTAGTTTAAAGTTATTGTACTTCAAACCTAAAAAATCCTGTTTATCGTCATTCAATTTTTCTGTTTTACGTTGAGTATCATGAAAAATACGGGAGATACAGTTCTGTAGGACCTGTTTTATTCGATTTTTTAGGTCAAAAACACAAGAAAACATCTACTTTACTCCTTATATAACACCTTAAAAATTTTAGTATGCCGCATTCCACCAGGGGAACTGAAATCCGAGCGAAATATTTTGCTAGTCGTAACTCGATAACAAACCGTTTTCGGACATATATTTTTATGAACAAACTCAAGCTGTAAAATTAGTTATCAGATTATTTCCTTTTCTTTCTAAATCACTCTGTATGTATATAAAATAATTAGCAATAATTTCTGTACTAGTAAGGCTAGAACAGACACAAAATTATCAGAGTAAATATTTTTTTTACGTGCCATTTTAATAATCTGAGTCCTGTCTTAACTGTTTATTAAGTAAATTTAACAGATAGGGTGTCATTATGTTGAAAATGAAAAGCTTAATATTTTATTTAGTAAAACATAATTCGACAAAACTAATATTTACAGAGTTACTGTTAAAAAAGTTATGTATATATATATATATATATATATATTCATATACATGCACGCATTTATTTATTTATATTTCACTGCTATATAATATAAATCACAGTGTTACAGAAATAATACGTAACTTATGGTTCAATATAGTCAGCTGTTAGTTAAGAGCTGATGTAACAATATAAACTCTTATTAGAATCATTAACAAAAGTATGATAAAGAATTTTCCTTTTAAATTTATATTTTGGTTAATTTTTTTTAAATTACTGTTTGATTTATTTTTTTGTTTAATTAAAAAATTGTCTTATTATCAAACAGTTATTATCAGAATATAACTTTTGTGTTATAAATTCATTATTTTTTAATGATTAATAGAAGTAAGAATTTACGCGCGCACGTACACACACAAACACATGTAATTTTTAAATTCATACAACTAGCTCTGAAATAACTCAAACATTTTTAGATACGAGTAAGTTTTATGAATATACAAATAAAACAATTTTATCTGTTCACCCTTTTTTTTTGTTTTGGTAGAATAATTTTTTTTTAATTTTGAACTTGTTTAGTTTTGAAACCAGCATCAATTAATTATAGATCAAAATCTTTTGATTTCCTTTAACAATTATCAAAAAGTTCATACTAACATATTTTGAGTTCTCGCTTTATATGTATATAACGTTTGTTGTATCGTTCGAGTATTTACAGAAATACGAATTTTTGCAATGAAAATAAAAATAATAATTCTTCAAAAGTTATCTTTGGGGAATTTAAAAAAATAGAGTTTTTATTTTAAAGAAATAAAATGTTTAAATAAATTGAATTTAAAAGAAATGGCAGAAATATTTTTAAATAATAGATATAAACATTTTATGTGGTCCAATTTCCCAAGAAAAAAATAATTATATTTACAAATAAAGTATATATTAAGTTAAAGATTTAACTTAAGACAAGACCAAGACAAATAGTGTAAGATTTTGAAGATTTTTTCAATTAATGTAATTCATCCGAATTCTTTTAGTAATACATTTAAATATAAGTGACTAAAATTAAAAATATTAAAAAAAACAAATAGCATAAATTGATGAAATTTTGTTCATTTTACAAATCTTCTAAAATGGTCACGAACTGTTGTTCCTACCTTGATTTTTTCATTATAGAAAAATCAACTACGAGCTTCCTATTTGTTATGTAAAGCAGAGGAGAATTTTTAATACTGCAAAATATGCTGTTTTAACATATAATCTGCATTAGTTTAACCCACCTAACAGTGTTTAACGAAAATATCTCTTCCATTAACAGAATAATGAAAAATTATTTTTATTCCATTGATTATAAAAGTATTTTTCTTTAAATAGGAGGAAAATCAAGTTACCAGCGAGTAAAACAAAATTTGTTTTTTTCAGTTTTCAATTTGCATATTTAAATTACTCATGTTTATAAAGATTATATATTTATATGTACGCGCGTCTGTATGTTTATGTGAAATACTGAGCTATATAAGATAGAAAAGAGAAAGAGACGTAGTGACTGATTTTTATTTTGTTAATAAAAATAAACAAAAATTAATTTCCCGCTAGTCATTCTTTTCACAATCATCGCGGATAAAAACATATATGTTAATTAAAAAAATGTATAAATGTCATATAAAACAAATTAAATATAAATAGCTTTGAATATCAGGTAAAATTGTAGTGTTATCTTCCATATTTTTATACAAACAAAATTTTCTAAATAAAACTTTCCAAAGTTATTTTATTTATAACACTTAAATTACATAAGCAGGATAAAATTTAGCAACAGATAAGCTAATAGATGTTCTAACCTTTATCAGTGTTAGCTTATAAAATGAAGGTAGAAATTCATGGAATTTACAATAGGTGTTTCCATATTACTGCCAAGGGAGTCGAAAAAACAAATTTCCAGTGTTCAAGCTTGTAGGCCTACTACCACTGTATTATTTGAAGATCTCACTGTCTAGCTCCGCAATCTGAATACAAACAGAAAATACCCATTCATATTTTTATGCCCTAGAAATAGAATTTATCACACAAGTATGTAATACAACTGAAAAACAGCCATACAATTTGAATGCTATAAAGAGACAATCGGTTTTGATATGGATACAGTTCGGTATATCTTCTTTCCTTTGATTTTGTATACAATAAACGGTGAAAGAGGTACGAGAATATTTTATATTTCTAATAACATGTTTCTGAGCTTACGTAAAGCTTAAAATATATCTTCCTATTAACGAAAAATGAGAAATTATTATTAAAAGCTGAAAGTTATTATTACCCGATCGGCTAGGTAAATGTTCTTATTTATTTAAATACTTATTATTTTATCAAATAAAATATTTTTGATTTAATTAAACGTTTTCTTAAATCGACTAAATTTATAAAATTTAACAAATTCAATCTTATGTTAGAATATCTGACCTAAGGTGTCTTAAAAATAGACTAAAGTATCACAAATTATAATATAACAGGCTATTTGAATAACCCAATTAATTTGAAATGAAATTTTTAAAATCCCCTTCTACTACTCCTATAAATAGTTGAAAATTATCCCGAACCTAATTACGTCTGATTTACTAAATAAACTGAAACACCAGTTATACTTTTAAAAAAAAATTACTACTTTAAAAATAAGGTGTTTTATTACACCGTAACCTCCACTCCAGCTGATGACACACAGACGCGCTTCAAAAACTGTTTACAACTGTGGAGGAAGGAATGAAAATAAATTTAGGAAAACTGAAGTAATGGAAGTAAAAAGAGGATTTAGTAGTAGAAACAAGTGCAAAAATAATATAAAAAAAAGTAAAAAATGACTAATATTTGAGGACTATAAAGACAGAGGAGCAGATGAACGCAATAGATATAAAAGAAATACAATAGCGATGGCAATGGAAACCTCCTGTAAGAAGAGGAAATTACTACATAAAAAAGTCTGAATTTAGTGTTAACGAAGAGTTTAGATCATTAATTCTCAAAAATTTTTCGCTCACCGCCCACACTGAGAATCAAAAATTTTCTAGCACCGCCCAAAATTTTTAAACTTACTATCTGTTAAAAATAATAATTGAAATTGCTGTTTTTAAGATGCGCTTTTAAAAACAGCCATTGCAATTATTGTTATTAAACGTGGCATAGCCTATCCTGAATTGAAACTTACATTTTAAATGAGAGCAATTATAACGCATATTTAATTATATTTGGAAATATTTTTATTAAAATTGCTTTCAAAAAAATTATAATTGTATCTACGTAGTTATATACAACAATAGTGACAGAATATGCTATCACTATTCCCTTTAAGTTTTTGTACTAGTGTAGTAGATATTTAATTTTAGTTTGAAATATCAGAAAAACAAAATATTTTGCCTTTTTTTTAATCATCCATCGCCTTCATAGACCGCCTGAACGCCTCCAATTTTCTGTGATCCTTCTACCGCCTCCAGCGCCCACAAACGGGAGTTATCGCTCACTTTGAGGACGAATGGTTTAGATAAATTCTATGTATGGATTAAGTGAAACATGGATGATATGGAAGAGGGACTGAATTGAAGCATTTGAGATATGGATTTGGAAAATAATAAAGAAAGATGGGCGGATAATTTGAGGAATAAGGAAGTAATGAACAGGATTAAAAAAGAAAGGGCACTTATACAGGAAAAAAGGAAACTGGTAAGGACATGTGGGTAGAAGGAGTGAATTTTTACAATTTTATTGGAAGGGTGAGCAGAAGGAGAAAGGATGATAAGAAGGAAAATGAAGTTAATAGATTAGGAGAAGATTGGAAACTGCAAGGGAACGAAAGATAAGAATCGGGACGAAATGGAGACGGTAGCGGCGTAAGGGACTTATTTCGCCTGCCAGAAAAATAATTCTTTTTTAAATTTTCATATTGACAGGTCGAAACAGGTAAATGATAAAAAATTTATAAAATTTAAATTTTTATAGATGACATCTGTAACGAAATTTCTTTTCAAAAATATTTAAATAGAACTACTTCAAACTTTATTTCGAACATTTATTATTAACTTATATAAAAAAACTCAAGAATAAAATATTAAGTTCTTCTAAATAAGACACTCCTTCATCTCATACCAACATACTGTACACATGTATGCATATAAAATTTGGTAACAGTTTTTTTTTTTTTGTGAACTCGGGAATCTCAAAAATAAAAATGTTAAAACATCTGGGGAGGAGAGAGTGTATCAAGTTTTTATCTTAAAAATTTTTCTCTCTGTTACATATTGTAACAGTCGGTATATTAAAACTAAAACAACAAAAAAAGCCGGTAACAATGATACAAATAAAATTTAGGAAACTTAAAATCCTGAGTGAAGTAACAGAAAATTTTACCTTATGACTTAATTAATTAATAAATATAATTTCCCATCAAAGAAAAAAATTAAAATCCAGTTCTATTCCTTAACCTTAATAAAATTAAGACAGAAAGCTTGTAAAGTCAACAAGAGATAAATATTAAAAATTAAAAAATTAAAAAACAAGACAGCCAAAAAAATCATTGACAATTTTTGGCAGAGAGAGGATTATGGTATGTGTTCAAAATGACCACCAGCAGCTTCTACACAACGCCCATGGCGCCGAACTGCACATCGCAGTTCGGCGGTGTGCATCTGGTATAATGGCAAAACATGACTAAGATTTTTTCACGTATCTCATCACTTGTTGCTGGTTTTTGTCGATAAATGTCATTTCTGACGGTCCCCCAGAGGTAGAAATCCAGAGGTGTCAAATCAGGAGGCCGGGGTGGGTACGCAACAGCACCTCTTCGACCCACCCACCGTCCGAGTAGAGTTTTATCGAGGTACAACCTGACATTCTCGCTGGCAGTGAAGCGGGGCTCCGTCTTGTTGCGCGTAACAGAGTTCATCACCGTACAGGTTTTGGATGGCAGGCAAAACCCTTGTCTGTTGCATATCAAGATACGCCTCACCAGTTACGGTACCCTCGAAGAAGAAGAAGGGACCAATCAAACCACGCACTGATAGACCACACCACAAAGCAACCCCCGGTAAATTCAATGTCCTGTTCACATGAGCGTGAGGATTTTCAGGAGCCCAGTAGACACAATCACCGGTTCATAGTACCGTTAAATTTGAACAGCACCTCGTCAGTCCACACAAACGTTTCTGCAAATTTCTTATCCTCGCCAACTATGTGCTGAACCCATTCACAGTATTCCATCATCCATCCTTCGATCTGGGTCGTCCACATTCATCGCGTGTACCAGTACACTTTCCACTTTACAGTCTTCAGAACGCGTCTTCCACTTGACCGGCTCATCCCACTTTCGCGCGCTCCCTGGCTCACTGATTTTTACGGTGATCGGGTGAAATGGTCAACACTGGACGCCGGACTTGTAGCTGTTTGTGGTCGGCTGGATCTTTTCTTGCGCACATCTTTAACAGTTCCGTTGGCTTCGAATTTATCGCGAATGCCGATTGTTCGACGTATTGGTGGCGGTGTTCCTAACTCTCTCTGCCACTGCCACTGATAATGTGAGTATAGAGTTGTATTCAAACGTTACAGAATAAGCATATGTAGTAAAACAGGATTCACATTGCATATAGACAGATATAGATACAGAATACATTAATAGAGAATATAGATGCAGATATTATATATTCGATAGGATACGCGATCGGAGTTTAGTTGTTAAACTCCTTACTTGAACTCCGACTGAATTAAAATTTTATACATTTAAAAAATTATATTTTTATCGAATACCGGCGGCACCATTTGTTCACTTCAAATCGGTAGTTTTTTGGAACGAATTTGTTTAGTGCTATTACATTATTTCAACTTAAAGATCATGAAGAATTTACTTACTGACTGTTACATGGCAATTTCCAGTGGCTAGGTGTCCCTCATTTTAAGATTCTAAGCTCCAAATCCTATTAAAAGCAGTTACTTTTATACGGATTTAGATCGTGGATACCGGTGTTCTTTGGTGGTTGGGTTTCAATTAATTACACATCTCAGGAATGGTCGAACTGAGACTGTGCAAGACTACATTTCATGCACATTCATACACGTCATCCTCATTCATCCTCTGAACTAATACCTTACGGTGGTTCCGAATGCTAGATAGAAAAAAAAAAGAAAAAAGTAGGTGTTCCTAATTGCATCCAGTATTTTTTCATCCACCATCATACACCACCGAATGAATTTGAAGAAGTAAATCCTACTTCTTCAAATTCATGGGCACCATGGGCAATCCGCCCATGGTGCCTGACAGTTCTAAGCTTTTTATATTCCGCCATTTCAGTGACCCCGACAATTCAGTGAACTGAGTAGACAGGCTTCCGTCATTAACACTTTCTTTAATAGCATTTAGCAGGGTTTGAAACGATCTATCAGCAAATTTCATTAAGAAACGATCACCGTTTACATAACAAATGCGGCTGAAAATCCACTGTTGTAGGTAAACGCGACCAAAATGATTTTTGAGCCTCGAAAACAGAGTTTCATCGATTTCTACGACCTATGATTTCCTATAATTTTTCCTTCCCTATGCTGTTCAATAAAGTCGACACACACTTTTCTAATGAAATTATTCCAGTCGACTGCTATTGTATTCGGACCCATTGTCAATAAACGGTTATACCGAGCCTCACTAGATAATTCGAACGCTCAACTATATAGAAAACTATATGTCATAAAGCTGAAATCTTAATCTTTCAGCCGCGTAACGACAAGCATTTTAACTTTTGACCGGCAAACGTACTTGCTGGTTATACAACACCGTCAGTTAATAAAGACGCATAGCATGTCCATTCCGACTTATCCTGCTTCCGGTAGAATGCTACGCAATTTCAGAAACTCGCTGGCATTGTGTTCGTTAGTCGGAAAATGCCAAACATTTATTTTAATTTCGGTAAAAAAATTAAACTGCTTTCACATTACCTGTGCAAATAGAACCAACTAGTTACTTACTCTTATATTTTCTTTTCCTTTCGAGACATTTAATCAAATAGTATTTCTGTATTGTAAAAAATAAATAAACTGGGTATTTAAACAAATAATCACTGGCCCCTGTATTTAATAGAAGTAAAAAAAATATATATATTTCAAAAGTTTTGCCGATCTCCGTGGCTGAGTGGTCTCGACCTTTCATCCGGGAGTTCTGGGTTCGAATTCAGGTCAGGTGTGGAATTTTTTCATACGCTACAAAATTCCACTTCTAATGTGCAAGCTTCCCTGTAATCTTATCTGCATCATAAAAAATGTTTATTACTGATTCAATCATATTTAGCTCTTTACGTACTAATTACTACTACAGCTATTCCGTACTCATCTGTGTTTAATCCAACTGATAAACTACAAATTTGCAACCCTAATTTTGAAACTATCTCTATGTTGATTTTAATAAATTCTCACATGACTGACGGTAGACCCGCTCTCATGTAGTTCTTCTCACAGCAATAAACTAATCTAAATGTATTTACTTTACCTTTATGTAAACTGCCTTAATTTCATCAAACACAATCTATTTCTGTATTCTGTGTGTTATTTATAATTAATAAACTTTAATTTTATTTAACTCAATTCAGTCCACATACGAATTCAGCAGTATTTTGTTAAAATATATTTATTCAAATCATACATACATATTATTGAGTATCATGGCAAATTTTTTTGATATTTTAATCGTTTTACAACACATTTATGTATGTTTTTAATTGGAATATCTGCACGTTATCTATCAAATTTATTCTTTCCATAGAATAAAATATGATGGATTTTATATTTATATCCTACTTGCTTTTTAAATTCGTTTAAACGATTACCAGGATATTATAGCTATATAAAAGTGCTGTAAATTTACATTATACGTCAAATGGACACCTATTAACCTTTTATTACACCTACTAATGGATTTTTTAAATGAGTTTTAAGAAAATATTTATTTACACCGGTTTTAATATAATTTCCATTTATTTATATCTTCTTTCAAGATCTAGAATTGTCATAAATATATTCTAAAAGTTTTACTTCTTTGAAAATAATTTGTTATCTTTAAAGATGATTGTTAAATGGATTTCAATTTTATGCGCTTATTCAATAGTAATATTTACATTTACTTATTTAGGATAACTAAGTTTCCAGAAGATATTACATTTAAAAATAAATTATTTTAACTGAGCCCTTAACGCCAGTGAATATTTTTATCGTAAACAACAAAGATTGTCAAGGATAAAAACCTGAAGGCATCGATTGAACCATACCTAATTTTACTAAATGAATCACCATGATTTACGTTTTAATAAGAATATATTCTACACGAAAGAATTTGTATTCGTTTATGACAGAAGCAACAAATTTTAAAATAATTAGGAAATCATTTTTCCCCTAAATTTAAACTACATTTTCATATTACTTCCTTGTACGAAGTAAAAGAAGTATTGTGATCGCGAAAAATCTCAGTTTCCAGATTTCAACGGAAATATCCATTTTGACCACCTCTGAATCTATTTTCAACAGTTTCGGCGTGAAGTCTATACGTACTATATCGCATAACTCAAAACGATTAGCCGTAGAATGTTGAAATGGATTTAGAACTGTTGTAACACCTAGTTGTGCACCTCCTTTTTTGATTGCAATCGACTGGACTAAAAGTGTCCAAAAACACCAAAATTCCCCAAAAATTGGATTTTGGACTTTTACTTAACTGCAGCAATCTCATTGAGAGATTTTCAACGATATATCATAAGTGGTACTTATTTTCATTGGTTCCAGATTTGTAGCCAAATAAAATTTTAATTAATGAAATATTTGGATTTTACAAGGGGAAGGCACATCGGTTCGAATCCGACTTCATTTCCTTTTTTTTAAATTGATATTGATCTATTAATATTATTTACCTCTGATTGTAAAAAAAGTTTTACGGTAAATAATTCAATAATCACAACAAAAAAAAAAAAAAATGAAAAAATACCAGAAGTTATTAATATAAACTTTTATGTACTTTTCATTTTAAAAAAATATGTATATGTAATTTAATAGGCGTGAAAGGAAGTCATGTAGTGACCACATCAGATTTTTTTTTAAATAGATTAATAATATAAAAAATAAACAAATGAAAATAGTACTCTGCTAATAAATCCACCCTTTTTCTATTAAAAAAAAAAAAATTAATAAATTTAGCTTTATTCTTATTATTTTTTAATTGTAGTTGTTTTATTAACGTCTAATTACATTCAATGTGCGTCTTTCATAACGCTAAGTAAACTTATCTCAGCCGCAAAGAAAATAATTTTAACAGCACGTGAGTCCTCAGAATATAATAATAGTAATTCTTATATTAAATGAGACGATGCGAAACTTTGTCTTTATTAGCTACCCGACAAGCAAGTATAATTTACACAAACATTTGTATGACAATAGAAATTAAATTATATGATATTTTCATTCCTTAAAGTACAGAGAAGAAATTATTTTGTTTCAATACTAATTTTTATGAATTAAATACTGTTGATCTACTAAATAATTCTAAACTAAATATTATTAAAAAAAAAAATCAAGAATTTTGCTGTAAATATTTTTTTTAACAGGAAAAATATTACTTAAAATATTATATGTAAAAGCATACTTTTGCATTAAAAGAGGAGATTGTTTTACTTTATAACAAACTGAAACAAACTTAAAAACTGGCCTTTATAAATTCGATTGTTTCGTGTTTAATGAGTGGATTTCTACGTAATATTAAGATTATAACCCCAATCTCCTTTGCTAGAGAACGTCCGCTTAAAATTATTGCATTAAATTGATTACTAATGGCCAAACAAAAGTATTATAGAGTGTTCGCGATTCGACCAGGCTACTGAAAGACTAACAAATAAAAATTTCTTATAAATACAGTTTATTACTGTAAAGTATAGAAAATAAAATAAATAATAGTAATATTATAATAATAACGATGACAAAAACAGATATAACATACAGAAGAGTAATTCAAATAAATTTTTTTGTTTAATAACCGTTAAATAATAAAAACCAAAATACAGTTCAATTTACTAAAAACCTTATAATGACCGCTAGAACCTAATAGTGCATTAACAAGATAACACTGGGTAAGTCTAAAGTTAATATAATTCAGTTTTTGCAAGTACTACTACTTTGTTTGTAAAAGAACTACTACCTTACACTTTATGAATGAATATAATACTGTCACTTTCTTTACTGTTTACCAATAACTCACCGAACAACTTGTGTTCACCCACTGCGCACAAAGGAATGCTCGTGACGTACTCTTCTTGCGTTGTTACCAAACGCATACTGTTATCACTGTCACCGCAACTGCGTCGAACTCGGGCTAGCTGACTATTACTGACTATTATCGCTTGTTATCACGACTGCGCCGAATCCTCACCGAACTACCGACTCTTTCCGCTGGTCCCTGACAGTATTTATATCCCGTGGCGTAATAGTCTTCATCATCCGCGCAAATAACATCATAGATCACCGATTCTCCAACGTTTTCACCCGCCGCTCACATTGAGAATCAAAAATTTTCTAGCGCCCCCAACATTTTTAAACTTACTATCTGTTAAAAATAATAATTGCAAATCCTGTTTTTAAGATGCGCTCTTAAAAACAGCAATTGCAATTATTGTTTTTAAATGTGTCATATCCTATTTCTGAGTTGAAACTTACATTTTCCTTTACATTTTAGTTTTAAATATCAAAAACATAACTTTTGCCTTTTTTTTTTAATCAGCCATCGCCTTCCTAGATCCCCTGAACGCCCCCAATTTTCTGTGGGCCTTTTACCGTCCCCCCCTGAAGGCCTCCAGAGCCCAAATGGGGGCGCTCTCGCTCACTTTGAGAACAAATGGTCTAGATGAATTATTTTCACCCTAAAACGTAAAGATTTGAATAAATCCTAACCCCACTTTTGACATGATCACCATACTTTTCCCTTTAATATAGCTATACTAATTATGTTTGCCGGGAAAGTAAAAATTAATAAATAGTAACTGGTAGAATTTAAAGGTAAACATATTAACATTTTTTCTTAATTTTTTCAGTTAATGGTAACAGAATTCTCTTGCCCCATCACCAGTTTTCCTTGCACTAATTATCTTATCAGGTTATTGTAGATATCTGATCTCCTTACAAGATAGAGTGATTAATTCTATCTTTACAGCAATCGGTGCAAGCTTAAATTTAATGTAATTTAGAAGTTACATGTAATTAAATACATATACGTATCTTATCAAGAGATAAAAATACCTTTTTACGTTGCTCTGTTACTTGCACGTCTATTTATGTAGATAAACTATACAACAAAAGACCTTTTTTTTTGCTAAAAACTAAATAAGAATAAATGATTAATTGAGAAAATTAATGCTAAATTGTTGTTCTATACAAACAAAATTCGTTAAATTCGTATTCGTTAATAAAAGAAGATATGAAATTAGATCCAATATAAATTTCTTTAAAAAATTCTTATTTAGACATGACAGAACGGAAGTTTTCCTCAATAATTCATAAGGGTCTGTAGACCCTTAGGCATCTTAAATGCTATAGCATCTTATGGAGAGAATTTAAGTATTATAAAGCCATTGAAAAATGGAAAATCTATTAACGTAAAGTAAGTTTTACATCTTATTTAGGTTAAAGTAAAATCATAACATGTAACCTAATCGGTGCGCTATTCTTTACCTTCTTGTTGTGCCGTTCTATAGACGAAGATTGGTGACCGTCATGACTAATTTGAATGTTATTCACAGCTGCTGTAAATAATTGGTTGATATACGATTAGAACATTCTCTAAATATAATGCGCAGCCATTATTTGTCGTATTTCACCATGCTTTCCTTTCCTTACAAAATCCCTTGCAGAATTCTATAATGTTGTCCTCTGATTACAACACCAAAGCATTCTAATTTGCGTTCTTTTATGGTTGTTTTATTTATAACAACTACTTTTATTGTTCTATTTATTAATAATAATAATAATATTAATATTATTCCACTTAAGTAAACATATTACAAGTAATAATATTATTGAACTGTTGTAATTGACTGATAAAGCAGGAAACAATTATTAATTTAATACAATAAAATAAGTTCTGTATAGCACGGCCATATATAACATGCAAACAGTTACGAAACAACTAAATCAATAAAGTACAAACAGGTATGAGGAAGCAGTTGAAGAGAAGGAATTGAAAGAGATGGATGGTCGAATGTAGAAGAGGAAAATAACGCGTCACGCAGATCATAAACTTGGAAGAGCTTTGAACAAAAAGGACTGGAAATGGCTACCGAAAAAGCAAAGATTTATCTTAAATTTCAACGCAAGCTGATAAGGTACTAACTGTTCATAGAAAAATTATAAACTAATATTTATTTTAAGATTTTTAAATAAAGTTTTATATTTTTAAAGTAATTTTTAAAAAAGAGGAAAGGTTTTTAATTGAATTTTTATGTAAAATTAGCAGAGAAAAAAAAATAGTGCAATAACAGTTACTTTTTTCGATAGATGAATAATATTGAGAATTACCTTATAACAGTATGAATCTGAATCAAATCAGTGAAACAGTGTGAATAAAAACATATGCACGGAAGGAAATTTCATAATAATTTTCTTATCCTAGGATTTTGATCATTGTGGAATTATTACTAAGCAAGGCGATTTTTTATTTTATTTTGTTATTTTTTTAATGTATACGTTGCAATTTGTTCAACTCTCCTTTTCCTGTTTAGCCTCCGGAAACACCGTAAGGTATTATTTCAGAAGATGGATGAGGATCAGTGGCGGTTCGTGGCTAAAATTAGTGGGGTTGCTGTTCTAGAAAATCTTTTTCTCGGCCTTTTCAAGGTCGTAGTTAAAGTTTTCTGTAAAGTGAAAGAACCGGAAAAAATGAATCATATAGAATAACTGGAAGAAAGATAATAGTCTAATTCTACAATTTAACACATTCAAGAATATGGTACACGGTTTTTAGGCACATTGTGCTTAAAATCCGTATTCGGTTGTATCGAAGATTTTTTTACATTTTAAAAGTGAAGATGACTGAAGAAGACATACCCGTCTTCTTCAGACGTGTCTCTGCATGAGAGGATTCGTCGGGCCGCTTAAGGGAAATGGACAAATCGGCAGCTGAGGCTTGAGGGTCCTACAAGGTCGCCTCTGTCGAAGAGGCTGTCGGGACTCCACTGAACTCGAGTAGAAGAAGGCAACCACGATGTGGATGAGTGTGTATGAGTATATGGGTGTGCAAGTGGTGAGTGGAGCAACTAAAGTTCTGGGTAGTGTGTTGCCTTCTTGCCGGGGTTGGGGATCATTGTGGTTTCCCTTCTGTGCGGCTTGGCTTCCCCTCTCCTGACGTCTGGTGACGCAGCAGGGTGGCATGTTCCAAGTGACGCGGAAAGGTTGGTATCGGGCATGTCGCTGATAGGAGGAGGGTTTTTATAAACCATAAACAAGTTTTATCGGGTCGATCAAGCCAGGACCGACTCCTACTACGTAAAACCCTTTTTGGCCTCCTTCTACGCAAACCCCCCCCCAAAAAAAAAAACTTTTTTTCTTTAATTTATCAATATTTTGTAACATTTTCCATTGGCCGACCTATACTACTTCAGTTACACATGATACCGCTATTTTTTTTTAAAATACCAATGGATTAGGTTTCCCTCAAGTGATTGAATGTAGCCGAAGTTATATCGGTATTTACGCAGTAAATAAATCGATTAGTTGGCGATATCAAAATTCTACTTTAAACACTTTTGGGAGAGATTTACTATCAAAAACGATTTTTGGGTAATCTATTAAAATTAAAAATACTACTGACTCAATGAAAAATATACAAGGTTTTAACGATTTTCAAATTTCATTTTACGTTTAGTTTTCAATTGAAAAAAAAGTGACAAATAAAATATCACCACCTAATAACCATTAAAAGTTGCTTTGACGTTTGTAATATATTCCTTTTCATTGCATTGATAGAAATTGATTATTTGTAAGAAATATTGCATAATGAAATGAGTACATTTTAATGATGACGTGAAAATACCATTTAAATATGTCAGAATTATAAAAAAATTATTCATAACTACAGTTTGGTATTTAACCATCAATTTGCTAAATGTATAATTTCTGTTAGGATATATTTCATACTTCTAGGACATTCAACATAGTGTAACATAATTTAAGCAAAACAATGAATTAATTTGCATGATCAAGTCACATGTTTCACAAGTATGGAAAGCTCAATTAAACTTAATGCAATAATTTTCTGGTTAACCAAGAAATCTTAGAGAAAATAATTCAGTCATACAACTCGTTTAATACATTTTTAAGTTTTATAAAATTCCGTGATTATTTAGATTAATTTAGTCTATAATTTTTACTTTCCTGGCATCATAGCTCTAGACGTTCATTTCTCGACGTTTCATGACTCAGGGACTCCAAAGAACAAACAAAAAAAAAACTGGGAGTTAATATCGTACGTACGGATGAAATTTGTTCACAGATACGTGTATATGGGGAAATTTGTAAGTAAGGTAAAGTAAAGTAAAGTTTGGGATCAATATCCCCAAAGGGTGGGATAGATAGTTTTTTGAAGTCAATTTTCTCAAAAATTTTCAAATATAACCACTTTATATTAAGCTCAGTACAATCTAATCTAATGCGTACAATCTAATCTTAGAATTTTTTTTTTGTAAGTTGCCACAAAATTCCCCTTCTCCAAAAATCAAAAAAATCTGTCTTTTATAAATTGCATTATTCTAACCGAATTTTTTTTAATGTCTTCCGGGGCATCATAGTAGTGCAAGTTTACCCATAAAAACACTTTGGGAAATACTTGAGGGGGAGCCGATCAAAGTTTAAAAATATCGATTCTTCAAATTTTTAAAAATTCTTTTTGGTTTATTTTTATGTATCGTTATTTTTCAACTATATAAGAAGAAAAAAATCAATGCTAGGAAAATATTATCGCTTTGTCAGCTTTTTTTGTTTAAATATTTCCTTCTTTTGTACCATGACGATAGTAGTCAAGTCGACTACCGCGAGGATTTTCATAATCCGCTACCAATATTTTATTGACACCTGCTCGAAATAATAATTCTCTATATAATCAAACGACTGAATTACGTTTTTTTTTTAAAAAAAACGCCAAACTCTGTCAGAGCCGCCATTTCCAAGAACTTTTCTGTATAATATGAAGTCTGAAATTACAAGTTGAGATGGTTATTACATAAAAATCTCCCTTCTTCTGTAAGTATCTTGTTCCCGTTCAATCGGAATTTTAATTTTAACAGTTATGGGAGGTTCCAGTTTGAAATGCTGAAGCGGAAATATACTCGTTTATCAATCACAGAGGCATAGATCCATACAGAATTCTATCATTCATAATTAATATTTTTTGAATCCTGTTAAAATATATTTTTAAATTTTCAGATATAAGAATATTCTACTTATCTGCAATCTAACGTAACCTTATGTGAGTAATTTACATTAAATGTTCTGCATAGGAATATTAATATATAATTTTTGAGGAGCTTCGACGGAA
Source organism: Lycorma delicatula (assembly GCF_047948215.1). Taxonomy (NCBI): domain Eukaryota; kingdom Metazoa; phylum Arthropoda; class Insecta; order Hemiptera; family Fulgoridae; genus Lycorma; species Lycorma delicatula. The sequence continues at coordinate 104,650,036 of NC_134460.1, read as the reverse complement.
GCCTCTCAACATGAAATTGTATGCCATCATATTTACTTATGGTTTCTGTAACAGTGTAACCGATTGTCAATATTATTTTGAAACAAAAAACTTATCTGTAATATAAGATTGCAAAATAGAAAATTCATGTTCAAGGAAATGCGAAAGGTTGCAATTTGAAAAATATACTAAGAAATAAAAGGAATAATAATTACTTTCAGGTAATGATTAAAAAATAAACAGAAAAGATAAACTGGTATCAATGAAAGACGGGGAAAGTCGATGAAGAAAAACAAATTAGGTCAAATAATTTTGAAATTTTGTACCTACTGAAGAGACTGGCTACCAAGATTGGCTAAGTCATGAATCGATTTAATATTCTTCTAACCGATTCAATATACGAAAGGGATAAAGAGTAGAAGGGAAATTAATAAAAAAAGGTAAAGACTTAGGAAAGAAAGCTAAAGAAAAATATCAATATTGATATTTTTATATCAATATAGAAGGGGATGATTTAAGAACATCAAAGATGAATAGGGTTTTCAAAAAGTAAATTAAAAAGATAATAATAATTAAGTACTCTATTTTCGTGTGATCCAGAACTTTTGTGTGCTCAATCTACAGTCTGATATCTATATACGGTGATTCTCTCTCTCTCTCTCTCCCACTCTCACTCTCTCTCTCTCTCTTGTAATTCATATACAAATCTCTAGACACTGCAATATGTCGTTTTTTTTTAAATTAACATCCATTACGTTAACATTCGAACAGAAAAACGACTAATTTTTCTGTAATTTTGTAAAACTTTTATCTTGCTGCAACAACCATATAAAACGATTTATATTCCAGATTAAAATACACATACAAACACTTTATATTCTCACGCATAAGCTTGAAGCTTATGCGACGAAAAAAATAAATATTTTACGGAAATTTAAAAAAGTATTTATAAATTTCAGATTTATAATTTTTCAAAATAGGTATCAAACCTACCAAATAAAATGAATATTGAAGTTTATAAGCAATTTAGGCCGGTTTAATCTTTAAAATTAAATAAACTCATATCAATGCACTTAGCAATTTGTTTTCAGTGATCAGAAAGTCGGTAAATGAGATCCCTTCCGTAAAGTGCTATTGTCTGAAAGTTCTCTTGAAAGATCCATACACAAGGTTATTGGTTTGGTTGGCATTTTTCCCGCCACCAGCTCATTCGGTTGCCCTAAAACATAAGACCGAATGTCTGTGCCACAAACGACTACTGAGCTCGAAACAATTTAGCGATCAGTGTCCTAACTAGCTCCTAGATCTAACCTATTTGCGTGAGCGGACCAAGCGTGGTGCCATACACCACTTGCTTGCGAACCCCGTCAACTACTAAAACATATATGACACTCAATAAATTTATAAATTTACATCGTCAAGACAGCAATTCGCTGCCACGCTTAGGTCGCTGAATGCCAGCAAGTACTTGTCCACCAATATTAAAGCGCTAGGAGTCTTAATTGGCTGGTGGTCAGCCACAACTCTCGGGTAGTTTTCTACAGCAGCAAGATAGGAGTATTTTCCCTTAAGTAAACTACTGATGCCAGCCTCCGTGGCGCGAGTGGCCTTTCATCCGGAGGTCCCGGGTTCGAATCCTGATCCGGCATGGCATTTTCACACACGCTACAAATCATTCATCTCATCCTCTGAAGCAATGCCTAACGGTGAACCCCGGAGGTTAAACAAAGAAAAAACTACTTATGTCGGTTGAACGAAGTAACGGCATCAAGGAACGCCCACAAGGTCCGACATTGCGGCTCTCGCCACATTGACTCGCCGCTTATAAGTGGCCAATTTTCCCCTTACCTCTAATTTCGTGGGTAGCCTAAATTCTGCTCTCCCAAAGTGCTTGGCAGTCGAACATCATATGTTCGTTCGACCGGACTTCCCCGCAGATGCACAGCTCATCAGCTGCCAGGCGGAACCGAAGAAAATATTGCTTCACGTTCGCGTGGATGATGAGCACTTGGGCACCCGTTGCCCTTAAAAACTATACAAGTCTTGTATAAATCTATACAAAGACCTACCCTTAGTCGTGGCGTGCCATTTTTGCTGCCATGTTTACATCGCGAGGCTATAATGCCTCCTCCGCAGGCGGGAAATGGACAACTGTTCAAAATTTATAACCGGTGCATTGCGATCACCGTTCCGCTCCGACGCAGGCCCGGCTCGAAACCGCATCCCAAATACCTCGGTCCTTCTACCTCTTCACAACTTCCACATGGCTGTTGTTTTAAAAACACCAGTGCACACAATTAAGGCTCTGCGCTGGGCACTCATTAAATTTTGAATAACTGCTCGATTTCTGTCCAACCTATGCGTCCAAACGAACGCAGCATAAGAGGTCACACACTTTCGAAGGTAATATACAGAAGGTTACATGTAAACAAATAAAAACCATTAATTAATTAATTTTTATTAAACTATAAAGACTAAAAAATTATACACATATATACTCGTCATCGCACATATCAATTGTCACACACACACATATATATATATATATATATTTAAACTCGTCATCGCAAAATTAGCTGCCTTTTGAAGTCGAGAGTTCTAAGAACATTCGAGTCCTTGTAAGGACAGTTGTTTTTATATGGATTTGAACGCTAGACTGTAAATACCGGTGTTCTTTGGTAGTTAGGTTTCAATTAACCACACATCTCAGGAGTGGTTGACCTGAGTTCATTCCAGATTACAAGTTTACCGATACATTTACACTTGCAGTACATCTGCAGTTACGTTCAGTCTGAAAAACCGGTCTGAATTGTATTTACCTATACACACATACACACACACACACACACACACACACACACACACACACACACACACACACACACACACACACATATATATATATATATATATATATATATATATATATATATATATCCAGCAGTAGTTGGAAAACTTGTTGAAGAAATATATATATACAGAATGTTCACGAATTTTTCTGAACGCTTGTTACATACAAGCGTTCAGAAAAAGTCCTACTTGTGAAAATAAAGAATAAAGTTCATAAAAGCATACGTTCAGAAACGCTTCGTTAGCGACTGTCGGCTGGTAAAATATTCGCCTTGATTTTTGCGCCTTTGATAAAATTAAGGCAGACTGTAATTCTTGTGATCCAAACTAAGGGATAAATTTAGCTGTTTCGTTTGAAATAAAACCTGAATATAAACTGAAAAAAGTAGATCCTAGAACTGTATTTTCAGTAGTTTTTGGGAAATCTGAAGTGAAGGATAAAATTATTTGGGTCAAAACACACACGATTTTATTTTTCGCTTAAATTAAATTATATGGATAATAAACACATGAACGTTTAATCAAAACTTAATTATGCGTGTTTGATTCCACAAGTTTGATTCTAAGCAAAATAGTATCAATAAACCCACCGAAAAACGTAAATACAAACGTAAGATATTTGAAACTTATTAAAAACAAAACATAAAATAATTAGGAAGTTTTTATATGTATATAAAGTAATATTAATGTTATATAATATATAGTAATAATAATTTAATAATAATAACAATAGAGTATTAATATTAGCAGTTAAATTTTTATGTATTTTTAGAAATAGCAACGATATCATTAGCACTCGGGAGAATATGAATTTTAGTTTCTAGAAACTGCGGATTAAATTTTACAAATTTATTATTTATTTTCACATGTTCGTTTTTAAGTCACAAAAACCAAGTGGCATATGGCCCTGTTTAATTTCTAACATTAACCAGAAAGAGAAGTGTTCGATGCACGGGTTCAACAATAGAAGAACAGGTTTTACGAAACAAAACTGAACTATATGATTTTTTTAATTTTATCTTTATAAGAAAAACTTACAAAATATATGTGTGCTTAGACAGTAAAATTATTAGCATATTTTGTGCTTTTTGGAAATTAATTAAAAAAATATTCATATATTAGCCCGGTGAAAATTGGTAGTGTATGAAAAGATGTCATGTCTAACAGGGATCGAAAATTAAAACAATAACGAATTTCGAAGAATAAATAAATACACATGTAACATGGAGAATATATATTAGGGAAAGTATAAATTAAGCAATTTTTAAACTTTATATATACCCGTATCAATCCCTTCGAAATTATTGGAGTTTATAATAAAAGTAAGAAATTACATGAACACCCAGAAATTTATACTTGCAACTTTAAATTCTGTTTAGTTTTTACTAAAGAATCGCGAGGGGAAGGACGGCGATTAAATCGTTTTAATATATTAATTTGACTAGAAATATGGATAAGTCAAAAGGTATTAGAATATTCTTTTAATATTTTTTTCCAATGACTAAGAGAAAATTACATTGTATCTTTGATAAGAAAATTGTCGACATTAGAACAAATAAATGTTTAATATTTATATTTTTTAACGATAAAAAATAAATTTTTAATTTAAATTTCTATGATTACTGAATTTCAAAATCTGCTTATTTTATTTTGGACCACCAATTTAAATAATAACACAAAACTAACGATAATTATTTTTTGTTATTGCGAGCCATTTGTAAACGTGCGTTTTAATATCTTAAATATCAATTTTTTTTTAAAAACATTTTCCCCTTTTAACAATCTTAAAAACTGAGAAAATATTGAGGATATATGCATTAATTACATTTTACACTTAAATTACACTTTCATTATTTATCTAAATAAAAAAATATAAAATACAATAATTTAAAAATAAAATCAAAAGTTATAAATAATTTTAATCTAGTATTATTTAATATTATTAGATGTATTAATAAAGAAAAATCCTACCCTGCTTTACAATAATGAAAGTCAAAGAATCAAGTAGGTAATGAGTTGATGGCTGAAACGAGCAGAAAGTCTACGAGCGACTTCTGTTTTAGTTTCATCCACTTTTGTCATTCTAGCAGTAAATGTAGCAAGCGGATTCGCTGTGACGTACATAAGAACAGAGCGAGTGAGTGGTTAGTTTAGAACCGGGACAGTAAAAGAACATCGGAGTTTCAGGCTTCAATCAGTTATATGACCTTCCTATGATCTGTGCAACTCACAACCCGAGTAACCTAAGTACTAAAAGGGATAGAATGTTCCTTTTAAAACACGCACGCACAATACCGCTTCTCTTCTCTATTTAACTACACTTTCTGTCTTCTTTTACTCTCCTTAGCTGCTACTGTTAATGAAATTCGATCTCATTCGATCTCCACCCGCACCCGACCCTGTATTCCATTTCTGAGTACTGTACCACCTGACTTCTAAACATTAGCAAGCAACGAACTCGGTCGAGCTAAAAAGGGTGAGATCGAGGGAGGTACAGAGACGACAGGATAAAGAAAAGGGAGTGTTTGATCTTCTAACTATTGATAGCCACTGACTGTGAACTGAACGATGACTCAAAGTCATTCGTTTCAAAGAGAAGCTAGTTGGTTTCATTATATTCAGTTAAATTAAATTATCTTCATAACCGACCTGAGAAATTACCTTATCAACTATATGGTTTTATTTATCTTTATTTTTACATAGGCTTATATTTATATATGCATTAACAAATTATTATTTTATACATTAACCGCGAAAAGAAGATTAACCTCGTCCCCCCATTATCGTGTAGCCTACATTATCATTACTAGGTTGCCAAAGTAATCCGTTGAGAATTTATTAAATAAGGATGATTTTTTAGAAGAAAAAAATTAATTTACGAGAGGTTATCTTAGAGATAATTCTATATTCTAACTTTATCTTGAAGTAATTAAATTTTACTTCCGGTCATTACTTTAAAAAAGAGTAAGGACCGTTTCATTGTAAAAAAAATTATTCTAAAAACTCAAATATGCTTTATTCCTCTTAAACTACATACTTTATACTACTTCACTACATAATTGCCAAATGAATTAAGATATTTATTGGAGCGATACACCAAGTTCAATACACCGTTGTATTTTTTTGCCCTCAATCCAATTAGCCACTGATTAACAGAATTTTTAAGTTCATCGTATCACGCGAATTGGTTACCACTCAAAAGTTCTTTCAGATTCTCAAACAAATAATAATCAGAAAATTAATCTTTTTACGGTGAAAATAAATTTCAACATAACGATGTTACGTTAAAAATACGTAACACAAAAAACTAGTGCGTTATTTTGCGTACAAAGAAGTTCCCTTTTGGACTTTTTGAAAGTATAAATCAATAAAAATATATTTTTCACGTATTAAATTAATTATATATATATATATAATATTAAGTGAGTTGTATAAATATTGAATAACAAATGTATTTGTACTGGTTAAAAATATTGCTTTCATGACTTTCGGATAAAATAATGTTGATAATTCTTTCTTTTGTTTGTTGGAAACGAATTCTAATCTGGATGGTTGTCAGGCTCTGTGTCTGATAAAACGTAGAGTTTCTTAATGGTATAAGATATGTTAACAACATTCAGGGCGGTACCTATCTTAACGGTCAAAATTAGTCGTGTTCCAATTGATAACTTTTATTCTCACCTTATGATTGGTTAAAAACCAATGATTGTGACTGGCTTGACTTTACTTTTTTTATACCATCTTTAAACTTACAAGGGACGACCGGCATTCGCCTAATAGATGTTACTTAAGTCGTACCTGTGAGCCGTGGCGGCGAATAAACCTACCCTAGTTTAGGGCTCTTACTTGGCCCCCCGTCGGGGTCCCTCCTGGCTCATCAGAACACCCTGACCTTCCGCTTCGGGAAGGCGAAGGTGTCCCTTCCCAAGAGGACTGCCCTTCCCGTGCCTATACCTACTTAGAGTCCGAGTATGCACCCCACGCATACCTTGGGGTCCTCATTGCGTCATCAGCACGCCAAGCCACGCTTTTTGTGGTTTGGGCTCTGGCGCCCTCAACAATGAGGCTGCCCTCTGACCCTACACGGTTCCACGTTTCGCACTCGAGTGCCCTTATCTTTTTCACCCTTTTTTTTCACCTAATATCAAATTATCAGCATTTCCGCTATAGCCAAAACACCATCCTAGCAGGAGGCGGCGTCTGACTACCATACAAATAAAGAAAAATGGCACCTCTGCCAAATAACACAAACATATACAACTCAGAACAAAAAACACAATATTAAAATACTAGTGCACTATCAAAAACAAATTACAACTTTTATCATTCACTTCTTATCAATACAACAATTCGGTTTTAGGTGTTATGTCACCAACGTAAACACCCATGCGGGCTCCTCAGCCTGACACATATGCATCAAGACCCGTTTGAAAGATTACATCCAGTGGCACAAACAAAACGGGTTATATTTTAATATATAAATATAATAAAATAAAATACAATACAATAAACGTACACCTATAACGTACACGTATAAACACCTATCACAAGAATAAATTATACATTCCAAAAGTCACCTACCAACGATGTAATAACTCAATTGTGGGGGGGGATGTCATTTCCCCAATGCATACGCAAGTGCAAGCTCCTCAGCCTGAATAATTACACTAGGATCTACGCAACAAAACAAGAGATGAACATTAAATAAAAAATATAAATACTACTTCAATTTCCTTTACCTTACATTAAATTTTTCGCAGATTTAGGGCGAAGCCCTTTTTACTGCCTTGTACGAAGTAAAGGAAGCATTGTTATCGCACAAATTTCGGTTTTCAAATTTAAACGGAAATATACATTTTGACCATCCCTGAATCCACATTGACTAGTTTCGCCATGACGTCATATGTATCTCACATAACTCAAAAACGATTACCCGTAGAGTGTTGAAAATTTGGGATTTAAGACTGTTGTAACATCTAGTTTATCACCTCCCTGGACTTTTGGTCCAGGGAGGTTGATTGCAATCGACTGGACCAAAAGTGTCCAAAAAATCCCAAAATCCAATAAATTTGGATTTTGTTCTTTTTCTTAACTGCAGTAATAAGCCCTCGTTGAGAGCTTTTCAAGATATATATTATTTGTAATATTTATATATACGCGTATATATATATATATATATATATATATATATATATATATATTATTTGTATTAATTCCAGAGTTATGGCCAAATAAAGTTTTAATTGATGAAATATTTGGATATTACTAGGTGAAGTCACATCGGTTCGAATCAGACTTCGGTTCGAATCTCCTTTTTTTAACTTTTTCTTTTTTTAATTTAAATATATTGATTTATCAATATCTGATTGTAAAAAAAATTTCAAGTACTTTTCAACAAGCTTTCATAAAACATTGTATAAATGCGATTTGATTTTTTCAGTTTTTTCTTGTTTTTCAATTAAAGTAAACAAATCCGATAAAGTAGAAAAATTTAATTTAATTTATGTGACATACAAAAGAATAAGCAACAAGAACCTTTAAATCTCTCTGAATTATACAAAATAATCTAAATAGGCGTTCAAGAAAGTCGTGATATTTCGCGAATTACGAGATAGGCAAATCCCGCCGTATCTAAGGAGAATCATACAGAAGTATTTCGGAGAAAGATACGCGATCGGAAATTCTGGAGGGAGAAGAAAGGTTCTCTGGCGAAAGGGGTGCCCCTCAGGGTCAGTCTTTGGTCCAGTTTTGTGGAACATAACATTCGATGGAGTATTATTACGACAGGAGTATCCGAAGGGGATCACACCAGTGGCGTTTGCAGACGACCTGGCCAATATGTTAGTCAGTAAATCCGAAGAAAAGCTGATGGCTGTGGGTGAGGAGGCGGTGGACTTGGTGAGGGGATGGCTGACCACTGATGGACTGATGATGGCAGATGATAAAATAAAGGTAATTGTCATTACTGGGCGCAGGAAATTGATTCCTCTTCGATTCCCTTACTTTAAAGTCAGAATACCACCTGCAGAGTGCATCTTCCTTCACCAAACCTCCTTCTAAAATTACGTTACACAGTTTTTCCTGTTTAGCCTCCGGGAATCACCGTCAGGTATTACTTCAGAGGATGATATGTATGAGTGTAAGTGAAGTGTAGTCTTGTACAGTCTCAGGTCGACCATTCCTGAGAAGTGTGGTTAATTGGAACTCAACCACCAAATAACACCGGTACCCACGATCTAGTATTCAAGTCCGTATAAAAGTAACTGCCTTTACTAGGATTTGAACTGGGAACTCTTGACTTCGAAGTCAGTTATAACAAACTGGCAGACGTAAAAATCCAGCACACAGAAAGCTTTACTGTTTTCGTTGGCAGGCTTTTCCTCTTCTAGTGACCTAGCGAAGGAATCAGTAACTACATGACAGAATAACAATTACTGAAAACGTTTGAGTTTTTCTTTCCAGTGATGTATTTAAGATATGTATTTATTCATGTATTTGAATGTTATTATACGTGAGTTATTCAAGTTTTTAATCGGAAAGGTCATTTTTAATAACTCTATAATTATCGCAGATCCTCTTAAACATCAAGAAAAAATATTATAGAAAGATTATCCGATTAAGAAAAAAGTTAAAAACTAATTAAATATGAATAAATAATTAATTAACATAAAAAATGAAAAATGAATTTAAAGTAAAAGAAATTGTTTTACTGAAATGTGAAAAAACGACAAATTACAGAAATTTCTTATAGATAAGTATAAATATAAAACTAAAAGTAGTAAAGATATTTTACAACTACTTTTCTACTACTATTACTACTAAGTTATCATGGTTTATAGTTTTAAACAAATTTTCTAACTTGAATTTTCTCTTATTATACTGAATGTAAAAAGGTTGTACTCTGAAAACATCTAAAAACCAATGCAACACTATTAATGTAAGCACAGGTCCAAAAAAGTTTATTCTTTCCACCTTTTCCTATTTGCTAAATAAAAGTAATCAAATCTCAAGTTCGAACTGAAATATTATAAAATCTGGAATGCATAACAAACCTTTAGGTAGCAGATAAATATTTAAAAACATAGCAAACGTCATTTTTATATCTACGAAAAAAAAACAATAAACTGTTATTGAACAGAAAAAATATTAGTTTTATTAGGCGGATTTAAAATAATGTATTACTTTACTCACTTTTCGATCAAATCTGTGCGTATTGATGTACGTAAGTATTTATGTGTGTGTGTCCACGCGCGTGTGAGTGCGTCCTCTTTTACTAAATTCGTAGAATAATAATTAAAATGTAATTAAATGTCATTAAATTTGTTTTAACACGACAGAGTATACAGCTAACGTAATATGTTTCGTTTTACAGTAAGGTCTACACATTTGTTAAATCAGTGAGCTAAAATTAAGTTAATTAATTTTCCGTTGTAATTAATTATAACACAGGAATAATGAACTGTTATAAAATGTTAAGTCAAATGAATAATTGTCACATTAAATGTTTAAATGTATTTAAATATTAATGTATACCTAATTCGAAACCAAATAACGAAATTTTCAAGCACGTGCTTATTGATAGGAAATAGTCGTCAAAGTCGATCTATCAAGCATATTTTTTATCTAACATACTGTTCACACATTTTTTTCTTAATCCATCAACTTTTAAATCACAATTACATTCTGATATAGCAACACATTTTTATCTGATAAGGTAAAACAGATCACTAAGTAAATTACATAATTTTTACGTGCATCAACATTTTTAGACTGAATGATAAATCTAAGGTATCAATTTGCATGTCTTTCCATAACTCTTCCTCCAATATCTTTTTTCTACCTGATTCACTGCTTTTATTATACTCTATCCATCCATGTTCCCTGGATAAGCCTGCTGGTTTTTTATTCTTTGCGCATATTAATATTATTTTCACAATTCTTCCATTTCAGTATATCAAAAACAATCCAATATTCACCACTCCATCTACCTATTTGTACTTTTTTACTTTAGCCTTCTTTCTTATCTCATTTTTCCTGTTTCAATCCGCTTTTTTCCTACTAATCTTTTTACTTGCTTCATTTTCGCCTGTAGGAATTTTCTTTTTATCTACATCCAGAGATTCTTCCATATAATATATCAGTACTGGTATGAAATATATTTTATAAAACTTTCCTAGAAATTTTTAGAGGCCTTCTCTTCTTATTTGAAATTAATCAGTATCTTCGAGTTCAAAAATATTTTTCTATGTAATAAAAAATATTTACGTGTAATTTTTAATTTTCTTATTTAGTTCTATTTTATCATTATTCTATTCCTAAATACTGTAAATATATCAGTTCAATCGTAGTTTTTTCATATACATTTTTGTTTGCTTTTTCCTCTATGGTCATAACAAAATATTTTTTCCCTCAGTTATCGTCATATTTCATTCCTCAAATTTCTTTTCTAGTATGTTGATAAGTAATCAGAACATATAAACTATTTACTTTTTTACACGTGTAAAAAAGTAAACAATTCTAGGGTCTGCCTGGACTAATTGTATTTTATATCAAACAACTCCTCAATACAATCTCTCAACTACCATTTTTGTCTTAATTTTTAATTAACTATTCATTCTGGAATGGTGATCTATAGATGTAAAAGTTAGAAGTACATGACACGAACAAGAGATACATTTGCTTACTGCCCACTTATAAAGAAAGATTCAAAAATAATTGTTTTTTTTTTTTTAAGTATCTAATTTGGTGCCTAATTACAGCTATTTTTTTTTTACTTCCTTGTATGAAGTAAAGGAAGATTGCGATCGCGAAAAATTTCGGTTTTCAGATTTCAACAGAAATATCTTTTTTGAACATCCCTGAATCTATTTTGACTAGTTTTGGCGTGACGTCTGTACGTACATACGTATGTATCTTGCATAACTCAAAAACGCTATAGGATGATAAAATTTTGGATTTAGGACTGTTGTAATAGTTGTGCATCTCCCTTTTAATGCAACTAAAAGTACCCTAAAAAGCCCAAACTCCAAAAACATTTGGATTTTTTTACTTTTTCTTAACTGCAATAATAAGCCCTCATTGAGACCTTTTCAATGACGCATAAGTGGTATTTATTTTCATTGGTTCCAGAGTTATAGCCAAATGAAATTTTAATTAATGAAATATTTTAATGTTAGAACGGGAAAGCACATCGGTTCGAATCACACTTCATCTCCTTTTTTTTAATTTAAATATGTTAATTTATTAATAATTATTAACCTTTGATGGTAAAAAAAAAATTTACGATAAATAATAATTCAATAACAATAAAAAACAAATATGAAAATATATCATAAGTTATTAATAAAATAAAATTTTATGTATTTTTAATTTTTAAAAAATGTGTATATATAATTTAATAGGGGTACAAGGAAGTCACGTGATGCCCACATCAGATGTTTAATTGTAAGAAATAAACTTCTTAGTATGTGAAAAATGCTAAACTTATATGGATTCAAACTCGGAATCCTAAGATGAATGGCAGAGACGTCACCGCCTCCATATATTATTGAATATACACTAATTTACCCAGTAAAGTTTTATGTGAGTGCAGATTCAGGGTATCTGCACTCACATAAAATATCCGGAGGTCTCGGGTTCGAATCCCAGTCAGGCATAATATTTTCACACGCTACATTGTCATCCATCTCATCCTCTGAATACCTAACGGTGGTCCAGGAGGTTAAAAAAAAAAAAACAAATAACTTGATAAATGGAACTGATAAATCGGTATTGTAAAACATAGTCCAAAATAACGTCAGAATTGTCCTATAGAAACTTTTGAAACCATTCACAATCTTGAATTCAATTTTCATGGTCTATAACCAGTAACTATTGAATCGCTTTCATTTGATAGGGGATGATACTGAGCTTCTTATGAACTCTACCTTGTGTGCATTGTCAAACCATTTTTTTTTTTTTGTTAGGCCAACTTTTCGCATGAACTTGAGAGACTATGTTGCAAATCAGCTATCTTGCAATTTTTCTTCGTCGAGTACTGATGTTCTACCACTTCACTCATACCGATCCAGTCTCCCTAAATTTCTCTATTAACGCTATTACACTATCGATTAGTAACCGATGTACTTGCAAATCTAGCGGAAAATTAGTCTTTCACTTTTGTGTGTACTCACCATGTTCACGGTAAACGTATTCGACGAAAAATATTCGCTGTTTAAAATTAACAGCATCTGACCCCATACGTAAAGAAAGACACGGTCTCAATCGTTCACAGGCGACAAAAACACAATGATCAACAAAGAACTAGGTATACCTTCTCGTTTCAAGGTTATCAGCCCCACTAATTTGCAGAAGCATACTGCATGCAACACAGGATTAAATATCTCTGCAGAAAACACCACTGGCTGATTACCGAATTTAATCTCTCAGCGTATAATTGTGTTTATATGGGTGAATAGTTACTTTTCAAAAACATTGCAATATTAAACCCAACTGTAATTTATGAAAATTTTCTTATCTGAATCAACAATACTACCCATTCCAAGACCGGTTAATTAAAAAAATTGTGAAACAATTTTGTTTCCTGTTGTCTTCTTCATTAAGCTAAAATTTTGCTCGTCAAAAAGCCATGTCAACCGAAATTCATGCGATATTTAATTCTGAAATTGACGCTTTTCTTTGTTTATCACAGTTACTAGCTGAAAAATGATCATCATTACATTCAAAATATCTCTAAATAATGGCACAGATGTAATAAGGATTTGTAGGACACTGAATAAACCTATAAATTAATGTATCTCTTTTGTGAGACATAACATTATACTCTACCTTAACTGAAAATTTAAAGTATTTACTTATTAATAACAATAATTACACCAAATTGATGCTGATGAGTGACAAATGATTATCTGTACTCATGAAATTTCTCGTTCTTGCTGCATTATTTAAAAAATATACATATTTTTCGTTGTGTAGCAATTTAAATGAATTCTGATTACAGAGTTCGTTAGAACTTCGTCGGTAAGAGGCGACGAAGTCAACGAACTACGTTTACAGTTCTAAACATGACCTATCCTAACAGTGAAATGAAAACTGGAAAAAATAAGCTTGAAAATATTATATTTCAGTTTAATTTGATTAATAATAAAGAATACTTTCAAAAAATACCTCAAATTTTGTTAGACAACTTTTTTCCATTTGATGAACCGTGGGATTCGAATATGTCATTTTTTTCATTTTTTAATAAACCTTTACAAATCGTGCCTCTATACCTTTACAAATACTGCTATCTAGCAGTACCTGATAGTACTAGGTAGCGTTCAAAAAATTGATAATGTACTTATAATAATCAAATTTAAAAGAAAATATACTACAGCTTGTTTTAATAGTAAATGCTTTTATGTAAATGAATGTACTGAAGATGAAACAATTTTTTTTAATTCCCATCACTTCTTTAAAAAAAAAAAATTATTAGTTTACAAGAGATTGTACTAGTAATTTTATTCTAATCTATATTTCCTTAATATAATTATTACCAAATTTTAATTTAAAAACCTAAAAGTTCTAAAAAGACTTCTATTTCATTAAGAACTTGAGTAAAAACAGCCACACAAATTTATTTTCATAACTTGCTGTAAGAAGCGTGCAATCAAAGTACTGGGTTACTTTTATTAAACACTTCGTAGTTAATGTACTATAAACTACGCTTGTTATCAACTTAAAGATAATAATAATGTTAGTAAAAGTGATGGATTTGGGGAAGAAAATGAATAAGGAAGATGGAAAATTATGTAAAAGGAGAGCGAGTGAGTGAGAGAGACCAAGTGAAGAAATTAGACAAGGAATCTTAAGCTAATGAAATCAGTATAATTGCCCAGTCGGCCAAACTTTGCACTTCCTTCACTCTGGTAACTCTATCCATACAGACTGATGAGGTCCAGCCCACACCTTCCCTTTATTCAATTTCATCGTAACTAAATAATACAAAGGACCCTAATTTGCAATCCTGCAGCTATCCTCAACACTACCTAACTTTGACGTTGTCCTGCACCCCTTTAAAACAGCCACAAACACCAACGACTAACTCGGTGTAACAAATCTACTTGCATTGTTTCAACAATCGAATTTTGAATTTGCTAATAAACTTTGTCTATAATTATGTGAATTTTATTAAACAAATAACTAATCAATAAATTTTATGAGAATTTTTTTTCTTTTTGCTTTCATTAAATTTCACTAAACGTACTGTAAATTACGTATAATAAATGTATTAAATATGATTATATAGGCGGTGAATTTACAAAAAAACAATCAAATTAAACTTGTTATTAATAGAAAAAGAAAGATTTACTTCACTATCAAAGGATTTTTCGACGACATACGAACCATTGATGAAGTAAATATATAGCGTAAATTAAATTTAAATACAATTAAAATTTTAATACTATCATTTTATTTTTTTTACATTCTTCAGTTCCAGTGGGATAACATTATTAAATGCTGATCTCCTCTGTCTTTCATAAATTTTACATTTATTTATAATATATTTTTTATTAAACATTAATGAATAAATATAACGTAAAACAATGAAGCCGTTGGTTTAAACAGGATAAAAAATATATTAAAAAAAGAAACAACATATCGCTATGAATACATGAATTTTATTAAACCGTTATTAAGACGAAATTTTATAAAAATGAAAGAAATTTATGCGTACGTTACATACTTTATTATAGGTTTAATTTAAATATGTAAAAAAAATTAATTAAATTTAAATAAATATTTAATATTCATATATTTTCATTTTATATGTATATAAAATGAACCGATTAAAATAAATAAAGATTTGTGTGAGGACAAGCCCTATAGATAAAGATTATATTATTATCCAAAAAATAATGTGTGTAGTAAGGAAACGTGGTATTTATTTTCCATGACAACTTCTTTCTTTTTGTTCGATATATATTATACAGATCGCAGAAGGGAATTGTGACTTGTTTATATTAATATATTTTGTTATGGTTTTATCTAGCAATTTGTTTTCTTTCTATTATGCACGTGAAAGGATTACTGACACAGCAAAACGTGATGAAATGCAGGTTATTCTTCTGTTAGTATTGTATAATATCATCTTCAACTCTCTTCCCCATCTTCAGTAACGTATTTCCGACCTGCTTATCCCTTAAGGATATGAACACACTACCTTTTTTTTCTTTGCTGTTTAAGAAAATATTGAAGAAAATATTTTACAGTATTTAATATTTAGACAAAAAACTACGTATGCACTTTTCTTGTCTTTATCATAAAATATATATATATATATTACTCGTATTATTCCTAGTCAATTATGTATATTTCATAAACTTCAAATTAAGATGGAATAAGAGCTTTTCTGAACAAAGGCATTATAAGTACAGTATTCATGTAGAACATACTTGAACATACAATATAAAAGCAGAAATGAATAAAAATTTATCGCAAAAATGATTGTTCCGTTAAAAATACAATAATCTACTTAAAAAAAAGCCTTTATCTTCGAAATAATAATATGAGGGCAATTCAGAAATTAACTTCCGGTCCTCGGTATTGTGATTCTATCTTTGCACAGTTGGTTGAATAGCCCGGTTCGGTGCCGTTCAAGTAGTGTTATTTGCAAATAACGCTCGCTTGTTTGTTCCTGTAAAACTCTTGATCGAAATGCTGTCATAGAAAATCCCTCCGACTGTGAAGTGCGTACCGTCATCCGTTTCCTTCACACAAAAAACTTATCAGCTGTTGAAATTCATCCTGCAGTATATAGAGGGAATATCTGAGTGGCAGTGCGGTAAAATAATGGTGACGTATACATCGGGAAGGTTGAACAAACATTCACACAATGAAAGACGTGGTCGACCGTCAATTGTCACAGATGAACTTGTTGCAAGTGTCGATGTGAAAATTCGACAAAATCATCGATTCACTATAACAGAATTATCCGAATCTTTTCCTCATTTATCGCTAAACATTGAAGAAATTGAGAAGTCCATACAAAAAAAATAACGCAGTTTGCTGAGTTCAGGCATCTTTTTTTTCATGACAACGCTCGTCCGTATACTGCGGCACGCACTCGACGCCAAATCGACAGTTTCAAATGGAATTTCTTTAACCACCCTTTATACAGCCCTGTTTTGGCTCAGAGTGATTATCACCTTTTACCGAAAATGAAGAAATAAGAAGCGGAACAGCGTTTTGAAAACAAGGGGTTGAAGAACGGTGATAATTAGTAGGCGGTAGAGTTTTTTGACGAGAGTATTTAAAAACTTGTTTACAGATATGACAAGTACTTCAATTTGTTCGGCAATTATATAGAAAAGTAGCTATAAGATGTATATAATAAATTATTTTTTTATCAATTGGTGTTTTTTGATAACGAATCGCAAGTTTCTTTCCGAATAGCCTCAGCATAAATTTAGCTTATAAAACAAAAATGTCGTTTCATAATGATCATAGATAAAAGGACATGCTTTTAATGAGAGTATTATCTCTTCATTCTGGAGTTATAAAATAAACAAACTGCTAGTGTAGTAGATCATGTATAGACAGTAACTATTGTACGCACCGAGCTATTGTAATACCAAATGTTTATAAACAAAACATCGTTGTTCATCACTGACTTCAAAATAGCAGCATAAATTCTCTTATTCCTACTGGATATTTTTAATTTTCTTTCAATTGTAGTTCTGTGAATCAGTACTTTTTTTGGTACGCGTGACTGTGTATGAATATTTGGTTATTTTACGATCAGTTGCGGTTCGTAGCTAAAATTAATGAGGGTGCTATCCCAGAAAACTTTTTCTGGGCCTTTTAAAAGCCATGGTTCAATTTTCCTTTATGATAAAAGAACAAAAAAAATGAATCAAATAAAATAGCTGGAAGCAGGATTAATCTAAATCTACAGTTTATCACATTCAAGAATATGGTACACGGTTTTTAAGCACATTGTGTTTAAAAACCGCAATATATATATATATAGCTAAAAATCGAATAAATAATAAAATGTCAATACAGATAATATTTTTTTAATATTATTAGATAATAACTTAATAAAATTTCCGCTTAAAAACACTGTAGTCCAGTGGTGTTTAATTTAAATTTCTATGTACACAGAAACAAATACATAATTAGTTTTTACCAATTACCTTCTCTTTCGCACTTTCAGCGTGTTTCAGATTTGGCATTCAAAGAGCCCTTGCTTTCCGCCATCTCTGATCACTACTGAAAAAACAACTAAACCGCTCTCACATTCCTTCCACCGATTAAACTAGAAAATGGAACGAACAAGAAACGTTCATACACACACGGAATAAAAATAAAACTACCTTACACCAGCACACCAGGGACGGCACTGCGGAAACGACAGTGCTCTCTCTCACTCTCGCAGCCTTGCGTGCAACTTCCTATGTGCGATGCGCATAACAGCCAAACACCACGCCGCTAGAACTGTGAAGCGCACAGTTCCATACAAAGATTTTTGTATCTTTTTCATAAACTGGGGGGATGGTTACTGACATTAAGCTTAAGGATTATATATGGTACAAGTAAAAAGAAAAAAGGACTCATTATATTTAATATTATCGATAATATGAAGTGGAAATACGGAGTGCTGCAGTTCCTTAGTGCCTATACGCGAGCCGCCACTGTGTGTGATTATTGTGATTTATTGTGCGATTTATCTACTGTGCGATTATTACTGATTATTGTGAGATTTGATAGTGTGATTAGCCTGTATGTGTGTATTCGAATAGTTTATCGATTGATATGACTGATAATTCACGAACATCTTTTAATAAGTACAGATAAGGGAATCATTTGCGAAGTGGTGAAAAAAATAAAATAGTTTTAAACGTATTCAATCAATTGCTGGAGAAAAATCCTACATTGGTTAAAAAGGAAGTAGTGGAATTTACTTTTGAATTAACTGGTGTGTCGGTTAGTAGTATTAATAGATTACGGGCTGAAATAAATAGGAAAGGAAAGGTAAAAACTCATGTTAAAAATAGAAAATTTGGAAAACCTGTGCTAGGAAAATGGGACGAATTTGACAAAAATGTAATAAGATTGATTGTACGTAATTTCATACCTTGCTCTTAGCATACATATTTAATTTGAAAGGTTTATTGTTGTTGAATGCTAAATTTATTATTGTTGTATCTCTTATATCTCTATATACTCTTATATCTCAATTTTGGTTCTCTCTCAACAAATATCAACACAGCTATAATACTGTTAACGTAACAATAATTTTAAAATGATATTTTTCAAGATGGTAATATTTTTTTTTGCAATAATTCTATGATCTGTAAACTACTTGAAAAATCAAATCTTCTTTTCAAAAATAAATCAGGTAAAATTATTTGAAAAATAGCTATCTTCTAAAATTTTAATAAATATTTTAGTAATTTTTTCTTTGTAGCAGAATATTCAAACATAATTCTACTATTTATGTTTTATTTTTTCCTTTAGGTAATTTTACCGAAGTCTGGTTCATCAAAATGTTTATACGAAAATTCTGATTTAAAATATAAAAAATATATACAGGTGAGTTTATCATCTCAATCTTTGGTATAAAAATCTATTTTTAAATTATTATTTAATCTAAATAACCACATAAACGTTCTAACGAACCAAAATTCTCTGTCAAAGTACACAATATGGAAGAAAAAATAAAGTAGAAATGGAAAAATTAATTTTTAAACAAACTTTTTATGTGATAACAATATAGACCAGCGTTTCTCAACCTAGAGGTCACGGTGATATGAAAGGGGGATCGCGAAATTAGCCAACAACTTTATACGTAAACAATAATGAAATCATTTTATCACAAAAAACCATTTATTACAAACATTTTACTTACATTTATAAGAAGTATACATGTAAAGAAAATAAAGTAATAAGATGGTTGCTTTTGTTTTTCGTTTGAAAGTTTCTCCATACGTGAATCTGTTATACAAGCACAAAAAACAAATTTTTTTCAAATGGTCAGACGATTATTCCTATATTTAGTTTTTAGCGCAACTGTAGACGAAAAGACCCTTTTCAGACGGGGGAAGACTTGGTGAAAGGGATTAATATTTTCAATACTTCTGTTATTAAATTTCCGTAATCAGTTCGAGGAACAAGCCAAAACGTAAATAAATCTTCAGATGTAAATTGTAATTGTAAAGTTTTATCGGCAGACATTTCGATGAGCTGATCGTGAATGTCAACCGGTAACTTAGCAGCAGGAACAACATTTTCACTAAATCGATTCAATACCCATCTCTTCGATAAATCATTTTTGATAAATCATTTTTATCTTCCGGAAAATACTTCTCCAACTGAATTTTTAGCTCGGCAAATGCATTTTCATGCTATCCAAATTGTGGTGAGTAATAGCGTCTTCTTCATCCAAATTTTTGTCAATATAATCGGGAGTGAGTGGAAACTATCGAAGTTTTTGCTTTGAAGGTTTAATAATCCAGATATCAAGCTTCATAAAGAAAAGCACGAACTTTGTCTGTCATTAATAAAATGTTTTTATCACGTCCTTGTAAAGTCAAATTCATTCATTTAAATGCAAAAATACATCAGCTAAGTAAGCCAACAGCAACATATAGCCATTATTCTGTAAAATCATTGAGAATGGCGTTTATTTATCCTGGAAAAATATTATTAATTCATCTCTCAATTCCAAAAACCGAGTTAATACTTTCCCCGCGATGACCATCTGATTTCTGTGTGGAAAAGAAGAGGAATATTTTTTTTACTTTTAGGGATCGTGGAGCTAAAAAGGTTGAGAATCACTGGTAGGAAACATTTGAGTTCATAAAAAAAAATTACGTACTTCGATAACTTTTTAGGTAGATTTCATAAGAAAGCTACTTACTGTAATGGATACCATGATTTGACTTCCGGAAAATGTCGACGTATCTTCGCGTTTCACATCCCCCAGACCCCAAAACCACCGTCAGCTCAAAAGTCTATATACACAGTTTTATATATATATTTCACTTTCTTGTGGACGCGATAACTGCCGTATTTTAACGCCAATTACTTTCAAATTGTTCCTTAAAAATAATTCGTCCCAAAATCTCGTTAGAGTTCGTTAACGGCCAAAATCAGACCATGGAGGTGAAAATAGGAGGGGACTTAATCGAAAAAACAAAATATCGCTATAACTTTCTTAGTAAATAACTTCAACCTCAACTACTGCGTGTGGAGTAATCTATTATGTACAAGGAATAAATAAACAACTATAACGGAGCATTAATCAGTCGGGATGCAATTTTTGCACCCTTCTTCTTAGCAGTTTGAAACATTAAATAAAATTAATCACTAATATTAATCGCTCACATCAAATAAAACCATTTGAAAATCAAACATTTAAATATTTTTAAATCTTAGATTATTACTAATCCACGGATTTTTTTTAATCTTGATTGTTTTTTTTATTAGGTTTTAAAACACAGGTAAAAAATAACTTCAAGTTAAAAATCTAAACAATTAAAAAAATGATTCGTAGATTCGTTTAAAAGAAAACAAATCAGTAGAAAAAATTCTTGTGTTATAAAAGATTGGAACAGATGGGAAATTTTGTGGGTTTAGATACCATGATGTGAGAAATACGATAAGAAAATCAGTATATGAGGAGCATTGGGTTTTATATAAATAAAACAGATACAAACACCACAGAACGACGATAGGATATTATATATTACTACGCTTTTTTTATAAAAGCAATTATGTATTATAATCTAATAATGACATGTAAGATATATAGGGTAATATAACCTCTCGAATTTATAACCCGTTAAGCGTTTGTAATGTCACGTTTGCATGAATTGTAATCTGGACTAAGCAAAAGGGGTAGGAAGAATTATACCCTACAGTTGTCTCTATCCCTAAGGATTTTACTGTTTATTTAAATTGAGTTCCTGACGAATTTCTGTTGAAATATTTAAATAGAATAAACCACAATTAAATAAATTTACTTTTCCGTAATATATACGAGGGATAAAATAATTATAAATACTGAGCAACAAATGACCGACATTATTCAGCCTATTATATCATTAAATTAATATACATAAAAATAAATATATGCATACACATGGGTGTCTAAAACCGTCCGTTAACCAATTTAAAAAATACAAAAACTGTTTTTTTTTTTCGAAAAACTGATGGCCCCATATTAATTAAATTGGGTTTGCAATATTACAGTATTTTTAAGGATAAAATCGATACGCGTGTAAAGCGCAGAAAATGCGATTTGAATGCGATTAGCGATCAAAACAAACAGCATAAATTAGAATTAGGTTAATAAAAACAAAACCACAGTTTTGTTTATAAATGTAAGATTCCCGATGAATTGTTTTCAGAAATTATGAAGCGAGTTAATTAGATTCAATTTCTTCTGCGTATACAAAACGAAACATATACTTATTTTTAAATAATGGGAGATTGACTTTGAAATAGTATAGTAATAATTTTTTTTTTTCGAAAAACTGATGGCCCCATATTAATTAAATTGGGTTTGCAATATTACAGTATTTTTAAGGATAAAATCGATACGCGTGTAAAGCGCAGAAAATGCGATTTGAATGCGATTAGCGATCAAAACAAACAGCATAAATTAGAATTAGGTTAATAAAAACAAAACCACAGTTTTGTTTATAAATGTAAGATTCCCGATGAATTGTTTTCAGAAATTATGAAGCGAGTTAATTAGATTCAATTTCTTCTGCGTATACAAAACGAAACATATACTTATTTTTAAATAATGGGAGATTGACTTTGAAATAGTATAGTAATAATTTTTTTTTTTCGAAAAACTGATGGCCCCATATTAATTAAATTGGGTTTGCAATATTACAGTATTTTTAAGGATAAAATCGATACGCGTGTAAAGCGCAGAAAATGCGATTTGAATGCGATTAGCGATCAAAACAAACAGCATAAATTAGAATTAGGTTAATAAAAACAAAACCACAGTTTTGTTTATAAATGTAAGATTCCCGATGAATTGTTTTCAGAAATTATGAAGCGAGTTAATTAGATTCAATTTCTTCTGCGTATACAAAACGAAACATATACTTATTTTTAAATAATGGGAGATTGACTTTGAAATAGTATAGTAATAATTATTATTATATAATATATATTATTTATTAATATATATATTATTATTATTGATAATAATTAATTATTATGATTTATAATAATCAATAATTATTATTATTAATATTATAATTATATTTTAAAATACGTAGTTTTTACTTTTATTTCTTTATTTTTTTAATTTTATGTACCTATTATTTATTAGCCACCCTTAATATGTCTTTTATAGTGCACAGGAACAAAGGATTTTAAGAAATTCCAAATTTAAACGGTTAAAATGGAGTAACAATGAAATTTATTATTTTCTTTAATTTCTCGGTAAAAAAAAAAAATGAAGACATCAATTTGTATTTTGGTGTGTATATCTTCATGAGAATATCTGAAAACAAATTTCTAGATTTTTTTTTAATTCGACCTTGAAAGGGATGAATAAATGTAAAAAAATGTTGAATAATGATCAGAAATTTTCAGATTAAACTACAATAAACAAGATATTCACTCGATTTGGACTTGCAAAATACTCTTCAGATCACTATTTAAAAACCATTTTCGGGTATTTTGAATTTAAATATTTTATGGGGTAATAAAACACGAATTATATTTCTACATTTGTTGTTTTATGCTTCCACTATTGAATCAATCTTTATAAGACTTGGTGACATTGTGATGGCAATTTATGTTTGTAATTCTGATTATGTATTTCGCGAGCGAAGACGCGTGGGAAAACCAATTAGTGGGTCCTTTTCCCTTTTTCCCTTTCTTTTTCCTGTTTAGCCTCCGGTAACTACCGTTTAGATAATTCTTCAGAGGATGAAATGTATGAGTGTAAATGAAGTGTAGTCTTGTACATTCTCAGTTCGACCATTCCTGAGATGTGTGGTTAATTGAAACCCAACCACCAAAGAACACCGGTATCCACGATCTAGTATTCAAATCCGTGTAAAAATAACTGGCTTTACTAGGACTTGAACGCTAAAATTCTCGACTTCCAAATCAGCTGATTTGGGAAGACGCGTTAACACTAGACCAACCCGATGGGTTACAATTAGTGGGTCCTGTATTGACCAAACTGGTTGCTCTGAAGAAATTGCAATTACACTGATATTTTTTTATAAGAGGCTGTAATTTTTATTTATGATTATTATTCTCACCAGTATGAGTTTAATAAATACAAAGGGGGTCCAGGGGGCAGAGCCTCTGGCTAGATGGAAAGGACGAGTGAAGCGAGCCCTTACCGGCTAAACATCACCTGATTGTGACACTGTGACGAGAAGCGCAAGTAACCATATACCGTATATACGCGGCGAAGCCGCGTAGAACATCCTAGCATATATATATATATATATATATATATACATATATATATTGTCTAAAGTCAGGGACGAGTGAGTGAGGGCTTAAATGGTACAATAATGGTGAGGGCTACAGTACAATAATTGATTGATTTTGTATATTTGATTTATGACAGTTTCAATGTTAAAATAGAAATAAACAGGAATTTCTGTCTACTATAACTAAAAGAATTTCAAACTTCTCGCCAACAATTTAAAAAAATTAGTAATATTGATCATTAGATCAATCACTCAAATTATGTAAAACCATTTAAAATAATTTTATACCTCATATCTCTCATAATTATGTAAGTAATTTAAAATTAATTGTCATTTATGAAATTTTAATGATGTCGAAACTAAATTTTTTTGTTCTACAAATGTTTTTTCTTTATTTTACAATTTCGTTTAATTTTGTTTGGTATTTTTGTACGGGTCTTCTTTTAAAACTATCAATTTCTTATTTGCAAAGAATTCTGTTGTTTTATTAGTGAGCTTGATTAATTCGATAAATATAAAGGCTTTGATTTTGTCAGTTTGCTATATCTTGTTTTTCTTTTTTATATATGTACATTTTTGAAGAATTGAGGGTTTTAATAGTTTTTGTGTTCTTTATATTGCATTTTTTATGTAATAAAAATGAATCAATATGTAATTATTTTTGTATAACCACCTAACATTAGCACATACCTGAATATTTTTATACTCTCACACAAACACAAAGAATATATGAAATTCAAATAACTATCCGTACACAAAACAAAAATTCTATATGTTACAAATACCTGTCATTAAATGGGACAGGTTAAGACAAGCTGGTGGTAATTTTGTTTTAATATTAAAATGTTATTAATGTCTTTAAATCCCTTACAAACATTTTAAGGCAAGAGATTGCCAAATTATTAATCATGCTGGTTCCTTCATCTGTTTTTTATAAGAAATATTTATTTCATTTCCTCAATCATAAAAAAATTTGGAATCATTTTGTAATATTAACTACGTTTTGGAGGGTTTTTTTGCTGTTTTTTATTTTAATTTTTTTTTTTTCATAATGTTCTTTGAGATAACAGAAGTTGCATAATTATAATTATGATTAGCTGAAGTTTTGTATAATTATGTTCTGCGCAAAAATTCAGTTGAATAATGACTACTCTTGGACAGTAAACTGTTTTTAATAAAACTTGCAGATTGATTTGCTCTTGGTCAAGGGATTGGACAATAAAATACTCCTTTGCTGTCGGACATGATTTTAGTCAATTTTATGCGAGAGAATACATATGTATATATGTGATGTATATGTATAAATGAGAATACTGGTTGATGGATTTTCTCATTTGAATGATATTTACTGTTAAAAATTAATCAAAAAACATTTCATTTCAATAATTTTTTTTTTTAATTTCCCTGAATTTTTTTCAATATTTTCATTATTACGTTATTTATATCCTGCATACAAAGAGTATACAAATATTACACTCCGGTTTTCATTTAAAGTATCTCAATATCTCTGAAATATTGATAAAATACTGGAATTATTATGGAAAAAAATGCAGTTGAAAGCCATATGATTTCTGACAACGAAAATCATTTCATCAGTTAATTGCTACAGGGCTTTGACAAATATTAAATATTTTTAAAGTTTTTTTATATTTTCATCATATCAATATTTTCTCGATGTCGGTCGCTGGAACAAGAGAAAAATTTATTACTTTATTCATAAATATTAATTTTTTTTTTTTTTTATTCATTCAAATCATTTTTACTTTATAACAATATAATATTTACATTTTTCTTTAACCATTTTCTCACTACAAATTTTTAAGTATTTTTTTATTTTAAAAACATCTATAGATCTGTAATTTATTTTCAATCATGCCTAATATTACTTTTTTAAAATTACCTTGTCTAAGTGAAACATAAATTTGATTTATTTATAGCTGTTCACAATTTAATAAAATTTTGATGTATAAATTATATATTATATTTACTGCAACAGCACTGTTATATTTTTTGTCTTTCTTTTTTAGTTGGTCCTTTTCTCAATGACGTGTACTTTATTTTCCCACTTTATGAATTGCCAAAAATTTTGCTTTTTAATGTTTGAAAGCAACACAAACATTCATCATCAAGAATTTTTTTGATTTCATTTGCCTATACATGAATAAATTTTTTTTGTATTTTTTAAAAATATTTTTCGTTTTCTCCCCCGGGTCGGATCCTGCAGTTAAGTATTACACAGCCCAGGGAATGTCCTTTACTCTAACGGGCCTCCACATCTCGGCCCGCCGGTCGGATTTCACTTTGCGCCCGCCTCAAACCCCCAGAGTAGGATCCACCAGGCCCAGCTATGCCGTCCCTGGGTCCCCATTCCGGGAGCCGAGACTCGGTCTTTATGCCAATGCCTCTAACGGGGACACCCCGAGTGGGGCATCCCCGCCGGGACTCGGTCTTTTTTGCTCGGGATTGCGAGAGTCCCCGTGCCACATCGCTACCGCCCACTCGTGCAAGCACGCGCCAACGGCAGCTCCGCAGAGGGCTATACCTCATCTCTGAGCCCCCGATCCTTCTCCTGAAGAACCCTCGCCACGAACCCTGCAATGGTATCAAAACTCTTGGGGCTCCGCAACATGGTGGCGAGGATATTCTCCACGCTGAGCGGTTTGGTAATCGCCGAGCAAGCTAGGCGGTATTCATCCCACTGCGGGCACCACGCGTTCTGGAGTACTCGGATCGCCGCAGTCAGGGCAGTAGGGGTCATACATGAATACTTCCACTGAATGTCACTCACCTCATTTAAATAAATTATTTAATTACAACCTTTTCAAGAAATTTTAGCAGCCATTCTGGACTTGGATATTTACGTACAAATTGTTAAAACACATTACCATTCTTCCGCATTCGGATATTGATACTGCCTAAATCAGGTCTATAAGTTCCATCGGCATTGGCGTAAATGGATATCTAATATCTTAGCGTTAAGGACGAATTTTTACTATTATTTTTCTTTCTGTACACTTCATTCTCTTCACATATGAGAATACGTGAACATAATATACTTGAGAATAATATGCAAGCTGAAATGGATTATTTAATTCTATGGCTATTTTAAAATTTGACTAAATTTAATGAGGAAAATTTTATAGAAGGTACATCCCATTTAATTGTATTATATATTGATATTTTGAAAATAGGAACCTAACAATTGATTTAGAAAATAAATTTATATAATATTTATTATTATTATTATTATTATTATTATTATTATTATTATTATTATTATTATTATTATTATTATTATTATTATTATTATTATTATTATTGTTGTTGTTGTTGTTGTTATTACGCTGAGCACACCTTTTTCAAATGTACTCGGTGGGCGGCAGATCGAGGGACACTAGAGGCGGATCACGGAGCACTGAGTCCCCACAACGTGGTTGCGATGATGCTCCGTGACCTGAGCAGCTGGGAGAGTGTAGCCCGATTCGTCGGCAACATTCTCAGAGCCAGCAGCACCTAATCAGGCTAGTATAGGAGGACTCGACCGGAAGTAATGTGTTAAACGGTTCCGGGTCGAGTCCTGGTAGAAAGGGGGGTGGTTTTAGTCGGTAGTCTGCTGATAGTGATTGGATAATACCATCAGCGGGAGCCCGACACTCTGCTAATAATAATAATAATATTATTATTATTATTATTCATATCTTCAAATGAATACATAAATTCATCTTTTATTTTTTAACTAAAAACATAAAAAGAAACAAATTTGTTGATTTAATAAAAAATTAATTTTTCTTCTTGGAATATGAATGTAAATATGCGTATGTATGTATGACAAAAAAAATATTGAAATTATTTTATTAAACCGAAAGTAAAAATCTCTATATAAAAATTTTCCAAAAATGATTTTTTATGAGATCAACTCATTTTCCATCAATCATTTTTTATGAACAACTAGATTGAATATTAAATTCATGTATTGGGAGGAGGTACCCATGTTTATACAAGTAGAATACACGTATTGATTCTACAAAAGAGAATATCGTACCTTATTCCTTCATCTTCAGGGGAACTTAAAATACTATATTCCTCTAGGCAAGCATTTGCTAAACATAAAATTATAAAAATCATTCTATACAACATTCTTTGTGTTGTACATATGATTTTGTATAAGTGAAGTAAAATAGTATTTTACAAAATAATAAGTTTATATAAACAGAAAGAAAATAGTCGACATCAAATAAAACAATTAGCCTTAACGTATGTTAAGTTTATATTATATATATATATATATATATATATAGGTCGCTTCGCTCGCCATTTCCGTCTTGCCAGGACTTCTCAATGTTCGCTACCCTCAAAGTTGTGAGAATAATACTGATAAATAACAAACTATTTAGGCTTTATAGAAACCTGAAAAATAAAATAAATTACAAAAGACAGAATAGTGGCGGTAACTGGAGTATAGAGACCTTTCACGAGGAAAACTTTATAACTTATTTCTGTTGCTATTATGACAGAAATTAATTAAATTTTTAATTATTGATTTTTTTTTCTTTAATTTTATTAATTGTATTTTAATACGATTAAAATTATTACACGATTAATAAGGATGATATTAATCCTATTTTCTTCTTTAATATTTCATTGATAACTTTACCCCCAAGGGAAATAGACCCTTGGTCTACGGCTAAAACCTTCCGTGGAGTAAAATGAATGTATCCTGTAAATTTGAAAGCAATCCATCAGTTGGTTTTTGCGTTAACCTAGAACACAAAAACAGACACGACAGATAAAAAAACAAACTTTCGACTTTATATACAAGATAAGAATATAAGAGAGTAGATTCTTTTTTACTTTAAGACAAAAACTAACTTAGAGTGGTTCTCCAAACGCAGATGAAACGTAGATGTTTTTTTAATGGGGTTTTTAAAGTAAAGAACTGATTGAAGAAAAATAAATAAATAAATAACGTAAAATTTTTTAATCATCAAAATTTTACATCCTACATTGTTTTAACACTTTAAATATATATGTCTTCTTTGTATGTAAAAGTAACATTCGTACCTCTTTAAAGCTAAAAATCCAATTTTTCACTTAATTTTTTAAATATTGATCATACATACATAACGTGATTTAAAAATGATCGTGTAATATATATAATTATTTTTCCTAAATTAGCTTCAATAAATGAAAATTATTGAACTTGTACTTTTTTAACAATTTTTAAATCCATTAGAAGTTTATACTCATCTGAATTATTAAGAATACTGTATAGGTGATACGTAATTTTTTGTACGTATATAGAAATTTACTTATTAATTAACTCGTATTTAGAAAAATAAGTTATTAGAAAAAAATAACCTTAAAACAACAAAATAAACAAAGTGAAAAAAGATTTAATTAATAGAAGAGAAAGATTAAGATTTAATTTAGATAATGGGAAATTCATTCCGTAAATAAAGTTATGGAACAAGCAAAATCCTTTTTAAAATATTAATAATTCCTTCAAAGCATTAATAACTTATTTTGGAATTTTCTTTGATATTAAATAGGCTGTAGCTTCATTCAAATTTTTCTCATTAATGTTAGTCAAGTTTTAAAATAAAGTCGTAGAATTTCAGCTTGTAAATCAAGCATAGTATATTCACCTATTCTCATTCGTGAACGGAATGATGAGGTGTAACAAAGACAAAAAATTATAGTAAAAATTCATACCTAACACTAAGGTAATAGATATCCATTTATGGCAATGCCAACGGGCTCTACAGGCCTGATTCAGACAGTATCATGCCGGCTGATGAATGTGTTTTAACAATTTTGTACGTAAATATCTAAGTTCAGAATGGCTGCTAAAGTCCGTACATCAAGTACCTCTGTATGTGTAAAACCTTTAGAGAATCGATTAAACGAGTAAGATTTTCCCAAGTATGAATTAAGAGATTGTGAAGAATGCTTAAAAATGCGGAAGAAAAACACAAAAAGTATTTTAATTTAACGATCGATAACTGCAAGTGCTTTGATTCTATTTTAGAGAGACAAAAACTGTATGGAGTAATCCATGTCATATAAATATTAAATCTTAAAACTTTGGAAATTAAAATAAACCTAGTTTAATTTTTAGTATAAGGAAATCTTTCGTTAATTTACAAATATTAAAAAAAAAAAAAAAATCGATATTTATTATAATCATATTTCTACTCCACAATATTGTATTCTGTTCAGAAAAATACTTTTAATGAGCTTTATTCAATTTTAAGTTCTACAACACTTAAATTATACATACGTTATATTTACATTAAGTATTCGAAAGTAAAAAAATATGCACGCTGTAAAAGTAATCATAATATAACTGCTAATAGATTTTTTCCTAACTTATTAATATATAGAATTTCACAGAGATTTTATACATAAATAAAAACTTACAATGGCGGAGATGTAGAATTAAATTACTCAAAATTTTTTTGTAAAGAATTTGTCAAACGTTATTATACTTTAGTAATTTTTTATTTTGCTTATATTTTTTTTGTCTGTATTTATTGATTACCCCTCCAAGAAAAGCGTTATATCTTATTATGAAATATAAATTTAAAAAAAATTAGACCACCTTACTCCTAACTTAAAAACTAAAAATAATGTTATATAATAGATT
This sequence comes from Lycorma delicatula, assembly GCF_047948215.1. NCBI lineage: Eukaryota > Metazoa > Arthropoda > Insecta > Hemiptera > Fulgoridae > Lycorma > Lycorma delicatula. The sequence goes on along the minus strand of NC_134460.1, from coordinate 104,619,097 downwards.
TTTAGACTATATTCACTGTGAGTTATTTACGAAAAAAGCTGACATCAAAGTTTTTATACTTTTTGGCAGAGGTGATTTATTCTTATATAGTGCAAAAATAATGACAGGAAAAAATTTTTTAAAAATCGATAGTTTTTTCTGCTACACCACTCACAAAATCATCTCCCACGAAATGTTTTTGATTTGTCTACGTTTACTACGTTAAATGAAAGAAACTAAAAAAAATTCGCTGAATAATGAAAACCAACTAATAAAAAGTTACCTAAAATTTATTGTCTGGGGGTAGGGATGAGTTATGATGGAATTATATTGTTATATTATTATCAAAAGTTTAAATAAACAAAAAAAAGTTTTAAAAATTTGTTGTCTTTAAACTTTGATCGGCACCTCTACTTCCAATATTGCCCACAAAGTATTTGTTTTTGTCCGCTTGCACTACTAATATGCTTCTTTTTTTTTCTTTAAAGAGGTGGAGGAACCCCATTTACGGGCGATTAAGCAGTGTCGGGCTCGCTGACAGGTTCTGCAAGATGTTAAATACGTATGTGTTCCTGCGCACTACCGGGCTAAACCTCCATCCCTGGCTACCCACCCATCCTGGTACAGCTGGTGTGCATTACTTCAGAAAGAGGGAAATGCGCCCTCAAAACACATATTATAGAGACACCGCAGCCATCAGACACCGACCTCACACACCCACAAGATACCTCACATCAGACTAAACTCATACCACACATTCCACGACATCCAATCATCACTCCAGAATACAAACCTCGCACCGCACACTCTACACATTACAACATATCAATCAATCACATAAACGAACGCCTCACAGACAATCGAACATTACAGCATACTTACTTTACGTGTCACCAACGGACGCGGGAGCGGAGTGCCCACGACCTCATTGCACCAGGGGACCCCCACACGTAAGGGGAACCCCCTAGGATCTCAGCCACGTGCCTGTCCGTCCCCGAACCCTCAGATGATCCCTTCCTGGCCTACGATTTTCCTCATTCATGCGTAATTTCTTCATTACTGCTCTTGCAAATCCAGAAACGGCAGATCAATATTCTTCACCATACAGCATAATCTCCATTCAAACATTACGTCTCTTCCAATGGCATCCATCATCTCCTCTCTTTCTGTGTTAAAAGGAGAACAACAAAAAAACACATGGAACGCCGAATCCTCAACCACACATTCGGGGCATCCATCCGAGTAATCCAACCCAAAATGAAATAAACATTCTCTAAAATTATTACTATGCCTATGAACACATAAAAAATTCGGTTAAAAAATGTGCAATAAATAAAAAGGTAACTTTTCTCGAGATTTAGGGAAGGGGAGAATTTTGGGCAATTTTTTTTTTTTTTAAATAGTAAGATAAGTTTGCACTTATTTACTAAGCTTAATATATACAGTGGTGTTATATTTGCAAAATTTTGAGAAAATAGACCCTCAAAGAAACTGTCTACCCCACCACCAGGAGATACTGAACCCAAACCATAACCAACAAATTACCCCGTACACACTAGTATTTCTGCCAAATTTTATCAAAATCGATTTATCCAGTCAAACATATTACATGGACTGTAGCCTACTACAAAAAATTACTGATATATATCATTTAAAATAAATAATAATCATAGAATATATAATCATTTTTTCTTTATTGTTTTAATAAAAAAACAATGATTATATATTGTACTACATTCTATGATTATTTATTATAAATGATATGCATACAGCAGTGATTATTTATGTAGCAGACTGCGGTCCGTGCAATACGTTTTATGAAAAACACATGTATTGTTTTTACTTTTAGAAAATATATTTTTTAAACAAAAAATATTAAAATGATGTTCATAAAAGTAAAAATACAGTTAAAATAAAGACATTTATAAAAAATCATTTAAGCAGACTAATTTTTAATATGGTTGTAAAAAATAAGATTTTAATATTACAAAATTTTTAACCGAGAACGTTTTACGTACACAAGGACTTTAACCGCAATATATCATTATTATTAATGTAAAAAATATTTATTAAAGAATTACGTTTTTTAAATCAGCCGTATTTACGACAATCTATAAAATAAAAAATAAAATAAAATGGAATTGTTAGCCCATCTGTAATAAAATATGCAATAAATGTGACATGTTTTTACAAAATTCTCGTAAAAGTTCTTAAAAGAGAGAAGAGGAAACAGTTATATTTAAAGTTTAATGATAAGGAACGGATAAACGTCTGAAGGTCCGGTTATAAAAAACAATATCATTTACCTCGGATATATGCAGCGAAAATAGCTTTACTAGCCAAAACATGGTCGACGAGCAACACATTTATAAATGGGTTATTCAACGTAGAAATCAAGATGTAAAGATGAGGGGGCAAAGGGGTAAAAGTTGAGTTGAAGCTTCGGTCATAAACGTCTAGAGAAGCCGGCGGAGGGATGGTTAAAGGACGAGAGGGGTGGCGTTCAATTTCACGAACCATTAGGTGACTTCTGTTGGCGCAACTTTCATATTTTGCAAAAAGCGGTGGATAAGCGGTTTCGATCCTACGAGAAGCAATAGCTCCCCCTCCCCGCCGTTTAACCGATCCCCCATCGACCTCCTACTTTTACCACTCCCCTTTTCAACCCGTCTACCGGTAAATGGAATTTCCTTGTCTTTAACCGAGTCCCACGTACTGTATACGTACCTTCCTTCCTACAAAATACATCAAAAGTGATTTATCACCTATCGCATCTGCAACAGCTCGGCTCTAGTCTAGCTTTATCGTTGACGTTGTACCGGCAATACATTTTTTACTGATACGACGCTACTCTTCCTTCGCTTTAAATCGATGACAAATACGTCATAACTTATTACCGCAAAACAGTAACATTGATTATACGTATCTATCGATAAACGATTACAAAGTAGCACACATTATCAATATTTAGAGTCTGTGACAGCTAAAACCTATCATATGATCATAAAAGCAATACAAACTTCATTTTTCATTTAACAAAACAAGATTCCAGCATTTACGAACAATTTTAAAAAAAAATATAATTTCACGTGCGAACGCATGCATACACGAATATTAACTTGCACTGATACAAATGACTTACGCCCTAATTTATCTATTTTATACCGTCATGATAACGGTATAAAAACAGTAATCAAGAGTACTGTCGCCTAAAATAAACGAGAGACTTGATTTGGTGACTCTGTAAGGAAACATTATCTCCGATGCATCATTCTAAGTTAACCGATCTAAAAAATATATCATCCCTAACTAGGAAGAGCAGTGGTCATCATTATAAAATGAAAATATTTTCAAAAAAAAAATGTACGTAGTTTTAAAAGGAACATATCTAACAAAAAGGAAATTTACTAAAAAATTTCTTAAATCGGAGAAACTGTATGGCCATAACTTGTTTATGTAAAAATTACAAACAAGTAAGTAGACTAAATGCCAAAAGTGGAGTTAAAACAGGTTCTTGAATTCACTAGGTCAATAAAGTAATGCAAAATGTTCCAGTCAATTAACATGTTTAAAAAACCAACTTTAACAGAGCTGGTACGCCAACAATTTTTTTCACTACATTGTCGCACCCCTTAAAAAATCAAAATTCAAAAAACCCGATAATAATTTTTAGATATTTATCTGAAGAGTATTTGCGAGCTTTAATCTAGTGAGTATCTCCTTTATTAAAGTCGGAAATGAAAAAAATTTGCAATCATTGTTCAAATTTTTTGACTTTCCTTCACAACTTAGAAGATCGAATTTGGTAAAATCTAGAAATTGATTTTTAGGTATTTATATGAAATTTACAGACACCAAAAATCAAGTTGATATCTTCATTTGTTATCGAGAAATTAAAAAAAAAGGAAATTTCATTGTTATTCCATTTTAACACTTTAAACTCGGAATTTCAAAAACTCCTTTCATAGTGTGCACTTATACCGTAAGAAGAACATGTATACAAACTTTCATGAATATACCTTCAGTAGTTATTGCTGGGCGTTAATGAATCAGCCAATCAGAATAAGTTGCTTTATAAGCTCAGATATACATACGAGTATATAAAAATACTTGAAAAACAAGACATGAAATACACAAAACTCTCATTAACATTTTATTTTTAATTCGTATTATGTCTTTGTCATTCTCATAATGAAAGATGGTTTTCTGTTATTTTTCAAATTTATCAAAAACGGTAACAAAAATCTGATGCGGGCACTACATGACTTCCTTGCACGCCTATTAAATTACATACACACATTTTTTTTAAATGAAAAGTACATAAAATTTTATTTTATTAATAACTTCTGGTATTTTTTCATTTTTTTTTTTTGAATTGAATTATTATTTATCGTAATTTTTTTTTACAATCACAGGTTAATAAAATATTAATAAATCAATATAATTAAATTAAAAAAAAGGGTTAAAAAAAGGAGATGTAGTCTGATGTGCCTTCTCCAAGATCCAAATATTTCTTTAATTAAAATTTAATTTGGCTATAACTCTGGAACAAATGAAAATAAGTACTACTTATGATACATTGTTGAAAAGCTTTCAATGAGAGGCTTATTACTGCAGTTAAGAAGAAGTCTAAAATTTTTTTTTTTTTTTGGATTATGGGCTTTTTTGGAAATTTTTTTTCAGTCTATTGCAATTAAAAGCGGAGTTGCACAACTATATGTTACAACAGTTCGAAGTCCAAAATTCCAACACCCTTTGGCTAATCGTTTCTGAGTAATACGAGATACATACACACGTACATGCATACATACGTACGGTACAGACGTCATGCCTAAACTAGTCAAAATGGATTCAGGGATGGTCAAAATGTATATTTCCATTGAAATCTGAAAACCGAAATTTTTCGCGATCACAATACTTCCTTTACTTCGTACAAGGAAGTAAAAATAAATCCCGTACAATTAATAACTATTTTAAAACACTTCCTAATCTTGACCCAGAAGTACGGAATCCAAATTGCTTTTTCTTTTCTTATTTATTATCTTGTTTATATCCTACCTGAAAATTCAATAAAAAACGTCTAATGTGGACACCACATAACTTCCTTGTACCCCTATTAAATTACATATACACATTTTTTGCTGCACTTCATTTAAACTTATTTCATTTAAAAGTGAGATACGATTTTCCAATTCTTTAATAACGTGGAAAGTTACACAATTGCATTGTGATGGACACCATATTGCATCACATTTTTTTGTGGTGTCCGTATCAGCATTTTATATTAGTTTATATATTAATTTTTTTTCACATTGCTGAAGTAGTTAGGTGGTGTAAGTGAGAATGTGTCGGATTCATAACCATGCACACATAGGTTTGACTCCGACTTCATATACATACATATTTTTTTTTTTAATTAAATATATTGATTTATTAATAATTATTAACCTCTGTCAAAATTTTTATTTTAAATGAAAAGTACATAAAACTTTATTTCACTAATAACTCCTGATTTTTTCTTTTTTTTTGCAATCAGGGGTTAATAATTTATTAATAAACCAATAAAATTTAAAAAAAAAAAAAAAGTTAAAAAAAGAAGATGAAGTCTGATTCGAACCGATATGTCTTCCTTTTCAAAGATCCAAATATTTCATTTGGCTATAACTCTGGAACCAATGAAAATAAGTACACTTACGAGTATGATATATCGTTGAAAAGCTCTGAATGAGGGCTTATAAGGAAATCGAGGACTCAGTGAGTCCAAAATCAAAATTTTTTGAATTTTGGGCTTTTGTGGACACTTTTGGTGCAGTCGACTCCAATCAAATGGGAACGTGCACAACTAGATGTTACAACAATCCTAAAACCAAAATTTCAATATTCTACGGCTAATTGTTTTTGAGTTATTCGAGATACATACGTACGTACAGACGTCACGCCGAACCTAGTCAAAATGGATTCAGGGATGTTCGAAATGGATATTTCCGTTGAAATCTGAAAACCGAAATTTATCTCGATTACAGTACTAAAAGAAGAAAACTGATAAATTTTCTCTACACTTTTTGTTTACTTGAGTTGGTACAACATCTCTTAAGTAAAACAATAAAGATTTAAAAATTATTATCTATTCAAATATTATTAAAATTTTTAAAAAAACTATTTCAATTAATTTTTTTTTAATAAGTAATATTTCGAAGGTTTTTCAAAGAGATTTCTTATATGCAGTTTACTATAATTACGTTTTCTTGCATATTTTTTTTTTTCATAATAATTTTGTATTATATTCAAAGCAATACCGCTCTGAAAGGACAAAAATGCGTAATAAATTGCAGGTACAACTAACTAGTTTTCAACTTAATAATTTAATTAGTTAATGTAATGGACGTTTTTCAAGATATGAATGGGTGAAATTCCTACGTCAGCTCTTAAGAGTGTGTTATTTACCAACTTTTAGATATACCGTGTTATAACCCAAATCCCACTAGAATTTAATCCGACTTTATTGTCATTCAACTTTGTTGATTATTCGGGTAGAATGTGAAAATCTTTTAAACGTGTATCTCTTTCAAGGAGTGAGATCCGATAATTTGAAAAAAATTGTAATCTCCGGAATTAATCACGAAGTTCCAAATCTAGTTGTCTCTTTACTCCTTGAAATATTTTGAGGTTGTACGGAATAATAAACAACACAGAAAAATTGGAGAGAAATTTTTTTTATAATTTCTTAAATATTATTAAAATTTACATCGCAATTTTTATTGAAGCAATTTCTTATCTTCCTTCACCTTGTAAGATTCAAATATTTTATTAATTAAACTTTTATTTGACTATAACTCTGGAACCAATGAAAATAAGTACCACTTATGATATATCGTCGAAAAGCTCTCAATGAGGGCTTATTATTGCAGTTAAGAAAAAGACCAAAATCCAATTTTGGGGGATTTTGGGTTTTTTGGACATTTTTAGTTCAGTCGATTCCAATGAAAAGAAGAGGTGCACAACTAGATGTTACAATATTCCTAAATCCAAAATTTCAACATCCTATGGCTAATCGTTTTTGAGTTATGCGAAATACATACTTACGTACAGAAGTCACGCCGGAACTAGTCACAATGAATTCAGGGATGGTAAAAATGGTTATTTCCGTTGAAACCTGAAACCGAAATTTTTCACAAGCACAATAATTCCTTTACTTCATACAAGGAAGTAAAAAACAAAGACTTAGAAGCCATAAAACAAAAAAAAAATATCAGCCTAAGTACTGACGACTTTCCCGGCTGTTACTGATAATTAAAAGGTTAGAACAAGAAACAAAAAATAAAATATATATTTTTTTATAAGTGGGGAATAAATTTTAAGATGGATTTTTCCAAAAATAATCGTATAAAGGGTAACATTAACAAATTTGCTTAAGTAAAGTTTTCCCTAAATCTAGCACCTCCTTCAATTAAGGCTAAAGAAAAAGGAAATTTTCTAAAAAAGTTTCTGAATTTCAGGTTCAGAGTCTACTCTACAACTTTAAAAATTTGTAAACATTTCTTTATAGCTCTATATATGAAGTAAAACCTTGCAAAGATTTCTTTTTAATATTTAAAACGAACGGAGATAGACTGAAAGAACAAAAGAGAAACATATATTTCAATTTTAAGAGGTTGATCTTTGAACATTTACTTTCAATTATTTATATAGCATAGTAGGTAATAAATTAGCTTTAATAAAAATGTCTTTAAAATGTCTACAGAAAATTGAAATAATTTTTTGCAATATCCCCCACCCACTTAAATATTTTTTTATTTGAACCCTAAAACGTAAAAATTGCACAAAAAAAACCGATACCCCTTTTTTGTGATGATCACCGAACTTTTCCCTTTAATATAACTATTCTAGCTACATTCATCTGGAAAGTAAAAATATTGAAATTTAAATAAAATATTTGTATACTTTTAAACATTTCACAATTTTTTTTACAAAAAAAGGGATAGCTACATCTTAAATTTTTCAAAAATTAAAGAATGATTCTATTTTTAAAGAATATTAATAATCTTCTAAATTTTAAATAAAAATATTTAATTACAGATTAAATTTTACTCTTTATAATGTATAGTAGTAATAAAAATACAACTCCGTACTGAATTTTCACCATTAATATATTGTAACTTAATTACTAGACAGGATAGCGTAATAAATTTACATTTAACAAATCAACAGACCTTTATATAAGCTATAGGAACGAACTTAAGCGCGGATGGAAACGCATATACATTCATGCGATTCACAGGAAGTAATATAATTCACTGTTACTATGTGGTTTTAGTATAAGGTAATCAGGTATTCAGAAATGTTAGCGCAAGTGATTGCATTCATTAACGTTGATTGTTAATATGAGGTGTGTTGGGTTGAATCGACCGTACGTACGTTTACATCGTAGTGTATAACATCGGTTTGGTCAGGTCTTTTGATTACTTACTGAAACAGCCAAATCTGATTTCCTGTAAATCACCAAATCGGAAAGCCTCAGCTGTACATTTGTCAAACTGAATGCTTCACCTACATCCTGTTACGTTTTATAATTAATCAGCGATTAAATACCTTTTATTATAACAATTCAAAATAAAATCTAGTTAAGAGAAAAATAAAAACTTTATTTAAAATAAAATAACGTCCGGAAAATAAGCAAGCAAGTTATACATACGATATCTACTTGTATATTACCAAAATAAATAAATAATACTTTTATTTTAATTTTTAATAATTTTAGTTTTTAATAATTAAAAACCAAGTTTCATCATAGGCAACATATCTTAAAAAACAATCGAAGGAATTAAAAAAAAAAAAAAAGATAACACAGTTGTAGGGCTTTCCCATCACGCGGCTTTTTTCTGATACACATACACATACAACTTAATTTAAAATATTTATAATTTTATTAAATATAATATTTTTTTTTGGTTTATTTAATTCAATTATTCTTACTAAAACGCACAGACATACCGTATTTCATTCATGCGAGTGTGGCGGTACTAGTGGCCACTTTAAATACTTTTTACACTTTAAATATTACTTATTAATTCTAACGCTAATCTGTGACATCACAACATATTAGATGACTACAACAGCTGTATGTCAGTGCTACACTAGCGCTTCTGGTGGTGAAAAAGAGTACTATTGAGGTTGTATACCCACTTAACCGCTTGTTTATTTAGATAATTTTTGGGATGTGGTTGCATTTTTGCAAAACCTTTTTTTGCAAATATTATTTTTTAATTAACAAATGCGTCTAAGAAAAATAAGACCTTAATTTGGCGAAATCTCGAGATACTGAGAGTAATCTTGCTGTACAGCGTCAGCCACGTGACCTTTAAGTTGAAACGTGTGCATCGGTCTGAGTCATGAGATATCGATGAGTGAACCTTGTATACCCTATACGCTACCGGCAAATAATAACCTCCTCTCGACGGTTATTCCTGTACGGGGAGCTCCACGGTAATACAGTATTCTTAACAGGACGAAGTTTATTGTTGATGGTAGATTCCATTCACTTTGGTACTCATTACGGATTAAACTATTCAGAAAATAGACAAGATCATCAGAAACAATACGATTAGTAAAAGAAGGCTGGAAACAAGCCTCTTTTGCCGCACTATCAGCGCGCTCATTGCCTGAATTCCAATTTGGCTGGATTTCACTTCCAAACAAACAAGCAAGAACTGACATAACTTTAAAAATATATTTTTTTAATTTAAAACATAGATAGATAATTATTTTTACTAAAAACTGTAGTTTTATTTAAATTGTTTTTAAAAACAAAATTGTATTTTAATGAAATTTAACTTAAAAACTTTACGCAATATGATCGTGCAAATTATGCAAAATTAATATAAATTTTATTTCCTACACTGACTGATTTTTGTTTTTGTTTTGTTTTACATGGATATTTACTTATTTTCTATAAGTAAAACGCATAAAATTAAAAAAAAATAAGTATTCAATTTTTTTTTTGGGGAGAAATTGGGAACATTTTTTTTTTTTAATTTATTTTTCAAAACGAGACCACAAAAAATTTAAATTACGATCACATTAAAATTACTATTAGATAGATTTTTCTCACAGCACTCTAAATTCCACTATATATCATAAAGAATTTTAATTCTGAATGTTTTTTTGTTTATTGCTTCGAGACATAGAAGATACAGTAAGTTATAGATTTATTAGTCTAATTAAATAGAAGAATCTATTTTCGAATATGTTTTGTTGTAACTAACCGTAATTAATATGAAAAATTTCGTGAGATTTTATATAAATATACGAATAAATACGTTATATATATATATATATATATATATATATATATATATATATATATATATGTACACACAATATACTCATACATTAGAAATACGTGGATTACCGGACAGTATAATGAAACTTGTTTTAATCATGTGACAAGCGCCACTGCTGGTTCAGCATTAGTAATCCTATTAAAATGTTATTCAGCATTTGGCGAAATTGCATGAAAACATTTGCATGATTGTGTTTCAGTTTTGATAGGCAAGACGTGGTGGGACGTCATAACTGAATCAGTGTGCCTCTATCAGTTTCACGCGACATGTTGTTTGTTCCCTTTAATTGTTTCCCTAAATTAAAATGATTCTCTTTGTCCTATTACCCGAAGGCGGATTAGAATGTGTTTTCCCAGCTGTACCCTATTTTAAAGTCAACAATTATATTTATATTTTTTATATACATAAAATTATAGCCTAATAAAAATAAAAATTATGAAATCACCGAGCATGAAATTTTAAAATTTTAAATTTTTTATTAAAAAAAAAAGTAAGCGACTTAAATATTAAATAGTAATAACAATAATAATCAAACCATCACGTAATGTGATATAATTAATTCGGTCATGATATCGTGCAGCTTATAACATTTATTTATTTATAATTTCCACCACGGAAACAGAACAGTGTAAATTACTAAAATAATAATGCACAAAAACGTGAAAAGTTGCATTAACTCATACATACAACTATCACCATCTGTTATAATGACATAAACAATTAGAAATAAGTTATTAATGAATGAAAAATTGACGTAAAAATAGTAGCGTGAATTAAACTAGAGAATATTAAGATTACATAAAATACAATTTTTTTCTCAAAAATCTAATACTATCGTTTACTCTTACGATACACATTTTTCTAAAACAAATTTCATGATTTCAGCTTAAAAATTCCGAACTTCGTATAAAATAATAAATGTATTGTTTTATCCAATGTTTTTTTCGTATATTTTATCACTGGTACCTTAATATAATTTTGTTACATTACATGATTATTACATTACAAAACCTTAATTTTATCATTAAGAAATTTAATATTTGGAAGGGGAATTTTTTATCAATTTTATCCATTCATTTTGTTATACATTGCAACAACAACAACTACCATGAAAGTAATAATGTAAATGTTGACTGGATTCGTACAAAAATCAACACAGCTTTAAAATTAAAAACAAATTTATTTGTACGGAATTATTTGAAAAGGAAAAAATTATTTGTTTAAATAACATAGCCTGTAGTATGTTATAAATTAACAAATAAAAAATCAACCGAGACAAAAGCACAGTACAAATTTAGATTGTTTTTTTTTTTTTTTTTATTAAACAACAGTTTTTATTAAATTCCAAAATAGATATTGAAACAAATAAAACTGAATTAAAAATATCCCAATAAAAATGTTTAATTACAATTCGACTGTTTGAAATTAAAGACTCATTTATAAAATAATAAAGTGTTATTTTTTAGTTGTAGATTTCTAAGCTAGTTTTTAAAATTTCTTAATTTTTTCATTAAGTTTAAATTTTAAGTAATATCATTAGCTTAAAAATTTTCATATTTTTTACCTAAAAATATGGATATTCTTATTTAAAATACAGCCGTTTCCAATAAATCCAAAAACTGATAAATCTAGTCTTCAGAAAAATAAGAAATACAAAAAGATATCGTTTGGATGTTAACAGCTAAGGAGTCTTATAAAGGCATTTTGGAATGGGAAAGTATTAATTAGGTTTTACCTTAAGTTTTTCTATTCATTTTCTTGGACATTAATATGAAAGTACATTAAATATCTGAATCATTTAGGCAACACAACGCTGTAATAATTCAGTACTGATTAACAAATTAATAAAAGGCCGTAAATTAATATAAATAACACCAAAATATATTTTTTTTAATTTTTACTCAATTTATCCGAAGAAAGCTTACACTGAGAGCATCAGAGGAACTTTCACTAAAAAATTTTAAAATTTTATGAAAATCACACCGTTTGGAGAACAGAAAAATATATAAAAGAAGCTAACAACAAAGTTGTAGGACTTTCCGGTCACGCGGCTTATATCTGATGCACAGCTTACACACACATACATACACAACTTAATTTTAAATATTTATAATTTTATTTAAATATAATATTTTTTTGATTACTTAATTCAATGATTCTAACTAAAGCGCGTGCGTATACCGTATTTCAATCACGCGGATGTGGCGGTACTAGCGGCCACTTTAAATACTTTTTTACACTTTAAATACTATTCATTTATACAATTCTACCGCTCACCTGTGACATCACAACATAGACGACTACAACAGCTGTGCATCAGTGCTACATTAACGCTTCTGGTGGTGAGAAGGAGTACTATTGTGGCAGCATACCCACTTTTCCGCTAGTTTATCTAGATCATTTTTTGGGGTGAAGGCGCAGTTTTTCTAATATTATTATTTTAATTGTTAACAAATGTTTCTAAGAAAAATAAGACCTTAATTAGGCGAAATCTCGAGGTACTGAGAATGACCTTGCTCTACAGCCTCATCCCCTTGACCTTTGAAGTTGAAATTTTAATGGCATCAATGCATCATATATAGAAGTAATCTGATCAAGTTTGGTCAAAATCGGTTCAGTAGTTCTGGGGATATAAGGCAATTAATAGAGCTCCACCGGACGTACACACGCACATACGGAAAATTTCCATCCAGTTTTTGGGTTTTTTGAGTTCCTTAGGTGTCAAAACGTAAAGATGCGGTGAAAACCGCATATGCCCAAACTGGAATGATTATAATATTTTCCCTTCTAAAGCTATACCGCTAGACGGGAAAGTAAAAGAGAGAATAATAATTTTTAAAAAATAAAGCGAAATTGAGAACATCCTCCATTTTTTTAAGCCTAGTAAAGAAGTTGAATATAATATAGGCTATAGAAATAAGTACGAGTATATAGTGTTGAATTGGTCACTAGATTTATTTTAAATTAATTAAAAAATATATTATCATTTTTATTAAAGAACAGGGAGAAGAAAAGGATATAATTTCACGCTGATGCCAGAAATAATTTTAAAAGTGATGATCATTGTTGCGGTGAATGATATAAATTTTTTGAGAAAAATTCCATATCTGATCTCTAACCCGGAAACACTATGAAATGGAAAGAAGCAACCTCTCTGCCACGGAGAAAACGTAAACAATATTTCAAAGTATTTTTTTAAATATTCAAAAATTTTGATAAATTTAAATAATGAAACTTATTTTTTAAATGTTAAAAATTAATATCAAAAGGAATATCTTGGATTCAGTTTCAAACATTTTTTTTTTTTTTTTTTTTTTTTTTTAATTTACGATCATTAACTATTTCATACAAATTGATTTAATATATTATTATTTAATTAATTTATATGAAGATGGACAGTAGACCAGGTTTACCCATTAGCCATTTTATTTTATTCGAATCTTTAAATACACAAAATTACTATATTGAAAAACGTTTTTGATATCTATACTTCATGAAAATCGATGTAGTCGTGGAACTACAAGGACACAAACAAATAAACAAGATTTTCTCTTAAACACACGATCATTTTATTGGAATAAAAACAATTAAAAAAAGTAATTTTCGAATAATTACTTTGGCCTACTTCTGCAGTTTATTTAATACAGTAAACAGAACCATTGTCTAATTATTATTATTGCGGAAGGAACTGCTGGTGTCTACTGACGAGAATACCGTGTTTTCATTTATTTCGCTTAACAATCTTTATTAAATTTGTGGATGAATTTTCAATGTGCAGAGAAAATGTATATTACTGTTAGATGTAAACCATATTTCTTCATTGAAATTGCTGTTATATTTGGATAAATGGTTCACTTGGCTGCATTGTAAATACATTAAACATTTCACTTTATCCGATAATATTTAGCCTGAAGTGAAAATTTCAATTAACGTATAACTTTCCCAGAAATGTTTTCGTTTATATTAATTTATAATTTTCATTCACTTTCGGTCAACAGTAATAATCATTATATACAAAATAATAACTTATTAGGATTGTATGTGATCCGACCAAAATAATAATTATATGTTAACTATATAAATATATTATCTGAAACAAATAAACAATCAGTCTTTCAAACAAATAACAGTTGATTCCATTGATTTCTCAAACTGCTGATTTCGTTTCAGAAAATTTAGTATATATTTAGAAATTTATCTCATAATTATTAGTTTATTAAAATTATATTGTAATTAAAAAATAATTAATTAACATCTTTTCATCAAAACATCTAAATTAATTAATATATTATTAATTTACATATTATTTATGATAACTTTTGTTTTCAATAGAAGTATAATTTTATAGATTAATTTATCAAATTATTTAGTTAGATACCACATACTCTATGAGATCGCTAGTATGCTATCGGATACTAAGCAAAAAGTTAATAGAAGACAGCAATTCTTTTTAGAATAAGAAACTTTTTCATAAAACAACAGAGTGTGTGAGGGAGCTTGATGTACAAATAATTTTTTGTGGTAAGAATCAAATTTCTTACTTCATTTTAACGAAAATTATTTTTGATATTTTTCTCCATACTAATCTTTATTAAACCGGACAAAAATTATAATCTTAAGTAAAAATGTTTTTATCATCCAATCAATAGCCATCCGTAACACCGAACATTGTTCAGATTTTTCGCACTTATTTATATAACCTGTCGTTAATTTGATCGTTTTCTTCCACAAATAATCCATTTTACCCGTTTTTAAAGTGGTTACCCGTTTTCATCGATAATATTAGCGGATTTTCCAAATATTTTGAATTCGCTACTGCTCCCGCTCATGTTTTTATAAATATTTAATAGTATAAGTTTTTTTTTATTCCGCTCTACCGGAAGCAAGTTTTAACCGATTTTGACGAAATTTGGAAAGGGGATGTAAACCTATTGAGAATAAAACCCTATTGATTTCAAGGGATGGGTTCATAGGAACCGGAGTTAAAGGCAAAAAACTGGGTTTCTTGGTATATTTTCAAAGGTTTTCATGTTGTAATTTGAAGGGTAACATTAGAAAGCCAAAATTATATTATTCCCAAAATTGATTTTTATTAATTCGCTACTGCGCTCGGTCATATTTTCTAAGGGGTTGTAGTTGGGAGGAGGAATCAACTTTTCTTTATGTTTTGGAATCTCAACAAGATTCTCCAATATACAGAGTGATTCAAAACAATATGGCAATCTCTCGGGAGTTGATTTTATAGCTAAAATTGCTCATATAAACAAAGGCTCGAAAACGGTTCGTTTGTGAGTTACGGCTAGCAAAATTTCATCAGGATTCAGTTACCTCCGGAGAAATGAAGGCTTCCTGAAATTCTGGGAAGTTAAATTAATTTAGTCGTTTCTTATGGTTTTTTACCTGAAAATATTTGTTTAAAAAAAGCTCCCAGAACTGTACCTTCATTAGTTTTAAAGATATCTGACATAAAAAACAATACTTGGGGATTAAAAATGACACGTTTTTGGGTTTAACGTAAAAAAAAACTTTGTTAAATGGTTAATTATGTTGTATGTTTTTTCAATTACAAATGTTTTCAGTTATTTTAGCAAATTGTATTCTGAAAAGATGTACATAAATTATTTAAAAATTAAATACAGGATATTGAAATTTAAGTTTATTAAAAAAATAAAACGGACTGAATTGTGAAAAAAACTTTAACAGCATGAAATAACTAATTTTGTCTATAGGTTGGAAATAGCTTTTTACGTAACATGTAATTTTAACATAAAATGTAATTTAACTTTGAAAACAACGGAAAAATTACATTAAAAATTAGTGAAGGCGTTATTAGTAACCTTCAAAGTTGCTCGAAGTGGCCCCCGATTTGTTTAAAACATGATTTCGCTCGATGAATCCATTCTTTTCTAGCGGGTCTCATAACGTAAGGATTTATTAATAGTTTCTGCAGCTTCTATTATGCAATTCCTTAGTTCTTCTTGTGTGTTAATTCGTTTTGAATAAAAAACTGATTTTATACAACCCATAGAAAAAAAGTCTGATGGGCGTGAAGTCGGGAGATTGTGGTGGCCATTCACTGGTCCGACCAATCCATTGTCTACTGTATCCATTATTTAAATGACCCTTTACATTATTATAAAAATGAGGATGAGCCCCTTCTTGCCTGAATCACACCTCTAACCTGTTTTCATAAGAAATATCTTTCAAGAGGATGAACAGGTTTGTTGACAAAAAGTTTTAGTACATTTCTACGGTAAGTTTCCTTGGCAAAAAAATGGACCAACAAAATCACCTAAAACACCAAACCATACATTAATTGAAAATGTATGCTGGAAATGTCTTGTCGCAGTCTCATGTGGGTTTTCGTTCGCCCAAATATGGGTGTTACGAAAATTTACTATTTCATTTTTTGTGAAGCATGATTCCTCAGCTACCAGAATACGACGAAAACAACTGCGATTTCGTACCCATTTTTTAGTTAACTATCGGCAGAATATCTTCCGTTTATTATGATCTTGCGGTAATAAGTCTTGTACCCGTGTTACATGGAACGGGTCCAACTGTGCCTCATGAAGTGAGGCATACGCTTGACTGTGAAATACGTATTGCCGTGATAGCCGTGCTTGTAGTTGGCGATAATTGTATAGCATTCATTATTTTCTTATTTTTTTTATTATTATTATGGTTTCTCGCGCTTCGTTGACGGCCAGTATCTACCAGTTTTGGTTTAAAAATGCCGGTTTCTCTAAGTCGTCTCGCCACAGCTTCAAAGCTTTGGCGATCAGGTGCTCTTCGATCTGGATAAGTATAACGATACTTTTGATTTGCAGCCAAACCATTCCTGTTTACCGTAAATTAATATCATGTCCGTATACTTTTCATGTGAATACATTTTGCATACACAATACATACATCTCATTACGTATTAAAGAAAATTTCACTAAATTTTGTAAAAATTATTTTCTGAATTGTACACAGAATCTTACAGATACCTTATTTTTTTTTTGTCTTCAGTCATTTGACTGGTTTGATGCAGCTCTCCATGATTCCTTATCTAGTGCTAGTCGTTTCATTTCAGTATACCCTCTACATCCTACATCCCTAACAATTTGTTTTACATATTCCAAACGTGGCCTGCCTACACAATTTTTTCCTTCTACCTGTCCTTCCAATATTAAAGCGACTATTCCAGGATGCCTTAGTATGTGGCCTATAAGTATGTCTCTTCTTTTAACTATATTTTTCCAAATGCTTCTTTCTTCATCT
The DNA here is from genome assembly GCF_047948215.1 of Lycorma delicatula. Classification (NCBI taxonomy): domain Eukaryota; kingdom Metazoa; phylum Arthropoda; class Insecta; order Hemiptera; family Fulgoridae; genus Lycorma; species Lycorma delicatula. The sequence continues at coordinate 104,601,512 of NC_134460.1, read as the reverse complement.
ATTTGCCGCAATACCTCTTCATTTGTCACTTTATCCACCCATCTAATTTTTAACATTCTCCTATAGCACCACATTTCAAAAGCTTCTAATCTTTTCTTCTCAGATACTCCGATTATCCAAGTTTCACTTCCATATAAAGAGACACTCCAAACATATACTTTCAAAAATCTTTTCCTGACATTTAAATTAATTTTTGATGTAAACAAATTATATTTCTTACTGAAGGCTCGTTTCGCTTGTGCTATTCGGCATTTTATATCGCTCCTGCTTCGTCCATCTTTAGTAATTCTATTTCCCAAATAACAAAATGCTTCTACCTCCATAATCATTTCTCCTCCTATTTTCACATTCAGTGGTCCATCTTTGTTATTTCTACTACATTTCATTACTTTTATTTTGTTCTTGTTTATTTTCATGCGATAGTTCTTGCGTAGGACTTCATCTATGCCGTTCATTGTTTCTCCTAAATTGCGTACAGATATCTTAATACAATACAAAAACAATTATCAAGATTATTCCAACACTGTTTCAAAAATTTAATCGTTGATCAGCTGATATTGCCAACCTATGAAAACAAGTTAATTCATTCTGATAAAAAAGTGGTAAATATATGATCATCTGTTATTTCTAACCTATGGACAAAATTAGTTATTGCATGTTGTTACATTTTTTCACAATTCAGTCTGTTTTGTTTTTTAATAAAGTTAAATTTCAATATTTTGTATTAAATTTTTCTTAAGTAATTTACATGAATCTTTTCAGAATTCAATTTTATACATTTCTAATCGAAAAAATTAAAACTTAATTAACCATTTAACAAAGTTTTAACTTAAAAACGTGTTATGTTTTACCCCTCATTTTTGTGTTTTACGTCAGATATTTTTAAAACAAATGGAGGTAACAGTTATGGAACCCATTTTTTTATATTTTCAGGTCAAGAACCATAAGAAACAATTAAATTCCCTTCTTAATTTCCTTCCCGGAATTTCAGGTAGTTTTGATTTCTCCAGGGGAACCTGAATCTGGGCGAAATTTTTCGCTAGCCGTAACTCGCTAACGAAGAGTTTCCGAGCCCATATTTATATAAATTTTTTTTTCGATATTTAGCAACAGAAACAGCACCGGAGAGATTGCCGTATAATTTTGAACCACTCTGTGTACACAAATTTATGTATGATAAAAAGTTTTCGTCGTTTTACTGGACGCAAATCTTAACCGATTTTGTCGAAACTCAATGAGTTGATGTAAACCTATTGGGAATAGTATCCTATTAATTTTCAAGCGAATCGGTTTACAAGAACCGGAGTTATAGGCAATAAACGGGGGTTTTTAGATACATTTTCAGCTTTTTTTCTTCTACTGGCTGTAGTTTTTAACCGTTTTTGTGAAACTTGGTAGGATGATATGAACGTAGTATAAATACAACCGCATGGATTTTCATGCGAATCGGTTTCACAGGAAACCAAAAAAGCTAGCTAAAATACCCAAAGAAATATTATTTTCAAAAATCATTGCAGCATTACATCCTTATTTTCTTTCTTAAATAAAACCGGAAATCCGCCGTTCCATTGCATTTACTATGACAGTTTTTTGTTTTTTTTTTTAATATACGGGAGTAAAATTTTCATGAATTCCCATTCTTTCTACGATATAACATACCCTTGGTATCAACCAATCCTCTTCTGATTTTTTCAAAAATGTAATAGTATCAAATCCCTGAATATGCACGTAATCAACCGAATTTCATTCTTGCAAGATAAATTGTACTTGAGATACAAACCAAAAGATCAACACATGTATGCGTACATAAGTAATTATTTAACTAAGATTTCAATATTTTCCGTTTCATTTTACCTCAAAACTTACATGAATATAGAAATTCACTACGATCCATTTTTTATGAACATTAATAGTTACAAATTGTAACAGTCGAAAAAATACAAATTATATAGCATAATATTTTTTTTAATTTATTTGAAAAAATGATAAAAAATTAATATAATTTAAAATTAACTTTTATCTACTACTCAGCTGATTTTTTTCAGGTATTTTTCATTTTAGATAAACAAAAAATATCTACAACGTAATACATAATAAATATCCAATATAAAAAACTAAATATTGATAAAAATTTAGGAGCTGTAATAAATAAGTTTTATTTCAGAAAATTATTTTGTAAATGCATATTAAAGAATATAAATTTGCGATTGCACACTTCTCTTAAAAATATTTTCTCTTTTTTTCATAATAAATATTATTTTAAACGAATACAGAGACCTTTATTTTAAAATATATTTTTTTACATAAGTTACAATTCTCTTTTATAGGATGCTATGTTACCATGACAACTATAAGAGTACTATATGTAATTAAGTAGAGACTATTCATGGCAAAAACAGAATGAGTTACAGAAACGAAGACGAAAACAAATAGAGAGAAATAGGATAAGAAATAAGGAGATGTGGGAGGGCAAAGAGAAAGAAAGAGAATGAGTGAGTGCGAGAGAGTAGAAAGGAAATAATAAAAAGGAAAATAAGAAGAAAAACAAAACCAACTACATTTTATGAATTCAACCGTGAAATTGAGAATCCTTTACCATCACAAATAACAGCCATGTTCACCTCATTATTGTCCTTCTACTGTTGCTATGTCTAGTTAAGAAATGATGAGCGTTTAACACATAAGTTGCAATCCCAAATTTACATACATCATTTATGAGTAAAGATCATTTAGTCGTTTTCTGCAAATGTACATAGATATAATTTATCTATATATATATATATATGAATAAAATCTAAATGAATAGATTTCAAAATTTAGGTTAAACATTAAAATAATGAAGGTCAGCATACCACATACCAAATGACGGTTCATATACACCATACTAATTTAAAAAATTACCATTATTATTATCGGGTCAAATCATCTGTCGCTTAAACTCAACTTAAATACAAATCTATTTTTACTAAATGTCAAGTTGTTAGAAATAGATTTACTAATTTGTTTGTTTTTTTTTTTTGACGATCTGTTAACATTTAAAATCGGTACCTCAGATGGGACCATAAGTAAATTTAATTAATGATGATTACGTAAAGAGAGGTCCCTGTCGAAACCCCTCATTAACCCAAACAATATTGCTGTTACATGTCGTAACCCACAGGTGAATCTCATACGTCCAGATAGGTTTAAGGATAACTCTGTAGATCAACAGTTTATTAGATAAAGATAACTGTGAGTTTCTGACCAGCAACCAATTAGTTCCTTGTACTTGATGTTAAGCTGTTTCCTCTTTTATATTACGTGGCCCGTCCATGTCACGCGAAGATTCAAGTGTAGGCTAAGGTACCGTACCCGATCCTTGTGAGAGATGTAGACGTCACTCAAGTGGACTTGTGGACAATCACCCCTTTTCATCGTAAATGATATTCAATTTACAAGTTTTTTTTTTTATTAAATGATTTTATTAGTGGTAACAACTTTTTTTATCGGTATCATTAATATTTTTTTATCTAATAATTGCTGATAGTGAACTACGTATTACAGTCATTTACACCAGACCTACAGAAAACCGTATTTTCACATGTTCTAATTTAAACGTAATAAAATGAGCAGGGCACAGGCTCTTTAATAATTTTATTCAAATATGTGTTCGTGAAAAATAAATATTATTTAACCTTTAAATCGTCTACATTCTTTAGAGAACCAACAATCGGTACAATTCATTAGCCGCGCATGCGTGGGAAAATTTCTACATATGGTATGCGCAGAATGCATAATGATCGACTTCCACAAAAGAGTTAGTAGTGGATCTCGCATTCCCGAAGGAAAAGAGGAAGGGTAAGAAGTAGGTCGTAACGGAGAATGGATGAAGTTGAAAGAAATGCAGAGAACACAATTAAATGATGAAGATATTTTTGATAAAGGAAAACGGAAATTGGGATGCGATAAATGGTTGCAACAGCTGTATATGATTGCTGGATAAGTAAGTATTTATCTCGCAGAATATACTATCACATTACCAACTGAAATACCTAATAAGAAACGGAAATACACCTTACTCAAATGCCGTTTTCCGTGGCGGAGTGGTAGTACCTCAGCCATTCATTCGGAGGTCCCGGGTGTTAATCCCGGTCAGTCATGATATTTTTCATACGCTACAAATCTTCATTTTCATAGTTCCACGCACGAGCTTCTGTGGTGAATTAATTCATCAGTCAAAAAATAATTATGGCTTAAATTTGGAGGGTCTATAAATGGAAAACAAATCAAAATTTAAATTTATCACATATTTTTCATTATATTGGCTTAAGGAATTTATTGCTGAAATACATCCTTGCCCTCCCTGGACAATTTGTATGTATTCTTTTAACAAAAAATAAAAATCTTAAGTTTTATCACGGTCTTTTGTCAAGGTCCCTATTTATTAACTTCGAGTGAAGCGTATTAGAAGTAAAGTTGAAACTCACCTACATTTTGATGGCCTTATCATGTTGATATGAAATAATATATTCACCCGCATGTAGAAGACAATATGAAACTATTTTCATATTTAGGTTTGGATATTTTGAATTTTCGGTTGGAACTAGATTCTCATCTCAAATCATTTATGATCAAAGATTTTAGTTAAGACGTTTACAAAAAATTATATTTCTAATAAAAAAACTTCATAAAGAATTGCTTATATGGTTAAATCTACAAAGTATGAACGTAAAATTAATAGTTAATAAATACTCGTTACTTCCGAAATTAAAATTAATGATAATTAAGAAACTGCTATAATAATTTTTATAACGTATTATTGGATTTAAATTTAAAGTATTTGATGTCAGTACACAATAAAAAAACTATTATAAGTGTGTAATATCATGGTGCCTCTATTAGTTTATAAATTTATTTTTCATTTTATCTTGATACTGTTATTTACTATATTTTATCGGGATTCATTTTTTTTTACACCAATCCTATGTATGGATTGTTTATCCATACATATATATACATTACATACATATCTATATATATAAAAATGTTAAGTTCGTTTGTGTACGCTTCAAAAACTCAAAATGTTCTGCACCGATTGAGCTCAAATTTTAGCACGATATATAACATCAAAGATTGTTTTCATCTATTTTTAATAAATCTATCGATCTATTTTTAATTTGGAATTGTAAACAAAGGAAAACCAATCAGATCAATGCAAGATGGCCGCTGTCAAACACAACGACCAAATTTCTTTGAATTATATTTAACAGCTGAAACATCTGTAGTTAATTAAAAAAAAAAAAAAAAAAAAAAACACACGATAAAAAAAATCTTAGCACGATATATAACCCCGCATCAAAGATTGTTTTCATCTATTTTTAATAAATCTATCTATCTATTTTTAATTTGTACTGTTTTTTAATAAATAAGAGGCTAATAAGTCAGATGGAAATGTAAACAAAGGAAAACCAATCAGATCAATGCAAGATGGCCGCTGTCAAACACAACGATCAATCACAAAGAGCCCGTATGGCCGTTGCCAATGTAAACAAAATCACAACTGATTAAGTAACAAATTTCTTTGAATTATATTTAACAGCTAAAACATCTGTATTTTATTAAAAAAAAAAACATCAAAACAAAAAAAAAGCCACCAAGACGGATGACTTACAGTAAATAAATTAAAACACCGAACTTTCTTATAGCCCAGATAGACTTAAGACTATGCAAACAAAAAAAGTCGAAATAACCAAATACACAGAAAATAATATCCCTACATAATGACCAAAAAATCCTTTGTTAGGTTAAATATTCACTTTTGTCTGAATTTACAGAAGGCATTTACAACGAAGCATTGATAAATATTGAAGAAAAGTGCTTAGCTAATGCAAATAAAGTTCTTAGTCAATTGGGAATGCCAGCACCCACCCTCGCTGCGATTGCTTCATTTGATGTGGATTTACGCCGTGAACAGAGTTACAACATTGGTGATCTTCAGTCATATGTCCAATCAAACATTCCCAAATTAACACGTGAACAGAAAGGCATTTATGATCGCATAATGCAAATGATAAATGACGGAGTTGGGGGGACCAGGAGTTGGCGCATCCTTCTTGGATGCGCCAGGAGAAACTGGGAAAACATTCCTCATTAGATTGATTCTAGCAGCGGTTCGATCAAAAAATGACATAGCCCTTTTGCTTCATCTGGAATAGCTGCGACATTGTTACCAGGTGGAAGGGCTGCGCATTCAGCTCTGAAGTTGCCATTAAACATGCAAATCAACGAGTCTCCCACGTGCAATATTTCCAAAGCATTCTGTATGGGAAAAGTATTACAAAAATGTAAACTCACGGTTTGGGATGAATGCACGATGGCACGTAAAAAATCGCTTAAAGCTCTTGATCGATCGTTACGAGATTTGCGTAGAAACGTTCAACCATTCGGGAATGCTTTCATATTGCTCGCAGGAGATTTTTGGCAAACATTGCCTGTAATTTCTTGATCGACACTAGCAGACGAAATAAATGCTTGCCTGAAATATTCAACACTGTGGCGACACGTACGTACATTGCAGTTGACTACGAATATGCGTGTCCAGTTGCAGAATGATCCATCAGCTGAGGTATTCTCACAACAGTTACTGGACATTGGAAACGGACAGCTGCCAGTCGATGAGACGTCTAGACTAATATCATTTCCTGATAATTTTTGTAATTTAGTAACATCGAAAGAAGAACTGATCGAAAAAGTATTTCCTGATATTCAAATTAATCATAGAAATCACGATTGGCTCAGTGAACGAGCTATCCTTGCCGCAAAGAATAAAGATGTCTATCAACTTAATAATGTTATTCAATCCAGCATTCAAAGTGAGGAAATTACATATAAGTCGATAGACACCGTTGTGGAAGCAGATGAAGAAGTTAATTATCCAACAGAATTTTTAAACTCACTTGATCTGCTAGGGATGCCACCACACATATTCAAATTGAAAATAGGTGTGCCAATTATCCTGTTGCGGAATATTAATCAGCCAAAACTCTGCAACGGCACGCGACTTGTAGTTAAGAAATTGATGAATAACGTAGTGGAAGCAACGATTTTAACGGGACCTTTCAAAGGTGAAGATGTCCTCATTCCTCGAATACCCATGATCACGACCGATACACCATTTCAATTTAAAAGATTGCAATTCCCAATTCGATTGGAATTTGCAATCACAATCAATAAAGCTCAAGGTCAATCGATAGAATTGTGTGGTTTAGATTTAGATGCGGATTGCTTCTCACATGGACAACTGTATGTGCGTGTTCCCGAGTCGGCAAAACAGATAGCCTTTATATCTACGCAGACAGTGGAAAAACAAAAAATATTGTATATCCTCAAGTATCGCAAAATTAAACTTCTATGAAACGTATGCTTTGTTTTGTTTCTCATTTCTCATCCATGCAACCACAATGTGCCACAGCGAAGCGTGGCGGGTACAGCAGTATATATATATATATATATATATATATTTGTATGGATTGTCTATCGATCTCTTGTTACATATTTTTAATATTGATTTTTAACAATGAAATAAAAAAAATAAGTTGTACTTTATTAAATTACTTATTGAAAGCTTTTAAGGAGGAAGTAGATCTTTTAAATAAAAATATATATACAACAGATTTAACGTTTCAAAAACCCCATAAATAACATTTATTTATTAAACTGTTAATAATATTGATTTTTTTTTAATTTAAATGTTTTTTCATTATAAAATAAACAATGATCTAAGCAGAATTAATAAAACCGTTTGCATATAGACAACCAGTCTATGTATGATTTTTAAATTGATGAGTAACAATTCATTTAAACAGTGCTGCTGGTAACTATATCTTTTAACATATTAATATAAGGTAGAGATTCTTCAGTCATTATAAACTACCACAGAACTCCCAAAAATACTAAAAAAATTTGGAAAATTTTGTATGTATAAAAAAATATAACAAGAAAAAAGAGTAAAATTTGATACTGTAAATACTCCCTACTCATTTAATTTCAGCCTGTATCATACTTTACAATAGATATTAAACTGTAGCGTCAGTGTAGTTATTATTGTTACTTTTTTGCAATTAATCATGAGAAAAATTACCGTTAAAATATATTACACGTAATTAAATTTTTTTGAATAATGATACTTGGCTATAAATTAAAATAAAAAGAAAAATGAAAGCTCCACAGTGAATAAATTTCATGAAAATTCAACGACCGTAAAAATAAAGAAAATGACAAAAAATAAACGCTTCACCGGTTATAAGTCGTTAACAGATGATCTGTGAGTAAATTCTGTGGAAATACTTGATGACGCGTTCTATAGTTACCGGGTAAAAAAAGACAACTCGGTTTACAGAATACGGGTTAATATAAAATAAAATTAATTATATTCATCTGTAAGAGACAACGAAAAAAGCTCTCAGCACAATTCACTTAATTTTTTTTTAAGTTGATCCTGGCAAGAGGGATGAGTTGTTTAATGAGGGATGCAAGAGGGTAAATTACCCTGCGGCTTACAGAGTAATCTGATAGAAAGCGGGTACAAAATTACACAGACAAGGAGGAAGGGTAAATTAAAAAAGTTGACGGTATGATACTTTTCCTTACGTCTTATTCTTTATATTGCTTTTCGGAAATGGTTTCGCAAGGACGTCGTCTCAGGAATTGAAAGAGGAAATACCGTGACGGGAGATCAAAATGAAAATATTTTATCTCCAATTCTAGGGGGATTTTCAGCGTTTTCTTTCTCGGTAATGTCTTACTGAGAAATAAGTCTATTTCGAATTTGTTTTGGACCACACTGTTCTGAAAGAAAGAGAGAAAACGAAAGAGGGAGAGATAAAGAGGAATAAAAAGAAAATAACGAAAAAAGACCGAGCGAGAGAGAGACAGAGAAAGCAAGAAAGAGTATTATTGTGAATATTGGGAGAGATGCTTTTTTCGATGTCTGATATATATATATATATAATATTATATATAAGTAACTTCTTATCTCACAATCCCCCAACTTTAATATTTGCAAATTTTCTTTGAGTAAATACAGTACTACGTACCGTCTTTATCTTTAATACTACCATTATAAAAGAAAAATAACTGGAAATGCTGCAATGCAGTATAACCCTAAAAGTAATTTCATTCTTAAATACTCTTATGATTTGAATAAACATAAACCAATCCGTTTTTTTTTTGTCGTGAAGGTAAATTTTCATTGTACAGGTCTCTGCCCACGTTGAAAAGAAAACAATATATATTTTCATTAGAACTATAACATACCAATGTCATTTATAAAAATAAAAAAAAAACATAATAATAAAACATTTAGTCTACATAATGAAAGGAAGCTTATTTTTAATTTAGATTAACAATTCATTAAATTAAATAACAAGTAGCTTGCTCCAGGATTTACTGTTAGTGAAAAAAATATCTACACAACATAAAAATATATTTTTCAGGAGTTTTATACGTAATTCAATTCTGATTAATAAAAACAAAAAAACATTATTTTAATGAATAATACAACTGATAAAGAAAAAATACATATTTTCAGAATATAATTAATTAAAAACAAATTTAATACCGTTAATAAAGTGAAAATATTCCGTATAATGATGTAAAATTCGTAATTAGCAGATCTTTTTTTATACCATTATTTATTCAAAATTAATTAATATTTAGAATAAGTACAAGAAAAAAATATTAAAATGTGATATAATTAACGTTTTAACGAAGAGTGAAAATGAATCCACGCTATAATAATTACGAAGCGAAAAAAAGGTTTTATAGAAAAATGAATATAAATAATAATTATACTTAATGTTATGATTATGATTAGTTATTTAAAAGTTTGCCTAAAAGTTAAATATTTTTTTAGGTTATTATTAAACCATATCACAAATCTTGTACGCAAGAATATTGCGTGAACCTTTTTCTTTAATCTAATTATATGGATTCAATACTTGGGTATTCCTAAAGAAACACTAAAAAATTAACACTTCTACAAGGTAAAGGATAACGTTCAGCAAAGATAAACGGTTAACCTTCAAAATCACAAAATTTCTTTTGAATAATAACTTCATGAAGTTTAAATCTATTTTTTAATGATTAATTATAAAAATACATCAACATTTCAAAAGAAATATTTAAATATAATCTCATTAAACTTTTCCAGTTCACGTAAAATTTGATTTACAATCATAATAAATGTTACTTAATTATTTTTACTTTAATTGATTATTTAGCTTCAAGCTACTATTAGAAATTTTTTTTCTTAAGTTTTCTAAGAAGCAATTACTTAAACAAAAATAAATTAAAGATTGTATTTTTTCATGATAAAATAATTATATAAGACAAACGTTTTAAAACATTCATTTTCATATATACTTACTAAAAATGTTCAAGTTATATGAAAGATCCTAAAAAAAGGAAACAAATTTAAACAAAGCATTTTATAATTTAATAAAAATAATAAATAATTTCAAAACAATAATTAATAATACCTAATAATTTATCAAAATGAAACCACTAAATTTCCAAGAAAAAATTAATGATGGCTTCCTATCATAATCAATACATGTTTAGAAATGATTAGTGAAAGAATATTTTTCAACTAAACAGAAATTCTTGTTTTAAAAATTAAAAGTTCAATAAGGTAGTTTGTTACATAGCTACATCGACACGTACTTTTGAGAGTACGTGAAGGTGATGGACTGAACAGGGTGAATAAATAAACTAGTTAACTGTAACTGAGTAACAGCACACCTGTTAAAAAATTAAATGAAATTTAATCAACTTGAATTTCAACTCCTTTGAATAAAATTATTTTTCAATCTAAACATACTAATCCGTAAAATTAGTTTAAGATAAAATCGTCACAGATTCTCTACTTTACCTTTTTCTAAAATAACCCACGTATGTCCATTATTAATCGATTAAAAACGAAAATCGTTTGCAAACTAATTTTATTGAAATACTGTAAACACATTCTGAAGTTTGTAGATCAAGATATTTCCCAAAATAAGGTGTGTTTATCAGCGTAATAAAAGAATTGAAAAGAAAATATCGTTATCTGCAATGATAACCCTTAAATTATACGTTAATGTCGGTTTGAATTCCAGCTATCTAAATTCCGGCTTTGTTTAAAAGGTACAGAACAACAAAAGAGCTGATACTGTGTATACTCGTAAAAATCAAGCGCTCTTTCTGTATGAGTGGGTGATTTTGGAATTTACCAAGACAGTAGTTTTTAGATGAGCTAACAATTAGAACATAAAAATCTGATGAAAATATGGTCTGAAAAAGTCTTGAGAAAGATAATAATTTACAAATAATCTTGGTTTTTCTTACACTTCCAGATCCGTTTGCTCTGAATATGCTTGAGAAAGTCCTGTTTTCATCACTGGAGATAACCATTCCGAAGATAGCTTTGTACCGTAAAACATAACTAAATGCCTCTCTCCATTTTAGATTTTTCAAAACAATAATATTCGAATATATAGACTTTAAATTTTCGAAATAAAATATTACGATTTTGTCAAAAAAAACTCACCCTCCAATAAAAAAAAATTTTAAACACAAAATTTTCTTTTAGGTATAATATATTACAAGGTAACAAAAAAATCAAGCGTCTGGTATCCACACTTATCCTGGGAATTATTTATTAATAAATATTTTTTTCCTAAGAAATTCTGGTTACATGTCTTCTAACAATTTTTGATATTATTAAATATGATAGAATACGTCATCACTTCACTCACTAACAGTGATAGTTAACAAGCCAGCCAAATAGTAATGTGTATTAATCAGAGATTACTTAATGCAGCCTTAGTCCATCACATGACTGCATTGTTAAGGCTCATCTAAAATAACAATCGCACGAAAAATGCATAGAAAAATTTTCTCATGTTAATCGTAACGTGTCAAACGAATCGATATTTGTCAGTCAATATAACTTGTCATCTGTCAGTTAATATCTTACTTTCAAAAGCCTGTTGCCTATTACATTCATTCCTGTTGTCCAAATTTTAGATTTAGGTTTAAGAAAAATTTGGGATACCCTGGTACGTTCTCCTAGTCACTTAAAAGCAGTTTAGACAACTGCTGCTTTACAAAACTGGAGGAACTGAAAGAACTATTGTACTGTTTTATCTTTATTTATTCTTTCCATACCGATAAATATGGTTCCAAAATAGTGGATAAGTGAATAATAAAATTAAAAGATATTGGAGTTTTAAGATTTCTAAGCCTTTTTGATAGCCGCTTTATTTAAAAAATCGGAATTAGGTATGATATATCTCGTAGGAGAATTACCGGTCCTACTGTGAGAGACCGTCACATCTGAGCATTATTACTAACAATTCATCATGAAGTTTACGACATATCTAGAGTTTAATAAACATTACCATTTGATAAAACTATATGAGGTAATAATTCATATTGCTAACTTAACAATACATCCTTCGCGCATTTATATAATTTTTTTTTGGGTTCGACTGAGTTTACGCGGTTAGTAACTCCTTCAATCTTTAGAATTTTTTCCTTCACACATTTTATTTTTGTAAGGAATTTTAATATGAATAAATATTCATATAAACAAATTGTTTTATAAATTTAAAATAAACGTTTAATACGCAATTTTAACATTTCGAAAATAAATCTGAAAATGTTTTTAACTACCATGAAGAAATGAAATACATTCAAGCCTGTATCGAAAAACCGAGTACACATTTTCAACACTGCCAATAGTATTTCCAAACTTTTTTGTACCAACCCTCTGTGGAAATGTAGGCTTTAGAAAAGAAGTGCGATTATCAGTGTGGCCAATAAGCTAGATGTAGTGTGGATGGTTGGGGGATTTCTGGGGTCATTCTCTACGGTAGGTGCTTCTGTGAGTTATGTAAATTACAAACTAATTTTATCACGTAGGCTATCTAGGTTGAATGGCTTTTTAATCACTCATTGTAATTGATAATAATTTTATAGTTTCATAATGTACTAGATTTTGCGCCAAATTCATCCGGTTTGAATGTAGTACATCATAGCGTGTAGTCCTATCTTAGTATTTATATGTGCCTATTAATAACAGCTTATTTAAAAAACAAACGACAAATCAAATCACGTTTTATACCATTCAAAAATTTCAACTATTAAAAGAAACAAAATTAAAACTATTTTTACGAAACAGAAAAATATAAAAGTTTCAAAAAGGTAGGTTCACAAGCTTGCAGAAAAAAGGTATTACCCTTTAAAAACATTTCCAGGAACATACTTCAAAATATTTGCAAAGAGATCTAGAAAGCAAAAGATCTATAAATTCTGTAAATTTGAGAGAATGTAATTTATTATTTATTTTTTTGAGACTATTTAAAAGAAAATAAAAACGATTCATTTCTTACAAGTACAAAAATTAATCCATTTAGAATATTTTTATTTATTTTAATAAAATCTTTTGAGATAACTTTGGTGTTGGTATGGTATTTTTAATAACGGATAGTGAAGGTTTCCTTCTTTTTATTTATTTGAAAAGGGAGATTCATTAACATTTTTAATTATCCCCCTTGTAGTACACTTTTATCTTTTTCCCCAGTATATTAAGCATGGAAAAAACAGCGGAAATAACGCTAACGTCACACATATTCCACCTAAACAATGATATTTGTTTACTCAAAAAATTATCGTTTATCAGTACCTCGTAGAGTTCAAATATTAAACGAATTTGTTTAAATTTCTTTATAATCTCTAACTGGCGCGTTTGGGTTGGATCGATTCCAAAGCCGGTACGCTGATGTAGGTCCCAGTGATTGTCTGATTTCATTAAAAAGACGCTTCCATGCATGGCGATCGATGGCCGTTGTCCTGGCCTCATTAAGGTTCAGCCTGCGGGTTTTTATATCATCATCGATCTACTTGATCCACATTTTCTTTGGAGCTGTTCGTTCGATTCTCCAATGGGTCTAAATGTTATTGATTTTTAGGATAAATTAAGGAAGATAACAGAAAACCTATATCTATATATATATATATATATATAGACAGACAAACGACAAAATACAACGAAGAGGGTGTTTACAGATGAAGAAAAGAAAGCAAGATCTGAACGGATGAAGAAATACTAGGCAGCTCGGAAGAGTAAAATAACACGCTTTTCTCAGAAAAGATCCAACTAAAATTGACTTAAGTGGTCCCATGTTGGCCGTAAAAGCATAATAATAATAATAATATATATATATATATCGAATATAGTGGCGTTCCTATTGAAGGAATTAAGTACTAAAAGTGCCTTACCGTCCGTATACTACGTATGCACTCTGCTAGTAGAACTCTGGGAGAACTTTCTCACCAGCTGGCCTTCCTTCAAGTTTTGTTTCTAAACAGTATGCTGATATATATTTTATAGGATTGTATGCAAGCATTGAATTGTGAGGAGTTTTGTAAAAACCAAGTTTTTATCAAAGTTAAAATGAACCTACGTTGGTTGTTTAATTTTTTTTAAGAAAATTCATTTTCTGATCGATAATAAATTTTAATCCATTTTCGATTAATGAAATATGCAAAAGACTCGAAAGTATGCTCGAGATTTCCGCATTTTTTAAATCTTTTATTCATGGAATTAAAACATCTAATACCAGTAAAGAGCAACAAATTTCATCAGAAATTTTTAAACAGCTGCTACGTAGGGATTTATTGGTAAATCGGATATAAAAGAAAAACCCTTGATACCTGTCCATACAATATTAGTGAATCACAAAAGAACAAAGTCTATACGGCTAAACAGAATAACAATAATGTTGAAAAAGGGAGTATTATAGGTATCAAGCTATTAAAAAAAGGGAAAAAAGAAGTTTTCTGTGGTTTATATTAAAATATCATTGTAAGTCAATGATTGTGAGCTGTTAGCGTGGGATAGCCACCTAAACCAATTTCCGCCCTTTTAATTCCAGGAAATAAAGCCAGTGAAATATTTACGATAAAATAAAATAATATAGTTTCTATACGCACATTCGGTACAATTTTCTCTTACTCTATTCAGATATCTCTGAACAAGGAAATTATAAACCCACTGTGAGTTGTCTGAAATTTATAAAATATCACAGAATAAATAAACAGATTATGTAAAAATGAATAACTTCTCAAATTGAACAAAAGTATTGTTAAAAAAAAAATAATCGAATACGAATTAAAATAGCACTCTTACGTATATAAAATATTAACTTTTAATTTCAAAATTTGTCGGGAATAAAAATTAATTTAATCGATTAAATGATCATCTAGTGCATTCCTGAATGAATAAAACCACACATTTATTGTGATTTGTATACGTCAATATCTTCTCAATTCTGAGCAATTACTAGATATTTTTATTTTATCTCTACGGTAATGAAATAACAATTTCAGTATTTTTCTAACAAAAAAATCTTTTTATCAGTGTCTACCAAAAATATGATAATATGAATTTAAATCTTCTTTCTATAGCTACAAAAATAAGTAGAATTAAATAAAGAAGTGCTGTAAGATCATTTACTCTCAAATTTAAATCTGTATTTTCTTACAGCTGTAAAGTAACAGGAAAAGGAAACATCTGAAGATAAGTAATCGATTTGAAGGATAAATCATATAAGAAAATCGATGAACAAATAAGGGAAGATTTTGCAGAAGATATAAATTTCATGAAATTATTCTAAAGATGTACAAGAATACAACATTATGCAAGACAATACTGATAAAGGGTTGAATGAATTTGGTAACGTGCTGCGAAAAGAAAATTGTTTAATAAAAATAAAATTACAAGCAAAAAGAAAGAATTCTGCAGAACGACTAGTATTGTAATAATTTATACAATATAGATTATGAAAATAACAAATGGATTTAAGTCGTATATTAGTCAAAGATACAAGCGGAAGACTAAAACGGGTGTAAGACTGAGACAGCAGACAACTAAACCAAACTGATAAAAGAAGAAATGATAAATTTTTTGAAGTGTTTGCAACTTTTCTTAAAGCAGATTCTACAACTGATATACATAATCCTCATTTTGTACTTTAAAACGAAAATTTCCCATTAAGAAGCTAAGATACAAAGTGAGGAACAAAAGACACCTATTTTAGAACAAATGCCTTGCATTTTGAAACTGAATATTCAGTTTGTTTTAAAACAATGTTTTAAGAGTGTAAACCACAATTTTCTGCAGCTGTTATAATCCTTGAACAAGTAATCTTTACATTTTATTTCATTTTTGGTGAATCGTCAATTTTCTCTTTAATTTTAAACTATAGCTTTTAATTGTAAAACGCTGGTACATTATATTAACATATTCCAGTAAAAAAAAGTCAACCTGACGTAAATGAGGAATCTTACAAAGTACAGCACATCATTAGACCGACGGATTAAACGATCCTCAAATATTTCGCGGGCAACTACCATTCTCTTACTTACAGTATGAGCCACAATAATTATACTGCATTTCATACCGGATAGATTACGCTGATCTACTTGAGATTAAAAGTCTGAATCATCTTGATATATCACTCCAATAATAAAATGTTCCTCACAATTCTTAAAGAAACAGAAATCGATAATGGTACGTGCTCCAATAATATACCTAATAATAATTTCCTCTGAATGCACCAGTCGTTCATAGAAATCTCGTGGATTTGTATTTGACAAAAAAATTATATTGAATAATAGACCTTGAAACTTAAAAATTAGCCATTAAGAAATCGTGCCTAAAAACAATGAATTTGTTTTCAATGCTTCGGAAAAAATATAAAACACTTCAAATCAATTATTTTCAAGACTACAATTAGATAAATTTATCAGTTGAACTTGATGCAATATAACAACTTTTACATGTTCAGTGGATTAACAGTGCGAACAATTTTTTGAACGATAATCTTTATGCCAGATACTAAACCAATCCCTGAACTACAGTGCAATTTCATTCTTTGTAAAACATTTCCAGTCGTTGCTACTAACTTTGAAATAGATTATTTTCTGCGCCTTATCCTGGAAAAATGAATTAAATGAAAGCAAAATTGATTAAGATTCGTACTCACGAGAATAAATTAGTTTGCTTTTCACCGAGACTTCATTTTAATGAAAATATTAAACGAGGTAACTTATCAGTTTGAGATACACGAGCTGTTATTTCCCACGATAGTTCTCTTAGATTTCGATTTAATTAGACTTTTTTTGGTTTTACTGCAAGTCCACGAAAGTCTACTAATAGATATTAGTTTTTAACTCCATCTATTATTTTTTATTAATTAACAAAAATTGATAGCTCAGCAGTTATATGACTAGCAAAGATATTAATAATCAAATATTCTCGGTTCATCTATGGTATGATAAAAAACTGCTTTTTATTTAAAAACAAAATAATCTTCAACGATACACCAAAAACTATTTCATTCAAGGAGATAAAATATTATAAAAAGAAATCAATAGCCCGAAATCCAGTTTAACTATAAAAAAATTAAAATTTGGCTTAAAAACTATTTTAAAATAAAATGTTTCTTCTCAATAAATCGATCAAAATTTCTCAAGAAAACAGAAAAAAGATTAGAGCTACAAATCTCATTTAAAAAAAAAATAGAATATATATGTCCAGTGATAAAAACGCACCAGATACAAAAAAATGTATCATAAAAATGAAAACGAGGCAGTTAGAATAAGGGCTGAAAATTGATAAAAAGCTTTTGAAAGTTATGAGTTGATAACAAAAAATATCTCAAACGTTAAATTAAAACATTTTAAGGCAATAATAAATTTAGAATTTATGATTGAAAAATATTACTTTTAATGAGATGTAAAGATACTATAAAAGAAGAGTTAAAAAAAAGAATTTTAAGGAAAATATTGGATCCAATTATTAAAGAAGATAATTATGGAATAAGATCAAACTCTGAACTGTAGTAAATTAGGAAAAGAAGAGTTATTTTTTATGACCGCTTTCAAAGAATAGATAAAGAAAGATTAACTTAAAAAAATAAGTAAATTTTTTTAAATATAAAAACTGACAAAGATAAAGATTGAGGAAGACAGACTAGAAAAAATACAAATTAAATAAGTCTTAAACAACTTCTGGAAGAAAATTAAAGAAATTAATAATTTCCATAAAGAAAATCCCAAACAGAATAAATGGTTAAAAGGAAGGAAAAAGGGCATCTTCAAACAATGAGAGAATACTGGAGAAAAATTAACTAAAACAAAAATAAATAGAAATATTTATCTTTTCATGGTTCACAGCTGGCTGACAGCGAAAAAATCAGGCCTTTTCATCCTGTAATTTAAACAAAAAATCCTTGGAAAATTCCCAATATTTCCGTTATCATAGGTCGTATGTTACTTTGATAAAATTTTGAGATTTAGGACTGATTTTTACAAAAAAATTTATTTTTACTTCTACTCAAGCAAAGAGCTAAAATTTTGGATTGCAAAAAAATTATTTAGACTTGGTAATACCCTAAAGAGTTAATTAAAAATTTCCTTCATCTAGGAAAAATTAATCATAAATGGTACGTAATATTAATTTTTGTGTTTTAGTAAAAAGATAAGAAAATCTATGGAAGGTATCCTTCAATAAAAGGATAGATTTTAATAAATCTATCATGAGAGGAATTAGTTTTCCTCCTACTAGTATACCCTTTAAAAACGGATACACCGTATTTGCTCCAATCTGAGCAGCTCCCCGATTCTAAGCCACACTATACATTTTCAGAAGTTTTTTACGAATGAAGCTGATACATAAAAAATTTATCAAAAAAAAAATTTGATAAGCTAATAACTAGTAAAAATAAAACTTAAATTTAAATAATAAAAAGTCGCAATATATAAAATAATTCCATTTGCATAAGTAATTTAGACTGAATAAATATTAATTATAATCAGATAAACACTCACTTTCAGTATCATTACTGTCTCTGGAAGCGATGTCGTCATCTTTATCTCATATAAGATCGTCTTCTGTTCCATCCCTAGCATTTATGATACTGCATTTTTTAAAGGAGGAAAATGTTGTTTGATTCGGGACTTTATTCTACACGATAGAAACTCTATTGTTGAACAACCTCAATTTTCTATTTTTCCAGAATCAGTTAGAGGATGGTTTGTTGAATCTAACCAGTTTTTGTATATTTCTCTTACGTGGTCTTCGAAAGGCTTCGTAATGCAGACATGTAGAGGCTGGAGTTGGCTCGTCATATCACCAAGTAAATTGTTTTCTTTAATTTATTTTTTCACTGAATCCGCAAAATATCTTTTAAAAACATTCATTATAAGCATGTTTATAAGTTTTCCTGGCCTTCTATTCAACTCGGAATTTACCCAGTCTTCTATAATTTCGGAAATCATCCAACCACTCTTGTGAGCACGTAATATCACATCATTGAGAAATTTTCTTTTTTGAGGCATTGTCTTCCTATTTAATATTTATAATGACGTTAATTTCTGGCCGACTGCCGTAACACATCGCATTGCAGTAAAACGTTGTTTATCGTATCCTGTACTAGTTATTTTAACTTCTTTTTCACCCTTAAAATTGTTTGCATAATTTCGTGGCATATCAAAGTAAAAGATGATTTCATCCGCTTTTCCAATATTCTTAAATTCGTACGTATTTTTTGCACAAAGTTCAATGCTATGTGGCTAAAACTGGATAACCTTATCTTCAAAATCCACAGAAAGTTTCTGGCAGATTGAAATTCTCCGTCTAAGAGAAAATCCTTCCTTTTCATAAATTTTCTGCACCATCCTCTTTTGCATTAAAAATTTACGAATAATCATTACGCAATAAGGGTATAAGCTAACAGGTTTGTTCAACCACTAGTGTAAGGTTTATTAAAATGCATAAAATATATAAATATCAATTTTTACTTCCCTGTACGAAGTAAAGGAAGTATTGTGATCGCGAAAATTTAGGTTTTCAGATTTCAACGGAAATATCAATTTTGACCATCCCTGAATTCATTTTGACTAGTTTCGGCGTGACGTCTGTACGTACGTACAGACACAACTCAAAAACGATCTCGCACAACTCAAAAACGATTTTACGTAGGATGTTGAAATTTTAGACTTAGGACTGTTGTAACATATAGTAGAGCACCTTCTCTTTTGATTGTAATTGACTGAACAAAAAGTGTCCACAAACGCCCAAAATCCAAAACAATTTGGCTTTTGAACTTTTTCTTAATTGCAGTAATAAGCCCTCATTGAGTATTTTCCATCAATATATAATAAGTGGTACTTATTTTCACTGGTTCCAGAGTTATAACTAGATGAAATTTTAATTAATGAAATATTTTGATCTTGTAAGAGGAAGGCACATCGGTTCGAATCAGACTTCATCTCCTTTTTTTTAATTTAAATATGTTAATTTATTAATAATTATTAACCTTTGAGGGTAAAAAAAATTTACGATAAATAATAATTCAATAATAATAAAAAACAAATATGAAAATATATCAAATAAAATTTTATGTATTTTTTATTTTTAAAAAATGTGTATACGTAATTTAATAGGCGTACAAGGAAATTATGTGGTGTCCACATCAGAATTTTTAAACCAGCTGTAAGACCCCCAAATGACGTAAAAACTAACTTTTTAATAATAATTTTAAAAAATATGCCATAAAATCGCCAACACGGGAAAAATAAATTATATCAATTTAGCGTATGTAGAACCCAAATAGAGATTTATTAAACTCAACAAACTTATATGAGCCACCTGCAGATTTATTTATTTATTTATTTTTTTAAATTTAAAATTAGAAAAATTTGTAACTTTAAATTGCGACAAATACTGAAAAGGAATTAATATTGTATTTGATTATAAATTATATATGATTAACATAATATGTGAGTACTGATTTGATCGGCCACCAAATAATGCTCACGTCGTCTAACGAAATTTTAAAACATAAAAATAATCTTTTAAACACTTATATAATCTTAATATACAATAATTAGCATTTAAGTTATTGAAAATTATTAATAAGAATGTTGATTCGGGAAAGTCTTACTAAAATTTTCCCTGATAACTGGTTTTAATTTGAACTGTAATTTGATTTGAACCGTAAAGGAATATATATATAAATTCTATTTTTTTTTTTTTTTTTTGGTATTCGTATTAATGAATTTCGGATTAGAGAGGTTAAGCGTTCCTAAATAAAGAATATTCATTAGAGAAGCGCTGTTTTCTTCATTCTGTATAAACTTTAATAAACAACATTTTACTTAAAGTAACAAAAGTAGATTCTTTTTTTTTTGTTATAAAGCGCTATTTATTTTTAATTTTGCTCCCGGTTCTTTTTATTTTATAACGGCCTTGTTCTACTCTTTTCTACAGAGTGAATTTTATAATTAACACCTTAATTTACTCTACTAAAATATAATAAACTTTGTCTTTTTGTTTTAATAAAACTATAAAAAAAACTTTAAGATTTAATGAAGTTTTTTTTTATTATTAGGCTATAATTTTATGTTACGTTACTTAAAAACTGTTGCACAAAAGAAAAAATAAGGTTATAATTTATTATTAATACTATTTTCAAATAAGAACAATACCACTACTATAGTCTAAACAAACTACTATATTTCAAAATAACCTTTTCATACGATCAATCACTTTAGTAGAGACTTAATTTGATATAAATTGCATCGGTAGATTTTAGCTTGTAAAACGGAGTGATCTACAATATTTTAGTTAGTAATACCGGGAGTTTTAAAGCTATTAAATATCTCAATTTTGACTTACAGTATTAAATAAAAAATAATATGAAAGAGTAATTCTTATAGTTTCTCCTTGCAAATATAGGGGAAAACCCGCAGCAGACATTCAACCAATAGGAGAGTTTGTTCCATACATTAACCAGCAATTCTGGTGTAATGGAAGTGACACCTTCTAGTCAGACCCGTATGTTTCGTCTTCCCTTTATTTTTAATATAAATAAAGATATTTACTTTTGTTCTTCTTTATGTAAATTTAAGTAAGTTTGTTATTACGTTGCTGGCTTAGTTACCAGCTGATTATACTCGTATTAAGCTACGTTTAAACTGTATTATTGTAATTAGTTATTCTTTATACATTGAACTATACAGTCACACAAACAGTAACCCAGTGCAATTATTAGTCTGTAAAACATGCACTCGACATTATACAGATAATAAAGAATATAATTAAAAATGTGTCTAATCAGTGTTCTTAAGCACTATCCGTGAATCAGCGCTTCAATTTAGAATTAATACAAAAAATTTGGTTATGTGATTCGACAACTTCTTCAATCTTGTGCCTCAAATCGGGTAGATCAGAACATACATAAGATCCTTTATAAAACGTCAAAAAAAAAATTAATTGGGGAACTTCGGAGACCACCGCAAACAAGCTTTGTCATGGGTCCATACTGACCGATCCAACAGTCGGTGGGAAAAATTATTTGAACGATCGATCCCGTACGGAGTTACCAAATAAAATTCTCTAGTACATCATGCTGTTGAGGAAAGAGCCGTGCATCAGTATACTCAAATATGTAACTCCTGCTACGCTTGCTTCAATGAAAAAGAAACAGGCCGCAAACTCGAGATAATGCGCAGAATACATTTAATTTCGGGGAGTTCCTTTCCCACTGTAAGAGTTTACAGGGATTTTCTGACTCCAAGATACGAATGTTATGCGAGTTAACTTTTCCGCTAAAATGAAATGTTGACTCATTACCAAAACAAAATACGGTCAAAAAAGTCGTCACCTTCGTACTACAACATTTCACATTTACAAATATTCCGCAGTGACATCACCGGAACTGCTAGTTCGCGGGTGGCCTTCCTAATAGATTTTTTAGGAATACGCACACATACAACAATGTGACTTTTGACACATACAACATTTTCTTCAGATACCCTTGGTCGTCCCGTATTCTTCTCTTTTACAAATATCAGGTCGTTAACTAACCTTAAAATCATTTTATGGTTGTCATGATCCCATATTTTATTGCACTCTCAGTCTTGTATGAAGCAGCATATTGGAAGATTCGTTATTTTACCAATGGTAGAGATATAATACTGCGAAGCGATCAGATAATCGATATTCTGACCAACAGCTGCGCATAACCAACCAACCTCGGTTCTCCTATCGCAGCAGACCTGCAGCTATACAATATATACGGTATTCTGGCTTGCGTGGTCGAGCCAGAATGACGTTTAAGAAGAGATCCACACGATTTCGAAAAAAGGGAAAAGCAGAATTACAAGGAAAAGTAACTCGATCGTCTTTAAAGATCTAACCTCCCCAGTCAAGCTGCCGAATTCAGCCGCCAGATGACGAATCAAAACAATTCTTTGAAGAGGCACCAGACGCTTAGAGTCTCAGGCTGTTCCACCTGTCGTTAATGTCATATATGAAAGCTCACAGACCAAATGATTCATTTCAGAACAAATCTCTTCAGGTCGACCATCTAAAGCCATTGCGACCGCCTCGGCAGACGATTTACTATTCATTTAAAATGACTTTAACAGTGTTTAAAATAATATTCTGTGTTAAGGAAATGACCCTTAATATTTCTCTCTCTCTCTCTATCTCTCTCCCTCTATTTTTGGGTGAGTCGGAGGAACCCCATTTACAGGCGAAGTATTGGACTCGCTAACAGGTTCTGCATGAGGTTATTAGAAGTGCGTATGTGTGCCTGCGCCCTACCGACTAGAACTACTACCTCATCAACCCCTCCTCCCAAGTCGGACCCGCAATAATCATTATCACGGCCCTGAGAGGTGCCATCGCCTCTAACTACAGGATAAAGCAGTGCCAGGTCCGGCTAGGCCGTTTCTAGCCGCCCCACCTCTGTAGCCGGAACTCGGTATTTTATTATCATTGCCTCTAACAGGGGCACCCCTCATCGAACGCCCTCCGCCTTCCATACAAGTAAGTTCTAAATGCTCTGTGGCCGGTCAGAAATTGGGTGAGCCAATAACTTAGCTCACAGAATTTCCTCCCGTACTACGTCCTGATGTACGGAATGAGTCGGTAGGTCCACAGACTGTTATGAGAGGCGTCCCACCTGATCTGCCACTCAGTAATCATCGCCTCAAATGAGCTTTGACGGTCTACCCCAGCGTACAGTCTCCTTCTGTGACCAGCCAACTTTTGCAGTGGTACGATGCCAGCAAAATGTCGACACAGTTGTATGCGGCCGCAACCCGTAGAGCAATGCGACATTGTACACCGTCGCATTACCATCGGCGCTCAACAAGCGCCGATTTGCTCGACCTCCAGTGCTCTGTGCCAGACGGGAATACCGTAAAGGAGTATGGAATCTACTACGTGGGCATACAGCCGCTACTTAGATGTTTGTGATGCTGTCACATTCCCCATTAGCCTGCCAAGTCCCGTCACAGCGCGTTCAGCTCGGAGACATATCTCTTTCGTGTGCGTAGTAAATGACCTTCGGGTGTCCATCCATATTTCTAGATACTTAATTGCAGCTTGGATATTCACTTGGTGTTCTCCCACTCGAAGGTCAATCGGGGAAAGTCTTCGCCATCCCGTGAACGCCACCGCTCTCTGGACAGAGGGGTAAGCCCTTCCTCTCCAACCAGTCCTGCACCGGTCTTAAGCCCTTCCTCTCCAACCAGTCCTGCACCGGTCTGATGGCCTCCCCAGCAATCGTAGACACCTCTTCTTCCGTCCTGGCCGTGATCAATATGGCAAGGTCATCGGCGAAAGGCAACGGGGTACCCTCCGGAAGAAATTCTATGACGAGTACCCCATCATAAGCCAGGTTCCACAGAAGGGGAATCAGCACAGAGCCCTAAGGAACCCTGCACGTCACACACCGAAGCGCCACGCCCTCTTCCCGAGTACAGTTAATGGAGATATTTTACTAGTTATCGAGATAAATAGCACAACCACATTGTTTAATGATTTAAAAAAAATATGTTCTTATAAATTATAATGTCATCTAAGTTTTGTATACCAGATCGTAGATCAAATTTCAATTCAATTAAAGACGATTTTAAATTATTTTTTATTAAAAGTAGCACTACCAGAAATATGGCTTTGTTCAATTTAGAAGGAAAACTTTGTACAAATATTAGTCACTTATGAAAAACATTTTATAAAAAATTATGATTTCAAAAAACATAGTCATAAGACTGGAAGCGCGATTTTTTTTATTAAAAAAAAAAAATGGAGCTAAATGACGCTTATCCCACTATATTTAAGATCCAACTATCATATCCCAATCTTTGCCAAAAACGTAACAGGAAAACATTTGAGAAGAGATGAAAAGAAACTTTGGCAGCTAAATAACAAAATTAAAGTCATCGCACAAAAAGTCTTGACATTATAAATCAGGCTAAAGATATAGTTTATAAATGATTATAATAAAAATTTAAGTAAATGTACAAGCTATGCTTGGAAGCTGGACAAGAATCAATAAAATCAAATTCCAATTTTTAGAAGAGCAAATATGTCTAATTCTAATAATCATAACCACAGCAAAATAATTTTTAATGAAAATAAATCAATCTTTTTAATCTATTTTTATTTTAAAAAACAACAAAACAGAGAATAACAAGATTTTTTTACAAAAAAAGTGAATATAAATTTTACAATCTTCTAAAATTGTATACAAATATATAAATCTCGTTCATAAGATAACATTTACTAAGCAATAATAATTTTTTTTTAAATTCTTCTAAATTCTAAAAAAATTCTTGCGCAGCTCTACACAAGAAGACCGACTTTTTGTTGTTTATTTTGTTTCCTTTTTAAAAAGTAACAAATCATTCTATACTCAAATTTTACAAAAAAAGGAAATATTTGTTCCATAAAAAATAATTAACACGTCAAAAGCACACCACAATAAAAAATTTATTAAAACAAAAAATAATAATACTGCTAACAATAGATAACGCAGATAAAGAAATGTCAACCTTCCAACTTGCAGTATCATAACAAACCACGCTTCTAACTTGCCCTGCTCAAATTTGTTCGAAGTTAAATTGGGCGTAACTCAAGAACGACTCGACCAATCTTCATCAAATTCTCACATGCACAACTTCAGATACATTACTTTAGTGTATCTAAATTTCAATAAAATTGATTAAGTAGTCTTGGAGGTTTTTGAGCCACACAAGTCTATACATTTGCTCATATACATTTATGGGGGCAGGTAACGGGTTCCTTCCAATTAAGAAAAATAAATAAATAAAAATCTAGAAGAAAATAAGAAGGATTCTTTTCTTAAAATAACCAGTTTGTTGAACAATTTGTTCTTTGTAACACAGACAATGGCACCTCCAAAAGCTCCTGTTTGACCAGAATGATTACCGGACCGGAGTAAGAACTTATAGGTAAACGTAAGGACAAGAATAATAAAAATGATTACGACTCAAAGATTAAAAGAACGCGTCGGGTATTGGTACTTAAGGCCAGGAGGTATAAACACTGCCGGGGACGAGCGGATAGAGCGAGTAATTTTTCAAGGCCGGTCTTCGGCGCAGTCGTAATAACAGAGATGACAGCAAGCATGTGGTAACAACGAGTGAAAAGTACGTCACGAGTTTTCCGTTATGGACAGTAGTTGATTAGTCTACAAGAAGTTGTTTAGAGAGTTGTTGGTAAATAGTAGTAAAAGTAACAGTGTTATTTTAATTCATAAAGTGTAGAGTAGTTCTCTCTTGGAAACAGTAAAAGTGAATAATTCTTGTGGAAAGTACATTGTATGAACTTTAGATTTTTCTATTGTTAACGCAATATTAGCTTCCATCAGTCATTTTAACGTTTCTAGTAAACTGAACTGAATTCTGGTATTTATAATTTAACTGTCATTAAATCAATTTTCTCATTTTATTTGAATTACTATTTTGTATTTTCTTTTATTTTTTGTATTTTGTTTTATTTGTGAGAGAGGTATAACTGTCAGCATAGTGCTGGAGGGAGTAATAAATGTTATTCCAATTTTTCATTAGGTTTTATATACAATCTTTTCCCAGGCTGTTTTTGTTTATGGTACTCTTTAATTGATCAATGTACTATAGTTAAAATTATTTAAATAGTAATATTTACAAATTATTTAAATAGTTTATTTGCAATACATTTACATAAATGTAAAGAAAATTTGCACAGATATATTAAGAAAGAAACTATAATTGAACAGTAAACTTGAAATCATTAAAAAATAAACAATGGTAAAAATTGTAATTTCATACAACATAAATTTTACACAAATGACTAAGTAACACCTTCAAATTTTTTTTTTTATATTAGTATTGGTGTCACACAATTATAAATTTCTTTAACAGATCTTTTAAGAAAACAATACTACAATTTTCACATTCAACATAAACAACAGAGGATCTGCAACAAATCAATCAAAACCTCTTTCAAGTTTAGTAACTCATTCTGAACATAGATGGTATTTTAGAGGTACAATGTTTTTTATTTTTGAAATTACCCCACTGGAACGTCTTTAATGACCTAGAAATAGATATTACAAAAATATTGTTATGAATCAATTATATGAGATGTTATCTCTCAAGTAAAGACTGTTTCATTGTAAAAAAAAATATTTTGAAAACTTTATACACTTTTTTTTCTCTTTAACTACATATCTTATACTACTTCTCTACGTAATCGCCACATGAATTAAGACATTTATAGTAGCGATACATCAACTTCAATACATACCCTCGTCGTATTCATCGGCCGCCAATCCATTTAGCCACTGATTAACAGTATTTTTAAGTTCATCGTTACCCGCGAATTGCTTACCACTCAAAAATTCATTCAATTTCCCCAAAAAATAGTATTCAGAAGGAGCTAAGTCCGCACTATAAGGTGCGTGATCGTAAAGTTTCCATCCAAATGTTCTCAGAAAATCACGTGTCGGACCCGCAACATGTGGACGTGCATTATCGTCCAGCAGGACGACGCCGATGGTCAGCCGTCCACGTCGCCGATTTTGAATGGCGTGCCGTAACTTACGTAGAGTTTCGCAGTAGGCTTCTTTATTTATAGTCGTTCCACGTGGCATGAAATCAATCAGCAGTATGCCAAACCGATCTCAAAAGACTGTGGCCATCAGTTTGCGTCCAAATGGCTGTGGCTTGACCTTGTTGGTCTGGTTTGTGATTGAGGATGAAGCCACTCAATTGACTGCCGTTTTCTCACTAGTGTGTAATACGAAATTCATGTTTCATTGCCGGTAACAATTGAATTAAGTATTGAATTCAATTAATTAATAATTGAATTGAATTAACTAACTCATCACATTTTTCTGTGTAGAGCATCAAAAATTCTAAAGCAGATTCCATTCGGATTTTTTTGTGACGTTCTGGTAAGACGTGCGGTACCCAACGCGCACAAATCCTTCTGAAGCCTAAATGGTCATGAACAATGTAACCAATAATCAGGAAAAAGAATGGCCAGATCGGAAATCGTTGAGCGACGATCTTTTTTGATTTCAGAATCGACGCGTTCCAACAAGTCCTTGGTGATTATGGAGGGCTTCCCCAAGCGTTGTTCATCATGTACGCTAATTCTGTTATTTCTAAAGCTTTCACACCATTTTCTTTCGTTCATTACAGTATCACCGTAAACAGCCTATGAATTTCAGCCGTTTTAACCTTTTTGATGGTTTAAAAAACGTATGACTTCACGTATTTCACAGTCGACTGCAACATCGATTTTCCTATTCATGAGGTTTCGGCAATGTAGGCACAGTTGTATGAGGCCTTTTCGCTTCGCGAAATGTGGGGAGGGCCATCGGACAGCTGACTTTCCCAGAAAGGGCAGGAGCACTCCTGAAACCTGCTCCTTGTGTCAGTCCGACCATCCGGCAAATTACCGAGGCTGCAGAGTATATTAACAGATATTGGAAAGGAAGCGTAGGCGGAAGGCGAATTGAAACTCGCAACTTCCTCCGAGAATAGAACCCGCTAGCTATGATAAGAACTTACCTTTGTTGAATCGTGAGGTGTCGAGGACAGTCAACCCAAAGCCTGAATCTCTCCATTAAACGTATGCTGCGGCAGCTTGGCGTGCTAGTGAGGGCAGTGTGGACAAGCTGGACAGGCTTTCATCAAATATAGACTTCCTGATTCAACAGATTGGGAGTCTGATAGCCTTGCTCACCCAGGTGCTCACCAAAATCTGTTGATATCCAGATTTCTACGAATCGCTGCATGGAACATTAACGGCCTACTTTCTAGGCGTGAGGAGCTAGGGGTTATGGAAGTTTCCAATTCCCTGGACGTCATTTTGATATCGGAAACGCACTTTACTGACCGGAACTACCTCAGACTTCAAGGTTATTCTGTTTATGTGACGAAACACCCAGATGGGAAGGCCCATGGAGGAACCGCGAATCTGATTCGGAGTTCTCTTCGGCATCATGAACTTCCTGGCTTATGCACTGACCAGATTCAGGCAACTACGGTTGAAATTGAGTTTTGTACCAGGATTGGATCGAAGAGAAACGGATACTGATCCGTTTCCACTCGATACCACTGGGAATATTCATTACGTATGTACTTTTTGACGTCGGTCATGGATGAGGGAGCATGGTAGTCTACACCTGATGATTTGCACCCAGCCAGAGACAATATCTATCAGAGGGAAGTTACAGAACTAACGATCTCGAAGCGGCGTCTTCGGCGGGATTGGCAGCGTTTCAGAAGGCAAGAAGGTAGCTTCGCTACTGTCTATTTTCATCTTATATCTTAAGACTTCTTCCTTTAGATAAAATAATTCCCCTAAGAAATGTGTTTATTAAATTTAATGTATACACGGCACAAATTCCTAATCACACACACACACACAGACACACACACACACAGAGAGAGAGAGAGAGAGAGAGAGAATAACACTTGCTCAGAATAACACTTAAGTTATACATAACTTATCTTTGAAAAAAACTATGTAAAATTTTCCAAAAAAAATTATGAGAATATTATGAGAAATATAAATAATAAGAAAACTGTATTTTGCTCTCAGAATAGTGAAAAACATTATATACCACCATAGAACTGCACACGAACTCTTCTATTTCGGTGTTGTTCCATAATCGATGTCCGCTCACTGCTTCTTTCAATAACCCAAACAAACACTAATCTTAGGAAGATCTTGATCTTACGGGCGATGTTTTAAGGTTCCTCAGTAAATTTCGTCCAGCTTATCCTGATTGCTAACAGCTATATGAATTCGGCGTTGTCGTAATGAAGAATAACATTTCTGATCGATCGGCTGACGGTGTTTTTGTTTCTGTAGGTGGCTTACAGAAACCCGAGAGCCGGAACTAGTACGTACCATTTATAGTGCAACGGTTGTGGAAAGCATGATCTGCAATAGGCCTTCTAGTCCGAATATATAATCATGAGTAATTTAAGTTAAAGAATGCGTTTTCGCCTTTACGATGCAAGAATCTCCATTTCTATGAAATTATACCAGCCGATTTCGACTCGGGAGTGTAATAATTACCCATATCTTACCATTTAAAATCTTGATACCTACCTATCACAGACTTTGTGGAACTCTAGGTGCTTTATGTTAATGGAATGGGCACTTCTATTTCCGAAGTAATTTCCTCAATCGTAGAATTCCGATCACCTTCAATAAGGTCACACAGTTCGATCGATATTGTCATTTATCCCACTTGACCTTGAACGCCTATTGCGTTTCATTTTTTAGAGCGTCTTGCCCTTCTTTAAATTTGCTGATTCAGTTGTAGAATTCGCTACATGACGTCATTTCCCCAAACTACGCAAGAAGGTTAGTAAAAATTTCATAGATTTGAGCCCTCATTCTCGAGATAATTCTCGGTAATAACAATTTGCTCTGACAAGACGCTGCTGATCAGAAATACGGAAGCTGAGGCTGCTGGAATCTTCAGTCTCTTCTTACATCTCCCTTTGTGCCAGCTCCCTCATGCTCATATACAAGCCTTGAACACAAAGTTCGTGTTCTATTTGAGGGGGATATATTCGGCTTATATTTGACTCTCGTACATACTGTTTAAAATGATATTTGTTATTTACATAAAGCCTAGTGCAATATTACAAGCATAGGTATCTTTCATAATAGTTCTTAAGCTATTCAGGTGCGTCAAATTTGATCAGTTTTGTAAATTTAAAAAAAATTCCTAGTACTATAGTTATTTTTAGAGTGCGCTAGATGAAAATATAAGCTTAGCTGTGAGAGGAAGGTGCTTGTAATACACATTATACTACTCTATTCGTAAATATATTCTACATCAACTAGGTATTTTCATGAGTAATTGTTTATAGTAATAAATAGAACTATTTGAATAAATGGAGATAATTTTTTATGTTTAGCTTTTTATTGTATCTAGTGAATAAGATATAATTTTAGCGAATATTTTACTTAGTAATTTTACTATAGATTTATTTCATTTATATATTTTCACTTTTTTTTTAATAATATTAATGAAAAGCACTTATTCTAAAAGTTATCGTTGTAAATGCACTTAATACATTAGTGCAAATTTATTATTTTCTTTAAAAATGTTGTGTTTTTGGTTTTCGTTTCTCGAAACAAAACATAAATAAATATTATTGTGAGGGAACGTCCACTCCTTCCTGCTAATACACACTTGATATCTATGTCATTGGACAGGCAAGCCCCTACGTGTGAATTCCTACTTGTGTGTTAGTGTATTCTACCATATAAGTGTAACTTTTATTCGATACTCGCCCGTCTCGCGACCCTGTGTTGGTGTACATTGTGGAAATGTTAATGAAAATGGCATGTGTATGTATCATTGTCATTGACCTATTCTGACCTACTCTTACCTAATCTAATAGGGCGGTTCCCCACGATGGGGACCGAGGCCCCCATCGGGAACCCCCTTGGATCTTGAGAACAAGCCGAAATTTTCTTTACCAACCCTCCCCTGGGGAGATACCCTTCCCGGTCCTAACGTACGTTTAAGTTGAGGGGACGTATGCGCTTCCCCTCAACTTCGCCTAACTTGTTTGTGTTATGTTTTTGGCATAATAACAGGATCGGAGTGGAGGCACCCTCTGTAAAATCAACTTAAAATTCATTCCAATGACAAAGGCAGTTGTACGTGTATAATCTGTAACTCCTTTTAAAGAAATGAGAATTTATTATAAACGTTTCTCTAGAAACAAAATTAATCTATTTTTATTTGATTTATTTTATTGTTGAGAAATTATTTAATAATTTTAATAATTCTGAGACTATAAATTCCGTAATTTCTTTCCCTATTCAAATTATTTTAATATTTGACTTCCATCAAAACTTTTAAGCCGTGCAGTCCTATAGTGGAAAAGATTCATATACGAAGGTAACTTTTTTTCAAGATCCGATCGGTCACGAAATTAAAACCACAGTGAAAATAAATTTTTTTTTAATTGTAACAAGTACTTACATCGTAAAGCCATTTTTCTACATAGTCGCCACTCCGATTTAGGCATTTGTCGTAGCGTGGTACCAACTTTCCAATAACCTTGTCATAGAACGGAGCCGCCTATGTTTTCAGCCATGTTTCTACGCTGTTCTGCTGCTCGATGTCTGTGCCAAAATGTTGTCCTCCCGACCAGCGTTTCATGTGAGAAAAGAGGTGAAAATCGGATGGAGCCAAGTCCGGGCTGTATGGTGGGTGATCAAACACTTCCCAACGAAAAAGCTGCAGGAGCTTCTTTGTTTCAGCTACATTGTGCGGCCGAGCATTGTCATGGAGAAAGACAATGCCTGATGACAACATTCCTCTCCGCTTATTCTGAATTGCCCTTCGTAGACGTTGAAGAGTCACGCAGTATGAGGCTGCAGTGATGGTCGTGCCACGTTCCATAAATTCCACCAAGATAACTCCATTCCGGTCCCAGAACACAGTAGCCTTCTCCAACTTTCTGTTGGAGAAGGTTCGCTTGAACTTCTTTGGTTTACTGGGAGAATGAGAATGCATCCACTGTTGGGATTGTTTCGAAATGGACCCATGTCTCGTCTCCTGTGACAATTTTGTTCAAAAAATCTTCTCCTTCAGTGTGGTAGCGCCGGAGAAACGTTAGGGAGGCGTCCATTCTTATTGTTTTGCGATGGTCGGACAGCATCTTGGGAACCCATCTCGCACGCAGTTTGCGGTACTGAAATCTCTATCACTGCGGTGTAGAGAGCTGACCTTGAAATTTCAGAAAACGAATCACTCAATACAGAAATTGTGAACAGATGATTTTCTCGAATTACCTCATCCCCTCGCTCAACGAGATAATCGGTTGACACTCGCTTCCTTCCCTGACCGCCTGCATCATGAACATCTGTACGTACTGCTTTAAAGTTCCTCCACCACTGTCGCACTTTGCTGTCACTCGTTGAAGTTTCACCGTAGACATTAATTATTCGTCGATGAATTTCAGCTGCATTACACCCCTCAGCCTGAAGAAATCGAATTACCTACCGCACGCACTTCACACTTGGCGGGAGAGGCTATTGTTGTAGACATGTTTACGTGCTAGCTGTGTGTTCAGAACTAAACGAAGTGACGTAGCGTGATTGAAGACCATATAGAGACGCTGCGCAACACATGCGCAACGGTTCATCCGATTTTTGCGCGGGTTTTTATTTCGCGACCGATCAGATTTCGTACCTTAATATTAAATTTAAAAAAATGCCTCTTATTTCTTTCATTTTATTTTATGTTTTGTATATTTTTTCTCAAAAAATTATACAAGATAAAATAATCAAGTCATTCTTCATGCGCAGAATTTTTGAAAATTTTATTTACTTTTAACAATATCAAATTATTGATTTTTTTGTAATAACATTTTTTCACTTCTATGTATACATAGAAGGGAAAAAATAAGGTTTTAGGTGATCTGACACGAAGTAAAAGTCATTTCTGATAACAGGAGAAGCATTTGTAAGAATAACAAGCTACCCTTGCTAGACTTATAAGGAAAAATGAGGTGTCCAGTGGTTTCCCGTTGCCTTTTTCACCAACCAAATGCACAGCACAAAGTGTAATATTTCATTATTTATAACTTACATATCGTTATTTTTCTTATCGCTACTTAATTTATCTGCATTGCGTCTCCAGTGAATACGTTTTTTTACGAAGGAGAGTTTTTTCTTGTATTCATGAAAATTAGAACACTTCATACAAAATTATACCTTACAATTAAAATTGGTTTAAGAGTGTCCTTTTTCAATTTCAAACTTCGTTAATAATGTTAAACACTTTCTGTCCGGGCATTTGAACCAGGTAAACACGAGAAGAACTGAAATATTTCATTCCATTTTCATCAACGGGTATCTCATTATTGTTTAATTCCTGAAGTTTTTATTTATAAATGCTATTATACAGGAAAATCTACCCGCTACTACTTTAGATTTGACTGAGCTAGTGTAATTCAGAGATTCTTTAACTTCATTCCCTTGGTTTCTTAAAAAACGTTATCCATCGAATGACGTAGAAGCTTCATATCTATCAGTAATTAATACGTTTGTTGGGAATTTCGACAAAATATCCTATTTTATTAGCAAATAGGAACGCTAGTAAAATAAAAATTGATCTTCTGGACTTCTGCACTATTTTGCGTATTTATGTTAATAAATATATGGGATCACCTTATAGTCGTTAAGTTTCAAACAATCTGAGGAGCTGGTGAAGGAGAAAAAAGTTATTCCAACTATAGATAGGAAATTGTACAGGAAATTCTCTTACATTTCGAATGCTATCGATGAAGATTTAGTAGATCAAGTTATATGGTTCTTTTTACGTTTGGAAAATTTTTTTTAATAACACTGACAGATAGGTGCAATAAATACGGACAATTCAGCTGGTGCCGAACAAAGTTAAAAAGAGGTAGTTTTTCAGCGTGTCAAATTTTTTTCAACCCTCACTATTCATCCACTAGATAGCAGCACCATACAAATGTGGGAAGTATGCTTTTGCAAGGGCCACAGTCTGAGTTTAAAATAAGTCGGAAGTATACTTCCCAGAGACTAAATGGTTAAACGAAATTTAAGATAAACTGACAGAAAGACACATTTTTTTGACATATTAGTGATTTTAAAATTTACCTAATTCAGTGATGTAATATTTTGCCAAAATCAGAATTCTATGGAAATTTAGTGTAAGTATGTATGTGCTATTTCGACCTGAGAATCCATTTACACCTTTATTTTAATGAAGAAAATAAAATGGCTATAAAATGGTAGATGAAAAAATACGTATCTTTTGCCAGGAATTAAACTCGAGACCACCTGATATAAAAGCTAGTACGCGCTGACCACTAACAATACTAGAGTATAATTCGATTTGTAGCAATAACGAAAAATATAACAAATTTAATTTTTTTATTCTCGCTAAAGCTCATAAATTACGAAGTAAGTTATAAAATTATTACTTTTCTTTAATAACTCTAAACAATTAAGTGAATTCAATATTCTATAAATAGATTAATTAAACTTTAATATTAATTTTACTACAATATTTTATATCAAATTTATTTGGTAGATTAGTACTGTAATTGCGTAATCCATTACATAGATTAAATTAGATGCTAGAAATCCATTACGTAACCGATGGATAATCCAGGGAATAAATCCAATGACTAAAGCTAGATTCAAACAAATGAATTAATTATATTACCGTAAAATAGAAAGATATGTAATTTGACAATTAAGTTTAAAGCACATGTAATTAATGTAATGAAAAATATATTTTAAAAATTGTATTGTATTTAATTGAAAAGTTTATATTGTTGAAAGAGTCTATATGAGTCAAACAGAATATCTACATTAAAATAGTAACAGAAGCAAAGAAAGATCTTGTGATTAATATAAAATAAAGAAATATATAAACAACCGAAAATTCATTTTCGGTTGTTTGTTTTACACTAGCAAACTAGTATAAAAACAAAGAGGTCTTCATCAGAAGCATAACCAAGAAAGATGATTAAAAAGATATGAGATAACATTTTCTTTAAGAAAATGATAAATTAATATTATAAATCAACTTACAGTAACTAAGATTTGGAAAAATTAAGTGAAAAGGAAAATATATAAAATAAAAAGACTTCCTACTAAAGTACTTTCTATACCGGCTAGATCTGAAAATAACTGTATATCAAATAGATAAGTATTATTATGAATGAAATCTAATCGCTTATGACACTATTTTTCTGGCGGAGAAATGAACTAGTGAACGAACCATAATATAGCTGTTATTATATCAGAGAGTGATACAATTTAAAGATGCGAGCTAAATCTGCACCTACACTATGTTACTAAAACCTAATGAAACATTTAAAATAATATTACATTTAAAGCATAACATTTATAACATTTAAAATAATTTTAGGTTCCGCTGAATGTTTAATCCAATATATCATCGAAATAGACTACAAAATGTTATATGTTATATGTTGTGATATTTCCAACTTATATGAAGCAGTGTACTTGTATATAAGGCTTTATTTAAAAAATAGAAAGGAGGTACATTAATTTGTTGCTATAGACTAACCATCCCATTTTTTATGGCTTTTACGTACCTAAAGTACCCGAGGTACAAGAAGCACCAATCAAAGTTGTATTCATTGAGAATACAACAATATTATTGTGTTCATTGACCATTATATCCAAGCCCTGTTGTGAAAAGATTAAAAGACTGAATATCACTTACATTTCTATAATCTTAGCATGTTGACATGCAACATTATGTTCAGCTTTAATGAATAAGGCAACAGGAAACCACTTCACTTCTTATTTTCATAGTAAATCTGCAGTTGGATGCAAGTTATACTTAAAAAAGTTATTTAATTTTTAGATGATGCGACCTTTGACTTCATCCAAATGTTGTTATACTAAAAATTTGTTTTGATTTAACAATAATTTATTTCATACATATATTATTTCTTTTTAAATTATAAAAGCAAACGTATATAGTTTTAGCAATAAAAAATTGAAATTCAGGTCTGGTAGCCTAAATAATTTATTTATATAATAGTTTCCCTGCCAGCAATCTTTAATAGTATGTTTGAGCGCTTTCGTAAGCATTACTAATCCATCCTCAGGAACATCGATGTGTTGTAATTATAATTATTTACTTCACGTATCATTAATTATACTAACTTGAATTTTAAAAACAAAAATTATAAATATAACAATAAGACATATTGGTCATAACCAATATGTCCAATATTGATCATAACAATAATATTGTTATATAGATAACAATTGAGACCTTCATACTGACATGACGGATAACGTTTACATTATTTTACCTTTTGACGATCAATTGTTATACTTACAATTTTTGTTCTTAAAAGTCAAATTAGTATAATTACTGATATGCGAAGTAAATAATTATAATTATAACTCATCAATGTTCCTGAGGATGGGTTACTAATCTAAAAGCGCTCGAGCATACTATTAAAGATTGTTGGTAAATGGAAACTATTATATAAATAAATTATATATCAATACCAACGGGCCATGATTAATAAAATTAGCCTAAAATAGTTTAAAAGTTTTAAATCTGTTAACGTCATGGAGCGTAATGTCGCATAAAATATAAAATTATCGACAAAAAGTGAACAGATGACGATTTTATTTAGACGCTTTACAAGTTTAATTATTGTCATAAAATATCTTCCACTGAAAAATATATCACAAGTCCCTTGTATTTTTTTTTTTTTTTAAGAATGTAATAAAATTAATTCACTTATTAAACTAATTACAATCAGTTTATACAATTTGTTAAATCAATATACGCAAATTACGATGGAAAATTACACTGTTCTTGTTATGTAAAACAGAATATTACGCTATCACATACATAGAATATACCCACAAACAGTTTAATAATCATATCTTCTATACTTTTTGACAAAGGGAGGATGAACACGTTGACAAATACAGAACTTCAAAAGGTTTTTTTTTTTTACTAAGTCATTCTTTTTCTAATTAAACCTATATTACAATAGATAAGAAGGTATAAATTGTTATTCTATTATTTTTTTAGAAAATTTAAATAAAACTTTTCTAATATTCCCTGAATATGATACTTTTTTCCTTCACTTTCCACACTGTATAAATCTTTAATGAGAAATATAAAAGAATTAAAAGGACACAGCAGGATAGAGAATATGTAAATAGCGATAAGTAACTTGTAAGAATGCAGAAAACTAGACCGGTAAATGAACTAAACAATAGGTATAAAAAACCTTAATAAACAGTTTAAACATATTCAACATCGTATAGAAAAATGTAAGATAGCATTGTTAGTACTAACACCGACAGTAAAAACGAATTAAAACAGTTTCTATGGGTATTCGTAGTGGGGGTATTGGTACTAAATTTCTACTGCTCTACAGAAAAGCCTCAGTTAAAGGCTACCAATTGCGATAACCGAAATAAACGATCGTTTCTGAATTACACACCTCCCGGTATCCGTGAATTTATTTCAACCGACTAAGAATCGTATAAGCGGCAATAGCGTACTACAGTTACATAGTTTATTTTTAGCAATGATTTCCATTATATTGACTTAGCTACTTACTTCCAAAGTTAAAAAGATATATAGCTGCATTTAAAAAGTACCGCAGTTTAAAATAAAAACTAAACATTATTTAAATTTGGATCGAATTGAATTTTAAAAAACCCTCGTCGGTGAAAAACTTGTATACATCCAAACAAACAAATTTTAATCAAAATTAATCTCGCAGTTAAGAAGAAACATCTCTACTTTTTATCCGAGGTTTCTGAGTTCGAATCCCACGATTAGACTTGACATTTTTTCATATATTCCAAAATTCATCTCTCAACCAGAGAATAAAAATACTTTATCTTTAATTCGTCGTTAGCGTGTAGTTTATGCCTGAATAAACGCACAAACAAAAAAATTATTCGTGAAAAATCAATAAAATGTACAGGGAATTATTTTTATTTATTTGTATTTGTTGTTGTAAAACAAAGATTAAAAGAGCATCACATATGACCGATACCGTTTAAAAAAAAATACGTATGAATGTAGTGACAAAAGTAAAAACACGGAAAAAATAAAAGATAACAAATAAATCAATTATTAATCTCATTGTTAAAACTCTACAAAAGGCAAAATTACTTTAAATTTTATGAATAATTGCTATTTACTACAAGAAAGTTTAACAGTGGTCTCATTTGTAGCACAATTTCGAAGTATTTTTCCAACACGCGGAAGACGTAGTAAATAACCAAAATTATAAATCTGAACAGTATAAAATTATAGATTAGATACATAAGATGAGATTTTGGTAATATGCAACAAATAAATCCATTTAGAATAATATATTATCAAACGAAACGGTTTTCATAAAAATACTCAACACACTAAACAAAATAACAATTTTTATGTATCAATTTATTATCCATATGTATCATAATTTCAATTTTTATGTATCTGTCTACATAGGAAAAAAGATTATATTGGATACTTACCGAAAATCAATATTAGGTATTAATTTAGTAGGTCGCTCGCTATTCAAAGTTAGCGTGCGTAAGTTAAGTTTGGTTAACCCACCGGTTTGGCCTAGTGGTGAACGCATCTTCGCAAATCAGCTTTAGTCGAGAGTTCTAACGTTCAAATCCTAGTAAACGCAGTTACTTTTAAACAGATTTGAATACTAGATCGTGGATACCGGTGTTCTTTCGTGGTTGGGTTTCAATTAACCACATATCTCAGAAATAGTCGACCTGAGACTGTACAAAACTACACTTCATTTACACTCATACATATCATCCTCATTCATCCTCTGAAGAAAAAATACCTGACGATGATTCCCGAGGCTAAACAGAAAAAAAAGGTTAGGTTTGGTTAGACTATATTTATAATTTTATTTATTTATTTTCTTATTTCAATATAGTGTTTCAGTGGCGCCGTCTAAGAATTAATTAATTACAGTGGTAGATCGCCTACTACATTAATTCCCAATTTTATCAGTAGGAGCAATTATAAATCAACAAAATAAATCCATACTCGTTCCAATAAAAAATAGATTTTTATAGCAAGATTAATAAAGGCGTAAACTCCATAGAAAATCATAATGTTTTGTTTAATAAAGAACTTAATTAGAAATAACAAGAAAATGAAAATAGAGGTAAATCAATAATAATAAATATATATATATATATATATATATATATATATATAAATTAATAATATATGAAATAAATAATATACACAGCTTAAATCAATTAATTAATTAATTAATATTAATTTAAAAATAAAAATAAAATTTGTATAGATTTTCTAAAAAAAGAAAATTAATTTACCTAATTATAAAACTGATTTTAAAACAAAAGATTAATTAAATAATAATAAGAAATATTAATTATAACAATTAATAATTATAATTATCATAATGATAATTATAATTATCAATTATAATAATTAATAATTATAATAACAATTAATTATTATTAATATATATATATATATATATATATATATATAAAATCAGTTTTATAATTAGGTAAATTAATTTTCTTTTTTTAGAAAATCTATATAAATTTTATTTTTATTTTTAAACTGATATTAATTAATTAATTAATTGATTTAAGCTGTGTATATTATTTATTTCATATATTATTAATTTATATATATATATATATATATATATATATTATTTCTAATATATACCCTTTAATAAAGTAGATAAATTATAAAAAATTTACAAAGGAATGACAAATAGAGATTTTTTAAAACGCCTTCGGGAATATCTTTTACATCGTATATAAATACAATTTTAAAAATCTAATTATGCTGATCACATTAGGCAAAATAAACACATTTTCAAATATAGTTAACATTTTAATAAGAGAAATCAATTGCAAATAATTTAAATCCCTTACGCTTAAAAAAAGCATATAATAATAAAAACACCAACTAAGTTTTTTAATTAATGTAAATTAAAATTAACTTAGAGAAATAATACATTTTAATTTAAATTATTCAAAACCATATAATTTATATTTTAAAATGAATTTAAATTATGATACCAAAATAAATGATTCCTTTGTTGAGTACATTACAAGTTTATAATAAAATAAAAAAATCTGATGTGGACACCATACGACTTCCTTGTACGCGTATTAAATTACATTTACATTTTTTTTTTAAATGAAAAATACATAAAATTTTATTTCATTAATAACTTCTGATATTTTTTCACATATTCTTTTTTATAGTTATTATTGAATTATTATTTATCGTAATTTTTTTTTACAGTCAAAGGTTAATAATTATTAATAAACCAATATACTTAACTTAAAAAAAGTTAAAAAAAAAAAGGAGATGAAGTCTGATTCAAACCGATGTGCCTTCACCTTGTAAGATCCAAATAATTCATTAATTAAAATTTTATTTGATTAAACTTTGAAACCAATGAAATTAAGTACCGCTTATGATATATGGTTGAAAAACTCTCAATGAGGGCTTATTACTGCAGTTAAGAAAAAGTCCAAAATCCAAATTTTTTTGGATTTTGTGCTTTTTTGAACACTTTTGGTCCAGTCCATTGCAATCAAAAGGAGGGGTGCACAACTAGATGTTGCAACAGTTCTAAATCCAAAATTTTAACAACCTACGGCTAATCGTTTTTTAATTATGCGAGATACATCGAATGTTGCACCGGACTAGTCAAAATAGATTCAGGGATGGTCAAGATGGATATTTCCGTTGAAATCTTAAACCGAAATTTTTCCTTGTATGAAGTAAAGGAAATATTTGCTTAACTTTGTGCAAGGAAGTAAAAATCATAAAATTTATCTACGAAAAAATGAATTTTTTGAGCGACAGCTTCTCCTTTTTCAGTCAACTGTTTTCAATCAAAATTTTAAAAGATTTAATAAACTTTCAGAAATTATTATCGTTGAATCCACTCCTCTCTTGATGCCGCCAATTTTACTTAATAGTTTTGTTACTTAAAGTGTGTCTTATTTAACAAAATTGCTTTTGTAGGATAAAGATAAACCAACGTTAAGAAACGGATTTTTTTTAAATTTTATAATTAATGAAAAATAGGCAAAAGATCAAAATAATAAACAGAAATAAAAGCAAAGGCAGATTCAAATTCTTAAACGACGAAAAATACAAGCAACCTATCAATTATAAAAAAGTAAAAAATAAACTCAAAAAAATTATTAAAAAAACAAACAAATTATATAAAAAAGTTTGTTAGTGGTCCAAGTTTCGAAGCTAATGTATAAAACTTAAATTTCATCTAATAATAGAATTTAAGTTGTAATTTAAGATTTGTTTGGTATTGTAAAAATTATATTTTTATTTATAGAATTTGATAATATATTTTAGTAATGGCCAGTAGGTAGGTAGGTAGATCTGATCTTTGTCCAAAGTGAAAGTGTACGTGTAACTGTCCTTTACCAAGTTTTCAACAGTTAGTCTTACTGGAGAGCCTTCGAATGGAAAACATAATCGCCGAATCAGTTCCAGACACCAACCAGATCACATCAAGGGTGCACTGTGTTTGAAGATCCCAGGACCTAGCATGGACCTACCAAGTCAGACATAAATTAATACGTAGAACCAAAAATGTAAAAAAGGAGATCAATGGATGAAAATGAGGTGGATAGTGAAAAAGGGCTAACTATCCAAGAAATAGTCCCAGAATTTAAATAATTACATCCGTAGAAAACATCAAGGGGATGTCCAGGTAGATGGTGTTCATCCTTACCGCCCTTCATCCTCCAGGAGATCGAGTATTTGCATCCAGTTAGAAGTACGTGACTGATCAATAATTTTTCGCTGACCGGCTTTGATATATGTGCTACGACTATAACTGTCCATAAATTAAATAACAAGCTCAGGCATCTTAGAGATACATCTTAACTCGTTCCTGGAATTCTGTAGCGTGTGGAAGTAGCCAATTTGCATAAAACTCATTCAACCAGATCCAACTGGATATTACTCAAATATCTCGGATTCATCAAATTATATTTTTTTATTAATAAATATCCAGCAACATACGGATATTAAAGGGAAAATATGGTGATAATCTCAAAAATACTATCTTTTTTTTACCAATCTTTACTTTTTAGGATCCAACAGTTCATCTACAAAAAAACAACACATGTACGTAAGAATGTGTGTCCCCCAGTTTTTGACCTTATATTTCAGAATTTATCAAATCGATTTTTTTCAAATTAGGCTCAAATATTTCTACATACGGAGCATTGATCATATTAGTTTCTTTTTCAAAGTTCGTTTAAGGTGTGGAAGATATCGCGGAAAAACCATATGTTCTTTTGTTCTTTTGCTCTACTTCCCTTTTTTTTAAATATCTTTCAAACAATTACTGAAAGCTTATACTTCATAAAAGAGCTATCAAGAAACGTCTACAATTTTTTAAATGATAGACTTTTTTTAATTTTAATTTAAATCTTTTTAAATTACATTTTTTTTAAATTAAATTATTTTTTTAAAATACAGAAAAGTTTTGTGAAAAAACGCTTTATTATTTTAATCTTTACTGAAAGAGGTGTTAGATTTTGAGAAATTTTTACTTAAGCATATTTGTTTGCTTAATATATATGAATATTTTTAGAATATATCCCCCACCTAAAAAATTATACGAGGTCGTAAATAAAGTAATGAGACTGGTTTTTTGGCAGCCAAAGTAGTAACACTGTAAAGTTACTAGTAAACATATGGTTATATGAACAACTAATTTATATTAAGTATTAATATTTTTAACCTTTGTTGCAACGTGAGAATTAAACAAACTTTTCGTGACACGAGTTTTTGTTGTGCGTTACAAAAATGAGTAATACTACTTACGACCGACATTGTGCAATCAAGTTTTGTGTTGAACTCGATGAGAATGCTACTGAAACTTTTTCAAAATTGAAGAGGGCGTATGGAGATGACGCTCTGTCACGAGCACACGTTTTTAAGTGGTTTAAAGCATTTTCATATGGCCGGGAATCAGTTACGGACGATCCACACTCTAAAAGACCGTTAACGTCAAAACATGACGACAATGTTAAGCGAATCAGAGACTTGATACGGTACGGCCGGCGGTTAACTGTCAGAATGATTGCAGAGCAATTGAATTTGAACCGTACCACAGTCCATCAAATTTTGACAAACGAATTGGACGTGAAAAAAGTTTGTTCAAAATTGGTCCCAAAAAACCTCACTGTTGAACAGAAAAACAATAGGTGGAAGTGTGCCGCTATCTTCTAGGGTGAATTGAAACTGATCCTGATTTAAAAAAAAAAAATGTTATTACTGGTGATGAATCTTAGATATTTGAGTACGACCCAGAAACAAAACACTAGAGCAAGAAGAGCACAATTCAAACTCACCACGTCCCAAAAAAGCAAAAATGAGCAAATAAAAAATCAAAACCGGCTAATTTGTTTCTTCGATAGTAATGAGATTGTCCATAAGGAGTTTTTGCCAACAGGAGAGAC
Organism: Lycorma delicatula; assembly: GCF_047948215.1. Taxonomy (NCBI): domain Eukaryota; kingdom Metazoa; phylum Arthropoda; class Insecta; order Hemiptera; family Fulgoridae; genus Lycorma; species Lycorma delicatula. The sequence goes on along the minus strand of NC_134460.1, from coordinate 104,557,054 downwards.
TATAAATCAATACGTTTACCGAAAAATTCTTGAAATACTGCGGAAAAGTGTTGCCCGCTTGAGACCAGACATCAAAGACAACTAGATACTGCATCACGACAATGCACCTTGTCACACTGCACTCTCCATTAATGAGTTTTTGGCAAAGAGAAACATTTCTGTAGTTTCTCAGCCACCTTATTCACCTTACTTGAGTCCCTGCGACGTTTTCGTGTTCACCACTTCAAAAACCACCTAAAAGAACACCATTCTGGAACAGTAGAAAACATAAAAAATGTAACCGACCATTTGAGGATATTCCGGTTTCTGAGTTCCAAGACTGCTGTGAAGAGTGGGAGAACCGTTTAAAGCGTTGCATGGCTTCCCAAGGGAACTATTTCGAAGGTGAAGAGTTCGTGTATAATTGGATTGTAAATAAAAAGTTTTTCTGAACGAGTCTCATTAATTTATTTACAGACGTCGTATATTTTATTTTTGTGCTCTAATTCTTTTAATCATTATAATTGGATTCTGGGAAAGTCATGGAATAATTTTCCGGTCTATTTTTACTTAACAATATTTATAAGACAGTCACGAATGGAACAATTGTATAAAATTACTATCTAAAAATCGAGTGGAGACATTTCTGTTCAAAATCTATTTTCTATTTTGAAAATTTATTTACTGATTTATAAAAGTTTATAAACACTATTTGCTAGAAAAAAAGTCTAGTAGATTACATAAACGCAACCCGTAATCAAATATTTAACAACCGTCCCTTAATTTAGTATGAATAATATTAAGACAGAAAAAACAGAAATGTATTATTTTAAATTTACAAGTGAACGAGTGAGTGTTAGGTCAGCTGCAATGATAAGGATTGGTCTGTTTGCGAGTAACAGAGTCAGATGCCGGGGCAGTTAGTTTATCAGCGGTGAAGACCCACGCAGTATTTCACGATGTGGACTAAGATGCGGCGGCCGGAAGCGCCCTCTAGAGCGTAAATTAGGAACCACAATCCAGCCCTTCTCTACGTACACGTACTACATGATACACTATTCTTCCAAGCGTTGCATTAAGCTAAAAATAAACTATTCTCTTTAGTTTTAGATTTGCAACACAAAGAGCAGTAAACGCGGTAACTAAACACAAAACTTTACAAAACAATTCCTCGTAATTTATAGTAAAACGTAGCATTTTAAATTGTAAAATAATGAACTAGGCTTCCAGAAACTAATTTTTTATTAGTAATGAACTATTTTTTTCTTTTCTTAACAATAGAAATGTAGATTATGATATTAAGGACATATATGCCATGTTAAATAGCACATTACCATTGCTCTGAAAAACCAGTGGCCAGTATTTAGGAATTCTTAAAAAATTAGTGGCAGCAGGTAGATCTCCAAAATTCGCAAATATTTCAGATCTCTTTTTTTGTATTAGAAAAACAATATCATTTATCTAAGAATCTATTTTATTTTGTAGAATATTTTATATATAATTATATATATATATTAAAGTATGGAAATTGCTTCACATTTCAAAACTGACGGATACTAAAGGATAGATACAACTGCGGGACTACATATTTACAAAATTACTACTTTATGGTGTTTGTGAATTTGTCCGCCATCTTAGATTCACCATACTGAATCAAACTTTTTTTTAAAAAGGAAGGTGATGTGATGTGTGATTTTTATGTAAGATTTCACGAGGAAAGCAATGACAAAAACTGTTTCTCGATAAATGCCTTCAGTTTCAGTAATAAACAATCAAATTTACCAAAACGCTGTAGTAATAAAACGAGGTAAAATGTCCCGTAGTATTTTTTTTTTATTTCGTAACACCTTCGTAATTACATCCAATAACGAACTTTAAACAATTACTGTTAGAATTAATGGCCTAAAAACTAATAACAGCCTTTTACAATAATAAATAAAACTAATAATAATACACATTAACTAATAATTTACAACACTACTACAAGTTAAATGGTTAGGTAACCGATTTATACATACTTTAAATTATCAATATTTAATTATAAAATTTAGTTAAATTTTTTCGGTATCAAATTAATTAATACAATAAATTTTGAAAAATATTTAAACAATTTAAAAAATGTACAAAAAATATTTTAATGAAATTTTAAACCGTACGGTAAGAGTCTCGCAGATGTCATTTCTTCCGCTCAAAAAACAAAAATTTCTGTAATATAAATAAAAGTGTTTTTAACAAAATGATATTGATATCAAAAAATGCAAGACACTACATTTCTATTATCAAAATCTGTTATTAATTTATAATTTTGCTTAAAATAAAATACATGTTAAATATATGAATTGACAATAGGTATACAATAATCCATGTTTAAGCGTTCCATTTAATAAGCAGAAATTAGAAAAAAAATTGTTACGAAATTCTTATCGGTTCGATTTCATTTATTAAACAACGAATACATAAGAATTGTATTATTTCTGTAAATGTGATATGTATTACATATAAATGACAGTCTTCATTCACATAAATTCCTACGGAACATAGTTCTTCCATTGTTTTATGTGAAATTACTTGAAAACAATGTAAAAATTTAACTGATTTTAAAATTTGCAAATATAATATCATTAAGTAAACCTTATTTATTTCATAAACAATTCAAAACACAGGATGAAATTCGAGACACTCGGTAAACATGAGAACAGGTCACTGACAACAGCATGAAATTTGAGACACTCCGTAAAGATGTGAAAAAGTCACTGACTAATCTCAGACTGATCAAACTGTAACTGCAAACCTACATGAAGCAACAAGCATAAATGAGCATGTTGCAACATGAATTTTCCTGACGACTGGAAATGACTTCAAGCGTCTGTTATAACATGAACACTGCGGTTGAATGATTCAAACAAGTCTATTTCAACTATAGTAAGTATAAAAATGCCAGACAAGTGCCAAGAAGACAAGAATCCCTCTTGGAGCACTTAATAAATAAGTCAAAATGGTATCACTTTTAACAAGTTTTTCATGATTTTTAAGAAGTTATAAAATTTTTATTAGTGCAATACACAAGAAACATCTTTATTTACCATAAACATCTACAAAAACACTGCAAGTTATGCAAATTTGAAATTTTTATCACCAGCCCCCATCACAGTTATTTGAAGCCAAAATTTGGATTATTTTTTTTTAAATTGCTTTTCAAAAATTCAAAAACTTTTAGGGGTAAGTATATCACCATTAATGTAAAACTAATAACATACACCTACATATAAAAAAATTATTCAAACTGTGTATGCCATCCCTGCTGCTTGAAAAAAATTACCAAAAGTGAAATTTCACCGTTTTTCATATTCAAGTTTATTGGTAATTTTCTCTAAAAAGAAGAGAGATAGGTAAATTAACCACTGGACCGATCTTTTACCTTGAGAAAATATGATTAAATTGCTTTTTATTTCATCCTTTCAGGACCAACAGTATTTTTGGTAGATTTTTCCGTTAACCCTTACAATCACAAAAATAGGTGTGTGCACCGTATCAAAAATGGCCGTCACAGGTAAACTGCTTAAATAAAAAATTTAAACAAAAAATAGTTTATGTCCCTGATACACGTAAGAAACAAGTGGTTAAGTTTCAACTTTTTTTTTAATTGGTCAAGCAACCAACTTATGTTTTTTTTTTGGACAATTCAAATGGATTAACCCAACTACAAAACAAATCATATTACAAGCCAATTGTAAATAATGGAAGTTAGTGAGAAATTTATTGTTGCACATTCTGCACAATTTCTTCAATGTCGGATTGTAAATTATTTAAACCTAATCGAAGAGATGAATTTATTGATAAACGATTTCTTGTTTTGGTTTTAATAAATGTCATAGCTGAGAATTCAGCTTCACAAATATATGGTTGCAAAGGGAAGTAGCATTTTACTAAATTTTTTTGTGGGACAATTAGTTCAGGGACCGGTAGCATTATCATGCGGACCGACCGGTGGTTGAGAAACTGTTTTAGAGAACGTGATTTAGTCAGCAACTCAAAATATTACTACAGACGTAGGAAAAATATTAAATGACACAAGCCCACTATTTTAACTTACTCCTCCTCATTCAGTAATGGAATTATACAGATAAATTAACGCCTGAACCATCCTCAAATTACAATAAAATATTGATAAAATAATTATGTATATTAACCAAGTGTTATTCGAAATATAAGCGAGAATCTGCAAAAAAATAAGCACGTATAAATACAGGCATTCTAATTTATATATAAAGATTACCTGAATCAACCAGTGTTTTTCCGGTTATTAAATCTCATTTTAATTAGGTCCAAAATAGGGTCGTGTTCAGTAAATCCAGTCTACCCATTTAAATTACACATTGACCCTATTTCTCTAAGTATCTGCATGTTAAATGCTATGTATATAATATCCTCTGAGCCATTTGCCACGAAATAAAGGGTTTTTTTTTTTGTTTCTATAATATTTCAATGTCACTGACTTTACTTACAGACACTTTTTAATTTTATTTATCTGTGTGGTAAATGATATAGAATTTAAAACATTATCAAATCCTAAAATATGGTAATAACTACTCCATAATTGTGTATTTTTTCTTCATCTCACATTACTTTCATAATTTTATTTACATAACGTATAAATACAATGTACATTTGTATATCGTATTGCATTTACTAATCATTGAATATAATACTATATATTATAATTTAGTTATTTTAGCCCTGTTGTATACATTTTTAATTTAATTAAATAAATAATGTACAATGTTTTAAAGAAAAAAATCTTAATTATATTTTCAAAAACGTTTCCCGACACTTTTATCGAATACCGGCGCCACCAATTGTCCTTCAAATCGGTGGCTCTCTCTAACCAATTTCTTTATTTATTGTTAACTTACGCACTACTGTACTTTAAACCACAAAACGTTTATTTAGCGAGGGCTTCTGGTGACTTTGACAGCTAGGTCTCCCTTAGTGCATCGAGTATTTTCTAGAAAGGCTTCTCTTCCCTTAACATGCGACGCCACATTAATTCCGCGAAGCAGGATTCCACGCAGTGCCTGGAAGTTTTCCTATGCTTTTTATTCCGACATTTCAGCGAGCATTCAATGATTTAAGTACGAGCACCACTATGTGGATCAACGAAATGGTACCGATGATTCACAGTATACCCTTCCATTTTCAGCGAATCGCTTTGGCGCACGCCAGAAATCCGATAATACACTCCCGTCACGTTGATAGCACTGAGCAGGGTTTGAATCGATCTGTCAGCAACTTTCACAACGAAACACTCGCCGTTTTCACGTTAAATGCCGCTGAAAACCTACTGTTGCGTATAGATGCGACCAGCATGATTTTTCCGCCTCGAGAATGAGCATCTCATCTCATCGATTTCGACGACCAATTCAATATAATCGACACACACTTCTCTAATTAAATTATTCCAGACGATTATTGTATTCGAACCCGTACCCAAATCACGGTGACACCTAACAGCACTTGATATTTGAACGTCCAACTATATAGAAAACGTATGTCGGTTATGAAGCTGAGGTTCGAATTTTTCAGCCACTTACCGATAGGCATATTGTCTTTCGATCGCCAAGTACGATTGTTGTAACGCCATACAACACCGTTAATTTTTTTAAAGACATGTAGCGTGTCGTTGCGACATGTCCTGGTTCCTGGTAGAATGCCGCGCAATTGCAGGAACTCAATGGCGTCGTGTTCTTTAGTCGGTAAATTCCAAATATTCATGTTAAACACCGGTAGTGAAATTAATCTGCTTTTAAGATAAACTTACAGGACCGAATCTACTAACCGGCTGAAATACTTAGATGCAAATTTCGAATTGAATTTACGTCACTCTTATAAAGAAACGTATCCTTTCCGTTCAAGGCATATAATCAAATAGTATTCCTATTTGTTAAAAATAAATAAATAGGGTATTTAAACAAATAACCAGTTGTGCCGGTACTCGATAAAAGTACTCTTTTCTCATTAAAATTATTAGTTTTTTATTTCTTTTATTTTTATTTTAACATATTTCTGTTAAATAGATCCTGAGAGAATAAATAGGAAGAATAAATTACTTTCCATCAAAATAGGTGTAAGCTCTCCTTGAATGTTTAAAACTGAAAAATAGCCTAGATCTTAATCACAGAAGAGTTAAATTATTTTGTAAGTTTCATTAATATCGGTACAGCAGTTCTTGTACATTTATTAAATAAATATTCAAGAATCGATATAATATTCAAGTTAGATTAAAATTTGTAAAAAGTAGAAATATTGAAATAAACCGTATTATGGTATTATTATATGATATATAAAGCTCTCGATTTTATAATACAGTAAACCTTATGATTATAAAGAAAAATATAAAAACAAAAATGCAATGAGTTAATAAAACAATAATATTTTATAACATTTTTTATTGGTTGAACAGAATAAAAACATAAGTAAAAGAAAAACTGATGTATAAAATGTTATTTTAAAGCGTACTACTAGAAACAGGAGCGAAGTATAAAAAGAGAGACGGTTCAAGTTTTGCGATATAGAGAAAGGTAAAGAATAGGGACGGTTGAGGTTAACATTAATACGATGACCTTTTCATAAGGACAAGTAACAAGCAGTACCAGAAACAGTTGGTCAACCATATCCCCTAATATTATGTCACCAATTGGACTATTCGTATAACAAACAATAAATGTAGGAAAGTCAGAGAGAGTGGAGAAAAGAGATAGAGAACAGACGAAGTAAAAAAAAAACTACCGCTTGTTTGTTCTAAGCAACTATATAAAACAGCATTCAGAGTTAAAAATTTATCTGTTATTCTTCTGTAATACAGAACATTAAACAAAACCTGATACAGGTATCAATATATTTTTTCCCCGTAATAACTAACTATTTAAACACTGTAAATAACTACCATCAATTTTAATAATTTTTAAATAAAATAACTTAATCAATATAAAACAAGATAGTATCAAAATTAATGATAGTTTAACAAAAGTTATACCATTACAAAGCCATACGATGGTGGAATGGTAGCGTCTTCGTTTTATATCCGGAAGGTTCTGACTTCGACTACCAATCAAATTTGGCATTTTTTCACGCATTAAAAAAAATTATTTTCATCTATCGTAAAAAAGCAATCGTAATCAGGAGCAGTAGGTCGGTAGTTGATCATAGTACTAAAATTAATAATATTTAACTAAGCAAATATTAATTTTTCTGTAAACATTTTATGTCGATAGTCAATAAGTAATTTATTAAAAAATAATTAGTTATTTATGATTTAGAACAATTTAGTAATTATAATATGATAACTCTTGGGTTACGACCCCACATCAGAGTTGCTTAGGCTTTATATAGTAAAACTATTACCACTTTAAAAGTGGTAAATATACTAACGAGATCGAAATCGGCCACTAATGAAAAATTACATGAATACAATTTTTACTAAGTATTTAACAGAATAATCTAATATACATAAGAAGCATCGTGACATTAAAAAGTCAAATTCTGTGTTTTAAAAATGTGTATGTTAAACGTATATAGACGATATATACAATCTAAGTTAAACATTTTCATATAAACAATTCGGTTTTAATAAATATTTTAACAAATTGCCTCCTTACTGCAGAATATTTATATATATATTATTAGTTCATTAAAAATTTATTACTGCTTCTTTTCTTTATTATAGACGTCAACTTCTTTCGTAGGGATTTCTGTTTCTTCAGACCATTTTTTTTTTCTTTAATACAATAAAGATAATCAACTTCTTAAACTGTAGAAACGCCGTTTTTACCTCAGTTATTAAAAAAAAATTACTTCAAAGAATTTCTTTTATTACAGTGACTGAGATAGTAAACTGTGTCTACAGATTTAACAATTGACTATGTTTTGTATCATATATACAGAGCGTTTCATTTTAATTTCTCGTAAACTACGAGCAATACAAAAAAAATTATCTAAACAAACGTTACTCAGATTGGAGAAGGATAGACACCTCATGGTGACCGTGGATTTGACTCTGAACTTGACCTTATTTTAACACGATTTTTTTCAAACGGAATGAAAAAGGAGAATATTTTTCATTAAAATATGTGGTCACACATAAGATCTTGGACCTTTTTTTAAGGTCATACAGATAACCATCAGAGATAGTGTTATACGATAGTGTATAGCCATTTTTATGCTTTTTCCCACAGTTTACGAGAGACATGACCGGGATATAAATATTCATTCCATTTGAAAAAAATCGTTAAGTTAAAGGTCACCATGAGATTTCCTCCAATCTGAATAACTTTTGTTTAGATAATTTTTTTTTTTTTTGTATTGCGCGTAGTTTACGAGAACATTTCCTGTGGAAATTAAAATGAAACACGTATAAATAAAAAAACGTTCTGAAGAAGCAGAGATTTCTCCAAAAGTATTTTTCGAGAACAAAAAAATTCTTGCGCACTTCTGCACAAGAAGACCGCCTTTTAGTAATTTTATTTTCTTTGAAAAGTTATAGTCATTCTAATCTAAAATTTTACAAAAAATGAGAAGTAACGGAGTACATTTTTTTTAATATTAAAATATCTGTTTATAAAAACATTAAATTATTAAACCGTAATTTAAAAAATAAGTTAAAACAAAATAATTATTATAACTATAATAATTAAAAAAAGACGTATTTTATTTTATAAATTTATTATGATGTTTAAAATGATTTATTCAAATACTTAAGTTTAAAATTTTGTTTTAGTAAATTAACAATTTATTGGTAAATACTTAAGGCATTTATAAAAAAAAATTTCGACGTTCAAACTTGCATCATATTAAACCATGCTTTTAACTTGCCTCGCTAAAATTCGTTTGACCTTAAATTGAACGTAACTCAAGAACAAGTCAACCAATCTTCATCAAATTTTTACACGCACAACTTCAGATACACTATTTTAACATATATAAATTTGAAGGAAATTTACTGAGTAATTTTGGAGATTTATGAGCCACAAAAATTGAGCGTAACGGCTCACCCAATCTTCATAAAATTTTCACATGCACAACTTCATATACACTACTATAGCATACATAAATTTCAAGGAAACTGATTTAGTAGTTTTGGATGTTTTCGAACCAAAATAATTTATACATACGTCTACATATATATATACATACATACATACACACGCGCACGCACGCGCACACACACACACACACACACACACACACACACACACACACACACACACAAGGAACCCCCAATTTAAGTAAATAGTATTCTTGTACTCCTAGTACCTCAAAACACGATTAAAATCCATTTTTACCCCCAAACCCAAAACCTTTCATGAGACTAAAAGTAGTAGCGTGCGTTTCTTTAAAAAATAAAAAGCAGAATGTGAAAATACGTATATACCTATATGTATTATTTATGAATCGATTTAATTATAAGAACATGCATTTTAAACAGTTATCTAAATCTAAAAAAAATTTCACTCATTAATCTATATTAAAAAAAATAATAATAATTGCTTAGTATTCTAAAAGAACTATTCTGAGTTTCCAACTCTAGCTTTTTATTCAAACACTATAAAATGTAAACACTGCATTTAATTAATTTTCTTCCAAAAAAAGGGATTCATTAATTTATTCCTTTACAATTATTGATCTTGCTTACATTTGCTACAACAATAAACCACTTGATTTATATAAGAAACCAATTAGAAATGCTTCCCCAGAACTAAAAGGTGTCCATCGTTCAGCAAGCAGTATAAGAAAGGAATAAGCCTTGCAAAATTAAAAATTGAAGATTAATATAATATAATTGAATATTAATTAATATAATTGAAAATTAAGACTTAGAGATTAATATCACCTACATTTTAGTAGGTCAGTAAATCAAATAGTATATTCACCTCAGAGAAGGTAATAAAAAAAATGTTTCTTAGTATGCCCGGCATGAGATCTTGTTTTTCATGAAACTGCTGCACAATTTTTGAGAGTAACTTGTACCTTACGTCAGGTATCGTAGGTCTAACGATAGGTTCTGGCAATTACCTAAATCTATTTATTTAAAATATACAGTAGAGATAGATTTTAAAGGTACAGTTTAAGTTATGATGATACTATGTGATTTAGAGGCTAAATTCCTGTCCCGATCTTTTCTTTTATTAGTATCAGGTTGATCTGTACGAGTATGCCGCTTATCTGAACAGGTTACATCGTATTCAGTTCAGTATAAGCACAATAATACAAAGAATGATTCAACAGCAGCAATCAATACATACAATCTAACCGTTACAAAAATAAATACAAGTTAGAAATAAAAGCCATATTACCTTGAATGATTCACCCGGTACAGGAATTGAAACACACTGTTTACTGTGAGATGAAAACAATGTTCAGACAACTGACAAAAAATACATTTCTGTTTATGTGATCTACAATAACTAATATCGTCCTATTAAATTCAAACTATTAAGTGCAATAACATTTTACACACAATCTGTTAATCCGGTTAATAAATACCTCTTCGTGTTTAAAGAAATCTATTTAGTTATATTACAACAAATACTTAGTGTCTAATTAACGTAATGTAATAATTTTTTCTAACCTCTACACAAAGTCCATCTATGTACACTGATAATAGTAATAAGAAAACTGAAAATAATTAGCAAGCAACAGGTTAATAACTTACGAAAACTGTGTTTAAAAGAAAAATTTTACGTTAAAACAATACACAGCATAGACCAAAATGAACGAAATAACATCTTAATTGAACTCACTACACACGCGTCTAAAAAGAGACCACGCCTCCCACCCTTACGGTCGAATAAGACTGAACGTTACTAGAAAACACTGACATTTTACGCAGTAAAACCAACAGTCCGTCGTAGTAATTTTTTTCTCTGTGTGGAACGTGCCTTCAACATCAACAACTAACAGCAATAAAACTAGATATAGCCGCCAACCACAAAAGAGAAACGAATAAACTCATCTTTAACAACAACAGTTAACGTACTTTCATAAAAGAAATTAAAAAAAATAGCTTCTTTTAATATTATATAAAAATATTGTATAAATGGTTAGCTATATATATATATGTGTGTGTGTCTGTGTGTGTTTATAATTTGCAACGTAATTTAATTGGCACATTCTTTACCAAAATTTTTTATCTTGTCATGCATGAAATGTGTAGCGCAACTGTGTAATACAACAAATACGGTTAAGCTTATAACACTCAAACTTTTATATTAATAATATACAAAAAAAAATATTAAATATTAAAAACAGGGAATTTTTATTCAGATAGACTCTACAGCACTATCTGGCGATCCGTTTCCAGATTTAATAATTACGGCTCCGCAAAAAACTTTTCCCACTAATTTATTTAAAATATAATTAAATAATTGTTGGTTTTACAGAAACAATATTACTGTGTTAATTAATTTTTAAGTAATGCTAATTAAAAGGTTTTTGAGAACTTATTTTTGAGAAGAGGATGAGATCAATGATTTGCAGCGTGCGTGAAAATGTCATGCCTGACCGGGATTCGAACCCGGGACCTCCGGATGAAAGACCGAGACGCTACAACTCGCGCCACGGAGGTTGATATTATACATATAATTATACTAAGTTGTTGATTAGAGTGATTGATTGAAAAAGCTGTTACTAATAGATGCTCCGGAAGAAGTGTATGCTTTAATAAGATCTTCAAGAAACTAATTTCCTTAATTTATTTGGCCATTTTATTTTAATTAATTCAAAATCTGAATTTTCTCCCTAATAGTGAATCTATACCATTTGTAAATTTACTTCTCTACTTCATTCCCAGTTTTAGCCACATGCATTATTATTATAAATTCCTCTGTAAATAGTATCTTTATTTTTTTATTCTAAGACTGATACATTGGCATCAGTTTTTTTTAGTTCCCTTTTTTCTAAGTAAAAATTAAAAACAAGATAGGCATAAGTTATATTCGTGGGAATGTAAGTTATATTCCCAACCCAACTATATATATTTATTTATTTTGTATTCTTTAATAATCTATTCCAGATTACCATATCACAAAGATAACAAAAATACAGAGATAAATCTCTATTGATTTTTCTGTTTAATTTTCCATTACATGTACTTTTAATTTTAGTACTCTGTAACATCTGAGGAGGTACTTGAAATAACAGATTTTTTTTAAAGTAAGCTTGTGAAAATCAAATAACATATTTCTTTATTTTCTTTTGTTAGATTAAAACTTCACAAAAAATATTGTGTTGTTTAAAAAGTTTTAAAAAGATCCTGACTTGTAATATTTGTATTACAATGAATAAATTCAGCACACAGTTACAAGAGGTGGATCAAAAAATAAGTTACACCCTTGCCGTGTTCTTGAACTGACTATATTAATGTCTTGAGGTAGCAGCACTGTTTGTATTGTCTTCACGCTACCCCAGAAGCATTTCTTTATGACATTCAGTACGTGTATAGTGTTTTTGTCAATATGGCGTGTTCTCTAGAGATTTCATCCAGCATAGAAGTGCAGTACTCCGATTTTTGTGGGCAAAAAATTACAATTTTTGTGAAATTCATCACCAAATTGTAGAGGTATACGGTGAGAATGCAATGTCACTCCCCAAGATTACAAAATAGTGCCAAATGTTCAGAAACAGAAGAACAAATGTGAGTGACGAACTGCGAGCTGGGCGTCCTTCAACTGCAAACACAACGGGTTACGCAGAACATGTGAATGAAATGATCTTGAGTAACCGGTGCATTAAAACTAGAGAGACTGCAAGTGAACTTAACATCAGTTATGATAGCATGCGATTATTCACGATCAGTATGGTTACCGTAAATTGTGTGCACGATGGGTGCCACTCTGTTGACCGACAACCACGAACATCAACGTTTCTGCTCTTTCTTTTCTTCAACGTTATTCCAGGATTTGTCCACAGTTTTTGAAACAAATCATCACAAAGGATGATATTTAGGTGCTTCATTACACTTCTGAGTAAATGAGCATTACATGAATGAAGACACAAAAATTCGCCACAGCCAAAAAAAGTGAAAACATCCCCACATGTTTGAAAGGTTATACTGACAGTCTTTTTTGATTCTGAGGGAGTTTTTTACACTGAATTTATGCCTCCAGGAATAACAATCAATACCGAATCTTACTGTAAGGGTTTAAAAAAATTACGTAAAGCCATTAAAGATCGAAGATCTGGAAGATTGAGTGATGGAATTGTTTTTCTTCACAACGCTATTCCTCATTCAGCTCATGTGAGAAAGAAGTTACTGCAAAAATTCAAGTGGGAAGTGTGTTGTCATCCACCTTACAGCCCTCACTTTGCATCCTGCAACTGTCACCTGTATGGTCCTCTCAAGCGAGACCTGAGAGGGGAGCGTTTCGCTAATGATGATGAACTGAAGGATGCGGTCCTTAAATGGTTTTAGGAAATTGGATGAAATTTTTATGAGAGTGGAATTGAAAAACTTGTCGCAAGGTAAGAAAAGTGTTTGGAAAACTTGGTGATTATGTCGAAAAATAAATAAAAACATGTAATTGTTTGTTCAATAAAAAAAAATTGTCTTATAAATATGTTTGTTTCATAGAGGGGGGTGTAACTTACTTTCTGATTGTCTCTCATATTTCATTATATCACATAATTATGTTTATCAGATAAACAAACATACCAGTGTAATATAAGAATTAGTAGATTTAATCAGTTTTTTTATTTTTTTTTTTTTTTTTGTTTTAACTATCAATCTAGTATTACTCTACATACTTTACATGATAACAGGAAATTTTTTTTTACAAACTTTTATTACATACAACAATATTTTATACAAAGAAATGTATTCCCATTTTTCATATGAATCATATTTTGTATATAATTAATTTATCATCCATACTTATGTTTTTCCAGGTGAAGAGAGAAAAAAATGTGTTTTAAAACCTTTTACGATTTTGTAACAAATTTAGAAAGAATATGTAATAATTCTGGAATGAAATACAAAGCTACAACTAGGAATCAAACTAAATTACTCTTTAGAAGATATTTTCTTGTTTAAAACATGATGGATTAATAGAAAGTGAGTGATTAAATGAAAATTTAAGTTAAAAATGTAGAGTTTAATAATATAACGCATAATACCAAGTATTTCTTTACCATCTGTTGGAAGTCTGGTGCTTCAATATTGCACTTGCATATCATTGGTTCTTTGTATCTTACATCTGACTGGCAAGGATTGTAACAAACAATAAAGTTCATTTTAAATGAAATATAGTAAAATTACACCCACCAGTAAAGCCAGGATTTAACAGATAAAATAAAAAGGTAATTAATAATGTTACAAAACAAAACATAATTTTTTTTAGATATTATTTTAATTTAAAACATTTTCATAAATCCAAAGACAATTGTGTAAATAAAAATTAAAACCATTTAAAATATTTAAAAAATGATCTTATTATGCATTTTTTAATTGTATTAAACAATAAACAATAATAATGACTAGTAAAAAATTGTCACAAAGCTAAAGCCAAATAAATTTTTTATATTATTACATATACACAAAATTAAATTTAAAAAGCTCTTTATTTTAATAACAATAACTGTAAATTAAACATAAATTTAGTCCAGGTACAAAACATTTATCATATGAATTATGTTATAAAATATATATAGTACTTTACAGATTTAAATTTTATTTTTATAAATATATACATAAATATATACACATATTAATGACATCTAATCAGACTATTATTTTTATATAACATTTTGATTTTTTTTCCATATAATATAATAATTTACATATATTTATTTATTTTATAATATAATAATAAATTTTTATTAATATAAAATGATATGCAATGTTTCATTTATAGGTCCCTTATTGATTTTGGCATGAAAATTCAAACCTATTTTAACGCAATTTTATTTTTTAATTTTCTCTAATTCATTTACATATAATATTGACTAAATGATATTTCAAATATTTTCTAATAACATATTATATTTACAAAGTGTACATAATTTTTTTTAGGAACACTGCATCATGATAATTTTAAAATTCATAAGCCAAGATAAGAATTAATTTTTAGTAAGTATCAAATCATCTTCAGGTGTAAGGAAATTAAATATCAAAAATGTTCCGTTCTTTGTGTATAATTTTCTTGAGGTGGTCATTATATTAAAATTTTCGAACGTCAGAATTTTTATAATTAAAAATATTAGAGAGAGTTTTTTTTAAAGAGAAAGATTTAAACTGTAACATATTTCTTTGACTTTTTCAGTTTGTCACAGAAGATGATATGCACAAATCCACGGACATGTGGAAAGGGGAATGTGCCGACCAAAATTTCTTTTTCGGTTGAGTTGCCTGCTTGCAATTTCATCAAAAGAAACTAATAAAAGATTTTCAATAAAATAACAAAAGAATATATTCAACAGAATACAACAATTATTGTGATGTTTTGTATATTTTTTTTATTTTTTATTGTACTACTCTGTAATATTGGAAACAATCTAAAGAGGCCAGAAAAATTCAACTTTGAAAGCTTTCTTTATTTCATTGAAAACAGAAAATTCTAAATACTGTGACTACAATATAAGAAGAGCCTGCATATTTTAAATAATATGTAAAATTATTAACCCTTTTACATAACAATTTTTTTTCACACAATGTATCTCTAGCAGCAGTTATTTTATTAAAACATTTTTATTTTTAATAATCCCTTAAGAAGCTATGTTAATCAACATAGAATATTCACTTCTTTAATTTTTCTTTTTGTAATTTTTTTTAAAAACTATTATTAAAAAAAGTTTTATAATGATATTTTTTTTGGGAGGGAAAATGTATTTTAATAGTAAACAGCTTATTAATTAATTCATAATTTAAATAAACAAATAAACTCATTTTTAATTACACTACTTAATTATTTTATTACTGAGTAATGAAAGCCAAACATATTTAAATATGTTTAACCAAACAGAACGTAAAATTAAACATCTAAATTCCAATTTTAAATTGTTAAATTAATGTTTTTTTAACAAAATTGTTAACTGAAACATGAACAATAATTATACGTTAGCAAAACCAGAAATTGATACTAACAAAGAATTATTTATCTTGAAGGAAACAGAGATAGTAATGAATAATATTTTAATAAATTAAGAAAATTACTATGATCTTGGACACGCTCATAAACATTTTAACAAAGAAGGTGAGATTGATAAAATTTGGGTGAATAAATGTCAGATCATTGCAGGGAATCAAACCTTACAATGATTAGATTCCATACCAAGTATATCATCGACGACAACAACCGTCACTGTCATTACATATCGCATAAGTCAAAGCAAATCAAAGGATGAATTATTACTTTTATAGTCAAATTTGTGTGTTTGTATAAATGTATTTACAGTATAAATGCATTTAACTGAACCAATTTAGGACAAATATTTTACATATATACATTACTTCTTTATTTTTTATTAAACTAATGAACTCTACTTCTCGGTAACTTTAATCCATTTTTTTAACTTCAAGTTGGTGCAGTATTATGAAATACATAAAAGTATTTATTTATGCTAATTAGGATTTAGTAAATCTAGAGTGATTTTAGCTCTAAGCAGATGTTTTGGCTCAACCCACCAGGTTGGTCTAGAGGTTGTTAACGCATCTTCCCAAGTCAGCTGATTTGGAAGTTCCAGCGTTCAAGTCCTTGTAAAGCCAGTTATTTTTACACGGATTTGAATACTAGATCGTGGATACCGGTGTTCTTTGGTGGTTGGGTTTCAATTAACCACACATCTCAGGAATGGTCGAACTGAGAATGTACAAGACTACACTCCATTTACACTCATACATATCATCCTCATTCATCCTCTGAAGAATTATCTAAACGGTAGTTACCGGAGGCTAAACAGGAAAAAGAAGAAGAAGATGTTTTGGCTCATGTCTGTTTTTTGCCTGGTTTCTGTAGAAACCCCTTATGAAATGCACACTGTGGAGTGAATTTAATTTATTATTTAACATCAAAAAACTTAAGATTTTAAGTAAAAAATTATAGAATTATAGACCCATTATAGAATCAGTATAAGCTCTAGTAACAGCAATAGCATATACTGAACTTACAAATCACTTATTCAAAGAAATGTGAGTGATATTAATAAAATAATACTGTATGCTTATTTCCCCTATTTTATAGAACTATTATTTTTTTAATTGATTTTTATTATTAAAAGTAGAATTTACATTTATTATTAATAAGTACGTTAAAAATGATTTTGCATTAATTTCTGCATTTTAAATGTCACCCGCATTGTGATCTCAACATGATAAATGGAAGCATTTCTGGATTTTCTGGAATTTCCCCTTCCAGTAACACCTAATCTGAATTATGGTTATGCTGTAAATAATAATATTTCTTGAAATCAAAAAAATAATGAATTGTCTATTTTATTACAAGGTAGTGCTTTGATTCAAACAACGAACACAAAGAAAAAACCCAACCTCACAGTAGATTACAGAAAAAATGTTGATAAAAATGAAATAAATAAAATGTAAAACTGAATGACAAACCTCCTAATTATATTATTATTATAAATAAATAATAATGTTTTATTGTTAAAAATTCTATTTAAATACAAATTATTTCTAATATAAAAGTATTAAACAGTTATCAGACATGTTACCAAAGTAGTAAAAGTAAGTTAATTATTTTGTTACTTTATATACAACAAATATTTGTTTGCATTATTGTGAAGATTTGAATTTATTTCTCTATAATAGATAAATTTCTCCATGCAAACTGAGAATCTATATTGTAAAAAAGTCTCAGTATGTGGAGTATGATAAATTAAAAATATTAAGCATATTTATTCATTTTAAAATTTAGCCAACTTTAAGCAAATTAAGGATAATATGCTAAGAAACAAAGATTTCTTTTTTTTGTGGAAATTTTTTCTTTACGCAATAACTAACCTTTTTTCAACTTAATTTCAGGATATTAACATCTGTTAAAAAGATTACAATATCTTTAAATTTTTAAATTTTCTTCAATATCTCTAAATTTAAAATTGCACTTATATAATAGTCAGTAAACAAATTTGTAGTAATAAATGAATATTCCATCTTCATAGCTTAAATTATGATTATTTAAATTGTTGTTTATTAATTATTTGTTTTTTGTTTAATTATTTTAATGTCTTATGATTTTAATAAACTTGATAAAAAAAAATAAATAACAGAATCATCATCAAATAAAGAAAATATTCATCTTCAGAGAGCAATTATACAGAGTGATTAATCGAGTTAACAATAAACTATCAGAATTAATATCATAATACATTCAGCTTTCACAATAACTCCTTCTTATATTAAATATGTTGGAAATCATAAAAATATCTACACTAATATTGAAGTCTATCTTTATTATTTCTGTATTACAATTCATGCTTCGAATTAAACAATACTTCGATGTTACACTTTTGATTAACTTAATACTAACCAAAGATAAATTAGATTTACCCATCTACAGTTAAAAAAAAAATTTTCAATGTACTAACATATTCACTTTCAGTTGAAGTTGTATCAGCTCTCTCCATGTTTCATTTAAGATTAACAAATGTTTTACTATATTTTAATTTATTGATGTTCAATTTAATTTATTGATGTTCGAACTGCTCTACTATTTCCATGAAAGATACTCACATAATTACTTGTTTTTATTTATAATCTCATGTTTTTCTTCTATAAGATAATGTTATGTTATTCAGTATGAAGACAATGAAAAAAAAAAATGTCTTCAAATTATGTCATCATTATTACAGTACTTGCAACTATATTTTTAAAACTGCAATTCCTTTTTGTATCTAAACTTCTTGTACAAAATGATCTTATTTGTTTTTCAAATAAAAAACAGCATGAATATTTAAATATTGTGATTTTTTATTACATAACTGAATAAAAGAAAAATAATATTTATTTAAAGTAATTTTTGTATTTTTCATGTGAAACTAGGAAATTGGGTCAAAATACTTATATTATTGTTTCAGTAATATTCAACTGCATCGTTTGCCATGTAATTAAAATAATTATACATATTATAAATTAAAATAGCAATTTTTCCATAATGAATTTGTTGCAATTATTTCCTTATTATTTGATCATATAGGTTCTACCAGTTTATTGATTCATTATCAAATCTCTGTAGCTTATTTATCAGTTTATTTTTAATTTATAAATTTAGTATTCTCCAATATATTTATTTAGTTTTCTTCATTATTGTTTTCTAAATTACTATTATTTATATCAGTTAAAATGCATCATTATTAAATCAAATGTTCTGTGATACAGGAAAATCAATTACTTCTGTGTTTATAATAAGTATAATGTTCTGGAAACCTTTTCCTGAAGAACCTCAAGGTTTTTCCACTATTGTATTTGTATTTACTTTTAATTTTAAAGATTCCAATATAAATTACATTTACAAAACAATTTGATTTTGTTGAATTATTTGTTTATTGGCTTTTTAATGTTTGTATCTTATTACGTATCTGATTTTATAATAGCTATTCATCATTTTCACGATTAAAACTTTATTCAAGTAGCTTCAAAAAACAAAAAAAAAACATTTTAAATAATATACAGAAGGTTTTCACATAAAACTATATATATAAACATATATGTTAAATATATATGTTGTTATATATTAACAACTAGAATACATAGTTGCTCATTATATAGGTGCTAATCAAATTCTTTTCTACCTGAAAATAGAGGTATCTCAGAATAGTTATCATCATATTTTTCACATTTTTTAAAAAATTTGTATAATTTAATTAAATTCATTTTCTTTCAATCTTACACTAATAGTGTAATTTTACTTATCAAAGCCAATAATACAGGCACGTTTTAAGATACATTGTTAGTGGTAATAAGAAATGCAATGTAACTGTATTGATATTTTTTTTTAAATGTTTAACATTAGCAAAATAATAATTTCTATACAGTATTCCTTTTCAATAGTGCCAATTGAGTTGACTGAAACATCTTTGATCAACTGCCTTACATGAAATCATTCTACTCATATGTAAAGTGGACCATTTTTCTCAGGAAGAGTGAACAGATGCTTTTTCATGAAAGAAAAGTACTGTGGAATGTAGTATACTGGGCAGCGTATAGCTGTGCACATTGCATGCGAGAGAGATAGACTGATAGGACGGATGGAACAGTTAGTTTCCTTCACGAAAACATCTTTTATAGCTCTGTATACTTACATAGCATGGAGTGAATTGTCAGAGTTGTTCACGATAGTTAATTGCATGGTAAGTCAGCCATCAGCCTATGTACACAGCAATATGCCGCCCGCTATACAAATTAAAATATTAATTACTTTATCTTCATTTATATAAAATATATAAAAATAATTGTTTTATCATTACATATCATTACACACAGATCTTTGAATCCATAATGATAACTGCAAAATTATTCAATGTTAAGAATAACAGATCACAAAACAGAGAGTATAAATATTCTGCAAACAAAATATTTTCTTCTTAAGCATTTTTAATGTATTGTGTATCAGAGAACTAACACATCAAAAATATTTTACAAAACCTTACTATGAAATAATTACTATAGTAGAAACATTTCAATTCATAGATAAAATAATATAAGATAATAATAATAGATAAATAATATAGGAAATTTTATATTCATTTCACTATTCAATGAAATGAATATAAAATTTCCTATATTAGTTATTCTAACAGTGTTACCAACTTAAGTAAACCATCACTCTCTTGTAATTAATTTGGTCATTCCTAAATTTATTCTTATCTTTGTAAACTAATGAATCATTTTCTAGATTTCCTAATTCACAATTATTAATTTCTAAAATTTTTTAGCAATTATCTATACCATTAACAGTATGTTTATTTTTAATTAATATTTTTACTATATTTGATAATTTCTATTTATCATTTTGAATGCATTCATATATTCAATAAATCTGGTTTTAGATTACCTATTTTTTTTCCAATATTAATATTGTTATATTGGTTACAGAGGGTTCTATAAGATACTATAATTATCATAATTATTTGTATGGTTTGTTTTATTTATGCTGTTTCTACTTAAATCTTTTTTTTATATGTTTTTTAGATTTATTATTATTCCTGGAGTCGCCATCCTCCTACTGCCCATTGTGCATGCTTGACACAGCTGGGAAGGTATTGGAGTAAGGGAGAGACTGGTTACGGGGATGAATCAGCCAAGTCGCCTGATACCCAACCAGTATGGTTTCTGGCAGGGTCAGTCAACCCTAGATGCAGTCCAAGAGGTTTGATGAGGCAGTACAGATAGCAGAAGACCACAATCATTTTTCACAACATGTGGTCCATCTCGTTACGTTGGATGTGAAAAACTCGATCAACTCTGCACAGTGGAGCAATATGCTTCGGGACCTGGAGCATTCGTTTAACATAACTCGGTATCTCCTTAGAATGGTGGACGCATACCTGAGGAATCACAGTCTCATTTACAACACCGTGGCAGGCTGGCATATAACCACGATCACGTCGGGAGCGGCGCAGGGCTCGATCCTCGGCTCCGACCTTTGCAACGCCGTCTACGACGGCTTGCTGAGGCTGGTGATACTAGAAGAGTCGGCCAGTACTCTAACGACGTTGCACTACTTGTTGCAGTGGAGTCCCAACTTAGGCTCACCCGAATGATGCACGTGTTCTAACATAGAATCGTGGTTTTAACAAAAGAGCATATTGACACTTTCCTCCCCTTGCGAGTCAGGATGAGGTTGTCAAGAGCAAGCCAACCGTGAAGTATCTCTTTATGATGATTGATCGGAAACTCAGCTTTGCTGAGCAGCTACGGAAATCCAACATCTCCACGGTACATTCCGTCCTGTTATACGCGTTAAGATTTGAGAGAAACCGGACGCGATTCGTGCAGGTGCAACACACCGCTGCCTTCCGAGTCGCTTCCACATATAGGACAGTTTTGGAGCCTGCCATTCTGGTGGACACCAGCATTATACCCGCTGCTCTTTTCTCAAGGGAGCATCTGGTGGCCTACAGAAAGTGGCTGGCAGGAGAAGATAATCACTGGGGAGGAATGGACTCACCATTCCTCGCCTGACAAGAGACTTGGACTGCGAGACCAGAAGATGATGAACTGCAAGACTTATCCCTCTGGTCAGACCATGGACAGAACAGGGTCATGGAAACATGGAGTACTATGTGACCCAGTTTTTAATATGTAGAAATGGTGGTGGTTTTAGTTGGTAGTCTACTGATAAAGTTTGATGAGGCCACCAAGTAGGAGCCCAGCACCGTCCATAAATGAATTTCTCTCACCTCTCTCACCCACCAAAAAATTATTATTATTATTGCGTTTTATTGTTTCATAAAATTCTTAAAAACATTCTTAATGGTTTTAGTAATAATAGGTTTCAAATGATGATTTTGATGTAGTATGTAGAAAATATATATACGAGGTCTGTAGATAAAGTAATGAAACTAGTTTTTTTGGCAGCCAAAGTGGCAACATTGTAAAGTTACTAGTAATCATATGGTTATATGAACAACTAATTTATATTATATACAAATATTTTCAGTCTATTGTTGCCATGTGAGACTTAAACAAACTTTTTGTGAAACGAGTTATTGTTGTGCGTTACAAAAATGAGTAATACTAATTATGTACAACATTGTGCAGTCAAGTTTTGTGTTAAACTGAGTGAGAATGCTACTGAAAGTTTTTCAAAATTTAAATGGACATATGGAGATTACGCTCTATCATAAGCCCATGTTTTTAGGTGTTTTAAAGCATTTTCAGACAGCTGGGAATCAATTGCAGATGATCCATGCTCTGGAAGACCATTAATGTCAAAAAGTGATGACAGTGTTAGCAAATCAGAGACTTGATACAGTACAACTGACGATTAACTGTCAAAATGATTACAGAACAATTGAATTTGAACCATATCACAGTCCATCAAATTTTGACAAACCAAGTGGATGTGAAAAAGTTTATGCTAAACTGGTCCCAAAAAACCTCACTGTTGAACAGAAAAACAACAGAGTAGAAATATGCCACAATCTTCTTGGGCAAATTGAAACTGATCTTGATTTTCTAAAAAAATGTTATTACTGATGATGAATCTTAGATGCTTGAGTATGACCCAGAAACAAAACGCCAGAGCAAGAAGTGGCACACTTCAAACTCATCACATCCCAAAAAAGCAAAAATGAGCAAATCAAAAGCCAAAACCAACTAATTTGTTTCTTTAGTAGTAATGTGATTGTCCATAAGAAGTTTTTTGCATACAGGATAGATTGTAAATCAATATGTTTACCGAGAAATTCTTGAAAGACTGCAGAAAAGAGTTGCCCGCATTCAGCCACAAAAAATAACTGGATGCTGCATCATGACACACTCCACTAGTCACACTACACTCTCAATTAATGAGTTTTTGGCAAAGAAAAACATTTCTGTAGTTCCTCAACCAGCTTATTCACCTGACTTGAGTCCCTGCAGCTTTTTCCTGTTCCCAACTTTAAAAAAAAAAACCTCAAAGGACACCATTTTGCAAAAGTAGAAAATATTTTTAAAAATGTAACCAACCATCAGAAGGATATTCCAGTTTCTGAGTTCCAACACTGCTATGAAGAGTGGGAAAATCGTTTGAAGCGTTGCGTGGCTTCCCAAGGAAATTATTTTGAAGGTGAGTCCATGTGTAACTGAATTGTAAATAAAAAGTTTTTCTGATCCAGTCTCATTACTTTATTTACAGACCTCGTATATTTGAGAAGATAATATTATTTATTAAGTAGACAATTTCAACTTTTTATTGCTGCAGAATGAATGTTTATTAAAGTTATTTTTTTAAAAAACAATTGACTACCCACTTCTTAAAAAATGTATAAGATATAATTTTCCACAAATTCCAATTTCTTAATTATAAGATTAATTGATAACATGTACACCGTATAAATTAACAAAATTATAGGTTTCCTCTCAAAAAAATAAAAATAATTTTTCATTGAAAACTGCAATATTGGTTTAATTTTTTCTTGATGGTGAGGTACTACAACAAACAAACTCTCCAAATTTGCCATTATTCACTCAGACATGTATAACAGCATAAAAGATGCTGTTCTTTTTGTTATACCATCAAGGTAAAATATTTAATTTACTTAGCTACTGTTGCCACAACTCAACAATGATAATAAATTTCAAAGCTTCACTTTGAATGATTCTGTAATTCAAGATAAAAAATTCTAAATGCCACATTTATTTACGATAACATTTACTTAACATGAAGAATTACAAAATTGCATGAATAACTTTTTGTTTCTTTAATGTGAAAATATTTTAATTTAAGTGTATCCACACCATGACAAATAATTCAAAAACCACACGTCAGTAATAAAACTCCCACTGGAAACTTAAGAAATTGCAATAATACAGTACTATATTAATGCATGACAAGGGAATTGCCCGAAGAAGTGAATATGTTACACAAAATTTTACCATAATTTATTATAAAATGTTGAAATTCAAAAATGATTTATACTTAAAAAACAAATTATTATCAGCATTCATCAATGATAATCTCATTCTTTCACCTGATGATCTTATAGAAAAGAAGTTATGTTTTTCAATTATTTTTTTTAATTTTTAGAGTAAATTATCAAAAATAGCATTACATACAAATCGATACAAAACTAGACATTCTTTTAGCCTAAGATTATTTCTTACAGTACATTGTAACAACATATTATTACAATTATTATAAAAAATATTATTTACCTAGCAATTATTAAAAAAAAATTTTTTAGTTTTATTAGAAAAATAAAAATAGTTGATATATACACTATTGTATTAACTAGTCTTGTAATAGGATTTTAATTTTACACATAAGTATATTTACCACAATAGTAACCATATTTTATTTACATTTAACTGCCACCAGGTGGTGCTTCTTCTCCCATTTGTGATCCACTTGCATCTCCATCTTCATTGCCTTGATCATCAACCGCCTCACCAGTTAGCGCTCTATATCTCTTTGTAATTGCTTCCCAATCTGTAATATTTTCTATACGTGTTGCTGAATTTGTAAAACTCATTTGTGATCCTAACGGACTTAGATGAACAACACTTAAAGTGACAGAATCTATAAATAGAAAGTAAACATAAGATCATAGTAAAAGACTAAAAGTAAAATTATAAATAAACAATTTTTCTAACATAACTCCATAATGTTTTGTATTCTTAAAATTATTAAAATTTAATTGCCATTTAATATGCTACAGAAATAATAATCATCTTCATAATTCTAGTTTCCTTAACAAACAATACATCATTTTTCATTATATTATTCTTATCAAATTTTAAACTATTTATAGAATATAGAATGAAATACATTTCCATTAGGAAAACATCTACAACTAGAGGGAAGTTATATTCATGATGAATAGGACTACATTCATAACAGCCATTGCTATGGAACAGTAAGCAATTTGTGTGCATGATGAAGTATTTAAATTAACTTAAATACCATTCGCAATCTGACATCCAATTATCCCAATAGAAATCTATGTTTAATAATTAATTAAATGTGTTAGCAAAAGATAGTAGAAGTAGAACAATAAAATCTGACAATGATGTAACTGAAATTTTCTAAAAATTTGCAGAGTTTAAAATTCAATTCCTTTCCAGAAATAAAGTTAAAAAATTATTTCTGCTTTTACAACCTTTACTTATTCATTATCTTCTTATTTATTTATCTAAAGAAAAATAACAAAAAATCTATAGATTAATTTGGTAAACCAATAAAAAATAAATAAACATTTCTTCTTACTACTGTGATAAATCTATTTATTTAATACAAAATTTACTTCATTTAGTTGTATAAGCTTTTCCTAAAATATAAACAAAATAGATGCCAGAACTTTTAATTTTTGGCCTCAGAGACAAAAAATATTAGAAAACATAAAGTTGGATGGAGTGTTTTTCATTTCTTTAGATATATTACAACAGTTGATAAAGTAAGAAAAAAACTAACTTTTATAGAATGAAAAATCTAAAAAATACAAAACTTAAATGGCAATAATTAGATATTTGGTATATATTGCAGCAACTGAATACTTATGGAGAGGTAAAATTATTTTCAAAGAATAAATCTGATGATAATGAGTTTTCTACTATTCAATGATATCTCTCATCTCTTGTTTTTCATTTGTGGTTGGCCAAATGCAGCTTTCAGACTACTGAATAGTAACCAAAATAGAATTATTTATGCATGATATTTTATAGATTCTTTATTTTATTTTAAGTGTACATAAATACTTCCTTTTCTCACTGTTTATTTATTACATGATACACAAATACAACTTTTACAAGTTTTTGTCTATAAAATCTTTAAACCGATCTTACATATTTAAGATATAATTAAAGGTTTAACAGCTAGTAAATCACCATCAAAGAAGATATAATTTGAATCTAAAGAATAGGGGCAATATCACATGATTATCAAACGGAATTATGAATTGTATAGGCTGACTTAAGATCTAGACAATATGATCAATTTCACTAGTAAAGAAGAACCACACCAGGCGAAACATAAACTTTTATTATTCTGGGAATTAAAATAGCTCATTAATTACTACAGTTAAATTGTATGTGATCCAAAACCAAAGAATAAAGATGTTTAACTGCTGTCAACAAGACTACAAATAAAAAAAAAAGAAGATGTGTATCTGCTCAAGGACTACAATCTTTACCCCCAATAAGTCACTAAACATGATTAAAAAAAAAAAATTAACTACGCCAAGTCTGCTCAACACACACAAGCGTTTGACAAATGATTGTCACAAAAATATTTCAATACTACCTAACAAGATTGAGAACTATACCAGGTTATTTATATAACTCAAAAAAAAGATCAAAACAATTAATCAACAAATGAGATTTAAGGAGATGGGGGATATATGGCCATGATTTAAGAAATATTCTGCAGGCAGTTCTTATAATCATTAATGAACAAATCTAATCTCATTTTTCATGTTTAAATTCAATGTAGTAATGAACACTCTTGAATTCTTAAGGAATTCAAATCCATTACCAATGCACCCATTATTAAACTCAGGTATGAAATACCAATCCTCAAACCCAAACAACTCATATCCTTCACAACAGCTCTTTAAGTTATGTCGTCAGTGTAGTCAGCCAAAGTTTTACAAGAGATTGATTGGGCTGATCAAGAGATATTTCAAGTATTTTTATAGTTGCCCCAGCGAATCTACGCGCTTTGACATCACATGCTGACATCTCATTATATCATTGTTTTCCAAAACATTAATTTTGCGTTAAATTAATATTTTTATTTCATTGTTTAACTTACAAACTATCGCCCAAACAACACATTTATGTTGTGTGTTCAATTCTTTCCACTTAAGTTGATTACATGTATAAAAATTCTTAATTACTCAATCTTGTAAACAATAACAATTCCTTAACCAATGACAAATGCTCTGATTGGTATTATGTACACACCTATAAAAATTTATACATGCTGTTAGAAATGATGTCTTGTGTCATGATTATAATTAGAGCTGTCATTCGTAGAACACAATGTGTGTGTAAAGAAATAAACTTTAGTCCAGTTTATATCATGTTCAGTGAAGGTATTCAGCAGCATCTTTTTGCGGTCATATTATTTTGTAATTACTCATTGTTTTTAGAAAATTTTTTGTAATATATTATTTTTTGTTTTATTTTTGTTCGTGTGTTATTAGTGCGGTTTGTTATGGCAGAATTTAAATCCATATTTAAAAAAAAAAACACTTGTCAAGCACGTGAAATTATCAATAATGTTTATAATTTTATGAAAAAAGAAGATCTAAAAATAGATAAATTAGCTGACGACAAACATATAATTGGCATTCAAAAATGTGAAGAAAGAACTGCTGCTGCTTGTGGGATATCAAGAACACGGGTCCAAAATCTCAGAAGAGAAAAAAAAGACATGATTCTTCAATCAGCATCCCAATCATGTTGATTTTTTTTTTTTTTTTTTTATTCTATCATATAAAATTAAAATAAATCAGTGTAAAAATATGTCCAATTATTATAAAATCCTGTATTCCATGGTATTAAGAAATTTTTTTACAATATATTTTACTAATCATAGATTTTAATAAAAAGATGTATAATTTGAAAAAAATCTGAATGGCTTTCATTCAAATATTTTATTGACATTTTTACAAAAGAGCTTACTTTTTTTTAGTAACGTTAGCTATGAAAATTTCACATAGTATTAACTTTTAATCAAGTTAATCCATGACATAAATGGAAGGTTTTCACTTATGTTAAAACATTATCAACACAGTTTGAAAAGCCATCACATGTAATCAGAAATATTTTAATGTTAAAACGAATATCCCATAACATCAGATCTCTCATTACACTGTAAATTTATTTTGATTTTACTTCAAAGTAATAATTTTTTTTTGATTTAAAAATAATTTCCCAGTATTATTCTTGTTCAACAACAAATGTTTTTTCATATTAATTATTTGAGGTATTATGTACACAAACTATCTTAATACGTCAGTGGCAAAACATGATGTAAAACCAAACAATTAACAATAATCTTTTTTTTGGTTCAAGTTAATACTGTCAACAACTTGCATTAATGGAAATTACTATACCCAATTACTAATCAGATTCTTCTCTCACCAACTCGTTAACTATTTACCTTAAATATTTCAAAGATAATCATTACAATGAGGGAAAATATTATCGTCAAAAAATAGTACAATTTTGTCTTTCACATCTTACATATGTGCCATGTTGAAAACTAATAAAAAAAAACAACATGTGCCTTGTTTTTAAGTCCTACAAATCCTACAAACTGAAGGGGTTATAGTTGAAACACCAAAAAACTCATTTTAGAATTTGATTCTTCAAATTATTTCATCATAAACACAGTATTTATTGGGTAAAGAAGAAACAAATGTTGCTGTAGAGTATACAGTATAGATTATTTGTCAGGGAATAACCAACATAATTACTGACTTCCAAAAAAAAACAATTGTTCCAACCTACTGATGTTTCAAACCTGTTAATAATTTGGAAGTGATAAATATTTTAAATAATACATTTTTACGAAAATCTACTGAAAGATTTGAGTAGTAGATACTACAATTTGAAATTTCAAAGCTATTTATTCATCAAAAACCTCATCTGATAGTGTTGAATACATTTAAATGAAAGTAAAACTTTTCTTAACCTTTCCTTATAAATTTGGTTTGTATGTCATACAAATAATAATTACATCAGTAAATTATATTAAGTAATTATTTCAGAACACAAGCAAAGGTTAAAAATTAAATAATTATCTTTTATTACAAAAATAAATATTTTCTAAATAAAACTTTAAAAAATAAAAATGAATACCTTTAGGAGCAACCTGTCCTTTCTTGACTTTTGCCAACCATTTTTGCCCCATTTTAGTCCGTGCACTGACTCTGGTTGATCTTTGTACACCCATCATTTGTACTAAACTTGGCCTCTTCCTCTGACTCACTAAAAAAAATTAAACAACATAAATTTTATGGATTAATTTTGTACAATAGCCTAGAATAATAAAGTATTACTCAAATAGTGCCAATAATCATTTGGGACAATTACTGAATTACAACATTCAATTTAAAGCAAAAGAATAAAAAAGGTGACAAAGAAAAAAGAAGTTCTAAAAGTGATTTTTTTCATACTTTAAAGGAAGAAGAGTTATAAACATTGAACAGTGAATAAACTGAAAAACGAAGAGTAATACTCTGTCAGACTTTTATCAAGACATCAGTATTTCATCTGCATCATAAAAATATGATGTTATCATTAGTATTTAATGAATAAAACTCCTTTCTTCTTATTTTTTTTCTTCACTTAATCTGTCAGTGAGATAAACTGATGAATGTGCTTTTCAAGGCTTTATGCTAAAGTTATTTCTTTTACATTTTTTTCTTATGGTTTAGACAATGTAAAGTGTTTCAGAGGTAAAAGTGGTGAATGGTTTCTCTGATAATATGTTCACACAAGAGCCAGATTGTAGTGAACACATTCTTTAACATCGCCCGTTTCTACACATACAGACTTTTCAAGAATATGAAAATAACAACAAAATAAGTATAGATCTAATGAAAGTATTTATTAACTCATTGAGTGCTCATTACTTTCCATCTCCTGGACCCCAGTACTGAGGTAATATTTTTATTTTTAAGAACTAGATATCAATAAATAATGTCTAAATATCTTCTGTTTGTTTGTTATTTTTACCTTCAGTAACTTAATAAACAGTTTTGTGACCAATCGGTCTCAATAGCATGCCATCCAAATTTTGATGAGACTGATCACTCACATACTAGTTTACATAATATTCAGTTTATTATTATAAATAATAATCATAAAACTTAAAATATAATGAAATTACCATTAATTATGATTATTAGATTTATGATTTATTCATTTTCTTAAGATTTATCTATTTATTATTTATTTAAGAAAAAAAATAATCTTTTTATTGAGAATATATATAATATTTAATTAAATTGTTCGATTTACAAAGAACATCAGCTTTCAACTCACACATCCTGTAGGTAACTAAGATGAAATTTCTGTTGGAGTAGAACTAGTGTCACTGCTTTCTGATTGACTGTTTTCACTGTGTTGTATGGACAAAATATTATAAGAAATATCTTTACGTTTATTTCTACCCCATCTCTTAATTTGAACTGACATGAATCTTCAACATCTGAATGATCACTGTCTGATGAATCAAATTTATAAAATTCAAATACAGAATCACTACCTTCAAAGTCCAACCACGCAGTATTATACTTCACACTCGAATGAACAATTCCACAGAATTAGCTAGGATTCAACTGGCATGCTTATCACCAGACAGGACCAGAATATCGCAAGTCAACTTGAGACCAGCTGATCCCATAGGAAGGTAGTGGTGTCAGCAGCAATGGAGCCAATCAGTCTCAAAAGCAATGAACGTGTTAAGTGTATTGTGACTTAGCACACTGCTAACAAAGCAATGTGTTATGCATCACTAGAACTTCAACTAATAATGACTCTCTCAAAATAGTTAAGACTGCGATGATCAGTACTTATACATCATTTTCATTTTTCCTTTTGTTATTATAAATGCTGAGACAGCAGAATATGAAATAGACTAAAAAGGGTAGAGCAGGTGTATGTTGACCATACAAGTCAGCCCAGTTCATTGGAAATGAAATATTAACATTAAATAACTTTATGGAAAAAAAAACTTAATCCTATGCATTTATATTATTTATCACGTTGGATTAGAATATGCTATACTAAAACCATGAATAATATATTTTTTAAATTAATAATTTTTTTTTTTTTAAATTAATCAATTAAAATAATGATCCATTCTGGTAAAGAATAATGAACAATATAAAACCTATATAACATTATGCAAATAACAAAATCAAGTCAGCAGGAATAATAACTTACATTTCTTCTTGCACTGCTGTAGTATGTACACAAGCCATGTTGTGACAAGATTAATAGGAGATGGTGTAGTTGTAGTTCGATGCATATTTCGAATCAGCTTGGCTAAACCATACTTCCACTCTATGTCGGATTGTGCCTAACATTACATACAATTTATAGTCATTACCATTATCATTAAATAGTTACCCTTAAGCCTACGTTATTGAATGCTTGAGTATAAGCCAATTAACTAGTTGTCCTGTATTTATTGATCCTGTAAGAGCATTTATGCAAATTTCTTTTGCCTTTTCTCAATCAAAACTCGAATAAAAAGAAACAAAATAAAAAGAATTTTGATTGAGAAAAGTAGTCACGTTTTATAATCAGTTTGTTATTTTTGGTGTTTTATAATTATGAGTGAACTTAAGTCTACCGTAAAGAACAAAACTAAACGGCAGGCCCAGGAAATAATAAATAGTGTGTATGAAACAAGAAAGTAATTGATCCTTTTCTGAAATCAGAAAAGGAAGATAAATATCTGATTCACCTTAAAAAATATGGAGAAAGAACAGCAGCTACATGTAGGATGTTGCAATCCCAAGTTCAAAGAGTGAAAAAAGAGAAAACGCGGTTGCTAGAAAAATTAGTCAAAAATAGGGTGAGAACTTCTTTCTCTATTCCAATAAAATATAAACCCCATGAAAAGCCTGTAATGGGACTAGTTAACTTTGACAAGTGTGTGGTGAGACGGACTATAAACGAAATTCATAATCACCGGCAGATGGAGAAAAAGATAATGTTAGCACTTAAATATGCCATTGGTTATTCTTGAAAAGAGATGAGTTTAATAAAAATAATAAAAGAATTGGGCTTTAGGTGGAGAAAAACCAAAAATAACAGAAGGTTCTTATTGAATGACATAACATATGGTTTAAGAATATTCAATATCTAACTGCCGTAAAAAAAATTTAGAACCAAAAACAGGATAATAGTGCCTTTGGATCTCAATGAATTATATATAATCTTCTCACACTATAAATAAATTGTGGCATAGTGATTCAGGTGATGGGTAAACGTTCCTGTTTCAAAAGACTTATGGTGCACATTGGAGGAGAAATGGGTTTTATACCAAATACCTTACTAACTTGGCAAGCAAGTTTAAAAAGTAGTGATTACAGAGGTCAAATGAAAGCAAAAAGTTACTTGAAAGGAACAAAAGCAATACTAATTCGAAACCTTCCCAATAATTCTGTGATAATTTCTTACAACGCACCCTATCACAATGCCATTTTAGAAAAATCACCAATTTCCAATTCAAGAAAAGAAGATATGATAAAGTGGTTGCAGAAGTCCTCATTCAAACTACAGTTAGACGAATTGGTTAAAGCAAATAGGGAAAATTTTACTGACTAAGGCTATGAGTATCCTGTATAATGGTGTGTACAAAGCAATTATGCTATATGCGGCACCTGTTTGGGCGAATAAACTAAAATTTAAAAGCTATTGGGATATATTATTAAGAGCTCAATGCTTTATATTATTAATGGTAACTGGAGGCAATCTTGGTGACTGCAGGCATGAAACTGATGAAATTTAATTGCTCAGAGAAGCAGCAGTGTTATGTTGCTAAGAAGTGAGGTGATTTGACTTCTTGTAACCCACTGGCTTGGTCTAGTGGTGAATGCGTCTTCCCAAATCAGCTGATGGAAGTCGAGAGTTCCAGCGTTCAAGCCTTAGTAAAGTCAGTTATTTTTATACAGATTTGAATACTAGATTGTAGATACCAGTGTTCTTTAATGGTTGGTTTCAATTAACCACACATCTCAGGAACAGTCGAACTGAGACTGTAGAAGACTACACTTCATTTACACTCATACATATCATCCTCATTCATCGTCTGAAGTATTATCTGAAAGGTAATTTCCAGAGGCTAAACAGGAAAAAGAAAGAAAGGTGATTTGACTTCAGAAAAAATTTGCAAGATAATATGGCATGGCAATGCTTTATGGCAGACCAGATGGAATGAAGCAGAGGGTAGGCATTATATGCATGATCTCTTCCAAGATGTTGGTTTGCAGGGCGGCCCTTCGATTCACCCTAACAAGTACATGATGAAATTTCTTTCTGGTCATAGCACCTTGCAAAACAGACTACAGCGATTTGGCCTGGTGGATTCAGGTGTGCGTCCAGATTGTGCACAACTAGATGACGCATACCATGTGATTTACAAATGCGCAAAATATGAACTTTTGCGTAAGGAGACTATTTTTTGCTCAACATTATTAGGATGACATTAGATCTCTGTGAGAATTGGAAAAACTGGGCCCAATGGGTAATAATCAGTGAAAATTTCATCCAGTACCTCGCAAGAGAACGAATTGCCAAGGGAATTTAGGGTTCCGCCTGGTCTTTCCTGTGTCTTGGTTTTGTTGTTTTTGTGTTTAATGGTTTGATGTTTTTGATGTTTGATGTTTTTTAATGTTTTGTTTATTTAGTTTTAATTTTAAGTCTGTTTTTATTTCTTGTTTTGTGTTATGTTATGGTTGCATGTTGAATTCAACTTCTAACCTATCAGGTAAGCGTTTTAATTTCCTTGTTTTGTTATAATTAGTTCATTTCCCAGTAGTACATTGATGGGAATATCACTTGTGGTATTCACATTGGTGGCATCCTGATTGAGGCATGAAAAGGCTGAGAGATGCCTTTTGCCAGGGTTCTGAAGATGAACTCCAGTAAAACCCATAAGGGCTAGGTACAGACGAGGTGGCGTGGCGACCAAAACTGCTACATGGAAGGTGTCTTCCCCTACAGGGTCATAATGTCTACGTGTTTGACAAACTTTTACAAAAAAACAGGACATCACACTCTCCAGCTATATCCATACCATCTGGATTTAATCCTATTGAAATGGTTTGGTCAGAAGTTAAAGAATATGTAGTAAATCATAATGTAACTTTTGATATCAAAGATGTTCAGTGCTATATGAAAATAAAGTGACTGACATAAATTTAAAAAAATTGGAAGGTGTATTATGATAAAGTTAAGGAAACAGAAGCTGAATATATGCAACAAGAACATATTATTGACAATATTATGGAATCATTTATTATTTATTTACAAGGTAGTGAAAGTGATAGTGATGATTCTGATGACAGTAGCCTTGGAAATTCTAATATTTCTTTCAAAGTGGAAGGTGTTTACTCTCTTTAATCAGAATAGTTTTATTTTGTTCTAACATTTAAAAATAATTAGTCTGTTGTAGTTTCAGATTCCATTATTTAGTGTATTTTGTCATTAACTTACGTTAACTTTTGTATATCTGTTTGAAAATCAAATTGGACATCAGCACTAGATGAAGGTAATACATTTTGATTTACAGTTATACCATTTTATATGTAACCCTACTAATGTACAATTCCCAGCTTCAAATAAGCGCTTCTGTAATTCTTGTCACATTTTACATTTTAAAAAATGCAAAATAATATATCTTTTTGCAGAAAATAATTTGGGATTAATTAAAAATTTTTCAGCAAACCAATTAAATTTGACATAATATATATATGTGTATACAGAGTTATCCCAGGACTTTCATAACCTATTCTACCTGTGAAAGTAATGGAAAAAGTTCATATAAACATATGTCCTAAAATGTGTCCATCTCATATAAGATGGACACATATGTCTATCTTATATGTGATGAGATGACGTGAATGATGTGAACTTTTATTTTTAATATGACATCATTTAGTCAAACAATCTTTCTTAAAGTATATAAATTCACTACTACTACTACTACTTCTACCATATAGGAACACTTATTTCATTAGGGCTAGTGCCACATAAGCTATGTTAATACACTAGTCATTAACATTTTAACCATATATCATTGCAGACTCCTTGAATGCAATATGAAGATACCAATCATCAATACTTTACAATTCTAACAATTCCATAGTGATTTATTTATTTCATTATGGTAACTAAAGTCTTACTTAAAGGTTTAATTATAGCTATCATTTCTTCTATTATTTTTTTATGATAATGATGTTTGTTTTAAATACTTAAAATATACTTTTTATAATAAACATTTAAACTATACTAACATTTTATACAATAAATATTTTTTTACTTAAAATGTTGTTTAAAGAACTGTAAAATTAAGTTACGTATTTACAACTGAATCTGATACTGCAATATAAAAATACATGGAAGGAAAATGAACTGTCTGAGTCATTTACAACATGATCCTAAATTGAGTAAATAAAAATAAATTTTGAAAATTTCTACAATATAGATAGAATACATTATCAAGACTTATTGATTAATAAATGAACTTAAGATAATTATTTAAAGTTTCAGATTTCACAACTACTTTATTTGTTGTTTACTTACAATGCTATACATATTAGCATAGAACAGATGCAGATATGGTATAATAAAGCTGGTTCAGAACAGGAAAATGATAACAATAGCTATTAAAAAACACAACTTAAATGATAGAAACTTCAAGGAACCTAAAAAGATAATAATTCAGCAATGCAGGTATGACATAAAACTTCTGGTACGTAACGAAAAGGTTTTAACGGGAAACAGAGTGAAAATTATATGCAATAAAAAAAAAGTAAAAAATTAATATTTATAAAATTTACCTGAATTCTCTGATAAGTGTCACTCATCATAGCAATCAATAGATTGATAAGCACGACAACTGATACCAACATATAAACACCAAATACTAATTTAAACAAATATAAAGTCCAATCGGGTTGAGATCCAGCTTTTGTTCTCAGAGTTTCTGGTGTTGTCTGACCAAACAGAGCGAAGAACAGGAACTCAAATGCTTGTGTAGGCATCATCGTTACTGAAATAAAAGAAAAAAATTAAAACAATTATAATATAAGTTAAGGAATTAAACATAAGATTCAATTTGATATTTTTAATTATAAATCTGTTTTATTAAAATTTATTATAATATTAATATTTTAAATTTTAAACATAAAATGCATTTCATGCAGTAAGCAGTTTAACATAATTATATAATACAAAAAGAATCATTAAGTGGTAAAAGACTTATAAGCACATTAAATTAGCAGTGGGTTAACACGTAATGAAGCAATCGCACAATCATATCACATATAATTATTTTACAGTTACTTTTGTTTACACAATAATTACAATAATTAATTCACAATAGTCAATATATTTTTTTCAGAATGACCATCCATGATAAGTTGCTCATGTTTCAGATCTTTCTTTATTTTTAAAATAAGAACCGGTAGAACTTTATACAATTACCAGTAATAGTAAATAAGAAGATATTTACCATAATAAAGCTAACAAAGTAAGAAGAGCAGGTGAGAAAATGTTTTTCCTCATTGTTATAAAATAATTGTTACAATGTAAAAAAAACTTACACTTAGATAAGTATAAAAAAATAAACTTATCTATAGGAATTAAATAGAGAACTTAAGAAGAAATTACCTGAAGTTTTAATCTTACTGATAATTCTTCATTGCACTAAGCTTTACATTTCAAAAATAAGACTTTAAAAAGCACATTAAAAATGCTTTGTTTTAACCTAAAAAGACTTTAGTAATGATCTAAAAGATAATAATAATAATTTATTTTTTAATTGAAAATCAGTAAAAAATCAATTTTTATAATAAATTTATTTTTTATATATAAATACCAGTATGTCAATGAAAATCAAGTGTTACACAAACACACACGCGCGCGCGCGCATTCACGGACTCGACCGCGCGCAAACAACAAATATACCGGTGGTCAGTTTAAATTGAGACATACATATATCTCAGAAACTACACATTTTAGGAAAAAATGTTTCCTACTAAAGTTTTTTTTAATTTTATGGGGAAATACGTTCACAACCTATGCAGTCCTTAATAAGGTCAAATAAAGGTCATTTCAAGGTCAACTTAATTTTTTTAAATTGGAACCTGTATTTTTTATTGCAGAATCAAATTCTTTGCAAAAAAAATTAAAATTTCATTTCAGACTTTTTTCTAAAATTGATAGTTTTTTAGTTATTCATCTTCAAACATGCTGTAGGCATATAAATTGGTGTTTTTAGTTACAATAAGTTTGGCCCAGCTGACGATGTTAAATTTTTAATTAAAACAAATTTAATTTTTAAATAAAAAAACAATCAATGCTAATGAAGAAGAAGAACAAAATAGGTTAAGCATGTAAACACCACCGAACCTTTTAAATTAGCCGTCATTTTTTTATTACTTTGTTACTCGCAAACTATTAATAAATATTAATTTTTTTTAATTTTTGTTTATTGGAAATTATGGAATGATTTATAATTAGAGAAAAAACTGAGGTAATTTTACTTTACGGGATGTGTCACCGAAATGCTGGCAGTAGCAGTATGTTGAGACTAGCTTTGTATGCTCTACGATTCCCCGGCATAAATACTTCTTTTGTGTACAGAATTGTAAAATAGTTTCGTGATGCTGGAAGTGCGGGGGTCAAAAATAGGGCCATCAAAATATTCTGACAGCAGGAAGCAATGAAATAGCAGTGGCTGCAGCGATCATTGTAGATCCTCATGCTAGTTCAAGAAAAATTTTGTGTGATTCCGGGATATCAAACACCAGTGTTTTGAGAATATTAAAATGCCTGAAATTCCAACCATACCATATTTCACTTAATTAAGAGTAGTATTTTGTCTATGGATCTGGAAAAAGTGCAGGAAGATAAAATCTTTTCTTAATGTTCTATTTTCCGACGAATCAGGTCTTACTTATCATGGACCTGTAAACAGACAATATGCATAATCGGGCAGTGCGAAATGCACGGTGGCTAAGGGAAGTAGAACATCAACATCTATGGACTGTCAATGTTTGGTGCAAAATCATAGGCTCTACATCAATCGGATCGTATTTTTTTGATGAAAATTTGAACGGAGAGAAATACGCAGATTTTCTAGAAAATCAGTCGCCTTTACTATTTGATGAACTACTCTTGGAAAAGAGAAGAACAATGTGGTTTCATCATGATGGCTCTTCTGCACAATTACCACCAGAGAAACTTTGGACCGTGAATACAGTGATCGTTGGATTAGTCAAGCTGGTCCTGTTCACTGGTCTGCTCATTCCCCCGATATTACTTCAGTAAACTTTTTTTTATGGAGTTATCTTAAAGAAAAGGTTTGCCTAGAAGTACCAACTATCCCTGAAAATATGAAAGATCATATAACAAATGTTTGTAGAGATATCAGGTGAAAAACTCAGTTAAATGTTCATGGATCATTTTTAGAACGTATCAAAAAAAGCATAGAAGTAGAAGGACACCAATTCGAATAATTGTTGCTGTAATTTATGTATAGTAAGTTTTTGTAATTATTTTAATTAAAGAACATTAAAAAAAACTTCAAGTATCAGTCATTCATTAAATTAAATATTTTTAAAGAGTCCACATAAATTAACTGACCAAAGCGTGCAACACATGTAGGCTGTGTACCATACCGGCATGTACTATTTGATTAAAAAAATGCATTAAAATATAATGCATTACGTTTTATCCATTAAAATGGATAAAGAATATGTTATATTTTAAAAAAATAAGTTAACCTCGAAATGACCTTTAATTGAGCTTATCAAGGACAACATAGGTTGTGAATGTATTCCGCCTTGAAATGGAAAACTTTAATAGTAAACATTTTTTTCCTAAAATGTGTAGTTTTTGAGATATAGATATGTCTCAATTTAAATGGACCACCTGGTAATATATTATATATACCACTAATTATATATTAAATATACCTGGTATATTTAAGTTTTATTAAATAAACCATCTAGTTCAGAATATTGAGATAAAACTTATCTTACCTTAATTTTTCATGAAAGTACTTTCACAGGATCCTGCATCCTCAGTGATGAAATAATATGAATAATAATTGAAATAAAATGAATGAAATCAAATCAAATGAATGAATAAAATGAATGAATGAATTAGAGAGAGATATATGATATACATCTTATCTCAATATTCTGTACTAGGTAGTTTATTTACTAGAATTTAAATATAATTTAACAGTGCAGAGGAATAATATGAATCTTAAACATATTAATTTCATTAAATTAATATATATATAACCTCGGCACTATCAACAGCTTTTATCATAGCAGCCATGATTGAGAACAAAGTCAAGCCCATGTTGAAGAGGAAATGTCTGGGATGGCAGAGGAAAGACGTGCTTCTTCAAGACAACACTTGACCTCATACAGTACAATTGATGCGGAAACTATTGGCAAAGAGGCTTGGGACCTCCTTACAGCCTAACCTTGCCCCTTTGGATTTTTATCTCTTTGGTCTGATGAAAGAAACTTTGCGTGACATCAAGTTAAACAACAACGAACGAACAAACAGGTAAAGAAAAAAGTACAAAACTGGCTTTGAGATCAAGGTAAAGAGTTCTTCATTGACAGAATAAGAAGACGCGTAAAAAGATGGGACAAGTGCAGAGAAGTTGGTGGGGATTACATGGAAAATTAGACAAAAATTTGTTCTTATTTAATGAACTATTTTTGCTGTATAGCTATTTGTTTAATTATTGAATGACCCTCACAAAGCAGCTGATAACTGAATCAATTGTTTAAACTCATTGTACCAATTGTTTTATTTCTATTGAAAAAAAATTACACATAATCCCATTTATACATGAAGCTATTTCTATTTTAACTTAAGTAAGTTATTAAAAAATTATAAAAATACAATGTAATCATAAATTAATAATGGAAGTTATAAAAGATAACTTTCTTTAATATAGTTTTAAGAACTGTTATTAATTTTTTTCTCTATTTAATTACTGAAATAAAACAAATGTTTTTTAAAAATAAATAATACTTATGTTCAAATAGATAAATTAAAATTACAACCAATCGTACAAATGAATATAAGTTAATAACTCCAGCTGGCTGGTAGGATTTAACACATTGTTTTTAATGTAACAGAGCAAAGTAAACTGGCTGATACAAATGTCATGAAAATTCAGAATGCAGTACCAGACCTTCAATATATCATCAGAATTATTATTTACATTTACATTTTGAATCTGCAGAACAATTTCTATGTTGAGTACTGTTTACCTTTCTTAGCTTCATTCTTTTATTATATGTTGATGCGTTTTGGAACCACTCTGTTGTTGTAACTTATTATACTGGTACTTTTAAATTTCTATTAATTTTTATGTGGCGTTTACTTAACATATAAAAATGCCTTTGTTTGACATCATCCCTTATCTGGCCTTCTTCATGTTTATTTATTAATAATGGTTATACTTCACTTTTAATTTTATTTATCTATTTGTTGTTTTCAGTAAATTGATGTTCACGAAAATGACATCTGCTTGCTTGTTGATCTGTTCATTTATGTTCAATTATGACTTTTTAATTTAAAGATTTCTAAATTTTCTAAAATGTTTATTTTTCTTACTTTAATACAATTGTGAATTAATTTCATTGATTCTTCCATTTTAATATGTAATTAGTATGTCCTTCTTTTATTAAATGCATTGCATAATTAGAATCTTGTTTTTGATTTTTAAAAGATCTCATGTATTCATTATATCTTAATTTTAATTTTCTTCTGTCTGTCCAGTATATGTTACATTGCATTTACATTTTACTTTGTATATACCATTACTGTTACAAATATTTTTTTCTGCTGTATTACTAATAAAAATCTTTTTTAGTGTATTATTTGTATTTATAGCAATTTTTATATTATATTGACTAAAGAATTGTTTAATTGGGTACATTTCTTTCCTGGTAAATTTACTCCATTCAAAGGTTTTTTTATCATTTGTTTCATTTCTATTTTTATTCATTTTTCTTATCATTTCTTTTTTGTATCCATTATTTTCTGCCTATTTGAAAAATAGTATTTAAATCTTTTTATATGCTGGTTTCTTTAATGGTAATTTATGTAGTCTATCTATCACGTATATAAAAGCCACTAATTTATGCTTCATTGGGTGATTCAAATCACAAGCTATGATGTTTTCTTTATAACTTTCTTTTCTGTGTATTTCATAATCTAAATTATTATTACCATTTCTTTTTATTGTTAGATCTAAAAAATTAATAGTTTCGTCTTTCTTTTTACAGAACAAACTCACTAATGTGGAATTTCAAAATCAAGATTTAATTAAGTTGGTCATATGATCTTCAGTTTTATGAAAATTTAAAATAATTACCAATATTAAATAAAATAAACCAATTTTATTTTTAAAAGCCAGTATTTTGGTATTATCAGAGTATATATAATTAATTTTCTGAAAATTATTGTTATTTCAGCTGTTATTAAGGTTAGATAATTCTTGAGTAAGAGCGAATAATATAAATTAAAAATTTGTTTAAATAATTTAATAAAGAAAACAATAAGATTTAATACTTAAATCTTGTAATTATAAATAAAAAATTAAACAGTAAAAATAATTTATGTTTAACTTAGATCAAGCATGGTCCTATTAAATATGTTAAAGATAATAACCATAATGGTTGTTGGCAATATACCACAAACCATTCCCGAAATGACATTAACATTCTTCTCAAAAATAGCAAGTCCCATGCCAGGTTTACTATGTAAGTGACAGTAAAATGATGGGCTTAAGTTTAGAATTATTTTATTCTATCCATTTGGTTCTTTTCTTTTTTTTTATCTATTAATTTAATAAAGTTGTAGTTTGGGAATTCCCTGTTGCCTTTTCCATTGATTCAAATGTACAGTTGCATATTCAAATTTCAAGTCCACCAAATGCTGGTAATATTTAGTTTTCCGCAAGTGACACCTTTATTTAATTCACCATGGAAATTAATTTTATAGTAAATATCATTAATATCAAAAGAAAGCAACTCTGAGAGGTGCCTCTTGTGCCTTAGTGCGTTTAATTCAATACGGCCACAAGAAAGCAACAATTTGTTGCTTTCTTGAAATTAAATACGTTAATTTGTTGTAAAACAATACATTATATATAGGGCTTTCAATTCTACAGGGTAATGTAGCATGGTCCTGTCAAATCCATATTGTCAGATTTATATAGAACACCAGCCAAGGAGAATTACTATGTAAAAACGTTTTTACAACACAAATAGTGAGATCTGTACTTCTTTATAACAAATTAGTATTTTTTATAATCCTATCTAGGATCTTTTTACGTTTAAATTATACATTTCAGTATTATATACTTTTTTTTAATTACATGTACTTATTTAAATAGAATAAGCATTTAGATTTATTGATTAACTCCTTCCCTCTGATGAATGTGAAAGTTATTTAGAATATCCTTACCAAAAAGCTGTTTTTATAAAGAATGTAATAATATTTTCTATTAAAAAAAAAGTAAAAAATCAGCATTGGCCATTATAGTCGCAGTACAGTGCATGTATGCAAATATACACAAATATGACATATTACGTTAATCTCTATTATCTACAACATGTACACATGGTAAAAGGACTTAAATTGGACTTAGTATATATACATGCCATTGCAGAAATATATCAACATTTAAGCAGGCTGCCTGTACAAAAGTGATCACTTAAATGGTTAATTAAAGCATATTCACAAAATGCAAAAATAAAAAATAAAAAAACAAAACAATGATTACATAAACACGGTTTTTAATATCATCAAAATGCCAACTTATTAATATTAGTACTGCATAGATTAATCTGGGTTTATAAAAATTAAATAAATATTTTATTCAGTAATAAGGCTGTTTCACTTTTACACCAAATTAGTGAACTGTTAGATGAAAATTATAAAAAAAACTTTTGTATGTTGCCTTGTTTGTTAGAGGTGAGGTGAAGATTTTGTTATTTTTTAAAAATAAGTTACTGTTTTTTCTTAGCTGACAACACATTTTTAATTGTGCTGCCTTAGTGACTAAAGCTCTGAAATAAATATATTTACAGCTTGTATTTTTAGAGATTATAAAGCATGTAGCATTAAGCACCAACCCATTATACCAATTACAGTTATATTACACACAAACTGACTAAGTATTTTTAAATAGATTTTATCATTCCTAAGCATGAACAATCTTCTAATTGCAGGTTGTGATGTTAACATGACTTTTCCAGTCTTCTTACAACATTTTACATTCAAGTTCAAAACACTAAGCTAAACGTATGTAATTTTACAATTTCTTTCTTTTAGGCAATTTTTAATAAAATTAACTAAATAAAGTTAACTAAATATGTTTTGGAATCTGCTATGTAATACACAACTTCCCTTTATAGAATTTTAATAATGTATTTACATTTACCTATCTTTTTAATTCTTCTCAATACTTCTTTATAATAATTTAAATTTTCTGTTTTAGAAGTGATAGCTGATTCTCAAAATACTACACTGAGATTTTATAAGCTAAATATTTATACAGCCACAATAATTTTATAGCATAAATTCATCATAAAATTTTCACTGCTATTATGCCATTGCTAGGAAAGCCATTACTAATTTGATTATCCTCATCAATGCTATGTTACAACTTTTTGAAACAGGAAAAATTTTAATGAAATTTTGTAAAGAATACTTATTACCAGTCACAAATACTTGTTATTTTAATGAATCATTCTAAATACAAACCTTTTAAAATTTTGGTTGTGTGTGTGTGTGTGTGTATGTGTGTGTGTGTGTATGTGTATGCACATTCATGAAGGGCACATGAACATATATACTTAAATTCTATTAAATAAACCATCTAGTACAGAATACTGAGAAAAGACATATCTTTCCATAATTTTTCATGAGAATACTTTTGCAGGATCCCACATCCTCAGTCATAATTATAATAATTTTGTTATTGCATAATAAAAATCAAAAAATAAAAATACTAAAATAATGAAAGTTGCATATTAATTTAAATGAATGCTGCTATGTGTTGGAGTTTTTATAAGATTGTCTCCTTCAAACACTGACGATTTATCAAACTGAAATTTTGATTGTACTCATAATTATATATGTACTATTTTTCTAATATATTTAATTTTGTGTCATCTTTATTACTTTCTAATATTTCTAAA
Organism: Lycorma delicatula; assembly: GCF_047948215.1. NCBI lineage: Eukaryota > Metazoa > Arthropoda > Insecta > Hemiptera > Fulgoridae > Lycorma > Lycorma delicatula. The sequence continues at coordinate 104,512,438 of NC_134460.1, read as the reverse complement.
TTAGTATTAATATCAGAAATAGAATTTTTATTGTTTATTAGATGGTCAGCCCTATTAGATAAATCTAATTCAGTATTTTTCTAATTTCTGTAATGTTCAAGAAATCTAGTTTTAAAAAAAATATTTGTTTTTCCTATATAAATACGATCACAATCACTACATTTAATTTTATAAATTCCGCACAGATTGTTACACTACTGCTCAAAATGGAGTGTAATGTATTTAGAATGTATGTATGTACAGTGTATGTATGTTTGTTCCACCATAGCAGCTCAACAGCTGAAGCAATTCATTATGATTTACTATAGAATTAAATTTACGTTAAATAAAATGATATTAAAAAAATTTTTTAAATTTCTTTTTAACAATAATAAAAATGAGCTTCCCATGGGGACTGCATGCAAAGCTAGAGTGGTGAGGTGATATGAGCACCTTGTGTGAGGTGAAACCAATCATTACCATTTACTATATCAAACAACAACCGAATAAATGGGGTACCTCCGGGGCACTGTTTTGGAAGATGTAATGGGATGCTCTTATAATATCTCTGCAAAAACAATCATCCAAGTTTCAAAATTCAAACAGGGTATTTGTTAGTAGGTTGTAACTTTTGCTTGCATCAGGTACAACTTCGATCTAACAGATCACAGTTTTTCAGAAATGTTGTTATATTTTTGCAAACAATCTTCCTATTTTCATTTATTAATGTGATCTCATTTCATTTATGTTAATAATATTCATTTTTTGCCTAAACAGGAGTGCAAAGTATTTAGGGTGTAAGTATATATTAATGTATATTTTACTACTGTAGCAGTTCAAATACTCCACACATAATTGTTATCAGCATACTCTTTTTTTTTTTTTGGTCTTCAGTCATTTGACTGGTTTGATGCAGCTCTCCAAGATTCCCTATCTAGTGCTAGTCGTTTCATTTCAGTATACCCTCTACATCCTACATCCCCAACAATTTGTTTTACATACTCCAAACGTGGCCTGCCTACACAATTTTTCCCTTCTACCTGTCCTTCCAATATTAAAGCGACTATTCCAGGATGCCTTAGTATGTGGCCTATAAGTCTGTCTCTTCTTTTAACTATATTTTTCCAAATGCTACTTTCTTCATCTATTTGCCGCAATACCTCTTCATTTGTCACTTTATCCACCCATCTGATTTTTAACATTCTCCTATAGCACCACATTTCAAAAGCTTCTAATCTTTTCTTCTCAGATACTCCGACTGTCCAAGTTTCACTTCCATATAAAGCGACACTCCAAACATACACTTTCAAAAATCTTTTCCTGACATTTAAATTCATTTTTGATGTAAACAAATTATATTTCTTACTGAAGGCTCGTTTAGCTTGTGCTATTCGGCATTTTATATCGCTCCTGCTTCGTCCATCTTTAGTAATTTTACTTCTCAAACAACACAATTCTTCTACCTCCATAATCTTTTCTCCTCCTATTTTCACATTCAGTGGTCCATCTTTGTTATTTCTACTACATTTCATTACTTTTGTTTTGTTCTTGTTTATTTTCATGCGATAGTTTTTGCGTAGGACTTCATCTATGCCGTTCATTGTTTCTTGTAAATCCTTTTTACTCTCGGCTAGAATTACTATCATCAGCAAATCGTAGCATCTTTATCTTTTCACCTTGTACTGTTACTCCGAATCTAAATTGTTCTTTAACATCATTAACTGCTAGTTCCATGTAAAGATTAAAAAGTAACGGCGATAGGGAACATCCTTGTCGGACTCCCTTTCTTATTAGGGCTTCTTTCTTATGCTCTTCAATTGTTATTGTTGCTGTTTGGTTCCTGTACATGTTAGCAATTGTTCTTCTATCTCTGTATTTGAACCCTAATTTTTTTAAAATGCTGAACATTTTATTCCAGTCTACGTTATCGAAAGCCTTTTCTAGGTCTATAAACGCCAAGTATGTTGGTTTGTTTTTCTTTAATCTTCCTTCTACTATTAATCTGAGGCCTAAAATTGCTTCCCTTGTCCCTATACTTTTCCTGAAACCAAATTGGTCTTCTCCTAACACTTCTTCCACTCTCCTCTCAATTCTTCTGTATAAAATTCTAGTTAAGATTTTTGATGCATGACTAGTTAAACTAATTGTTCTGTATTCTTCACATTTATCTGCCCCTGCTTTCTTTGGTATCATAACTATAACACTTTTTTTGAAGTCTGATGGAAATTCCCCATTTTCATAAATATTACACACCAGTTTGTATAATCTATCAATCGCTTCCTCACCTGCACTGCGCAGTAATTCTACAGGTATTCCGTCTATTCCAGGAGCCTTTCTGCCATTTAAATCTTTTAATGCTCTCTTAAATTCAGATCTCAGTATTGTTTCTCCCATTTCATCCTCCTCAACTTCCTCTTCTTCCTCTATAACACCATTTTCTAATTCATTTCCTCTGTATAACTCTTCAATATATTCCACCCATCTATCGACTTTACCTTTCGTATTATATATTGGTGTACCATCTTTGTTTAACACATTATTACATTTTAATTTATGTACCCCAAAATTTTCCTTAACTTTCCTGTATGCTCAGTCTATTATACCAATGTTCATTTCTCTTTCCACTTCTGAACACTTTTCTTTAATCCACTCTTCTTTCACCAGTTTGCACTTCCTGTTTGCATACTCTAATTATCCTATATTAAGAAGCAATGTTTGTCAGCAATGTATCTTTTTGGATCATGTTTTTTTGATTTTTAATATTTATCTGTTGTTTTATTGTTATTGTTAGTTTTGTTTTTTAAATATTTTATTATGTGGTTATTAGGTTTATATGCTAGTTTAAATAATTCTTTGTTGATAAGTTTTATTAATGTGATATTAGTGTATAAATACTGTATGTATATTTTTTCACTCTTTCGTATTTTATTAAGTATTGGTTGTAAGGTAATTAATTATATTGTTATTGTGTTTTGATGATAGGTTTTTAAGTATTATCAATTAAAATAGTTCATATTAATTTTCAACTGCTATATATTTTATGATGTTTATTTCATTATAATACCATTATATATTAACATTATTTATATTTATTTATTTAAATAGACATAAGTATCAATGATTACTGAAGTAGTGACAAACTGCAGTGTAGTTAATGTAAATATTAAATACAAATTAAATGAAAATGCATTAAATTTAAATGCAGTATACTCCAACGATGGCTTTTTATATACCACTAAACATTTCTTGAATAACCCAAATAAATCACTACAGTATTCCATTTTTTAAACCTTCCACAGCTTTTTTCTGATAATTTTATGAGCACCTTTGATAAATCTACAAATAAAATGCATGTTTCATAGTTACATTCTTAAGACCTTTTTCAACAATTTGCTTCAAAATGAAGTCAATTTCTGTAGAGGCTTTACCTTCTTTTGATGTCAGATTTTTCTTCAATTAAATTCTTCAACAAAAACCTTTAATTTCAGAATTAAAATTTTGAAGATTAAGAAGGGCAATGCCTCAGTAATTAGATACCTATTTTCCTCTTTTAAAATAGATTGATTTCCAATCATGTGAAATCTTTACTTATGTTTTGCCCAACGTACAGGTAAAATAAGGTTAAGAAATCTTTAAGAAGTTATTTTTCTTTATTTTATTCATTAAGAGTGGAGTAGAGAAGGATTATTTTACATTAATGTTAACAATATGCTAGTATATCCTTTTTTTATTGTAACCTTTACAGATCTGAGGAATATTATCATAAATTGCATTACTGTTTAAAAAACAAAGTATTCCCTCTGACCCAAACATACTATTACATAATATTAAAGTTCAAGCAGCAACAGCAATTCATGTCTCTGTCTCTAAATCCAACCTTAAACGAGCTTATAGAATGTTTCTCTGCAATTAGAAGTAATGAAAGATCCTCAAGGGCAGTCAAATTCTAACCACTTATGTCTCAACTCCTAATCATTTGGATTTGATTCTAAAGCATTTAATAAACGTATAAAAGTAACATACAAATATTATACAGAATAAAATACAATGAACAGGATATTTTTATACAATTTTAAGTCTTCATAATAAGTAAGCTATGTATTATCTAATTATTTAAATGCATAAAATGTACCTATACACTTGAAAAGTGTAAAAATATAGTGCTAATTAAAAGTTATAAACCTTGTAAATTATTTAACAAAATCATAAACAAATTAATCTAAAATTGATAAATTTTAAAGCAAAAAGGAAATGAAATACTTACTGGAATGTTTATGATTGTAATATATAAATTGCTACATGCAAGTAAACAACATTACAAACATTACCACAAACAAACTGATGAAATATATATATATACATGTTTATTACAAATATACAGCAACAAACAGACACAAATATATAAATTACTATATTCTACAAAATAAACAATTATTTGTCTTGTTAATAGTGATAACATCCATAAATCAACTAAATACTACATTAAAATTTTAGTCATAAATCCCAAAACAAATTTTTTCACTTGCAATTAAAACTTTTAATGTATTTCATCATTTAAATAATATTGATCACTTCCAGTTAGCACAACTTAATACTACTTACATGATGTACATGCTTTACCATGTGAAATCATCATTCCTTGGTTTTGTAACAATACATCCAATTATTTTTTTTGTGATTTTTTTCATAACCCGTGGTAATTTTTTTTTTTAAGCAAAATACATAAAACAAACTAAACGGGTAATCATTAACAGTGTTGACAACATAAAAACTGCTCATCTAACCAAGCTTACTTTCATAAATGCCATTTGATATTCAATAGATGAAAAAAAGTATTTTTCAAATTCACTTTAAAAATAAATTCTACTTATTTTTAAATTTAAAAAAAATTCTTATATTCTGGATTATTAGACTATTGAAATTTATTTAGATTTTACCAATTAAATGAATACTACTGAAAAATATATATTAACTGATTTTGCTTGCATTCTACCTGGTACCCACTCTTTGTCTGTTGTTGGTACGGAACGCTCAAAATATTTCTTAAGAAGGTTGATTCAATTTTATTTGCTTTATATCTTCGCTCAGGAATTTTTTTTCAGAAATGCATTTCTTAGTAGCATGCTATACAAAATTGTTTCTGCCAGAGGAGTATGGAGTTTAGAGTGAAAAGATTTCCCCTATTAATATTTAAAATAATATTTGCTTTTAATTTTTATCCATTGTACCTTTTTTTTACTAAAATGCAACTGCAATGATTAAATCAAAAATGTTCTTTCCGTAGGAATTGGGGATGAAATCTTTGCACTTTTTTTTAAAATTATTCCTACCATAATTTTTATACCATAGTTTTTCAAATTTAATGTTTTCATTTTCTCACCTAAATTCAAAATTTATTTGCTAGTAAATGATACATTACTTCAATTGTACTAATATTCTGTACAAGTTGCAACACCATAAGGGAATAGTACCTATACTCAGTACAGTAATTTACACCTCAATTGTAGATACCCATGTTTAATGCTATAATCCCATGTTTATGCTAGATTTTTGATAAAAACTCAAATTGATTCCTTTATTGTGTGTGTATGCCACATTATCAAATGATATTAATGAAAATGGCTGACTAAATGTAATGTTATTCTTCAGTGAAGTAACTAACAAACCCAGAAAAAAAGAAGTAGCTTTACATAAACATACCTTTCAAAAGTAGGATACAAACTTGTTCACTGATTGTCAAAAAAAGTTGGAATCTAGTAAATGACTCCTAGTAAAACAAAAATGTTGTAATTATCAGATTTAATTTGAGTAAATTATATGGTCCATTTTTATAAAATGTATATATGCATACAGAAATTGCTGTTATAAATAGATTCATTGAAACATTCAATTAGTAGTTGGTGTAAGGTAAAGGTAAAGTTTAATCTTTTTCTCACTCCATAAGAATGAAATGAAATTTTATTGTTAAATTTTCAAAAATAAATATTTGCTTCAAGGAGAAATTATTTGGAAAATGAGTGAGAATCAGAAAACTCTAATCCAAAATGTTCAAAATGTGCAAGACTATATAAGAAAGCAAGTTTTAGTAAGTTATCAGTAGAAAACATTTAAGGGGCTTTATTGGTGTCTGGTTAAACTATGAGGGGAAAAAGGGAGACTTTACTTGGTGAATTTTTTTGTGTAAAACTAGTGATGAAATGAAATTGTACATGCAAGCAGTAAATTGATCAAGAAATGTTTTAATTTTTTTTTATTCAATTATGAAGTGAGCTATAACTCACCCTAAAGCTATAAATCATCATAGAGGGACAGAGGACATGTTTTATTGATACACCTATATTTACATATGTGTTACAATTTATAATTTTACCAGATACTTCATTAAAACCTATACTTAAATATATTAGCAATTACTCTCTCACAGAGACTTGAAAGGGGTTTGTTTTTTCTTCACTAATATTAAGAGATTATGTGTGGCTTATTGACAAGAACTAGTGAGGAAATATTAATTAATATTCTAGCAAATACCCAAATCATAATATAAAAAAAAAATAATAATATGAAAATAAAAAAAAATATAATTTTCACTATTGAATATCAGTAATACAAATGTGTAAGGGAAAAACAAATCCAGTGCAACAAAAAACATCACATCAGATGACAACCACAAACAACCCAAACCACAACATAATCATCAAACCGCATTAACCACTTACAACCGGGTTCATCAGGCCTGCGACAGCCCCTTTTCTTCGAATATCGTGAACATATCTCAACACCATCTGGTGTTGGATTCAATACTGATTGTAGTTCTGTTGTGTTATTATCTATTTACAGACAATGTAAAGAAAATAAGTTATTTTAATACTTTCAATCATCTTTAAATTAAACATCTCTCACATGAAAAGCATAGAATTACATCATCTATTTATATTATTATTAGATAAGATCTGTAAAATCCAGTTTTATTTTCATTAGAACTTTTTATTATTTTACTAATTAGAAATCTACTAAAAATTAGTATATATGTGACAAATACACACAAACTCAAAATAACAACTAAACAATAAACTAGAGGATATTTAAATTGAGGAAGTTTAAAAAAATCAGTAGACGTATACAAAAGTAAACACCTTCATAACAGCAAAGCTAGGAGTCAAAGAATCTATTTAATAAAAGTTCAAAATTACTCAGCAATATTATTTCTTATTTAACTGGTGATAAAACTAATTCACGTGCAACTGAAGTTCAAATGATAAATTTACTTGGGCACTGTTTCACAGATCTGGAGCAGCATATTTATAAATAATACAACTATCCACTATACACTGTAATAAAAACATATAATGTCTAAAAGTTACTTTTACTGTAAATTAAATATCATTGTAAACTTGGAAGTCTTGCATTTTTTATGTTTAATGTATCAAAAGCATTTTTAAGATCAAAAATGTGCTAACATTTTGTATTTTAATACAATAAAATGTAAAGAAGATTTACTATCACTTATACTGTTGTCATAAAATATTTTTCCATTCTTTTCTGATGTCCCAGTTGATTCTAATGTCCCAGTTGGCTAACTTACTGTATCAAGGGCTTGAGCAGAATGTTCTTACCGTATTGTTTCTGAGTGAAAGCTCATACAAAATCCGATGTTGTAGGTTTTACAGTAGGTGAAGCGAGAAGGGATCTTAATAGCTTATGCTTTACAAACTATGTCATCTTACTTTTCAAAAGAATATTAGTAGAGCTGCATTGACATTGACAATGCATTGATGGTAGAGCTGCATTGAAAATTCAAAATTTCAAATTCTGTTTTTCTATATAATATATTAAACTGGCACAAACAATCTGCTCTTCTTGGTTGAAAGTCACTTGATTTACTTATTTTAGCATCTACTGAATATGTTTAATACGAGTATTAACATGTTACACAACCTAATTTAAAATATAGTAATTGTACAATTAGTTTATTCATGAAGTACTATAATAATTTTATAACAAAATTCATTTTAAAAACCTAATTTTTTATTAAAAAGTAGTGCCCTAGATAAAATAGAAAACTGTATTTCTCTGAAAACATGATGGTTTACTAAAACTGGAATATCTCAAGTAGTAACATTTTGGGAAATTAAGCCATGGAAAGCTAAAATAATAAAATGTCAGTAGTTGAATTCATGTTTAATACAGTTTTTTTGCATGCTATGAACAATTATTAATAAAGTTATACTATATAAAATTTTAAAAAATAATGTAATGGAAAGTTATTAAAACAACCATTATCAAAAGTTTTATAAATTTTAGCCAATAACAATCTCTTTAATCTGTACGCCAATTTTTATTTTTCACAGCAATCTTTTTGATCTTGCATTATTACATTTTTATCTTATGAAGAAAAATTATTTATGTTACTTTAAATAATTTTAGAATTGTTATCACTTCAGAACATAATAATAAATGCATATTAAATCAGTAAACTTCTAATATTGAGTGAAGAAATAGTTGCATTAATACTAAATAGTGTAATCCACGACACTCCCAAAATGCTCTACAAATACTTGTGTATTTTTTTACTATTAAAAAAAGCTATCAATCATTGTGCAGATTTATCTTCAGTGCTACTGTAAACCAAAGGAAAAATCTGTTCATACCTTAATCATAGGATACTTTGAAAAATCTTCATATAAAAAACATAAAAGTTACTATGAAAAACCCCTAATGGTAATTTTTTTTAAATACTGATTTTATTGTAACAAATTTTTCACTAATCCATTTTACCTTGTTTACATTTGCCTGAAAATTTTCCAAACACTATGAGGAATATATATTTAATTTAAACTGTAAAAATTATAATTCTGTTGAATACGATGTACATTAGTAAATAAAAAGTCATACAACTTGCACCCAAAAAGGATGCTCCATGACTTGATATTAAACTCATTCATTTTGTGGAAATTATTCAGCAGAATTGAACAAATAACTTGCATACTTAGAGAAGAAATGCATCAAGAAGATTTTCATCAAGAAGGTGAAAACCTTACGTCAGGTGAAAATGCTAGTTAGAAAAATCTCTTACAAAAGATAAATTGGAGAAGAATAGGAAATTGTTATGTTCCCATTAAAGAGAAGAAACCTCAAAAAACTTTAAACAAAAATGAAAAACCAATGTTTTTTTTAAACAGTTGCTTTAACATACTGTTGTAAAAAAAATCTTCAGAAGTCAATTTTCATCAAGGTTATTCTCATCTTATCAAGTAAAAGATGAAACTTCTCTAGCATTTAATTTGACGAGAACAAGTTAAAAGAAAGGAACAAAAAAACTTATAGTAAAGCCAAAATTAAACAATTTAGACAATAAACCTATAGAATATCTACTTACAGAAGAAAAAAAATGATAATAAACAAACTGAAACAATTTAATCTGTGTTTGGAAAATGTAACTTTACTGAATTTCAGTAGAAACTTGAACCAATGAACAAACCAATTAAGCCACTAAAGAAGCCTTAACTATTTTACAGCAGATGTGATCGGTTCTAATTAAACATGTATTTTTTTTTAATCTCAGTGATTGGTTTATCAATGCTGATAAACCATGACACATTAGAGGAGTGATACTTTTATGGCAAACACAAAGATTTATGTGTACATCCAGAATACATTTGATTAACCCACGGATTATATATAGAGTATGTATACTCTAATGTACCTGCTGTATAACTTTTGTGTGAGATTGTCACTGTCTGATGAGTATTTTAAGCCCAAATCAAGAATATAGAAATTGGATTTGTATTGTCAGTAAATTTTCTAAAAACATTTTTACTCAGTTAAATATACAATTTAGTAATACAAAAATTAATAAAATGATTTTGGTACTTTTAGTGATAGAAAAATTAACTGATAAAATAAAAGTTCCTAGTTTGAAATGCTACTTATTATTGGGATTTTTCATCACATTCATCCATAATTAATATTTTTTTCTTTAACAATGTTAATGTTGTGTTGTTGTTCTTTAACAATGTTAATGTTGTGTTGTTGTTCTTTAACAATGTTAACAATGTTATGTTCTGCAGTAATAACTGATAACAACTTACAACCTACTGTTTACTAATTTTCTTCCAAAATAATAATAATTATAATATAGAGAAAAATATTGTTTTGTAAATTAACAATTAAAGAAGCAAATTTTGATGAAAATCTATCATATTTTACAATACATTTTTATTTAACTTCCTCTGTGCACTGTGTTACACAGCAGATGGTCAGAATTCTGTCAGCAATAATTAATCTACTTCTAGGTGAGATAGAGGGCTAAATTTTGCACACATGCTTATTGTTGATGACAATGTATTGTGGTAACAAAATATTTAAAAAAAATCTATTTCCATAGAAAATATGTAGTTTACAAATAACAGAAATTCAAACAACCGCACATGCAAATGAAAGACTATAGAGTGCCAGTCAGCAGTGCTTTCTGCTACACAAGAAAATGAATAGCTTATAACGTGAAGATGGGTTATATATGGACACAGCTACTGTCAGTAAATCACTGCTCTTAGATGAATGCACAAATGTGTTTGAATTGGTTATTCATTTTGCTACCATCATTGAGAATTTCAGAAGAAATCCATTTACAATTGTACAATTATGTAGAGTTACATAATTATATGTGTTTATATGTCATTTATATATGTTTATAAATTAACCACATTTCCCTGAAATTGTGTCTGAGAAGTTTCATAATAATACACTGTCACTTGTGAAAGTAGTTTTTTTTAGTTTAATTGAGAATAAAAAAAACAAAATAAAAAAAAATTAAGTATGCTTTTATTTAACTAATGAAAAAATTGTAAAATGACAAAAACATACGGGAATTTCACTATTTGGAAATTATTGTATTAAAGTACAAATTGTTTGGAAAAATTTTCCAATACAAATATGTTTTAAGAAGAATAATTTCACTTTCATATTAAATTAAAAATAAATGTTTATAATAAAATCTTTGATTAAATTCAAATAATATTTTATATTGATAATGATGATCTATAGATCTGTTTTCTATTCTCAGTAGTGAATGTACTTTTATGTAAGCATTTATTAATTACACCTCTCAGCCACATTTAATTAAAATAATGCATATTGAATGAATTTATTAACAATATTCTTTTACATTTTATATTATGAATAGTAAAAGTGTGGACGTCCTTAATTGTATTATATTATATTTTATAATCATTTGATTAATAATTTGCTCCCACACTGTCGTTCACATATTAATTTTATTTATAAAATACACATATTAAACGAAAAATTAGTAAAAATTATACACTAGCTTCAAAACGTTTTGAGAATTCGTTAACTTAAAAAAGAGAGAAAAAAATCACACTGTGCATTAACCTTTTTTATGTATTAGCTCCTCAAAGAAATTTCCTTTGTCAGCAAGATACTTTCTTCATTGTTCATAAAGTTTATGTAGACATTCCTTCTGGAATTCAATTCTTAAAAACGTCATTTAGCTGCTTACCTCTTTTAGGGCAATATTATATATATATTTTCATAGATTTTACATATTTTCATCAACAACATTACGCTACTTTCCTTCCAGAATTGATTTAAAGTAAGCAAGGTACAAATAAAACTCAACCAATGCCTTATCAGAAAATACAGTAAAATAAATGCTTTAGAGATGTACATTGTCATGTAAAGTATTTCTTAGCATAAATAATGTGCTGGCAACATTTCTGAAAAATATGAGTTGACAAACGATAAAATTCTCAAATCTTTCCAATCATAAACGATAATCATAACTTCCTAATAATATTTCAATTTATGTTGCTATTTCTTCAACAAGTTTCCTTCATCATTTCAAATGTATTAATTATATTATTTTTTATGTTAGGTGGAAGAACACTATAGTCATCAACAATTACATAATACTGACAAAATCACTTACACACGTATAATATTGTGTTTCTTTTTTTTGCCATTTTCACTATAGGCTTTTTCATCCAAATTTAATGTCTATGGTAACAATTTTTTAAGCAAAAGTCAACATTTATAACTTGTGTACTGTTTAATCACTGGCATTTAAAACTGCAGTGTTATAACACTTCAGACATGCACAAACAAACAGGTGTTACTAATGATGTACATGAAAATATAACAGCAGGCATACTGCAGTACCATGAATGCCTCCAATTTATGAAACAATAATTTACCTTTCATTGTAATTAATTGAAGCAAACTGTATCGATACTGACAACTTTTCTTTAAAATTTATCTCATGAATCTATGACATTAATGAAATTGATTCTGTTTTTCTTTTAGATGTAATAAAAAAGACATTTTAACAAATATATTTTTATTAAAATATTACATTAGCAGATATTAAAAAAAAAAGAATAAAATTTAAATATTAATAACAGAAATATTATTTTAAAAATAAAAATGTAAACTATTAAACAATATATTTTTAACAGAATAGCTTCATATTCATTCAGATTTTACAAGAAAAAACGCAGGTGGAGCAAGTATTATTTTGATTTTCTTGTGATTAAATAATAATTGTTTTCATTTTTTCTTTTCATTTTTTAAAAGGTATTTGTACATATATTTTAATTTTTATATATATGATTCATTCTTAATAAAAAGTAGTAGTAAAATATTTTTTTAAATACAAAGTACGCATGATTCTTCTTGCCTTAAAGAAAAACAACCCTGTCATAATGAATAAACGTAAAGCCTTCACTTCAAATGTGAAATCTATGCTTTACATTCTGACAGTCTTTACAGTACTCTTAGAACACCATAATGTAACCAGAACATTCTTGCCAGGCAAATATTTCATACATCAATTCTTTTCTTTTGAAGAAAAATGTATGAATCAGTTATAAATAACTGTACTGATAAAGAAGAAATTTAATTTTAATTTACTAAAATAAACTGTCAATATTGCAGTGCATGCACTGTAGTATAAAAAAAGGTATACATTCCTAAGGCTAAATTCCTTAAAAAAAGGAATTTGATAAATATACAATTAATTGAAATTTAATTTATGCCCTTAGTTTTTCATTACAGTTGTTTTGAAGAAAACCTTTACAGTGATTCTTAAGTGGTACTCAGACAATCATGTTAGAATTATTTGTCAAAGAAAAGAGTTACGACTACCACTGAACAGGTTTCCTTACATGCACATATTCAAACTATATTCCACTTGTACCTCACATCATACACATTAACATTATATCTAACTAAAAAACACCAAAAATAATTCAGACTATTATGTTTTATATGTATACAAATGCAAATTATTAAAAAAAATTATTATTTTACATAAATTCTTTTGTAATGCATTTGACTAAAAATCATGTGTTTGGGAAGATAAAGTAAGAATTAACTGCATTGTAAGTTTAATATCACTTATTTCCTGATGTCTATCTTTAATAATTTATAGAAAAACAGAATGAGGGAAGGTGTAATAGATGAACTCACAGAAAAGTATATGAGTTAAAAGAGACTTTTAAATTAAATGAGATGTTTGAAACTGGAATAATCCATAGATAAAAAGTAACAGTTTTAAGATTCACTGATGATAGTACTGCTGTTCTAGTTTAAAATATGAATGTGAAGGAAATATTGAAAAATATAAACTGATGGTTAGGAGAGAAATTCAGTTTGAAAGTAAATAAATGAAAACAAAAGTAATGAAATTTGAATAAACAATTATTAATCTTAAAACAGAAGTCAAATTATATTATTATATACAGAAGTCAAATTATATTAATTATATTAGAAGTCAAAGAACGGTTTATTTATTTATTAAAATTATAATGGTTGGCTGAAGTAAACAAGATATCAAAAACCAACTTTTACAAACAAACCAGTAGAGCTTACACATAGAAAAGAATTGCTTTTCTAGTTAAACATATAAACACAGATTTATGAATTATAAATAATTCCTTAAAAATATTTTAGTGGAATGTAGTTTTTTATGGCAGCAAAACATGTACAACATGAAAGCAAAAAAATTGAGCCTTTTGAGATAAATTGTCAAGAAAATTATTTAGGTTGTTACACAGTATGATATTAATAAGTTTTGAAAATGAACTGAAGAAATTTGTTTCAAAGTCTTACAAAAAGAAAAGGTTTCTGAGCATCAAAGTATTCAGGTTAGTAGATTTGGTTCTAGAAGTGTACAGAATAAAAGCAGAAAAAAAAGAAGTGTACAGAACAAAAGTAGAAAACATTCTACTTTTCTAATATTAGAAAAGTAGAATCTAATGGCTATAAGATATTAAGAGTTGGGGTTAATGTATTGGCACAGAAGAGAAATAATGAGTGTAAATGCCCATTATATGTCAGATATAACAAGAAAAAAAAATTATATGTATTTTGGTTAAAATAATTTCATTGGTAGTGTAATTTCAATCGATAGTTTTACAGTGGTGGTAGTACCGATATGTTTAATTATATCAATTCTATTCTGATGTTTCTGTTCATTCTACAGAATCTAGATTCTAACTATATTATTAATTTTGACACAAAAATCAGTTCATGATGTAATTCACAAACTGCATAATGCATGTCAGTGTTAGATGAACACAGATATGCATCTATACACTGAAAGTAAAGGCAGTAATCAAAATATAAAAGGAACATATTCTGCTTTTTTTTTAATAATAATCACTAGACTATTAATATCAAAAACGTTCTTTCACTATTATTTTGTTTATACAATCAATTCTTAAAATTATTTAGTTCATTTGCCACAAAATTATCTATTATAATACATCAAACAGTTGAGCTATATTTAAGAGTATTACAGATCAAATGAGCTATTACAAAACATGTAAGTTTGATACAATTGCTTTCTAACAATAGATATTCAAAATGAAAGCACATAAATAGGAATCTCTAAGCATTTTTCAACAACAAATTTTAAATTATAAAATATAACTAATTGCTTGCAACAATAGAAAAATTGTACAAAAATGAAGAAAATTCTGATTGTACATAAATGATAGAGAATTACAGAAATATCTTTTCTATTTTTCCAAATGACTGACCTTAATAATCAAACGTTAAATACTATATAAATGTATGCTGAAATAAAAATTATTATTTAAAAAAGATTTTCTCTATTAAAATTAATCTGCTTCTATGATTTTATGTTACTGTTTCTGGAATTCCTAAATCATAGCAATAATATGAATGATAACTCACAATTTGAACATTTCATTTCAGAGAGCTCTCTTCTTCCTGTCAAGACTCTAATTATGGTTTTTCTGTGTTTGTCAGATCAGTTGTGTGTTTTAATGCACTGTTTTTCCAAAAATCAACATACATATGCCAACTTCACAAGCAATTTTCTATTTGCAAAAATTATAATACTGGATGTGTTTAATAATCATTTGTCATTTCATTTCATTTGGTTAAAACTTCATTAAAAACAAAATTATCTTTTTTTTATTTTTTAATGCATGGCTGCACTTAGTTTTTACTTATGTTTTAATAGAATATTAATAAATAAATTTCATTGTGTACAGATAAAAAAGGAGATTTTTTACTTCATATTTAATCTTTCTAATAGTTATTTTTATTAGAACTGTTCCTTACGTTTATTAAAAGATGTATATTTAAATTTTTTCAAAGAATCTTTTTGTGTAATTTCATACTGCATTTTTATTTGTTTGCCCACACAGTTTATATGTATTCAGTAGCACTTCTATGTTTATTGACTGTTCTGTAATGCATTTTTATGATTACCTAATTATCAGATTACAACTGTGATTTTTTTTTCAAAGAGAAACATTAAGATAAAATTCATCAACAGATAAGAAAAATATGTAGAAAGACACAACAACTGATGAAATTATACTAAGTATGTAAGAATCTTCAACAAATGATAAACTGTGTACAAAGAACAGCATTGAGGGTACTTCCTTCTCATCATGTAAAGTTTTAAAGAAGAGGTTTGTGAAAATATTTGCAAAAAATAAAAATTAATTCATGATTTGATTCTCAATTTACTTCATAAAACATTTTTTCTCAATTTTCAAAGCAATTATTATATGAAAACGTTTTTGTTTAAATAAGGTACAAATGTGCTTACTGACAAGTACAAAAAAATCGTAGAGGTAAGTTTTGGGAACAATGTCACAGGGAGAAGATTGCTTTCCTAAATTATATTTTTATAGCAGATAAAAATTTGGTTTCCACATCCCCAACAACATATTTTCAATGGTAAAATAAATCATGGACAAACAAATAATAAAAAATTTTAAGTATGTTCCAAAAAATGTGCCAACCAGAAAGATTAAACAAGGTGTGTGAGAAAAGTAATGAGACTGACTTTTTACTTACCAAAGTTTTTATTTTTTTCAAACAACAACATTATCCCCTTCAAAGTAGTTCCCTTGGGCAGCTATACACTGGCGGAGTCATTGTTCCCACTCCTGGTAGCAGCGCTGGAAGGCTTCAACTGGTAGGGCTTTTAACTGGTCAGTCACAGTCTTTTGAATGTTCTCCAGAGTTCCAAAATGATGTCCTTTTAAGACATGTTTCAATTTCGGGAAAAGGAAAATGTCACAAAGAGTCAAATCAGGTGAATAGGGGGGTTAAGGAACCGTAGGAATGCGCTTTGAGGTCAAAAATTTCCTGATGGAAATGGCCATGTGACACGGGGCATTGTCATGATGAAGCATCCACTTGTCTGCAATGTCTGGTCTCACGTGAATCACTCTTTTCCTTAGCCTTTCAAGGACACCTTTGTAAAACACTTGGTTGACAGTCTGTCCTGGAGGAACAAATTCTTTATGCACGATATCCCTACTGTCAAAAAAGCAAATCGGCATGGTTTTGATCTTTGATTTGTTCATTTGACATTTTTTCAGTTGAGGAAATGATGGAGTGTGCCAGTCTTCGCTTTGCCACTTTGTTTCAGGATCGTACTCAAATATCCAGGATTTATCACCTGTGATCACACAATTGAAAAATTCTGGTCATTTTCAATCCTCTCAAGAAGATCAACGCACACGTTTCTTTGATTGTCCTTCTGTTCCGTTGTGAGGTTTTTCGGCACCAATTTCACACAAACCTTTTGCATGTCCAAATCGTCTGTCAAAATTTTATGTACGTTGAAAGTGTTGAAATTTAACTGTTCAATCATCATCCTTATTGTTAAATGGCAGTCTGATCTCACAAGAACCCTCACACGCTCAACGTTTTCATCAGATTTTGAAATTGAAAGTCTCTCTGAGCAAGGCTGATCTTCAACATGTTCTCGGCCTTCCAAAAATTATTTGTGTCAGCGGAAAACTTGTGCTCTTAATAAGCAATGTTCCCCATAGGCCTGTTTCAACTTTTCAAAGGTCACACTTGCAGATTCCCCAAGTTTAACACAAAACTTGATTGCACAACGTTGCTCTAAATTTCAGTGCTCCATATCCGTAACACACAACAAAAACACAACTTCACTGATGGTTCTGTCAAAAATAATGTATTGGCTGAACGGAGTTGAAACTCATACTGTGCATGAGGCAAGGATGAACAAACCGGTCTAGCACAGACCGGTAGACACAGCGTTGCCAGATCGCTCGCAGTGTTACCAATCTCATCACTTTTCTTACACACCTTGTATGAACTGTTTTAGGAAAAATAAGGGACCCTCTGGTGAAAACCATGCATAAAAATAATAAATGGAGAAGAACATTGTAAAATGTTGAGAAAGCTCAATCAATAAAGTTATAAGATGTCCATCATAAAAAATAAATTAAAAATAATTCCTGAATTTATTATGGCAAACATTTTATGACAATTGGATAATGGAGTTCCTAAGAAACTCTCTTGCACAATCTGCATGACTCTATTATACATTTTTATGTTTTATGATAAATTGAACGAGGTTATGTTTGGTTTTCATGAAAACTTTCTTGAATAAATACATTAGGATATTGAAGAACAACTTATGCATATTAAATTTTGTTTCAAATTGGAAATAAAATTTTTAATGTTGCAAGAAGGTCATGAGGAGAAATTTGTGAGCTATACGTATTATGATTAGTTGTTTTAAATTAGGCTGAATACAGTTATGGACTATGAAAAATCTGGTTAACTATTTACATCAACTGAACCATTCCAACACTGAGAAAAATGGTACAAACATTTTAAAGGAATTTTGTGATGAAGATAAATTAGAAAAATGTCTAAATTACTGAAGTGTTTTTCTAAAAAAAAATGTTCAATTTCATAAAGTACAGCCCTTATACAAACAATGAATCATACTAAGCAAAGGAATTGCACCAAAAAAATCTTACATCACATTCTGCAAATATCATTTAAAACCCTTATCAACAATTTAGATAACTGGAAACAGAACACTGCAGTATAGCTTAGGTGTTATTCAAGGAATTACCACATTTTAATTTTTTTTTTACTATCATCAATAGTTTAATGATGATGACACTCATCATGCCATCCTCTACACTGAATCAAAAATGAAAAATATTAAGAAATGGTTTAATTTCCACATAACTAATTTTATATGGAGAGGATATAGAAATGTGCAAAAAGTCACATTTTGATAATCATTAAGAAAAAATGTTAAACGTTATATTTTATTGTACTAGGTAGAAATATAATTATAAATGTGTAAATCATTTTATTTATTTATCAGGATTTTAATATTTATTTATCTGAATTTGCATAAAATTAAACTTATTTTCTTTGTTTCTTTTTGGGAACTGTCTGTACACAAATTATAAAAATACTAAAAGTTACATTAAAAATAATTACCATTAATTATTAAAGGGAAATGACTCGCATAACTTATTCTGCTGGAGTGAACAAAAAATGCTGGCAGCTTATTACCAGTTGGGATACCCAACATAATAAATTCTATACATTCAGCATAAACATTAATAAAAAATAATTTTTATATAAACACCTAATACAAGTGTTAAAAATATTTCTGGATTACACATGCATAAAAAAAGTCTAATTATAATTTATCTTTTTTTTTCATCTACAGATATCATAAATGCAATAAAATAAAATATATGTACAAAAATATCTTATACAATACTAGTAATGTAACAATAATGATAATCATAAGGCAAAAATTATTAGATGCATTCCAGATTTGCAAAACTAAAAATTATAAAAAATCATGCTTATATGTGCTCCACCCACTTCTAGGGGATGTAGTAGAAAATAGTGCAGTTTATACAGTAATATATGCTACATTAAGCGGAAATGAAAAAGAAATGTACAGTATAAATATAATTATGTATAAGATAAAAAATGTAACAATTTAAGAATTTTTAAATATTGAAGTCTCAGTGAAACTATAGAAGTAAAAATAATTTATCTCAAAAAATTAATAGATGAAATAAAATACTAATATGTTATATTCTTAAAATATATCAGCAGGTATCGATAGGATGTTAACATTAGTAAAATCCTAATATGAAAATCCCAACATTAGAGTTAATCTATACAAGTTTCATCGATGAATTATACATAAAAAGAGTACATAAAACACTTTTAAAGAGAAAAAAGAATGCCGTAAGATTTCTGAATGTCATATGATTGTAGCATGATTCTCTAGAACAAAAAATGATTACAGATATTTCATGACTAAAAAATGTATTTCTAATTTTTTAAAGATTACAGTTTTATAATCTCATGAATAATCTCATATAATTTCATCTAATTCGCCTTTTTCATTGATGCGAACACTCTTTGGACAATCAATAACTAGAGAAAAATTTATATGTTTTAGAATGGTTTATTTTATTAATAACCTTCTTTATAACATAACTCTTTAGGACAAGTATGCATAGTCACTACACATTAATAGCATTTTTTGACAAAAGAAATTTTTGACTGATTATAAATTTTTAACATTTTTTTTAATTTCAATATTGTTTTCAAACTTTTTTTCACAAAATGACTACTTGAGATGCCTAAAAAACTTTTTTTAAATAAATAGGGCAGCTCGTTATAAAGCAATATTGTTAAACCTTTCAGATTAATTTTCCAATGATCTCCAGTTCTGTTGTTACCTATCCTATAATGAAAAATACATTATTGTTTTCGATTTGTTAATGTATTTTTCTTCCAAAAATAACACAAAATTTGACAGAATATATATAAAAACAATTATAACTTTTATCGCTAGAAGAAGTGTAGAACTGAATATTTTCCTGAACAAAGCATTAGGATATTTTCTTATCGTGTTTTAATTTTCTGTTTTTTGATATCAACTATTACTGCTTCAGTCCTTTCTACAAACACCAACACTAGTTTCATTGCACTTGTCTACCAACTTACTTGGAATCCATTAACCATATTTTAAGTTAATTCAGTTCGCTGTGAATAGTGAAATCAACTAGCTAATACTATCTTTTACTCAGGAGTCCACTGGTGTTGGAGCACCATTCCAACACTGTTTTTTAGGAGAAATAAAAAATTGTCTTTTCACATAAAATTTGTTTTAACTTAAAGTTTGGCCTACATTTTATTTGAACATTAAATATGCATTGTTATTATATTTCTTAATGAAATATATTATCATTTCCTTAAATGATGAGTGACAAAGGACACTGCTGTAACTTAAACACATATTTAGGTAATTGATAACAAAGTAAGTGAATGTTCATTTTTCTTAATTGTCATATAGCCAGCTAACTGTGGCTGTGGACCATATTCTTTGGGTCTGCTATTATATAAAATCAAAAATTATGAATATACAAAAATTCAGAACAAAATCAATAAAATTTTACAAGTGCACCCCTGCTTATACTCTCAAAGACTTTCTTTATTTGCTTCATGAACAAATTCACCATGCGCTGGAACTGCATGTAGCACAAAGATAACACATCTCTGGTCACTTTTATATTAATAAAGTAACTTGTAAAACATGTCTGTAATTTATAAATCTATTACAATTGCTTGAAAACCTAGGAATAATTTTATAATGATTTCTGAGATGAAAAATGTCATTACTGAATTAACTGTTCATTTTTTTCAAATTATTGAAAAGAACCTATCTTTAACTGAGATAACTAACTGAATGTCAGGAGGTTGAGTTTCAAAAAATGTTGTTTGAACAACCTTATATAACTGATGAACGGAGGAATGGCTTTTGATATATGTTGCTGCTTTTTATTATAACATTATGTTTTTATTACTTACCAATTGACTTCAATCTCTTAAATTTTGTTAAATGGTTAAAAAGTAATAAAAATAAAGTAAAATGATTAGGAGGTGGTTAATAAGAGCAACAGTCAGGCAGACAAAAATGTTACTCACATACACTCTTAATTCCATAAAGGTTTTCTTTTCCTCAATCATCTCCTGAGCAATTAAATATACAAAACAGAGCCTTAATGGATTGCCCTCCTTGTATAGCACAGCTGTTTATCCACAATAATTATTAAATAGGATTAGAATTAAAATTAGATTCTTAAAATACTCCATATAAAACAAACTGCACAGTAATCAAGGACAACTTTACGTACTAAATTCTGTAATTGTACCAAATACTAATATACATTTTAGAAATTTTTTTGATTAAAAAATTTTTACCGTCATTAAAAGGAATTCATCAACTATGCAAATTTGATATATAACCACAATTTTAAGTAAGGCTAATTATAAGTTCTTATATAAAACAGAATAATTCAATTTCTACATAGAAATATGGAACGATTATGCTTAGAATTACCAGATGAGTTAGGAAAACCTGTAAATGGTCAGGGAACAGATGAAAATACATGATATCATTGAGAAAGTTAAAGAATTAAAATGGCTGTGGGCAGGCCACATAGAAACAAGAACTGATGTCAGATAGATTAAATTAGCACTTGAATGGTTACCAACAGATATTAAATGCCCAAAAAATATATTAAATGCTCATTAAATATTAAATAATATAATATAATATAATTAATATAACAATATTTTATTATATTATAATATTTATTATATTATTTTTATAATAATTAATAATAATATAACAAAATATTAAATGCTCATTGGATAGATGATGTTATCAAGTACATTAGACTGAACTGGTAGAAGATCATATAAGACTGTTTAGTTGGAAACATGAAGAGGCTTCATCACTGTTGCAGTGGACTGATAATGGGTGAAATGATGATGAATTCAATGTTCATAAAGGAGAACCTTCTTGGATAAAATGTACCAATTAAATGAGAATACAATACTACCAACTTTGCATACACTACCAAATGTATCCTTCTTTCTCACATTTTACTCAAGAGTGAAAACTTTTGATGAGGATGAGTAAAATATAAAACTTCAACAGAATGTTCTGTCTTTTAACTAGCCTTACTGCAAAAAAAAAAAAAAAAAAAAATATTTCATAAACAGTGTGTATTGATATTATCTGTAGAAATGTTTAGTAATATATGTATGTAAAAATGCATATTAACATTTGTTAAATATTCTAGCCTATATTATCTACATTAAATACCTTAGAGCATTTATTAAATTAAGCAGTAAGTGTGCAAATAGTATAATTTTTTCTAATGTGATGTACACTAGATATTTAAAATAAATGAGGTAAGTTTTACATGATTCAAAAATATCTATACTTGATATAAAGAAAAAGCTTAATAAAATTATTAAAAAAAGTGTGCTAATTTTTTACATACCTTCAGAAAATATTCCATTGCCAAGATTTGCATTAGGACGAATTCCTTTTTTTACTTCTTCAGGTGTTTGATTTTTAAATGGCTGATTAAGAGCAACAAAATGCATTGAAAATCCAAAAACAAAAATAGCTAACACAGCAAGAAATCTACCTAAATCTTTCATTAAATTACCAATAATAATAGCCCACGGACCAAAAAGATAATGAAAAGAAAGGAAATCAAGAATTTGAACACAAGCAAGAAGAAATGATAAAGCAAACAATTGATTACGTAAGTAGAAAAGGGTTGGCCAATACGGCCTATCCACAAAATGACCAAGAAGATGGAGTGCTACTCCAAAAATACCAAAAATTAGAACACATATTTTAATCCATCCGAGTCCAGTTTTATCACTCGGATTTGTTAATTCTGAAAGCAATAAACCAGATAGCCATACTAAAAGTGCCCATTCATACCAATATGGTATTATTGTTGGTCTAACAACTGGAAAAATCGGTGTGATTCCAGTAAACATCAATAGAAACATTAAGTATATATGTGATGTAAGATAAGACATAAATTTGATAATAGGTATCTTATAATATTTGTGTCCTAAAGATAATGTAAAATAAATCCAAACTGGAGGGCAGATGATAAATGTTATAAAAAGTAGCATAGTTTTCCATGCAGCCCATCCAAGACTTCCTTGCCATAATTCCTAGAACAGAAATTAGTAATAAAGGTGACAATGAGTTAACTGAATATTTTCACAAAACAAAAAATACATGAGATTTACTAATACAAAATTAAGTGTTAGTTTTCCTTCCAATGGTTTACAAAAACTAGCTCCAAAACCAAGAAAATGTCATGACATTAAATATCTTAATGCCTAAAACCCTATTTTAGTTTGTGCATGGTCTTCAAAGGTAGAAAGAACATTGTTCACATTATATATGTTAATGGAGGGGATAATAAAAATGTTATTATTATTATTTCAATTTTTCCTTTTGTAGTAGAAATGCAACATTGAAAAGATTATTTTTCAACTGAATCTACTTTCTTTTTTTAACAAACTAAATGTGAGAAAATATTAATGTTCTATGATAAAGTTTCTGCCCAAACATAATAATCTCTCTTTATGTTGTAACTAAAAAAAACTAGATAAATTATAAGAAAATTTACATAATCAAAACTTTTTAAATAATACTGTCAAACAAGTTATACATTTTAATAATTCTTGGTGCATAATTTGAACGTTTGAAAATAAACTATACTTTAAATGAGGTAGAATCATTTATTTTTCCTTTTTTCTGTTTAGCCTCCAGAAATTACTGTCAGGTATTACTTCAGCAAATGAATGAGGATGATATGTATGAGTGTAAGTGAAGTGTAGTTTTCTACAGTCTCAGGTTGGCCATTTCTGAGATGTGTAGTTAATTGAAATTCAACCACCAAAGAACACCAGCATCACAATCTAGCATTCAAATCCATATAAAAGTAACTGTCTTTACTAGGACTGAATGCTGGACTCTGGACTTTGAAATCAGCTGATTTGCAAAGATGCATTCATCACTAGACCAATCCGCTGAGTTAAGAATCATTTATTAACCTAAACAATCTAACTTATCAATATCTAAAGGTTGATTTTACCTTATCAATGTTACTTAAAATTTTATAGACTACTAAGCAACATTGCCAAAAAATACTAAGTACATAATTCTAGAGTTCAATGACTATTTCCTTCCTCCATCAAAGCCATTAGATGTTACAATGAAATAGGGTTCCTTTGGAACCCTATTTCATTACACGTTCACTGTTTAACTTTTGTTTACATTCCTATGATAAGGTTTAACTGGTTTACATACAATAACACATTTCTAACATTAAAACTAAAATAATAATTAAAAAATACAGTCAAAGCTTAACATGAAATTTCATAAATTATTTATAAAAGTTTTCTTTTAAGTAAATTAAAAATTCACCAAGATTCATCTTCTGCAGCATTAGGGAATACAACTGAATAATAAAATTTATTTGTTTAAAATTTCAAAACATTAAAATAAAATTAAAGCAAAACATAAGGCTGAAATCTTTTTTAAAATATTTTAAAAACCTTTTTTTTTAATGCAATTAAATTTCCGAAAGTATGTAGCTCTTCAGTTCCTGATATTCTTAGTGTGTTGAAGCAGGGTCAGACTGTTTACTTAACTGATAAGGTAGAAGAAGGGATCGAGGAAAATTGAAAAGCTTGAGTGTTAAGAAAGGACCATCAATCCGTTAGGGTAATTTTCTATCTTAACCAGGGTCTCAACAATAAGCCATTACTCAGTTGTGCTGATCTCAACAGCGTCAACCTAAACTGTTATCTTTTAATGACTCGTCAATTACACTGACAAACTCTACAAATCTTTCACTTTTTAATAAAGATTTTTTTCTATAAAATAACTTTCTAGGCTAGAAAGTGAATATTTTGGTCAGTCTGGGCAAGCTGCTAAATTAAAATTGTTAAATTTCCATTCTATAAAATTAAAAGCTCTTCAAACAAAACTCACATTTAAGATAATTCTAACACTTTTTTTTGTTTATGATTCAAAATAATATTTATAACAATTCTCATGAATTAGCCCAAAAATATCAAGAGTTGACTGTACATTATAAATAGATTCATGAATTTTTATTGAATATTTTCAGGTAGCCACATGTAACTGAAATCATGGCTAGCAATTAAAATATATTGCCATGAAGTCTCTTCTCTAACTCAGGATACAGGCAAAAAATTACAAATCAGTAATTACGTTTTTATATAATTTTTTTTTTTTTTAATGAAATAAAACATTCATTAATGGAACAAACCTGTAGATATTTCTGTACAACAGTATGTGAAATGACTTCTTTCTGTTCATTTTCAATGAGAACATCAAGAAATTCAATATTTCTCCTATCTGTGGCAGTTAATATTCTTCCAGCAGTATCAGCTCCTGCAGCAAGAGCTAACAATTCTGTTGCCATACTTTCACAAAGTTTACCAGCTGCAATCAAGTCTTTTGCTCTTTCTTTTTCCTGAAAAGTAAATTAAAGATTATCATATTTCAAAGTACTATCATAAAGTTTTTAATCGTAGAAAGTTGGTAATTTATTAAAAGCATTTTTATTATTTACAAATATTTGAATGAAACTTCAGTGATTAGAAGCTACAACTACTCTTCAAACATCATTTCATAATTTATTACTTAAATTTAAGATTAATGTATCAGATAACCATTAAACGAATTAAACCATTAAACGATAAAGAGTTGTACAGACTTCACTGAAATTTCATTTTGTATATTAATCAATGGGAATGCTTGATGGTAAATTTTAATAGGTCTTGTCTCAATAATATGTAAAATACTAAGTACAGTAGACTGTTATGCTACTGCTTAAGAGTTCCTGTAAGAATCTAGACTCAGAAAATAGAGAAATGGCATACATGGATTGGTGTATGCAACAATACAGATCTACTTTAACACTTTGGTGAAGAAGTAAAAAAAAAATTAATTAATATTTCCTTGGGTATAACACTTACAAAAAATTCATTTAAATTGGATAGTTACTCACCTTATTTGATAAATTAACATAAATATTAGAAAGTTTTGCAGCAACATCAACTGGTGCAGGTGACACAAGAATAAATTCTTGTATTGGTTTATCACCATATTTCTTCCCAGATATCATTAGATTAAAAACAAACTGAAAAAAAAATACAATAATATTAAATAAATAAAATTAATATGTGTTAAAAGATAACATACAGAGAAAAACAGATTAATCATGTTAAACCGTCTACTTTATCTTCAAATGTGTTTTTTTGTAGTTTGACTTTTTGATGGCTCCATCCATTGATCTCTTTATCTCCTATCATCTGGATATTTAAACCCATTGACCTCTACGACTTAATTTCACTAATTTTTTTGAAATCGCCTAAAAGATCTAGATTTAATTATGATGAATTAATAATAATTAATTAATTTGATTTCAATGGGTAGTAATTGTAAAAATAAGTAAAAACTACAGAACATTCTACTTAGCAGTTAGATTACAACAACTTAATAATGGGTTATATTATTAAGTATACTGTAACCTCTGAATAATGTTAATAACAAACAAAAAAGGATAAATAAGTACCTCAATCAGACAACACTCTTCAAAATATTGCTTATCATGGTGCTTTTACTGCTTTAAATTAAATTACTTACTAGATTTAAAAACATAATAAAATCATAAACTAAAGAATCAAAGTACCAGGTGGGCAGGAACTAACTCCCTGTTGAAAATTCTTTATAACTTTTTTAATACTTAACCAATTTTCATGAAACAAAAAGCATTTTAATCCTTATAATGGTAAAATTTATTACATGATATCTCATTTATGTCATTGCAGGTATCAGTGGTGGACCATGGTGCAACGTCTAACCTTCCGTGAACAGGCTCAGCTGGCATCTCGGTACAAAATATGGCGGTTCGTGGTACAAGTACAGAGATGGTAGCGAAGTGTGAATGGATCTTGTGCCTCAGTAGAAGCAAAGACCATATGAAATTGCCCCTCGAAGCTAATAGACACAGGTTCTATATCAGATGTTAGGAGATGCAGTCGCCCCTCAACATTCAAGACGAAGGAAAATGTGCAAGTGATTCAGGAAATGTTTACTCAAACTCCTCAGAAATCACAAAGACAGGCATCTTCGAAAGCGGTTTAATCGGACACACAATCTGAACTATTCTGAAGAAAGAGTTTAATTTTCGTCTGTGGAAACCACATTACTGCCAGGAATTATATATAGGTAATCGTTGGTGTTGGAATATGGTGAGATGATGTTTGCTTGGTATGAAGACTGGTTCAATATTTTCAGTAATATCCTGTAGTCAGATGAAGCCTTGTTTCATGTTACGGGGTTTGTTAACTGGCACAGTTGTTATTATTGGGCAACAGAGGATCCAAGAGTGGTTGTTGAAAAAAGCCAACACCAAAAGGTCACAATGTAGTACGGCATGCATCCACGAAAGTTATGGGTCCATATCTCATTCGGGACACAATGAATGCAGACCGGTACCTTGATATGATTGAAGATTATGTTCACGGTACTGTATCCACATAGGATAATTATAACGACCTAATCTTTATGCAAGATGGGGCCCCACATCACTTTGCAAGTCCTGTCCGTGCGTGGCTCAACACCCATTTTCCAGGATGCTGGTTGGGACATCATGGTCCCCTTGAATGGTCGCAAGGAATCCTGACCTAACACCCTGTGACTTCTTCCTCTGGGTGGACAAAAGAGGTAATTTATCACACAAAATCAAAAACTCTTTATAAACTGGAGGAGCAAATTCGCCAAGTTCTTCGAAATGTACCGCTTGATTATCTGCAGAAGTCTGTCGCAAACATCCCCATCCATTTACAGAAACTGGTGGATAATGGTGGTGCTTATGTGGAATTTTAGCAATGCATAACAATTCTACCATTGTAAGGGACAAAATGTTTTTTATTCCATGAAAATTAGTTATGTAATAAAAACATTATAAACAATTTTCAATAAGGAGTTAATTCCTGCCCACTCTGTAGTTAGACTAGTAGTCATCAAAACTGTTGTACTCTAAAGGTATTATATAAATATATGTATTACAGCTATATGTTAAAAATTAAAATAGAAAGAAAGAATGTTTCATCTTCTAAGTCAATAAATTAGTTATTTATTTATATAATTTATCAATTAACATCAGTACTGGAATGCATTACTGGACAATAAAATTGCATAGTTATATTTATATAATTTGTATGCATTGTCCAGTGTTGGAGTACAATACCGCACAGAAAAATTTGCAAATATATTCATAATATTTCAAAGTTTCAAAACAAAGAACAATCACAATAACAAAACAATCTAAAAATAAAATTAAAATAAACATTTTTAAAAGAATTATATTAAAATTTAATTTTAGAAATCAATACCAACTGAAGCTGCAGGATGCAACAAAAATCAATTCTTGGAAATTAATATGGTAAGTTTAACTTATGTAATTACTGTGTTTTTGTAGTTTATATTTCATATAACACTAAATTTTATTAACACAGTGATCAATATGTTAACAAATATATATATATATATAAATAGTAATGTCTGTGAGTCTGTTTCTCTTTCACACAAAAACTACTCAACTTATTGAGTTCTGCATGAAAATAATTTTATAACTGGAAAGAACATAGAACTATTGCCATTATGAAATGTTTCACAGTTTCAAGATGGTGGCAGTTCTAATGGCTTGTAGTAACAATCAGATTATTTTCCTTTTTTTTATACCACTTCCCAAGGCCAGGCATAAGCATTAACTCAGCCCTGGGAGGTGCCATGGCCTCAAGTTCCTCATGCGTTCTACCAAGCACGACAAAGTCATCCCCAGCATCCCCACCCTAAGAGCTGGGACTTGGTCTTACATTGCCATGCCTCAAATAAGGCACCTTGAAGGGATCTCCCACCGGGACCATGATCTTCCACTGACCTGCCTCTTTGTCAACATTCAACTTTACTATGGCCAAATTTTTCGTCAAATTGAATTCAAAGACCACTTGTAGTATTTGAAATTAAATTTTCTACAAAAAAGGTCCCTTTGACTTTTCTGACATCTCATTCAGTTATCGAGAAAATTAGATTTAAAGATGCAACAGTGTATGGTGCAGCAACTCAACTAACACAGACACTGCCACTGTTACTGTGTGCACAACACAACTGGCTGCACCTGCCTCTGGTTGTTTGACTACACAATGTTAAATAAAAAAATAAATAATGAATAAAAAATGAAAAAAATAAAGTATGGATGGTTAACTCCTCGTAGTGTTTGTCTGGTAATGCTAAGAATCATTCAAAATATTTTTTCTGAAACCCACACACTTCTTCAGATCACTGAAATTTTCAAATCCTTCGCTGACCAAACTACTGCACTGAATAAATTACAGTACACTGACAGTTTTTATAAATTGAACGGGCTTTAATTGTTATTTATCAATATTATTCTCACAAACATGAGGATAATAAACACAATAAGGTCTAGTAAATGGAAAAGGGGTTCAATGAGTAGTGTTTTAAAATAAAATTTCCTTTGATTTATCATTGGAAAATTTTTAATTTTCAAATGTAAGTAGCAAACATCTTATATAAAACAGCAAAAAGTAATAAATTCCATACTTAGAATATAAAGGGATGTAAAATTTTACTATAGCTTCAGTGTTAAACATAATACTATTTTATTATTGATTTTGTATACTATATTTGTCCCAATTTTTTAATAAAAGAGTGTTTATTATTTTGATATCTATTTAGTATTTTAATACCAATTAAATAAAAATTAGTAACATCTTAAACAAGTCATCAAAATACAAACACTTTCTACATATATTTTTCTTATCCATAATATTCATGTTAATTATAACATTTTACCCATGTTATTAACAATATAATACTACAATAATAACTGACCCTTCTATCTTCCATTAAATTGTAAGTGTCATGCTCTTTATTCATAAGGTACATAAGAACATCATTATGCCCTTCAGAGACAGCAAACCAAATAGGTGCTGAACCATAATTTGTTTCTGATTTGGGAGATGCACCAGATTCAACTAATAATTTGACTACTTCAAAACAACCAGCTCTTGCTGCACAGTGCAGTGGAGTCCAACCATTCTGTAATCAAGCAAATGTAATATTTGATTAATTAATTTATAAATTGAATAGAGTTTATTTGTGATATTATATTTATCCTTATAAAGAAAAAATCCTGTTTCTATTGCAACAAAATGATGAGTTTACTTGAGTTTTTAATTTCTGACACTCTGATAATACCATATCTGAAAAAAAGAAGCCAGAATATATGTTCCAACACAGTCAGAATATTTTACTCCAACACAGTCAGTCAAATATCTTATGTATTTTTAAGATTCATTAGGAGGATTCACAGATTAAATGAGTATGAGAAGGAAGAGAAGTACACTTAGAGAACTAGTTGTTAATTTTAGAAACAACATAGTAACAGGAGAGGACATTTTGACTATCAAATTAATTTTATAACACTTTGAAGAGGAACAAAACTACCTATGTGACTAATGTAGATCTTGAGAAGACATTTGATAATGTAGAATGGAAAAGAATTTTTTAAATTTTAAGGAAATTTGATAGAAATTAAGAGAAAAAAGACTTATTCACAATATGATAAAGAATCAGTTATCTATAATAAAATTAGAAAAAAAGCCCAATTTTAATTCAGAATGGAGTGAAAAATGGGCACAGTTTAACTTCATTGTAACTTCAACTTGTGAACAGAAAAAAATATTAAAAGATTAGTTAAACAGAATTTTAAAAAATTTAAGAGTAGAACAATTCAATAATTGCAAACAGAATTTAAAATTTGCTATATTCTTTTGAATAAACCAAAAATGAATTGTACAAAACAGCTGATTTTCATACAGTCTTCTTATGTCAATAAGATTTTGGTCAAATGTATGTGACCTCTAAATTAGAAATTGCAAAAATCTCATTTTTAACCAGAAAAGAGGTAGAATCTCAATACAAAACTGTGAGATGTGTAACATATTTTTTTTTATTATTAAACACTAAAAACTCATTTTCAAAATATTAAAACTTTAGATTCAATGGGCAGACAAAATGTTGCTAATTCAGTATGCTTTTATTTTTATTTTTATTATTATAATATCAATATTATTTCTAAAATGCATCCTGAATAATGAAATATCAATCAACTAAATTTCATTACTACAAGGGTAGAACATATAAATCAGATTTTTAAACAGTTTTAAACAAAAATTTTCCAATAGGTTTTAGTTTCTGCTGTTTTCTTTAAAATGTATTATTCTTAATGAGGAAATATAAAAAAAAACTTTTCAGCAATCAAAGCATAATCTAGAAAAAAACCACATATGACTATAAACTAAACTGTTCCAGGAGAATATTCTAAATTATCTTAAAGCATCAATGAATTTATACACCAGTTGCAAGTTTCAGGCTTTTACGCAGAAACCAGCATTCAAGTAAAAAAATAAAGAACTTAATCTTATTTTAAGTTTAGTTAGTTTTCTTTTTTTGTCTTAAGTCATTTGACTGGTTTGATGCAACTCTCCAAGATTCCATCCATATCTTGTGCCAGTTGTTTAATTTCGGTACACCCCCTACATCCTACAGCCCTAACAATTTGTTTTTTATATTCCAAATGTTGCCTGCCTTCATAATCTTTCCCATCTACCTGTCCCTTCAATATCAAAGCAATTATTCCAGGATGCCTTAATGTGGAACTATATTTTTCCAAATGCTTCTTTCTTCATTTGTCACTTTATCCACCCATCTGATTTTTAACATTCTCCTGTAATACCACATTTCAAAAGCTTCTAATCTTTTCTTCTCAGGTACTCTGATCGTCCAAGTTTCACTTCCATATAACGTTACGCTCCAAACATACACTTTCAAAAATGTTTTCCTGATATTTAAATTAATTTTTGAAGTAAACAAATTATATTTCTGATTGAAAGCTTGTTTCGCTTATTGTATTTGGTATTTTACATCACTCCTGCTTCATCCATCTTTAGTTATTTACTTCCCAAATAACAGAATTATTCTATCTCTATAATCTTTTCTCTTGCTATTTTTATAATCAATAGTCCGTCTACATTATTTCTACTATATTTCATTACTTTTGTTTTGTTCTTGTTTATATTCATGCGGTAGTTTTTGCATAGGATTTCATCCATGCCATCATTGTTTCTTCTAAATCTTTTTTACTCTCAAGTAGAATTACTATATCAACAGCAAATTGTAGCATCTTTATCTTTTCACCTTGCACTGTTACTCTAGATCTAAACTGTTCATTAACATCATTAATTGCTAGATCTATGTAAAGATTAAAAAGTAACGGGGATAGGGAACATCCTTGTCAGATTCCCTTTTTTATTACAGTTTCTTTCTTATGTTCTTCGATTATTACTGTTGCAGTTTGGTTCCCGTATATGCTAGCAATTGTTCTATCTTACACTTGAACCCTAAATTTTTTAAAATGCTGAACATTTTATTCCAGTCTATGTTTTCAAATGCCTTTTCTAAGTCTAATGCTATGTATGTTGATTTGTTTTTCTTTAAACTTCTTTCTTTCTTTTCCTGTAATTACCTTTCAGATAATACAGGATGAATGAGGATGATATGTATGAGATTAAATGAAGTGTGTCTTGTACAGTCTCAGTTCGACTATTCCTGAGATGTGTGGTTAATTGAAACCCAACCACTAAAGAACACCGGTATCCACAATCTAGTATTCAAATCCATGTAAAGCAAGTAACTTTACTAGGTTTAATCTTTTTTCTACTATTAATCTGCACGCTAAAATTGCTTCCCTTGTCCCTATACTTTTTCTGAAACCAAACTGGTCTTCTCCTAACACTTCTTCCACTCTCCTCTCAATTCTTCTGTACAAAATTCTAGTTAAGATTTTGAATGTGTGAGTAGTTAAGCTAACTGCTTTGTATTCTTCTCATTTATCTTCTCCTCCTGCTTTTTTTTGGTATCATAACAATAACACTCTTTTTGAAGTCTGACAGAACTTACCCTTTTTCATAAATATTAACACACCAGTTTGTATAAAATATCTAATGCTTCCTCATCTGCACTCCACAGTAATTCTGCAGATATCCTGTCTATCCCAGGAGCCTTACTGCCATTCAAATCTTTTAAGATTCGTTTTGAAAAATTGTTTAGTTATGAGTGTGTTACTGACAGACTGACTGGAAACAAATCAAAATGATTAATTAAATTACAATAAATTAGAGTAACATTATAAACAATTATTTAAAACTCTACTAACTTTATCTGTAGCATCAATAACACCACCTTGACCAAGAAGTACTTCCACCATTTGATAATGTCCATGAGTAGCTGCTATATGTAACCCTGTTTTACCATGTTTATCAGAACTGTGCAATAATTCAGCCGATCTGCTTAACAATAACCCAACAACTGCAATATGGCCACCAAAACATGCTAAATGAAGAGGATTATAGCCCTGGAGTAACAAAAAAAAATAGATTAGCAAAACATAAAATATTATTAATCATTTATAAGATAATATTACTATAAAATAATTATCTGTACAGTAATTTATGTTGTAGTAATTTCATCATAATTATTGATGTAATATTATTATTATTTCAATAATTCTGACTGATAAATTTTAGCATAATGTACTCTAATGGATTGTATTATTAAGCATAGTAGAACATTGTCTTATAAGAAGTGCAGCATAAGGTTTTTATTCTGGCTTTGCTTCAGATACTATAAATAAATTCAAATGTTCTATTTCATCTCTTTTTTTTCAATAAAATATATATATATATAATTATATAAATACAAATGATTACATTAAACATCAAAATTAATGAACTGATGACGCTATGCACAGTGTAGATATAAAGAAATAATTTCCAATCTAAGTGTTATGTTCTATTGTATTATTTCAATATCCAATATATGTCTGGTCTATATTAACTTAGATGAAAAAGAATGCACTATCAATGTATTAATTTATTTGGGTCAAAATTTTACACCATACAAACAGGATTGCACCTTAGTTGTATACTAATGTTATTAACATTGTTACAATATCAATGAAAACTTTTACAATGGTATTTAATTGTAGTTTAATACTGATTAAAGATTTTGCACTGACTAATAAAATATATATTACAATAAATTGTTTTTCCTCAAGACACTGAAGGGCCACTTGAGAACATGTTCAAATTTATTTATTTATTAACAGTTATCACATAAACTTACTTCAAGGGATACAGAAGTTATTAATATTACAATAATACAAAAACAAGAGAAACAATAAAATAACCATTTCTCACTTCTGTCAAATTATTTTGAGAGTGACGTCATAAAGATTAGATTTGGTTTCTAATACTCCTCAATAGTAGTATAAAAGCAGTGGTGAATTAACCACAGAATTAGTGTTTTCTTAATATTTATACAAATTTACAATTTTTCGCAATTTAAGATGGTTTTTTTATCGCATTTAATTGATATTAATCAGAAAATGTTACAAATCTAGTGATTCTTTTTTTAACTAAATTTATCAATTTGACTGTAT
The DNA here is from genome assembly GCF_047948215.1 of Lycorma delicatula. Classification (NCBI taxonomy): domain Eukaryota; kingdom Metazoa; phylum Arthropoda; class Insecta; order Hemiptera; family Fulgoridae; genus Lycorma; species Lycorma delicatula. The sequence continues at coordinate 104,477,627 of NC_134460.1, read as the reverse complement.
AAAATAGCCTGTAATCTGTAAATAGAAGGAAAAGTTTATATTCTTTTGGCAAATAATCAACTACAAAAATAAAATTAACAATTGCTTCTTTTAAAATTTTAGAAATTCTATATAAATGTTTTAAATAATAATACATAAGTGTCCATTCTAAATTTTTTAATAGAAAAACTTTTCAAATTATGAAAAATCCAGAGATTAATTTTGAGTCAAAATTATCAACATGAATAATTAAATAAAATTTTTATTCCAAAGTTACATTCAACATTTTCAATGTAAATCTCATTTATAATGATATTTTCAATTAGAACACATATTTTGATTTCTTAAATCAAAGTTAATGAAAATAATTTTTTTTAGTATAATTTATTCTCATCATACATTTTTATATACTGAGCTTTGTGATTTACTAAAATAAAAAGTTCATTTCAATTTGTTAAATATGCAATCAACATTATTTACAAAATTAAGGGTTTTTTGGCATAAGGAACAAAATATATAATCATAACTTTTTCATGATATTTTCCGTCAGCCACTGATTTATGTGATGCATAGATAAACTTTGAAAAATGTAAGAATTTAGTGCAGGGCACTATTCAACTTACCTAAAATGAGGTAGCTGTTTTCCTTTTGTCTATGGCATCTGGAAAACATCCCTTTTTAACAATAATCTGTGAGTATTCTTGTTCTCTACTATCGCTAATACCTGTTTTCAATGACTGAGAATTGCTGGTAGAAGCTTCCCCATACTCAACACTGACAGCGCAGAGATTGTCCAGAAAGAAATCCAGGTGCGATTTCAAGAACTGAGACGTTTTAAGGATATATTAAACTCATTATGTTTGCATGACTATAATAATTCACCAACAATGTCATGGTAGAGGATTTTTGACTTCCTAAAAATTTTTGTAACATATTCCTAATGACCTTCAGATTGACTTTTCAGTCTGGCTTATCAGTTCCATCATACTGTCCATTTTTAATCAAATTAAGAAGTTTGATTAAAAAGTCCCACAAGGAAGGAATTTTTGTTTCCAAAATAAGAATTTAGGGAGCTACAAAAATTTCTTCCTTGATTTTAATGCTAATAACACAAGGAAATTTTTCTTTCAAATAATGAAATCCAATACCTCAAAAGAAGAATCATCTAACTCCTCATGTCAAACTTCAGTGGCTACCTCATATTCAGATTCATCTTCTAGAGTTAAAGGTACGGGTAAGTCCTCACTATGAGGCACTGTCCTTATCGCAAATAGTAAATTTACGTACTGCACTGTGTGTTTAGACTTACTACTTATTCCTTTTATCTTGATACTACAAAAATAATAGTCTGACGAACAGTCTTGAGGTTCACTCTACACCACTGGTAAGGCAAAACTCATGTGCTGATTACCCCCTAGCTCAGTTAGTCAGGCATTTACAGATCAAAGAACGTATTTGTCCAGTTCTAAACCTGACCCCTAAACTTTACAGCCAAAATATAGTTCATAACATTTTTTGTACAACAGAGTGAAACTTTACTGTTGTTCTTTAATGTCTAATCCTCACTGCACATAACAGAAGCTCTCCAGATCATTTACATACTTTCTTGGCATATTTATTTTCCAACACAATACACTTGACACAGTAACTGTAAATCATATTAAACCAAAGTATGTGCGTATACAACAAACATTTAAATAACAATATTGTGTTAACTACATGATCTGCTCTGTGGTAACATCAGAATCTACAGTAAATGAATCATAATGCATATACAGCAATTGCCTTCATGACATTGTATTTAATACTTAAAAAATATTATCAACTAAAACTGTGAATTATGGAAAAATTCTGATTACATTTTTTAATTCAGCATAAAGAGATTCATTAGGAACACAGTATAACTTTCAAGTGCCAAAAACTGTTTATTAGTGTTTTATTATATCTTCTGCAAATGTCATTAATTTTTCTAAAAGAATAATTTGTCCTAATACAGTAAGATAGACAATGAATATCAAGGAAATCATGAACATATGAAATTTGTGATTTCCTTTCTTGAGGAGAAGCCTCATCCTTTTCAAAATTATCATTTAGAAGCACCTAACAAAAATGTAAACTATTCAACTATAACTCCTTGAGCTATTAAGAGATTAGAATGATACCAACAAACCCACATTAAAAAAAAATATAGATTATAAACTTACATTTTCTGTAGTTGATGCTTCAACTTGAACTCCAGCAGAGTTAAGCAATAATCTGACAACATTTTCATTACCAGAATATGAAGCTAAATGTAATGGAGTCATACCAGACTCATTTCCTAATTCTCCAACTAAACTTGCACCTGATGGTGGATCTGATTTAACTGTAGCTGGTACATGTGCTAATAATTCTCTCACAGTGTCTGGAAAAAAAATGTTAATTTTTAAAACAGGATATGACTCTTTTATTATTTAAGATGCAAAAATTACTTAGAGATTTAGTTACTCCAACATTATACAAATTGTATTTTCCTATGTTAATTATTAGCCCATAAACTGGAAATGTTTCTAAAAAAAAAATGTTTAATTAATATTAAGTGGCATCAATTAATATGGTCATTAAATAAGAGCATTAACCACGGTTATAAAAAAATTAATTGCCAAGAAACTATCTCCAACATTGTTTAAATTGAGGGATCTATGGAACCTGTTCATTAAACAGAACTTCAGCTAAAGGTTGTTAGCATTTTACCTGAATTTATCACCTTTTAATTTCCAAAATTCAACTCCTTATATCTTTAGGTGTTGCAGATCAAAAATATGGTGAGGGATGTAGTTTATCATTAAACCCAAATCTTATAAAATACTATTTTATATCAAACAAAAATGCTTTTAAAATTTCACATCTTTACGAGATGATGAAAATGACACAAACTATTCAAATTCTTATCAGTTTAGCTTCTTATGTAACACTCTGTAGAGAAAACTTACTTGAAAAGCAGGCCAAATATTCAACAGTACAATAGTGTGTGGTACAATATTAGGTTATACTAGCCTTATTTTTATTCTACGCACATACATAACAATTTAAGATTTGATAAAAAAATACAAAGAATTTTTAATTTTTATTAATTCATCAATATTTATTTTGTCACCTTCAAACTATTCCTTTTCAGATATAATACATTTGTGCCAGCGCTTTTTCCAATCTTTGAAGCACCTCTGGAATGCAATTTCTGGTAATGCATTTAGCCCCTTCAGCGCTTCAGCCTTTATCTCTTTAATGTTGTCTTTCACGGAACTTTTCAGCTTGGGTAATAGGAAGAAGTCACAGGAGACCATATCCGATGAATATGGATACAAGCATCATAATGGTGTTGTTTTTGGCTAAAAATTCATGAACAATCAGTGACGTGTGAGCAGGTGCATTATTATGGTGCAACTGTCATGAATTGTTTTCTCACAAATCTGGGCATTTTATTGAGATTTATTGATGAGACATATACAAATGACGTAGAACCTCCAGGTAGAAATCCTTATTGACTCACTGATGGTGATTCAGCAATTGTCTATTTCCTTACTTTTTTGACATTATCAAGGTTGTTGATGTACTGGGATGTTCAGGGTGCTTAACATTTTCAACATTTTCAGAGCCCTCTTGGAAATAGTTGTATCACTTGAAAATGCTTGTTTTATTCAGAGAAATATAGCCAAAATCATCATTCAACATTTCCAATGTGGTGCTGCACTTTATTCCATTCTTAAAGCAAGATTTAATATAAATTCTTTGTTCCACTTTTTCTAAAGTTAAAAATCACCAATCATAATAAAATACATGCAACCTTTTCAACAGCCAACAATAAACTATGCATCCAATATGGCTACCAATGTAAACATATATTAGGGACAAGTGTACTAAAACAACAACAAAAAATTGTGACGAATGGAATTATAAAGCCTGGGAAGTTTTAAAATTTCACATTTTTTTTTTATCAATCTCATATATTATATTTTTATTATTTGCATATATTTTTGATTCACTAATTATTGATAAGAAGGTAAATATAGATTTTTTACCTGTATTAAATTAGTTTTCATAGTCATTTTAATTCAAAACACAGAGTGATTACGAATAATTTACAGAAAATCTAATTTTTGTATGCATAGGCAGTAAATAATATAGTTTTACAGTCAGTGATTTTAAGTTGATATAACTGTTGCTGTTGAGGTCAATATTGATTACTGTGTACTACAATCAGTCTTGCAAGATGGCCATTACTATTGTGAGAAAACTTTTCATGTGCTCAAATTAGCCAAAACAAACTGTTATTATGATACAGCAACATACCATAAGAACAGTAAACAACATCAGTAAAGGCAGTTCATCTGTAACTGGAAAAAGTATTAGAAAAGACAGGATGTCTTTATAAAAGAAAAGTTCTGGTAAACCTTACATGTCATAGGAAAAAGTTAATCATGTTCATGCCATGTACCAATGCATCCCAGATAAATTAACTAGATTGCAAGCTTAGAATTACAAATTCCACAACCAACCATGTGAAAAACTTTGTAGATACAGTTGAAAATGATTACAATTAATAAAATTACAATTAATTAACCTTATTAATTACAATTAATAAAATATTTGTCTTATGATTTTCATATGAGCAAACAAAAATGTGTGACAAAGAAGATGGTTTTTTCATTGCCAAAATTTGGTGATGAATAAAAATTTCACATTGTGAAAAGGTCAGTAGACACAATGTGTGAATTTAGAGAATAAAAAACCCTAGATAAACTGTGTAACTTACACATGATATGATTCATCTAAAGTGAGTGGGGATTATGAATTCCCAAGAAAATGTGTCCTGAGAACTATTTAGAATTGTTTAATTTACACAGAAAATAACAATAACATACTCATAAAGCATAATTTCTAAATTATCTTTGTTCAATAATATCTATTCTTAAAATAGTTTTTGAAAAGAAAATATTAATATTTAATCATAATTCAAAATTAATTCTCGAATACATTATGAAATATTCTTGAAATATTGCTATCATTATGAGAACATAACTTGAAATTCAGTCTATAAATTTATGAGGGATTCAACTTACCTGCTTGACCAAAATAGGCAGCAATATGAAGAGCTGTAACTCCTAATTTCTTACTGGATATCCTTAGTGATTGTGTTGTTCTCATAACTTCTAATACTGGACCGTGCCCATTTTGAGCAGCTAAATGGATGGCAGTAAATCCAGCCTAAAGAAACCAATTAATTATTTAATGTATTTAAAAACAAAATTTTCATTCATGTGCAAAAATTCTGATATAATACTGCACATTTAAAATATCATGAGAGAAAATTTTGATAAGTAGCTTCCACCTAATATAGTGGACTGTTTATAAAATTGCATATGCCGGGATTTAAAGCTAACAAAATCATCTACTTCTACAACTCTGGCTCAGAAATGAAATAGCAGCAGTTATCTTAAGAGATCTATGATTTCCCTTAATAAAAACTGTATGAAATAACATTATAAAATTTTTCTTCTTGCTTAGTATAATTGTAACTATTATACTGAAATTGTAACTTGCTATCAATTATTCTTATTTAATGTTAATGAAAGCCTTTTGAACAATTGTTCAGACTGTTATTTATATGTTATTGATAATAAACATAAACTTCACAACGCTCAAGAGAGTTTAAATGCATAAAGCATATAAAAATTTAATATTTAATACTGAAACCGAATCAGGAAAACATTTATAAAATGAAGAAAACGTTTTAAAGCTGATAAAAAAGTTTACAACTATTCACTGTAACTAGAAACAACCAGTGACAGTTTAATGTGTGATAGTGGATTATCCAAAACACCTAACATAAATCACAGTTTGCCAATAATTCTGGATAAACAAAAAGCATTCCTATTCTAAGAATTGTTTTTATCTATAACAACTTTTAACAGAGGCAAAAGATTTAATTCTGCAAATAAAATTTACTTTGAGGACATAATGCTCCAAAATAAATAACAAATAACACTTGTTCTTTCCCTAATTCCTCTTTCATTCTATTGTTTTATGTTGAACAACTTTAAAAAAGCTCGAGTACTTAATGCAGAAACAAATATTTAATCCAGAGTAATTTTTATTCTTAGTAAAAATTAAAAATAATGAACAACTAAGCTATATCTCACCTTATTTTCATCAGAACAGGATGCACCAGCTCTGACCAGTACTTTAACTACATCAGCATGACCACCTTCAGCAGCTAACTGAAGAGGCGTAGCTTCTGTTACACGATTTCTGGCTGATATTACTCCAGATCTATCAAATTTCATTAATTCTTCTATTACTCGAACTGATCCTTGCATTGCTGCAATATGTGCACAAGTATTGCCATCCTGTTAAAAAAATAATAAATAATAATAATAACCTATTACTTTGCAAGTAGATAATAACTATTATTTCCATGCCATTGAATTTTTTTTTATTATTTAAGAAATTAAAAGACTCTTTGTAACAGACTGAGTTATACTGTTGGCATGATTTATTAATCGATTAAGATGAACTACTCTTAAGTTGTACATAGTCTACAGAAATAGCAAACCAGAATGAAATACTATCATCAACTAAAAAGATTGATATACAAATTATGTATCATTGTATATGTGTGGTGGAATATTATATTAAGGGTAATATGATTAGCATATTTAGTAATTTTCTTTTTTGTTGTTCATTGTATCTGAAATTTAGAGGAAATGAAGAGGTATGGACTCATCTAATAGATACTGTGATATACTTATTATGTAGCAATCGTAGCAATCAGACAGGTAGCAGAGTCTTAAGAGTACTGATTATAGTAAGGATCATGGTAAAGACTTGCTCAAGCTTTGCATTTTCATCATGGATCTAGGATGCTAAGGAAAAAGAAAGAGCAGCTACCAGAAAATAAAAACTCATATAAAGAACAGTCACTTGTGATACCTGAAAGAGAACAGCCTTACCCATCCTTTACAATTATTTGACAATTGGAAGTAACCAACAAAACTGTTAACTGTTTAGTCACACCACTTCCAAAGAAATTTGATTGATAAAGAAATTTTTCATTTTAAGTTAGAGCTCCTCTATTTTGAGAATTAGCAAAAGAGATTTACTGGAAACTATAAAATTGTTAGTACTTTCAACTATAAAAATGCCTGTAAAGTCACACATATAATTTACAAATATCACTACTTTAAACTGGATTTCATCACCTACATTGCTATTATTCCTCACACATTATTCACTGTTACTTCCTCCAGAGGTGAAGGACATCCTCAGTGATTGGTGTCCCAGTGGGTTATGCTGTACATCCTAAATGAACCATGACAAGTTCCAGTATTATGAATACATTCCTAGGATACAAAAGTGTCTGATTCAGGTGACATCCCAGGAATATATGTACAAGATAAATAAAGGACAACCAAATTAGAACAATTTGGGTTATGATATTTATAGTCCTTAGGAAAGAGATTATCTGGGATTTGATTAGATTATCCTTAGTGTGCACTAGGGATGTACTGGGAGAATTCCCAGCATACCCTGGGACTATGACATGGCATTTTTACCTCATAGAATATCTGTGAAATTAAATGTTCTATGAAATATGAATGAAGGTTATGTTAAATATGTTAGGTTTTCTAACTAAAGTTGTTGTAGTGCTAATAAATAATTTTAATTGTTACATGAAATGCGTACAATTATTAAAATAAAATCATTAACTAACATGTTTTAATAATTTATTTACTATTTTAATTAGCTACTGATAATGAAAGTACATTTTGTCAGATGAACAACAAATCTAGAACAAGAAAAAATAATTACAAGAATGTAGCCTTGCACAATTAAGATAAACTTGGGTACAATACAAGAGTGACAGCTGCTGTTAGTTGTTAGGCTTAGCAGGAATGCCCACAATGGTTCCTTAATAATAGGGATATGCCAGGTGAATCCAAAACGTAGATTTCAATTCAAATCATCTAGTTAAATAATAATGTCCAAATCCCTTACGAAAAAGTAATTTCTTTTAATTTAGGAGTAAAAGATTTTATCTATTAATTTGTAAAACTATCATTTTATCTCACATATGAATAAATTGCTGGGCAATGTAGAATATTAACATTCATAATTTTCTTGTTGTTATCTTATATAAAAAAAATTTTGAATCTTCTCCAGTTATTTTATTTTTTCTGGGATTTGTAACCTGATGCCTGATATTCTATTTATCTTGGAAGAATGTAGGGTGCTAGTGGAAAGTACTATTCACCTCAAAATACTCAACTTATACATGAGATAACACATGACAATCAGGATCTTGCCAATCCTGAGATATACGTTGGATATACAAGATTAAGATGAGTAAGAAATACAAGATGAGTTTTGGAACTCCCACATGCATCATATGATGTACTGGTTAGATGAATAGAGTTTAATGAAATTCGAAAAAAATATCTTTAAATTGGAACTGGTCTTACAACCTTTGATTATAAAAAACAGCATTTTTAATAAAAAAATAATAACATCCAATATGAGACATGGATTTGTAAACAAAATTGATAAGATACAGGTAAAAAGGTCTTCGCGTAATACACATCACCACTTAATGATGTGAGAATGTAATAATTGAGCGTATTCTATTTGCTTTTTAGAGGCTTAGAAAATAAACAATTATGTTAAAAATAAAATAGATTACCTTTGTAAATGCCATTACAAGAGATGGATGCTGTTGTAAAAAAAGTTTAGCTACTTCTGAATAATTGTTCTGTGCAGCAGCATGAATAGGTTTTTGACCTTGATCATCAGTAGCATCTATATTAGCACCCATTTCAAGAAGCAACTTACATACTTCCAACTGTCCTGCACCTGCTGCTAAATGTAATGGTGTTTGTTTCCTTAAGGTAAGTACATCTATCACAGCATTATGGTCTTGAACAAGAAATCTGTAATAAAGTATCATACACATAGATAAAATTAAAATCAATCTTTTTTTTTATTTATACAATGCAAAATTTTTGGATAAACTAAAAAGAGAAGTTTTATAATTTACAAAATCTTACAAAATTCTATCTGTATTATTAGCAAAGCTTCACTCCTCATGGTATGTGCTCCAACAGGTAGCATACATATCTGTTGTGAATCACTCATTTACAAAATTCAGAATTTTTTAAATCATCAAATTATTGTATCAAAGAAAATATTTTATAATATTCTTTCCATATATGTATGACTTCTACAAAAAGAAATTACTGATAATTTGTCATAATCAACCAAATTGAAGGAAGTGATGCACATTTACAAATATGTTAAAAATTTGAATAGGGATTCTATTAGTTGAAATCATTTTCCAGTGAAACAGTAATTTGTACAACTGAATATAAATTCTCATTTATGCCTTGTCAAAGTAATTTGGAAATATTTTAAGAATAGATTAATTTTTAGGTATCCTTCATTGGGCTAGAAAAAAAAAATTAGGAAATGAATTAACAAAACTGGATACTTTATAACGTTAAGGACAGAAAAGGCCAGTGTTATAAGTGTACTCTCAAAATATACAAAATAAATCTAATAGAATGTGATATCATAACAGGTTATAAATTTTCATAAAATAAAAATATGAAAAACTTACTTGCAGAGATTGGCATAACCATTCAAAGCAGCAAGATGCAAAGCTGTTCTTCCAACTCTTGATTTGCTGTTAATAAATGCTTTATGAGTAAGTAAAGCATCACATACCTAAACAAGATTCAAAATACAGAACAGAAATGTATTATTATTATTATTAATTAAACAGAAGCATATTAATATATAAATAAAATACTTTCAAAAATTAGTAAAATAAAAATAAAAAATGAAATATCAAATGTACACACACATGTGTGTACATTTGATACACACACACACACACACACACACACACAAAATGGCAAAAATAATTTGCCATTAATGTAAGTAACGATTAAAGATTAACTTATAGATCAATGATTTCATTTACCAGCGTTTTCAACACTATTTAAAAGCAACGAAGTATATTATGTATAAATTTTATGAACAAAATTTACTTTTTCAAAAAAATTAAATGTGATGGAAAATTTTTAGTAAATTTAGTGTGTGCATTAACTATATTTATTAAAATTTATTCAACATTTATAAGAAAAAATCAAAAATAAAAATTACTCCAATTTATTAAATGTTTGTAAGTACCCAAAAAAAATACAAAATTTGAAATAAATTATTATTTATAAAGAACATTTTTCACCAATTCAAACAATAATACAACCATTTTAAAATGGGCAATCATATTTTGATTAAAAAAAATAAGAAAGGCAATAAAAAAATTTTTATTCACAAGAAAAACATCTTCCTTCTTCAGCAAAATGATGAATCAGGTGGAAACTAGATATTCTTTGTAACTGAACCAAATCCAACTTCAGTACACACAGAAAATAGTAACTTAACAACACATGAACATTTATAATAACAATATTTCAATGTTAAAACATAATAATTGACATACCTGTAGATAACCTCTCTCAGCAGCAAGATGTAATGCTGAACGACCTTCATTATCAAATACATCAACCCTAGCATGATTTGATAGTAATGTATTTACCATTTCTGAATGACCTTGATGACAAGCTATTAAGAGTGGAGTCCACCCTGCACTATTTTGTCTATTTAATGCTTTTAATACATCAGTTGCAGACATTCTTGCAAGCATTTCAACTAATACGTCATTATTACCAACAAAGGCACAGTAATGGAATACAGTCTCTTGAGTCTGAAAATAAAATTAAAACAATCATAGTACAGGTGAAATTAAAATTTTAATTAGTCCAAAATCTTACTCATTTTTTCACTTCAAAACAACTCTATGTAATTGACAAGTTATGAAGGCAAACACCACAAAGTATATCTAAATTTGATGACAATCAAATCAGAAAGTCAGAAAAGTAATAGCTAAGATGGTAAGCATCTCAACTAAATGTTTGTACTACATCCTATCCTCTTTAAACATTTAGATAAAAAGAAATTTTGTGCGCAATGGGTGGGATGTTTATCACATTTGACCAAAAAATTGTTTGAATGGATTTTTCATCCCAGAGCTTAGAGAATTTCAAATTAATTCAACCAAATGAACTTTTGTGCGGATATATAACCAATAATGAAACCTTTCTTTCTTTTTTCTGTTTAGCCTCCAGGAATTATTGTTTAGGTATTACTTCAGAGGATGAATGAGGATGATATGTATAAGTGTAAATGAAGTGTAGACTTGCATAGTCTCAGTTTGACCATTCCTAAGATGTGTGGTTAATTGAAACCTAACCACCAAAGGGCACCAGCATCCACGATCTAGCATTCAAATCTGTATAAAAGTAACTGCCTTTACTAGGACATGAACATGACTTTCATATCAGCTGATTTGGGAAGATACATTCACCACTAGACCAACCCAGTGGGTAATAATGAATCCCGGATTCACCATTGCACACCTAAGTCAAGGGAACAGTCAAAATTATGGACAGCAAGAGACAGACCAACACTGAAGAAGGTAAAGTTATAACTCACTGTTGGAAAGTTATAACCATTAGTAGTTTTTGGGAACGCGTAGACATAATTTTTATAACTACTATAAAAAAGGAAAAACAATCACCACCGAGTATAACATATTTTTAGAAACATCTGAACAATAAAATCAAGAAAATCAGACTGCAATTAGCCAGAAAAAAGTGCTGTTTTCAAAACAGGTTGGTTCATACTTTAGCAGTTGAACTGAAGTTCAAATTGCTACTGAATCATCCTGCTGACCAGATTTGGTTTGCTGTAATTTTTATTTATTCCTGAAACCAAAGAAGTTGTCCAGAGGAAAGAAATTTTCTTGTGACATTGAAGTAACCGATGCTGTAAATGGTTATTTTGAAGAGCTGCACAAATCATTCTATGGCTTTCTAACACTAATAGGCTAAATGTGTTGAGCTAAAAGGGGGTATATTGAAAAATAAATATAATTCAATCTGAATGATTGTTTTCTTTGTCATTTACCTTAGACCACTTTCATATTAAGTTTTTAATATAGCTCAAATTAATTGCAAGTAGTAATTCATGATAAAAAAAAATTAAATTTAAAATTGTAATTTGTTACAGTTCTTCAATATTTACAACATAATCACATCAAATTTAAACAATTGGTCTATCATCGGTATGTTCTATATAATATATTACATATCCATCAGAATAAAATATTTATTTTGACAGAGAACAACAAAACCTTTCATATATTCACAAGAGCTTCACAAATTTCACAGAACATAATATATTTAAAAGTTTAATAATTTTATATTACACTGAAACACAAGCAGTAAAATCTGTATATAAAAATAAACTGAAAATTTAATGAAATATTTCTCAATTACATATGTGCACCAGATGAAAACAATCATGATTTACACAAAGACTTGTTAGTAGTTAAAAAAACTGACAAGTTTTTAATGGTTTTGTCAAGATGTAAAAAAGTTATACTGTATTCACAGGAATCATTTATATACATTTATACAGTAATGAAGTAAACTCAATTTATGCCTTTTTATACCCTCAACAAAGTCTTTTTAATAGTTGTCAAAAGCACTAAATCTTAATTTGTTGCCATGTTGAAATGATATATTTATTTCTGTTCTCTGTTGTATTCTCAGGAATTGCATAATAATTATACATATTAAAAAATTTTATTCTTTTAATGGGATAATCAAAAAATATACCTCATTTGTAATGAAATTAATAGTTTCTCAAAAACCCAAATATTCTACACGTTAAATGTTATACTGAGAAAATATTACAAACTACACTTTATATATTGAAAATTTACAGTCTAAAAAAAAATAACAAAAATTAATGTCACACAACACAATGCAGAAGAAATGGAAGCTTGTAAAAAAAATTATAATTAATTCTAATATTATGTAAAGATAGATGACTAATAATATTATTTCAAATGAAGTAGCTTGATTTTTATTTTTAAATTACTTCCTGTGCAATAAGTTTACTTCTAAAATAATACTATTTTATATGATAATAAATAAGATTAGTTATAAAATCAATTAAAGAGACAAAGATACTTACAGATTTCGACTGAATTGAAGTCTCAGCACCATTTTCAAGAAGTAATCTTACAACTTCTTTATCCTCAAGATCGTTAGTTACTTCTTTTTTAGAAATCTTAGCACCATAATGTAAAGCACTTTCTCCATCTTCATTTGTCATATTTATGTAAGTTGTCGCAACTTCTGGACTCTTTTTCTCTTTGACAAAATTTATTAATGTCTTTACAATATTTGATTTGCAACTACCACAAGCTAAATGAAGAGGTGTTTCTCCATTCTGAAAATGAAATCAGCAATGAATTATAATCATTAAAAAATTTAAAAAACATTATTAGTTATATTAGCTGTTTTTCAACAAAGAGTTTTTGTAGGTTTTATTATATAAAAATTTGTTTATTTTTCTTAATCTGAGGTGCTACCCAAATGTTCTCAAAATTAGCCTATAAAATTGAATCAGTTACCTTGAAAATTATTATTTTATGTATAAATTTATCATTATTTTATACCTTTAAAACATGATAAACACCATAATGATGGCCTGCAATCTCACATATTTCAAAGATCGTTTTCCTTTGATTTTGCAAATTGGGTTCAAGCCACTTCTGCTGCATTCTGAGATATATTTTAGGTCAAAGAACAATCAGAATGTTTATCATCATCAACTGAGTGTTTTCCATTTCTTTTAATATCTTGTACTAATTGTGTTGGGCCAAAAGTATGCTTAACAAATGCTTGGGCAAGCATTTGTTTATGTGGATTATTTGTTAAGTTTTAGAAGAAAGAATCAGAATAAATTCGTGTAAGTTTTTAGTTCTTATCACATCATTCACTTACATTTTACTATAGTCACCAATTGAAAGGAACATATCATTACAAAGTCACTGAAAATAAAAAGTAATCCACATAGCATGAGTAATCCACATAGCAGCTGAGTAACAAGATGAGCAGCACACACTATCTAGCACCTACATAATTGTAATATAAACAGTTCACACACCATATATAAACAATGGAAACATTGAAGATAATTGACATTTAAAAAAAAAACGTTTTATATGAAAAATTAAAATTTTAACTAAACAAGAAAATTAAAATTATACAAATTAAAAATACATTAAATAAATAACTAACCTTTGCTTTATAAAGAGGATCACCTCCATCTTCTAATATTAACATTAAAGTTTCTTCATTTCCATATTTAGCAGCAATATGAACAGCAGTCTGGCCATTTTCCATTGTTAAATTAGTACTTGCTCCAGACTTTAATAACATCAAGCCACATCGGTCACCATCTTTTACTCTAGCAGATATATGTAATGGTGTTTCTAACAATTTACCACCTGTAATAATCACAATTCAATAGGTAGAAAAATTATTTTTTCTGATATTAATTTCTTGATTAGTATGATAAAGTTTCCATTCTTTCCTTATTTTGTGTAAATGTTTTACCAAAATACTCTTATCAAATTTCTTTTTTAACTTTTATTTACTTCTTTTTTCCCTGAATTCACCACATATTCTAAATACTTTATGTATTACATACTTTATATATTTACATATTCTAAATACTCTAGGAATATGGAATGTAAATTTTGTAGCATATGAATTTTGTAGCATATCCTGCCTGACCAAGATTCAAACCTGGGTCCTTTGGATGAAAAGCTGAAATGCTAATACGAGGGTTATTTTTTTTCAAGGTCGATCGGTCACGAAATTAAAACCACATCGAAAATAAAAATTTTTTTATTTGTAACAAGTACTTACATAGTTACGCTATTTCTCTACATAGTCGCCACTTCGATTTAGACATTTGTCGTAATATGGTGACAACTTCCCAATACCTTCGTCATAGAACACAGCCACCTGTGTTTTCAGCCATGTTTCTATGCTGGTTTCCAGCTCGATGTCTGTGCCAAAATGTTGTCCTCCTAGTCACTGTTTCATGTGAGGAAAGAAGTGAAAATCAGATGGAGCCAAGTCCGGGCTGTATGGTGGGTGATCAAACACTTCCCAACAAAAACACTGCAGGAGCTTCTTTGTTACAGCTGCAGTGTGCGGCGAGCATTGTCATGGAGAAAGACAATGCCTGATGACAGCATTCCTCTCCGCTTATTTTGAATTGCCCTTCGTAGACGTTGAAGAGTCACGCAGTATGAGGCTGCAGTGATGGTCATGCCATGTTCCATGAATTCCACCAAGAGAACTCCATTCCGGTCCCAGAACACAGTAGCCATACACTTTCTGTTGGAGAAGGTTCGCTTGAACTTCTTTGGTTTACTGGGAGAATGAGAATGTATCCACTTTTTGGATTGTTCTGTTGTTTCTTCAGTTTCAAAATGGAACCATGTCTAGTCCCCTGTGACAATTTTGTTAAAAAACTCTTCTCCTTCATTGTGGTAGCGCTGGGAGGCATCCATTCTCATTGCTTTATGATGGTCGGACAGCATCTTGGGAACCCATGTTACACACAATTTGTGGTACTGAAGTCTTTCAACAATGGTGAAGAGAACTGACCTTGAAATTTCAGGAAATGAATCACTCAATACAGAAATTGTGAACTGACAATTTTCTCGAATTGCCTCATCCACGAGATCATCGGTTGACCCTCACTTCCTTCCCTGACCGCCTGCATCATGAACATCTGTATGTCCGGCTTTAAAGTTCCTGCACCATTGTCGCAATTTGCTGTCACTCATTGAAGTTTTACCGTACACATAACTTATTCGTCAATGAATTTCAGCTGCATTACACCCCTCAGCCTGAAGAAATCGAATTACTGCACGCACTTCACACTTGGCAGGAGATGCTATTGTTGTAGACATCTTTACGTGCTAGCTGCGTGTTCAGAACTAAATGAAGTGACGCGGCGTGATTGAAGGCCATACTAGAGACGGTGCACAACCCATATGCGCAAAGGTTCATGCGATTTTTGTGTGGGTTTTTATTTTGTGACCGAACGGACCTTGAAACCATCATACTTCCCTACAAAGGGTAGGCTTTTTTAATTTAGCTTATTAAAGTAACTTCTTTCACTATACCAATAGTACTAACTAATTTACTATTAGTACTAACTAATAATTTCAAAGATTTTTCATATATTTTTCTCATTATATTCTCTGCGTTGTTCATAGGACTGAATGAAGAATTTGATAACTTATTAATGATTAATAATGAAACTGTTCTGTAGTTATACTGTCACAAACTTATACACATACCCTCCTCTTGCAGATACTTAATAATCTAAAGTTAAATGTTGGCATACTCACTTTTTAATAAGAAAAAATTCCTCAACTTTAATAAGAAAAAATAATATTTGCTAATGTTGCATTAATTATTGTTTTATACTTACAATAACAATAAAGCTCAAAGAAACAAAAAAAAATTTTTTAATTTATATAATATAAAAAACAGTAATTATAGATTTTTGTTTGTACTGTTTTTATAAATACATAAAATATTTATATATAACTTTAGAATTATTCTTAATTTTAGCTCAGACATAAAAATTTTTGATAAAAATTAATTGAAATATCGATTAAAGCAAAATTTTAGTTTATAAGTAAAATAATAAAATTAAGTTAATGTTAAATGTTTTCATCCACTCTGTGACACATCTGCTGAGCTGGTTTCACAACTTTGAAATATTTTTGTCCAAGTTTTAATCATGTTTTAGTCTGGCTGTCATCTCCAATTTCTTGTCAAATAATTTTGAATATTTATTCTGTATTTTTTATTTCAGTTGAACATTATATGTTAAATGTATAAATAAATATTGCAAAAAATTATAATAAATTTTACATTATCTATGTTTCAACCTACCTCTGACATGTACATCAGCACCATATCCTAGTAAAGTTTCAACAACAGCAGGTTTACCTGCTTCAACTGCTATGTGTAACGCAGTATAATTATCCTGAAACACAACACAAAGTATTTTGAAACCATTTTTTTTTCAGATATAAAAAATAATGATATAATTTAATATACATAAATTTAATAAATGAAAAATTATTTTTACAACAAATAATAACAATAAACAAAACAGTATAATAAAATTTTATTTTTAAATTCAAAAAACAATCAAAAAATTAAGAGCAGAAATAAAAAGAACGAAACATCGCTTCATTTATTATAAATATAAATCGATACACTAAAACTAGTCAAATGATCTAAAAACCATTGAATAGACATAAGACTGTTTATTTATACAGGTTTTCTATTTTAACATAACATTTAGGTATATTAAATTGATAAATAGTTAAATATTTTTTAAATATATATATATATTAAATATATTTTTGTAAAGATAAATTTTATAAAAAAAATTTCATATACTCACAAAATAATTGGTATAAAAATAAATTTTAGCATTCCAAAATTATTACATATATATGTAGTAAAATTGTGCCAATTCATTACCCTGGATAATCTTTATATTTTTTTTAAAATTACTAACTTACTGATGAAATAAATGATTAACAATGATCATTAAGAAAATAAATACGGTTGATAGTACCTACATTTTAAAAAGTAATTGGAAAAGTAATCTTAAATAAAGAAACTCAGTTTATACTAACCTTTCTTTCCCTATAAGTACATTGCTTATTAAATTTTTATAGCTTAAATGAGAAATTGGAATTTACACAAAAATAATTTTTTTAAATATGAGTATAGATACTAGTCTTATTTAAAAATTGGTTTTTGGTTGTTGAAAGGTGGGATTAGGAATTTTTCTAATTGAAGAGGGTTGCTTATTTCAATTTTGACTGATTGATATACTTGTTGTTCAGCCACTGGAAAGGAAATAGAGACTCCTAAGTCAGCCCATTGATAGTCCTGTATCAAATTGTGCCAAGGTGCAGACTGATTACTTAGGTCTTGGCATCCTTAGCATGGATTACCTAACAGAGTTGACCTGTACCCACAGAACTAATAATGGGGGAAAAGAGTTCAAAGCCTTATCTTTGAAAAGGATTGAGAGATGAGAAAAGAAGACCTACTCAGCAAGATTCCTTTTTTCAGTGATAAATGTATTATGGCAATAAAAAAATACCAACATGAACAGAAAGTAAATACATTTAAAAAGTAAGAACTAATAAAATATAGTGCTTTTCATTATATTACATTTGAAAAATCTATAAGTTTTTACTTTTAAACTAAAAGGAAATGCTGTAAAGAGTCAGAATGCAGTAAGTTAGAATTTGCATATCTGCAATGTACTATGTTTTAAAAAATTGAAGAGATAAACTCATGTTTATTTTATCTGTTCTACAATTTCACTTTAGTATGTTAGATCTACCTGGTAACATAGTTCAGGTAATAGAAACATCACCATTTAAAGTTATGATCAATCAATTTTCTACTAAATATCAAAGGAAGTTATAAATCAAAATTACTTCATCATATCTCACCACTGAGCTTCAGGCATGTCAAATTTTTAAATAATAGACAACCTACTGCTAATGTATTAAATAACAAGAAAATAAATATAATTCAGTACTTACACTTGTTGTCACATCGACTTTTTCACCTTTCTGCA
The DNA here is from genome assembly GCF_047948215.1 of Lycorma delicatula. Classification (NCBI taxonomy): domain Eukaryota; kingdom Metazoa; phylum Arthropoda; class Insecta; order Hemiptera; family Fulgoridae; genus Lycorma; species Lycorma delicatula. The sequence continues at coordinate 104,458,991 of NC_134460.1, read as the reverse complement.
GTAATGTATTTATTATTCCAACATGTCCATACATAGCTGCTGTGTGAATACTTCTTGCACCATTCTATAAATAAATAATAGTCATAGAAGTCAAACGTAATTAAATACTACCACAGTACAACAAACATTAATTAAAAATTCGATCATTATATGAAATCAATCAGTTACGTTAAAATAATTAATGCTGAACAGCTGATGAAATAGCTCTTTTTTAATAATACAGGACCTAATTAATAACAGCTCAAAATATATATATATATATATATATATATGCATTTACTTTTAACTCAACCTTAATGCCCATGATATTTGTATCAGTACAATATAATATAATGCAATATACAATACTGTGGAATACAATAAAGTTGAAATTTAATAACAATAATAATAATTGCAATATGAGTATTGTCACGTGTTCGCGGCTAGATCAGGATATTGAGAGATTGACAATTGAAAATGTTTATATAATTACAATTTATTAATTAAAGAACATAAGTGAAACAAGTCAAATCGATAATAATGACAATTATAAACAACTAACAATAACAAATAAACAAATAATATTCTTAGTACTCACAACCACAACAATAATAATAATAATAAATGCCTGTAATAAACAGATATTAATCATAGTAAACAGAATTTAAAGTTATCATCAAGATTTATTCACAGGTAGATAAATAATGAAAACCAGAATTCAGTCCCATTGACAAAAGATGTTAGCATGACTGCTAGTCTTAACACTTTTAACCACTAGTTTTGCATTAACAACACTAGTACAACATATAGAAAAGTATAAAGTTCTTCCACTGCAAATATCTTTGTTGTTCACAAATAAAACTACCCTAACAATTTATGAATGAAATTTAGTACATTATTTCTTTCATTTATAGTCTTACAGTAACTCACCGAACCATTTCTTGCTTTCGTGTACTGACATTAGTTGTGACGTCACCTTAATCGCGTCGAATTCATGTAATAACTCCTCTATCGTAGCACTCTCATCTCGCAAACTGACATCATAACGTCTTGCATAGACTCATTTCGCAGAACCCTCATCGCAGACTTCATCTCACAGATTGACATCATAATGTCTCGCTTAGCACTGATTCACAGAACTGATTTCAACTGGTCTTTCCCGGAGAATTTATACTCCTATTCTCTTTACTTGCCCGACTGGACCCAACTCGAAGCGTGAGAATGATCATCCGCCCTCACATATTCCCATGAAATTCCTACCCTAGTCTGGTAATTCTTTTCATGGTACAACATTTGTTTAGGTGTCAGTGGGCAGTATTACAAAAGACGATTCTTAAACGAATCTGTTACCTTTACTAAAAGGGTTTCTTTTAGCCCCTTTCTGGATTCCTCCCTTTAATATATTTTCTACTACTTTCTTCTTAATTGGTAGGAATCCATTACTCAGGTATGTTATACCGGTATTTTTACAGTATATTACAGTACAATATAATGTATAATACAATAGAGCTAATATAATAGCAGTATGATTAGATCCTAGTTAAAATTAATTTTTTCCCTTGCTTTTTATCCATGTTTAATACTTTTACAGGCAAAAAGAAGAAAGAAGAAACAAAAGAACCTAGAAGTTCTCAACAGTTAATTCAGCTCAGCCAAACTGCTAGAAGAAGAAGAAAAATCTCTACAACCTAAATTTACCTTCTTTATTTTTCTGTTAAGCCTCTGGAACCACCTCAAGGTATTACTTCAGAGGATGAATGAGGATTATATATATGAATGTAAATGAAGTGTAATCTTGTACAGTTTCAGGTCGACCATTCCAGAGATGTGTAGTTAATCGAAACTTAACCACTAAAGAACACCGAATAGCCTTGAGTAAAATAATTTACAAACACAATCTACAAAGGATTGGAATGCAATCCCATATTCTGTCAATCGTAAAATAAAAATAAATACATAACAGCCACTAAAAATAAAACACTCACCAGATAGAAAGCCCTGCAGCAAAGCACTAATGTCTAGGTTTTGCAATGAAAATTGGGATAATATATTTCCTGATATCGTTACATTCCATACCATACTTTTACAGAGCTCTCCTTTATCAGTATCAGTTCCTGGGTTTGTAAACATTACTCTCAATGTAATTTTTAATTAAATTTTATTTAAAAAAAAAATGTTACTATACACAGAGATCTCTGCAAAAAACTGAACAAAAGTAGGAGAAGGAAAAAAATTATTGCAATTAATAATTATACTCTGCTGCTAGGATGTAATTTTGTATAACATTTTATATATATATATATGTACTAGCATTGTGGCTTCGAGTTTCCAGTCACGGTCAATTTCTTTTTAATTTTATGCTTTCTATTCAAGTAACCGGAGGCATGGCTATGTTGGTTGAGCTACCGCGCAGTATACAATTGCATCCCTTAAAAAATCAGAATTCCAAAAAGCCAAAAACTGTTTTTAAATATTTATCTGAAGAGTATTTGCAAGCCTATTGGATATCTTGTTTAGTATAGTCAGAAATTGGGAAACACATTGATAAAATTTTTTTTTACCGTTCAACCGTTTCAAGGTCGAATTTCGAAAAATCTTGAAATTGGTTTTTAGATATTCAAATGAAGGTACATTCATCAAAAATCATGATATCTTCATCTGTCATCAAAAAAAAAGTAAATTTCATTGTTACTTCATTTTAATCCTTTAAACTGGGATTTTACAAAATCTAGAAATTACTTATTAGATATTTAGATGACAATTACGTACACTAAAAATCAAAGAGATATCTTCATTTGTTACCGAGAAATTAAAAAAAAAGTTGGGGCTATGTCGGATCGCACGACCGTTGGTTAACGTGAAACGTTACAGACCTTGGATGAAGTTCCTCAGAGCTACAGACCGACAACTTAACTGTAGAGTTAAATGGAATGGCTACCATCGTATTTTTTTTAAAGAAAACTCTAAGTCTCTAATGGAAAATTTTATTTCCTTGATTCGGCCAACTCTACAGATAAATTGGTCGGTCTTATGTCAGCGAGTCACTTTTAGTGTATTGGATTGAAATAAAAAGCGAGACATTGACTGCGTATTAAATTTAATTTTAACATAAAACAGACACTAAATGGTACATTATATTTATTTCGACTAATATTAGACGACAATTTTGTTCAACATTGGTCTGTGATATGAGACGTAAGAGACATAAGGCATAATAAGCAGCGGTAGAATAGAAATGGTCGCGCCGTCGGCGTCGTTCACTGAGCGCACCGTGCCAGCTTTGCGACGCCCCCGAAACAGTATCGCTCGCTCGGCACCGAACATCGGTGTACCTGTACGTGGCCCATAACCTCCCCTTTCTAATGATATGGGTAATTTATATTTCCGGCTGGCTTTTGCGCGGGCTGAAGCTGACATATTGAATTTTAAATTTTTTTAAATTTTTTTTCTTTAATTTTTTACACATAAATATTATTCAAAATACCCTTATTATTACTTAAATCGATTTATCTCGACAAACTCTAAACACAAACACACGGATCACCGCGCTATCATGTCTAAGTCGTGAAGTACACTGAATGGAAATGAGCGAGAGCGCCAGTTTTGGCCGATTTGCGCTGTGCCCCCTCCCCGACAAAGCGCTCACCAGTGACGCAAATCAAAATCGTATCTGTGAGCTGACCATGTAAGTTACAAAATGACACCGTATTTACCTCTCTTAGACCAATAGTTAGGGAGTTATTAAGGCAGGGCGATATAGACCTTTTCGTTACGCTAAAATTTCGATGTGATTTTAAAGACGTTTCACGTAAAAAAAAAAAAAAAATACTAAATTTCATTGCTACTCCATTTTTTAATCCTTTAAACTATGAATTTCAAAAAATCCTTTCTTAGTTGCAGTTACTCCTAACAAAAACGTATATACAAATTTTCATTAATCTATCTTCAGTAATTTTTGCTTAGCAAAAACTTACTACTTACGACATGTTTTTTTATATATATCATATTTAATATTACTCATAGAGCACTTTTGAACACTTTTGTTTTTGGTTGGAATATTTTCCAAAATTTAAACAAAAAATTTAGATTAAGAAAAACAATCAGCTTAATTTTTTTAGAAAAAGTTTTATTTTAGAAATGTGTTTTATTATACATTTGAACTGTTTTCATATAGTACTATTGTAATTATTCTAAAAATAGTAATGTTATAAAGGAGAAAAAAGCTTTTATCATTTTATTGGTGTTATTCCCAAAAAATAAAAACAAAAAAGCATTTTCTTTCTTTTTATAACTATTTTTAATTCTTAAAATAATGTACGTTCCACACGCTACAAAGATAAATAAAATAATAGATATACAAAAACAAATCTTTTAACTAAGTAAAAAAGAAATATACAACTAAAGTAAATCAATAACAAAAAATAATATAGAATACATTATATATTCTATATAATAATATAGAATAAAAATAATAACATAATTAACAAGCTTATAATTAAGCAATAGTATTAGGTGGCGTGCATACAAAACATGACTAATTTACTGGAAAGAAATACAGTATTAATTTAATCAAATCAAAAATATATATTTTAAGACTGAAAAAAGTATAATTTTTACACAAGAAATGTCAACTTTTCGTTTGTTAATAATATGCATTGTTTCATTGCAAAAAAACGTTATAGATGTCTTTTTATGATGAATTTATGCAATAAACACTTTGTACTCAGTAGAGAAAATATACAGTTCAAACACAATAGAAATTCTTAATATAAATCTCATTAAAAATGTGTACTTAAGCAACAATTTATAATATTTAAATTAAATATTCCATTTTAAACTAATGTTAATTGAAAAATTCTAGTATTATCTAAAATTTTCTTTTTTTATGAATGTTACTAGCCTACATAAAACAATACGTGTGTTCAATATTTATTTAATAAATAATTACACATATAAAATATAATTTAAACTTATTACACCTTATTACAGTGTTTCAGTTTCTATTTTTAATATTTTACCTAACGATGTAAATGATTTTTCAACCAACTTATTTAAAATTATATTAAAATATTTCCTTTTACAGAAACTGAATTACTCTATTGAGTTTATAAATAATAGTAATAAATAAACATTAATTTTCAGAATAATTTTATTACGTTTTAATTTTAATTGTTTTTTATATTTAAACGTTTATTATGAAAATATTTTAACAATTAAATTTCAAAAACTTTCAGACTTCGACGTTTTTCAATGAAAAAGCTGTGCAAGTTATAGTATGAAAATTGGCGTAGCCGGGAAAGTCAAGCAATATTTTGCCATTTTTTTTTAAACCGTTAATGGATGAAAAGGTACTTTAATTCGAAAATCTGAATATCAACTAAAAGGTTAAAGAGTATGGGATTACAATACCTTCAGCACTTCACTGTTGATAACATTCACCGTGAGTCCAGCCTACACTATACATTTCAACCAATCAGAGATGGTAACATTTAACAGTTACATCCCTCACAGTAGTTTTTATACTACCAACCAGAAATTAACTACAATTTCATTTATGTAATATGATAAGTAATTCTCTAGCAACATTGCGTAATGCTCCAAACCTGAATTTAGTAATAACTCCAAAATCTAGAAATATACTCCAACCAAATTAGACTTAGAGAAAAAAAAAATTACCTGGACTTTTATAAGTGAAAATGCTAAAAGAGCTTATAATAAACGTAAAAAAATAAATGCCTGAGCGGAAGTTGTGGAAGGGAGATTTGGGTGGTTGGGGGTTAGAAAAAAATTTCCAATACAAAAGTTGTAGATCACGCAAAAATCTACAACTTTTGTAGAGGTCACTTTTTAACATAACCTCAGAATTTCCGAGAAAAATGCGAAAAATCTTTTCTTTTTTTTTCGTTAATTATTTTTCATTTCCACAAATATAATTAAGTTTTGATGAAACTTGGTGAAACTTGGTTCTGTGTCTTAAATAAGCAAAAAATCTTTTGTGGTTTCTAACCACAAACTTTCACCGGAAATCGCAACCCTCCACCACCACCGTTCGCACATTTATTTTTTTACATTTATTATAAGTCCCTTTACCATTTCCACTTATAAAAGTCCAGGTAACAATTTTTTTCTCCCTAAATGAGTTATTTCGATCTGTTTACAATTGACTATGCCACATACAAAAAAGGTAAACACTTCTTTTATACATTTTTGTTTTAATTGTTATGTGATCTGAAATTTTAAATGCTGACATAGCCAAAAATAATAAAATATATATATATATTAGAATAATAATTCTTGTTAACGTTATAAAATATAAAATAATAAATTTGTCATTTGTTTAAGGAACATTTATTAATCTTCTGTGTGAAGAAGCATATTAAGAAACAAAGATAACAGATTTGCTTTATATTATTTCACAAATTATTTAGAATTTTTTTTTATATAATAACAAAGATGTTCAATAATACACATTTAATTAAACTGAGATTAGTTCTTGTTTTTTTTAAAAGTATTTCTTGATAAATGATAAAGAGAATCAGGTTCGGTAAAAAAAAAGAAAATGAACATTCTTTGTCGTATCCTTTATTAAACAATCTAAAAAGAGGTTTAAGTGAACATTAAATTAACTTAATTGGCTGCTTTTAAAATGCATTATTAAATTTCTTAGGTGATGAATGATTTTTTTGAAATAAGAATACGTAGGTCAATTGAGAAAAATATTCATTCTTTACACCATCTAATTGGCAAAGGAAAAAGACTTTCTTAGTACTCCAATGTAGGTTGAAATTAATCTTTTTTTTTCATATAAAAAAAAATTTAGCCTTATAACAAAAAAAAAACGATGTCTGATATAGCATCATTCAAATATAATAGATATGAATAAAACAACAATAAAAACTAATCGTAATATGAATATTGATAGACTATTAACTGAAATACCAACCTTATTAGGCATATGTAGGTATACACCTTTCTTAAAAAGCATCATAGCACAATCGGCGTGCCCATTTAATGAGGCTATATGCATAAGTGTACTGCCATCTTTCGTTCTTTCAAATATTGAAGCTTTAAACTTATCGGCTAATATTTCAATAATTGAAGCGTGACCGTATTCAGCTGCAAGATGCATCGGGGTTCGATCTGAAAAGTTCAACAAAATAAATTCTATAATTAGTCTGGTCGCAAATAAAATATAAAATTAATACAAAATACCGTACTTATCGTTTATCTGCCCGTCACGTACAATCGTTGATTTAAGCAAACCGTCCGCTAGTCTACTACTAAAATTCATTGCAACTTAACTTTGTTGTCTTCATCTGGCTCTAGCCCTTACAGACAACGTCATGTTATGACCTTTTGGACATAGGCGATGTTTCGGTAGAACCCCGGCCTCAATAAAGAACTGCACGGCGTTCTGTTCCGTATTTGGTAGTTGCCAAATGTTCATTTCGTAAATTATAGGCACAAAACCTTTGATTGAAGTGAAATACTGACTAGAATAAAAACAAGAAGTATTCGAAAGATATCAATTGAATGATAAGCGCTGCTGTCAATAGAGACTTGTTATCAAATCGTTTTAATTATAAAATATAATGAAATTTAAGTAAATAATATATAGCTAACATGTAAATTGATTACTACTTATTGTTTGAACCCGTTGGAATGGCAACGGGGAGGGGGGCAGATAACCGTTAAGAACCCAAATACTAAATGCGCTAAAAGAAAATATAAAAGTTAAGCGTAAATTTGTTACTTAAAAAGAACCCTTTAAAACAAACAGGAGTAATTGTTTTAATTTTGAACACTAATGTACTTTGTTGTCATTTCAAATAATTCAATTTTTTATATTCTATAAAATATACACTGCTCAAAACATAAATAATTGTGTAAGGATTTTAATACATACTACAACTAAAATTGCGAAATTTTAATATATAATTTATTATATATTAATATTACGACCGATCGTAGGAAAACTTCAAGTCTTATGCTTAAGAACGAAGAATAGTTGAAATGTTTTCCCAGAATCATACATAAAATTAACATATAGATTCTCCCCTTCAAAAAATGTTATCTAGTAATATCTGATGATATAATACGAGGACTACTCGGAAATTAACTTCCGGTCATCGATATTGAGCAAAAGAGTGGGGGTAGCGGTTGTTTTCTTTCTTTTTCCTGTTTAGCCCCCGATAATTACCTTTCAGATAATACTTCAGAGGATGAATGAGGATGATATGTATGAGTGTAGTCTTGTACAGTCTCAGTTCAACCATTCCTGAGATGTGTAGTTAATTGAAACTCCGGTAACCACCGGAGAGTTAATTGAAACTCTCTTTTTAACCACTAAAGAACACCGGTATCCACGATCTAGTAATAAAATTCGTGTAGAAATAACTGACTTTACTAAGATTTGAACGCTGGAACTCTCGACTTCGAAGTCAGCTGATTTGGGAAGAAGCGTTCACCACTAGACTAGCCCGGTGGGTTGGAGGTAGCGGTTCTATCTCTGCATAATTGAACAGCCCAGTACAGTGCGGTTCTAGTAGTAGTATTATTAGAAATATCACTCGCTTGTTTTTTCATGTAAAACTCTTATTCAAAATGCCTGCTGTCATAGAAACTTCCGCTGATTGTGAGGTGTGTGCCGTCATCCGTTTCCTTCACGCAAAAAGCTTGTCAGCTGCTGAAATTCATCGTGAACTTTGTGCCGTATAAGGAATAAATATAATAAGTGAGGGCCGTAAGACAATGGTGCCGTATATTTCGAGAAGGTTGAATATTTACGCAATGAAAGAAGTGGTTGACCCTCAATTGCCACAGGTGAACTTGATGCAAACGTCGATGTGAAAATTCGAGAAAATCGTCGATCACGATAATAAAATTATCCGAATTTTTTCCTCACATACCGTGAACAGTTCTTGACTCATGTCAAGGAATTCGACGGCGATATGAGATACGGGTAAAATTTGTTAACGTGGAAACAAAAGCTCAATCAATGCAGTGGGGGCACACCAGTTCTCCTCGAAAAGCCGTAAAGGTCCGTCAAACACTTTCCTCAAAAAAGCTGACGGCATCGTTTTTACTGGAACCGTAAAGGTGTGATATAAGTTGATCATATGGATATAGGCCCTACAATTAAGGGTAGAACTTTTTGCAAGAAATTGATGAAAATGATGAAATTGATGAAAATGATATGGGTCATACAAACAAACGACGCGGCATTCTGCATTCAGGCATCGTGGCAATTTTCTTCATGGCAATTGCTCGTTCGCATATTGCAGTTCGCTCTCAACGCCAAATCGACAGTTTCAAACGGGAGCTGTTTAACCATCCTCCTTACAGTTCTGATTTGGCTCCCGTGATTATCACCTTTTCCCGAAAATGAAAAATATGGTTAGTGACGCAGCGTTTTGAAAATGACAAGAAGTTGAAAAACGGGTCATTACCTGGCTTAATTCACAGGCGGCAGAGTTTTATGATAAGCGTATTCCAATTTTGTTTATATATGTGACAAGGCCTTAATTTGGACGGCAATTATGTAAAAAGGTAGCTAAAAGATTTAGCTGTTGTGTGTGTGTGTGTGTGTGTGTGTGTGTGTGTGTGTGTGTGTGTGTGCGCATATATATATATATATATATGTGTGTGTGTGTGTGTGTGTGTGTGTGTGTGTGTGTGTTATACATAATAAATTGGTTTTTTATCAATTACTTTTTTTAATACCGAATTGGAAGTTACTTTCCGAATAGCCTCCTTAACTTAACGGCGATAATTAGTAATTCGCGAATTTGGTTTTCAAAAAATTAATTCATCATTTCTCAGTCGTTTATAATCGAAAACTTTTTTCTTATTTTACTTTCATTTCATACAATGGATATTAATGCTTTACACAATTATTCAGATTTCTCATATACATAAGATTTTTAATTTACAATTTCTCCTTTACGGATATAGAATAATTTTGACCGTTATAAAACTGAATAATGTAAAAGATTAACTGAATGCGTTGTAAAAAATTAAATTTAAAAAAAGATCAAATATTATTTTGATATCTGATTCATTTACACGGGATTCCATAGTTTCATTATACAGAATGCCTAAATTGATATTTTTCCAATAACGTTATTTTGTTTCACCTTCTAGAAAAAATAAATGGTAAACAGAAATTTAAGAGATAAAACTGGCTTCGTTTTTTATTATGTGAAGGTTTAAGAGTTATGAAATACCAAATATCGGCAATTTTCAAAAACGTTATTCATAATAGACTATCTTCTAGCAGTAAGTTTATCCTGTATAATTTTAAACGGAAAACAAGAAAAGGTATATATATATACCATTTATACATTTATTTATTACGTAAAAAGGTGTAATATTAAATGATGTAGCAACTCTTAAAAAAGGGATAGCACAGTGTTGGCATTACTTGATTATCAGTATTTATTGTTATGTGTCAGTGTCACACTTCGTACAACGTAAATAAACATATTCTCTTCTCAACTTACGTTGAGTTTACTATCTTCTACCCTTGTTAGGATAATTAAAATGACACTCTGCGTTTTTTTTTTAATGCAAACAAATTAAAAGCAAAAAAACCGGCAATGAATGGTATAAAATTTCCGAATATGCCGGTCAAGTTATGCAATTCATTTTTGAAAAAATTTTCTGGTACAACCAGAAAGTTCAGTAAAGCTAAAAAATATAAACTTCAATAGTCGGGGGAAAGAAAAAATACAACGTTATGTGTTACAAAATATTAACCAAAAATCTTCAATTAGTTTCAGTTATTTCTTCATCGACATATTAAAAAAAAACCTTTTATCTAATAAATTTTAATGTTACCGATTTAAATTTTTTTGTAATATAAAATTATTTGTTTGATTTTAAATCTAATTTTTGAAGTCAAGCTGCTCAACAAAATAAACTAACCATAATGTTTAATATTAACATATTAAAATAACAAGAAATACCAAAGAATAAGGGCTATCAAAAAATAGGATTTTTACATTTTAAATGCAAAACTTGCAATATGGATTTAAATTTAAAATATATTAAAAAAAAAAAACATTTTTTGTTACCACAGACAATTGGAGTGTAATGGGCAAAACGTTTTATAGCGGTTTAAAGACCTACCTATTGATTTAGACAATGTAGATGTAAAAAGCTTATTTTACTTCCTTTTCTGAAGCAAGATACAGCTTTAAAAAAGAAAAGTAGTTTGCGAGGGGGTGAAAATTAAATAAAAATGTTTGGTAACTCCTGATTTTGATAAAAAAACTTAAACTTTTATAAGGAAAACGTTTTGCTAAAGTATCCCAGTAAAGATATTAAATTTTATTTTGGCCAAAACAACCCCCCTTTTTCCAATTTTTGTAAAAATTTAATACATCCTTTCTCTCCGAAGGTAGTAGCTGTCTACAAAGTTTGAAGAAAATCAGTCGATGGATCCCGAGTTACAAGACCAAATACAGGCCAATACGTACGTACGTACGTACGTACATATAACAAAATAAGTACAAACTTCCGTTTGAAAGAATCTATTTTTTGAACATGGGAGAATTAGAATAAAAAGTTTTTTGTCATAGATTATTAACTATTTACATAAATTTATTTATTTTTCGTTGAATTCTTTTTACTGTCTGGTACGAAGTAAACAAGGCAAGTATTGTGATCGCGAAAAAAATCCGGTTTTCAGATTTCAACAGAAATATCCGTTTTGACCATCCCTGAATCTACTTTGACTAGTTTCGGCGTGACGTTTGTACGTATGTATATCGCATAACTCAAAAACGATTAGCCGTAGGATGTTGAAATTTTCGATTTAGGACTGTTGTAACATCTAATTATGCACCTCCCGTTTTGATTGCAATGGACTGAACCAAAAGTGTCCAAAAAAAGCCCAAAATCCAAAATTTTCTTAGCTGCAGTAATAAGCCCTCATTGAGAGCTTTTCAACGATATATCATAACCAACGATTATTGGTTACAAAATTATAACCAAATAAAATTTTAATTAATGAAATATTTTGATCTTACAAGAGAAAGGAACATCGGTTCGAATTCGACTTCATTTTATCTTTCTTTTTAACTTTTTTTTAATTTAAATATTTATTAATAATTATTAACCTGTGATTGTAAAAAAAAATTGAATAAATAAATGATTCAATAACAATAAAAAAAATCAGAAATTACTAGAGAAATAAAATTTTATGTACTTTTAAAAATGTGTATATGCAATTTAATAGGCCTTACAAGGAAGTCCTGTGGTATTCCCAGAATTTTTTAAATGTCTCCTTAAGACATAAAACCTAAAAAAACCTATTTCCTTTTTACCGATCTGTATACATTCCCGTTATAGCTATAGCTGCTATTGCAACATCGCTATAACCGGAAACGGGACAATTATCTACAGTTTACTAACAGTTCATTTGATACCCAATTCATAAAGTCATATTTATAGTGTTAAAAACGTAGTTATTTTATAGTGGTAGTTTTTAATAGTTTTATTTCTTTTAGCTTATTTTATATATATTTTCTGGTTTATTTTTATTTAAAATGTGAAAATGGTTGCTGCAAAATTCACCGCCACTTATATGAAAAAAAAAAAAAAAAAAAAAAACACGAAGAAAAAAGCGAAACACTTTCGTCATTATAAATAACAAGAGAAAAATGCAGAAAAACCACATAAAGAGTAGTTACCCAGCATGCACTTCTGACTAAATGCAGTATTATGTTTTTAATCTATTTTTTTTTTTTTTTTTACCTTAACTACTACTCATTGTTTTTTTTTAAGTTTCACGAGAAAATTATTTAGAATTGGGCTATCGCAACCCAAGTCTAAATAATATAAATAGTAATGATGTGATAAACAAATAAAAAAATATCTTCCAATCTTCTACGTATCTTTCAATTACAAAATATATTTCTTTTAAATTATCTGGAAGAAAGTGACTCCATAAGACCATAAAAATATAAATTTCTATTAAAAAATTACATTGAAACTGGTGTATTCGAAAATAAATTATCAGAACCGTTATGATCATTTCCAACAAAAAAAAAAACTCTAGAAATCACCAATTAATAAGAGAATTATTAACATGATTAAAAAAACGCAAAGGGAAACATCATATAATATTCCAGAAATTTTTAATAAAATATCTGTATGAACAAAAAAGAAAAATTTTGAAAATATACAAATTGCTTACCTTGACAGTCGGGAATGGAAGCACTGGCACGAACTCCATAAAAATATTTAACTAATGTTTCATCACCTTCAGCTGATGCTATATGAAGAGGTGTTTGCCCTTCACCCTGTATAATAAAACGACACAATCAACAAAATACTGATTGAAATATTTAAAATATTAAGTAGATTTTAGGAAATTCAATAAAGAGTTGAGTTCATTGATCATTAATAATTTTCATCATTCCTGATTACTGCATGATGTAATATATTAACTACTCTCTAAAGCCATTATTAATTCATACTAGCTCAAAAAAACTACCATATATGAATAGTTCTTTCATTGAGATTCAATTAAGCCTAGATAACTCTGAGTTCAGACAAAGAAATGTACGTATTAATTAGACTATTGTGAGTCTAATTAATACGTACATACGGCATACAGGGTGTAAGATATAAGATGCGTCTCAAACAATCCCTCTCATTCAAATGTCAACCTCACCATCACGCGTGGTAGCATGGATGGCTGTACAGCGTAACCTGTACTCACAGATGAGGCTATGGCAACCGAGCGATCAGCGGTATAAATGATCACCCTTCTACCAAGTATCAACATCCTCTGGGGAGGATGGGTGAGCGGGTAGAAGACAGGATACCATTTAATTTATCCAGGTTTAGATATAAATTCACAATCTAGTTGTGGCAAAAGTGAAGATTAGACTCAAGAAAATTGGGAGCGGCAGCAGAAGAGATTACTGTTATTTAGAGAAGTTAAGGGAACAGGAAACCACTCCCAGGTCCCCCGCATACGTACAGAGGAGGAGAGGATTGAAATTAAGATACGAAATGAAGTTGGAACAGGTGAAGAAATTTCAGTACTTACGGAGCTTTATAACTGATGACCTGACTTGCACAGTAGAAATTAAAACAAGAATATAGAGAAGTAAGCAGGCATTTAATAAGAAGGGAAGACTGCCATGTAGAAAGTTAAACTTAGCGTTAAGGAAATTTTTTATTTGGAGTGTGATGTGGAGCTGAAACACGGACGATGAGAAAGACAGAGAAAAAAAGAATTGAGACTTTTAAAAAGTGGTTGTGGCGCAGAATGATAAGTGTCAGATGGCAAGACCGTATAACAAGTGAAGAAGTATTAAGGTGAATCAAAGAAAACGGGAAAATGTTAAATGTGACTGAATATAGGAAAAGGAACTGGCTAGGACATTATAAAGATGTTATTACACAACAAAGAAGGTGTTTACATAATAAGTACATAATAAAGATGATGCGACTGAAGGCTTGGTGAATGGAAGGAAAGGAAGGAAGATATTTCAAACGATGGATGGTATTATGGAAAAGGGAAAATATGTAGAAACAAGGAGGTTAGCAAAAGATAGAACAAGGTGGAGAGCAACAACCATGACAGGACCTGCCCTAATGGCAGAACAATGAGAATGAAAGAATGAATTGTGAGTCAAAATTATCATTATAGTAATAACAGTAAAAGTTTTAAATATTTAAACCATAATATTACGAAGTCATTTAATTATACAGTGCGTTTCATAATGTTCTTAGGAGTTACAAAAATTCAGTACAAAAAAACTGTTTCACTTATCTAAATGAATGTTGTACGAGGTGATGCAGGGACTCAAACAGTTTTTGTTAAAATCTATAAATGTTCAATATGTGCTCCTCTGATGACACGACACTCATCAACACAAAAGTCTAGCTCTTGCCAAACTCGTTCTAACATGTCATTTTCGATAGAGTTGATTGCATTGATTATGCGATCCTTTAGCTCAGCGATATCGTGCGACATTGTTGGGATAAACACTTTATCTTTCACGTAACCCCAGAGAAAGAAATCACATGGCGTGAGGTCTGGTATCTTGGTGGCCACGGCATAATGTGTTGGTCTTCTTCAGACGCACGTCCTATCCAGCGCCAAGGTAATGTTGTGTTAAGGTACTGTCGAGCCTCGTTATGAAAATGGCAGGACAACCATCTTGCTGGAAAATGAAGTCGTTGAGTAGCTGAGGCATAAGCCATAATTGTAACATAACCAGGTATATCATGCCGGTTACTGTCATTTGCATAAAAAAGAACGGCCCATACACTGCCACACGAGAGATCGCACAAAAACCGTTTACTTTCGGAGAATCCCCAATGTGTTCCACATAAGCGTGTGGGTTTTCAGTTGCCCAAACTCGCACGTTATGACGGTTTACTTTGCCGCTAATATGGAAAATAGCTTCATCGCTGAAAATTATCTTGTTTAGAAAACCTTCATCTAACAACATCTTTCCATGTAACTGTAAACAAAAATCGAGCCTACGTGTTTTATCTCCATCAGAAAGACGCTGGATTAATTGAAGATGGTACGGTTTGCATAATAAACGTTTACGGAGAACTCTCCACACTGTTGTTTTCGGAATTCCTAATTCTCTGCCTGCAGCCGCAGTCGATTTTGACGGGCTGCGAATTAAACTTGCACGGACACGTTCGACATTGACTTCTGAGGTTGATGGACGACCAGTTGATTTTCGCTTGCACAAGCAACCAGTTTCACTGAATTGTTTATACCATGCACCAATTGAATTATCACCTGACAATTCAATTGTCATGTGACAATTGAATTGTCACATGAAATTAATCCTAGACGCACGTCTATGAAATTATTATGAAATTTAATAATTTCATAGACCTTATGAAATTTCAACCGAAACGCACGTTGCACAGAAATTACTGACTTTGACAAGTGAAATTCTAACACAGAAAACGACTTCTCGCTTCCCAAAGCAGCCATTTTCTTTACTGTCGACGCCTAGCGAGCAAATGATTTACTAACTGCCTAGTATATGTGAAAAAAAACTATTTTAAGTACTCTTTCGTACAGTACTTGTTTTATTCTTATAAGTGAAATAGTTTTTTGTTAATGAATTTTCGAAACTCCGAAGAAAATTATGAAATGCTCTGTATAATTTTTTTCTAAACTTAAGAATTACTAATTACGTTGACACAGAAAATTTTGTAAAACCTACGACGTGTGGCTATTAAATAACGAGACTAATGCAGTAAAATATTTAATTTTAATTTTATACATATTTAGTAATTATCCCGTTCAATAAACACCCCTTCCCTATCGCTACAACGCTCAATGTGAATTTTCAATTGTTCGAAACAGCGCTGGAAGTCTTCTTCTGTGAGGTCTTTCATGACGCGTGCCGCTTTTCCTTTCACAGCTTCAACGGTCTGAAATCTTGTTTCTTTTAATGCAAATTTGTCCTTGGAGACCAGATAAAAGTCACATGGTGCCAGATCAGGAGAATAAGGCGGATAGTCTAACACTGGGATGTTATAGTTGGCTAGAAACGTCTTGACAGACAATGCAATGTGAGCCGGTGCGTTGTCCTAATGAGAACCCATGACTTGTTCTTCCACAATTCGGATCGTTTTTTTTCTTTTTTCTTATTTTTCAAACAGTTGAGCAAGGACTTGAATAAAGACAACAATAGTTAACCGACGACGGTCAGATCGGTTCAGATTATCAATTCTTTCAGTATTTTTATCCATTTTTGACGTGGAAGGGCGACCCGGGCGAACATTATCTTCAACGTCTTATCGGCCATCTTGGAAACGCTTAAACCACTCAAATACCTGCGCACGTGACAAAAATTTATTGCCACATACTTTTTTTAATTAAATATTCAAATTTCATAAGAAATTTCACGACAATTCTTTGCTCTAATAAAACACTTATCATTTTTCAGGAAAAACAAAAAAGCAGATGTTATCCGAACAAAGGCCACCGCCAGACTAATATGTCTATAGAAACTAGAGTAGCAAGAATCGAAAGAGAAGTCTTCACACTACACACCTGTCGGTCGTACGAATTTGGCGCATGCGCAGTTCTTCTGTAGTGTATTAGTCTCGTTATTTAATGGCCACACCTCGTAAATTAAACACTTTACAACATGCATTTCTTCATAAAACCCTTAATAAATTTATTATAATACTCTAATTATATTCCGCTCATAAAAATTGAGGAAATAAATATACGAAGTTATTAAATATATAAATCCCTTTATTTTCAATCAAGTATTTAGTTTACCTTCGCATTATAATTTCATTACTTTAAATTACCTTTTAATGTGATCAATTTTTCAAACTAAAATGTGATACTTCGTATCAAGTAAATATTATATGTATGTAATAATAAATACGTTATTTTAAAAACATATTTACGTAATTTTAAACTTATTACGTCACAAATTAAAAAAAAAAAAAATCGAATTAACGATTAACACAAATTATTTAAAATAAAATATAATATAAAAATAACGTGGTGTTGTGTTTTCTTTTGCACTCATTTGGCAAAAGAAAAGAATAATAATCTCAACAATTATCCATTTTAACACCAAATTATTAAACTTTTCAAAAATGTCTATCGTCTGAACTGTTTTTCATCCATTAATCTATAATCGATTGGTAATATTTTCTATATCTCAAAAGCAAAAATTTTACTGGATTTCAATAAGTTTCAGCAGTTGACAAACATAATAGAAAAAACCTTGTGAAAACGGTAAACTGATCCTAAATACAAAAGACAGTTCACCTCTAAAACTAAATTTTTAAAACTCTAATAAATACCTCTAAATTTGGGCGTAATAAAACTGGAAAAAATGTAACAAAAGATTTTACAATTCAATTACACCCAAATTTAGATGAGATATTCTTTTCGTACGATAATCCCTTGGGAACATCATTTTCATTCATTGTTTAAATCCATGAAAAATTTCTTAGGTATTTCAAGATCCAAGGGTTTAGTTAATACTAAAGCAAAACCCTGGGATCTTATAAAGAATGAATGGATTGTGGATTATTCCACAGTCTATTTATTACGTGCTCAAAATGATATAAACAGTTTCATTGTACCAACATTTGAAACATAAAATCAATCTTTCTGTTTGCACTTATAACGAGTTTTTTTAAAAAGTACGCAACCCTAAGATTAAGAAGGTAAAAATCACGCACAGGTAAATTTTATTTCTCCCCACATGTCAGTTCGCAATACTGTAATCAAGGTTAGCAGCCTGTAACAGTTGAAATGTCCTTCTTATGCACTAGAACTATAACAGTATAAATTCGTCTCTATTATGTTAATTATGTCGTTTTCCAAGGACAAACGCTAGTTTATTATTAAGAACTATTGCTCATATAAATCATACGAACGAGTTAAAGACGAGTTAAGGATAAAATTTTCAATTCTTCATTTCTAATAAGTCAATAATATCGCATTTGATTAATACATTCCGTGAGGGAATTTACTAGGAGGGTAAACGATCGAAAAATCACAGGTCGACCATAACTGTTACCAGTAGAAGTTCTGGAGGATGTGAAAGAAAATTTGACTCGCTCACCCAGAAAATCACTCAGAAAGTTATCTTCATAGACTAGGCTTTCACTACCTACAGCTTTCAGCGGCAGTAAAAAATTACAATCGCATCGGTGTCGTTCAAGAACTGAAAGAAGTAGATCACGAAAAACGTTTACAATATTGTCGCTAGTTTCGTTCTTTTGCTGATGACAACGGTACTGAAATATTGGATCGTGTTTATTTTAGTGATGTGGCAGAGTTTTACTTGGATGGCTACATTAATAGTCAAAAATGCCGAATATGAAGAGCTTAAAATCCTCATGCGTTTCATGAACGGCCATTACACGCACGTAAAATTAATTTTGGTAAACATAGTCCGTTGGTAATGACAATGTTCGAGCGCTTTCGGAAATTATTACTCCATCCTCAGAAACAATGATCTAATGTATATTATAAATATTTACTTCACATATCTATATTTATAATAAAATATTTTTGAAATAAATATAACAATTGATCGTCAAAGAGGTAAAATAATGTCAACGTTTATCCGTCATGTGAGTAAGGTCACAATTGTTATGTGCACGTAAAATTGGTGTTTAGTGTGCAATCTCCTGGCTTCGTCTATTAGGGCCTTTATTTTTTTATAAATCTGTAGACGATGTAGTTTATCGTAAATTTAATCGAACAGTTTATTGCCATGTTAGATTTACACGAACAAGAATGTTAGTTCCAGCAGGATAAAGCAACACTGCTAACGAAACGCTGGATATGTCACGGGAATTTTTTCGCCATCGTTTGAGATCAAAAGGGTTGTGACCTCCAAGATCCCCAGATCTTACACCAGCTGACTTTTCCTCTGGGAGTATTTAAAAAGTGTAATTTTTAAAAACAATCCTCATACACTTGACGAATTGAAGGCTAACATTGAAAATGAGATCCCAAACATTATGAAAAGTGGCTGCAAATTTTATGAAACGTGTACGAACCTGCATCGGGATCACAGGAAATCATTTTGAACATCTATTGTAAAGTTATTAAAGGTAATTTGAATATTTTTTTGTAAGTATTTTATTAACATTAATATTTTTGTAATAAATTCACGTCGTCAAACAAAGGGGTTGCGTCCTTTTTGCGTTATTTTACATATAACATCCTTTTTTAGTTATCTGTGGAATAACTTATCTTTTTTTTCTTTTTTCTATTTAACCTCCGGGACCATCATTAGTTATTACTTCAGAGGATGAGATGAATGAGTTGTAGCGTGTGAAAATGCCATGCCTGACCGGGATTCAAACCCGGATCTCCGCATGAAAGGCCGAGACGCTACCACTCGCGCCACGGAGACCGGCGGAATAACTTATCTACCAATCAAGAACTGATCTATATAATAACTAATTAGATCTGGATAAAATATTTATTTATTTATTAATATTTTAAATGAAATTAAAACGTATATTTAGGCCACTAAACGAAAGATATATTTTTACAATTAAATTAGGTATAGTAAGAAATTGTTAAGTACTTACATTTTGACTATCCACATTGGCACCGTAATCGACTAGTATCCGCACCATATCGACATCTCTTTTACGTGCTGCTAAATGAAGTGCGGTATCACCGTTCTCTGTTGTAGCTTTTAATTGATCGACAGTCTGTTGAGCTAATAATTCTCTACACATCGACTGGTTACCGGCTTCAACGGCGAGAAGCAGAGGTATTTTCCCTTTCTGTAAATTTTTTAATGCAGTTGATAATAAATTTTTCCAACCTCCCACAGTCCCGGCACCTTTATTTTGCGATAGCGGTATACCGGCTTGTAATTTATTTCTAGTAACAAAACTATTCAAAGTATTACTTAAAGCTGAATTTACAGTCCTGTTCGATGACGGATTATTTAAATTTGACGAACTTAAAGTTTTATTTAACACACTTTTATCATCCGCATCGTCACCTCCGTTTAAGTCGGCGACTAAATTTGCGTCATCTAATTTTTTGTCTTTCAATTTCCCTAAGGAATTTTTATTCAACGGAAATCGACGAGGCATTTTAATCTTTTATGAATACATCTCAGTTTAAAATATATAAATTTTAAATATAATATTATCATAAGTTTATCATGAATTATCATGTTGATAACAAGTATATCATATAATAAACCATGTTTAATAATACAAATATGTTTATATTTTACTCCATAGTGTATTTTCATCACTGGAACTCCCCTTTTATATATTCTATAACATTCAAATTGTTTTCATCAAGTTAATAATGAAAAAATAGTACTACCTATCATTTAGATAAAAGTATAAATGCTAGGACATAAAAATATAGTTAATTTTATTAAATAACCAAAACTAGTGCGAAAATTACAACAAAAAAACTGATCTAACTAAATATTTTTAAACCTAAAATTAGTTAACTTATCCATAAACAATCCAATTACACGGATATATAAATAGGAATCCAATTTATTATAACCAGTTACTGATAGCAGATGAAGTCTTTAATTTATTTTACAATACACTTTCTAGTAATTTTTTCTCTATTATTATTATTTTTTTTTTTTATTAAAAATGAGAAAAATGACAACTGTTTCTCTGCAGCATTTAAAATATTTCCGTAAACTCTACAGACACATACTACTCTTTTTTTCAATTTTGTTATCACGCTATTAAATCAATAAGAACTCCGTTAAATTCTGTAGTCGTTTATTTTATTAGAAAAGTTCAAAATAAGGAGGAAAAATATAACAAAGATATCATGTATGAAATACAAATATATTATAACAAAATTTGTTTAAGGAGTTATTTAAAGGGTTTATAAATTTATTGTTCCAATTTTCTTTCTATGCGTATAATAATTAAAAATTTATTACTGTATGAGGAATACAATGTTTTTAAGGCTACAATTATTACTATTAATTGAGATTTTAAATTATTATATATTTTCTCACCATTAACGGTAACTAAAATTGGAGTAAAAACTGAACCTACTTAATCAAATAAATATTTACTACACAAATACTATCTTTCCAATCAAAACTCTCAAGTATCTTTTTAATGTCTGTGATTTAATTAACACAAATCAAAAATTTTTCGAAATTATTTTAAAATCAACTAATTTTCAAACGCGCTATATATATATTTAAGAATAATGATTTATAATCTGGGGGCCGTAAAATTTTAAAATTTTGGTTGGTATTTTCCTATTAAATCCACAGGATTCTTCACACTTTTAATAATTTAATTATACGTATCTATAAAATTTCCATTCCTGAAAATAATATAAAAACAAAGACCAACTACCCAATAAAGGATTTCCTGCCCAAGTGAATAAATGAAGCTACCCCAAACTCCAAAAAACATATAACATCATAAAAAAAATCAACAAAAATAACATAAACAAAAATTCGGTTACATTTACGACATCTCCTTTAAAGTTATTTTGTACAATTCATGTTTTGATAAAGGTATAAGCCGAATATCGTGTTTGACGTCGTACTGGAAAATATCACCGTACTGGGATTCTGTCCTCTAGAAGAGTAATAAACAATAAGTGTATCAATTTTTTTTTACTTGCGAAAAAAGTGTAACCAATTAAACAACAATATTACAATTTTCTGGTGTTTTTTGTTGTTTTTTTTTTTTTTTGGTATTTTTTTTACAATTTTCTGGTGTTTTTTTTTGGTATTTTTTTTATTATACCTATCTGTAAAATTTTCATTCCTGTTATGCTGAAGTTATTAAAGATTTTTTTTAAATTGATTTATGTGTTTAAATAATTAAATAAATTTACTAAATGTTTCTTAGTTTGTAGTTAAAATAAAGTTTATTTTTTGCGTACCTATCATTTCGATTTATTCTAAAATAAACCTTTAGGAGTTCCCTTTAATCGAGAAAGCCGCTGTTATATATCTACAGTACCACGGAATATTGTTTGTCAAATATACATGTATAAATAAAATGGATACGATATATAATTTTACATTTCGGCTAGCTAAATTTTTGAAAACTTTACACACGGCCTTGTAACCAATAAGAGTAGATTTTTGAGTCGAAGGGTCCCGACTGCGTCATTAACCAATATAATTCATATAAAACTGATGTAGGTAGCTAACAACAATTGCAGTCGGTGACCGTCAGCTAAATATAAAAAAATTCACGGGAATAGATTGGAACAAATACTTCTACAAGATTTGCATTTTCACACACAAAAAATCCGAATAAAAAATTGGACCACAGAGTCTTAATTATAAAAATTGACAAAAGTATATATTTATAGGATAAAAAATTTATCAGAGCGATTTATTTAGCAATAATAGAATTTTTATATTATTTGCAAGAATCAGATGTTCTTGGTTGAAATTGTAAATTACGTCAAGAAAAAGATTTAGCTCGAACAGATTATTATGTCGAACTTTTACAGACGTTACAGGATAAAATATTGACATACAACACCGTAAAATCATCACTACAACTTTCTGAATCCCACTACGGTAAAGACTCAATGATCGGACATAAAATTTTATAAATGGCGAAACAAAACAAAAATCTAGTAACATTTACGACATCTCCTGGAAAGTTATCTTATACAATCCATGTTTTGATAAACCTATACGCCGAATATTGTATTTGAAGGTCGAACTGGAAAATAATGCCTTAATAGGATTCTGTCCTCCAGAAGGGTAATAAACATTAAGTGTAGCAATTTTTTTCCCTTGCGAAAAAAGTGTAACCAATTACACAATGCTTCGGAAATAACTAACAATGAACATTTATTAGAAATATTCGTGCCCTTAGAAGTAAGAACATACCCTCTTTTAAAAATTAAAATTTTTTTAAAAATGTTCAAGTGATTCAAAACCCACCTTGGATACCCTACAGAAAGTTCAGTCTGTATGTGTCCAAGTATATAGATAACTATTTGTGTAGAATTTATTTTAAGTTAATTTTGATAATTTTGTAGGAATGTTGATGAGCCTTGAAATTTTATGAACATAAGATTTCTTTGAGCAATATATTAAAAAATTCACGGGTTAGAATGAAGGAATTTAAACAGGGAATCTTTGTAATAATTTATGAAAATTAAAAGCGTTTCAGATTTTACAATGAAGCGATTAAAAATATCACCTACGGAAAGAAAGAGGAATGTGATATTCCTAAAGAGAATTGATGTAGAAAGAATCAAAAAGAGGAATTAAACAAGACGGAAGGGAAATCTGGTGGATTCTCTAGAAGAATTGAAGCACATTAAAAATATTTTTTGGGGAATAATGTGAAGATGGGGGTAGAATATGGAAGAACTTAGACAAAAACTAACGAAACGGGAGCATTGAGTGATGTGAAAAGCTACAAATTTGTATTTGTATTTTACAAGAGATTAGGAAATTAAACAGATTGGTAATTAGTTTAGTTTGCACCTACTGAACAGAAAATACGGCCCCTAAACAAGTCTACCTACAGTCGTCCTCACCAAATCACATCAAGGATAGAATAGGTCTTAGGCCCTCGCAGCTTCAACATAGAACCAGCTAGTCCTGATCTAAACCCGAAATGGAAAAGAAAGAATAACGAAAGGAAAAGATGTAAGTGATAAGAACCACTGATGATGGAATCATAATACGAAAAAACCATCCTACTAAGAGGTTAGCGAAACGAGAAGATCCCCTCGGGTACTGAACACCTAAATATTTCCAAAGATGCGGGGTATTTTTACTGTAGATGGAAGCAGGACACACTGATGAGCGATTTTGAGTCGACAACTTAAACATATGTTTCAATAAAATATGTTTTCTTCAGAAATCAGATACACCAGAAGTGACTGAAACCTTTTTTTAAATACACAATTTAAAATTGGAAGACGTAAATATCTACGCAACATTGTTTCATTATTGTGATCAGTCAATCTATCAGTCAGCTATCAGTAGTCAGCTATTTATAGTCAGCTAAATCTACACATTTAGCTGACCACATCAAAATTATTAAGGAAATTTTTAAATAAAAAAATCTCTATTTACAAAATACTTCTTTTAAAGGTTAGTTTTAATATTTAGAAACAAGTTATACAAATAAACTCATTTTTATATAAAAAAAAATTGTGATTTCAAAGTAAAGTAATTTAAATTTCAGTTTACGCATTTGTTTTTCAGTTTATGATTAAAGAATCATTTTTACACTGTTATAACTGCAACGGATGAGTTTTAAACGGAAGTTGATGTCATAACTTTTTTTTTTTTTTTAAACAAGGTTTATATATCTATGTAAAATAATAAATCACATCCGTGCAAGGTAATTAATTAAAGTTTTCTTTTTTTTACTTAAGGAAAAAAAACAGAAACGAATATCATACGAGTATTAATATCTATAGTTATACAAAAACATTTTCAACTTTTCTCACATTTCATAATTTCACACTGTTTGATTATATTTAGCGTTACTCACTAAGATATATAACATGATAACACACGATATTAGTAAATTACTTCCTTCATATCGAATCAAAGCATAAACTGTCTTAAAAATTATTTAATTTCCAAACATTCTGTTGATAAAAAATAAACTGAAATAAAAAATAAAAAAAATAATTTAAATCCGTAGAATAATGATTTTCATGGCAAATAATACAAATTAAAACTAAAAAATTTATAGTTTAATGTTAAAATGGATTTCAGTTTTTAACTAGAGATATTCTATCGAAAATCGTTTTCATGTAAATTAAGATACATTATTTTTATCTTATTATAAGTCTGATGAATAAACAGGCTCTAGAAATTAATTATTTATTAAAGCACAAAGTTGTAGATCTAAACAAAATACACATGTATTTAAACACCTATACATGCGCAGTATATAGATACCACTGCTAATGAGATAGTCAATTTATACACAGATTAAGTAAAACTAATTTTTTCATACTATATAAAATAGAATCTAAAAATATCTATCATCTACCATTTTTTTACTGTATTCACTTGCGACAAATCAAGAAGAAAACTTTCATGTAACTTACTACATTTTTTTAACATAAAAATATACTAATTAATAACATATATCAACTTTATGAAATTAGAATTCAGTTCATAGGTCTACGAAAATAAAGACCAACTGTTTCGAACTGAATGACCCTTAAAGAAATAAAATACCTTATTATCCTCCAAAATATTAATTACTGTTTTAAGTTTCGTTAAACAAAGAGTCATTTTTTGTATTTATTTATTACAATGTATTTTAAATGAAGATGCCGATTTCCTGTTAGTACTTTACATTTACATATTCTCTAGCTGTATACGCTGTAACTTAATATTTCTGTTGATAATTTTATTGCCGAAGACATGAAAACAGAAAACGACCGTAAACATGTAAAATAACAATTAGTTCAAAAATTGCTAAGTTTATAAAAGTACTATAATTAATTATAAAATTAAAAATTAGTAACAATATATATATTAAAAGTCACCTTACTAAGTTAAAAAATTAAAATAATGTCAAAGCTTAAAATACTTGTACAGACATGGCTGTTTGCATTCTAACAGTTTACTCCATTATTCTTTCAAACAGTATTCTAAAAGTATACTCTTAGAATGTAAACAGTCATGACATTTTAATGTTTCAAACATTTTAATGTTTGACATTATTTTAGTTTTTTAATATAATTATTATATTTTAGCTCCTGATGATGGTTTTGAAATAAACCGAAAGATCTCGCTCGCTCATACTTAATTTGCTGATAAGTTGGATTTTCATTTTTAATAATTTATTAAATAAATCAGCGATAACCATGTTTGAAAAATTAATAATTTAAAAATAAAACATTCAACACCAACGAACCAATTAAAAAAGCAAATAAAAAAGATTACCAATCAAATACAATAAATTTGTCCATAATGCAGTAAACAAACGTAATGGTTTTTTGTTTTACGTAATAGAACTTACAAGCATGCAAAAAAATATATATATTTCTTAATAAGTAACAGAAAATTGGCTGTTTGTAAGAAAGAAAGCAGTAAATAAGATATTACCTAAAATGCTAAAGTTGAACAATTACAAGTATAACAAACGATCTAATTACCAAAAACAATTTTTTAGATTGAGAAAAAATTAAAAATAAAATTCATGTAATTAGACAAAATTAATAATGTAACAGAAATTTGTATAATTTTAATCCATGTTTCACGTTTACATAAATTTTTCCATATAATTATTCAAAATGAATCATAAAAAAAAATCTACAACAGTAATAAATTACATTGAGTTGGACTCATACGCGCACGTAGTCTAAATATGTAAGAAAAATGTTTTATATTTTAAATCTAAATATAAAACAAAGATATTTTTTAACATTGTTTTAAAAATTTAATAAATATTATTGTGATAAACACAAATAATCCATGAATCTTGGCTACAAAACTGCAATTATATTACAAGATAAAAAAACAGATTAAAAATTAGTTATTCAAAAAATAAAGATAAGTATCTTGTAATACATATTTGTATCACTTATACGACTTTGTATGTAATTAATTTTAAGATAGATAGCTTATTTATGAAAAAAATAAAAGGAAATTTTAGCGTTCAAATAAAGCTACAGTAACATATCTTCATATTTTTCCTAACTTAAAGCAGGTAAAAATGTTAAAAACAGATAAATAAAATGACTAATTTTTATAACTAGGTCTATTTTATCAACTTTTACATGCACCAGTAACGTAAAATTTTTACGAAAGCATATCTATACATACAAATTGAATGCAGTACGTGAAAATATTTCGTTAAAAATGCAGATAAAGGAAATGTATATCGAAAAATATAATATACAAAGAATATTCGAGGAAGAAATTATAATAAATGATTACAGATATTATTAATTATTAAAATTCTAATACCTAATTTTTTAGATTGAAATGGAACTTTTCTACAAACATTGTTCCATCGAAAAAATTAAAGAAAATTAAAAACGAAGACATAATTAATAACAGATAGAATGGAGCTAAAGTTTTAATAAAAATTCTACAATTAAATGAGACATTTTAAACGAATAATTTACTTTTTTATATTATTTTAAACAAATTACATATCTTTAATTTATCAAACAAGTAAATATAAATTTTGCTCATCGGAAATAGTTATTCCTGATGACCTCAACAAATAAAAAGACTTTATTTTTTATCAGTACAAAAGATTATAATCGAAACCATAACACAAATTATTGTTACAATAGATTTTCATAAATTTTATCAAACATAAACTATATAATAATAATTCCTTAAGATTAGAAATTTAAAAAGTTAAAAGACTTAAATCAAATAAAATAAAAATGTTGCAAAGTGCCCTTTAAATTACTTTTTTTTAAATCAGAGCTCTCAAAAAGAATCTACACAAATAAAATAATCTAAATAAAAAGATATAAATTATCTCTACTGTTGCTTAAATTTATTATTTTATTACTTTTAATAGAATTTAATAAAATATAAACCATAAAAAAATGTTACACAAGTTAAATTAACATAATTAAAAAACTATTCTCATTGAATTTACAGTGCTTATATTAATTTATAAGTCCATTTTAGGGTCATTATTACAAAAAAAAAATTACTTAATTTGGAATAAAAAAGGAAGTTAAAAAAACCATAAATTTCTAAAATTCCTACATATAATACTCACATACAATAAAAAAATTAACTACAGTATATTAGTATAAAAGAAAGAAGAAAAAAACACAAAAAAGGCAGCTTTTTATTTGTAATAACGACAATAAATTACGAAAAATATTTCATACAGACGGTAAGCCTGTACATGAAAATAAAATATTACGTTTAACTTATCTACTTTTCTTCGATAATATCTAGCCAGTATCGGTTTCAAAACAGGAGAAGAACCGTACATCCCTGATCAAAATTCATAAACTATAGAAGCGTACGAATTGTGTGAGTGAACACAGACTGTTGAGAAGATAACATAAGAGTATAGAGAATCTCACTGGCACTGATCGCGTTCGATCCAAACCGAAAATAGCAGCAAACAACAACAACAGTGAAGTTTACGGCAGTGGCGCAGCGACATTGCAACAGTTGCAACTTTTGAATTGATAAAAAACACGCACTTAATTTTTTTTAATAATAATATGACACTATAAATCAAAACATATACAAATATAAAGATTAATTTAAAAAAAGACAAAACAAAATGAGATCACTACAATTTTTTAACTCACAACATTCTGACTGAGAAATAATTTAGGAACAGCATGTTACTCCTTCCCTTTTACTGAATATAATGTAGAGGGGAAAAAAGCTATATTCCTATTGGTCGAAGTTGCAATGCTTAGCAGTCTTGTCAGTTGAAATAAAATGAGAAAAAATAATAGATAAATATATAAATGGAAACGTCCTTCGCGCTGACTTCAACCGTTTAAATTTTCCTACCTGACTAAAGATCTTTAATAAAAAGACAGCTAAAATATTTGAATTTAAACACTCTGGAGAATAGTACAGATATATTCAGACATTAATTACACCCTTAACCTGCACTAAAAAAAAAAAAAAAATTCTTTTTTTACCTATAAACAATATCATCCATTAACCTCATTTTTAATAAAATTAAGTACACAATCTTAATAATAAAAACTGCTTATTTACGTTTTTATTACTTATTATATACTTTTTATCTATGTTTTTAATTATCTATGATTTTCCCCGTTGTAAAAAAATCTATGCGGACACCACAGCACTTCCTTGTACGTCTATTAAATTACATATACACATTTTTTTGTAAAATGAAAAGTACATAAATTGTTATTTCATTAATAACTTCTGATTTCTTTTTTCTTTTTTTTTTTTTTTATTGAATTATTATTTATCATAAATTATTTTTTTATAATTAGAGGTTAATGAATCAATATATTTAAATAAAAAAAAAGGAAATGAAGTCTGATTCGAACCGATGTGCCTTCCCCTTGTAAGATTCAAATATTTCATTAATTAGAATGTTATTTGGTTATAACTCTGGAACCAATGAAAATAAGTACCACTTATGATATATCGTTGAAAAGCTCTCAATGAGGACTTATTACTGCAAATCCAAATAGTTTTGGATTTTGGGCTTTTTGGATACTTTTGGTTCAGTCGATTGCAATCAAAAGGGGAGGTGCACAACTAGATTGTTGTTACAACAGTCCTAAATCCAAAACATCCTACGGCTTATCGTTTTTGAGTTATGCGAGATACATACGTACAGACGTCACGCCGAAACTAATCAAAATGGTTTCAAGATGGTGAAAATGGATATTCCGTTAAAATCTGAAAACCGAAATTTTTCGTGATCATAGTATTTCCTTTACTTCGTACAAGAAAGTAAAAAGCAATAATGAATTAATGAAAATAAAAGAAAAATAATTTAAAAAATCAAGTAACTTTTTTATCACTTATTTCCTAAAAAAAAGTACCTTAACAATAGTTAATGTCTCATAGTCCTTTCAATTACCTACCGCACTTAAAATTACCGTACCTTTTTGTAATCCCTTCAATGTAAATTGAAAATATTAATAACAAGCATGTAATACGTTTATAACAGTTAGCGATAATTTTTTGGACTTTCAAAACTTGATACCGGCTAAAATTCATAAGCAACTGTTTACCGAGTCGGTGTTAAAACAATGATTAAAAGAAGATTGTTCTAAAATTTTAGAAATAATACCATTCTCACATCGCCTTATAATGTAACTGATACCAACAGACTCTTATCAATTTATACATTGAACTTACTAAGAACTGATCGGTGTAACGTCGTATGTTTGTCGTTACACTGTTCATGTAGTGAAATAGATTAGTCAAATAGAAATAAATTAGTCAAATAGATTCAAAGAAAATTTAATGAGTAGAGACAGACGGAGTCTTTTACGGAATACAATTTTTTAAATTATATAAAAAAAATTCAAATGACCGGAAGTGTAATAAATAATTTTATTGGACCGTCACAATAGTTTTGATCCCTGATAATGCTGAACGAATATGACATGCAATTCTACAGAACTCTAGTCGATTAGTAAGACGACATTCACGGTCATTGATGGAGAAACACCGTTGTATACTCCATCACGATCTTTTTCATCTGTACAAAATCCAAATTGTTCAATGAATTTTGTAAAACTATCTTGAATTTTATACAAATTCATTTAAATATTTTTAAAGTGTGTTAAATATTTCTACGGTATTGCATAGTTTAATTTCATCAGACGAAGTTCATTTCCACTTAATAGGATAGTATAACAAAGGAAACCGTTGAACAACGTTAAATTGTACATAAAAAAACCATTTCATTGTGAAGAATTAACTTTTTGTGTGAAATGACAATGTTTTGCGTAATTATCCTTTATTTATTTGAAAAATCTGATGTGGACATCACACTTCCTAGCACGATCCTCCAATTCTTTAATAAAGATTTTTTTTTCATACTTTTTTTTTATTACATTATTATTTATTGTAAAAACGTTTCTACAATTCACAGGTTAATAATTATTAATAAATAATATATATATAATTTAAAAAAAGGAAATGAAGTAGGATTTATACTCTCGTAAGAATCAAATATTTCATTAATTAAAATTTTATTTGGCTATAACTCTGGAACCAATGAAAATAAGTTTCACTTTTGATACATCGTTGAAAAGCTGTCAATCAGAGCTTATTACTGCAATTAAGAAAAAATTCAAAATTCCAATTTTTTTTATTTTGGACACTTTTGGTGCAGTCGATTGTAATCAAAACAAGAACAACTGGATGTTACAACAGTCAAAGATAAAAAAAAAGTTTCAACATTCTACGGCTAATCGTTTTTCAGTTATGCGAGATACGTACGTACGTTCAGATGTCACGCCAAAACTAGTCAAAATGGAATCATGGATAATCAAAATGAATATTTTCGTTGAAATCTGAAAACCGAAATTTTTCGTGATCACAATACTTCCTTTATTCATATACAGAAGTAAAAACAACAGATGGTGATTATGATATGCTGAAACAACTTTTGATCGGTCGAGTTATAAAATTGTTAGACTTATTTTAAACAAAATTCTTATGATTTGGTTTTCTCGGATTATTTAAAAGGAAACATTTATAATAGGAAACCAAGATCAAGTAAATATTTAAAAACAACTCATATTAGGAAATCAAAACAACGGATAAAATATTGAGATATGTTTCAAAATTTGAAGAATCCAACTGAAGAATCTCAATTTTTTTACTAAAAAAAAAAAAAAACGAGAGGTCATTTGTCTAATATTATTTTTAAACAGCAAGACTATAATTAATGCTTACGGTTTGAGGATAGACATATTCCCTTGTCATACTTATATAAAATATATCAGCCCTATTTTAAATAATTTAGAATTTTCTGAACTTCAGTTTTTAACCATCTTAATGAAACGGATCATCCTACACCTTCTTCTACATAACTTGCTCTGAAAAGATATTTGATATTCCAAAACTATTTCACTTTGTCTACGTCTACTGTTCTATTTAATAAAAAACTCTTTCAATTTAATGTCCGAAAAAACATTTATGAGTGGAGAAAAATAGGAAATGTAAGTTTGACTATTTTAATTAATGATTTTAAAGATCAATTCCAATATTCATTTAATTACCCACTTAATAAATTTATTTCTCATAATGTATACAGAAATTATGAAAATTATTTTCATATAAAATGTAAGAAAGAGAATAGCGTGATTATAGGTATTAAATGGCGTGTTGTTTTACCACAATAATCTGATAATTATTATTGTCTTATAAATCGTTACTTTATACTGCACAAAATGATATACAATTAAAACACTATAACAAAAATTGTTTGTTAAAAATATAGAAAAAAATTATTGAGGTCACTAATATTTCCTTTTTATAGTTTATTTTTATACTAGTCACTGAAAATTTTTTTGCAATTAAAAATGAATTTTAAAACCAATATTTTATTAAGAAAAATACGTTCAGCAAAACTAAAGAAGGTGAAAACGCAGTTGTAGGACTTTTCCGCCACGCGGCTTACATACGCATACACACAAAACTTAATTTAGTACATCAGTGCTACACTCCTTATGGTGACAGGGGGTACTATTGACGCAGTATACCCACTTAACCGCTAGTTTAGAACATTTTTGGGGTGAGGGTGCAAAATTGGAGCATTTTGCAAATATTATTTTTAATTGTTAAAAAAGTACCTAAGAAAAATTAGACCTTAATTAGGGGGCTCGAGATACTGAGTATGACCTTCCTCTACAGCCTCACCCCGTTGACCTTTTAAGTTGAAAATTTAATGGCATTAATTCCCCACGTATAGAAGTAATCTTACCAAGTTGGTCAAAATCGGTCCACTAGTTCTGAAGATATAAGATGATTTAGGCTGCGACACCGAACACACACATGTACATACGAACATCCGGGAAATTTCCAAACAAGATCGGGTGAAAACCGCATATTCCCAAATTGGACCGATTACATACTTTCTCTTCTAAAGCTTTCTTTTTCCTGTTTAGCCTCCAGGAATAACCGTTCAGGTATTACTTCAGAGGATAAGTATGAGTGTAAATGAAGTGTAGTCTTGTACAGTCTCAGTTAAACTGCTCCTGAGATGTGTGGTTAACTGAAACCCAACCACCAAAGAGCACTGGTATCCACGGATCTAGTATTCAGATCCGTATAAAAGTAACTGTCTTTACTAGAACTTGAACGCTGGAACTGTCGACTTCCAAATCAGCTGATTAAGGAAGACGCGTTCACCATTAGACCAACCCGGTGGGTATCCCTTCTAAACCTATAGATCTGCTATAGCACTGAACGGAAAAGTAAAAGTAGAAAATAATGTATTAATAAGTAGAATAAGTAGAAAATAATCCAATGATAATAGACTAGGGTTTCAGTGTAGCTTAAGTGTTATATAGTGTAGCTTAATTAGTCAATTGGTCAATTAGGCTTAATTAGTCACGACTGGTAGGTACTGAAATGACAGTGTGCATGTATCTGTGTTACAGTCAAGGTCTAGAATATTTTATCAATTAGAAATAAATAGTAAATTTATAGTCGATGAATTAAAACCGAAATATTTTTAGCAGTAAAATTAGTACTTATCAACATATTTTTACTAGTAAAAGAATTATTTTTATAAAATAATTAAGTCTGCTAAAATCATTCATAGATTACGAATTACAAAAAGTTGATTTTAAATCTAGGTATATTATAAATTTTTACTGCTAGAAACTTTAAATTTAAAAGTGTTATAAGATTGAAAATGAAAAGGTTAACAAACTGAAAAAAAAGAAGTTCATGGTTAATATATCTATATTAGCGGTATAAATTTTTAGACATCCAGTTAATTTGTACGCAAATAGAAGAAAAGGTATTCTAGAAGATAGTAAAAGTTAATTGTGTAAGATGAAAATGATCAAATACATACAGAAGAAAATTTAAAATTGATGAGATCGTGAAATTGTAATGACCAAAGAAAAAATGGTAAAAAACTATCGAGTAGGATTTAAACCAGTTAAATGATCGATGACTAGCAAAATACTACGTTCTTATTTAATAATTAGAAGATATTTTGGAAATTATTGATATTAGTTTAGTATTAGGCGTAAAGGTAAAAATTATTAATTAAATCTTAAAAATTAAAAAGGTTTTACCCTTAGGGTAAAAAATTGTCCGTGCAGGAATTATAATGATTAGTTTTTGCACAGATTGAATTTTAACTTAAAAATTAATCTTGAGCAAAAATTTCTATAAATTAAATTTCCGAAATAGATTAATTTAACTTTTTTAATAGTTATTAATTAATTATTCAAAGCTAATAGTTTAAACCATTTTTAAACAACGCGTAAATTATATTCAAGATTTAATTTTTGGGATGACATTTTAAGTTAAATTTCGTTCATATTAAATACTTATTTCTTGAAAAATTATGAATAAAGTTTACCTAATATTAACACGAAAAACAAACTAATAAATTTTTTCTAAACAATATATAACTAGATTTAGAGATGCTGGTGCCGAAAATGTTACAGATAACGCTTCTCAGCTTCTCTAAGCTGAGATAGCTTTAGAAAATTACATGAAAATAGTTACCGAATCGAATTATTAAAAAAACATTTTTTATTGCTTAATTCCTTCAATTTAATGTATGTAAGCCAAACTGGTATTAAAAAAAATATATAGAAAAATTATTATTCAAATGACTGATCAAAATTTCGGACTAATTTTAACAGTCATTGTGTTTATCAGCAATTGGCTTAACATAGCCTATTTTTATCATGTTAAGAAACATTAGCCAGAAATTTTACATTAAGTACAAAGAGTAATTAAGTTATACCGAATACAACTTTCTAAAATGAAGTCACGTGAGGTAAAGAACAACAGGTCTTAATTGTAGACTAACTTACAGATTTATTTTACGACTGAAAACTATTCATAAGTAAACTAATTAAAAAGGAAATGTGATAACTAACTTCGGATACTTGTCATTTCTCTAATATTTTGCAGATTTTTTTCTATTTAAACTGTGTTATTAAACAAAAGGCCTACACTTAAATTTTATTAAATACAAAAATAATTTATCTTTTCTAAAAAAAAACATAAATAAATTAAAATGTTAGCGATAACTTTCAAAAAATTGAAATAACTTAAGGAAAACTCGGAGGATTATTTTCACAAACAGCGTAAGAGATTATTTAAGTTAACAGGCGAAAAACTCGCCCCAAAAAAAAACTGAATACGAGAATCATTGTCTCCAATAGATGGTCTACATCTTATCTAAATTTTTCCCTTCACTAATTTCCCGTGCGGAAGATTGTTTGATAATTCGAAGTTGATTTAATCCGAACGCCTCGGCTAAAAAAAATTCCGATGTTGAATTATAATAATTAACTCAATTTGGCCTGGCGATCCACGGATGTAATAGACTACAGGTTCACTCGTAACACATACAAGGGAATCGGCTACCTACGAACCCTAAAAATCAGGAGAGCTGTCCTAGATATCCTGAATTACTTGCATCAAGCCACATCTTCCTTCCAATTCATTTTAAAGTAAAATTGGTTGTACAAAAAAAAAATTGGACCACGTACTAAAAACAACGGACTGTATTTCTTCTTTTATCAATTCTCCTTTTTTAACCAGATGAGTGGAAGTGTGCCAGGCGGACTTAAACATACTAAAATACAAACTTTCTCAGGTTATCAGAGGCATTAAATGACAGCAAGCAGAATAATATTATCACATAATGTCTTTATCAGCTCTTTTAATGAGTCAGTGTTAGAAAAAGTTTTTTAAAAGTACGACGGAGAATTTACCTGAAGTATTGTTGTTCACATGGTGAAACATTGAGCGAGCTCTGATAAACCTATTCTGTTTTTGCATTTATTTATTACACTTCCATAATCGAAGAGTAATTTAATGTTGACAAGTTTTAATGATATTATTATTCGTTAATAATTAGTTGACCAGAATAACTAAAAACTTTCTATATTCGGCTATCCCCAAGAGTAATAACATTGAATTTTATTAAAACTAGCTCATACCGATTAAAATTATTAAAGCTATGAAATCGATTACAATTAATAATAGTTCAATAATAATTTATTTAATTATCGACTCATTGATAAAGAATTCAAAGTGATAAGCGTTGTTTTGTTACGTCCGGCACTTTATGTATGTGGCACATAATCAGTAGCTCTATTACCACCACTTCCTGAAGTTCTGTTATTAACACTTCATAAAAAAGGATTTTTTTTTATTTAAGAACTATAAATTAAATAAGTCATTGAGGTTTTTGAATTACATTTGTTCCAGTTAATTAAAAAACAATGAAAAATATTAATTACTCACGAAATATATATATATATATATATATATATATATATATATATATATTATACTTAAAGAAAGCTATGAAATCTTTTCTATACGCTGTGTTTCTTCATCAGTACATTGGCTAATCTGTTCTAGTTACTCAACCTTATTAAAGAATTAAAAAGCACGGGAACTGCTCCGTTTTTCTCGGCGATGCCATTTTATATATATATATATATATTATTTTTTCTAATAAGAACAGTAGTTATAATAAAAAATCTAACACGATAAAATAGAAACGTGTTATTCAAATGATAAACTTACAGAACTGAGGTAATTGGTGTAATCGCAAAAAAATTTCAAAAACGAACTTGTATTCAAACACATAGATAAATTCTAAATATTTAGATAGTAATTTACGCCTACGAACATAGAATAACTTAAACTACCATCTAAATGTTGAGAGAATTAATATTAATTTAATTCCGCAATAAGAGCTTAGTTGGGAAAATTATGACTACATTATTTTAAAATTTTTTGTCCTTGAATGTTGCATTAAACAACTAAAAAAAACATATGGTAAACAGACTCCAGTACAACATACCAATCTTACGATATGAAACTATACAAAATTTAAGAACGTTATGTTTAGTAAGATGTGTGTTGTTTTTAAAAACTTCGAAATCTTTTTATTTCTGTGTACTTTTCACATGTAATTTTACTTAGCATCAAATTCTCTACAAATTTTAAAACTTTACTTGTTTATTACCCATTTAACAAAAATATTTTACGCCAAACATAAACTAGCGTGTTTTTCGACCCCAATCTTTTTTCTTTTACTTCAGACTTCTTAAAAAACTAAAAATACAGTTCTAGGATCTATTTTTCATCCAATTTTTCAGGTCAGATTTCATATGAAACCATAAAATTTTAATCTTAATTTGAGTTCTAAAAATGAGTTTATTACATCAAAGGCGTAAATATCAGAGCGAAATCTTTCAACAGCCGACATTTGCTAACAAAGCGTTTCAGAACCTATGTTTTTATGAAATTTCTTCTTTATTTTCATCTTTAGGACACGTCCTGAAAGTTTTTTACATTCTTCCTTATCACTCTGTATACCATTCTTATAGTAATTTTTAATAATTTTTTTTTTCTTTATTTAAAATTTCAATCGTATGAGCAACTTTGTTTCTCGAATATCTTCTATAAGTTCTATATTGTTGTTCCAAATTAGACGATTAGTACATAATATTCTAAAGATTTAACCACACCTGAAATACAACAAATTTTATAATTTTTTTACAATTGTTTTTCTATTTTTTTTTTTTTTTTTTGTAGACAATGAAAATAAAATGAGAAAGATTTATAAATTTTCAGCTTGATTATACATTGTTACATGAAGAGTAATTCATCTTTATTTAATGCATTAAAAGAAATAAATTTAAACAATTCATCACATATGAAATGACCTTCTGAACTAGTTCAAGTAATAAAAGCTGTACTTAAGATTTATAAAGACTAGTTACGTACGAAGGTATAACTACAAAAGACAAACATTACAGTGAAATGATGAATGTTTTAACCAGATTCCTTCCGAGTTTTGTAGTAAAACACGCTATGCAGATACTGCATTTTACAATTTAATTTAAATTGTTGAAATAAAAACAAAAAAATTGCTGTAACAGTTCCAGAAATTTTCATTTCTTTTCCTTCAACTATATCAATTAGAAATAATAAAGTTTATTTATTTATTTACTTTTACTTTTGCATACGACTATTATTATTGTTATTATTATTACAATTACTATTATTACAAAGATGGAAACCATAAATAAGTTTAACAGTTTATATACAGTAAATATCGTTTATAGTGATCTCCAAGGGACCGACGATTTTAGGTCATTATAACCGATAGTCGCAATAACCGATGTTTAGGTAGCTTAGTAGTACTACTTTAATATGTCATCTAAACAGGTATTGTAATACAATAATAATAATTATTAAAAATAATCATTTATTTCCAAAAAAATATTATAAAATTAAAAAAACAAAACTGCAATAATAAATACAAATACGATAGAGTAAAACAAGATACAGAAAAATTGCAAAAATTATTTTTTCTGCAAAAAGTCGGTTATTTTGCTTTGTTTCAAACATTTCGTGTTGTAATACAGTTTTTGAAGGTACTTTTCTAAATTAAAACAAACACTCTTAGTTTTTCATTAGAAATTTCACAGAATTTGTTTCAAAATATTTACTAATTTTTTCACGGTTTTTCTATATCACTGATATTGTCAAATGACCTACACCTAATTCTTGGGCGATATTCTTATTAGTTTCGCCATTTTCTAAACTCCTAATAATGTGTGTCTTTTCCTCTATCGTGAATGTTTTTCGCGAAGTAATAATTCAATCACTATTGAATAAATTACACAGGATACGTAAATTAAAATACTGCACCCGCACGATATGATATGCTCACAGCAAAAGATTAATAACAACTGAATGTGACTGCATCAGTTTACGATAATCTGGTACACGGAGAAATTAAAAAATAGAACTACTGTACATAAGTAAGAAAAAAGGAACCGTCAAAATATTTCTGTAGCTACAATGTTACTGATGTAGCTATGATGTT
Source organism: Lycorma delicatula (assembly GCF_047948215.1). Taxonomy (NCBI): domain Eukaryota; kingdom Metazoa; phylum Arthropoda; class Insecta; order Hemiptera; family Fulgoridae; genus Lycorma; species Lycorma delicatula. Next base: position 104,419,988 of record NC_134460.1, on the reverse strand, counting down.
ACTATTACGTTACTATGATGTTACTATTACGTTACTATGATGTTACTATTACGTTACTATGATGTACTATGATGTTACTATTACGTTACTGATGAGTCACTTCTGTCCGTTATTATAAACGATAAAATGTTGCATTGCTCTAGGAAAAATAAGCATAATAACCGGTGTCACTGCAACCGATGTGATTATAAAAAATGTGCATACTGTATTTATACATTAACAGCGTACCAAACCAACCAAGAGACACGTTTTTGGTCACTATATTCGATATGTCATTATATCCGATGTCACTATAAACGATACTTAATATATATATATATATATATATATATATATATACACATTATCTCAATTTTCTTATTCTTCCAAGGATTAGACAGTTTACTTATATCTCTAAGGCAACCCATCTGGATCTTAACTTCAGCTCGATAATGCACAGAAGAGAGTGAAAAGAAAATTCTCAACACCTAACTTAAATAGAGATTTTTTTTACTAAGGCATCAACCATTGATCCATCACGTTCAGAGGACCGGGAGGTAGCCAAAATTTGCCTATAAGAAAGTAGGAGATAGATATCAACACCAAAAGATTCCTGGAATCGGAACTGGATGTTCTAAAGCAAACAACTGCCAGATAACTGCTACGTTTCCTGACATTTGGCGTATTAAGGAATTATTTAAAGTTCTTACTAGTTTTTACTTCGACAAACTGTTTATTATTTTAAAGATTTATTCTTGCTTAAAGAAGGGTAATTTTTTTAGAAAATAAAACAGGCTTTTATCTATTTAATTAACTTACATAACTTTATTTAATCGAAAGACTATTTTTATGATACAAAACACTCTCTAAACAGCTCGCGTTCTGTAGCAGATGTATCTTTTAAATTAAGATAGATAAAGTTACTGACTTTATTGATTTTATTTTATTTTTAAATCATAATTCGACAATTCTTTTATATTTTCATGTATTTATTAAGGGGTTTCAGTAAAAAAGTCATTAATGAAGTTAGAAGTTAAATAGAATAATAATTTATTTACAAGAGATTTATGACATTCACTACTCATACGTTCATAGACAGACTAGGAATATCTATTTCACTTTATCTTCTGATTTTTTCGATAGAACGAGTCACATCAAGTGAAAAATACAATAATCGTAGTAATTATGTAATTATATATATAAAACCGAAAGTCTATCTATTTATCTGTTTTCGAAGAACGCGAGAACCAACCGACCGATTGTTTTCAAATTTGCAGGATGCATTCGTAACCATAGGGTTGGTCTTGTGGTGAACTCGTCATCGCAAATCAGCTGATTTCGAATTCGAGAGTTCTAAGGTTCAGTTCCTAGTAAATACAGCTATTTTTACACGGATCTGTATAATAAATCGTGAATACCGGTGTTCTTTGGTGATTGGATTTCAATTTACCACACATCCCAAGAATGGTCAACCTTAGTGTACAAGACTGTAATATATTTACATTCAAGCATATATATGATCCTCATTTATCTTATGAAATAATACCTTACGGTGGTTCCGGAGACTAAACAGAAAAAGAGAGAAAGAAGGATACATTCGTGGTATACCAGTTTTAAGAGATAAACCGAGGCCCTAGCTCCCTTGCGGGGTAAATTTTCAATTAAAGAAGAAAAAAATTAATTTCTATCATTGTTGCAACAGAAGTAAGTTGTAAATCTTTCTTTGTCAAAGGTCTGTGTACTTCAGTTTACCTTAGAAAGTAAATTAAAAAAAGAACAGTAGTATTCTCTTTTGTAATTTACTTTCTTTTCCGGGTTTCTATACAGCCTGAATACTTTATTTGTTATTTATAAGTATTATTTTGACAACAATAAAGGTAACAAACACTGCCGATTAGATAAACTAGCTAGACAGTAATAGCGAGCGATGCGAGCTAGTGGGGATCTAGGGGGCGATACCTCCTAAACAGACAGGAATGCCAAGTGAAGTGAACTCTGTGGTCCTGGGGTTAACCCCATGGTCACCGAGGTCAGCCCAGGGAGGCCTGTGGGTTCGCCTGCGCCGATATGGACAACAGGGGTCCAAGGGGAAAGAACTACGACCAGCTAGTATATATATAAATATATATACAAACAATTACTTTTATTCTTTCTCATTATCAGAAAAATATAAGCGTACAGGTTTATTTTCCGTTAAAGTGAAATTTTTTTGGATACCGATATTTTTAAAAGAAAAACCGAACATTGTTTTAAAAAAAAGTTAAAAAAAAAACAAATTTCTTTAAAAATCGCATTATTTTGACTCAAATAGATAAAAATTTTCTGTTGATTTTTTTTTTTTAATTTATTAAATCTTATTTCAATAAGAAACCATAGAAAAAAATTAAAATGAATACATATCTTAATTTCCTGTTTGATTAACTCACTATTTATTGGAGGGTGTAAGTAAAAAGAAAAACTAAAGATTTTATAAAATAATAATTTTTTGTTATGAATCAATCATTCATGTTTTCAACGTAATTATATTTCTTTAACATGACAAGACGACAATATGGTAGTAGAAATTATGAAAATGATTAAAACTGAAATTAAAAATTCATTAGTTTTTTCTACAAGTAAAACCTAATTCGTACGCTGATAAAAAATCAAATAACGAAATATTATTATATAAGTAATGATGTAAAACAGAATAAGCAAATGCACTATGAATGACCTTAAAAGTTGTTTTTAGCCCGTAAGAGAAGCGCTTTATACGTGCGTAAACAAATGAAATCTTACGGGTTTTTCTTGAGCATCACCTATGATGCACTGCTTAATTATTCTTTCGCCGATTAGAAAAAGATATCTTTGCTAAAAATGTAGTTTATTACTACGCTCATTAACACGCCACCAGGCCACGTATAACCAATAAATTAGAAAGTGTGAGTTTTGAATGAGCAAATCACAATTTAACTAATTAAAGAAAGGACATTAAAAGGTTAGGAAAAAAATATTTCAGCTAATTATATTTAACGAAATCTGAACACAAAAACAGATATCAATAACTAAAAATATTAATAAGTAGATTCAAATAAAGAAAACAGAATCAAAAGCCTATATTGGTCTAGTTAACCGGATATTGATTATAGATAAATAGGAAGAACGTCTAACGGATGTATAGCGTGCATCTAGAAGTTTAAAATCGAATTGTTGCTCAGTCTTCTAACATAAGTTTCTTTTATATTCTTTATACATATACACCCATTCCGAATAAAATACGTCTACCATAAAAATAGGTCACTACCGATTCTGATATAGAAATATTTATCATCTCTGTAAACGACTAACAAAATATAAATGCGCAATAAATTTATATTATTTTAATGACTTATCTATAAAAAAATAACACTTTTCTAACTTGAATCTTCTTTTAAAATACTTTTTATAAAACGAGTGAATTTACTACATAAATTTATAGTTACATCAACATTTTTCATGACATTAAATATAAAACAAAATTGCTTTCAAACATTATAGTGATTTTATAGAAAATGCAGATGGTTATAAGAAAAACTGTAATAAAACTTTTCCCATTTTTTTTACAACGAAATAAAAAACAAAACTTTAACAAAATCTAAAAGAAGTAGAACATTTTTTAAAACAGAAAAAACAAATTTAAAACTTTTTACTTCAAGTTATTTTTCTTTTTATACATGAACGTTAAGATAAAAAAATAAATAATTAATATATTTCTGTAGTTGAGAATATTTTAGAATGATTAAACATTGAGAAACATAGCTACTATCAGTTTGTGTTCCTCAGGAGAGTCGGAAGGTGATGACGCATCGCCCAGAAAGGAAACAAGTAACGTTGTTACCTTTGTTTACGGAAATAAAATTTGAAACGTATTACATTATTAAACCATAATCATATTTATCATTAAAAATGATTCCTCGATTTACTCAACCCAATTAGTAATAAGTTTCAATAATAATAATTTTTAATTACAATAACGCAACTTAACTTAAAAAAATTTTAATTAACGATAATTAATAATTTATCATAATACTAGCGGACCCGACTGACGTTATCCTGACGTGGCATTGTTCTGTAATAAATGCACAACACATAAATATAAGTAACTTATTTAAGTTAAAATTAGCAGGAATGTGGACGAAATTTCATTAATATGACTATTATCAGTTTGTAATTGTTGTATTACTGTTATGGGTTTATTGATTAATTATGTATAGTATGGTTAATATTTATTTTCACTAAATATTGAGATATCTGACGAAAATCGAAACGTCGTAAAATTAATAATTAATGTAATTAAAAAATTTTGGTACTTACGTATTAACGCCACCGCAGCTACAGCTTTATTTAAATACTAAGTAGTCAATCGGATTTCGGTGGAAAATGGGCCGATATAGAGTTTAACATAGATTCAAAACAGTCTCATTATAAATTTTAATAATGGTTATTTATATTTATTTATTTTATAAATATAATTTAACCAGACTTAACCTACGCTCGTTAACCTTGACTAATTAACAGGAGTGTTTTGATTATTTAAATAATAAATAAATTGCAATAATTACTGAATTTATTAAATAAATCCTCGAAAAATTACTGTATTAATTAGTCAAGGTTAGCGAGCGTAGGTTAAGTTTGGTTAAATTATATTTATAAAATAAATAAATATAAATAACCATTTATTAAAATTAATAAAGAGACTGTTCATTTTCCACCGAAATCCGATTGACTACTTTGTTTTTAAATAAAGCTGTAGCTGCGGTGGCGTTAATACGTAAGTGACTAAATTTTCATCCACGTTACTTCTAATTTTCACTTAAGATCATTTTAAAAAAGTACCTCCTGCATTTTTTTTTTTTTAATTTAATAATTTTGAAGTTTCATAACCATGTGATAGCTTAATTAATCACTTAATAAAAAATTAAAGCACTGTAAAAAAAAGGAACGTTGTTAAAAATTTAGTAGAAATTTTTATCATTTTTCTCATTCTTTATTTTAACATCTATTTTACCAAATTTTAGATAATTGTAAATTAAAAACAATTTTAGAAAATTATTTATAAAATTAATCAGCTACAAAAATTATAACTTCAATTTTCTAAATATACTTTAAACTATAATTATTATACGTAAATTATATTTTTATTTTATAAATGTTATAATTTATTTTACAAACTGACATTTTTATTTTCAAAGAGCTGTTCAATACTTCATAAGTTGCATAGAATCAAATGAGAACTGACAATTTAAATTTGTAGGTTAAGTTGATTGTTATTGAATGCAGGTGTATACATCATTAAAATTCATGAAAAATCATGTAAAATACTCACGTCAATACTGCATCTTACAAATTTGAACAATGTATATTTTTTAATTACACTTTAAAACGTTATTTAAATAAATAATATTCTCAATAAGCGCGCAGTTCTAGCAGACTCGGCAATGCTTCGCTATTGCTAGATTTGAGTATACATACAAATTAAATGAACACAATTGAAAGTTTTGTAAAACCTTAAAAACAATGAACATTAGGAACTTCACAAAATTTAACCTTTCACTTTATAAAAGTCAGAAGGTAAATAAATCCAAATGGCAAAACAACAGTACTACCTATCGGATTTAATTCACACCACTCTCTGATCACTGTATTCGGTGGAAAATAATATTTTAACGAAAAGGGTGTGGCTGCAAAATCATTACAATTAATACTCAACATTAAGAAACGTACAAAACATTACGGAACTTCATAAACTTTAACCTTTCACTTTAAAAAAGTCAGAATGTAAATAAATCCAATTGTCAGAACAGCACTACCTATCGGATTTAATTCAAACTACTCTCTAAACATAGTAGACTGTTAAAAATACGGATTTTAATGTAATAACAACATTAAGCTACGACGCAAGTAAATGATATGCGAAAAAGCAACAAAATAAAAAAATTTCCTAGAATCCGATCGCACCACCAACTACCGGTTCTGACTGATATGCCAAAAATTAAAAAAAATTCTAAAACGCGATCGCAGCGTTGCCTACCCGATTTAATTGTGAACCTTAACCATCGCAACAACCTTAACCTAAACAACAACGTACAAATAAATAAATTAATTAAAAAACATTTTCTATCGGATCAAATTGTGAATCTAAACCATTCTCGAATCAACTTAATCACACACACAAAATTTCATCAAAATCAGTCCAGCCGTTTAGGAGAAATTCAGTGACATACCCACGCACAGAATAAATATATATATAAAGATATATAAATTATTAATTAATAGAAAAATCATATATATATATATATATACATATATATATATATATATGTGTGTGTGTGTGTGTGTGTGTGTGTGTGTCGTGTATATATACATTTTTATAAAAAAATGTATAAATGTACATTTAATCAATTATAAATTTGTAATTATTAAAGTTACTTTATTTGATTAGTAAATGATTTATTTCATATTTGAGAAGAAATGTTTTAAGAAACCGAAAATTACAGAATGATCATCCTGTAATATTCTGCGATCATCCTACAATACTTTGCATTTAATTAACGACAAAAAATGTTATGTTTATAATTAACGCGTGATAAGCACGAAACTAAAATCACAGTAATGATATCAACTGTGTACGCTGTTATACTGTTGACAGCAGATACTCCTACTATGCTGCAGTATTCTTCAGTAATTAAATGCTAAGTAGAGAGGGATAGGCATGACTGCAACATAATTACCGGACGGTGAACAATAAATCTATCGTCTACTTACTCTCTCACTCGTGTATTCACATTTTATATGGAACTGACTACTATGATAAATAACGACTGCACATGTGTGACGATTTGACGATGTTGCGCCTGACTGACAGGTAGTGGTTATTGTAATATGAAAACAGCCAATTTCTGTAAAGAAGTTGGGTTCCCTCCCAACAAAATCTTAACGTTTAACACTGAAAGATACGAAAGTAAGCAACTCTGTCGTTTTAATAAGGTTAAGTTAAAAAAAAATAATTAAAGCTAACTAGTTGATGAAATTTTGTACATTACTAACCTAGATGTTACCACTTGTAAGATTGTAAGAATGGTTTTGAAACATCCTCCGCTGAGACAAACTCTATTTATTATTATGTCCTAGTTAATAAGATTAATTAACTAGTTAATAAAAAGGTAATAACTTCCTTCAATATTCCTAAGACATCACTGTAGAGATATAAAAAAAACATTTGAAATCAAATCCTTACGACTTAGAGTAAACGATCATTAACAGATTTTTTATTAAAAACAAAAAAAAATTATTTTCTTGATAAAAATCACCACAAATTATTAGAAGCCTATAATTCAATTATTGTAAGCAATGATATTGCTGTAGCGGAGTTTGCATACACGTAATTTAAATCAAGATTAAAATTACTACGCTCTGATATCAATATTCCATTCAACTAGTTTTTCTAAATATGTTGTAATATTTTTTCAGTTTTTTAATAAAAATATTAACATTTGAACCAAATCTTTGTTTAATTTTTGGTAATATTTGTGTAGTTTAAAATATTCTAAGCATTAAATACTTATCATCGCTGAAACACTTCGCATAATTTAATATTATCATACTTTGCGATATCGTTTAAAATAATTTGACATTCATCCGATGATTGTATATCCTCTAATAATAGTTTGATGTTTTGGACAACCTGTAACGATTACAATTTATTTCAGGCGTAACAAACATTCATCCCTGAAAACTTTGATATTATTTTTAAGATACTGATGTATGTTATTGTTATTTTAATTTATCGCTAGTTGATTTTGATCTATATTTTATGTAGTATGTTGCTTTTAAAACTGGGCGGGTAGCCATTAGCTTGTGTGTTGTTGAAGTGGATTTTTCGGTGTGGTTATTTGCAGATAAAGTGTTCGTAAGGCTATTTTTTTTTCAATTTTCAATTTTTTAGTGCATTATGTAAGCAATTAATATCGTGTTTATCAATTCACGTTAATAATTAGCTGAAATTTTATTACAACTTGATTTTGAACTTTTTAAATATTGCTTTCATTAATTTTTTTAAATAAAACTTACATTAAATAAATAAAATTTAATACTATTTAAAATGAAAATCGCTTTTAGACATAAATAAATGATATATACAATAAATTTTTTTTAACTTATATAATTTAGTAGCTGTAAAGTTCATCACAATAAATAAACTATTCCATAATATGTCAAGCAACTTCAGCTGTCGAAAATGAAGAGGTTATACATTTTTATTTTATACATTTTGTTTGTTTGTGGGTGTGTGTGTGTGTATATATATATATATATATATATATATATATATATATAATTTTTCCCGGATACAGCTTTCAAATGTTAGAAAAATAAGTTATGCTGTCTCTTCAAACGTATTCCCATATCTCATCAGTTCAGGAAAAAAGATGGATAGGGAACAAACAGTCTACAGTACAGAGACGATAGTAAGCGTACCCCCTCTGTACCTAGCACAGGTAGAAGCTAGAGAGAACGAGCAGTAAGAAAAACAAAAGTGTCACGCGATATTTCACTAAATAACCTCGGATAGACTACTGTTGTTAGCTGTTAGATATCTGCAAACATTGACCCGGCCCGTTCCAGCCAAAACCATTCAACTTCATGTTTTATACAGATATATATATATATATATATATATATATATATATATATATATATATATATATATATATATATATTACTGTTAGATGATTATTTATATTTGCTCTTATAACCGAGTGGCCAATTTAACACAATTTCAATGCTATCCTATTTAATAAATAACAATTATTCATATCTCATTCATTAACATCATTATTTTCGTTTGCCTTGTATGGAAAAACTATTAATTTTTATTATTTATTCATCAACGTAGCTGTTTTATAAAATTAATATAAATATAGTTGTTTAATATTAATAAACTAGTTTAATTCTTATTAAACTAGTTTATTAAGAAAGTTTTCATCAAATAGACCTGCTTCTATGTGTAATACAATAATTGAACCCGTACAACATCTCGTAAAGAAACAATGATTTATCAAGAAATTTACTATGAAGATATCCAGAGTGGGTGAAGAAATATTAAATGGAATATCAAAAACGAAAATCATGTTTTTTTTTTTAAATAAAAAATTTAGAAACAGCAATGACTAGTAAGATTACAGCTGAACATTAATATCTCCGGAATATGCGCATAGCGTGAAGCTCAGTTTTCTAACACAAAAGCCTTTTAAATACATAAAGTTAAGGAACAAAATTACAGTAAACTTTTCCGGCTTCATATAGATAAATTTTTAGAGGAGACAATGATTTTAAAAAAATAAATTATTTCATATACAAAGTAATTCACGAAGAATGTAACAAACTTTCAGGACGTATTCTACTGGTGAAAATAAAGAATAAAGTTGATAATAAACATAAGTTCCGAAACGCTTCGTCAACGAGTGTAGACTAGTAACATAATTATGGCGGAGTAAGCACAAATTCAAGGTCGTCTTTCGCCAACGGACGAGGTGAGGCATGTGTGAACTCTCGTGCCATGCTAGATGAGGCAAGGCGAGTACTCCGTGCGAGACTAGACCAAAGTATTAAGCGTGCGTGCAAGGGTAGATCGATGATCAATTTTTAATCCATCCAAGGTAATTCCACACGATGCTAGACCATGAGGCTTTTGGAACTGCTAGCTTTCCTTTATCTCGGCATCTGATGGGTGTAGTGAGACGGGGTAAAGTATAAGATAATATAATCTTGAGGTATGCTCATGCACGTGCTTTCCGTGTTAGACTAAGTATTTAATAGTAAATAAAACAGATATGTTGATTTTGTGTGTATTACGTATGCAATAGCGACTCAAAATGTAACAAATATTCCAAATCCGAATTTTCGGAAAGATCTACTAGTGCTTAAAAAAATGTTCGATTCCTCTACGAACAAACACTCCATCTGCTCTCGTTACCTAAAATCTATTAGTAACATCGGGGTGTCCCCTAGAGGCTTTTTTGGAGAGGGAGGTCCAATGGGGTGCTCTTATTAATCTTTGCAATCAATCTCCGATTTTCAAAATTCATACCGTTTATTTGCTAATAGGTTGAAGGATATCTTCAACATGCATGCTTGCATCAAGTACACTCTCGATCTACTAGAAATATAGCGGCACGACCGATTTTGAAAATTCCACCAACGACCACATCTTCATTCCTATCATAACTGTTATTATAATATAGTAACTAGACCGGTTCCGTTAAAACCGAATTATAAAAACGCATAATTTGGGTTGGAGTGGGATTTTGTCCTGCTTTTAACCCTATTGCTGTACTGGTTTATACTGCTTTTAGTCCGATAATTATTTCCTAGTTAAACTTCTCACAGGCGCCTAGATTGTCTGGTTTCTATATATAGGCTCGCAATCGATCACCATTAAATTCCTGTTTGGTAGTCATACGATTGCTCGTTAACTTGTTGTACATCTGCTCTAGAAGTGAACTGGTTGCACACGAGCACTCGTGTGACCTTATACGGCGGAACGGAACGCAAGGATAGCGGAAGATTTATGAATCTTCCTACTGATGCTGAACCTGCTCAGAAGTCCCTTGCTGCTGTTTCTTTCTTTTATCGGGATTGTTGATTTTGCTAAAATATTTAAATCATTAAAATTTTTTTTTCTTTTAATATTTAGTTGAATATGTCAAATTTTTGAAATGTTTTGTTTTTTAAAAAACATCAAAATTGTTACGTTTAGTTTCTATGGACTTTATTCATACCATTTTACAAAAAATTAAGTTCTAACAAGTTTTGTTTAAAACCTTTATGTGTTTTAATAAAGTTACTTTACGCCAGACATAAAACAGTGTGTTACCATAGTTTCCCGAGTACTACTAAAAATGCAGTTGAGGGACCTATTTTTTTTTTTTTTTTTAATTTTTCAGCCCAAATTTCATATAAAACCGCTAAATTTACCTCTTAATTTTGGTGCAAAGAAATACTGCTGGCTTAATTTCACCGAAGACACAGAAATCAGGACGGACTCTTTCAGCAGCCGACACTCGCTAACGAAGCGTTTCCGAACTTGTGTTAATATGAACTTTCTTCTTTATTTTCACAATGCCCTGAACGTTTGTTACGTTTCTTCCTGAATTACTCTGTATATTAATTATATCAAAAAGGGAATACATAAGTAAGGAAAAAATTTAACCCTCGGACATTTTATCGAGATCCTCCGTAACCTTATGTACTCGTATCTCTCCATCCTAGACAGATTTTTCTGTGATTTAATGATACCCCGTATATAAAAGTTATCCTACCAAATTTCCTTGAGATACTCAAATTAAGCGAAATAGATGTCAACACGTGCGCGCGCATACACACATACAGGAAAAGTATTGCTATTTTGTCAAAAATTACCCAACGAGATTTACATGTATTTTCTGACTAAAAGGGCCATAATACTTACAGATCCGCAAAAAATCTCTTACAAAAGATTATATATATGTACGTGTATATCATTTTTCTTTAAGAGGTTTTTTGCTGGATCTGTAAGTTTCATGGTTCTTTTTGTCAGAAAATACATGGACAACTCGTAGGGGAACTTTTGACAAATAGCAATAATTTTCTCGTATACAATATTAATTATAACTTAAATTACTTCATATTATATCTGATTTTGTAGATATTTAATGCTGAAAGTTTTAATCTCTGTATATAACATGAATTGCAATTTAACTTACTATTTACATATATTTATTAGAAAGGATAGTAAAAATTACACCCTAAATGAGCTACATACCATTTAACAGAAACTAATTTTTTTTAAAAAGCTATAGATCAATTTTTCTACATAGAGATTCAACAATTATAATTAATTTTTAATCTAAATGATTTATATAATAATTATTAAAGTTTTCCTTATTCCTAAACAAACTCTTAGACACAGGTGAGAAGAATTCGAGTTAGACCGAGAGTGTGCTGAAAGCCGAAACAGATTAATGAACATTAAAAATGATAAGCTAAATAAAAAATATAACTTTTAAAAAATAATGTACAAATAATATAGATAATAAAATAAGCAATGTTTTAGTTTAAGATGATCTTTAAAGTAAGCAATCCCAAGCCGGGAATCGAGACTAAAATCTTCAGTATAATTGGTTACTAAACTAATAATGCCACTAAAACAAATTATTTATTTATAATTACAAGTTTATTGTATAACTTTTTTATCATATGCATTTATTACTAATAAACTTTTGCTACATAAAAGAATACTACTATCTCTTTAGCTACGCGTTTCTGTATTGTTCAGCATTCCATTATTAGGCGCTATTGATGAATTTTACAATGACAGTTTCGAATAATTATTGTAAAAAATAAAAACCTAATAATTTAAAAAAAAAAATTATTTTCATTAATATTAATAGAAAAAAAAAATAATAATATTTTGACGACAATAATGAGCTGAAGATGTAAATGTAACAAAAAAAAAAAATCTTGTCGATAGAAAAAGTATACATATTTATTAAATAATGTTACATCAGTTTAAAAAATCTGATGTGGACACCACATGACTTCCTTGTACGCCTATTAAATTATACGGGTATATACATATTTTTTTAAAATGAAAATTACATAAAATTTTATTTCATAACTTCTGATATTTTTTTTATTGATATTATTGAATTATTACTTATCGTAAAACTTTTTTTACAATCGGAGATTAATAATTATTAAAAGATCAATATATTTTAATTTAAAAAAGTAGTTACAAAAAAGGAGATGAAGTCTGATTCGAACCGATGTGCCCTTGTAAGATCCAAATATTTCAATAATTAAAATTTCATTAGGCTGTAACTCTGGAACCAATGAAAAATAAATATCGTTATATCGTTGAAAAGCTCTCAATGTGGGCTTATTACTGCAGTTAAAAAAAGTCTAAAATCCAATTTTTTGGATTTTAGGCTTTTTTGGACAGTTTTGGTTCATTCTATTTCAATCACAAGGGGCAGTGCAAAACTAGATGTTACAACAGTCCTAAATCAAAAATTTCAACAGCCTACGGATAATAATTTCTGAATTATGCGATATACATACGAACGTACATACAGACATCACGCCGAAACTAGTCAAAATAGATTCAGGGATAGTCAAAATGGATATTTCCGTTGAAATCCGAAAACCGAAATTTTTCGCTATCATAATAATTCCTTTACTTCGTACGAGGACGTAAAAATGATATTAAAAGATAAATAAGAATGTAATATGGTTTTTATGGTGATATTCTTTACATCAAATTTGGTTTATAGGAAGTATTTGCGGCAACCAGTGTTTCCACATGTAAATTTTAAGTTAAAATTTAATACCTTAAGAAAATTCAAATTTTTTTTTTTGCTTTCCGTAATGAGCTTCATTTCCACTGACTTCATTGATGAATCATCCTCAGATTGCTCTGGTTTATTGCTTATGCTTTCTTGTTGACCCATTCATATTCCTCTAAAACTATCCTTTACTACAGGTAGAATTGACTGGAATGTCTTCACAAATAACGTTCATAGCAACAATTACCTTCCTTTAAAATCACTAGCTGGTAGTGAAGATGCAGTTGAAAATTCCTATTCAACGAACAGCCTGCTTTGCTTACCCTGAAAGCATTGGAACATACTCTAACAGAATTTGACTTCCATACTATTCTATTTATCCGATAAGTCATTGGGAAAAAAATGAATGCAAGTAGACATGGCTTAAAGCTTTTGAGTCTGTCTCACACCTTTCTAAGTTTTTTGTTTCCATATTGACATTCTTAATTCTATCAAAATTTTCCAAGTCGAATCACTGTTGCTTTCGTTATTACAGGTTGATTTTGGAAACCTCCAAAAGTTTTTACATTTAATGAACTCCGGGCCGAAATTTTATTTTTTTCCAAAGAAAAAGTCCCTCGATACGAACTTATTATAGCAAAGATCCTATAAAATCTTTCACAGCAATAGTCCTTCTAACAGAGAACTTTCACAGAGGTTTTATATTATAAAAGTGATCCATAAGCCTGTAATACCACCTATAACCATTCTTCACATAATCTTCCTATAACCTCTGGTATAAAACTTAAGAAAAATTTCGTAGACTTCTTACAATTGTTCATAAGCCATTCTCCCAAGCCACCAATTCGGATTACGTTCTGATCATTTCACCCTCCACTTTTATCATGTTGTTGACTTTCTTTCTGATGCTCTTGAAAAGAATTACTGCTATATTTCTAGATATTAGTCAGACCTTTGATAGGGTTTTATAAAACGCCTACTTTCCAAACTCAAATTTCTACCATCTGCGTATTACTTCATTCTAAAATCATTCTCAACCAATCGGTATTTCTCAAGGTAATGCACAGTGTGAAAACCTTTCTGTTTTGACAGGTCATTTTCAGGGATTTATTCTAGCAACCCTTCTACACTGCATATTCACTTTTAATGTTCCAAATGGTCTTGAAACGTTTCTTGTTTCTTACTCGGACGACACTGAAATGCCCTGCATTTTCCCACAAACGAAATGACCTTTCACTAAATCTTCAGTGCTGTATTTATTCCACGTAATCAGACGTTTCCTTAGTTCAGCAATACCTACGGCCGATAAAGTTCAATACCTAGAAGTAGATATTGATAGACACCAGATATGGAACGTAAAATTTTATAAAACAAAAGAAAACAACTATTTATGTTATTTGTCAAACGATTGTGATCACTATTATATTTACATTTGACTATGCAGAAGATAATCCTTCTACCGGTTTTGATATACGGTTCAAACATTTCTGTCCTACTAAGCCTTCTCTAATAGCCTAACTATAACGGTTCCAATTAAAATTTCTAAGAACGATAGTTGGTTGATACCTCTCAGTATGTGCTAACGAAGCACTTCACAATGATTTACAATTCCCGTACAGTAACAATAGTTTATTTAAGTTTACACTGGTTTCAGACAAAAGCTTTGCAACCAAGACAACCCTCTCCTTACACAACCTAGATACGCCGCATTATTTTCCGGGAATCCCACAAACGACTACAGGAAACAGAGTAGAAATATCTTACTTTAAGGTTTTTTTACACTTTTTTGATATCCTTGAAAATCTCACTATTGTATACTGGTCTATTCACCTTATTACACGTCTCCTAATCTATAATCATCATTTTACTGGTTGTAAGTATTTAAGGGGGGTAAATAAGACCGTAGTCCCGGTGGGGGATCCCTCTTGAGATTCCTCACTAGAGGAGAGGCGTAAAGATCGGAGTCCCGGTGGGGGATCCCTTCGGGGCCCCTCATTTGGGGCACGGCGACTAATCGAAAGACCGGGTCCCGGCTATCTGGGTGGGACCTTGAGTTCTGCCGAGGTAGTTTGAGGCGATGGCACGGAGCTGTATTTATGCTTAATTACGGGTACGGCTCTGAGGGCGGAGTAAAAAAAAAAACGAACGGTTGTAGTTAAATTGTTTATTTACTTTATATTCAATAAATTGTTGATAATACTACGCCTGTCTATCATCCTTGACATCGCAGTCTTAAACACTGGCCACAACAGATCTCTGAATATAGAAAAAATATTACTAAAATTGATTTAAGGGAAGTTGTTTGCAGGCTTAAAAATTATTCTTTCTAAATAAATATATTTAAATAGATGTAAAAATATAAGCCTCATAAAGCCATAACTTAAGGAAAAGAAACTATTAAAAAACAAATACGTACAAATGTAAAATTTATCTGATTAAAGAAATTAAAATAGAGCTAATAACGAATAATATTACAATATACTACAAATTTTTCACGTTCTTTCATTGGTTGACAATCGATTGTCTAAATAAAAACGACCACTTGTTGCTTTTTAAACGCCACGAATACATCCTTATCTGATTATCTGCGCATGTACAAAAATCGAATATTTTATTTTCTATAACTAAATGCCAATCTGTGATTCTTTTTCATCGGTATTCTTCAGTATAATTTCTATTCTCATATTATTTCTTAGCCCTATTATCATTTAATTCTATTGTCCTTATACTGATTCTTTTACGTAAAATTATATTCTTCATGTTCAGATTTAAACATATATTATTATTTTAAAAATGTTTATCTTAATTAAATAATAGTAATTCTTTTATAGTAATGGTTTATGTAATTTTATGTTGATATACTTAGTAATACTGAATATTTAGACGTCAAAAATTAGTTCACCTATAACGTTTTTAAAATTACCTAATAAATTGATCATTTTCAGTCAGATTTTTGCAATTTCAGGTAAACTGTTGCGAGATAAGATATATATTATTTATGTGGAAATAGATCCAATCCCAAACAAATATACAAGAAAGTTTCAGCACTCGTACTTCTTCAGGAAAAACGAGTTACGACAAAATACATATGATAAAGTACTTTTTTCACATAGCATTTTTAATGATAAAGCCCCATGTTTGCAAACTGAAAAGACATGAGCTCACAACTCACACTAACGATAACGTTCAGGTAACAAAAACGTAACTTTTATGTAATAATTTACGTATTATACGTTTAATACCTCTTCAAATACTTCCAATTTTTGATTCTATACTATTACTCGGATATCACTTTTTTTTTCTTTAGACAAATGATTCAGTGAAATGAAACAGCGACTCAGTAATATTTGTCTGATAGAAGAAAAAATGGTTTTAATATTTTACCCAGCGATAAAAATTTCGGTTTTCAGATTTCAACGGTAATATCCATTTTGACCATCCCTGAATCCATTTTAACTAGTTTCGGCATGACGTCTGTACATATGTACGTACGTATGTATCTCGCATAACTCAAAAACGATTAGCCGTAGGATTTTGAAATTTTATATTGAGGACTTTTGTAAAATCTAGCTGTGCACCTACCCTTATGATTAAAATTCGACTGGACCAAAATTGTCCAAAAAGTCCAAAATCCAAAACATTTGGATTTTGGACTTTTTTTAACTGCAATAATAAGCTTTTACTGAGAACTTTTCAACGTTATAAGTGGTACTTATTTTCATTGGTTCCAGAGTTAAAGCCCAATAAAATTTTAATTAATGAAATATTTGGATCTTACAAAGGGAAGGCACAAAGGGAAGGTTCGAATGCGATTTCACCTCCTTTTTTTTAACTTTTTTTTAAAATTTAAATATAATTAATTATAATTAATTATTAACCTCTGATTGTAAAAATATTTTTACAATAAATAATCAATAATAACAAAACAAAAAGATATTAAAAAATT
Organism: Lycorma delicatula; assembly: GCF_047948215.1. Classification (NCBI taxonomy): domain Eukaryota; kingdom Metazoa; phylum Arthropoda; class Insecta; order Hemiptera; family Fulgoridae; genus Lycorma; species Lycorma delicatula. Next base: position 104,402,723 of record NC_134460.1, on the reverse strand, counting down.
TTGAATTTATTCAGATTTTTAAATTTATTCAATGATTAACAACCACGGTTCTATTTATAACAAGAACAATAATGTATTATTATTATTATTACTATTAAAAAAAAAACAATAACATAAGTAAAAAAGAATGAAAAATCAAGTTTCATCAACTAACAAACCAAAAATTATTTTAATTTAAATTTAAGTTTTTACATTTCCATTTCGAAATCCTGCTTTTCTAATTTTCATACATACTTTTTATTATGTATGATTAGCTATCTGAATACAGGTTTTAAACTACATTAATAAGTTGAACTTGAACTACTACTATAAAAAACAAACTCGATTTCTAAAAATGTAGAAATTTTTAACCATACTTTTTGGTTACCAATTGAAAAACTTAAATTAATCTATACTGCCATTTAGATTTATGATAAAAGAAAATATATCAACGACATTCCAACGTTTTACCATAAATCGAAAGTTTTTATCTCTGGCTAATATAAAAGAGCGTGAATAATTATTTATAATTAAGATAAATTTATGAAATATTTTAAGTAGACAAATTTTTTAAAATGTCTTTTTACTGATTCAATTACGAGTATATTAAAACTACATTTCTTTATTTCATGATACATTATTATCAAAACATAATGAAAATAAACACCTGCACTGTAATTCTTAGATTTATCCTAAACAAAAATTTTTTACAGACATTTTTCCAATTTTAATTCTGGATGTTTAAAATATTTTACTTATTACTCGTAATAAACGTAATTATCTTAAGTAATTACATTCTGTAAATTATTAAAATTGTAAATATTAGCTTTAATTATACACTGCTATAGGAAAGTATCCTAATATTTGGCGCAAGCGAAGAAAATACTTATAATTTTACAAATTAGTTTCTTGGCTGCCCAAGAAATTTATAAACATTTTAATTAAATAAATGTAACGATACATAAAAGTAAAATTAAATTATACTTACACCGTCAGGTCTAATTCTAATATCTCTTCCAGCCGCTTGAAGAAGCGCTCTAAGTATACTAGTTGCTGTTCCTGTTTGTCTACTGGCAACCAAATGGACTGCCGTTTGATGTTTTGCCTAAAAAAAAAATCAAATTAATTTCTATTCAAATTTTTTTTCAAGATATAAAATTAGTAACCTATTCTTGTAGGCCGATTAAAAAAAAGATAATTAAAAAAAATTATAAATTTTTTAATTATTTTGCTCATAAATATAAGTGAAACCGAAATTTATTTTTATAGATTTATTTTTAAATATATACAATTATGTAAATATTAACTGACGAGAACATAAAGGCTACTGATATGTATCAAAATCGTATTTTTTTTTTATTTAGCCTCCGGGACCACCATTAGGTACTGCTTCAGAGGATCATGCACACCTTTAGTTAACAAACATAAATTAAAGAAAACTGTACAGAAGTTAAAAGAAAAAAAACTGATAATTTTTTCACAAGTAAAGAATAAAATCTAGTTTAACTGGTAAAGGAAAACTGAAATGTTAAATACAGGTAAAGAATTAGTAATAAGCAATACTTCTGTTCAGACCAACCTTAATCTAGTATAACAAAACCAGAAGTTTCCATTAATCAAAATGGAGCTTTTCCAATCTTGTGTAAAAAAATTAGTAACCATTAATCATAATTTTTATTTTACTTTATTATTATTTATTACTTTAATTCAAAACAATATAAACAATAAAATTATAATTTTTTCATACGAAAAATTGTTTTAAACTATTTTTGTAGTATATAAAAGAATATTCTATACGGAAAAACTCTAATATGTAAATTTATTTCTCATTTTTCACAACAACGATACAATAATATCCAAACAACTAAATTCTTAAAGAGAATGCTTTTAAAAAACACAATTTTCATTTTAATTTCCGGGAAGTGGGATCTGCAACAGGCAGTTTTAAATCACTTAAAATGACAACTAAATATGTTACATGAATGTGAACAGCAGATCTAGTCTAAACTTACAGTAGATAGACTGTTTTCCCGAAAATTGAGAAATACCAACGATCGTGTTAACAATAGAATAAAGTATCATTCAAACTTATACCGAAATTATTATTCTTACTCAGTGCATTTATATTTTAAATTCTATTCTTTCCAATGAAAAAGTATTTACTATAATTACCTACAGATTTCGGTGAAAACCACAAACGTATTCTCTATTAAGATTTGATTGAGATACAAGTTATAATACTTATATATAAAAAATTGGGCGGGAAACCTATTTTAAGTCCGTCTACGCGTTCTACTCGACGGATTGAGTTGTTTTTTTTTTTACTCTGCTCGGAAAGATCCACAGATATGTCATCAAACCCCAAACTTGAGTCTCCTCTGATAATTCCTTAAAAAATCCTCATTTATTACTTAACTGAGGAAATTACCGAGGTTATTACTGAGAGGAAAATCACAGGTCTGCCCATAACTGACGACATATCTGCGGGCTAATCCGAACAGAATAAAGAAAAAACAGTCTGATCCGTCAAGTAGAACGTCTGGACGGACTGGAAATAGGTTTTGAACATGGATTTTACTTGTAGCAGGAAAAGAAAGAGAAAAAGAAGGAGGTTAGGGGTGAGACTTATTGTAAATGGTGTAGGGTTTTAGCCGATTTAAAAAAATATATAACATGTAATAGTAGCGCTATGGAGCAGCAAGGGTCCACTAATTTATAATAAACAGTGTTGGAGGTATACAAACTCAAAATGAAATAAAAGTTAAGGAGGTTTTGTGATAAGAGAGTTGGAATATTGGTTATTCTTAAAGTAAATAAAATAAACCAACCATTAAGAAACGGTTTATCTGTAAAAAAAAAATCGATTCGGTTTTCAAAATAAGTGAAAATTATTAATAAATATACTTTTATCAAGTTAGATTAGAAAGGTAACAGTTACCCTAAATCCTACAGCACTCACCAAAACCATCAAAAAGGTATCACCTTATCAGGAAAAATGTACGGTACTAGGTGGAAAAAAGGAGATGATTAAGATAGGAAATGAAATTTTAGAGCAGGTGAAGAAATTTCAGCACTGAGGGAGCTTTATAAGTGATGACTTGACTTTACACAGTAGAAATTAAAACGAGAATATCAAGAAGTAAGCAAACGTTTAGTAAGAAGGGAAGACAGCCGTGCGGAAAGTTAAACAGAAAACGAATTGAGACTTTTGAGATAAAGGTGTATCGCAGAAGGATAAATATCAGATGGCAAAACCATGTAACAATGAAGAAGTATTAAGAAGGATCGGAGAGAACAGGAAAATGCTAAATGCGATTGAATGTAGGAAAAGGAACTAGCTAGAACATTGCATGAGAAAATGTTTATTAGTAGATGCGATAGAAGGCTTGGTGAATGGAAGGAAGGAAGATATTTCAAATGAGGATGGGGTTATGAAAAAGGGAAAATATGCGGAAACAAAGGAGTTAGCAAAAGATAGAACAAGGTGGAGAGCAGCATCCGCGAAAGGACCTACTCTTGTTGCAGAATACTATGAATGAATTAATGATCAAGAAAGTAGGCTACCTACTAATAAATTAAAGATCAGACGTTTGTAGTTTCAAGCCATTTTATTTGATAGAAATGTTTGATAAAATATATAAATTTTGTTTTAATTCACTAAATATACTCGTTTATTATTGATCAGGCCAATACAAATTTCTAATGACACTGATTAAAGATTTTGATGAGATGAAAAAAGAATTTTAACATGATTTTGTAGACCTGAATATTAAGAAAGTAATAAAAAGAATTCTTCAAAAAACCGTAAGACAGAGCATAATATTACTGAACGACATTAATTATGTTTGCCACGGCTTGTACACCCATTATCTTTTTCTTACATTTTCAATTTTTTTCGTAATATTTAAAAATAGTTTCTTCTTACTAGATGCAGAAAAAATCTACAAACGTTTCATACATTATACTCCAACATTCCTTTTTTTCTGTTGAAAATTTTTATAATTTCACAAATAAGTGTTTTTCTTGCTGAACAGTTTCATATTAAATTTTCAGTCCATATTTACCGATTTTTTGAAAAAAAAGTATTACTCTCGTTCGCGGGAGTGAAAATGAATTTTCTCTACGTTTTGAGGTATGAGTACGAAATTACCATTCGCTTAAATTTCCTTTATATTTATATATATATCAGACGAATGTAAAAAAATTTTTTGCCTCGAAAATCTTCAAAACTAGTTGATCAATTTCACTGAAGTTTAGATATTCCGTAGTAGTTTGGACATGTGAAAATTTGATAAGCATTGGTTGAGTCGTTCTTGAGTTACGCTCAACTTAAGGTCGAATAAATTTGATCGGGGCAAGTTATGAGCCTGGTACGTTATGATGCTGCAAGTTTGAACGTTGACCTTTCATTATCTGCGGTATCTATTGTTAGCAATATTTAATCAAATTAAATTAACGAAAAGTCGGTCTTCTTGTGCAGAACTGCGAATTTTTTTTTGTAAATCAGCGGTTGATAACCTAATAAAATATATGGAAACTATGATAAAAATTTTACAAAAAGTATATAAGAAAGCAGTATGAAAAAAACATACCTAATCTTAATTCTTTACAAAAAAAAAATAAGTGCTATTATTAAATGTCAACCTTTATAAAAAAAATTACCTGCAAAGTATTTTGGATATCATTTTGAAGCTCCCTATATCGTGATAAAACTTCATCGCATCTTTCAGCAACAGTAGCCGGATCGATAAACATATAATTAGTATTTTTTGATAATTGTAATCTTTCAGTAATGTAATTTAAATTCCATTCGATAGGTGTCTCTTCAATAATAATATCTTCATCGATACCAGCACTTTTTGGAATAACCGAATCACCACTGACCGTAGCTTTATTCTCATCGGTAGTAATATCATTATTTTTATTTGATATGAAGGGCGTTTCAGTGTTATTAAAGTCATTTGATTCTTCTCCAGGATTACTACCAGCCATTATTTCAAATTGTTTTCAGTCAGCGATTTTATACTTCATTCATTGAAATATTTAATTAAAATGTAAAATTATTTTAAAAAATTGCATAATAACTACTCAAAAATTGGCTAAAAATGTCAAAGAAACGTCTCTCTATCGAATGGAAAGTCAAAATGAGATACATAATTATTTTTTTTTTGAGAATAGATATTAAAAAAATTACGTTAAATACGTAACATTATTGAAATTCAGTAAACGTTTTCAAAATTATATCCGATTTGGAATACATGAATATAAATTTATTTAGACAATTTAAAAATACTGATTAAAATTGATTTTTCTTCAACTTAAGATATTTTTTTATAGTTCGTTTAAGGGAAAATTTTCAAACGTAGTTAAAACATAAATTTTTTAACCGTTTAAATGCATAAGACAAATTTTCTACTTTAAATAAACTACAGAGTATCGTTTAACATCAGAGTACCCGAAAATTGTCAACACAGCCCAAAATAAAAGTTCCGATTGCAAACCTCCAAGTTTAGTTAAACAGAAAAAGCAACTGCTTTCTTTCAAAAGCAGTTATCCGAAAATTATGCCGTTAAAAAAATAAATGTTAAAGATTTTTCATTATTTTAAATGTTTATTTTTTTATTTAAACTACCAACCATTATTTTAAGTTAAATTGCAAATTTACATTAAATTATATTTATATTACGTTAATAACTTTTATTATTTACATAAATATTTAAAATATGTAATATAAATCTTAAAGAAACTAAAATAACTACTGTATATTTAACAATAATTTTTACGAACGGCGGCCGATCGGGTGGAATCTCAAATAGAAATTTATCATAATTAATAATAGGATAATCTAAACATTGATTCAAGTCATAATAACCGAGAAATAATCTTTTTAATAGACAAATAAACCATGAATAGATACAAGGTTGATTAGAATTAAACAAAAACTATTATTTAATGAATAGTTTGCAGGTTGCTTAATAATAAGCTGGAGGACACAGTTAAATTTAAATCTGTATGGATTATCCTCGAAAAAGTAGCTTTTTTCAGTAAAATTTTATTTTTAATTCAAGCTTAACTTTAAACTAATATTAAGATTACAATGCACACACGTATTTTCCTTTTTAGTTACATTAATAAATTTAAGCAAGATTAATCCAATGACTGATTAATTCTCTTCCAGTAAAGTCACTTTTGTGTAATCACATTGAAGCACAGTATCTACTATTAAAAAAAAGAAGAAAAAAGAGAAATTGATTTCAAATTGAAAGATACTAATTCATCGATTTGTGAAAAAATTAAACTTTGTATTTATAATCATAAAAATTATCAATTTAAGCTCTAAATCTGTACATTAAAAAAATCATGCAGTAGAAAAAATTTTATTCATATTTTTAACTGATAAAAATACAATAGAACAGTTTTTGTTATTATTTTACGAACAATTTTTAATTTTTTTATTTTCCTTTTACTAAATAGAAAGAAATTATGTAAAAATAAAGATAGAAAAAAAATTTCCAGGCGTTATCTTACTCTTCCACAACAAACAGATTTAATTTTACATTATTTATACAATAAATAAAATTAAAATAAATTTTAACAAAATTAGTTCTAAATAAATACAAAAAGTAAAGAAAATCTAAACTGTCTATTAAAAATATGCACATTTTAACATAAATATCACGCACTCACGCACAAAAAAATAAAGCTTTTCAACGCGCAGACGCATCGTAATAGTGCAAAACGGTGAATACATGAAACTGATAACTTCTGATATCCCCCACTATCAAGGACTGTACGATGGCAGCTGCTAAAAAAAGATAACTTACTTATCCCCACCAGTTTATGTGTGTAACCCGATACACATCACAGAATAAAAAGAAATCAATTTAAAAATATATTTTTTTTTTATATATATACAAGTAAGAAAAATAAAGTTTTATTACCTGTCTTAAGTAACACGAACAGAAAATCTGATTGAGTATTACGAAACTTGTTTATTGTTAGGCGTTACTTTTCTTTCAAGCGGAAAACTCCTAATTAAATTCTTTTACACCTTTACACTATACAACACAGATTCAATTTTCAAACTTAGAAGAGAAATCAGACTTCATTTGACTGATACTCGGTTCAGATCACGCTATAAAAGAACAAAAAGTGTTCAAATACAGAGTCTGCTTCAAATACAGAGTCCCCATAAAGAAACGGAGAAACTTTCTGGACGTGTTCTACTGGAGAAACTAATGAAAAAACTTCATATAAACATAGGACTGAAAACGCTTAATTTTCAACTTACGGCTAGCGAAAGATTTCTCCCGGATTTCAGCTCTTCTAATAAAAAGAAACCCTACTGTAATTTTTGGGACCCGAAATTAAAAATAAAAGTTGGTGGTTTCTTAAGTGATTTGGGGAATACGATAAAACAGGTCCCAGAACTGTAACTCCCGCAGTTCCTACGATATTTGATGTAAAACACCAAATTCGGTGTGGAAAAACAATCTTTTTAGGTTTGTACTACAATAGCTTTATTAAATACTAATAAATGCGAAAGATTTAATAATAAAACTTGTATAGAATTTAATTATGAGAAATGTAATGTAAATACAGCTATAAAAGTAAATAAAAACTTATAAAATCGGACTTTATTGAAGAAAAACAGAAAAAAATAGATAGAAAATCGTATTATTCTTTCTGTACCTAACAAACATTCTTTTTAAAAACAAAAAGCTAATTACTAAAACTAATTTTAAAAGAAATACAATATTTCTAAAGCAATATTTAAGCTGTCTATATCCAATAATTTACAAAGGTAAAACGAAATAATTGGGAAAAAACTAAACTGAAATGTATGTTACTTTAAAAATATTTAAAAAATTTTATTAAATAGGTTGAAAATTCTAACAGCTGGTCAACAATGGAAATTGTGTACTTCGTTTTAATCTGTTGTCATAAATTATCACAAAGATAAAGGAACTGTTATAATATCGTAGTGTAAAACACCAGTTCAGTTTTCTAACGAGGGATATCCCGATATAATCTTTGTTTATGGATTTTGTAACGTAAATTCTGAAGTTGCCGTGACGTGAATATCAGGAGAAATTTGCTAGAAGGCGGATTCTAAATACGAAAACCTTTTCTGTGGTGCATCAGCATTTACGGACGAAAGAGTCATTTCCAACGTGTTTGTTTTCTGTTGAACGCCAAATAAATCATCACGTTAATGATAAACATCGTGAGATTCAGCATATTCAACGTAGCCCAGGCACTAATATAAGGCGAATTTCATGACGCACTGGTTAGTCAAAAAACAAGTGTGGCACATCGTATGGAAAGAAAATTTTTATCGTTTCCGCCTACAGAAGGTTCAAAATTTCAGGCCAACACATTATCCTCAGCGGTTAAACTTCTGTCATTGGCTTCTACATAACGCTAAGATAAATTTAATTTTATTTACTGATGACTTTTATGAGATCACTTTTATTTACTGATACTTTTATGAGAAACGGAATCTTCAATTCTAAAAATTGTCATTTATGGAGCAAAGACAATTCACATGATACTGTGGAAAAGATTCAAATGGAACTAGTTTTCAACATAGGTTTCACATTAATGTGTGGTGTGGCATTATTTATGACAAAATTCTGGGATCATTTGTTTTCAATGAAAACCTTACGGGAGATGCATAAGTTAATTTCTGAAAAATAATTTTCCGGTTCTTTTGGAGGATGTTCCTTTACAAACTAGATTGCAAATGATTTTCCAGCAGGATGGTGTAACGCCACATTTTTCTTTAGTAGCTAGAAATTTCTTGAATGTAATTTTTTAAACTGAATTGGACATAATGGACCAATCGATTGGCCACCTCGATCACCTGACCTGACGCTATTAGATTACTTCTTTTGAAGCCATATAAAAACGATAGAATACCAACAAAAGGTTAATGCTGCAGAAGATTTGCTCATTAAAATACGAAGTGCTACTGAATTTATGCGAAACTAATCCTGAGATGATACGTAAAGCCACCGAAAGACATTTTAAAGCCACGGAATATTTTACGTCGGGCAGAGCGCTGTGAACATTGTGAAAAAGGGAATTTCGAACAATTACTGTAACCGAGGTCTGTTATTCTGTTACCATTTATCATTTCATGTATTTTATTTTATTCTATTTTTGTTTTGCTGTATTAAAAATAACGTTTATTACAGAAAGAATAATACAATTTTCTGTCTATATTTCATTTGTTTTACTTCCATAAAAACCCGATTTTTAAAAGTTTTTTTTTACTGTTTATTGGCTGTATTTACATTAATTTTCTCAAAATTAAGTTCTCTACAAGTTTTATTACTAACTCTTCCGTTTATATTTGTATTTAACAAAGCTACTCTACTACAAGAATCTAAACAAAAAACGTATTTTTCCACCCGAATTTTGTGTTTTACATCAAACATCTTAAAAACTACTGAAGTTATAGTTCTGGGATATGTTTTATCATATTTCCTAGCTCAAATTACATAAGAAACCACCAGCTACTCCTTAATTTAGGTCCCAAAAATTACAGTAGGGCTTCTTTTTTATTAAGAGCTGAAATCCGGGCGAAACCTTTTTCTAACCGTAAGTCGAAAACAAAGCATTTCCAGACCTATGTTTACATGAACATTTTTAGTTAGTGCTACTAGTACAACATTTCCAGAAATTTTCTCCGTTCTTTTGTGGGACATTGTATAACACGGCAGAGAGGATGGCTTTTTTTTCTTTTTCTGTTTAGCCTCCAGAACCACCGTAAGATATTATTTCAGAGGATGAATGAGGATGATATGTATGAATGTGAATGAAGTGTAGTCTTGCACAGTATCAGGTCGACCATTCCTGAGATGTGTGGTTAATCGAAACCCAACCACCAAAGAACACCGGCATCCAGTTTCTAGTATTCAAATCCGAATAAAAGTAACTGCATTTAGGGAAGATGTTAGAAGTACTTTACTTCATAACTAACGTTACAAAATAGGTTATGTATCGACTGTCATACAAATCACCTTTTCAAGACTTTTAATTTTAAAGACTTCGTCTGCAGTATTAGTTTTGAGTTTTATTTTACCTTCTTGACTCTTGTTTTAATAAATTTTTATTATATGATTAATAATAATTTTACACCTTATTAGTTTTATTATTTTGGAGTTATTTTACCCTTTTATTAATAAAATTCCGGGCGATGATAACGCCCAGGCGTTTTTCGCCCACAAACAAACAAAAAACAAAAATCACCTTTTCACATAAATGAAAATTACTCCATTTAATTACTAAAGAAAGACACTCAAACAGTTGTTCTGAACCAAATTAGATGGTCACTACGTAACAAAAGGTTTATAGTTCTGAATTTCTAATATCAGTAAATTACGAAATGACAATAATTATTTTATGGTATTATTTTGGAGTGATTAAACTAAGAGTCATCTACGGACATTATTTTATTAAAACAATTTTTAGGGATGCAATAATCCTACGCAATCAAAGCAAAAATATTTTTTAGAGAGATACGTATTTTAACTGGTTCATTCGTACAAATTTGAATCCTAATATAAATAAAACTCAAATATAAGAATTTAACAACTGTTATTAATAAATAATTATTTATAATTAAAGGCGAGAAGATTACAAAAGAAAAAAATATCCATAATTCTCGATCATCTAATAAATCATCTGAACGTGATGTAAAATTATTTTTACCAGAAGGTGATTTCTCAAGAAATTAAGAATATCTAAGAAAAATTTAAAGGGAGAGATTGTGGTCATTATATTTCGTTAAAAAATTCAAAGATAAGTAATTTCAACAGATTTTTTTTTTATTATGCATTACAAAATACTAGATTTAATGGTTTTTTTATTCACTTTTCATTTTTAATAATTAGCCCGACAATTAGATAAATACACAGGTTTTCGTTTTAAATATTTATATTAACTTAGATAATAACAGGTATTATAATTTTAAAATTTTCCTAATTTGTTAGGCTATATAAATAGATCGATTTAAATTACTATAATTATGAAGAGTAATACCTTTTATGTTTGTAAATCTTATATTTTATTATTGAACTGTTGTAGTAATTTATATTTTCATAATTACAGAAATTTAATATACAACAAATTATTTTTATATATTTTAATGTAGCTATAATTTGAATTTTTTTAAATAATATTTTTGTGTTTTCTTTCTTTTATTTTATATATTTGCATATGCTTTAATGTGCGCTGTAGTATGTATAGTATACTTTAAACAGTAGTGCACGCAGAAAAATATTTTAAATTTTATTTCTTTCGTTTAATCACATTCATGTGGAATGTAGAGATAGTTTTAAACTTCTTTTTTTTTTAATAAATTATGAATATTGTATTAATTATAAAATAAGAATATATTAAAAGAGAAATTTTTAATCAAATAATAGAAATAGATACCTTATCATAATTTTGAATCCAAAATGACATTTCTATGAATGATATCCTTGCTACAATCTTCTTTTCATAAGTTAAACATACGTTTTTTTGGCGGGGGGAAGACAATTAAATTATAATAATTATGTGAATTGACAAAAGCAAAAACGTTTAATTTAACCGTCTGCTTGCCATTAATGTTTGAGACATTAATAGCTCTTTACAAGCATTATCAATATGTCTCATTAATAGTAGTAAACAAACTTACTGATCGCCATAATTTTTTTTTAAATAGACTTAAAACATAATAGTAATATTTAGGTAATCTAAAAACTATTGAGCCATTTTCGCACGAGATAGCGTTAGCCCATTCTGGCAAAAGTTGAGGAAGGCCACGCCGGCCTTCCTCAACTTACGACTCATGTCGTAAGCAGTCATGACATGCCAATGACCTAAACATACATCATTGGTGATGTATGTTTAGGTCATTGGCTATACTGTTTGGACAGTGTTAAACCGTTTGGAGAAATCTGGCTACAAAAAGAAGCTCGACGTTTGAGTGCTATACGATCTGACAAGAAAAATCTATTAGATCTAATTTCTATCTGCAAATATTTACTAAAACGTAACGAAGTCAAACCATTTCTGAAACGGTGAATCACGAGTGATGAAAAGTGCACAACCTACGACAAAAATGTGAGAAATATTTTGGTCGAATTGAGGGAACCTTTACAGTCTGTGGTAAAGCCCACACTGACGACCAGGAAGGTTATAATGTGCGTTTGGTGGGGTTGGAAGGGCATCGTGCATCACCAGCTTCTGCCATCAGGCAGAACGATAGACCTTTACTGCCGACAATTAGCGCGATTGCACCTAGCAATTCAAAAGAAACGGCCTGAATGGTGAACAGAAAGGCTATCGTATACCACACTGATAACGCCATATCGGATATTAACAACCCGTCAGAATTTGAGAGAAGGTTGCAGAACTTCCTGAGTGGTGTTAAGTTAGTTTCAAAAGCGACCTGTGAAAACCACGTGTCACAATTTGTTGACCAGAAACGACGGAAGTTCTATAGCGACCGGATTATGGTAATGCCCGGAAAATGACAGAAGATAGAAGACAGAAGATAGAAAAAAAGTGGTGCGTATGTGGTCTTGTAATGTTATTTTCCAATAACAATAAATTTATTCTCAATTTTGGCCTCTAAAGGCTCAATAATTTTTAAATAACCTGATACTATTAATAATAAATATTAATTAGAATTATTGAAGGACCAGAAGATTTTTCTGAGTGTGTAACAGATATCTGAGCATATAAAAATAAAATCGTTAAAAAAATGTATATTTTACGATAATTTATTCATCTTCCTAATGAATATACATAACTTTTCCGTACAGAATTTTTAAGAAATTAAACCGCACCATCATGCTCTATATTAAACAATAAAAACTTTTAACTCATTTTATTAACGTAAATTGATAAAAATTATTTATTTTTGTCTTCAGTCATTTACTGGTTTGATGCAGCTCTCCAAGATTTCCTATCCATTAATAGTCGTTTCAATTCGGTATACCCCCAAAATCCCCAAAACAAAAAATTTTGTTTTACATGTTCCAAACGTTGCTTGCCTGCACAATCTTTTCCTTTTACCTGTCCCTCCAATATTAAAGCGACTATTCCAGGATGCCTTAATATGTGGCCTGTAAGTCTGTCTCTTCTTTTAACTATATTTTTCCAAATTCTTCTTTCATCGATTTGCCGCAACACCTCTTCATTTGTCACGTTATCCAACAACCTGATTCTTAATATTCTCCTATATTACCACATTTCAAAAGCTTCTAATCTTTTCTTCTCGGGCACTGCGATCATCCAATTTTCACTTCCATATAAAGCTACGCTCCAAACATATACTTTCAAAAATCTTTTCTTGACGTTTAAATTAATTTTTTATGTAAACAAATTATATTTCTGACTGAAGGCTCGTTTCGCCTGTGCTGTTCAGCATTTTATATCGCTCCTGTTTCATCCATCTTTAGTAATTCTACTTCCCAGATAACGAAATTCCTCTACCTCCGTTCTCTTCCTATTCCTTTTCTCTTCCTACTTTTACATTCAGTGGTCCATCTTCGTTATTTCTACTACATTTCATTACTTTCGTTTCGTTCCTGTTTATTTTTATACGGTAGTTCTTGCGTAGGACTTCATCCATGCCGTTCATTGATCCTTCTAAATCTTTTTTAAAAATAATATGAGCAGAAAACTGTTATTTAATAAATTAAAAAATACACTTACCCCGCCAGGAGCATAAATATCAACGCCTTTTTTAGCAAGCAGCAGTTTGACGATCTCCTCTCTGGAGTACATAGCAGCGATGTGTAAGACATTGAAGTTATCCTATAAAAAAAATAATATGCATTAGAATAAAAAATAGATCTAAGTAATCAACTTGTTTTATACAATTTTATATAACCATAAATTTTGTTTTCTGTTTCACACTAAAAGAAAATTAAAATTCGTTCATCAATAAGAAGAATTGATAAATTCGCCAGAAATATTTTATAAATATAATAAAGCTTATGGAAATTACAATTAAAATATGTGACATAAACTGGTACGTAACGGAAAACATCAAACTAGGGTTTTTCCTTTAAATATATGTATTAAAAAAGCAAAATTTGTACATTTTTTCTTCATTAAATGGAATTATTTTTCTTTACTGAAAGATCTATATAAAAACCTACAAAATAGTCCACGTTTATGTTTTGTTGACAAGAGATGAACCCTGAAAGTTACAAATTAACTAAGGTAATTTTTACCCCAAAATGTCAATAATGATCAACAATCAAGATTGTTAATTTGAGAAATAATTAAAATTACTTAAATGCCGGTATGTAAAGCGTTCTTAGAATATACACATGCTTAGCTGCAAAAAAAACCTGGCAGAAATCAATATTCTTCAAAAAGTAAGCATAATTAAAAACGAAATTTAATAATAGATGTCACCAAGAATTAAGAATCTAAGATTTTATTAGAACCGCCGTATCTGAACAATATTTTTAAAACAGGATTGATGCAAGTATTTAATTAAAAGTTGGTAAAAAAAAAAAGAAAAAACAAATTTTCTTTGACTAACACTACACTTTCTAATACAGCTGTATTTTATCATATTTTGCAGAAGAAAAGAAAATAAGAAACGGGAAAAGCAAAATGGGAAAATAAAACTAGCATAAATGGAAAATTTTATTTCAGCAATATTGAATATTCTGCAAACTTTATTTTAAAGATTTTCATTATTTGTCGATGTTGAAATTGATTTTTTTTCGTAGAATCTCTTTTTAACTTCCTTGTACGAAGTAAAGGAAGTATTGTGATTGCGAAAAATTTCGGTTTTCAGATTTCAACGGAAATATCCATTTTGATCATCCCTGAATCCATTTTGACTAGTTTCGGCGTGTAGTCTGCATGTACGTATATGTGTACGTACGTATGTATCTAGTATAACCCAAAAACGATTAGACGTAAGAAGTCAAAATTTTGGATTTAGGAATGTTGTAACATCTAATTGTGCATCTCCCCTTTTGATTGCAATCGACTGAAAAAATGTTTCCAAAAAAGCCCAAAATCAAAACAATTTGGATTTTGGACTTTTTCTTAACTGCAGTAAAAAGCTCTCTTTATTAATAATTATTAACCTTTGATTGTAACAAAAAACTTTTACTATAAATAATAATTCAATAATAAAATATCAGAAGTTATTAATGAAATAAAATTTTATGTACTTTTCAATTTAAAACAATGTGTGTATGTAATTTAATACCACCAATTTAATGCAAGTATGTTATGTGGTGCCCACATCAGATTTTTAGCAGTTGTATTTAAATATAAAGAATATAATTATTAACGTTTGAAAATAATTATTATTTTTTTTGTTCCGATTGCACTGTAATTGCAAGAATCAATTGAAAATCCTATTGATATTCTCAACAAGATGTATTTCTGTTCTTCCAGCCACAGGGCAAAGAATTTCTGGTGAACTGTCGGCCAGTATATTTATTTATAAGCAATTTTTTTTTTTTTTAGTGAATCACCACAAATATTATTATCAACTGAATATAAATAATTACTTAACATTGGGATTTAAAGAATTTCTATCTAGTACCAATTTCGAAAAAAAATCCACAAAATTAAACAAAAATTGTGAAAACAACAGCATATGGCAGCAGAATATAAACAACACTACAGATTATAATGAAACGTAAGGATGTCGGGAGATGTTTTATCCCCCAATTTATTGCAGATCCTGGACATTAGTCCTTTGCTGCTGGGTCTTTCCATTTATCTGTCGGGTATTTAATTTTTAATGAAATTATAAATTTATTTTTAGTTTGAGTTTAAGATGGGCAGAGTTTGGGATGCGTTCTCATTCGTAGACCGTGTTTGTAAAAAGTATTCTTACTCGAGGAAATTTCTAGGAAAATTAACAAAATATTGCATTCTTCTCCGGACGTGATTTCCTTTCAGTCCGTCCACTGAAGAGCTTTTGGTGCTAAAAGGAGTGCACTCTTTTGAAGCAGGAGTGCACCTGATGAGGGCACTTCCTTCGCTGAGGGAGTCATATAAAGTGTCATACGTAGGCGATTGCCTAATTAGTAATTGTAAAATTAAGGGTTGTACAGAATACAGCTAGAGCTGTCCCCAACCTCCTGTTATATAAAAAAAAATCATAATGGAATGAAAAGAACGAAATTTTTTTAATTTTTCAAGTGAGCAGTTAAATTTATGTTAAATCACCAAAAACTTTGCCCAGTTTCCTTTAAGATTATATTGTACTAAAAATACAAAAAAAGGTTGATTAACCAAACGTTCGGTAAATCAAAACAGATATTAAAATAAAAATAAGAATAAAAATCTTGGTTTGAATAATATATGAAAAAAAAATAAAATTCAAGTCTACCGATCTCATAATTCTACGAGATAAATTCTACAGTGAACAATTACATTAAACACAAGTTTTATCAATTTTGCAAAGTTCAGATTTAATCAAGTTTTTATTATCCCTACTAAATTGCAGCAAATTACACAATCGTTCATATCTTTTTATATTCGTTTTAAAATTAATCCGACACTAAAATTAAGATAATTATTTAATATTTAATTAAAAATACGATTATTTAATTAGCAGTATTATTTAATATCACAGTAATAATTAAACAAGAAAATATTTAAGTAAAAGAATAAAATTAAAACAGGGATAAAGAAAAGAAGATTAGAAAGGTAATACCAATTTATTACGATACAGAAAGAAAAGTCATTAGGTTTAAATAAATAATAGCAAAAATAAATAAGAGTTAAAATGACGAGAAAAAAAATGAGTACAGGAAAAAAAAGATGTTCGAATATGTGTAATCATATAATCTCCAGGATTATACGATAAAAAAAGTAATTTTTGAGGTAATATTAAAGAAAAAAGATTTTCAGGGTGTTTTTTCATTTAATCCAAACTTTTAGCGCCCAAAGTTAATATGCCATTCACGAAAGATAATTTTCAACGATACAGCGCGGTGTGTTACCGACTTGCAGATTATGGTATTGATTGTTTCAACAAGTTCATTCAGTATTCAACAGATGGCGATACCGGTACATACAGTGAGTTTCGATTCTTAATATGTCGGCCTCCGAGGCGCAAGTGTTTAGGCCTTTCATCCGGAGGACCCGGGTTCGGGCAGGCATGGCATTTTCACACACGCTACAAATCACTCATCTCATTCTTTGAAGTAATACCTAACGGTGGTCTCAGAGGTTAAAAAAAATCTTAATATGTATTTATATTTTTCAGAAGTCTTCTTATTTTTAAACTTAGGCTATTTAGCCTATAGTTTTGACATCAAAATAATAAATCATAAACCAAAATAATAAACTATAAAAATATTGAAATATCGCACAAATTATTTTCTTTAAACTAATTCTACTAAAAATACAATTTTAAGAATAATATTTATATTAATAATAATTTAATAATAATATTTATATTTATTTTATTAACAGGCATAAAAGTTCTGAAATCAAACTGTATGTTTTTTAATATGTATATTTTTAATATACAAGAGGAATTTGAAAGTTACCACTTCTGTAACTTTGTAGTTTCTTCCACAATATTTTAATTTTGTAGAGGTAATGATCTGCCAAGAAAGAAAATATATACATGTAATTATAAACAAAAGAAATAATGAAGCATAGAATAATCATCTGAACTTTTTTTAATAATTATATTTTCATAAGTGTAAAGATGTTATTCTTTATTTCGTAAAATGAATGTTAAAAATGTAAAATGTAAATTTTCTCTTATAAAACACATGATTACCGATAATGTCTGGTATTAGCAAATTTTTTTAAAAATCTCCAAAGGATTTTTTTCAAAAGCCCTTGGACGTTTGAATAAAAGCCCTTGAACACATTTTGATCAACTCTGTACTCCGTATCAGTCATTTTCGCAAAATATATTTTCATGGAGACAGCCGAAAAAAAATTTACATATATAAATATATATATAAAATGATAAAGGATGGACTTCCTTTTACAGCGTCTATATTCCGATGTTTCCTTGTTTCAGCAGCAGTTAAAATTGAATATGAAAGTAATGTCAAACGAAACTGAAAGAAACTTTATCCAAAATAATTATACAGTAGTTAACTACTGTATAATTTTTACTTAAATTTAAAAGCTATAATAACATTCTGTTAGTAAAATAAAAATAAGTTAAATATACAAAAAACGATCCCACACGAAAATTCTATTCGCGCTTTTAAGAAATAAATTCAATCCAAATCTTACGCAAGCCTATTACGGTTTATTTTAGTTACAAACAGCAATTTTATTTTATCTTTTAAATCTGAGAGAGAAATATGCACACAATTTAATACGATTGCTTCTTTCAAGTTAGAAATAATCTATGTAACCAGTGATTATCACGGTTTGCCTTTTAATTAAAACCCTGAAAAGAAGTAGGAGCAACCATAAATAAAATACTATAATTTTGATTGTATGATTTGTTCCTCCAGGCACCAATCGAAAACTTGCAGTTCTGTAGTTATATCCTGGTTCATCCTTCAACTGTAGACTTCACACAAACTCCTATGATACTGCGTACGATAGATTATTTTATTGCTGGTTTTTTAAAGAATTCTTCAAGGGTTTATGTCTATTAACAATACATTTGGGTAATTGTCATACAAACTTCTACAAGGCATTTGATGCAACTTGAACACATAAAAAAGTTTCAATGATTTTAAATAAAGGAAGTTCTATTTAAGAAATATCAATCAATATATATTATAATTCTACCTTCAAGAAATAAAAAAAAAACCTAAGTTAAACCAAAACTTTATCAGTCTCCAACCTCCATAGCAAGCTCACAGATTTTCATCCGGAAATTTTAATTTAAAGAGTTAAAATGGAATAACATTGAATTTTATTATTTTTTTAATCTCTCGGTAACAATTGAAGATATCAACTTGATTTTTGGTGTGTAATCCTCATGTAAATACCTAAAAATTAATTTCTAGATTTTTCAAAATTCGACCTTGAAACGGTTGAAGAACAGTAAAAAAAATGTTGATCAATGATTGGAAATTTCCCAATTTCTAACTATACTAAAAAAGATATTCAATAGATTTGAGCTTGCAAATACTCTAGATAAATATTTAAAAACCGTTTTCGGCTTTTTTTAATTTCGATTTTTTAAGGGGTGCAATTGTGTGCGGTGCGGCAGCTCAACCAATACAACCATCGCCACATTTATATGTGCAGCGCGACTGGCTCCACCTGCCTCAGGTTACTTGACTAACCTGAGGCAGTGTAATGAGACTGATAGCGTTTTGATATTCAAGGTATTTTTACGTAAAACATCAAGAAATATTTTTGAAAATTTAAGTAAAACAATTACACGTATTTTCACATTCCAGACAGGGTTAGTTAATGCTCAGTCGTAATCATTTTATCCACAAACTGGTTAACTTACAACTAATCTAAAACTGCTCGGCTTTCCTATCATGTATAAAAAGGATTTTTAAAAATTCACCCTACAATAAATTCGTGGATTTGTAAAAAAATAATTAATATAAAAATAATATAAGGTGTTGTATTACTGTTTCAAGTATAATTTCGAATGAAGGAATACTTAAATAAGTTCAAAGTTTAGATAATATTTTAATAGAAATTTTATTTTAACGGTATTCCTTGAACATCTCTGAAGATATACTGAGACTAAAAAATCAATTACACATTCCAGTGCACACTGAAAGTTTTAAGGAATGATTAAAATTAATTTCATATTTTAAAAAACATATGATAAAATGAATAAAATAAATAATATCATATGATAAAACGAATTTCATGTGACATCATTCACAACAATAAAAATCCAAAGAATATAGGGTTTTTTTAGGTCAAAAGAAAAACTACCATCAAATAATTAACTTAGATATTTTCATGATTTTATATAATATCATTAATATATATCATTCATTCATATTCAGTTTGGTCTTCTTTGAATCGCGGAGAACTCGTTGCTTGATGCTCAGCAATGAAGAATGATGTTCTTCTTTACTCACCAGACCATTTCATCTTTTCACTATGATTCCTCCTCTGTTCGTCAGTCCAATAATTGGTTTGTGATCTTTGTCTTTGACGATCTTTAATTTGTCGATTATTTTCCTGAATTCATTTCTATCTTATATGGTTTCTATATACATAAAGTTCATTCAAAAAGAAGTACTAATTTCAGTGTGATCCTGTACTACTTTCTTTTAATTTGAAGATCTGTTTGTTTTATTTTTTAAATTGATACTGGAGATCGATTAATATTTAAAATTCCGTCTTACATAAGTAAATTTATTTATATTAAAATACAATAGAATACATGAAAACTGGAATTATACTTAGTACAATAATAAAAGAAGTTATAAAGTGATTATAAAATATCTGTTAAATGAAAATATAAAAACAAGGAAAACTTCAAAAATAGAGTTCAGTATAGCCGATATTTAATTTTAATGTAACATCAGAAATGTTATAAAGATCTTGTACAACTTTTAAGAATACATTAAATTTGGAAGAACTATTCTATTTCTAAAAGTTTACAACTTAATAAATAACAATGTAGTAAAAATTAACTACATAGATCGGTCTAGTATTTTTCCTTTCATTTGTACAAATATATAATAATTTAAATTTAAAATTAATATTTTTGTCCTTATTAATCTATACAACCCTTATTACAGTTTTCTTTATTAAAAAACTTTTTCAATTCCCAGTTCAAATATTTTAATTAATCTATCAATCTTACATAACGAAACTTTCCAATACAAGTTTTTACTATTTAATTACTATCTCAAAATCCCTTAAAGTCTGTATTTTGCATACATATATATATATATATATATATAAAATAACTAAGATATCACTCTACTTTAATATACCCAAACCCCGTTTAATCCGAAAATCGGATTAGAATTAGATATTCCCACACAACCATATAGTTGTGAGAACGGGCGACGAGAGTTCTTCACAGGGAAGTCTAAGTTAGTAATTAGACATCCTTTATTTTCTACGAGAAATCCATTTTATGCAGTAAACATTTAAACTGTTTGATGCAAATCCTGAAAAATATATCCGGACATCATGAAGAATTACAGATGAAAAGGGCACCGGAAGAGACTTCGAAATATTTCTATGAATGAATTTATTGTCCTGTTTCACGTTGTCTTTATTGGTAGGTGACTAGTTTGACCAATTTTTACGAAGTACGAAAGCACTGCGTCAAAGATATAATATCTATGATGTTTTAGGTGACTGAATTTTTTAATTAATGGTGGTATTATTGAAGTAGTAGATATCAACTTCTTAAAATAAACAAGATTACCATATATTAATGTAACTTTAAGAAAGAAAACAGAAGCTTATTTCTTGTCATTACTAACATTAGTTTCTGTAAATTAGGTCTATCAAAATTAGATTTTCAATTGTGCAAAAACATTTCTGACGTCTGGTTTAACAGAGCTACCTCTGTTAAATAAGATATTCTTATTTAAACGTGTTATAAACATGTGAAAAATTAGAATTTTTAATTTAATCAATGTCGGACAATATGACATCGAAGTTTATATTTATGGAAAAAAATCTGATGTAGACATCACAAGACTTCCTTGTACGGCTGTTAAATTACATATACCCATTTTTTTTTTTTTAAATGCAAAGTACATAAATTTTTATTTCATTAATAACTTCTGATATTTTTTCATATTTTTTTTTATTGTTATAATTGATTTATTATTAATCTTTTTTTAAAATCAGAGATTAATAATTATTAGTAAATCAATAATTTAAATTTTAAAAAAAGTTAAAAAATATGAGTTGAAGCTGATTCGAACCGATGTGCTGTTTCGAACCTTGTAACATCCAAATATTTCATTAATTAAAATTTTATTTAGCTGTAACTCTGGCACCAGTGAAAATAATAAGCACCACTTATATATCGTTGAAAAGCTCTCAATGAGGACTTATTACTGTAGTTAATAAGAAGTCCAAAACCCAATTTGTTTTGGATTTTGGGCTTTTTTGAACACTTTTGGTTCAGTCGATTGCAATCAAGAGGGGAGATGCACAACTAGATATTACAACAGTACTAAATAAAAAATTTCAACATCCTACAACTAATCGTTTTTGAGTTACGCGAGATACATACGTACGTACAGATGTCACGCCGAAACTAATCAAAATGGATTCAGGTATTGTCAAAATGGATATTTCCGTTGAAATCTGAAAACCGAAATTTATCGAGATCAAAATACTTCCTTTTTTCTTACAAGGAAGTAAAAGTGTGTACACGTAATTTAATAGGCGTAGAAGGAAGTTATGTGTTGTCCACATCAGATATTTGTATCCTAAAAACACGTTCAGACCTTTTGTAAAAGCCCCAAGATATTTTATAATTCAAACAGTACTATACCTTATGTAATCATAATAACAACAATAATAATATTTTATAAAATATAAAAGAAACTTGGTACTACCATAAAGAAATTTAGCAGCAAACCAATAGCTAAAATAATAAATTAACCTTTAGTAACCGTACTACAAACATTCGTGCATATTTTCAAATGTGACTGTTACTGATTCAGAATATCAATCTGGATATAAAACGCATGATACAATAATAAGATTTTTTACCAATATAATGAATTTAATTACACAAGGTGAAAATAAAAGGGGAGATTATTTTTTTAAGTCACAATACATTCGTTGATTACAGACCAATCATATTAATTCAGATTGACAGCAATAACAAGCTGAATCACCCAGCATTCACCAAGGAACCAAAACGAATCTATAAAAAGGAAACTCGTGTTCAAAATCTCGAAAAATGTTTCTTACAAGCTGCTTTAATTTTTATTGGGTTTATTTTCCTTAATACAATTCCATAATTTTTTCCGACTATTAAGTTTTTAAAGAAAGGTGGACAGTATGTAAAAAAATATATATTAAATGATTTTGCATATGTTACTTAAACTGCTATTCTCTTTAATATTAATCCTTTAGAATATTTTGTTGAAAGTCTTTTCAGTGAATAATCATAAAAAACAGTTCCAGTTAAAAGATTCAGCCCCCCATTGAAAATTGCTTTAAAGGAAAATTTCGCAAATAAAATGTAATTCAATATTTCATTGAATTTTTTTTTAACTGCATCTTTAATGTACAAAATACAATAAATATATCCGTAATTACGAAGGAGAGGAGATTCTGATTAAAGATTTAAGATAAGGTCTTCTACTAAATTTATTACAAAATAATTGTATATTCTCTTCAATATTTTTCTTGGAATTTTTTGTGCTAGAAAGAGTTCTCAGAGGGTAAATTACTATCGTTATTCCAGTGAAAATAAACCGAAACCTTCAAAACTAAAAAAAAAGTTCCCTATAAAACTTTTGCGAATCTTATGAATTTTAATTCTTGTCTAACAGATTTCTTTAAAGCAATAAAGCAAATAAATGTAAAAAGAATGTACATTAAGACCCAAATGGGACCTACCTAAGTCTACTAAAATAAAATGGAAATAAAATCCTTAAGTAAAAATAATGTTTTTTTAAGATAAGTAAAAAAAAAACATGTTACTTAAATCTTTTAAGTTTTGCTCAAATCGGGTTGGTCGCTCTTATGAAATATTCGGAAAAACAAACTGACACAATCGAGTGAAAATTTACTTCAGTTTTGAAAGAAACTTAAGATATAAATCATTAAATAATTATAAGTATTAACAATATTATATTCTAATTTTTTTTCTAACTAAATGATACTGTTATATATATTCAAACTAAATGGATATGTAAATAATACACATGCCTAATGTTATTATTAATATTATAACCAACACGTTTGTAATTTTATAAATAATTTAAGTAACAAAATTATTAAGATTAAATTTAATAATTTTAAAAATTCGTCAAAATACTAAACATTTTGTATAATATACTATTATAATATTATTATTATTATTACTATTATTATATACATAAATTATAAAAAGAAACAAAATATTAGGTTTACTCAAGAAAATTCTTTAATAAAAAAATTGATGTGGACAACACATGACTTCCTTGTACGCAAATTAAATTGCAATTACACTTTTCAACATCCTACGGCTAATCGCTTTTGAGTTATGTAAGATGCATATCACGTACAGACGTCACGCCATTACTACTCAAAATGGATTCAAGGATGGTCAAAATGGATATTTCCATTGAAACCTGGAAATGCTCCTTCAAATAATTTACTGAATAAGTATCGTATTTAGCTAGTTAATACAACAGTACGTTTATTAGCTGCTGGCGCCTTATTTCCCAGTAAATAATATTTTTTTCTAGTTTTACCTTACAGTAAAAGAAATACCAAATATATTTAACGTCTCTACTTCTCTTTTCCTGTTTTTTTCTTGTCAATTACAAAAGAAAATGAAATGTTAAAAGAAAATAAAGAATTTCTGTGAGCTAATTCTTTGTCATTTTTTTAATTTTATTTTCTTATAGTATGTCATTCCGTAGAGACATATAATATATCCAAACATAAATAATACATTAAAAACTGTTTAAAATACGTAGCACCTGAACAATAAGTTTAAAATATGATTAATTAACATTTTATAGGTAACTGATTTAAAAAAGAAAATAACAAAAATTAACTAATAGTACTCATTTACTTGTCCCCCTTTGCTTTCAGAAACGTTTTGTAACATTTTGCATTTAAAAAAATAAATAATTTCTAATTATAATGTTTAAAATGGCAGAAGATCACAAATCAGAAAAAAATTAACATATTTGTATTCTTATTATTTTGCAACCTAGTACGTCCAGCAACTCTTTCTAAAAAAAAAATTCTTAACAATTTCTCAAAAATTAGCAAACCCATTTTTATGAACAACAAACAAAATAAGACCAAACCTTCAGTTAATGATATTATCCCTCAATTTTATTCAAAATAAATCTTTTTAAAAAATCAAATTTGTTTCTTCTTTTAGTTTCCTGGAATCATAATTCTAGAGTTATACTGTAATAAGGAAAATATTGTAAACAGTCAAAAAATGAGGAATGAGTTTTTTGCATTTCCCGACATTTCATGGCCCACGGACCTGGATCAAAGTTCGTATGTACATATGTGTTGCTGTGTTTGAAGCTTAATAACGTTTGATTGGACAAACCTTTTTTGATGAAATTTTGTACAGAGATCTACATGAGATTTGTACAAATATGGGACAATTTGTTAGTAAAATATTAGAATCAATATCTCCAGGGAGTAGATAGGGTATCCAGGGTAAATAATTTTTGGGGTCAATTTTCTCAAAATTTTGCTTACAAACCTCACTTTATATTACGCTCAGTACATGTGCACATTCTTACCTTACCAATTTTTAAAACATTTGCTCCCAAATTCTACACCTTCTCCAAAAATCGAAAAGAGCTACCTTTTTACTTACAGTAAATTTTTAACTGAATTATTTTTTATGTCTTCCTAGGCACACTCGTAATGCAAGTGATTGGAAAAAAAATACTATATTGTGGGTGGGGGAGCCGAAGTTTAGAAATATCGATTTTTTTTAACGGTTTGGTTTAACAAACTTATAATGATAACAACATAATAAGATTTCATCATAATTCACCCCCCCCCCGTCCAGCACCAAAAAAATAAAAATAAATAAATAATAAATCTAGGTAAATTTTAATGGTTGTACATTTTTCAGTGGAATTTTTTTAATTTCATCCATTTAACATAGTAAAAGTAGAAAAATGAAAAAATCTTCTTGAAAGGTAATTTTGGAGATAGGAATAAAAAAAATAATTAAAAAATACCGATTTTTTTAACTTTTTACAATTTGTTAGTTTATTTATATAATTTGAAAATATAACTTCATCATAAATTATCCTCACCCCCAAAAAGAAATCTTAGGTAATTTTTTTTTCATGTATCACTATTTTCCTACTATACTATGTTAGAATAAATAACTAATTCCAGAAAACTATTACAATTTTGTTGTCAGCATTTTTATCAAAGCCGTATTATAAAAACAAAATTTTAATTTGCAACAGATACTTTTAAATAAGGAATAAGACAAAAATTGAAAATTTATGTTCATAAATCACTTTTTTGAAGAACATGTTCAGAATATTATAGATTATAAAAAATTTGGCGAAAATGATAAAAAGCTAATTTTTATATTCTTATATTAGTTTTTTCAAAACTAATACCTAAAATAAAATAAACACCTAAAATATTAACACGTACATATAAATACCTTAAATAAAAAATACTAATTTAATTTAACGTGATGAATGAACTTTTGTGCTAATGTGATAAAACAACATCATACTTCAATTACTCGATATATCTAAATTGCAACTAAGTTCACCATTTTCGCACAACTGTAAAAGTTATGTATTATCTCATAAAATTTGGAGAATAAATAAAATTATTTAATTTTCACATGGTTTGGATGCTGGGTAAAATTATATTTATCATAAATTAATTACGTAACCCCACCCTATTTATTACGCTCAGAATAAAAAAAACATACGTATAAACCAACACCCATACATGTAACAAGTTTTCTTTATGTTAATAGGAAAGCCTTTTTTTCATATCAAGTATTTTTAACCGATAGAATCTTCTACTAATTAACTTGCTATATAAATTAACATAAAGAAAAAGCAAGATAATAAAATGAAATAGTAATTTAATTAGATAAATTTATATTTAAAATTAAAACCAAAGAATTATAAAAGAGCAAATCAAAAGATGATCTAATAAAATCATAGGAAAAAATAACAAGGAAAGAATGAAGAATAGTAGGGAGAATTCGTCTAAAAATGGATCAAAATGGTCTGGTATTCGTAGGCCAAAATGTCAAATATTAAGGTAATTATCACGTAAAAACAAAGTTTTAATGAAAAAAATAGATACAAAATAATGATAAATACAAGAAAAAAATAATAAATAAAGAAAGCAAAAAAAACTAGATTACAAAATGCAAAAAGAAAACCAATTAGAATTACAGGTAAACAGAAAAGTATAAATACGCGTATAACTCTTTTTTTAATGAATTAAAATAATTAAGATGGCTAGAACCAATACAATAAAATAAAGAAAACAAATAACAGTATGTATTATAATTATAAAAACAATCTACCTCAATAATAACAATTGTTCTTTTTGTAAAAAAAAAAAAAACTGAGAATTAGCCCCGTAAGCTACTACTTTTTTTGACTAGTGGTTAACTCGTTGTCACAAATCAGTTATATAACACCTGATTTTCGAAGTGTAGGTTTCTGAGGTTCAATTCCTAGTAAAATCTAGTTGCTTTTACACACGTATTTGAATACTATACTGGATGCCGGTGTACTTTGTTGTCTGGGATTCAAATAATCACACTTCTCAGGAATGATCGGCCTGAGTCTGTATTAGGACTCATATCGACCTCATCTCATTGGACAGTGGAATAGTTGTTTGTTGTTCACTAATTAAAGAGATTTCAACGTACACATTAGGAAAAAAAAGGACTAAAGAGAGTAAAAAATTATCTTTAAAATATGCTTATTCTTGAAGTTGTCGTCATATTTTAAAACATATTAATAATTTGCTAATCCTTAATTTGGGTAACGGATTTTAAAATCCTACTTCAAAAAGTCAGAATTTTAAAAGAATTGAATACTGATATTTTTTTTAATGCTTGAGCTTTTTTAAAGTTAATTATTTAGTAGATTTATTTTAACTTCTAATTAAAAACACGGGTATGCCTATAAAAAAAATGCCTATAAGAAAAATTCATATGAATAAATATCCTACATCGCTTCAGTTTTCCTTCTTTTCATTATTTTGTGTTTTTTCAACAAAAATTTACATCTTAAAAATCAGATTGAGATAGTTCAGTTTTTAACCATTATTAGATTCCTAAATATTAGTTTAATCTATACTACATATTATTTGTTAAAATCGGATGATAAACACCTGAGGTGTGGCTGAAATTGATAAAGTAGACCGCAAAAATTATGCAGTCTGAATTTTGTGCCTGTATTTTCACTTCCTTCACTTATTGAATTAAAATCAATTAATAATAATTTCTATCATTAATGAACTTTTGTGATTATACTGATGTCCTGAATCAAATTTTAAGTTTGCCCAACACTTCCCGGGACACTCCGTATGAAAAAACGTTACGAAAAACCCATGTGTTACTCCGGCGAGCCATATAAGCAAAGAAGAAAGCCATAATACGCTACTACTTTCGTAACTTGATGAGCGATTGAGCTGAAAATATAGAGATCGTCTACGACACAACTTCAGATACGAGTACTCGAATATTACGAATAAAAAGAAGAAATTGAAAGACAACTTATAACAACCGGCTTACTTACTTTAGTAACAACCAAGTTTGATAACCTGAAATAACGTACAGGGGTAAAGGTGAAAAAAGATATAATTTCAATTGAAAATAAAAAAGAGAATATAACCGTAACCTTTTAAAAATCGGTGAGTGTAGATAATGAATACCACTTTAAAACGCAAAGGAATAAAGAAAGAACAATAATTACAAAAGAAATTTATTGACGATAAAAGAAGACCCACTTTGTGTAGTAAACGAACAGAAAAATTGCCATCTTTACCTTGGAAACTAAATTTATTGGTCATGCAACATTTCTAAATGTATTTCTTTTTTGTTTACCGTTATATTTTATTTCTTCATAAAATTTCTTACTCTTTTCGATTGTAAAATAGGGTTTATAGTTCAAAAGTTAACAAAATAGCGCATGCTTTATATGATAAGACATGTAATATTCATATTCCATGGGATACACAGCTGTAAAAGTATTAAATTTTAATATAATATTGTTATACCATAAACATACACAAACACACTTATCAGTGTTATTAAGATAATAAAATCTTCTAATTTTTTTTATCATAAAAACAAAAAAATTATGGTACAAATAAATAAATATATATAAAACTAATATTTAAAAATGTTAATAAAAATAATATTAAAAATA
Organism: Lycorma delicatula; assembly: GCF_047948215.1. Lineage (NCBI taxonomy): Eukaryota > Metazoa > Arthropoda > Insecta > Hemiptera > Fulgoridae > Lycorma > Lycorma delicatula. Next base: position 104,373,732 of record NC_134460.1, on the reverse strand, counting down.
TTTTTAAAAGATAACTGAACAGATTTTCAAAAGGAACAAAAATAACACGATTGATATAACACGATTTATATCAATTTTTTTATGTATAGGTGGTTAAACGATGTGAATATTCTTAGCGTCATTTATTTCCCCACTTTACATGACTTTTACAGGATACGTCTTTAAAAAAAAAAAAGCTTATATTTAAAAATATTTTTAACACTAAATATATCTAAAAATTTGTTCTTAGAAAAATATATAGATATGCGGAATATTTCATATTTGAATTGAGCACATACGCAATGGTACCGTTCTAATATTTATGTATCAGTGAGCTGTCTAATGAATAAATATATTTTAATTCAGATATAAGATTAATAAAAAGCCAAAATTTGTTTTTAATATTTTATTCTAATAATTTTAATTGTCAGCACATAGTACCGCATTGCCGTAGATAATTATAAATAACTTATTCATAAAAATTTTTAATTTCTTAAATATTGTACGTTCTTGTTCATGATGAAACAAAATTTACTTTTTATCAAAAGTAAGCTTTTACTTATATTATATACGATATTAAATTTGAATAATATTTAATAGCTTTAAAATAAAATTATGTATCAACTTCTTTTACTATTCATTTGATCATTTGGTAAAAATGTTTTCTGATTTACTGTTGCCATTCTTCAGATTATTTCTTTGGAGAAGAAAAAAGAAAAACGTATTCTTAAATAAATAGGATGATTCACAAGGAATGTAACAAACTTTCAGGACAAATTCTATTGATGAAAATAAAGAAGAAAGTTCATATTAACATAGGTTTAGAGACGTTTTGTTAGCGAGTGTCGAATAGTGAAAGATTTTAGCTAGATTTCTGCTCTTTGGTAAAATTAAGCCAAACTGTAAATTTTTACGTTTGTTTCTAGTTTCTGTGGGTTCTTATGCATATCATTTTACTCAGAATCAAATATAAATTGTCGGTCTTATAGCCGGTCATTGCCGGAGATAGCTGTGTACCAGAGCTTGATTCACAGTCTGAACTAAACGATTTACTTCGAGACTTACATTTGACCAAGGAAAATTCAGAATTGCTTGGTTCGAGGTTTAAAGAGAAGAACCTGCTAGCAGCTGGCACCTCATTTTCCTGGTTCAGGTACAGAGAGAAGGATTTTCTTCTATATTTTTCGGAAGAAAGAGAATTAATCTTCTGCACTGATGTACATGAACTTTTGACTCGATTTAACATTTCGTACGAAAGTACCGATTGGAGATTGTTCATAGATTCGTCCAAAAGAAAAGTTTACTTCTTCACAACGGGAATAATATCCGTCAATACCCGTCAGACATTCGTCTAATTAAAAGAAGGTTACGATAGTTTGGAATTTGTTCTCGATAAACTTAAATACGACAATCATAAGTGGATTACGTGAGGCGATCTCAGAATAATATCGATGCTTCTAGGACAGCAAGAAGAATACACAAAGTTTCCTTGTTTTTTATGTGAATGGGATAGCAGAGACAGAGAAAATCATTGAATAAGGAAATATTGGCCAAAAAGAGCTTCATTAGAACCTGGAACCAAAAATATGCTCCAAAAAGCTTTCATAGAACCGAATAAAGTTCTCCTTCCACCTCTGCATATCAAGTTAGGCTTGATGAAGCAATTTGTCAAAGCCTTACCAATAGAAGGTAAATGTTTTCAATAATCAATGTGAAAAATGTCTGGTCTTATCAAACTACCAAACTAAAGAGGATGTCTTTACTGGTCCTGACATTAGAAAACTTCTCAAAGATGATAATTTTGAGAAACGAATGAACGTTGCAGAAAAAATCCTGGGGAACCTTAAAAACGTAGTAACCAAGTTTCTAAGCAATAAGAAGGATCCGAACTTCAAACTAATCGTTGAGAACATGCTGCAGAAGTACAAACATTTAGGCTGTTCTATAAGCTTGAAGGTTCACTTCCTAAATTCACATGTGGACTATTTTCCTGAAAATCTGGGTGCCGTTAGTGAAGAGATGGGCGAGAGATTTCATCAGGACACGAAAGAAATGAAAAGGAGGTATCAAGGGAAATGGACTACTACGAAGATGGCAGACTATTGCTGGATGTTACACCGAGACGACCCCTACAGATAAGATAGAAGAAGAGAGAGAAGCAGAGTATACGCCCGTACAAAGAAACTTCGACACAGGGAATAAAACTGTAAGTATTTTATATACTTCGTCATTAAGGGTGGATGATGAGGGAGAGTGGTTTCCGAAGCCATGAAGTACCTCATAAAAATGAATTAAATAAATACAAATAAATAAATTTAAAATCGCACTAAAATAAAAATTAGGCTTATTTTGTGACAATTTTCATTATAAATTAAGGAGTCAAGATCCCCTCACCGTCCAGCCCACCTCTTCAAACCACTCAACTGTTTAGCTATAAGAATGCATATTAAAAGCCATTTTTACAAATTTTGAAAATTGCTATTTGCAAAAATTCCTGACGTGATGGAAAAGAATGAAGGTTATTGTCGGATTCGGCGCTAAAAAATACAACCATCACAGGCTTGTGTAATTTTAAGAAGTACTTTAAACCACTTTTGAGAATTTTTGCATTTTTGTTTCTCAATATCCTTTAAATGATTTCACAATCCTACCCTTTCCATTTAAAATCTTTAAGTTGCCCCTCATGAGGGTCGCCTGGTTGCTTGGGATCTGGTGTTTTATAATGAAAAAATAAATCGTTTCGAAGTAAGAGCTTTGCTAAATTTCATTTTTCAGTGTTTAACAGTCGAAAAGTTATTTAAGGATTGCTTGCTTTTTATTAACTGTGGCAACCCTTAAATATCTTTTCGACGGTTAAACATTGAAAAATGATACTTAGCAAAGCTCTTGTATCGAAATGATCTATTTTTTCATTATGAGATCACCAGATCACAAATAATCAGGAACCCTCATGAGGGGGCAATTGAGAAGTTTTAATAAACAACGTTTTTTACACAAACTCACCTACATACAATATTTCAAACTTTTTCGGAATAAATGAGGATCACTAGTGACTGACAACGAACCAAGCACGTTCCAGCTAACGATTTTTTTGTGTATAATTTTTACGATTATTTTCATGGCATCTTTTTCAGGTAGATTTCATAAGAAAGCTAACTGTTGTAATGGGTACCATGATTCGACTTCCGGAAAATTTTGACATATCTTCCCGTTTCACATCCTCCAGATCCCAAAACCACCGACTGTTCAAAAGTTTATATATATTGGAATATTCCACTTTCTTGTTCACACGGTAACTACCGTAATTTTGCGCCAATCACTTTCAAATTGATTCATAAAAATAAAGACCGTAATTCTCGGTCGAGTTTCGTTGATGGGAAAATTCGGATCATGGGGATGGAAATGGGAGGGCTTTTTCGAAAAAAAAATATCGTTACATCTTTTCTATTAAGTAAAATATCTAATTCGATTAAAGTTCCTACTGTTCTTTAGATAAGAGCATAATCTAAGTAAAATTTTTTGATATCACAACCATTGGCCCAAGGGGTGAAAAAAATGGGGTTTTGAAGACAAAAAAAAATCATACCTCCCTTAACAGAAGCACAGCATAGAATCAGTTTAAGGTGGTCGTTAGTCCTCTAAACATTATCTAAAACTTTTGTCTGAAACAATTTTTGATATGACCAACCCTTACGACAAGGGATGACAAAATGTTGCTGGAATTGTAAGAAGATGGGGCTTGTCGTATACTAAACATGTGAAACTTTTTTCACATGACACCATTGTCGTATTGAATAAATTTGAAGTTTTTCTTAACTTTAAGGTGAAAATCTTTTTATCCCCTACTTATCACTGGTGAAATCTTCCTCCACCTTCCAACATGCCAAAAGGGATTTTTACAATAGAAAAGTTTTTGTAATATTTAAGATAAATTTCTTTTCCTAATCCAAGGTTCGCCAGTTAAAATCCCTTTTAAAGCGATATATTTTCAACCTAAGTTACAATTATTAATTTGATGAAAGATTTTCAGAACTAACACACTTTATAAAACTTTTATAAAAAGTGAGTTTTATAAAACTTAATGCGGTATTATTTCCACTAGGTTAATTCAACTTTCTTAAAAAAATATATTTTTTTAAATCTTATTTTAGACCATCGCTTTGATCACAAATAATTTCAGATACAAATGTAGTATCAGAAACGCAATACGTTTTTTGTAATTGTTTGACATCGATTTAAAGATATTATCAGTGTAAAAAAATCCAAAAAGAAACACAAAATCGAAATTTCTACTGAGACAATTTTTTTTTGTTACTGGGACAAAGAAAACCTCTTCATAAAATACTAAAATATTTACTAAATTATTCATAATTATTGTATATAAAACAACAAACTGTTGGACAACATTTTATTGCAGCAATAAATTACTAAAGTGGAAATTTATTATTATTATTATTATTCATATTTTATGTTGAAAAGACGCAGCACTGCAGAACAAATGTGTAACAGCTTAGTATGATTAAAAATTTGCATAGCGTGTTAAAGACATGCTACTTATAATAACAATAAACGAAATAAATTTGTTTTTCTTCTTTTATTTAATAACAATTCTTCAACCAAGTTATACACCTAATATAGAGACTGGTTTTATAAAATATTTTTTTGGCATTATTTTTGTTTCAATTTTAACAGTTAATAGCTTTACTATTGGAACAACCTTATAACTGGTTTTATCATACACGGAAGAGAATTACGATAAAATTGGTTAGTTGGCTTGATTTTTAATTTTTTTTTTTTTTTTAGCCAGTGATAAACAAATTAATAAATTAACCAATATCAACTGTACTTGCAGATTTTATTACAATGAATACGGTCTATTAACTTTGATAACGGTCGGTAAAAACTATTTCAAAGAAATCAACCTTCCATATCGGTAGTACTTAGGATGGGTTACCCCCTGCCGTCTTGAATTCTGTGAAGCGCTTACTTAAATTTGATATATCTCAATAATTAATCAACCAATTTTTGTAATTTTTTCATGTAAATTATTAAAATACATTAATTTACACCATTATTGCCTGCATATACAGTGTCCGGGGAGGTGTTGGCCAACCCAACACAACTTCAGCCATTATCTTAACTGTTAATCAACTGATTTGAACCAAGCCTCACAGATTCAGCTCTAAACAGCTACAATAATTATCTATAGATTTATTGTCTGCGTATACAGTGTCCCGGGAGGTGTTTAACCTTAAAGGTTAAACTTAAAGGACTGGTTTAGGACACCAAAATAAACAAAAAAGCTTAAGTGGACAAATGCCATATTATAATAAAAGTAATAGAGATTATTATTAGTCGCTTTTAATTCAATAAGTGAAGAAGGTACAACAGGCACAAAATTTCAGACTATATAATTTTTGAGAATAATTTCAGCCGATGTTTATCAACCGATTTTTAACAAACAATATATACTTTTGTTCACAATAAAATGTTTAACATTTTACCTAACAAAACACAATTCGATAAAACTAATACTTATGAGCTATTGATGATTAAAAAGTTTAAATGAATACAATTTTGGAATCTTCAAAGGTATAATCTTCAAACTTATTTATTTTTTTGAAGATATTCTTGGGTACATGTACACTAAATTTCATTAAAATACCTCAATTCATTCATAAAATATAAGTTTATTAAAAAAAACACGTATAGAGTACAGAATGAAAAATGAAGGGAAGTAAAGGATGTTTACATGAATTCTTTTGTTAATTTGATGACTCATCCCTTAAATTTGGGTACCCTTCCCAGAACTCCTACCTACAAATAAAATTAATTCGTTTTTTTCTTTCCACAAAAAGAAAACTAAATATAAATGTGAAAAAAAGGTAAAACATAGTTTGCACTTTTGATTTTATCTAAAAAGTATTAATACTGATTGTAAGGTGAGTGAAATAATAGGAATAAAGCACGACACAAAAATTCTTATTTATCAGGTAAATGAAGTACGCAAGGTACATATGTTATATTTATCAGTTGATTGTTATTATTTAAAAAATGTTTTATTTCTAAAATTTCATACAATTATTTCCAGCTAATAAATTCTTTAGCGTTTTTTTTTTTTGTCTTCAGTCATTTGACTGGTTTGATGCAGCTCTCCAAGATTCCCTATCTAGTGCTAGTCGTTTCACTTCAGTATACCTTCTACATCCTACATCCCTAACAATTTGTTTTACATATTCCAAACGTGGCCTGCCTACACAATTCCTCCCTTCTACCTGTCCTTCCAATATTAAAGCGACTATTCCAGGATGCCTTAGTATGTGGCCTATAAGTCTGTTTCTTCTTTTAACTATATTTTTCCAAAAGCTTCTTTCTTCATCTATTTGCCGCAATACCTCTTCATTTGTCACTTTATCCACCCATCTGATCTTTAACATTCTCCTATAGCACCACATTTCAAACGCTTCTAATCTTTTCTTCTCAGATACTCCGATTGTCCAAGTTTCACTTCCATATAAAGCGACACTCCAAACATACAAAAATATTTTCCTGACATTCAAATTAATTTTTGATATAAACAAATTATATTTCTGACTGAAGGCTCGTTTCGCCTGTGCTATTCGGCATTTTATATCGTTCCTGCTTCGTCCATCTTTAGTAATTCTACTTCCCAAATAACAAAATTCTTCTACCTCCATAATCTTTTCTCCTCCTATTTTCACATTCAGTGGTCCATCTTTGTTATTTCTACTACATTTCATTACTTTTGTTTTGTTCTTGTTTATTTTCATGCGATAGTTCTTGCATAGGACTTCATCCATGCCATTCATTGTTACTTCTAAATCCTTTTTACTCTCACTAGAATTACTATATCAACAGCAAATCGTAGCATCTTTATCTTTTCACCTTGTACTGTTACTCCGAATCTAAATTGTTCTTTAACATCATTAACCTCTAGTTTCATGTAAAGATTAAAAAGTAACGGGGATAGGGAACATCGTTGTGGGACTCCCTTTCTTATTACGGCTTCTTATTATGTTCTTCTATTATTACTGTTGCTGTTTGGTTCCTGTAAATGTTAGCAATTGTTTTTCTATCTCTGTATTTGAACCTTAATTTTTTTTAAATGCTTTAGCATGTAAAAAATTTAAAACAATAATAACTGAAAAAGTACTTTAGTATCAATACTAATGGCAAAAGAAGAATTATAAAACATCGTAAAAAATGAAAAAGTGATTGACATCTGATCAGTCACTGTTATCACAATGTTTTGATAGATTCTAACTGTTAATATATTTGTGCATCTTACTCCCAGCTGCAGCATTATTCCTTGGCAAAAATGTTCATTTATTTAATTATCTCATAGCCTGAAAAGTAATAATTAGAATTTCAAAGTTGGTCTTATCCAGACCAACTTTTCCGATGGCCGTTAGACGCATGGTATTTTTCCTGATGTGAGAAGTATGCCGGTAGTTAGTTAGATGGATTTCCCCAAATCAGCATATTACAAAGTTTTTTTGTGGACATGGTGATCTTCGAGATAGATTGGCTAGATTTGGTTTGATTAATTCAGTCTTGTGTCCGGAGTGTAGGGTTGTTATTGATTTGCGTCATGTCTTATATGTCTGCCCCAGATACGAAGCTGGACGTACCAAAATAGCTAGAGAGCTTGCGAGGATCAATTCTGGTTTTGATCTGCAAGTTAATTGGAAAACTGAAAGAGAATGAAATATAGTTTCTGGCTTCCTTAGATTCTTAGCCCTGCGGAGGATGGCTGACGGGGTATGATTCTATTACAGATGAATAGATAGAATAGCACCCGGGTGGCTAGGGGCCAGTCTCGATGCTTACTTCGCCAAGATAGACTTTTGGCATCGAGTTCCGGTAAGCTGAGATATTCACTGTTAGGATGAGAGTGGATGTGTAGAGCAGAGATAAAAAGGGTATATTTTCATTAGAGGTTTATTAAATCTATGAATTTGTTTTTTTGATTTTTAAAGAAATCGAGAGAACTTTGAGAAAAAATTGAACTGTAGGACAAAATTATCGTTGCAACCAACACTTTGTTTTGTTGGTACAAGAATAATATTTTTGATGTTTAAAAACTCAATCAAGTAATGATCTGAGTGCATAGTCTGATTGAAGTTAGATATAGGAAGAGTTTTTGTGTCAAACCTTCGGTGTTAGAGGAAGGCATGGGAATCGCTCATTCGCGAATCGGTTAATTTGATAGCTGAGGGTTGTAAGTTATGGTACGTGGTCGTGGTTGGAAGAGCCCATACGAAGACGATAGTAGTTTGTGTAAATACACTGACCTCGGGAAATGTCTCCCGAGGTATTTGCATCGGTGACATCCTGAGAGGCCAAAGTAATGACTGTGTTGTGTTATCAAGTTTATAGGCTCTAAAAGACGACCTCCGGTAAAGCCCATCAAAGCTAGGAAAGGATAAGGAGGTGTGGCTTATCACTCCACCCACTATAAGGAGGGGGTGGTGTGACTAAGCCACACCTCCCCATCCTTTCCTAGCGTTAGAGTGATTACAGCCTTACGGTGGTTTCCCTGAGGTATTCATTGGAATCCGTTATTCCACGTTATGAACCAACGTACCCTAAAAAAAAAACTATTAATAAAAAAAAAAATATAGTAGAAAAATCGGGCTTGAAAAAACCCATCTGACGAATATAGTTGGACTTTTCTAAAATGCACTTGTATTCGCTTCACAACCTGTATATAATTGCCGGTTAAAAACATCATAGGTTCAACACAATCTGTTAGCTTTAGTAATAAAACTTTTAACTGTACCAATATTCATCAAAATCAGCATAATATACATTAATTTCTTTATTAAATATTTGTTATCACGTAAATAAACGTTTTTTTCACTCTCTGTAAATATAAGTATAAAACTAAATAAAAAGATTTTATTTCAAAAACTAATATTCTTAAAACTGAAAAAATTAAAACATGTTGTTAGAAAAATTTGCAGCATTAGAAATTTTCATACAAAATATTTATTGAAAAATATGTTTATTCTAATAAAGAACGGAATTCTTTTCAAAAAAGGATGAGTTTGGATCATTTAGTATTTATCGTAATTTTTAATTTTCTCAAAAAGTACACAATCATTAGGAAATTCAATAAAATATTTTTTATGTGGTAAAAACACAAAATAGAAAATTAAATATATCGGATTTGTGGTATCAACATTATAAAACTTATCTTTTCCATCAGTAACGAATCACTACACCCAAATAAATATTCAGAATAACAGTCGGTTAACATTTTTATACATTTCAGACCGTAGATTTAATCTGCAAATCTTACATTAGATTAATGATAATACAAAAGTTTAATGCTTAAAAAATAACAAGAGAATAATGGTATTCAGACACACAATCACGGAATAAATTGAAGAATTAGAATATCGGATGGAAATCTACAACAATAAAGAGTTAATATCAGACATTTTTAAGGTACTCCGTGTAAATAACGATATGTATTTTCTATTACACAAATATTCGATATAATACTTATAATATACTTTTTTCCTAAAAACTGAGTATAAAAAAGTTATGAATCGTTAAAGAATATAGAGAAAATCTTTTCCTTAAGTTACTGATTTTTTTGATGATAATTCAACAAAACGAAATGACAAATCCATGATTTATTTAACTTTAGTCACGCAAAATACTCGTCAGAACGAAAACTAAGATCGTTCTAACCTGTTCTACACTTATTACTTTCGCAGTTGAAGGTGAATCATATAAGCATAATAATTCTTATGAAAATGATCTAAATTAAGAATTATCGTTTTCGGAGAAATAAGCTTTCTTGTAAATCAATATTATATTTGAAAAGTTACGTCACACAATGCAAATATAGTTATTATTTATTTAAGGCAAGAAAAAACAGATTAAGTTAGTACTTTTATTTTTATGCTCTTATTACCTACTAGCAGCCCCGGCAATGCTTCGCTATTGCTAGATTTGAGTATATATATATATATATATACACATAGATTAAATGAACATAATTGAAAGTTTGATAAAACATTAACAAAATGAACCGTAATGTTCATTAGGTTCAATCAGCAAAAACATTACGGAACTTCACAAAATTTAACCTTTCCCTTTTACCCTTTCTCCATTTTCCCCTTTTCCCTTTCCCTCCTTTATTTTCCCCTTTTTTCCTTTTTCCGTATTCTTTTCCCATTTTCACATTTACCATATTACCTTTCCCTTTCCCCATTTCCCCTTTTCCTTCCCCCATTTATTTTTCCCTCTCCCCCTATTCTTTTTTCTCCTTACCCCCTTTCCATTTACTTTTCCCCGTTTTTCCCTTTTTTATTTTTTCCATTTTCCCCTTCACTTTTACTTTTTTAGATTTTTCCCTTTTCCGATTTTTCCCTTTCTCCCTTTTACCCGCGCGTAAATCGGTCCAGCAGTTTTAGTCTATAGCGAACACATATTGGAAACACTGAAATGGAATCGCAAATATTAAGTATAGCGTGTGTTGCTTTCACATCCAACAGATAGCGCTGTTTTTTTAAAAAAAAGAATGTTTTTACCTGTCACAGGTGTGACATCTTAGGTTTATAAATAGTAGGTATATAAACATACGCGGGTTTTCGAATGCAGCGTTGTGTCAAAATTTCAAAGCAATTGGTGAAGAATTTTCGGAGATTTAAGATTTTGAACAAATGAACATTTACATTTTTATTAATATAGGCTATATATACGAGTATATATATAATATATTACAAGTATATATTATATATATATTCAATTATTGGAGAACTTGAATATTCTATTAAGCTAATTAAAGTAATAAGACTAAAATTCTTAATGGTCTGTCCCTTTTACTTTCCTGGAATCACAGCTCTAGAACAATGCTCCAAGAAGAAAAATATGGTAATGTCAAAAAAATGGGATATGGAATTTTTTCATTTCTGAATGATAGGAATCATTTTTTTGTGATCTAGGAATCACAAAAAAAGGGGATAATGATGGGCTTCCCATGGGAACTGCGTGTAGGTCTATAGTAGTGATCTAAGGTAGAACACATGGTGCGAGGCTAGACCGATCATCACCAACAACTGGTAACAAACGGAGTGCCCCTGTGATGCTATTTTGGGAGATGCAATGGGGTGCTTTTATAATATTTCTGCAAACAATCTTCCGATTTTCAAAATTCAAACGGAATACTTGTTAGTAGATTGAAGGTAAACTTTTGCATGCATCGGGTACACTTTCGATCTATCCGAACACGGTGATTCAGAAATGTTACATTTTCGCAACCAATCTTCCGATTGTCAAAATTCAAACGGGGTATTTCTTAGTGTAATACAAAATCATGATGGAATGAAACCAAAGCAAAAAAAACAATCTTTGTCAGCAATGTTTTTTTTCGGCAGTCGTGTTTTTTAATTTTAATATTTATCTCTCTTTTATACGCGCTTATGTAATGAGTCACAGTGGTAAGTGAGGTTATAATTGATGCTTGCGTATAGGGTCTACTCGTTGTTTTTTATTATTTAATCAAACTGCGGTTATAATAATTTAGTTTTCTTATAAAAAAAAATATATATTTTTTAATATTAGATACAAAAAGAAATTATATCTCTTTTAGTTTATGATTTTTATATTTCTTGTGCAAAAAAAAGATTCATACAAAACGAAAGTGGATTTTCTTGCCCAGAACTGCACAAATCTTTCTCTTTTATTGTAGTGTTTTTTTGAATTGAGACTATTTTCTATGGATCAAAGGTTTTTTTGTAAAATTTTATAAATTGATACTTTTTCAAAAGGAAACAAAATAAACTAACAAAAAATCGTATTCAATCAATTTCAATCTGATTTAGTGCGTCTTTAATAATTTAGAGTATTTCTTTAAAAAACTGTTAATAATTAGACACCGATTACAAAAAAGACCGACATACGATAAGAACCAAAGAATTTTTTTTCTTTTTCATTTTTAGTGATTTTTTATGTAACTATGGGTTTAATTAATTCCTTGTACGAAGTAAAGGAAAAATATCGGTTTTCAAATTTCAACGGAAATATCCATTTTGACCTCCCTGAATCCATATTGACTAGTTTCAGCGTGACGTCTGTACGTCGCATAACTGAACGTTATGTATAACGTCTGTACGTCTGTATCTCGCATAACTGAAAAACTATTAGCAGAAGGATGATGAAATTTTGGATTTAGGACTCTTGTAACATCTAGTTGTGCACCTCCCCTGTTGACTGCAATCGACTGAACCAAAAGTCTCCAAAAAAGCCCAAAATCAAAACGGAATTGGATTTTTTCTTAACTGCAATAATACACCCTCATTGAGAGCTTTTCAACGATATATCATAACTGGTACTTATTTCATTGGTTCACAAGTTACAGCCAAATGAAATTTTAATTAATGAAATATTTGGATCATACATGGGTCAGGGGAAGACACATCGGTTCGAATCGGACTTCATATCGTTTTTTTCTTTTAAATTTAAATATATTGATTTATTAATAATGATTAACCTCTGATTGTAAAAAAAAAAAATTGCAATGAATAGTACTTCAATAATAGCAATAAAAGAATATATGAAAAAATATCAGATGTTAATGAAATAAAAATTTACGTACTCTTCATTTTAAAAAAATGTGCATGTAATTTAATAGCCATAAAGGAAATCCATAAGGTGTCCACGTCAGAGTTTTTAATTAATTTAACTAAATATTTTACCGTAACTTTTACCATCTTTGAAAGTAATTCTTCTCGACTTCTGAAATTAATTTCGAACACCCATGATTATTCAGTTTAATAGAAACATTAAACAGAAATTATGCTAATAAAACGTCGACTAAATGTCGACTTTAATATTAATATTTCTTTAAATAAATAAATTAGACTTTTTATTAGAAAAAAAAATTTATTAAACATCGTATGATAAAAATACATAATTCTTAAAATTGACGCTTTTTTTACTAACGGAGAACAAATATTTATACTACATATCCTTCAGATGTTATCTATTTTATTTTTTTTTATTTTTTACTATCCAACTAACTAGAGCAAAACAAATCCTTTAATAAATATTAAAAGGAAAATTTAATATTTCAAAGTGATAAAAAATTCGGCATCATAATAGGGTGTTTGTTTAGTACTATAAATGATCAGAAAAAAAATCACCCAAGTTAAAAAAAAAAAAATTAACCTATTTCTTATAAAGTAAAATATATTTATAAAATAAACTGGATTTTTTCTTTCTTCTTCCTTAACTTATGCAACAACAAAAAATATAAACCGAAATAAAAGGTTTTTTGTTTAACAAAATATTTTTCATGCAACTTTTATAAAAAAAGAATAAAACCGTAAAAAGAATATAACAATGGATATTTATGAAATGTTCTTTGTTATTTCATATATTATATGTAAAAAAAAAAAAAATATATATATATATATATGAAATAAACATAAGTCCAGAGTTAGACGGTCCCGCACGATTAGTTACCCGGTAATTTCAAGGGAACATTACAAGGCTAAATTTAAAAATTTTAATATTATTAAAACTTAATATTTTAAACAGTTTAATATTATTAATATGTTGTCATGTACCTTTTTTTTTAAACAAGGAATAAGGATACTTCCTTACTATTTCATCCTTAAGAAATCTACAGAATTTACTATAGATTTGTTATTTTAATAAATTATAAAAAAATATATTGTAATAAAAGGTGGCGATTCTTAATACAACAATCAGAAATTTGTCCGAGCCTTTCGAAAAATTTATTTCTCGTAAACTAAAGATAATAAAATTACTTTTTATACTAACAAAAAACAAACGTACACTGATAAGTACAAAACCTTTTCTTTTTTTTTTTTTGTTTCTGTTTTCTGTTTAGCCTCCGGAACCACCGTCAGATTACTTCAGAGGATGATAAGTATGGATCTAAATAAAGTTTAGTTTTGTACAGTGTTAGGTCGACCATTTCTGAGACGTGTGGTTAATTGAAATCCAACCACCAAAGAACGCCGGCGTCCGTGGTTCAAGCGGTAGCGTCTCGGCCTTTCATCTGGAGGTTCCGGGTTCGAATCCCGGTCAGGCATGGCATTTTCACAGGCTTAAAAAATTTTCATGCATCTCATTCTCTGAAGTAATACCTAACGGTGGTCCCGGAGGTTAAAAAAAACCACCAAAGAACACCGGCATCCATGATCTAGTATTCAAATCCGTATAAAAGTAACTGCCATTACTATGATTTGAACCTTAGAACTTTCGACTTCGAAATCAGCTGATTTGTGAAGACGCGTTCACCACTAGACCAACTTGGTGGCTATAAGTACATAACCAACGATTTTTTCATTCTATGCGACATAAGATGGAATAATCTTACTTCATAATAATAATGAAGAATGATTTAGAAAAACCCGAACAAAAATTACATATCAAGGTAAAAAATATTTTTTTTAAATTAGTAATTGACGCTAACTTGTCAACATCTACAAAAGTGGCCAATGCCTTCGGAAACGACAAAAATAAAACTAAACCCTTGAAATAGCTGATAATATAAACTGATTTGTAAAGACAACTGTAATTTACGATATGTAGAGTAAAAAAAGATTAAAACTACAATAAAAGAGCTCATTATAAATATAGAAGACAAAAGAAATCACTTTTATTAAAGCCTTGCCTAAGAAAATGGTCATATAATTATTTTATAAGGAAAATACTTTACAAAAGATTCATACTAAACAGAATTTAGATAAGTTTCTTATCTATATCAAAAATAATACAGAAATAATATCATCGTTAAATAATGATAGATCTTTTTCTTTCGTGGGGGGGGGGGGGGGTGGCGTACCACAAAGTTTCGTTTAAGCGCCTGGAAGCAATGCTTTTACAATACATAAACTAATTCTATAACAAAATTCGCTAAATATAACAATAAATAAAGTAAATAACAGAAAAATAAAAAAATAGAATTTACAAACGCACCGTTAAATAATCGAATACAGGTGTCTGGCTATAAGAAACAATTTTTTTTTTCTGGGCGTACAACCAAGTATTGTAATCAGCGCTCGGACACGATATTTATATTGTAAATAAATAAATATTAAAAATTGAAATTAAAATTTAATTATAAACTAAAACCAGCAATATAAAAACATATCATAAATGGAAAACGCCGCAAAATAAAACCACAATGAAATATTACATTAATAATCTATTTGCTGTATGCCAAATGGCATAAACAGCTGATACATACTACAGAAAACTCAAATATTTGAATATAAACGGACGGCCCTAAGAAATCGTAAAACTTAGATAACATCATTTCACTATTCCCTAACATATTTTGCATGTTAGCCCCTAGTCTAAACCGACGCAGTGCCGCATAACAGACACAATCCACAAAGACGTGGCGTACAGTTGGTTGGCAATCGCAGCGAACACATACGGTGCGTCCGTTTGAGTCATCCTTGAGTGAGCCTAGTGTGCCCTGTTCACAAACGGCAAATACGACGGTTATTCCTGCACGAAGAGCTCCACGGTAACACAGTGTTCTTAACTTGACGAAACTTATTGTTAACGGAGCATTCCATTCAATTTTCCACTCATCATCTATCGACTCTTCAGAAAACAGACCGATAGTTCCAAACAATATGGTTAGTAAAAGGAGGCTGGAAACATGCCTCTTTTGCCGCATCATCAGCACGCTCATTGCCTGAAATTCCAATACCACTGGGGGTCCAGCAGAAGCGTACAGTTATATTACGTTGATCATTCGCGAATTAACATAATCAGACAATAGGGAAATCACAGACAATACGGACAATAGGATTTTTAGATAGATGTCACTAATCGCCTGTAAGGCGCTAATGGAATTTGAGCAGAAATGATAGAGAACGGCTTTTTAAATGTTTATTTAATTAAAAATCCTTTTTTTATGAGATTTTTCAATCGTAAACACATTAAATGGTTATCCCTGTCCACAACATTTTTTCATAAGCGAGGGTATCTCCTTGCTTAGTTTAAGGTTCATGCTGTCTTTATCTTTCTTGAGATAAGTTTTAACAATCCACTCTTTACAACAGACGTCTAAACTTTTTTTTGCATTTATTTGTTTATTGAGTCGTTATATATACATAATTTTTCATACTCCATCCCCTATTTGTGACTTTTAAAGATCGAAATGGCCATCGAAGTTTAAATTTTAAGTAAAATTTTTGTAAAAGGTATTTGAGCGTAATCTTGTTTTATAATTTATTTCAGTGAACAGTCCTTTTTTTATATTTCAGTAAGTTTATCAACAGTTTTAAAGATATTTTCCCGCTTTTTACTATACATCAAGGTCATTCAAATTTATAACTTCGAATAAACCGATTTCATTTCGAGTTAATTTTGAGGAAAACGGTACGAATCGGAAAGTGATATAATTAAATCTCGTTTCTCTTACTTTTTAAAAATCGGTAGGATAATTCTTTACATTACAGGAAAGCGAGATACGGAATCTTTATGTGCATTGTTTTACTCTAAGGCAACATCTAACAATTTTTTTTTCAGTATTAAGAATTTAAGATAAATTTCTTAATATGTGAGCATTATTTCTTTTGAAGAATCTGTCGTTTGCACCAAAAGTACTGTTTAAAAACTAAGATGTATTTCTCCAATGATACAATTTTAGCAATAGGAATCTTATACAGAAATACAGACGATCTCCATGGCGGAGTGATAGAATCTCAGCCTTTCATCCCGGGTTTGAACCCCGTCAGGCATGGCATTTTTCATACACTATAAAATTCCAGCTTCAAATCCCACGCACAACCTTCAAATTTATATGGTGATATCGTCAAAAAAAGACATTATAAATACTTTTTTAAATTAAAATTATACAATTCAACAGGAAAATAAAATCGTTTAGCGCAAAAATTTACGCAAGATATTGTGGGGAAACCGGTGTTTTTTTGTGGTTAGGTTTAATTAACTACATATCTCAGGAATGGTGAACCTGAGTCTATTCCAGACTACATGTTTACCAGTACATTTACACAACATCACATTGTTGTACATTGCACAAGATCTGCAGCTACGTCTGACCTGGCAACCCGGTAGCAATAATAGCATTTCCCACACGCACACACACACGCACACACACACACATATATACACACACACACATACACACACCTAGACCTGTCGCAACCAAACGTTTACCCATGTTTCTTGGCGTAACTGAGAAGGTTTTTAGATATATTTCGTCTCAAAAAATCTAGAAGAACCAACTGATCGATTGCTTTCAAATTTTCAGGATGCATTAATATTATACCATGGAAGATTTCAAGCCAATTACCGAGGCCCTAAATCTCTTGAAGGCTAAAATATTAATAATATTCTTTATTTCTTCACCCCCAAGGAGGATGAAGTTATAATTAAAGATATTTATTAAGGAAAAAAGATTAATCCTTTTACTTCATTATTATATTTCTACGACAAAGAAATAATATATGAATTTTTCGTCGTCAAAATTGTGTGTTTGAGTTACCCTGATTACTATTATTCTGTCTTTTGTAATTTACTTTCTTTTTCAGGTTTCTATCGTCTGAATACTTTAATTGTTATTTATTGGTATTATTCTCGCAATCATGAGGACAACGAACAGTGCGGGAATCCAGGTGGCGGAGCCCTCTGGATAGAAAGGAATGGCAAGCGAAGCGAGCTCTGCGGCCCTGAGAAAGGCTCCGAGGAGCCCCTGAGTTGGCTTCGGGGTTTATCTTGGCCGACCTAGGCGCTGAGAGTCCAGGTTCTGGCTAGCGGGAACGTCTAGCCAGAACCTGGACTAAAAAATGTATAAAAAAATGTATATTTGTTTGTTCTAGAAAGGCAATAAATTTGAATAATAAATCCATAAGATAAAAATCAGTAATTCATAAAAAAATAAAAGAATAATCTAACAAAACGCAGAAATATGTAAAAAAAAATACATTGATATTGTAAACCGTACGATAAGAGTTTCGCAGATATCACTTCTTCCGCTCAAAAAACAATAATTTCTGTAATATAAATAAAACTTTTTTAACAAGATGATACTGATATAAAAAAAGGTAAGACACTACATCACTATTATCAAAATCTGTTATTGATTTAGAATTTTATTCTAAAAAAAATACATGTTAAATATATGTAATAGACAATAGATATACAATAATAAATAATAAACAATGTTTAAGCGTTCCATATAATAAGAAAAAAAAGAAAAATTTGTTACAAAAATCTTACTGGCCCGATTTCATTTGTTAAACAAGAATAATCATAAAAATTGTATTACTTCTGTAAATGTGTTATATATTGCATATAAATGAAATCGGGCCGGTAAGAGTTTTGAAAAAAATTTCTATTTTTTGCTTATAATATGAAACGCTTAAACATTTTTTATCTATTATTGTATATCTATTGTCTATTACATATATTTAACGTGTATTTTTTTTAACAAAATTCTAAATTAGTAACAGATTTTGATAATAGAAATGTAGTGTCTTACCGTTTTTGATATCAGTATCATTTTGTTAAAAACAGTTTTATTTATGTTACAAAACTTTTTGAGCGGAAAAAATTATATTTGCGAGTCTCTTATCGTACGGTTTACAATTTCATTGTAATTCTTTTGGATGGTCAATTATTGTTTCACGATAATGCGGTGTTCAGGTTCAAATCCCAATAAAGGTCTGGTTACTCTTTAATTATTCTATTTTATTTTAGTAATTAAATTCAATCAACACCACCGTCTCTGATCTAGATCGGCCATATTACTACTACTAAACCTACGATTAGTCCAATTTATTAATAATAAAACATTACAACATTTAACCCGCTACAAATTTTAAATCTTTCAAAAATAAAGTGTTAGTTTTTTTAACTAGAAAATAATAAGGAACAAAAATCGTAGGAATTTAAAAAAAATAAGGAAAAAAACCTGACCACTGTTTACATTAAGTTGTTTTGTTAAGATGGTTGTTCGATTAGTAACACACGTAAGTGTAGGTCAAAAGGTTATGAGACAGGAAATATAATGCGTGACCACACGCAAGTAGTCGACTAAGAAAATCATATTTTCTCAAAGTAATTTCTTCTTTACCTTGAACTGGTAAAACGAGTTATTAATAAGTTAAATAAATCTACCCTATAACAAGACAATTAATTCCTCTAATCACTTTATACTAAACATATAACCAATTCAATAAAACGTTTCTAATCCGGTTTTATTTATGTCAGGATATCGGAAAAGAGCCATTTTATAATTGAGTAAAAAAAAGAAGATTTATTCAATAAATGTACAAAAGCAGGTAGTCTCTATTTTCTTAGACTAAACAAAAAAGCTGATATGAGCAATGAATGGCTTTTTCTTAACAATTAGCGATTGCACTGAAACAATCAGATATGATTTCCTTCCTTTTCCTCCGTAATTATAGCTATAATTGAATTTCTTTAGCAAGCTTTAAAAAAAAAAATGCCTATATAAATAAGCATCATACGAGATAATTTAATTGACGGACAAGTATCCATTATCCGAAATAGTTAACTTATGAAAATACAATCGGTTGACAATTTAAATTGAAAATTTACTTTTCTAATGTTGGCAATACTGTGTTTAAAAATGACCGTTCAATTTAAAATTTACTAAGTCCTTCGTGTTGGAAGAATACACATTCAAATAATTGTTGGTTCTACAGCTATCATCGACATAAATCTCAAACACTCCTCCTTCAACCTAATTAACACACACGCACGAACACAAACATCTTAATTTTTACTCTACTAAATAAGACTGGCTGATACGTATTTTATACCTCAGTAATCTCAGCTTAGTTAAAGTGATTTTCATGAAATATGACCGAAATGACTCATTTCAATTAAGTAATACCTGATACATGACTCTTTTAAAAGAAACTAATTTTTCCATACCTTAAAATCAGTCATTAAAATAGGTTACAAAAAATGGCTTGTAAAGAGAAGTTCAAATATAAAAAATGTAAGTATAAAACCATTTACGGAACATATTAAAGAAAAATAATAAAAACAAGTTTTATGGAATTGTTTGTGTTTTAATAAATATTAAAATGTTAAAAATAAATATTAAAGTTAAAAATAACTTTCATAATTTCATTTTTTGGCATTGCAATGGTTAAATATTGTAATCATGTTATTTATTAGAATATCTTTCAAATCCAGATAGTCAATTTCAGAATGATAATCAAAAGTGATTTAAGACCTAACATATTTCTCGAAGGTTAAACTCGTTTTGAGCCGAGCTCATTTTGAGTATACTAAACTCGGCTCAAAATCTAGTTCAATTTTGATACTTTTAGTATACTTTGTTCTTCAAATTTGAAAACCTGGTGACGTGTAGAAGATCTACATAGATTCTAGCGTAGATTCACGTTGTAAACAATCATAAATCCCAGTAATCCTTAAGTTCTTCTTCCTACCTGTACCATCGCCGACCAAGGCATAATGAAAATATTAATAGCGAATTGAAAGTCGAATCAATGTCAATTATGAGTACGGTTTACCCTGATGGAACTTCTTAGTTCAGGATATATCCAGTTATCAATGAGAAGTTTTACTTACATTCTCCTGTTTAGCCTCCGGGAATTACCGTTCAGGTATTACTTCAGAGGATGAATGAGGATGATATGTATGAGTGTAAATGAAGTGAAGTCTTGTACAGTCTCAGTTCGTCCATTCCTGAGATGTGCGGTTAATTGAAACCCAACCACCAAAGAACACCGGTATCCACGATCTAGTATTCAAATCCGTTTAAAAATAACTGACATTACTAGGACTTGAACGCTGGAACTCTCGACTTCCAAATTAGCTGATTTGGGAAGATGCGTTCACCACTACGCCAACCCGGTGGGTTATCAATGAGAAGTCTAGTAAGACTTTTCGGAACGAACGTTCTTATTATTGTTACTGTTTTCTCGATTATTAATTCATTTCTTACCAAGTTATCTGTAACGACAACTTAACTCGATTATTATATATTAACAGTTTATTTATGTCGTGTTTTGTGCATAATTTTTTTTTAATTATTAAAAAAGTTAGTTTCTCCACCATTTTGGGGTCTTACACTTGATATACAAAATTGATATTTATATATTTTATGCATTATAGAAAATCTTACAATAGTACATTTAAACCAACTTGATACCTTACAGCGTTATTGAGTAACGATTATAAAAAAAAATTTAATTTTCTTGATCGTTTTGAGGTGACCCGATTGCCGATCAAAATCAAAATCCGAGACAAAAGTTCCCAAAACTTGAAGAACAAAGTATACTACGCTCGACTCAAAATCCACTCAAAAGTAATTCGATTACATGCTAATTTTTCTATCTTCGAGAAATATGTAAGGTTAAACACATACACACATATATATTGAATTTAATAATTGTTCGTTCGTTGAAAATCTACAAAGTGCTGCTTTGCTCGCATGAGGAATAGTTCTCACGAATCACCGGCAGATTAGATAACAGCAAATTTAGTGAAACACGTAACAACTCTCTGAAGAAGTAGATTATGATATTGGAATTCATTATTCCTCAAACCATCAAAACTTGGTTAGGTTTATAAACATTCATCATTTTCTTTAATTTTAATATCAAATAATTTTGTTTTTACAATATTATAAGAATAATACAAATTAATATTTTTAGACAATGACATTAAATTTAATAAATCACATAACTGTCTGTAGATGTTGTCTGATTAATACAGACAATTATCGATTTAGAGAATTCTAATCGATATAAATATCAAAATCACTTTTCTTTCACATTAACAAGAGATAAACATTAAAAGTTAAAAAACACGACTGCCGAAAAATCATTGCCGAGAAACATTACTATTTTGTTTTGCTTTGGTTCCATCGTAAGTTTTGTATTAATTAGCAAATGTCCCCTTTGAATTTTTAAAATTGGAAGATTGTTTGCGAAAATATAACAGATTTTCCGAATAACCGTAATCTGTTAGATCGAGAGTGTACCTGATTCATGGAAAAATTAGCCTTTAACCTAGTAACAAATACCCCGTTTGAATTTTGTAAATCGGACGATTGTTTGCAGAGATATAAGAGCACCCCATTGCACGTCCCAAAACAGCGTTCCAGGGGCATTCTGTATGTTATCAGCTGATGATGATTGGTTTACCCTAATACGAGGTCTAGCATTACCTCACCACTCTAGTCTCACACACAGTCCCCACAGGAAGTCCATTATTGTAAAACAGAATTTTTTTAACTTTATTTAATATTAATTTATTCTATTTAACGTATATGTAATTCTATTATTTTTGTAATTTTCTTCATTCGATTGATTTGAATGATTCAATTTAAACCCAGCTAACATAGAGATAGAGGCTCACAGTTCATTAATTCAATTCATTAAAGTTTGTGCTTCAACCAGCAAATCTCCACTACTACATATAGTTTTTATAAATATACATATACATATATATATATATATATATATATATATATATATATATAGAGCCTATGACTCCCAGAAACGTAATGATTCCAACGCGGG
Source organism: Lycorma delicatula (assembly GCF_047948215.1). Classification (NCBI taxonomy): domain Eukaryota; kingdom Metazoa; phylum Arthropoda; class Insecta; order Hemiptera; family Fulgoridae; genus Lycorma; species Lycorma delicatula. Next base: position 104,351,176 of record NC_134460.1, on the reverse strand, counting down.
GTCATTCATCTAAATCGGTTTGGCCGTTAAGCTGATACAGTGGAACATACATACATACATACATCCTAAAAAATTACACTCTTTTTTGGACAGTCGGATAAAGATAATGGTGCGTGAGTTTGTTTGTTTGCTGTAAGTGCTCACATTTTTATTTTAGCTGCTGTTGGCGCAGAGCGGATCAATGGTGCTGCGCCGGGCGGCTGCGCACAACGCACGAACGATTTATTCGTTAAAACGACTTATACTTCTTGATACGAACGATTTATCTAAAATTATATTTATGTTTTGGGGATAAAAAAATAAAACACTGGGGTTAGAGCTGAGTTAAAAAAAAAACACAACTCAAGAAATAGATAAAAATATTCAGGATTTTGAAGTTTTTTCATTGTAAAAGTTTTTGTTGTTGTTAATACGCTAAATTCATGAAAGTTATTTAGTTAAAATTGGCAAAAACATTTAACAAAATCATGTGTAATGAAACAGAAACCATGTAACATTTTCGCGGCGGGCCATAGGCTCGCCGTTTTCCAACTTAATTTTAGTAGAAGTTCTAAACTATTTATTTATATATTCGTTTAATTTATGATTTATATAATAGTAAGATTGGTGAGATTTGAACTGTGGTAATCATTCTAGGGAACATAAGAAAGCTAAAATTAAAAATTTCGTAATGATTAGTTCAGTACTTTCGCGGTTATTGGGAACGAATGAAAAAGTTAGCATCTGCTTAGTAGTAACAAATAAGTAATTAAAATATTCCATAACCGTAATCGAAAATGGTCTTCTATTAATTAATCAGATTTTGAAAATTTATAATAAGCTTTTGTTTTAATAATACTCTGAAGTGTATTTTAATTTTAACGTTCCTTTTTTCTATCAATGTCTTATCTTTTTATTTTAACGAAGTTCGTTAGCCCGACTATACCCGTTAAGGTACAATCAAAACAACTGCAGTAATGCTTTAAAAAATCTGGTTTAGAAGTGATAGGTAAAACATTTTCGTGTTTAAAATGACTTAATTACTTTGAACTTATTCGTAAGATACGTTGTATATTATTTTAGGTTCGTTATACGAATTGTAAATGCTGTATTATTTTATTTTAAGAAAAAAATTGCAGCGTTGTTATATGATATTCAAACAATATACATTATACATCAAACCGATCGACTCTACACGCAAACCACATTTATTCTAAGGAGTAAGATAAGAAGCTGTTTTTAGCATAATAAGGAAAGATAGATTATAATCTTGCAGTATATCCTGAAATAAGTTGTAAAACAATGTATTTATTCTAATAATACAGCTTTTAAAAGTAAAATTTTTATATCTATTTTTCATCTAACGAAACTTATCAAGGATAACGCATAAAAAATTAGTTGATTTTTTTTATAACCGGTACAAATAATAGTTCTCCAATATTAGAATATAATATTTAAGTCAAGAATTAATTAAATTTATACAATAATACAAGGTTATACCGATACATAACAATAAATACCTTGAAGAAAACTGTTTATTAATTTTTAAATAATAAAAAAACTCTACATCCAGTAAGAAGTAAACTTTTTGTTGAATTAAATGTATATTTATATAATGGAAACAGTGAGACAAATACAATAGTAAAAAATCTGATGTGGACACCACATGAATTCCTTGTACTCCTATTAAATAAATTTCATACACATATTTTTTTTAAATGAAAATTACATAAAATTTTATTTCATTAATAACTTCCGATATTTTTTCTATTTTTTTTTATAGTTGTTATTGAATTATTATTTATCATAATTTTTTTACAATCAGAAGTTTATAATTATTAGTAAATCAATGTATTTAAATTAAAAGAAAAAAGTTAAAAAAAAGAGAGATGAAGTCAAATTCGAACCGATGTGCCTTCCCCTTATAAGATCCAAATATTTCATTAATTAAAATTTCATTTGGCTATAACTCCGGAACCAATGAAAATAAGTACCATTATATATCCTTGAAAAGCTCTCAAAGAGGGGTTATTACTGCAGTTAAGAAAAAGTCTAAAATCCAGATTTTTTTTTAATTTTGGCTTTTTTGGACACCTTTGGTTCAATCGATTGCAATCAAAAAAGGAGGTGCACAACTAGATGTTACAACAGTCCTAAATCCAAAATTTCAACATCCTAGGGCTAATAGTTTTTGAGCTATGCGAGATACAAACGTACAGACGTCACACCAAAACTAGTCAAAATGGATATTTCCGTTGAAATCTGAAACCCGAAATTTTTCGCGATTACAATACTTCCTTTACTTCGTAAAAGAAAGTAAAAAATAATAACCACAAACTTCATTCGCTCTTATCTCTACATTTTGTTAACTACAGTACACAAGTATATTCAACCGAACACAAAAAGAAAACATAGAATGTTGATAAATAAGAAAAAATAAAAGGTAAAAAAGATTGTAATCCTTTAGAAAATTATAAGAAATTTATGAATCTGAGAGAAAATCTGAAGAAAATTATGCAAATCCTGAACTAGATTTCTGAACTGGCGTGATTTAAAAATATTACATAAGAAATATTAAAACGAATTCATAGAAATAAAGCGGTATCTGTTAGAAACTGTAACACAATAAAAAAAATCTTCTTAAAATGAAAAAAAAAATAATGAAGTCTAGAAAATTATATCTATTATTGTTGTTATTATTTATTTTTTTTAAAAATGCGCGCGCGCAGGTGTGTGTATATTCACCCACGCGTATACAGTTTAAATTAAATGATATACATAAAAAATGTTTTCATACACTTTAGTAGAATATTAAACTGTATGAAAACATTTTTTATGTATATTTATATTCCACGATAGTTAAAACGATACCGATTCTAATGGAATGTTGTCTGTTATATATAACAAACTATTACGTAATCATTGCTTACTCGCGAAAGGTGCCTAGAGAAAGAGACAAAATGAGTTTCATAGAGTAATAAATTATTAAACACAACTTTTTGACCAAGGAATTACAGATCCTAACATGAATATTAATGTCCAAAACGATAAACGGTAAATGGCACATGACAAATGTAATTAATAATATTTAAAAATATCAAAAGTATTATTACATTTCTCACGAAAACAGAAAATCTCACGAAATAAATAATACGGTTTGGCATCACTGACTGTTTAATTGTCAATTTTGGATATTTACTCAATCGTTTAGTCTTAAATCACGAAGCGAAAAACTATCAGAATAGATTTAAAAATAGCAATAATAAATGAAAAAGGCTGACACTTTAATGGACGTGAATTCTTTTTTAACAGAAAAAACGCTTAAATTTTCAATAGTATTAGGTCAGTCAGTGGTAAGTGGAACTATCGTGTCTAACAGGTTAAAGTGAGTGACGGAGAGTTAGACGTTCCGTATTGTATGTAGATTGATCAGATAAGAAGAAAATAACGTTTTAACAGGGCAAAAGGGGGTCAGTATTAATGTCCGACCACGCCATATTTAAGTAACCAACCTTCCCTGCCCGCTCCACATCGTCCATGCTATATTCTGGTAACATAACGTAAAGTGTTGTAGACATTCGTGAAACGTTAGCGCAAAAAAAAAGTATCCAAACTCCATCCATAACTAATGGCATACTGTATAACTACCAACCTACTGACCAACCGACATCGAATTGACTGATCTAACCTAAAAATAAGAACGTACACTCTCTCCAATCCTCACTCCTTCCTTACGTTAAGTTAATTCTTATCATAATTACAACCTTTATATTCTTTCAGTAATTATCTTTCTGTTTCATTATTTTAAGTTTTTTAAAAAAAGGTTTATACAGTTTACACGGCAATATTTTTTTTTAAATCCACTTCAATGTGAAAAATGAAGTTTCAGAAAACCGTAGAAAATGTTAATTTTTTTATAAAATAAACAAATTTGATATAAGAGAAAAAATAATAAAAAACAACAAAACTTCAAAGAAAGGCTGTACAAAAGAAAAAAAAAATCTATGTGAATCCCGACTACAATTGTGGAAAGTGGTGATTGGAATTCATTTTTTCGTCGTCTTTCCAAAACTTTTCATTTTAACAAGTCTTCAAACCAAAAATACTCATTACGCATTTTTAATAAAACATTTTCTGATTTATTTACCCCAAAATGCTACAACAAAAATCGGGTGGGGTTGTATCGGGGCGCACGGTCATTGGTTTAACGTGAAACGGTACAGACCTTGGATGAAGTCCCTCCCAGCTACAAACCGACCAACTTATCGGTAGAATTTAATAGGAGAGCCACCATCGTATTTTTTTTTTTTTAACAAAACTGAAAGTATCCGGTGGAAAAATTTAGTTCCTTCATCTGGCCAACTCTACAGATAAGTTGGTCGGTCTGTATGTCAGCTAGTCATTTTTGGTGTATTGGATTGAAATAAAAACGAGACATTGACTGCGTACTACATTTAATTTTCACATAAAACAGATACTAAATGGTACATGATAATTATTTCGACTAATATTCGACGATAATTTTGTTCAAAATTGGTCTGTGATATGGGAAGTAAGAGATATAAGGCATAATAAAAGCAGTGGAAGAAGTGCTCGCGCTGTCGGCGTCGTTCACTGAGCGCGCCGTGCCAGCTTTGCGACGCACCCGAAATAGTTTTGTTCGCACGGCACCGGACATTGACGTACTATGCATGGCCCATAACCTTCCCTTTCCAACGATATGCGTAATTTATATTTCCGGCTGGCTTTTGCCCGGGCTGAGACTGACATATTGAATTTTTTATACTTTTTTACATGTTTACTTAATTTTTTGCACATAAATATTGACTAAAATACACTTATTATTTTTTAAATTAATCTATCTCGACAAACTCTAAACATAAAAATACGAATCACCACGCTATCACGTGTAAGTCGTGAGCTACACTGAATGGAAATGAGCGAGAGCGCCATTTTTGGCCGATCTGCACTGTGCCCCTTGCCCGCCAACCCGCTCGCCAGTGACCAAATTCAAACTAAAGGGACCTTCGGTCCTCCATAATGTCCTACTAAATCACAATATTCGCATCTATTCCTGTCAACGTAACCGTGGTGGATATTCGTAAATATGTACATAATAATACTTAAATTTTAAATAAACAAACCCGAAATATTTCGTATACTTTGATTTCTATTCACAAAAAAAAACCCAAAGCCATTTTTTGAACATCCTGTATATTTAAAATGATTTTTATATAGCGCAGTAAACAAACCTACAGCTATTGTTTGTTAAACCTCTACCCTAGCTAGTTTATTAAAATCTCTTTGAGGTATTTTTTAAAATATTTAATGGTTTAAAAATCCCTACATCTTGCAAAACTTTGTATCATAATTGAAAAACACATTTTTTTAAAACTTCATTGAAGTATTTTAAATTGTCCACATGCACAAAAATGACTTCTTTTTTTTATATAAATTCTGAATTTTTTTTGAGTCTCCTGGAAATACATGGAATAAAATACATGGATTTTTATTACGTAGTAAAACCGTTTACTTTCTTTAATTCATTATAACAGAAATCTAAATCTTCAAAGGGTAATTGATTATTTTAAGACTAATAGGTAAATCAGATAAATAAAAAATTAAAGCATTAAAATATTTTTTTTAATATACAATCATACAAAAATAAAACTTAATTTTCTATGAAATTAGTAAATTTAAATTAATCTGTTTTTAAATTAAAAAAAGCATTATAGTAAGATCAGGAAATTATATAAGCTACAATTTAAGATAATGGAACGATCACAAAAGGAATTGGATCAAATATTAACGATTACATAAGAGATTCGCGTGTTAAGCAAATAAGAAAACTATAGGTTAAAATTATATTTTATAGGTTAATTTGATGCTCAAAATGTTCAATAATTTTGCCAAAATTGACAGTTTTGGGAACGCCCTTAAATTGCGTTAGTTAAATATAATAATTTTTATTGTTCAAGTAAGAAACAACCTTATCATATATAAATACATTTTCTTTATATAAAAAATATTCAACCTTAATTTAAACCATTTTTTTATCAGCTGTACCTTATTTTCTTACGAACAGTTTACTATAATCATACCGTAAAATTTAACTTATTACATTAAAAGCAATTTTTCAATAACTATTACATTATTGGAAAATTGTTACTGTTAAGTAACGATTACATTAATAATATTAGATCATTTGATTGGCTTTTTTTTTATATAATATAATGCTTTCAAATTTCCTTTCTGCCCTTTTGCACCTTTTATTTAAAAGAAAAACATTAAACAAAAGAAAGAATTAAACTAATCTAAATGGAATATCCAAGTAAAAATTCTAAGAAAATTAATAGTTGCACAAGACTAAGGAACTGAAATGCATTTCTTTGCAAAATACACATTTTTCATTTCATATTAATTTAATGTTTTACGGGATTATGCCGGGAAGAAATCTAATGATTTTTTTTTTGTTAAGCTAGTTCTGATTACTGGAACCAGAAAATGGCTACAATAATTTTTACAAAGTCGATATCAAACGACTTGTTTCAATAACCAATACTTTAATACTTGTTTCAAAAATGGCGGAAGAAATACATATTTACAGAGTGTATCACAAAATTCTCACGGGACTTTCATAAAATATTCTACTCTTGAAAATAATGGAAAAAGTTCATATAAACATATGTCATAAAATGTTTCGTTCGTGAGTTACAGCTAGTGAAACATTTCGCTCCGATTTCAGCTACTCCGGTGAAATGAAATCGTACGAAATTTTTGGGACATTACTTAAGGAGCAGAATTACTGATTTCTTATGGTTTTTGACCTGAAAAATCATATAAAATAGGTCCAAGAACCGCATCTGACGTAGGTTTTGAGAAATCAGGGGTGAAAACCAATATATTGGGGTAAAACACCCCATTTTTATGTTTGACCTACAGAAACTTTGTTCAATAGATAATAAACACGTAAAAATTTTAAACAGAACTTGTAGAGAATTTAATTCTGAACAAAATTGTGTAAGGTAAGATGAGTAAAACAAAGAAAAGTAAGAAAAATACGAATTTTATTTAGAAATGGTGTGTTACTACATTTGTCAGGAAAGTACTTCTTTAATGTAAAAAAAAAACCAAATTCTTTTTTTTTTTGGTGTGAAAACACTTGTAAAAAACAATTTACTGTTAAAAATTGCTGTTAATTTTTTTTTTAATTGAAAATTGCACAGTTGTAAAATAGAAGAAATAAAAATTACTTAGATAACAATTTTTTTTATTAATGACAAAAAAACAATAAATTATGTGAAAAATTATTATTTCAAAATTTGGCAATAAAATAACAACAGCTGTCTATAATGCGCAATACTCTATTAGTGTTAAATCATTTTGTAAGGTAAATTAAGTATATCTGGTACTGTAGACTGTGCTGTCATTAGCACTGTGAATTTTTGTTACGTCATTAAAGTAATGCTGTACTTATTTATAACAGAGAGATACGCTGATATACTATTCATTTTGTATGTGTGTAAATGGTAATGCTACAGTTGCTACAGTAGAATACGAAATATCTATTCCGAATCGCAGGATTCCAGGATCCCAGAACAATTAGCGCGACTTTTCGCAATCTTCGGCAAACAAGTCCACTACCTAGTATTCGTACCGACTACGAACGATCTGTCCAACACGACGCTGTTATTTATTTACGAAATTATTATCGATGCAGTTCAGCGCAGTCCAGGCGTCAGTAAACAACGTATTACTAAGCGGGTCGGATTTTCGCATTCGATGGTTTGGAAAACAGTTAAACAAAACGAATTTTATCATCGTGATAAACAGCCAGTTCAACATGTACAACCAGGAAACGGTCCGCTTCACTTAGACGTTTACAACTGGTGGAATACAAATCGAGAAGACACTTGTCAGACTGTTTCTTGTGACTCGACAGACTGTTTTCAAAGAAAATTCAATTCTTTTTTTACTTTCCTTTGTTTTATTCAACTTATCTTAAACATTTTGTTCAGAATAAAATTCTCAAGTTTTGTTTAAAAATTGTGTATGTTTATTATCTTTAACAAAGTTACTGTACGTCAAACATAAAAAAGCAAGGTATTTTACACCAATTATTACATACAATTATACATCCCAGATTTCTCCAAAATTACTTGAGACATGATTCTGGAATCTATTTTATTCAACTATTCAAGTCAAAAAACCATAAAAAATTACTAATACTGTCCCCTTAATTAAGCCCTAAAAATTTCAGTACGACCTCATTTCACCCGACTATCTGAAATCCGAGCGAAATCTTTCACTAGCCGTAACTCGCAAACGAAGGACTTTAGCACATATGTTTATATGAACTTTTTCAATTATTTTCACAAGTAGAACAGGTTATGAAAGTTCTGGGAGAACTTCGAGATACATTATGTATAACTAGTATAAAAAATATTACGTTTGAGTAACAATAATAATTCACGTGAAGTAGTTATCATATAGATACTTATCCAGATCCAGGTCATTTGCACAGTTCCCGACGGGCCACGCCTGTTTCCGCCAATATCTCTACAAGTTCAAGAGAGTGGATGATAACGCGTGTCCATATTGCAGAGACCTGGATGACGTGGAACACGTTGTGTTTCACTGTTTACGTTGGGAACCTTTGAGACATAATTACAGACATATGAGTCCTCTCACACCAGATAATATAATAGAGAAGATGCTTTACAACGAGAAAATATGGGATTCCATCTCTCGGATGGTCACCCGTATTATTAGGAGTAAGGAGTCAGATGCGAGGACAGAATAGCCTGAGAAAATTTTAAATATTCCAGCTGCTAGGTGAAGAATTAGACCGGGAGCGAGAGGGGATGGACAGCCTCCTGAGGAGCCGTAGTTCGTTCGCGCTTGCGTGGATCAACCCCTGAGCCTGAAGGCACCCCCCGGGGCTGAGAGTGCTTCATTGTGGCCCGGCTCCGGTGGGGAGAAGTGTTGAGATAGAAGTTTTAGTCTGTAGGGTGTAGGTATATACGCTCTTAACAATTAGCGGAACTTGTTCGAGTCCGACACCGCCCCACTTATGAGGTGTGCGTATATGGCATTTCTCCGACTCATCAATATCAAAAAAAAAAAAAGGTTACACCGTCCGTCTTCATTTTTTTTTCTTGTAATTCCAACTAAACTTTTAAAATATTTCAATCGAGGTCTATAGTTTTTTCATCCTCTTTTTTTTGCAACATTTATTTTACCAGAAGCACTGTTTTAATCAGTCCTCCTCTCATGGATTTATTTTTATAATTATTATATATATATATTAATAACGGATCAATATTAGAATAAAATAAAAATTTCAAGGTAAATATCAGTTCCGATTTCTTGTGTTAAATTTTTGACCCAACAATTGACCATTTTTCCTGCCTTTAGCCTTAAATCTAGTGGTTCCGTAAAAAGCGAAACTAAGAACGTTTCTGTATAAATATACGAGTATAATCATAATGACAAAGCTATTTAGTTATTTTAATTTTATTTTAAAACCATTTATTAGAATAATTCCAATGATAGAGACATTTTACTAGGAAGGAAAGTTGTTTTAGAAATATCGATCGGTATCAGATGTTTTTGTAGTATAGAAATGAATGTCTTTTAATAGAACAATCAGGTTATTTTCCAGCAAATCAAAGCTAGTCATGTAATAAATTTTGTTTCTACTGACTGCAATAAGTATAACTGACTAACTGGTATCGTCAGTTAAAAAATATAAATCAATCTAAATATAAAAAAAGTTTAAAAAAACAATATTAAAAAACTCATTAAACATAGGTTTAAACGTCACTCCTATTAAAAATTGTAAGCTCATTATTTAAAAAAACGATAAGCCGCCAATGATATCACAACATCGAAATTATTATGCATTATGTTTTATGCAAATCATATTGTATAGGAAATAATTAATCATCAATGTCGTACGCAGTTTACAAATAATTTTTTTTTTTTTTACTTATCACTTAGGCAGATATAATACAATCATTTCAATTTTCGTAATAATATAAGAAAACACTATAATCTGAATTACATCTACTTAGACAGATATAGTTATTTCAGTTTTTGTAATAGTTTTTTTTTCAGGATTTATCAATTATAATTGTTTTCATTACAAAAAATTCGGTTATCGGTTATTCTTCAATTCGACCAAACTTTAAAACCAGTGAACATTCATTGATTCAATACAAAAAAATTAAGCGTAATTACAGCTCCGGGAAGTGTCATCGCCTCAAATTACCTCGGCAGAACTAAAGGTACCACTCAAATAGCCTGGATCCGGTCTTTTGATTATTCACGGTGCCTCAAATAAGGGGACCCCGAAGGGATCCCCCATCGGGAGTACGGTCTTTACGCCTTGCCTCTAATGGGGAATCCCCGAAGGGATCCCCCACCGGAACTACGATCTGATTTACCCCCCCACCCCCCACCATGGCTCTGCAAGGAGTTTCCGTCCAACCATCGGTAATGAGACTGGAGCGTCCCATCGCTCCTGGATGAGGTTATCCCGCTTCGGAGCTACCATAATTCTACGCTTCACAACGTATACACCTCACTTTCGGTGCACATTTCTGCAACCTCGGTGCCCCAAAGCGTGGCCACAGGTTTTGGAGAAAGTGCAGCGAGCTTCCTTCTGGCAATTCATCTTTATATGGCCAACCTCCCCGCAGTTAAAACATTGGCCGGTCCTGTCAGGACCACTACACAGCTTCGCTTGCTGTCCCATATCCCAACAACGGAAGCATCGCTCTTCCAGCGACCGTCGCATTATTCTGCAGGTCACCCATCCAATCCGCACCCGGCCATCGTGCAGCGGCAATCTATCCGCCAGGATGGGTGGCAGAGCTAGTGTCACTTCCTGAGTGGCCCCGTAGGCAGGTCTCTTACCGTAGGCCAAACAAACAAAATATAAGTATAAAACACGTTACTTAATTTAAATAAAAAAACCACAAAACAGAAGTTAAACACCGTAAACGTTAATTAATGAAATATAAAAAACTAGACGTAACTAAAAAACAGGGAAAACGAATAAATTACGCACAACCAAATATAGGTTAACAAAACAAGCTGTAATTAATCAAAAAAACTCAATAAAAGCGGAACAAAACAACTAAAAAGAACACAAATCAACGAAAAACTAACAAATCGAAAAAAGTACAAAATTATAAAGAAAAAACGCAATAACAGCAAATACACAGAGCATTTAACTGAAGTTTATATTAAAGGCATATTAATGTTTTTCAGCAAGTTTCGTGTAATAGCTGTTCAGACCCTATCACTAGTTCACTGGAAATATTTTGAATTTGATTTTTTCACTCGCATACACACTACGTAACTAATCAAAACAGATATAATGTCGTATAATATTTAAATTTCATAGTTTTATCATCAGTTTATCGTGCAAAGAATATACATAAATAACTTTTAGAAGCGATGCCCGAACTCAAACAAACGATTTTAAAGGACATGTTTTCAATATTTACTATTATTATTAATTTCTTGAATTTTTAAAATATTTTAGGAGAAATTTGGTAGTATTTTTACAATTTGTATACCTTCCTGACGCTAACCTTAAGCACAACGCTCTCAACACATGGTGTGAATGAATGGTAAAAAAATTCATAATCAAAAGTGATGATAAATTCTGAATTAATTTTGAAAGAGGTATATTAATACAGTTATGGCCGATGTAAGAACAGATTCATGTTTTCAGTGACAATAAATTATAGTTAGTTCTAACAATATATGCATGTAACAGTTAAAATTATTAATATTAATTTATTCCACTAATCTACAGTTACCGTTGAAATACTATTATTTCAAGTAATAAAATAATAATATTTTAGTTACATGAAATGCGTCATAGAGTATATTTTAATACTCACAACATGCAGCTGACGTGTATTACATAAGTACAAAATATATGCTAAAGAAGAAAATATCATTTCTTTTCATCAAAAAAAAAATATGGATATTTATCACAATATGCCAACCAGCTTCCATTTTTTTGCTATGAATTAGTACATTAAAATATAAAAAGATATATGACATAAAAAAATATTTATGTGATAATTTACACACATGTATATACAAGCACGACCTTGGCCATGAAATCTTTTTCATTTAATCTATAAAAATAAATTTCCATACGTCTTTAATAAACTAAACTTTAAAAGAAAATAAAACCCGACTATATATATAGTCAGTTTTTCAAAAAAGAATTGAATAATAAGTTTTATATATTTATATTTATATAATAATAAACTTATTATTCAATTCTATTTTAAATTTTAATTTCTTGAAGTGGATGTCAAATTATAAACAACTTACCAACCATTAATTTGTCAAAAAAGAAATTAAATATATTAAAATTATATTTTAGTGCGGTTTTTTATAAGTCAATCGTACTCTGAAATTTTTTACTTTTATTTCTATTTAAATATTAGTGGATCAAAATAAAACGCTGCAGATATGAAAAGGGTCTACTGCAAGACATGCAAGGGCGAGCAACCTGCGACTTGATGAAAAAAATAAAATACAGTAAGTAAGAATACAAAGAAACAATACAAATTTCTACGAAGCATGAACTAAATTTCCCCGATATGCGGAGAAAAAACGATTTTTTAACTTGATTTTTAGAATATTTTCTTAAATTTTCGCGCAAAAATAATAATTACATTCTACGAAATTTCGTAGAAATAATTTTTTTTTTAGTCCATATTGCTTATTGAAAAACACACGCTCTAAATTATTAAAGCTGTTTTTTTGCTGTTTTTATAAAAATTATTTTAAAAGAATTTATAGTTTTTAAGGATTATCAGTTTAATTATTATTATAGATTAAAATATTATTCTAGATTAAGATCAGCTTAAACTGAATGTATATTGCTACTTAGGCTCAATAAATTTTCTTATTGCTCTGTTGCAGAACCATTTCATTATTAATAAAAGCCAGTGAACACCCGGGATTTTTATACCTGCTTATTAGATATCTATCGCACTAATAACCACAGTTTTTTGTACATTAATAACAGTTAGTTTCATCCAACAAAAATAATTAATTAAAAACTGTTAATGTTAATAATGTATTGAAACTCACGATCAGCTCGAGCTAATTCAATGAAACTTAAATCAAATAATCACTTTTTTTTTAAATTACGCTGATAATCAAACTTTAAAAAAATGGCTATCTATCCCCAATCCTGATGCCATAGTCTTTAAATTAAACAATCAAGTTCAGCCGTTTATCTCACCTACTAATCCTGCAATCGGCTTAGAAAACTACACATATTAGATAAACCATAAACTTTTAAATGAAACTTTTAAAAAACGATTAGCTAAATATTAGAAAATATGAAAATAACATATTTAAACTCAATTTTTACTTTCTTGTAGGAGGTATAGTAATCGTGAAAAATTTGGGCTTTCAGATTTCAACGGAAATATCCAGTTTGACCATCACTGAATCTACTGTGACTAGTTTCGGAGTGACGTCTATACGCACGAATAATGTATCTGGCATAAATAAAAAACAATTAGCCGTAGAATGCTGAAATTTTAAATTTAAGGCTGTTGTAACATCTATTTGTGCACCTCCCCTTTTTATTGCAATCGACTGGACCAAAAGTGTACAAAAAAGCCCAAAATTCAAAAAACTTTGAACTTTTTCTTTACTGCAGTAATCAGCCCTCATTGAGAGCTTTTCAATGATATATCATAAGTTCTACTTATTTTCATTGGTTCAGAGTTATAGCGAAATAAAAATTTAATTAACGAAATATTTGGTCCGTACAAGGGGAAGGCACATCCCCTTGTTCTAATCCGAGTTCGAAAATGACTTCATTTCCTTTTTTTTTAACTTTTTTTTTAAATTTAAATGTATTCATTTATTAATAATTATTAATCTCTGACTAAAACATTTGTATATGTAATTTAATAGGCGTACCAGGAAAGTCATATGGTGTCTACATCAGATTTTTTAATATCTCACATTAAAAATGTAGCGTTATTACTACCAATATATCTTTTCTGAGCTGACCATACCATCTCGATCGGATTTAAATAGAAATGATAAAGTGGAAGTCGTAGAACCTGATGCCTGTGTTTTTCAATAGTTCATTCAAACTGGAACTTTATTGTTGAATTTCTATGCGATTTTATTATGTCATACAATTTTGGTTTTAACATTGTTTTGTTAAACAGAATAAACCAATTAACTTTTGGTTTTATAACCGATTAATCATGCCACTTTTTTAATCATTCGAATTCGGAAGGTTCTGTAGAAGTGAATTTTGATAAGGCGCATTACCGATAACCACCAGTGACTGGAGGAAAGACCTGGAATTAATTTTTCTGATGCCCAATTCATGAAATTGTTGTTGATGCTGTCGTAATAGTCACCGCTTTTTGAATTCGTTTTCCAAGTAAACATCGCGTTCGGAATGAAATCCATTTCTCCTCCAGTGTGGATAATGATTAACCGATCACCTTTATGAATCGGCAATTTTACTCCTACGTCATTGTCATCCGACCACGATTTTGTCGTCAAATGGGACGTTGTAATATACAATTCGTCCAAATAAATAATCGAAGAATTTTCTTTTCTGAAATCGGTCATTTTTCTTAAATATTCTATCCGCTTCCACCGGAAGTCTTCTTTCTCAATCAAAAGATTAAAATCTTTTGATTGTGACTGATTTAAGACTGATTATAATCAGTCTTAAATCATTTAAATCCTATTTCTTTCAGAATAGCTGCTAGTGTAATTCTATAACCTTTAAATGAATACTCTTTTAAAGTTCTTCCGTAATTTATTTAATGTAAAAATTTCATTATGTTAAGCGTGAAACTCGTTAACCGTTCTTCTTATAACGCCTTGATCAAAACTGTCTAATCCACTGACTGGTTTTGATTGCTATTTATAATTTTTTGGTGAGCTGAATGAGAATTACTCCGATTTAGATTTAAGAAGATCCTTCTTTTTTCGGAGTTTAAGAACTTGTGATCTTAAAATTCCACAAGCTGCAGCTGCAGAGGTTCTTTCTTCACATTTTTGAACGCCTATTAGATTAGATGTCATCTAATATTCCTAACTTTGTAGCTTCTTTCTCCATAAAATCGTATGCATTATTAACTATTTCACGAGCCTGACTACAGAACTTTTTATTCTCTTCATAAAACACGCGTACAATAAATATTACTTTAAATTTGTTCAGGGTTTCCACCCACCCTCCAACCAAATCTGCCCACTATCTACCCACCCCCGCTCGCTACTAAAAACATACGAATTCATTAATATAAAGAAAACATTAACTAACACGCCAAACACTACAGAAGGAAACACTATACCATTCGTACCGGGACACGCCAGGTACTGAACTAAATCAATTTATTGAAAATGAAAAGTAAGCATTAATATTGAATAATAATAAAAAATTCGAAAAAAATTACTTAGCGTTTAATTACTTACCGTTTAAGTATACGTATAAAATAACTAGGCTATTAATAAATTATAATATACAGAGTGATTCAAAGAAACGGGAAATTTTAAAAATTAAATAACCTTAATGAAAAATTTTTTAG
The DNA here is from genome assembly GCF_047948215.1 of Lycorma delicatula. Taxonomy (NCBI): domain Eukaryota; kingdom Metazoa; phylum Arthropoda; class Insecta; order Hemiptera; family Fulgoridae; genus Lycorma; species Lycorma delicatula. The sequence continues at coordinate 104,335,583 of NC_134460.1, read as the reverse complement.
AAAATGAATTTTATTTCATGTAATTGTACAAATGTTGCCATTTTAGGATACATACATTTTAGTTTATTTTTTAAAGATGACATCTTCCAGGTGATCTCCTCTTCTACGTAAACACTCACGAAGTCTCTTCGTTAAATTGTTCTTGGTTTGACGTAACATCTCAACTGGAATTTCCGCAATTGCTTCTCGGATCTTTGCCTTCAGTTCTTCCTTTGTAGCAGGTCTACTGTGGAACACTTTGCTTTTAAGGTGACCCCACAAAAAGTAATCGCAAGCTGAGAGATCAGGCGATCTGGGAGGCCATCTAATGTCGCCATTTCGTGAAATGACACGTTGTCCAAATAATCGGCGTACAGGTGCCATCGATATTCGTGCAGTATGTAACGTTGCTCCGTCTTGTTGAAACCAGGCTGTGTTAAGAATTGGTGGAAATCTCTTTTGTTGTTCCACAACAAAGGTTTCAAGCATGGCTACGTAACGAGCCGACGTCACTGCAATCGCAAGAAGGTTAACATCCTCTAAAAAATAAGGGCCTATAACACCGTAAGATGACATAACGCACCACACGGTCACTTTCTGGCTGTGCAACGGACGCTGGTGTAGCTGCGTAGGATTTTCTTGTGCCCAGTATCTGAAATTTTGCTTGTTAACAAATCCACTGAGGTGGAAATGCGCTTCGTCTGACATCCACAGTTCGTGAACAAACTCTTCGTTATCGTTTATCTTCTGAAGCATTACATTACAGAATTGTGCTTGCACAACTGCATCGTTCAGTTTCAGTTCCTGGACGATCTGCAACTTGTATGGATGGTATTGCAAGTCCTTCACTAACATTCTTCGAACACTTGAACTATGCAATTGTAAAGATGCTGAGGGACGACGGATTGACCGATGTGGACTTCGTGTGACAGCATCTTGTAAAGCTTGAACATTCTGTGGTGTACGGACGGTTCGCTCACGGCCTGGAGGTTTCTTTTTCATTGCCGAACCAGTTTCCTCAAATTAGATATCCATGTTTTAATTGCATATGCTGATGGAACACGGTCGTGTCGTCCCAGATTAAAATGACGGCGAAATTCTCTACGCGCTCCCTCCACACTGTCATTGTTTTTGTAAAACGCTTTGATAGCAAATGCACGATGCGCACCACTCCAAAGATCTATGACAACTAAATGGCAGGTTAGGTTAGAGAGGCTGGCGCCACTTATCAAGTGGTACCAATCGCATACGGCTACCAACACAACTTTCAAAATTTCCCGTTTCTTTGAATCACCTGTATAAAGTATAGTCCATTATTTAATAATCAACAACACTAATACCCATTGCAAGTGCACATAAATATAACTCACATGAAATATTTTGATAACCTTTATTCATATAATGTGATCATTCATTTTATGATTCACTTGGTGGAGGAGATGTAATAATAATCAATTAATACAAGAATAAACTGTTCGTTCTTGTACTATATACCGTTAAGAAATATTTATAAGAACGCTAAATATTTTTAAAGAAATTATAGATTGAAATTAAACAGAATGATAATAAATTTTAATTGTAGAAAGAAAATAGTTAAACACACTATTACAGAACACATATTAAAGAATTAATAATTAAAGAACACATATTAAACACATATTACAGAATTCTCGGTTTCTGAATGAGCCTAATGTTATGAGAAAAGAGCAGTACCCTGCACAGCGACTTTCTGCAAACAAAATGTTATTTTCTTCGTATGCACTGTACATAATAGAATATCTTTAATGATTTCTAACAGAGGGTGAGATACAAACATAACAATATGAAAGTAATAGCTGTATGTGCATGATGAGTTATTTACTTTAGGTTCCTTCGTAATCGTCAGGAAGAGTTTCAAGATTTATAGTCCGAAGAAAATAGTTTAGTGTACTGTAATATTGTTTGTGCTTTCATTGATGCACTTCATCATGAATATAAATAAACCAATGGCTATGGCAACTGTTCATTTTTTCTTAAAATTAAGTTTAAGGAATGTTTTTGGTGTTCTTTTGTTATAATGACAACAAATTTCCTTTTGTACCGTTAGTTAGCATATGCAAATAATAAGAAAGAAATATATGATAATATGAAAATCCTTTAAGGAAAAATTCAGTGCAAATACCGTTAGATTATATGTTGCAATTTAAAATTCATTGCGTTATTAATGGGTTTGCAGTTCGATAAACTTAATTTTCACAAGAAAAATCATTATATCATAAAAGAATGGCCAAAGCGTGAAGCACTCACGCCTGGACAGAAAAATGTTGTACACCCTCCCTTATTTAAGTCGTAAATGATTCTCCTACATCTGTTCTATATAAAATTAGGTTTGTTTAAAAACTTTGTTAGGACAATGGATGAAAATGGTACTAGATTACATTATTTCTTTTGTGATAAGTGTTAGTGAAGCTAAAATAAAAAAGGAATTTTTGTGGGTCCTCCAATAATAACTGTGATTAGAGACGAAAAATTCGAAGAATTGTCAAGCCAAGTCGAAAAGTCAGCGTCAAGGTTATTCAGAAGCGTTATGCAAAACGTTTTAGGAAATCATACATTCTCGAACTACCGTGACATTGTGGGCGAATTATTAAACAGACATATGTTGCGTAATATTTCCCTAAAAATTAATTTTGTGGATTCACACCTGGATTTCTTTCCGGATAACCTCAGGGCCGTCAGTAACGACACGGGGATCGCTTCCACCAACAAATCTCAGCTGTGGAAAACATACCAGTGACAGTGGAGTGCAAGAATACTCGCAGATTATTGTTGGACGATAAGGAGGGATGTGGGATGTTCTAGATGTTAAGCACAAAAGGAAAACAATAACTACCACATTTTTGGTAAGTTAAATATTACTCTGCATGCATGTAAACTGTTACATTTCTTTCAATGTTTATCTATGTAAAAAAAAAACTGAGTGATGACATTTTTTTTATATATTTGAATTCAACATGAAAAGTGCCATTACGATCACATATTATGTTCCATGTGCTACAAAAAAAAGTTTAATTTTGTCCTCAGTGTTATTAAACAAAATAGCGATATAATAATTAAAACGTACTTTCTGTTCAGTATTTTTGTAATTCGTAAAAGCGCAACTAGTATAAAAAAAGCATCAGGAAAGTGTTCAAATATTTAATTTATTTAATATAGATTTTGATGCAGGTAGTAGGTGTGCATTAATCCACAAAATTTATTTGCAGACACTTAACAGGATGTATTTACAATGTGTCAAAAGATATTTCGGTCTATATTCTGTCACGATTATATTATATTAAAGTAACAATTTTTTAGAATGCTTAGAGAATTTGCGTGAAATATTCTCGTGTCGTTACGCCAACAGTCATGCTGCCTTGTTCGAAGAAATGCCTCCTCGCCCCTCCTTTAAAACCGTTTCCCCCTTTGTTTTTTACCTTCCCTCCCTCGATATCGGCCTTAACGCTATTCAACTTTGTAACCATGATTTCTGCAGCAAATGCTACCGATACGAATGTTTCCTTGTTTCAGTACGATCGATTGTTAACTAACAACTGTTTTTCCTTCACCAGGTCAAGGATTAAATGTTAATTGTAGAAAATATTTTAAAATATAAATAATTTAAAAACAAATAAATGTAAGGAACATTTACATTACTTCATAAACATATGATGTCAGAAAGGATGCATCACCGAATAAATTAACCGCCCAGCAAGCTGACATACACGCGACCTGTGAGTCGGTATACATACTTTACTCTTTTAATGGAGTCTCTAATCTGTAGTACTATAAACTTTTTTTTATATACATAATACTGAATGAATTAAATTCATTACTAGATAAGAAATTTAATTTTAAAAAGTTGAAACAGTAACAGCACATAAATAATGGAATATGAAAGAACAGAAGATAAGTTGAATTAAACATAAAGTTAAGAAAATATAATATACCGAAAATTGAAGTATTATAAGAAAACTTTAAACAAAATATTACACAATAAAATAGAGCTTTCGTGTAGAAAAGTTCAAAAACAGGTCAAGATTTTTTTTTTAAATTCTTAAAGATATTTAAACGAAGTATAAATTTATGGGAAAGAAGCACTGGTAGCAGGAAGACAAAAAAAGAGAAGAAATAAGAGATGAATGCTTGTGAAATATGTTGTGATGGAAAAATCTGAACCGGTTCAGATAAATATCTATTTAGAAAAGCTGTATGACGCTATTCTGAATAGCGTCATAAGTTAAAACACCCAGGATTACTAATTTTATAGAACATAAAAACGTTCCATAATAATTCTTTGTCGGAGAACTCGTAAAGAAAAAAAACTTTAATACGCAGTAAATAAGTTGTAAATGTTAGCGCAGAATAGAGAGATGAAAAAACATAAAACTAGTAAAGTTGTTTACTATAAAAAAAATCAAAGATAATAATTTTTATTGGCTTTTACAATAATTAAAACATCACAATTAATCGGTCGGACTTATTTTTCAATATATTACTCCAAGATTCCATTATTTTCTGACACCGACGAACGTCTCAAATCCTCAAAATCCTAGAATAAGAGTAGTTATCTTAAAAAAAAAATCGAAGGAAACTATGTAATAAAATAAAAAGGAAATCGAATTCAGAAGACTCCACATTGTATCTTCAGAATAAAATAACAACTACTTTTTTATACAGCGTGTTTGGATAATCGTGGGTTTGTTGAGCGTTGCTCAGTAATAAACCAAGTTGTCAGTTCTTGAGTTGTGATTGAACGTGCTTCGTTTCGCTTCAAGTTGTTTCGTTTATCGAAATCAATAACTGCGAGAAAAGTAATGGTTCTTTCGGTAGAAGGCATTTTTCTCCTTGAACACGTCTTTCGTGAAAGTGACAAGAATAATGATTTAATGAAGAAGAAATTTTCTGAAAAGTTTTCAAATATTCTTGTTCCTTACTGCAATGAAGTTCTAACACTTATCGAAAATTTTGAGCAACAGGTTCTGTTAAAGGCGCAGATCGAAGTGGAAGACCACCTAAACGAACAGAAGCTGCTTGATATTTCGGATGTTATGCCCGAAAGTCCATCGAAGTCAATGCGTAAGTTGGCACAGCAGCAAGATATCAGATTTGCTACCGCACATAAATCTGTAAGAAAAGAACTGAAACTTTTTCCCTACAAAATAATATGTGTTCAAGAACTGAAATCTACAGATCATGCCAAAAAATAAATTATTGTCAATAGTTTAAACGTTTTATTGACCAAAATTCTGTAGGTATCCCCAACATTACGTCTTTTATAGATGAAGCGTAGTTTCATCTGGGAGGGTATATTAATTCACAAAATGCACAACTGTGGTCCACAAATAACTCCCATGAATTACACGAAGCGAAGATTGGAGTACGGGTCGGTATAACCAGAACGCGCATTGTGGGTCCAGTATTTTTTGAAAATACAGCTAATAGTGATCGTTATTGTGCTGTTTTAAAAAAACTTCAATCGTCAGTTAACAGAAGTGGAAATCAATCACGGTTGGTTCCAACAAGATGGCGCCACAGCGCACACAGCTAACAGGTCAATAACGTTTTTACGAAATGTCTTTGATGAACGGATCATTTCGAGGGGTTTGTGACCTGCACGATCCCCCGATCTGACTCCCCCAGATTACTTTCTATGAGGGGCAGCGTAATAAGCAATGTATCACAAAAGATCATGCACGATTGACGAACTAAAACCTCAATAGCGGTGTACATACGAGATACTCCAGTATATCAGCTAGTTAAAGTGTTCAAAGACAAATTGAAATGTACGTAGTGTTGCACTGATGTTGAAGGAGGTCATTTTCAACACCTTTTATAAATTATTCCAATTATTGTAATATCCGTTTCTATAAAATAATGAAATAAAAATACAAAATAATAGTTAAGAAAATTTCATCATTAAACTTTCAGAATTTCAGTTCACAACAACTTTCCGAATGTACTGTAGTAATAAATAAGGGATTTATAACAAAAAAATATGAAGAAAAGAAACATATTTTTAAAAGACAGGATCTACGCAGATCGAAGATTGCTGCTATACCTACAGGAACTTTGCGACCAATAGGTAACGCGTTTAATGTTTAACTTATCTGCACAGATTCTACTGTTATATAACATTACAATATATTGTGTTCAAAAAATTGTCAAAACGCATCACTGCAGAGCCTCAAAGGCTAAATAATCCAGCATTGAATTACATCCTCTCCCAGCTCCAACGGTCAATTTATGCAATTCATTTTTGCGCTAGAAAGTTTTTTCAGTTCAATAATTTCAAACTCTATTTGTATCTTTATGATAAAAAAATTCAAAAATGTTCATTTAGCCAGCTTCAGTCATTATTTTAGTGACATTAAAAAAGCTTCTAATACGAGTATAAGTGATTTTTTTAAATTATTTTTTATATACTATAAATTAATGCACAGTTACTAATTTCGGGTGACGATACAATATTCCAACATTACTTTTGAAAACATTTACCCCGTACGGGGGTAAATTTTTAAAATGTATATTAGCGACAAAAAAATTTTGTTAATTTAAATTGTATTTCAATAATCAAAAACTTCACTATTTCGTTATTTTGCACAGTAAATGTTTCATTGAAAATTTGTTTGATATTTTATAAATATATTATAAATTTCAATTTAATGTTATCTTTTGAAATCCAAATTAACTTACTATTTAAACTCGTGCAATGTATGATAATAAAATGATTAAAGTATGACTAAAAAGTATAAAGCAAGATTTTAAAAATTTGTTAAAATCTTTGTAATATTATTTAAAGCCAAGATGTTCAACAAAATAAAGCAATAACCAAAATTTTTATCACAATTTCGAAAAATATGTTCTCTACTTTTTTTAAATTTGCGGACTCGTGTACCAAGGGACTTTTTTTTAATGATAAAAATATTCGCTAAAATTGATTTTATCAAAAAAAAGGTTTTTCAACTTTTGTTTTTAAATTTGAAAGCTCTCCAAAATTTTTACACTTTAAATGCAATGGTTAACTTGCGAGATGGGTTTAAATTTGAAATAAATTTAACATTTCTTTAAATATATAAGCAAATTAAGAAGGATGGGAAAATTTTTTTTAGTGGTTTGAAGGCCTACTGATGTACAAAATATAGATGCAAAAAATTCCCACTAACTCCTTTTCTGAAGCAAGATATATCGAAAAAAATAAATGAATAGCCATTTTTTAGGGAGGAGATGAATATTAAATAAAAATATTAGTAACTTGTGATCTTGATAAAAAATATTTTCAATTTTGTAAGAAAACCTTTTGCTAACTGCCCCAGAAAAGATTTTAAATTTTTTTTCAGAGTTATTACAAACAAAATACAGACCTACTCACACACGTGTATGTACATAATCGTAGTAGTAATAATTACAATAATAACATTAATCGTAATAAATGTTCTTGACTGACTTCTTAAACCAATAAAAAAATTCAAAACGTTTCATAAATTCATCACTGCGCTACGAACATTTTAAGAAACTAACAAAAAATTTAGTTAAAACATTTCAAATACTTTCAAATAACATCTGATCAAAATATCTTACTTTTTAAAAAAAATTAAGTTACCCCATACTCGTACTAAAACACACGAGTTGGAATTCTACCTTACTGGTATCCTAATAACATTTAATTTATCACCCAGGATTTCCAACCATGAGGCATGTGATAAGTTTTAAAAACGTTTCCCACATCGTCGAAAGGAAAATAACTAAAAAATAATAATAATAATCCAGTAGATTAAAATTTAAATTCAGTTCCTTTTCTGAAAAATACATCACCTACAGAGTTTAATATAACCAATATTTCAATAGGGTGGTGTACTGATTTTCTTCAATATACCTGTCTCAGGGAGGAAAGCGTATGAAAATCCATTTCACATCACTCCTGAGATTTCTTAGTAACCCTGATTTTTATTAGTGTATTAGACAGGAAAAGAGATATACAATGTGTTTAAATTTTGCTTTATAATGACGAAGTCAAATACAGGATCATCAAAACGTAGCCTTAAGTTGATTTAGTAATTTTTTTTAAAATGAGTACAGTCTTTGAAAGAATGTTACTACAGGAAGTTTATTTAGGTGACTTTATTAACAGAACCATTTTAAAGTTATATTCAAATTAGGTAATAACGAGATAAATTTATCGGTGAAAATGACGACGCTCAAGAAAGGAACTTACCTTGGTCGGTCCGTATTACACTGCTATGTTGGCAATAAAATTATCTATTGTTAAAAATGTACCTCACATTAGAAAAAAAATCTATACAAAATCTCAATACCGCGCATGATTTAGGCATACACGATATAATCAACATGATAGTAGTTAAAAATAACTATCATGAAATCTCGTGCCATAGCTCGTGTGAGGGGCTTTGATTCTAATCATTTTTTTTTAAATCGTCTGAGGATTTGGGAAGATACTGGAGATAGATGCTATTACTCGAAAAAAGTTTAATGAAAATTAAGAAAAGTTATGTATTTTATTTAAAACTATAGTTTGTTTTAGTTTTTTTTTGTTTTGTTTTTTAATTCTACTGTTGAAGAATCTCTGATTGAAAGGGAAAAACTAAATAATAATAATAAACATAAAAAATAAATTAATTAAAAACAGTTTCGCAAAAATATATTAGTATTTATCTACGGAAAAAAATGAGTGTTGAACACCAGTAAACATGTAAATTAAGAACTATCCTAAACTGTTATTGAAATAGATAAAGCAAGATTACGCTCAAAAACCGTTTACAAAAATTACATTAAAAAAAATATGGTTATTTGATTATTAAATTTAAATCTCTTGATTACCTAATTCCATTGTTTTTCCGTAATATCAAAGAAATCACGGACAAAATTTACGTATTTGAATAAAATAGCAACAAAGTAAAAACTACTTCAAAATCACAACATTAACGCTACCCTGACTACATCTACTAATTACGCTAGTAACTACTATAATTATAAAAAATATAATTCTCTCGAAAGAGCGAATACTTATATATTTATCTATAAGTAAAAAAACAAAAATTGCAATGTAACATACATGATTAAACTGAAATAAAGGAACATTTGATTCATTATAAATATAGAAGACCAAAGAAATCGGCTATAATCTAGCATAGTCTAGGAACTGGTCACAAAATTAGTTTATCAGAAACGATAGCTTAAAAAAAAACACGTAAACAAGAATTAGGTAGTTGGGAAATTTAATTTACTAATAGTGATACATTGTTGAATGACGGTAGACGATTAATACTTTATAACTTTTTGCACTATATTTTTTTTTTTTTATAAACTACACATTTTCTAATTTGTTTTGATAATTTTTTTTGGGGAAAGTTTTCGTAAGAACGTTAAACAGTTAGCCCTTCCCTTATAATTTAGTTCATAGGTGAGGATATCTCTACGGTTTAAGATTCATGCTGTCTTTATCTTTTCTGAGATAAAATTTTAACTATAAAACCTCTTACAAAGGCTCACATTAAGTTGGACTGAGCAATCTGGTTTTATGGTGGATGTTGTTTTCAACGGTCTAGATGTTTTTAAGGAATTGCCTAAATTAATTAACAGTTGAATATATTTGTTATTCTTATTTTAAAACTATTGCTATAAATATACTACTTTTTTAGTGTTTCGTAAGTACTCTGTACTTGTCAGTTAATAAAAGATCTTCTTGGAATAGTTTCAGCTAAGCCTTTCAAACGGAAAGTTCCGGGATCGAATATCGATCAGATGTTATTTTTTATACTCTGAATAGTTTACTTTCTTTTTTCATTTATTTCTTTACTGATTTTCACATATATATACTTTTCATCAGCGTCTAAGTGTCTACTAATAATGATTGTTTAACAATCGAATCGACTATATGATTTTAGATTTGAATTAAATTTATAATTTGACTGGTTTTTGAACGAAAATGTTTTCCAATTTACAACTAATTAAAATTTTTTTTAAATTCTTGCTGCACAAGAAGATCGACTTTTCTTATTTTATTTTGTATAATATTTAGCGCAAAAGAAATATACAAAATATAAATGAGAAAACTACTAAAAGAGGTATAGGTATATATATTATTTTAATTTATTATTAAAATATATCTTTTGTTGATAAGAAAATTAATTATTATAAGCATAATTTGATGAAATAATTAAAAATAACGAGTAGATCCAACACACAAGCAACAAGTTTAAATTCACTCACCACTGTGACTCACTCCGTAAGCGCCTATGAAAAATGCACCAGTACAATGTCTGTTGACTGTTTTCGACCTTAAATTGATTGCAACTGAAGATTCCATCAATCTTCATCAAATTTTCATACGCAAAACTCCAGATACACTGTTACAGTATATCTAACTTTCAATGAAATTGATCTAGTAGTTTCAGAGACTTTCGAGCCACAAAATTTTATTCATGAACGGTATTTTCAGTAAAAGTAAAGAAAATTCATTTCCATCTCCCCCACTCAAACCATGCGACCAAAAGTAATACAGCATTTTTCTTCAAGTCGGTAAAAAAATTTTAGTTCATAATTATTTTTGGGCCTACATATATATATATATATTTATATATATGCCTATATATAAAATTTTGTGGCTCGAAAATCTCCAAAACTACTAGATCAATTTCATTGAAACTTAGATAAGTTGTATTATCTGAAGTTGTGCGTGCGAAATTTATATGAAAACTGATTGAGTCACTCTTGAGTTACGCTCAATTTAAAGTCGAAAAACTGAGCGGGACAAGTTATTTAAGCGTGAGTCGTTGTGATGCTGCAAGTTAATACGTTGACGTTTCTTTAACAGCAGTATCTATTATTAGCAATATTTTTCGGTGTATTCAAGTAGCGTTACCTACTTTGAAGATCATGATGATTGGGTATGTGTTAGAAACAAAAATAAAATAACAAAAAGTCGATCTTCTTGCGCAGAACTGCGGAAGAATTTTTTTAATTATAATTACTAGTTAGAATCAATCAAAAATTGTTTAAACTAACAAAATAATTCCTTTTTTTGAAATACAGAAAATATATTTAAAAAAATAACATTAACAAGAAATTAATTTCATTTACGTCAAGAAAATAAGATTTTTTATTATGAAATATTTAATTAATTTACTAATTCAAAAAACAACGATCGTAGAACTTTCCATTTTTGTATAATAACACAGCATATAAATTATTATGAAACTATTTAGAGAAGTTAAACACGTCAAATAAATCCTTAAAATCAAATAAGACAGACAATTGTTTACGAAGGATTAAAAAACTTATGATGATTGCATTATACAACTCCAATTATTATCACTTTAGAACAGATGTGCTCTATTAAAATATAAAACAAAAGAAAATTTCGAAATAAATTATGTCAATACTTACATGATTTCTAGCAGTTACATCACAACCGAGTTCAATCAGTCTATCGACAAAAGATGTTCTATTTTCTTTTACAGCAAGCATTAAAGGTGTCATCCCTGTGGCCTGTAAAAAGACAAATCAATGAAAAGGTATCTGTTGCACATACATAATAATAATAATAATATCTGTATATTGGCAAGATTGATCTGATGGACCGTGTTATTTCCTTCTATGAAAATATTTTATCTTACTTTATTTTTTATACCTTGACATTTAAATATCAACATTCTATAAACTAACCATTGGTTTTATAGCTTTTGTTAGAATATATTTAAGTACATTTTTTCAATGTAAATATTTTACTTTTGGTTTATTAAAACAAAGTAATTTTTCGACATAATTGTATGCTAATCCAATAGAAATTAACCAAAATCGATGGGAAATAGGACAAGCTTTACGATTAATGATAATTATGCTAAGACAAAAAAGTTATAAAAAATTTCATTAAAAGTGTTTTTTTACGGAAATCTTTTTATTAAATCGAACCGCTATTATAAAGAATGTAATATAAACATATAAATTTTGTCGTGCATTTTTTTTATCAAAAATTAATAATTACTTTGCATATTTCATTACACTTTCTATTTAAAATTTTCGTCTGTTTTACACAACTAAGCCTACGAAGATAGCCGGCCTCCGTGGCGTGACTGGTAGTGTCTCCGCCGTTCATTCGGAAGTCCCGGTTTGAATCCCGGTCAGGCGTGGCATTCCCACACGCTACAAATCATTTATCTCATCCTCTGAAGCAATATCTAACAGTGGTCCTGGAGATTAAAAAAAAAGCCTACGAAGATAGAGGAAATATCATGAATTAATCAAACTGAGATTTCTCTACTGTGTAGATGTTTTCCAGTGTACTTTATACTCTAATGTATAAGAATTATTAAAAGAAAATTGAAAGATTTAAAAAAATTTGTATGATACAGAGATTGATATCTCATCCTGTAGTATACACTGTATTCTAGAATAATTCAATTTGACATTTTAACAACCTTATCTGTTATAAATTTTAATGGCTGATGATTTCCGCAGACGTTTGGAATTCTCGGTATGGAATCTAATCCAATGTAAGGCAAAAAACCCATATTGTTTAAACAGATAAAGCTAGCTTCAATCCGAATAGTTGTGCTACTCATTTTTACATTACCTACTGGCTTGACTCAAATCCTCATGTTGTAATGCAACACGAATTAAATTTTCGTAGTTTTAATATGTAGGCAGATATTAGGAGTAACTCCAAGTGGGCCATTCTTTTTTAACAACATTAACTGGAAATTCATATTGCAAGATGTAGTATTATCTGAGTTATAAACCAGCCCATTGTTTCAGAATTTAATTTTAACTCTTCAACGAAATTGAATTTTTCCATATTACATTTTATGGGTATGGGAATTCTTCAACAACAACTTTACTGAATTTCTTGGACAGATTGAGCCTCAAGGAAATGTGATCTCCCATCTCAGGACTTTTCACTTAGGAAAATCATTAAGAATAATATTTTATTTTTCAAAAACATTCACAAAATTGGAAGATTTAAGAAGAATCTTTGAAGTAGAGCTAGGTAATTTAAATAACAAACGTTTGAGCTCTGCAATTGTGAGTAATGTAAAATAATGTTATGAATGATAGACATTTTGACTAGCTTATACAGGTTTTAAAATATCAGTAATTATAAGTATAAAATATTGTAGTTCTATTAATAAACCGTAATTGATTTTTTGATCTGTTTTTCTTTTTTCGATAAGGCGAATTCTATGATATACACTTTTGTTGCACTATACATAGATATATACACTTCTAAATAATACGAGTATAATATATATGAGCTTTATTTTTTTAACAAAAATTAAACTCTCATGAAAACTTAATCTCCCAAAGGAAACTGACAAACAAAATAATTAGAAATACGAAACGAAATTTCCATTAGGACATTTAAGTCAAATAGAAGAAATTTTTAACAAAAATAAATCGAGAGAGATTACTTTAAAACATTCGGTAAATATCTGCAAAAATTTTATCCTCTACACTAACTTGGCAAACATATAATAAAAAATATCTCTGAATAAAATTAAAAATTCACCATTATAACACAGTAGCACTTCCGGTAGCGCTTTATGTTTGTGAGACTATCTTTCAAATTAAGAATGAAAGTAAAACGGACCAATTACTTAAAAACAGAAAGGCGAATTATCGGAACTTGTTTAAATAAAAGTTATCAAAAGGATGGAGTCTGGCGAATTGCCACAAATGAAACAGTCTACAAACAAGTCGACTCGATTCTCAGTACAATGAAAAAACTAAGGATTTCCCATTTTTTCCACGTATCAAGAATGCCTGAGAAGCGAATTCTAAAACAAATAGTCACAAGGAGTACTAAAAAAAAACCTGTGGATAATATGTTGTGAGAAATCCAAAGAGATCTTCAAGAAATTGGTTCGAGGGTTGAAAACGCCTGTAATAAAATGAAAATTAACTACGCACTTCAAAACAATAGATTCAACGGTAAAAAATTAGAAAGGCATAACAAAGTGGAGGTCACAGACGGGATCAGGAAGCAACGATCCGATAGAATGAAGAGAAAATCGAAAGGCCAGACAAATACAGAAATTCAAGAGGAACTGAAAAATGGATGACTAAAGTGTCCCCTCAAACGTAAAAAAAAAAATTTATTTTTATATCTATATAAAATATGTATCCTTTGGAAACAAAGGTCCATAATTTTACCGTTACACGAGGGCAGCTCGGACTCTCTCTTTTCTTACTTCAGGCTAATATTATTTACTCGTAATTATTGAAATTAAATTGAATCATTATATATATAAAAATTTTTAAGTGTGTGGTTCAAATTTTCTAATAATCAAACTGGATATTACTTATATTGAAAATGAATAAATTTAAACTTCAATTAAATATACGGTAAATGAACTTGAAAACTGTTTAACGAAATATAATAAGAATTCAATGGAGAAAATTCACTTCCTCACTGGGCTTTTTTAATCAAATTGAGTGAATTACAAGCCCCATCATTACCCTTTGTAACATTATTATAGCTCTACAACTCAAAATTTAATAAAACCTTTGATTTTCATTGAAATATCTTCTTCTTTTAATAGAATAAAATCTGATGGGAAAACCACACGAGTTCCTTGTCCACCTATTAAATTACATATACGCATTTTTTGTTGCACTTCATTTAAACTTATTTCATTTGAAGGTGAGATACGATCCTCCAATTCTTTAATAAAGTGAACAGTTACACAACTGCTGAAATATTAGTTTTTATTAATATCAAACGATTATAAAATTATTAATCCAACAATCTTACATGAAATATTGGGATGGAGTAAAAGTCCCTTTATTACTCGTATTACTAGATCAGCATTATTCGTATCTTAGTGAGTTGATGATTAACAAAAGTTTCAGATTTCTGTTGTGTTGCATAAATAAAAGTAAATAATAATTAACTATTACTAATTAATAGTAATTAACTATTCCGTTTATTGAACTCCTATATGCTGGTTACAAATGTTAATTTCTACATTACGGTGTAAAATATTTAGTTTGTTTTATTGGATTATTTGGTGAATAATCAAAAATGAAAAAGAAACGATCATTCAGGAAAAATAAAGATAACATAAAGAAATATATTCCAAAAAAAAACGACAAAAGATGAATATGAAGAGGAAGAAAATTTTAATAACAAATGAAGAATAAAAAAAATTAAAAGAAGATGATAAATATAAAGAAGAAGAAAATGTTGAAACCAAAGAAATAATAAAAACATTAAGAGTAGTTGATAAGTATAAAGAGGGAGAAAACGTTAAGACCAAGGAAAGAATAAAAAGATTATGAAATAATGATGAATATAAAGAGAGAGAAAATGTGAAAACTAGAGAACGTGTACACAAATTAAGATCAAAAGAATTACGAGTATATCAAAACAAAGAGCGATTAAATTACTGGCAAAAAAAAAATAAACGAAATGATGACTTAGGGCGAGTATTATCCGACAACATCAGAGGAAAGAACTAAAATATAATAATTTACAATTTATTAAAAACTGGGCATGTGTGCCTCAGTGTATATGTTGTTCTTGTGAGGACTATTTGATTTGTCTATATTTCAGACACTCTGTAGTTGAACTTTAATGTAGATAAAATTAAACAGAAATTCCAGAATAATTAAACAGAGATTAAGCTAGAAAATCCAAAAATAATACGATTCTAAATTATAATTTTCAATTAATATTATATAAGCAGATGTTTCACCAAATATATTACATACACACATATCTAATAACGCCTATTAAATTACAAATATACATTTTTTAAATACATAAAATTTTATTTCACTAATAACTTTTGATTTTTTTAAATTATTATTACTGAATAATTACTTACTGTAATTTTTTTTACTATCACAGATTAATAATTAATAAATTAATAATACATTTAAATTTTTAAACAAA
Source organism: Lycorma delicatula (assembly GCF_047948215.1). Classification (NCBI taxonomy): domain Eukaryota; kingdom Metazoa; phylum Arthropoda; class Insecta; order Hemiptera; family Fulgoridae; genus Lycorma; species Lycorma delicatula. The sequence goes on along the minus strand of NC_134460.1, from coordinate 104,319,673 downwards.
GTTAAAAAAGTAAATTAAAAAAAAGTTAAAAAAGTAAATTTAAAAAAAAAGGAGATGAAGTCTGATTCGAACCGATGTGCCTTCCCTTGTAAGATCCATATTCATTAATTAAAATTTTATTTGACTACAACTCTGGAACCAATGAAAATAAGAACCACTTATGAAATATCGTTGAAATGCCCTCAATGAAAGGCTTATTACTGCAGTTAAGAAAAAGTGCAAAATCCAAAGTTTTTCGTGTTTTTGAGCTTTTTTGGACACTTTTGATTCAATCGAATACAATCAGAAGGGGAGGTGCATATTAGATGTTACAAGAAATAAATAAAAAATGTCAACATCCTACGGCTAATCGTTTTTGAGTTATGCGAGATAAGTACGTACATACTACATACATGCTTACGTACAGCCGTCACGTCGAGACTAGTCAAAATTTATTCAAGGATGGTTAAAATGGATATTTTCTTTGACATCCGAAAGCCGAAATTTTCCGCGATCACAATACTTCCTTTACTTCGTACAAGAAAATAACAAGAAATAAGTATTAAAAACTAAAAAAAAAAAAACATGGCTCTTTAATAAAGGATAATTAAAGAACGTGCGGATGTCAATTTTGTATATAGTTTTATATACTGTTATAGATAACTATTTTAAATGGTATAATTCTATTCTCAATTTTTTTAAATCTATTTAAACATATAATACGTTTAAGATATATATATATATATATATATATAGTAATTTTTTTTACTATCACAGATTAATAATTAATAAATTAATAATACATTTAAATTTTAAAAAAGTTTTTAATATAATATAATATAATAATAATAATTTTAATATAATATATAAAATATATATATATATATATATATATATATATATGTGTTTTATATTTAATATATATATATATATATATATATATATGTGTTTTATATTTAATATATAGCCTATGACACTTCCGGTAAAGTAAGGATTCCTGCGCGGGGTCGGTCATATATCTAAATCGGTGTACGGTGGAACAAACATATACACATACATGCACCCTAACACACCATACCATACTTCACCACACATATTTCACTCCATTTTGGGTATCATGTAATAAATTATTAAAGTATAAACCGCAGTGAGTATTTTTTTAAAAGTAAATTAAAAATATTTCAATTTTTCATACGTCTAAGTTTATTGTTCTAAAAACTGCTGTTTACAATTTTTACAAATTAATAAAAAGTTTTGTTAAGTTCGTTATTGATAAAAGTTGATTTTGTTTTGTTTTTCATAGACTATATTAAATCAATTTTCTCGAATAAAATTCTCTGCACGTTTTGATAATAAAATTTACGTATTTATGAGTCTTTTAACAAAGTTATTGTTATACTACAAACAAAAAAAAAATGTTTTTTGTCATCGAATTTTTCTGTTTTACGTTGAGTACCATGAAAACTGAAAAATACCGTTCTTGGACCTGTTTTGTTCGATTCTTCTGCTCAAAAAAGATGAGAAACCATCGTTTAATCCAAATATACTGAAATTTCACCGGGGGAACTGAAAAGATTTTTCGCAAAATTTTTCGCTAGCCGTAGCTCGATAACAAAGCGTCTTCTGACAAATGTTTATATGAAAGTCTTTCCTTATTTCAAGCTCTAGAAACAGTTTCCAGATTATTTCCTTTTGAATCAACTGCAAATATATATATACAATTTGAAATATATATATATATATATATATATATATATATATATATACACACAAATCCAAATTGTTGTAAACAATTTAATAAATAAACATAGGTAAGAAGAACCGCCTATTTTTGGCAAAACGCCCATATGATATGGAAAAATAATATGAAATAAATAACATTCTATATCGATAAATTAATTTTATTGTGTTTTTTAATTAATTTTCTATAATAAATAAATTATATCAATAAACATTAACCCTATTAAAACTATTTGCGCTTCAAGAGAAATTGTGTAAGCAAAAATGAAACAAAATTTAAATAATAGAAAAAATTAAAAGAAGAAAAGCAGGTTTGAGATTTACTCCCGGTAGAACAGAATACCTGGATAGGATCATAAATCCGGGCACCACATAGGTTTCCACACTTATACACAGAAATATATCCACAAAAAATACCAGTTTTAAAGTTCAACAAGCAGTAAATCCATTTGAATTAGATACCAGAATCAGAATTCTTTAAAAATATTTCTTTCCGTTTCAGAATTACTTGCAAAAGCAACCATAATAATACTTTGTTGTTTATATTTCTCACAAAAGAGGATTAAATAAACTACTTTTTTTTTCTTTTATCCAGTGCATTTGTTTTTTTTTTTTTTTGGAAAAAAATTCAATTCTTTTTCCAAACTACTTCCATTTCGTATTAGGAGTACATTAAATAATAAGTACACTTGTTATACAACCCCTTCCCCTTCAATTAGAAATAAGTCTTTAAGTAGTAGAGGTATTGTCACGCGCTTAAACCTTACAATAATAATCAAGGCTTGCATGTCCAACGAATAAACGTCAACCTTGTGTTTCTTAAAGCATAAATTAGGCTGAACATTCTAGCATACATTTAGTTTAGTACACAAAATGCATTATTGACACAGAAGCTGTTTAATTAATAACTTACTGTCAAGGTTTATAAATAGCCATAACGTCTATACGTTTTATTTAAAAAAAGTAAATTCATCTCGTTAATATACTTTACATTAATTAATCTATAAAACTGTAATTTAATATTTATACGAGGATAACTGGATGTAAATCAAACCCATTTACTTAAGTAACGTGAAAAATAAATCATAAATGAACGTACGAGGTGAGGATACATGTTTATTTGACTCAAAGAAATTTTTTATCCGCGCATGTTAAACTCGTTCGGATAAATTTAACAATAATACTTTATTGTATGGAGCCATAAGAATTCTTGAGGCTTTCCAAAGATGATAAAATGTAACATGAACAGATGTTTTGAGAAATTATAGAAGAGGGAAATGTAGAATGTTTTTGTTTCAATCGTCAATCTGTGGTATCGGCCGACCTCCGTGGCGCGATTGGTAGCGTCTCGGCCTTTCATCCGGAGGTCCCGGGTTCGAATCCCGATTAGGCATGGCATTTTCACACACACTACAATATCGTTCATCACAAATCCTGTAATGCAATACCTAACGGTGGTCTCGGAGGTTAAACAGAAAAAAAAACTGTGTATCGATATCTAATAAATTGATAGCCAAATATTAGAGTGCGATTCCAAACGTAATAAATAACTTGTGCAAAAACGTTTAATTTATTTTTTAATAGTTAGAATGTTTAAATCTCTACAGATGATCTTGTTTGTTATATCTACAACTCATACTCCAATGGGGAGTTGGAGATGATACGTAATAATCTTGGCTGATATTTTTGTACAATCTTTATATTTGAATTACAGAAGTCCATCATAATTGCATTACGTAGATCCATAGGATTTTAAAACTGATTTCTAGAATTTTTTTTTTTTTTTTATAGATAAAGACGATTTCTTATTAATAGTCTTTTTTTTTAATTTAAGACTATATTGTTTTCTTTTAAATGTAATAAAAGACTTCCAGATCAGGTATTTGTAAAGTCCACGGCGAGTTATTTTGATGTGTTCGACTGAGGAATTTTTAGATCGTTAAAGTAAATTATAGTGCGCACATCCTTCCAGAAGCTTACACGATCTATTAAAATGACTTTTTGTTTCTTTTGTTCTCATCCGCCATTTTTCCTGCCATCCATGCAATTTAATCAGATGCTTTTGTAAGTGAATAGATGCTTTATGAGGTAAATCGTGAGTTGCTTGCATTGCAGCGTCAACAATAAAAGTTAAAATTGTTGTTTTGTGAAACAAGCAACACGGACGTATATATAAAATATAGCATATCGGAGCGAGACCAACATCTTGGAAAACTCCATAGGGTGAAAATCGCGTTAATAAAAAAGAAAATTTAATCTTAAAGAACCGGCTCTGTAGATATGACTTCAGTAGTAAGACATACTGATAAGGAAGGAGATGTTTAATTTTAGCAAGCCGTCATGCGAAACTTTGTCGACTGCTTGTTAGGATTTCCACTTTTTTCCTCACAGGCGATATTAATATTATTCACTACTCTTGTACATTTGTTCTAAATTACACGTTGTAAAGGACATGTGTACTAATACAAGGCTAATATACTAACAAGTACTGATATTAGTTTTACAGGTTAGTACTAATAAAATAATAGGTGCCAGGATCTACATACTCCTGACTTCCAATAGTCGCAGCTGTGGAATTCAGCTCGTCAGGGGGCAGGCTGGATTTTTCTTGGAAAGATCCGAACAAGTAAAATAAGTTGGCGGTAATTTATTTCCCACCAATCGTTAGTGGCGGGAAAATATATATATAAAGCGCGGCAATTTCATTGTACGCCGCTATGAATGAATGAATTTTCCCAATCATAATTACCTAGGCCCGGGCCATCCGGTCGACAACAGACCGCCAGTAGTCATAGATGATCAGACTGCGCTTGAGCAAGATCTTGTCTACGAGTCAGCCACAACCAGTCATCATATACTTACAGCCGATAGATAGACTATCGGCGCTTCGGCTGGGGATTTGTATCCTAATGGGAATTGGCATAGTCCATTATTTAGTACTAATATAATAATTCTAAAGGTTTTAGCAATAATAGATATGTATTGGTTCTACAATACAAGGACATAGATTCTTACTGAAAGCCGAACTGGAATCAAGCATCACATTTAATCTCTCTATTAGCTGTTGCAATCTTCTTAAAATAACTTTTTTTATGTACGTAAGATAAGAGAAGTATTAAAATAATGGACTAAAATGGGGAAACTTCATGGACTGGTTTGCTTGGTTTAAGAATTAAATAAAAATGGTGTGTAATATGATATATTTTTATAATCCACCCTTCTTTGTAACATTTTTAAATTCTACTTGTTTTAATAAATTATTTATAAAGTGATATCTATTTATGATGTATCTTTTAACTCAGAAAAGTAATTTTAATTTTAATTCTGTAATTTTATAGACTACTGATTCAAACTAGCTTACCTTCACTACGTATTTTTTTTTATTTTTATTATTATTTCTTAATGTACTGGTTATCTTTTTCAGAAGAAAACTTTTGTGAATGGTTTTACTATAAATTAATCTATTAAAGATATAAAAAAAAAATTCAAGAGCCTATTTTGCGAAGGATAATTCTTACGTAAATTTTCTTTTTGTTATAATTTAGAGCAATAAATAATGAAAATATTTAGTTATTAAATATCAAAAAAATAAAACATTTTCTATTATAGAGTCTAAGTGTTTACTCAAGACACTGAATAACTCAGGTTGCAACTTACTACATAGAGAACAATTTTCTACAGACAAATTACGGTCTTTAGTTGCTGAAATAGAATTCTTTCTACGGAAATCACTTAAATGGTTGACTTTATTTGCATGAATATTTCCTGTAGCTTTCTTATTTTCCTTTAATTTAAATTACATAAAAATAATATATTTTTTAATGTAAGTTTTTTATAGCAGCAACAAATAGCAGATTTAAGAAGACTTAGTTTATATTTTATATATATATATATCTGATTCGGTCAGCGCATTAACATTCAACCTGAAATTTATTAATTTATAAAGTAATTTTCTACATATAAATTCATATTTTAATTAATACGTATATCAACCATTAATTAATTTTAAATTAATTAATAAATTTTATTTTAAATTCATCTTAATGCATCCAAGTCACAACTGATAATTAATTTAATAAATTGTATTCGTCTATGTGAACTTTTTATTTAGATCTACTTACTTTTGACGCGTTTCGGAACTCTGCTCTATCTTTAAAAAGAACACTCACTGGATTCGTTATCACATCAATGTAAAATGAAAAATGAAAAAACAAACATACACGTAAAAGTCATAACACATAAAACCACGCACAAACGTGACATGTGCACACCGTCGTCCATGTACAGCGATTCATGTGTCGCTCAAAAAATATGTAGAGCACGCATACGGCGCGTTTGTTCGTGTGTTTTTTTATGTATTGTTGATTGTGTTATGACTTTATATGTATACGTGTTTGTTTGTTTTCTTCGTTTTCCATTGTATCTTTGATAAGACCTCCAGTGAGTAATTTTCTGAAGATGGAGCAGTTCCAAAAAGCGTTAAAAATAAGTAGATACCATATATAAAATTCACATTGGCAGATATGATTTATTAAATTAGTTTTATTTCATTTAAGATCACTATATCAGAGATGGTTTCAGGAAATTTGATAGTGCAACTACAAAATTGAGGTTGGGTTTCAACCTCGTATGAAGACCTAAAATTCGAATAGAATATCAGGATCATTTTCGGAATCTTTTGTCTGTTTTTCTGTCCATTCTATAATTACTATTTTTATTTTACATAAACCTTTACGTAATTTATATAATAACAATAATAATATATCTATTAACAATAATATAATTTACATAATCTTATTATATAATTTTTTCACCAATAATTTAGAAAATTTAACCAAAAAATTCCCGGCAAGAGATGATGTTTGTTGAAGAAATTACCAGGTGTGACGAAATGAGAAAGTATAAAAAACGGTCTTTAACAATAGCCCTTCCTAATTTTTATTTGAAGTGGGTTAATTTCTAAATAAACCTAAGTGAATTTTAATTTTTTTTTCCCTTTTCCTATCTAGTGAAAATCAGAACATTCTATGTAACTCGGATAATTATCAACTTTTCTAACTAATCAAAGTTTTGTACACAACCAATTATAAAACACATTTATTGGTTCGACTTATCACATTTAAAAATTATAAATATTATCAAATATTATAAAGTTATGGATCTTTGATAATTCGCAATTTTTTTTCAAATATTCTGCAAAAGTGATTTTTTTTGCTAATAATAAAACGATAAATTATTTATTTCATGTGATTAGATAAGAAAATTTTATTACTTTAAATCGATTTATTCTACTTTAACCAGAATCAAGGTTAAAAAAGTAATTAACAAGGAAATCTTTAATAAAGACAGAGTTTGATAAAAAAGAAAGCGAGAAAGACCTTGGTTAATAGATGGTGTTGGGCACAAGGAAAGGTAAAGGAAGTAACAATGGGAAGAGGAGAGGCGGTAAAGGTTTACTTTATCTGTGAACCAAAAGTTGTTCACAGATATACACCTTCAACACGCAACATGACGGGCCGAGCCCTGACTTTATTGAATTTTGGACATCCGCACTGTTCCTAAATAGTAATGTCTCGTACTATATATATATATATATATATATTCTAATATAAAACATGCACATTCTGTTTTATTTTCTGTTGTAAAATTTTATTATAAAAACATAACTGTATTCTTCAGTTATCTACAACCACGCTATGACTTATTTAATGATGTTCAGATATCGGAAATTTTTTGTCTGGGAAATAAACATTTTTATTATCATTGTTTAACTTTTCATAATGACTCCTCACCTTAAAATACTTTATTGTGTTTATAAAATATTGGATATTAAATTTAGAGTATACTTTACGTAAAAATGATTTTAGAAAAAAAAGTGTCAAAATCTGTATTTCTCTTTCCTTATTAATCTAGTTACTGATGTAAACCAGATTTTAGACAAAAGGTATCATTTCAATGGGAAAATGAAAATAGTAAAATGAATAACATTGAAAGAGAAGAACAAAACATACTACCAAAAACTGAACGTTGTTTTTACTTCGGCAATAAAATAATAAAGGATGAACTAAGGAATTCAACAAAATTATTATTAATATATATATATAATATTTCTGCTAAGATCATCATAATTCTTGTATTGAGTACAATTATCTATCTAACTTTCTAAGATTCATCATAACTAAATTTTATGTTGGCGCGTCTCGTATATACTCCACTTTCAAAACTTACTGTACTGCAGAAAATTCTATGAAGATTAGTTAAGTCGTTCTTGAGCTACACTTAATTTAAGATCGAAAAAAATTTTAGATTATGTTAACTTATTTTATTTATATAACAGTTTCCACTTACCAACAATCTTTAATAGTATGTTCAAGGGCTTTCGGATTAGTGATCCATCTTCAGGAACATTGATGTGTTGATATAACTTGAATTTTAAAAACAAAAATTATAACAATTGATCGTGAAACGGGAAAATAATGTAAGCGTTATCCGTCATGTCAGTATGAAGGTCTCAATTGTTATCAATATGTAACAATTGAGACCTTCATACCGACATGACGGATAACGGTTATTTTACCTTTCGTCGATCAATTGTTATACTTATAATTTTTGTTTTAAAAATTTAAGTTAGTATAATTAATGATATGTGAAGTAAATAATTATAATTATAACATATCAATGTTTCTGAGGATGGATTAGTAATCCGAAAACGCTCGAACATACTATTAAAAATTGTTGGTAAATGGAAACTATTATATAAATAAATTATATATCAATACCAATGGGCCACGATTAATAAAATTAACTGTATTTTTCATATGCGCTTATGCATTGAGTCACAGTGGTGAGCGAGTTGAAACTTGATGCTTGTGTAAAGGGGTCTACTCGTTAATCGAACGTATGTAGTGCGCTGAACTCTGAAAATCAGTGCGTTTTTGACTGCGAAATAGTGAGGGCATCTGAAACGAAAAGTCGGCCTTCTTGCTCAGAACTGTGCAAGGATTTTTACATTTCTTCACTTCACATAACAAAAGGGTTTTTACACTTCATTAAAATCAATTCTATTTAACAGCCGAGAACCATTTATTAAACAATCTACTTTATATTTTCAATGTCATCTATTAAACGAGATAAAGTCATCGAAATTAGAGAAGACGGGAAAAATTTGATGATGTTTTAAAATAAATACATCAAATGAAACATTTTGTAGCAATCGGCAAGATTTAAAACAAATGAGATGAAGAAGAAATGAGGAAATTTAGCAAATAGTATAAGAATTTCAATGAATGGTCAGAACATGTCCTGAGGAAATATAAGGTTGGAAAAAGTGTACAAGAAAAAACTGTAACGGGGAAAACTGCCGGAAGAAGATTGACAGGAAAGCTTGAGTTCAGATTAGAGGTGAAGTAAAGGTGGGTGGATTTTAAGCACCGGATGCCAATGAAAATTGACTCTTTTCGCCCAAGTAGTAGGCGTAAAAAAATTAAGTAATAGAGAAAAATTAAATGCAGATTCAAAAAAGTTGAAAAATATCATACAATGAATTTCACGTAAATTTAAAATACAACTGAAATGCTTATTTTGATAAACTGATTCCAATTCTAAAACAGTGCTATAAGAGTTCACCTTTTATTCTTAATAACCGTAATACTCTTTAGCAAAGCTAATGACTCTTTAGCAACAGGCCATAACGCCACCGTAATAAACATTTTAATGACGTCAATATAAAAACAGAATAGAATGTTTAATAATAACATACACAGATTTTGGCTCATGAAATATTATGTTCATAATGCAAAAATCCTTTATGCTAAATTCAGAAATATAATCACAATTTTTCCATCACCCACAGCTTTTGCATGATAATATTTTTGAAATATTGCTTTTGCGGAATTCTGTACGTTTATTTAGGGTAACATATATACAGAAAAGAATATATGAAACGATTTCTAACATAGAGTGTACAAATACAACATTATTAAGGCAACAGCTGTATATGAATGAGATTCATTTGTTGTAGATTGTGGAATGTTAACTAAGGGGAGTCTTCCGAGACATACACACCAGTATTGTTTAAACGTTCGCTGTGTATGCAGGTTCTATGGTTTCATCATTCTGTTTTATGACTTACAGTAATTGGTCTTTTACAATCAAGTATTTTGTAAATAAATATTCTAAGAAAGTGCGTAAATGATCCGGATAAGCTAATGCTAAATTATCCGCGGGGGAATCGGCAGATAGATTTTTTTCATACCGATGGTGTAGCGTGAAATTTTGTCATTTTTCATTTCGTGGACTATTATTTTTGTCGTACAAAAACAAAAGTAATAAGTTGTAAATCCAGACACACAACGCAGTGCTCGAATTTACCGTCAGCTATAAGACCAGGGCCTCCTGGTGAGGACTTGCCTGTCCCGTATCTTCCAACACGTCAAACTTTAAAAGATGAAGCAGAATATGAGGTAGACACTGAACATGAGGAGCTAGATGATTCTCCTTTTGAAGCAGAATCCTCTTCCCGTGTATCTCATCTGATAACTCAGACTGAATTAAACGACTTTTTCGGGATTTGACTTTGTTGTGGAAACAAGCTGAGCTTTTGGGATTTAGGTTGAAAGGGTGGAATCTTCTCCATACTGATTCTAAACTGTGTTTGTAATCGTCAACAAGAGCTTCAAGATTTATTTTCTGAATAAAATAGTTTGTTGTACTGCAACAATATTTGTGCTATCATGGATGCACTATCATGAACATAACTCTACAAAATTTGAGACTATTCACTGATTTTCGAAACCTAATTTAAAGGTTGTCTTTTGTATAATGGCAGCATATTTCCATCTGTGCCGTTAGAATAGAAAACTAATGAATAAACTTATGACAATATGAAAATCCTGTTAGAAAAATTCAGTAAAAAGTACCGTTGGACTACATGTTGCGATTTAAAATTTTCAGCTCCGTACAGTAAATTTTGTTGCGATTTTGTGTGAATGGGACAGAAAAGAAGAAAGATCACTACATCATGATGAAATGGCCAAAGCGTGAAGCACCCTGGACCGAAAAGGTTTCCACATTCCCCATTAGTTAATTCGGAAATGATTCTCCTACCTCCACTTCATACTAAATTCTAAAAACTTTCTTGTACGATGGATAAAAATGTTGCTGGATTTCATTATTTGATAGAAAAATTTACTCCTGTTTATGACGCTAAAATCAAGGAAGAAGGTTTTGTGGCTTTCCAGATGAGAATTCTGATTAGAGATGAAAAATCGAAAAACTAAGTTAAGCCAAATCGAAAAATCAGCGGAAATCATGAATCATCACCGTGACTTTATATCATTTATGTTATGTTAAGAACAAGACAAAATATCGTTTACGAACGGTTTTTGGCTTGTAATAAGATATGATATAAATCATAAAAATTATCGTCAATGACTAAATCAACAGACAAAACAAAATCAATTATTATAATAACAAATTAAGCAAAGATTTAAAAAACTTGAAAAAAATAAAGATATTTTTGGAGTAACCATCCTTTAATCAAGGACGATATATCATAAAAACAAATAAAAATGTATGTTTTTATATTAAAATACACGATTGGTCATGTCTCAGTTTCTCCTGTAACAAATTTACAGTTTCTCCTGTAAAATTTAGTCTTTCCGTTGGTTAATCAGCTGATATAAGTACTAAACAATTATTTTTAATTTCATTTTTATATCTATATTGAGAATATTGGCATTTAAGTACATAAAACAAGTACAACTTTGTGTTTTCAGTAATAATGAAGACAAAAAATAAGAATTCTGATTCCATCCATGAAAATCTCTCGCAAGGTTTTTTTTTCTCTGTTTAAGATCCAAAGGTACTTAGATAATAAGAACGTAAAATTTTAAAATAATGTAAGAAAATAAGGTATTCTCTTCAAATCCAAGCGATTAGAATCGCCTAAACTGCCGATTAAAAACTTAGTATATTTTATAAATCAGAATAACATTAATGGGAAGTAATATATAATTCAATGGTTAACCGCCGCTATGAATATATAAAAGCAGAAAGATGACACTTTGAACACATGCTCTGATGTGTATATTAAATAACACATATTTAATATTAAATATAATATATTCGTATATACAAAACGTATCAGGAAGTTCTCACGGGTCTTTCATAACCTATTCTACGCGTGAAAATTATGGAAAAAGCACATATAAGCATATGTTCTAAAATGCATCGTTTGCAAATTATGGCTAGTGAAAGATTTCGTACGGATTTTAGCTATCCCGGTGAAATGAGGCCGTATTGACATTTTTCGAAAACAAGAGACAGAATTAGTAATTTCATATTGTTTATGATCTAAAAAAATCGAATATGTCTCACAACCGTATCTGTAGTACATTTTGAGAATACTGGAGTGAAAACCAACAAATTGGGGTAAAAAAAGCCTGTTTTTTATATTTGACGTACAATAACTGTTAAATGGATGGTAATAAACACTACAATTTTTAAACAACACTTGAATTTAATTTTGAACAAAATGATGTAAGGTAAGTTAAATAAAACAAAGAAAAATTAGAAAAATTCAAATTTTATTTAAAATCAGTACACAAGACCAAAGTGCATTTATACGTAGCAGTTTAAAATAAATGTTTAAAAATGAGCCCGCCATTTTCAATAGATTTCTTGGCACTCTTCTGTACTGATTTTGTTGCTCTTTTTAATTTTTCAGAGCTATCCTTAAGTTGCTCAGCCGCACCCATAATGCAGACAATTAGTTCCACACGAGAATACATTTTTGTTTTGTATAGAATATTTTTCTCTATCCCCAGACGCAAATATCTAAAGAAGTTACCATAGATCAGGCGATTATGGTGGCCAGGAATGTAAACAAATAAATACCAAAAAAAAAAAAAAAGATTGACCTCCACGGACTGATCCATTTTTCAGGGAAATGATGATTTAAGTAAGTAGAAACAGTACAAGAGAAGTGGGAGAAACACACCATCTTGCTGGGAGTATGCTTTGTGTTTCAGCACTAAAACAACATCTTCAAGCAGCTACGGTAATTCTTCTTGAAGAAAGTGCAAGTAGATCTCAGCATTTAAGCGGCCAAGTAGTATGAACGGTCCAAACAGCTTATTGTGAAGAAGACCGCACCATACATTGTCGATAAATCGGTGTTGAAAATTACTTTTCACCGTTTCATGAAGATTTACTTCTGCCCAATGTATGCTCATTGAGTAAGTTGATGCCATCTCGAGTGAAATTTGCCTCGTCAGTAAACAAAACATACTTGAAGAGTTGTCGATTTGTATTTCACAAGTTGTAGAATTTCAAGTGAAGCATACCGTCTCCTGGGTGTTAACGTTGAACCGGCTGTTTTTTTTTTAATTTTTCACAACACCAAGAAAGAATTTGGTTTCATTTTATATTAAATAAATATTTTCTGACAAATATAATAATGTACTGTTTTTAAATAAAATTCAAATTTTTCTACCTTTTCTTTGTTTTATTCAAATTATCTTTCAGAATTTTGTTCAAAATTAAATTCTTTACAAGTTTTATTTATAAGTTTTGCTGTTTATTACGCGTTTAACAAAGTTACTGTACGTCAAACATTACAAAATAGGGTTTTTTACCTTAATTTATTACTTTTTACCTCAGAATTCTCAAAAACTTCTGCATATACGATTCTGGGACTTATTTCATACGATTTTCAGATCAAAAACCTCAAGAAATCACTAATTCTACCCGTCCATTAATATTCTAAAAATTTAAGTATGACCATTTCATTGGAGTGGCTAAAATGCGAGCAAAATCTTTCACTAGCCGTATCACGTAAACGAAGAATTTTAAAAGGAATTATAAAGAAGAATTATAAAAGGGTCATATGTTTATATGTACTTTTTCCGTTATTTTTACGAGTAGAATAGATTATGACCCGGGAGAACTTCCTGCTTGACCCGTATAAATGAAATAACACACATTCTGTCGATTTCTGTGGTGGTCTAGTAGCGGCGTCTTCATACTCTACAAAATTCCATTTCCACCTTCCCACCGACAAGTTTCAAGCTTATATGTGGAATTAATCAGGAAAAAATGAATTAATAAAGAAGTTTTATTTTTTTTTAATTTTTATAACAGTTTTCTTATTAAAAATGGTGAAATCTCCCTTCTAACCACCACGTTATAAAAATATTTTCTTCTAAAAATCACTTTAGACTTTTTTACGTAATAAAAAAAGGTTTGATGCTACCTGGATGAGAAATCCTATGTATTCCAACCATAAGTTAATGGCCACTACTTATTTCGTATAATTAAAAGAATTATTTATTATCATCTCTTACTATAATGCATTAATTTAATTTTTACTTCCTTGTACGAAGTAAAGGAAGGAAATATTTCGGTTTCAGATTTCAACGGAAATATCCATTATGACCATCCCTGAATTCATTTTGACTAGTTTCGGCGTGACGTCTGTTACGTATCACGCATAACTCAAAAACGATTAGCAGTAGGGTGTTTAAATTTTTGATTTAGGACTGTTGTAACATTTAGTTGTGCACCTCCCCTTTTGATTGCAATCGAGTGAACCAAAATTGTCCAAAAAAGGCCAAAATCCAAAAACATTTGGATTTTTGACGTTTTCTTAACTGCAGTAATAAGCCCTCATAGAGAGCTTTTCAGCAACATACCATAAGTGATACTTATTTTCATTGGTTCCAGAGTTATAGCCAAATAAAATTTTAATTAATGAAATATTTTGATCTTACAAGGGGAAGGCACATCGGTTCGAATCAGACTTCATCTCCTTTTTTTTAAATTTATTTTTTTAACTTTTTTTTTAATTTAAATGTATTAATTTATTAATTATTAACCTGTGATAGTAAAAAAAATTACAGTAAGTAATTATTCAGTAATAATAATTTTAAAAAATCAGAAGTTATTAATGAAATAAAATTTTATCTATTTTTAAAAATATATATATATATATATATATATGTAATTTAATAGGCATTATTACATATGTGTGTATGTAATATATTTGGTGAAACATCTGCTTATATAATATTAATTGAAAATTATAATTTAGAATCGTATTATTTGTGGATTTTCTAGCTTAATTTCTGTTTAATTTTATTTAATTATTCTGGAATTTCTGTTTAATTTTATCTACATTAAAGTTAACTAAATAGTGACTGAAAAATAGACCTCACAAGAACAACATATACACTGAGGTATACATGCCCGATCTTTAATAAATTGCAAAAAATTCTTCTCTTAATTCATTACTCCTCTGATATTGTGGGACAATATTCTCCCAAGTCGAAGTTGATCATCATTTCGTTTATTTGTTTTTTATTATCAATCATTCAATCGCTCTTTGGTTTGATATAATTCTGATCTTACTTTGTGTACACGTTCTCTAGTTTTCAAATTTTCTCTCTGTTTATATTCATCATCCTTTCTTAATCTTTTTATTCTTTCCTTGGTCTTAACGTTTTCTTCTTTATATTTATAATCATCTCTTAATCTTTTTTCTCTTTCTTTGGTTTTAAAATTTTCTTCCTCTTTACATTTATCATCTTTTCTTAATGTTTTTATTCTTTCTTTGTTTGTAACATTTTCTTCCTCTTTATATTTATCATCTTCTTTTAATTTTGTTATTCTTTCATTGGTTTTAACATTCTGTTTCTTTTTATATTTATCATTATTTATCATCTTCTCTTAATTTTTTTTTTTTATTTTTACCTTGTTCTTAACATTTTCTTCCTCTTCATATTCATCTTCTTGCCGTATTTTTGAAATATATTTCTTCATGTTAATTTTTCTTTTTCCTGTATGATTGTTTTTTTTTTCATTTTTGATTATTCACCAAATAATCCAATAATAAAAACTGGATATTTTACACCGTAATGTCGAAATTAACATTTTTAACCGGTATAAAGGAGTTCA
This sequence comes from Lycorma delicatula, assembly GCF_047948215.1. Taxonomy (NCBI): domain Eukaryota; kingdom Metazoa; phylum Arthropoda; class Insecta; order Hemiptera; family Fulgoridae; genus Lycorma; species Lycorma delicatula. Next base: position 104,304,001 of record NC_134460.1, on the reverse strand, counting down.
GTAAACGGAATAGTTTAATTATTATTAACTTTTATTTATACGACACGCCAGAAATCTGAAACTTTTGTAAATCACGACCTCACGAAGATACAAATAATATTGGTCTAGTAATACGAGTAATAAAGGGATTTTTACTATATCCTAATATTTCATATAAGATTGTTGAATTAATAAATTGCATAGATATTAATAAAAACTAATATTTTAGCAATTATGTAACTATCCACTTCAATAAAGAGTTGGAGGACCGTATCTCACTTTCAAATAAAATAAGTTTAAATGAAGTGCAACAAAATATGTGTACATGTAATTTAATAGGCGGTACAAGGAAGTTACGTGATTTCCAAATCAGATTTTTTCAATTTGTGATAACTAAGATTTATTTTTTTACACACATTTAGAAACCTGACAAATATGAAGTTTAAATGATACGTTAATAAGTAGTAAAATTTCACAGGTATTAAAAGTTAAAAATCACTACATTTTTATGAAATTAGTGATAATTTGCAGTATATTACTGCGAATGGTTCAGTTTTTCTCCAGTAAGAATGACTTGGTAATTTAACCCTGGATATTTCTAATCGTCGAACAATTACTTTTAAGATAGCATTTACGGTATAAGTTCTTGACAATTGTGGAACAATTTAACTGATAAAAATGCATATTAATTCCAGGGCATTGTTCTGTAAATAATTAAATTAACTTTGGAGACACAATCCTGATGGCAAGGGGTTGTAATTTGAATGGATAACTTGGATGATAACTCGTTTGGTGTTTACTATCTGGTAAAATGAGTGTTTTTCCTAATGTTATTGTCTGAAGCTATATGAAAATTGTTGGTTACTTTTTTTTATAGGAATAAAGAGAATATTTAAATTTAACAGATTTACTTGTATGAATAAGACAATTATTCAAATAATCAATTACCACAATACTGTGATAATGAATAATCAATAAATCGTTATTAAGTAGGTTTAAAATTATTATTATTATAATCTATGATTAATACTGGATACAAAATACTAAGAAAAATATCAAAGTTAGTTAATTATACAAGAAAATATATTAAAAAATATATGCTTTAAAATTTTGTAAGACTTTTAAAAAAAGCAGTAACCAGTAAGTGGACTGCTAATGTAGACTGTTGGAATGTATCCTACTGGAACTGTTATAACGGCCCATGATTAATTCTAAAATAGTTAAAATACTGAGATATCACAAAAGGATGCAACAGCCACATCATCAGGGAATCCAAATATATTTATTCCAAATTTCATTACAGGAATTTTGAGTTTTCATAAACAAAGTTCAACAGCATAATTTAATTTCATCAATTCAATATTAACTGACTCGCAAAACTTCTTTGTAGCGTCTCGATTCAGTTGGCTTTTAATCTTTTTTTTTTTTTTTTTTTGAATAATTTTACTTTTGTTAAACAGTATAAAAATCAATGTCAATTCTTCAATAAAGATTGGATAAAATAATTGTTTCTTTCAAAATTTAAAAATACATATAACTATTAAACTCATGGCCCGATATTTAAAATACAAGTTTGTACTTTCTTATAAGATTGTGTACTTGTCTTATATCGTATAATTGCCTAAATAATTTTGCTATATTCCCAATTATTCAATTTTAGAATTTTAAATCGTATTTTTTTTTTTTTTATTGAAAAAGAAAAAGATAATTTTTTTAATGCTAACTCCCCTTTCTGTATTATAAGCATTTTAGGCCTTATATATAAAAATGTATTCTAATTAAGATTTTATTTAATTTCAAGTTTTATTTATTTTTAAACTCACATATCCTAACATTACTGGGCCGATTTTTATCATTGTCTTTAAAATTTTCTAAAGATTAGTTTGATATTTATTTACATTTTTCATTAAGTTAAATATTAAAATTTTTAGTACGATTAACTAAATTTTTTAATTAGATAAAGAAAAACATTAGCTTAAATCTTTATTTCACGTCAATATTCAGGTAACTAATAGAAATGTCAATATCTTGACTCTTTAATTAACAGCGATCTGAAACAAGTCTAATTTTTATATTTTAATATTATCATTATACTTTATCTTTGTCAATCGCAACCATATCACATCATCCATAAATAGGATTTATCTAAAAGTTTAGAAACTTTATTTCCTCGCTCTCTATTCATGAAATGTAATTTTATGTTTTAAATACGAGTTTTTTTTTTTAAATATTCACAAATACTCCGTTTTCCTGAACTTTGGTGCAGTTAGTAGGAACCCAGCCTCCTGTAATAAAGTTCGTTAAGTAGAAGTGGAACTTTCAACTAGTTGAGGTCTAGCTTCTACCGCGATTTCTTTGGTCCGATAATCGACATGTATACCATACGTTGGATTAAATAACTTCTATTCAAATAATAAAAAAGGAATCAGATCAGGAAAATGTAAAGATAAGTTTTATTTTTAATTTTTTCAAAATTAATAATAGTTATTTACGTTTTATTATACTAAATAATCAATTTATTTTATATATTGATAATAAAAAGAAGAATCAAAAATTGACAAATCTCATACGAAATTAAATCAAATAATCGTTATTTAAAATTTATTTATAATTTTGTTTTTTAATCAGTTCCTTTCACTGATCCAGACATCCCAGAGGACGAACCCCACCTCCTTCAAAATAAGTTATTTATTTATAAAATTAATAATATATATATTTTTTTAATATTATCTTTTCAATATTTTTTAATTAATTAATTTTTTAAACAAAAGGACATTCCACTTTCACTTTCCAAGACAGTTGCAACCAATAAATATTCTACTCGGATTAATTAGTAACAGGAGTCAAGGTATTGGGTGAATTGTAGTGCATTTTCACGAGGAAAATCGCGTCATCTAATCTAGCCGTACTAGTTAAATTTAACGCATTTCTAGTTTTATTTAACTAAAATACTTATTACCCGGAGAACCAAGAATATGTAATAACTGCTTTTTATACATTGCATAAAGAAGCAACACAATTAAACTATATATATGCATAATGCAATAAAGCTACATCAGAACTCCTGCAAAATTCCGGATTATCATACAGCTTAATATCAGTAGTTATGAGATTACAAATTATAATGACTGAAAAACATAATCATCGTCTTTTTTATCACTAAGAAACATATTTCAGGGTTTTGCTATTTTGATGAAGATGCATGGGTTTGAACATCATAGTTTTAGAGATAAAATCAATAAGGTGAAAGAAGGACACTTTATATTCCGCTATACGCAGGTATTTATATTAATAAGACATAAGCTAATAAATTGGTTAGAAATGATGTAATATAATTCATTTCTTCTCAGTTTTTACTTAAATTTTTTGGGGTTAAATTAACGACGAAGTGATCAGCTTGAGACTAGACGAGTTTAACTGTCAAATTTCGTAATCAAGTTTACAGTTTATTGAAAGGCAATCCATCTCGAAATAAAATTTAATTAATTTTTGGTATTTCTTCTGTGTTGGGAACCAAAGATTGTAGATACTCCTTTAGAATTTTCTAAAAGTAATAACAGATCCTCCAGTGGAAACCAGACAGAATTTTTTTTAATTTAATTTAATCTTTCCAACTATGATTATAGCAGGAATGAATAAGGCTGTCCTAAGACAAAACCAGAGCAAGCTGTTGTATTTTTAGATTTTTTCGGGGAGGAAGATTAAAAAACAGCAACACATTTATTATTAACCAGTTAAATCAAGTCGTTTTACACTAATATACTGTTCTAATCGATTGTTTACAAATACGTTAATCATTCTGTACGTTAGCTGACCAGAGTGAATTAGAACCATTCTCCTGAGGGTACTTTCTAAAAAATTAAAACATTAGGACAATGAGATATATCTTAAATTATGATAATTAATTCATTTTATAAATAGTCTTCTTTGGTTACCTTTCTTGATCCCGTTTTGAAAAATCTACTATTTTACTGAAAAGGGATCGTATATTAAATTTATTTAATATTTGCGCGACAACTAGATGAAGTCACATTAATTTACATTTTCATTAATGAAGTATCTATCCTATATTTATAAACATAGTAAATACATTCACTCAACATAATTGTATATGTCTATGCCTACGACGCACCAAATAAATACGATTTTTTTTCATAGATTGACAATCTCATTACGTAGGAAATTATCAGAAACTTTGTTGAATCAGCAACCTCAATAAATCACTACAATGCAATTAAAAAATTTACTAAAATATTAGAAGTACTGTAAGTTCGGGAATTATAATAACAAGCATAAAACTTTTGGGAAGTAATTATATTTTACTACATTTCATAAGAAAGCTATCAATTTTAATGGGTAACATGATTCGACTTCCGGAAAATTTAGACATGGTCGTTATATAAAATATAACGACCAAAAATCTCGGTCGAGTTTGTTAATGGGCAAAATCAGACCACAAGAGTGGAAATGGGGGCTTTTTATAAAAAACAAAATATCGCTATAAATTTTCTTATTTAGTAAAATATCAAACTCATATAAAGTTCCTACTATTTTTTTGGATAAGCGCCTAAAACTTACCTAAGTAAAATTTTTGGATATCACCAACCATTGCCCCAGGGGATGGAAAAAATGGGGTTTCGAAGACAAAAAAAATCATACCTACCTTAACAGGCACAGTTTCGAATCGGTTTAAAGTGATCGTAAGTCCTCTAAACATTACCTAAAACGTTTTTTGATATGACCAACCCTTACGGCAAGGAATGACCAAAATATTGTTGAAACTGTAAGAAGAGGCTTCCCATATGCTAAGCATGTGAAACTTGTTTACATATGAAACCATTGTCGTATTGAGTGAATTTGAAGTGAACGCATTTAAACTGCCGTGATTTAGTACTGTGTATGTTTTAATATTTGCAAGTGACAATATTTTATTGCCAAGAAGTGTGATTTTTCTGTGTGTTATCCTTGCTTAATATGAAAGTGTGTAAATATGCCTACACTTAAGAAGAAAAGTTCGGTATATTCAAATAAGATAGGGTACCGAACATAAGTTGTAATTCTTAATGTAAGTAATGTACTTTCAAATCATCTTCTCAACATCATTGTCGTTACATTTACACATGTTTTTAAATAAAAATTTCTGAAAACATTGTCTTTTTTTATCAATACAAAGAGAGAAACCTAGAATCTCCCACTAATCCTCAAGTAGGTGTATTGTCAAGCAGTTCAGGAAAAATTATAAGGAGTCTTGATAAATTTAGCAATGGCTTGTAGTCTAATGAGAAAACGTAGTGTCCGTAAAACATGGAAAGTAATGTTTGATACGAGCTCGTACAATCCGTGTTCGCCTACTCCTAATTTGCCCAGTGAAATCTACCTCCGCCTTCCGGCGTGCCGAAAGGAATTTTTTTTTTTTTGAAAACGGAACTGATTACAAAAACTCCTGTCAAAAAATATCCTCACGACCTATTCTACAAAAAACTAGCAGTATCACCCCGTATTTGTGTACACATTAGTCTTCTTCTTCTTCTATCCGCGGATAGGCTTGCAGCCTGTTCCTGTCCAAAAATTATTAAATACAATCAATCACCTTCTTAATGGCTGATGTCCATCACGCTTACCAATCGGTTCATAACGCAAAAAACTATTGAGATTCTCTCATTTTCTCCCATTATTTCAACATGCTGCTTTCAGAATTTCTTATAATCTTTAATATTTCGTTAACTGCTAATATTTGCACTTTCTCTTTAATAAGGTCATTGAAAATTTTAACTAATCATGAACATTCATTAATCGTTCTTAAAAAAATGCAGTTACCCAGATTTCAGTATTGAACATTAAACCACCAGTGTTTTATAAAGCCTAACCTAGCTGGAAGAAAGCATCAATGGAAAAGCTGTTGCCAAGAAATTTTTATAATAAATCCTGATTAATGCGTACTCTTAATGAAGGATACGACAGAGCTATCAATTTAACGGTCGGTCAACTCCGCCAGCTAATCCTACTTCCATAACTTCTTGACTCCGCACCCGGGCTATAGTGGCATAAGGCTAATCAATATGTATCAGGGTGGAAAAGGATAAAATGATGATTTCTTGGAGCCTTAAAACTAAGACGTTTCTACTAATCCCGACAGAAGAATCTCGGTGTCCTAGGAATGGAGGCCTTCGATAAAAAGTCTTAATCAGACTTTACAGGTGGCCTCGGAGAATGAATTGGGAATCAAGACATGTTTAATCACGAACATTCAAAAGAAACTAGTACACACCAGTATAGAAAAGGAATCAAAAGGACTGGCATTATTTATTAACAAAGGAAAATAAATTAAAAGTTCATTTTTATACATAAGGTTCTTATTTTGTGAATGTGTAAATAATAAAGATATGGCAAATTATTACAGTAAATCATAATCGAATTCATGAAAAATGTCCATGGACAGAACAAAATAATAAAACGATCTTCAAATGACTTCAGTGAAAATATAAACACTTAGGTTTAAAAAAAAGAAAAAATCAAACTTATTTTAAAAATTTTTAGGAAAGGTAGATCAATGGTAAACACTGATAGTATCGTGTTAATATTAGGCAACAGAGGTCAGTGCTAGCGCTTGTACGTAAACTATTAGAACCATTAACGTCTGGTCACTATAAGGGCATCTTAATAGAATTTTCTATTAACACATGACGTCATATTATGATTACGTCAGTCCTTTCATAACTTGTATGCAATACATTATCTATTATTTATAAAGTTGGTAAAAGGCGGCCAAACTACCGATCAACACTTGCTCCATTTAAACTAACCTTATTTGACCTACTGTCCAAGCTTTATTACCTTTTAAATAAGAACACATGTACAACCAAAATTATATTTCTTTAAATTAAAACAAAAATTTCATTTAATATTCAAAAATATATAAACGTATCTAATATATTAAAAATCACGAATACAAAACCTTAATATTTTTTCATAATAAATATGATACCGTTTTATAATATTTCAAAACTGAATTTCTTAAAACAGGTTGCTACTTCTTTGATAAAACTGTAATATTTTCACTTTTAATGAAAATGTTAAATTTTAGAACCTTCTAGCAAATTAAAGAAGAAAATAAATCATTTCTTAAAAATGCGCTAACTTTTAAAATAAAATTTTTCAACACAGTTTGTAAATTATTGATACAAAATTTAGGTATGTTTACTATGTGAAGGCATATTCATCAGATTTTTTTCTGTTTATAGTAAAAATTTTCTTTATGTAATGAACTAAAATTCTTAAAATTAATTCTAAAAATCAAAATGAATTTCTAAAATAAAATCCCTTTTCTTAGGGAAATTGAAGGCAACATTACCCTCATCAATTTTAAGAAATTTGTTCTGGAATTCGACAAGAAAAAGTGTTATAAGTAAATTTTAATTACGAATTTATTTTATTAAAATTCATTCTTTCTTACACGTAAAGAACCTGAGATATAACAGGCAGTATTAGGAATTGCTTACTATATAAGTAATGAGTTTTACTATATAGCCAATATCTGGGGTTAATAATACATTCACCTGTAAGGCTGAATATCGCCTGTAACGCTATGCACTTTCATACTGATATTTTTGGTTCAGTGCGGGAAAATAATTTCCCGAAGTGGAAGCCTGGAGTGGAAATATTATTCTTGTCACGTCTATCTCATTTTTAAAACTTGGATAACTCGTATCCGGTCGTTTACAAAAATTTCGATTATGGCATTTCAAACGCAAACTTTATAGATTAATAGGTTAATAGGAAATAAATGACTAAAATTGTTTAACGGCAAAAATTTATTGCACATCTTCAAAATTGGTTTAAAATTTTATTTATAAGAAACGATTTTTATCTTCACAAAAAAAACTGGATGCCATCGGATATAGATTAAAAAATCCCTTTTGGCACACCGGAAGGCGGAGGTAGATTTCACCGGTGCTAAGTAGGAGATAAAAACGATTTCAACCTTAAAGTTAAGAAAAACTTCAAATTTATTCAATACGACAATGGTTGCACGTGAAAAAAGTTTCACGTGTTTAGCATACGACAAGCCCCATCTTCTTACAATTCCAGAAACATTTTTGTCATTCCTTCCACTAAGGGTTGGTCATATCAAAAATTGTTTCAAACAAAATTTTTAGGTAAAGTTTACAGGACCACTTTTTAACTGATTCGATGTTGTGCTTATTAAGGGAGGTATGATTTTTTGTCTTCAAAACCCCATTTTTTCCATCCCCTGGGCCAATGGTTGATGATATCCAAAAACTTTATTTACATAAGTTTTAGGCCCTTATCCAAAGAATAGTAGAAATTTTAAACGAATTCTATATTTTACTTAATAAGAAAGTTATAGCGATAATTTTTTTTTAGAAAAAGCCTTCCCCCATTTCCACCCCATGGTTCGATTTTGGCCGTTAACGAACTCGATCGAGATTTTGGGACGAGTTATTTTTAAGGAACAATTTGAAAGTTATTGGCGCAAAATTACGGCAGTTATCGAGTCCACAAGAAAGTGAAATATGTATATATATATATATATATATATATAAACTTTGAGCTGACGGTGGTTTTGGAGTACGGGAGATGTGAAACGTAAAAGTATGTCGAAATTTTCCGGAAGTCGAATCATAGTACTCATTACAATAGGTAGCTTTCTTATGAAATCTACCTAAAAACGGATGACACCCATGTACCTGCGCGAAAGCTTTAAATTAAAAGTGTTGAAGTAATAATCCACAAAAAAAAATCTATAATGATTGTAATATAATTCATATTTAGATTGGTTTATATTTAGGTTTATATTTTAGTTGTTTATGCTTATCATACCGTTTTCAAAAAACTTTGCCGCAAAATTCCCCCTTCCCCCAAAATTGAAAATATTTTTTTTCTTTTATTAGATATTTTTTAACTATAAAGGTGTTTTTTGTTTAACCTCCGTGTTCACCGTTAGGTATTGCATCAGAGGATGAGATGAATAATTTGTAGAGTGTGTGAATAAAATGCCATGCCTGACCGGGATTCGAACACGGGACCTCCGAATGAAAGACCGAGACGCTACCACTCACGCCACGGAGGCCGGCACAGATATTTTATAACTTTTTTTTTTATGTCTTCCTAGGCATAGTAGTATGACAAACGACCCAAAAAAATACTTTGGGGGCAATATTGAGGATAGGAGAGCCGATAAACCTGAAATTCCTTCTAGTTTAATTTTAGTTACAGCACTACGGATGCATCTTTTTACAACGGGAATTATGTACAAATAATAAGAGAACAAACTACGTTTAAGATAGGTACTAGAAATAAAAATAAAAAAACAGCAATTAAAATAATTATTTAATTTTTACCTGATCGGCCAGACCGGCAAGAGGCTGAGGATTAACATCCTCGCCTCCCGTCGCTACTATCTTCTCAAGACTTTTAAGGACTTGGTCCATAGGAGGCCAGTCCGCTTTCTGACAAAGCTGGAGGATTCGAAGAGCGATGTCCCGGCCCGAAGAACCGGCACTGCTCGTTCTCGCTGGACCTCCATCTCCTAGAAAAAAACAAGAAACTTGATAAAGAAATGCTTAAATGATTTAAGCGTATAGTTACAGTTTACATTTAAACTTATCTATCGTTACCACCTTAATAAATAGAAAACGTTATGTTTATACGATGAAATTAAAACAAAGCAAAAAAAAAGATTAAATTATTCGTGTTAACATATAATAAAATCAAAAAGTTAATCTAGTACATCTGGAAGCGGGCCACCTACTAACAACAACGAAACTTAAAAAATTGATCATTGAGTCATTTGATAAATTATTAATAATGTATCTATACAATGTTCTTATCAACCATTCCCAGCGAACGGGTACGTTCATATTTACCTAATTCCTCATAGAATCATTTATAAAAATTTATTACACTCTTTCATATATAACGTATTGTTTAAAATTCGGATGTAAAAAATTTCTTTCCATATATACCGGGAACACATTTTATTAGATAAAAAGTTTTTTTTTTTTTTTTTTACCTAATAGAGGTTATTGGTTAGAAACTTATAGGAAAATAATGTCACTTATTAGAACACATGATTACAAAACTTTTGTACTCTTAGATACTTTTCTTAAAACCAGTTTTTACTTTTCTTGTATCGTAGCTATTTTTTCTATATTTTTATCATTAGTTCCTTTTACTATAACTGGCATCATAGATGTATGGTGCAAGAAGGAAAATATGATAATCAATCAAAAAATGAGATATGGATTTTTTTTGTATCTTTCGACGTTTTATAACCTAGGAACCCAAAAAAAAAAAAAAAAAATGGGGGTAATGTTTATACATATGTGTATGTGGTATATACGTATATACATGTGTTGGCGTGTTTGAAGCTCAATAATCTTTGACTGGATAAACCGATTTTGATAAAAGTTTTATACAGACTCGTGCATATGGGACAATTTGTTGGTAAAATTTTGGAGTCAATTTTCTCAAAATAACCCCATTTTATGTTAAGCTCGGTACATACATGAATGCTTTATCTTACCGTTTTTTTATAAAACATTTTTCCCGAATATTCCCCCTTCCCCAAAAATTGAAAAAATCTCTGTTTTATTACATATTTCTTAATTGATTTTTTTTAATGTCTTCTTAGGCATAATAGTACTGCAAGCAACCCAAGAAATACTTTGGGGGGAAATATTGAGGGAGGGGGAGCTGATAAAGTTTAAAAATATCGGTTTTTGAATTTTTCAAAAATGTTTTGGTTTATTTAAACTTTTAATATCATTAAAATTCTTGGAAGGTGATTTCTGAGGTCGGAGGCAGAAAAACTAAAAAACAATTTTTGTTTAATTTTTAAAACTTTTTTGTTTATTTAAACACAAATATGTTTTTTAATTACAAATGTTTAATTATTGTTTTTTAATTTGTTTGTCGTATCGGGATATTAGAAGTGATTTTAAAACACGACGATATCGCATTACCTTAAAAAAAAGATTGGAAAAGATCCCCCCCCCCCCCCAATAAGTGTTATTTGTGACTATTAAAATTTCAAAATAATCCCGTTAAATATTTTATTGTATATATAAATATATATTCATATTTACATGAAATCTTTAAATAACAATTTATGGTCTCAATTAAAATGTCTTTTAATTAGTAAAATTCTTTTTACGCTATTCAGATTACCGATCTGTTTTTTATTTATTTTGTTTTTTTTTTTTGTTTTTTTCAACTGATAACATCAAGTTTTTCGAATAATATATTATTTTATTCAAATTTAAAATCGTATATAAAGTTACAAACACGAAAAAAGTTAACGCACTCTACTGTAAGAGTATTAAGAAGGGTTAAGAAATTCGGCTTCACCTATAGGTAAAATACGTACCATAAATACAGTTTACATCAATAAGCACCGCACCATATAGGAAAAAGGTACCTCAAAGAGATCCAAAGGCAAAACCACCCCCCACGCCAAATACCGAACATATATGAATGACTAAATAACTGGTCGTCTGCCCAAAATCAATAAAAAAACAACCAGAAAGGATCAAAAAATAAGAAAAAAGAAAATAGCGAGAAATAACTATCTTGTTTTCTTTTCACAGTAAATAAGACAAACAATTTAAATCGGAGTGCTTCAAGGACTGCAGAAGGCAGCCATTTCGCCCACAATTCCTGAGAAGATCCGGGTATTTGTACTCGAGAGGAAAATAACACATATCTGATCAACAAATTTATATTGACCGACTTAAATAAATGCTGCAATAAATTCCTTTTCCATCGAGGGTACTAAAGAACTACTGGAAAAGAAGTATTATCGGTTTCTCAGAAAAAAATCTCCACCGATCGAAAAAATTGAGTTGGGTAGAAACATCCAATTGAATAACTGACCAAAAGAAAAACTGTCTCAGAATCTAGAGTATTTTATCAATAACTTATAAAATCACAAATATTTTTTTTTCGTAAAAAGTTCTAACAGAGATCAAAGTTATGCTAAACATTGATAAGGACCAACGTAAATTTAAAATATCAAGTTGTCTAAAAATGATTGAGCCTTTGCAGACCAAAATTGAAAATACATTTATTGTTATTGGAAAATAACACTATGAGACCATATATGGATCATTTTTTCGATTACCTCCTGCCATTCTTCCAGCAAAACCATAACACCATCGCTATAAAACTTCTGTGGTTTCTGGTCAAAATATTATGACACGATGTTTTTACAAGCCTCTTTTAAAACTAACTTAACACTATTCAGGGAGTTTTGCAAAGACCGAAATGAATGATAAGTCTGACGGTTCCAGGTCTGGGCTGTACAGAGGTTGCATTAAAATCTCCCAGTCAAATTTTCACAATTTCTGACGGCTCGTTAAAGATGTTTGCGGTCTGGCGTTCTCAGCGTGGTATACGATACCCTTTCTGTTGACCAGCTCAGGCAGTTTCTTTTGAATTTCTAGGTACAATCGCGCTAATTGTCGACATTACAGGTTTTGAGTTTACCAATCTGCTTGGCGGCAGCAGCTCGTGATAGATGCCATTCCATTCCCACCAAACACACCGCATAACCTTTCTGGGCGTCAGTGTGGGCTTTTCCATAGACTGTGGAGTTTTTCATTGATTTGAACAAGATCTTTTTTTCACATCGTTGTAGGTTATCTACTTTAAATACACATAATCAACCGCTTCAGAAATGGCTCGATTTCATTAATTTTCAGTAGAGATGTGCAGATAGAAATTCGATCGAGTAAATTTTTCTGAATCAATCATGTGTCACCCAAACGTCGAGCTTCTTTTTGGAAGCCAGCTTTCTCAAAGTACTTTAACATTGTTAGGTGATGGTTGTTTCGGTCATTGACAATATCATGATTGATTACACACCAGTCTTCCTCGACTTTTGCCAAAATACGCTGACCTTAGCTCGTGCGCAAAAGGCTGAATACTTTTTATACTACCTATTATTATTTTGTTGTAGATAGAAAAATTTGTAGCAAATTATTTTTAAATAGGTTGCATGTTTCTCATACTAACTTTGACAAACAAATGATTATATTTAAACATTTTTTGAAATAGATACAATGGTAGTAAAAGCTTACGTTCGCTCAAGAAGACTGAATAAAAACATTTTCATTATTTTTTCTCCTAATGCAAAGATAATGTTACAAATTAAAATCGATGGTGGTACTTTTATTATCTGTTAAATTTTATAATATTATTTGTAATTTTTATGACTTTCTAATTTTTAATTTTTATTGTAATTTTTACATCGAGGAAGGATATATGTAAAAGATTTATATCGTGTAATAAATTAGTAAATAAATCATTATACCATAAGTGTAAAATGTAATGAGTGAAAACGCGTTTTTATTTTTTATAAGTATCATGAGTGGTAGATCGATAACAATATTTATCATCAAGAATAATTAATTAACCGTAAAATTTACTTACCAAATGTTAGAGTTCACTTTTTCATATAAATTCTTTTATAGCCCCTAAACGTTCTGTTAATTTGACGTGCCATCTAATCATAAAATTAACTCCTAGTGATAGGTGGTAGAATTATCAAAGCTCTAACAGTATAATTAATAATATTTCCACTAATTTCACCTTAATTTTCAGTTATATTACTACAATTATTTGTTAAAAAGTCTTAATTTATTATAATTATAGATTTAACAGTTATTTTAACCCAAAAATTACACTAAAATACATCAAGTAAAAGTTAAAATTCTGAAAACCTAAAACTCACTTAAAAGTATAAATTTTTTTTTACAAGAGATAAGCATATGCTACTCTATTTATTTGTTAGAGTAAATAATACAATTTAGCCCCACTGGTTATATCAATTAACCACAGAATTATTAAATTTTCAACATTTATTTATACTAAACCTCAACAAATATTTAAAACAGATACTTTGTTGTGAACATATCATAAAAAAAACACTCATAACCCTACGTAATTAAAATTCCTTAGCAGAAACTTTGACTACTTGAAAGCCATTAACCTTTCTAACATTCGGTATCTGAAACAGATCGATTAAATAATAGTGGAATTTCTGGCTGGTTTATTTTCATATATTTTTATTAGTTGAATCACCCTAATTCACACAGGTTGTCTCATTGAACTTATAAAAATAGTTAATTCCATAATAAGAAAATCTGATGTTAAAAAATATTTGAGATTTTATTTTTAAAATATTTATTAGAGTTTAATAACATCATACAAGCACGAATCCTACGTTGAATTCGTTTTATAGAATTTCCCTGCCGTTTTCTACATTCGGAGAATATTTTGGAAAGGTAGTAACAATTGTAGAATCACGAAACCGAAAAAAAAGCTTGAACATCTATCCGTGAGGGTATCAAACGGACTTTAATAAATAAAAATCAGCTTTTAATATTTATTATTTAACTTTCAATTCCTTAGTTTTTTGTTTTGTTTTTTTTTTTTTGCTATGAACACGACCAACAAGTAAGCACGCAGTCGTATTTTTTTTTCTATTTTACAGCCGTATGTTTACACTCGTTTAATTTTGATAGTCTTAAATTTACATGAAAAGAAATATAATCTGCCCAGTTTTATTTAATTTTTTTTACTAATAGTTTCTTCACTCCTTGATTTCCTATTACGTCTAGTATAGAAGTTTGATGATCTTGAAAAATAGCATTTTCATTCAGCATTTTCATCAATTAAATTTTCATTTTTATACTCTATAAACGTACAAATCTTATGTATTTCGTTAAAGACGCAGAACAATTCTTACTCACACAGACTCAAGAATATTCACACAGAACATATATTGGTTGGCAGCCGTATACAATTATTTTTTAGATTTATTATTTAACGGTTATTTCCAATAGATATCAAAATAATTTTCGTAAAACCAAATATTTTATGGAAATTTGTTCGTCTGATAGGCCAACATAAAACATTACTCCTTTTTGACGTGATCACAAATTGAATAGTCTGATTTTTATAAAAATTTTCTAGGTATAAAAAGTATGACGGTAAAACGTTCCGTTCTTTGCACGAACTGTTTTTACAATGAATGAAAATTTATTTATACCACAAAAAAGTAAAATAAAAATGGTATATAAACAGATGAGTCACGATTGCAGCAGACAGATTGATTGGAATTATAAACTTTAATATAAGTTGGATATATTCCAAAAATATTTATTTTACAGTAATAAAAATAGTACAAAAAAATAAATCTTACATGTGATACGTATTCACTTACCACGACCAGCAGGATCATCTTTACTGCCATTGCTCCCTCCAGTTGTTTTATCATCATTTTTGCCGCCCCCAGGGCCCGGTTTCCTGCCGGAATTAGGCAGCATCTTCAGCCGACTCCTATCGCACTCATTTCAAAACCCGGCATAGTAAAGTACGTGACTTCATTTTAAATAATTTCAACCCATTAAACATTTCCATCCATTTAACAGTTCAAATCACCAAAACAAAGAATAACCCCATGCTATATATCAGCTCTTTTAATAAATTTTAGTTTTATACCTGTATTCTGTTACAAATAAAACTGTAAAAAATATTAATAAAAGAAATACAAACTATTAAAATAAAATATTATGAAACTGTAAAAGTAGAATATTAGAAAGTGCATAAATTAAAATGAAAAATATATAGAAGTATGTGGAAAAATAAATTGGTAATTTTTTTTGCAGCTGTAGAATTCGCTTCTTTCAGCATTTAGTAAAAACTATTACAATAATGAAAACAAGCTACCTCATATTATGGTTAATAAAGACAAAAATTTTACATTTACATTAATAACTAATAGAAAATAACTTTTGTAGTTTTATTTGAAACATATAATAAAATGCCGAAATATAATAAATACTAAACTCAAAACCATATAATAATTATAAAATTTCAATAGAATTAAAATAAAAATACATTAATATTCTTGAAAAAGTATCTCGTTTTACAAACAATAGAATATGTTTATTTTTTTTAGCAAATTATTTCTGTCAAAAATAATATTAGATAAGATACAAAATTATTACAATACTCTAATTTTGTCTGATTTCCACACACTAAATCGTGAAAGCTAAGCTGAAAGAAATAAAAACGCAGTTTCCTAAATGATTATATATTTTTAAGAAAAGAAACTGATGAAATTGTATATTCTTGAGGAATTTAGCACAGCTACAGATCTACAAATTTAAACGTTTTTATATAAAAATATAAAGGTTATGAAAAAAAGGTTAAGAAAAATTAAAAATTTGGCATTTATTTGATTTACATGTAAGGAACAGAGCAGTGAAATTATAAATGAAAATCTAAATAGAATAATAATAATAATAAAGATAATTTATAATTTTAAGAAATTATAGAATAAAATCGTTTTTTATATTCAAATATCCCATAATATAATAGTCACGTTTTCCAGTTTTCAAGAATTTTGTTAATTTGTAAAAACTTTATAATAAGAAAAAGTAGAATTACAAATAAAAAACGGAAAAATTGAATAATTTTTTTTTTTTTTTCAAAATATACGGAGGGGTAGTTATACGGAATATTGTTAAATTAATTCTGTTTTCGAAACTGTCCAGAAATTTTAAAATTATTAAATAAATACATGACAGCGAGGTAAAAATACAGATTCATGTACTTATCTTAGCGAATGAATTCGCTTAACACAATCCTCATATTAATGTTTCTGTATATTAAAATAAAGATATATTTTTTTATTAAATGTTTAAAATAGCAAATAATATTTTGAAAAATTAAATACAGTAATAAAATAAATGAATACCTAACTGAAGAATTAAATTTTTTTCATGAAATTTATTTTATAACAGGTTAAATAATGATAAGTTAACAAAAAATTCACTCAGTTCTATTTAAAATTTAAAAAAAGTTGAATTGTCAAACAGTTTAAAATATGACAGACGGTCTGTGTGTAGACATACCTGCATAAAAATAGTATATAAATTTAGATTTATGAAAGATATCTTTCCAAAAAGAATGAAGGAACAAAAGTAGTAAAATTTGAATAGAGATTACAAAGAAAGCTGTGTATTCATTAATAATCCACAATAATACAAAAACATATATATATATATATATATATATATATATATATATATATATATATATATTTAAAAATAAAATACATATTAAGATTATTCCATAAGCTACCGACTGAGAAAACCGATATAGAAGCAGGAACACTGAAGAGGTTACCTTACTGATCAAAAGGAAACATTTACTTAATTTTTGTTAAAAAGAGTGAGTGGTTGTGTAACATAACTGACCATAGTTTAAAAACCAAACAGAAATTATAATTTGGATCAAAATTTAATACTGTTTATTAATAAATATCATTATACATATATATCACTTAAAGCAATAAAAAAAGAACGAAATCTTGTAAATAATGAACAACATAATATGAGCGTAATTTTATCCTTTACTAATCCAACTATCTATTCAGTTAACATCAAATAATTACCATTAAACTTGGATACTATTTTTGTTAAATTAAAAAAAAAAAATAAATAGGTACGAAATCAAAAAATAAAAATTAGGATCAAACTTAATTTTTTATAGTAAAATCACTTTACTCGAAATTATTTATTTTTTTTTTTTTTTAATAACAGAATCTAATATACTTCCAAATATGAAATTAATAATAAATAGTCAAATGTTGTAAACGTTTTTTTATCAGATTAAATAGTAATGAAAAATTATACTAAAACCCATTTAATTTTTACAATTTATTAAAAAATAATAGTTATATATTTTTAATTTCTGAGATTTTTTGTCGTTTCATACAATATTTTACCAATATATTAGGACTTTTTATTAAATTAAAATTTTAATAATTTTAAATGTATTTAAAGGTTTAAAAAATAATTAAATTTTATACGTTTTTATTTAAAATGAACTTATAGATTACTCCTACTAATATTCTAATTTTAATTACATGGACAAAAAGAAGTTTAAAACAAACACATTTAAAAAATAAAAAATTAAATAAGTTAAAATTTAAAAAACTATTTTTTTAAATCACACAGAAATTAATGAAAATGTAAAAAAAAATTAAATGTAATGAAATTAAATGATATCTAAAAAAAATCACAAAGAAACTAACAGTTCACACATACACAAGAGAAACATATATATAAAAAAATTACACACACGCGCGCACGTTTAAAACTTACAAACACTTGTCAAAAGTCGACGCGTACGGTAAAAAGTTATTCTGTAACGGCAAGCCGGACGTTCGTATACAGTTTGGAACAGTCGATATAAAAGCCGGGGTGGCTGGTCGGTAACAGGCACCCACCTCGTCCTACTGTCGGTGAATTATGCTTCTTGCGAGCCTGCGATTTGCATGCTTCGACCAAATAGAGATTTTGACCAATAGCAGCGTTAGCCGGTAACCGAGTATAGCAACTAGAAGTGGTAGGGGATTATACTACTACGGTTTCCTATCTGTACTAACTATTGTTTCATTTCTTACAGGTTTTTACCTTTAGATGACACTCGATATTACCATCATACACCTTCCCGATTATTTTTTTTTCAACCGTGTAAGGATTTTATAAATTTTTTTCAACCGTGTAAGGATTTTATAAACAGCCTATACACATACATAATATAAACACGCATATTTAAATGAACATTCATTCATACAAAATAATTTTAAGAAATTCGATTACGAAATAAAAATACAGGGAATTAAAAAAAAAATTAAATATATCAACTTACATATCACGATAAAGTTAATTGCAACTAAGCACGACTACCTAATTAATTTCACCGTTTAAAAAATAGTAAATAAATACGAAAAGAATTTCATACCTACTGACCTCGTAAAAATTAAATGTTTATATATTATTATTATTATTATTACTAACATTTTTTTTTTTAAAGAAATTATTTTATTAAAATCCCTAAGTTTTTGATTATTTATTGCTCATTTAATCATAAAGAATAAACATTCGGTATACAATTCCAAAAAAAAGATGCATATATTTTTATTGGATATAATAACTCATACTGCAACAAATTCGTAATTTTACTTTAATATTGTGGTGTTTAACTTTTTTTTGAACTGTCAAATGTTTCAAAGTTTTAATTCTCTTTTTGAGCTGTCCGACTACATTTTTATATATAAATTATATGACACGAATTATTTGCGAGTGTTAAAAATGTTTCTTACTACATACCTTACAAATGGTTTGAAATAAATTCATAAAATCTCCTGTAATAGCATATACTAGAGAGACCATTGCATCTATTTTATTTTATTTTTTTTTTTTTTTTTTTTACTAATTTGAAGAAATTTGAATAAATGAAGAAAAAAGCAATACCTCAAAAAGTGTTAAACTTAATTTAAGTATTTTGTACGTAAGCTTACGGCTGCTCAAAAATAGTACCAATGAAAAAAGAAATATTACAGACCCTTATATTTAAAATGCATTAAATAGAAAAATGTTTTTACAAAAGCCAAAATAATTTTGGTCTTGTATATCAATAAAAATAAAATTTTGAGAAGCTTATGCCTAACAAAACTCACCGGGTTAGTCCAGTGGTTAAACTCATCATCGTAAAAACATTTGATTTTCAAAGTCCAGAGTTCTAAAGTTTTCAAGTCGAGACCTTGTAAAGGCAGTTGCTTTTATATAGATATGAACGCTAGACTGTGGATACCGATGTTCTTTGGTGGTTGGGTATCAATTAACCACACTGGGAAGGCAATTGCAAACCATCCGTAAAAACCTGCCAGGAAAATTCAATTTTATGAAATCGTCAAGGGTCGGACACGACTGAATGGAAAAATTTGATTTTTTATTTTATAAAGAATTAATTAGGACTTCAATTTTTTTTTATTAAACACAAAATATGTGCTTTTTTGTAACGATGTGACCATTTGTTTCATGAATCCCTACGCTTTAATTTTAATCACATAAGACCATCATTTATGGCTACAAAATTTACTTTTACTCATTTTTCATTTTAAATAAATGTAAAAAAAATTATGCCATCTTTTTGAATTTAAAAAAAATATCTGATTTAATGACATCATAATTTCTAAGTAGCAAATGATTTTACTTCCTTGTACGAAGTAAAGGAAGTATTGTGATCGCGAAAAATTTCGGTTTCAGATTTCAACGGAAATATCCATTTTGACCATCCCTGAATCCATTTTGACTAGTTTCAGCGTGATGTCTATACCTACGTATCTCGCATACTCAAAAACGATTAGCCGCAGAATGTTGAAATTTCGGATTTGGGACTGTTGTAACATCTAGTTATGCACTTTCCCTTTTTATTGCAATCGACTGGACCATAAGTGTCCAAAAAAGCTCAAAATCCAAAAGTATTTAGATTTTGGACGTTTTCTTAACTACAGTAATAAGCCCTCATAGAGAGCTTTTCAACGATATATCATAAGTGATACTTATTTTCATTCGTTTCAGAGTTATAGTAAAATAAAACTTTAATTAATGAAATATTTTGGATCTTACAACGGGAAGACACATCGGCTCGAATCCGACTTCATCTCCTTGTTTTTAAACTTTTTTTTTTTAATTTAAATATATTAATTTATTAATAATTATTAACCTCTTATTATAAAGAAAGTTTTACAGTAAATAATTCAATAAGAAAAAGAAAAATAAATGAAAAAATATCAGAAGTTATTAATGAAATAAAATTTTATGTACTTTCATTTTAAAAAAATATGTATTGTAATTTAATAGGCGCACAAAGAAGTCATGTTGTGTATACATTAGATTTTTTAATGATTAACATCATTACGATCAGAAAAATAATTGTTAGTAATCAATGTAATGTAAAAATTGGAAATACAGATAAAAATATTATTAAAAATTATGGTATATTTTTCTATAATATCGTTTATTAATATCAAAATCTGTATGTGAATACGGATAACTAAATGTTATTCTCTTACAATTGTTGTTGTTTTTTTTTTTTTTAAATAATGGGCGTCGATTGCTTTTTAATATGAGAATGAAAATTTTTAGCGTATGAAAAATATCATGCCTGACTGGGGGATTCGTACCCAGAACCTCCGGATAAAAGGATGAAATACTACCCTCTCCGTCAAGGATTCATTTATTTAACTACATTTTTCCCGATTTTCCAGATTACACTTCCTTAAAAGTCTGTAACTAAACTTCCGTTTATATTGAATGGTATCATTCATTCTCACCCCGACACTCTTGAAACAAAACAAAATTGAGTATCTAAGCAGACAAGATATAACTATATTAAAAATACAATTATTAAAAGCAATTGCAGTTTAAATGAATTTGAACTTCTGAAGAATTGCAAAATTATTACAGCAGGTATTGGTGTTCTCATCACAAAACTATTTGATGAGTTATTCATCAAAATAGCAGCAACATACCCATTTCTGACCCCCGATAAATTCATAAATTGAATTTGTACTGTTAGCCTTTCTTTCTTTTTCCTGTTTAGCCTCCGGTAATTACCTTTCAGATAATACTTCAGAGGATGAATGAGGATGATATGTATGAGTGTAAATGAAGTGTAGTCTTGTACAGTCTTAGTTCGACCATTCTTGAGATGTGTGGTTGTTAATTGAAACCCAAAATGAACACCGGTATCCACGATCTAGTATTCAAATCCGTGTAAAAATAACTGACTTTACTAGGACTTGAACGCTGGAACTCTCGGCTTTCAAATCAACTGCTTTGGGAAGATGCGTTCACCACTAGACCAAGCCGGTGCCTTTATTGTAATTTATGTGTATACTTAACTTACGTCCATAAGATTTCAGAAATTATTCATTTCTAAGATTAATAGGTTGTTAGTATATATTATAGAAATAATCCTACTATTATTGTATATTCTGCCTAGGTACTATAACAATTCACCTAATTATATGAAAAAGATTTTTTTATATAGAGATAAAAGGAAATAACCAAACACCCCGAACTTCAGTCAATTATTCCATTCCATCATCAGTTAAAAGTCAAAATATGATAAAGTTAATTTCAATCTATTACAACTCGAAAATTATTGCGCTAAAATTTATAGGCTCACACCTAATTAATTAAAAAATTAAAATAAAATTTTGCAACAATTCTTCAACAAAATTAATGTAGATTCGTTTACTATTGTTTAACAAATTAAATTAAATTATTTTTTCAAATACTTAGGAATAGGAAAACATAGAGGTGCGTGCGCATGCGTGTATGTGTGTGTGTGTGTGTGTGTGTGCAGAATGTAGAGTGTCTCATGTAGAAACTCAAAGACTCCAGGACATGTTTTACAAGTGAAAATGAAGACATAAAAGAGAAGAATTTCGAAACTGATGTTTATATTCTTAAACATACACATGTATGTTTAAAACAGAAACTTACTTCTGAAAACATACAAAAAGTATGAAAAACACACAAAGAATATGTTTACATTCTTTGTTTGTTAATTCTTCTCTTTTGAGCTTACGAAAAATTTGCGACCTGTTTTCTGCTCAAAGGTAAATTAAAGTCAAACTGAAATTCTTGAAACTTAATTTAACGTAGATTAGATGGTTTTATACGGATCTTGACCTGAAAATTGAATGAAACAATTTCTAGAACTGTATATCTAGTATTTATTTGGAAAAACTATTATATAACACAAAAGGAATTGGTGTTGAAAAACGCAAATCACAAAATACGTAGATAATTTAATTCTAATTGTCAGTAATGTCAATAAAAATTTTAACTTTTATTACAAAAAAAAAACCCAGACCGAACCGTGGAAGAAATATTGTATTATAATTTTAAACCGAAGCAAGAATCATTACAATACTGGAAAATATCCAGAAACAAAATTAATTATTAAAAATAAATAAAAACGTATTATAAACTTATCGGTGAATTCCGAGTGTATCTTTGCGGGAGGCGGAGGGTTGAAGACGATAATTGTCCGTACTGCGAAGAGCTGGAGACCCCCGAGCTTGTAGTGTTCGAGTGCAGGAGACGAGAGACTGACCGGAGAGGTTGTATTGAGGCGGTAAGCATGCTCAACGCTGATAACGTGGTGCAGAAGATGCTTCAAGGAGAACCGGAGTACGGCATAATAACAGGATTCATATCAAATAGGATACGAGAAAAAGAGTTGGAAGCGAGGGGGTGACGGATAGCCCCCTGTGGAGCTGCTGTTCGCCGGTGCTTGCACGGGTGGACAGTAACTATGAGGCACGGGCTTGGGTGTCTCCTCTAGAGGCGAGGGCGTAAAGACAGAGTCCCAGCTTCTGGAGTGGGGGAACATCCCAAACCCCGTAGGGGAAGACACCCGCCTTGTGACGATTCCGGTTGCCACACCCTTCAATCGTTCCTAGCCCTGATGGGCCTCAACGGAGGTCGTCTTCTGACCTTTTAACTGATTACATCTTACAGTAATCAGCTAGGCCTCGTTGGGATGCCACCGATGTAAATGCCCCGGTAGACATTTACATCGGTGAATTTTGACTCAGCATTCGCCTTCGCTGTGGGCTTCTTTCGGACATCTTGACTGTCCTACTTTTTTGCCCTCTGCACTAGCTAACCGAGTTCACAGAAGCACGAACCCTGCGCCTAGTTCTGCATTTTAAGTAAGCTATTAGTGAGTAAATATCTCAGAATATTTGAGGCAAATTCAGTAATATAAAACATACCACAAGAAAATTTTGTTCGCAACAACGTAATTTATACCTAGTTACCATAGTGAAACTATGAGAAAGACTAAGGAAACATTAAAAAAATTTTTTAAATTATAATTTTTTATCCCCCCCCCCCCTATAAAATAGTATCTTTTGCTAGTCTTTCACGATTAACTACAACTATGAATCTGAGAAAAAAAGTTTTAAAAAATAAACCATTATTTTTTTCACATACTTAAAAAACTTATAAAATTTTAAGTATTATAAAATTTTACAATAAAAAAATCACTAAAACATGTTGTAATTTTTTTCACAAAACTACGTCTGATTCGTGTAATTTAATCAATTACATAACCGCCCGTTCATACCGAGATGTACTAACACTTTAAAATATAATAATTGCTATATTATTTATTACAATTATACTAAGAGAAAATTACACGACGGTCTCTTCGTGCTATTTCATTAAGTGTTCAAACTGCAAACCACCAGCCTGCAAACACTTTTGAGCAAGATGCTTTACATTCCTGATATCTTCCAGAGGGATTGCTTCACAAGTCATTCCAGTTTCATGGCGAAGTTCCGCTAGTGAACACGGCTTCTAACTGTACACTACGTTCTTGACGGTCTCCCATATGTAAAAATTAAGAAGAGTTAAATCAGGTGAACGGGGGGATACTCAATCCAGCCCATTAGTCCTATCCGACGTCGCAGTACAGTGTTATCCAGGTAGGCGCCCACATCTGAGTGAAAGTGCGGCGGACCGCCATCTTGTTGAATAAAAAATGGATCGTTGCCAAACAACGATGTATGGTAAAATTCATGCGTCCAGAATCTCCGAGTAAGCCTGGCCAATAGCCTTACCTTGGAAAAAGAACGGTTCCCTTGATGATGCCCATACCTGACGTTGAGTTCTGTAGAACTGACTTATCGCGCAAGCGAGCAATACTTAGGCGCATTTTGACGGTTCAGTTCCATATTCGTACCTCCATTGTCATTGCTCTTCACAAACATTCTAGAACTTCCAAAATACTATTTCAGAATGTTTTTTTTAGTTCTTCGAATAACAACCATGTTTCCGCCCTTGCTGCACTTTCTCAACTGATCGCATAGTATCGATTAACACTACCGCCATCTGTTGCTGTTGCTGAACAAAAGTACTACACGTTGACCCGTAGCCAACTCGAACTGAAGCATATCGCATGTATGACGTGCTTTTAGTGTGTATATTTTTTTGAACAGCCCGGTATACACAATTGTATATATTTGGGTAGGTTATAGATACTAATCTGATTACAGATTATTGGAAGCCACCATCAGGCAGAATGCAATGGAATTCCATCCCTGTTTATTAACTACAAATTGACTTACGGAGAAATGGTAATATAGAAATTTTCTCCTTTCATTTATTTTTTTCAAGGTTTATAAATCATCTGTTTTTAAATGATTAAATATTTTTACCACAAAACAGAATTTTTCTGATTCCGTTCGACTATGAGGGAGAATCCTGAGCGACAAGATACTGTCAGCAGAATATTATACCCGTGATACTTAAAAGGTTGCATAATATCCGAGCATGTTTAAAAATAAAGAATACAATATTAAAAATACGCATTTATTTTATTATAAAAATGCCCATAGCATTTCATTATAACTAAATAATTCCAGCTGCAATATGTTTATAATGATTTGTAGTTTTTATAAACTAGTACAGAACATTTTTACACCTTACACAAAAAAAACGTTTCTGTGAAAACCCCTAATTTCCCATTCATTTTTTCTTATCTCTTCTTCATCTGCGGTTACAAAATTAACAAGACCGCAAATTGAATTAGCATTCGATTAATTATTTTATTTAAATTTTCAGTGGGCAGACTCTTCGAGGAAAATTATAACTGTAGAAACAATAACATCACGACAATGTAAATATTACACCAGTACTGTTGATAACTCCACATAAATGATTACGTGGTGTTAAATTTTTACATGGACTATTTTTTTATTAAAATTAATCGGAAATAAAAAATTTACAAAAGTGAAATCAATGAGGAATTTCAACCATAATTTTTCATTTTTTTTTTTTTTTTACCAAAAAACGTGTTTTTAAAATTTATCCCTGATTATTTTATTTGCACTATTTTTATTCCTATATTGTATTTAGTTATTAATAAAGGCTATTATTATAATATGCATTATTAAATAAGAACCAAATAAAAGACAAAAACCAAAATTTTGATGTAATCATAATACGTTTTACAAAAATTCCGCTAATAAAATTACTTTTGTAATTTGAATGATTTAAAAAATAATGAAAGTTACAAAGAACCGCTTTAAATAACAGAAAAAATTTGAGGAGTATGAAATATAATCTATAGCCTACTCTACTTTCAAACGTTTAATTACATATCGAAAAAGTACATTCATAAGAAACTAAAGAATAGTAAAAAAATCACACTAAACAAAAACATAAAATGACATCATAATATCAATCTACTTCGTTTACTTAGCCTAAACTTTTCTATTCAGTAATAATAATAATAATAATAATCAAAACCAACAACGCAGTAATAGTTTAAAAATTTCAACGTCACAATAAATAATGCAACAAATTAATAAGATCGGTATAAGTTGCGACAGTAAAAGGATTTATGCAGGAAGGAAGGATACAGGGGTACCGAAACTTTGTTTTGGCGACCTTAAGGTCAGTCGAGCAACAGAGGTCAACATGCAATATAAACATTAAATAATACAACCAAATAGTAGTGACCCTCTGACTCGACCAGGGCCAACAGTTATGAATTGAATTAATATTCACGTCCACGCCAATGAATCACCTACAAATGCATTTTTTCCATATAATATACCACCCATACCGCAGCAAAATAGAGAATTCCAAAAAAAAAGATAAAATTGTTTACGGACCAGTCTATACTGCTGTTTAATTTCTTCTACATATCTTCGTAACCGAGTTAAAAATAAAGGTTGCGTAACATTGAAATTATGATATATGTAAATAATTATTCAAATAAACAAACAAAAATTTATTTTTCAATAACCGAACTAACAAGTTTTATTTTATGTATCCTTCAAAAAATAATTATTAAGCATTATTTCCAGATGTTTATAATTTCTAATAGCTGAAAACGTAAGAAATAATGCTTGCTGAGATATCTGTATCTGTCGAAACAGATTGGTTTATGTTCTCAATTATTGCTAATCATCTCAATAGTGTTATACCGATAAAATAATAATAAAAATCGACTTCAACAAATAATAGTACAAAACGGTTACAAATAATTATATTTTTATTTATTAACTAAAGTAAAATTATTTGCAACAAATAACTATTTCTGAAGTCGGTGCCAGCCAACACAAATTAAATTACGTAAAGTTAGTAACTCAACCGACCGCTAGGCGGCTAAACGGGATTCCCACATGTAAAATAGGATCTCAAGAGCATATAGGAGAGAGCGTCTCACGATCATACCTCATCTTCAGATATGTATATATGCTAACAATATGTATGCACCAAGTATAAACTAAGGCATATATACTTGGTGATAATATGTGTACCTAAGTATCTATAATTGTTTTATTTATTTATTTATATATATTTTTTTTATTACTTAGTTTTACAGGAGAGTAGGGTGGGGTGCACTCATATATGTGTGACGGAATGTTATAATTTTAAAAAAAGGGTCGAAGAGTGGCGACGTGCAAGGCCAGGGAAGCAGTCTTTTTACCTAGGGTGTTCGGGTCCGCCCACACTTGAATGTGGGCGGACCCGAACACCGGACTCCCGGAGTGGGGGTGATCAGGACTCCCCGATGATAGCATAAAGAACTCTCAAGGTATGAGTGGGTCGCGAAGTGAAGGATGTGCGAAACGTACATCTGGAACTGTTAGATTAGGATCGGGATTGGTAGCTCCTTAGCGGAAAAGCATAGCGGCTATCCGGAAGAGGAATGTCGGTGAATCCTTGTGAAGTTGGAGAGACCCCGGTAGGAAAGCCCCAGAAGGCGGCTAACTAGGGCGGACAGACACTACTTTCACGACACTCCGAGGTGACTGTGTTTTGCATGTCGCATTTTATTGTGGTATTATATTTTAGTAGATCTCATTTTATTGCAGTAAAACTTCTGTTACCAATTTTGCATTATTTGAAGTAGGATTTGTATTATACAGATCATAGTTTTTTCTTTTTTGTTTAACTTGTGTTGGCTGGCACCGACTTTAAAAATACTTATTCGTTGTAATTACTTTTACTGGTTTATACCACTATAAATTGCTACCTCTAATATGAAGCTCTGCTGTAACTGTTCACAAACTGCAGGATACAACTCTTGACAAGAGTGACAGACCTCGGCAAGAAAACTTTTGCCGAGGGGCAGATTTATGTCGCTCTTGAGTTAAAACTTTAGAGAGCATCGTCCTATTTGATTTAAACCCAAATAAGTTATTAAACAGACCACGCGATTAGAAAGCAGTGAAAGAAATGATAAGGTTGCGTATTCTATCCAATTACACGTTTCATTATTGCGAGTACACATTTGGACAAGGTTTGCGAGTACCCGGTTAAAAGTGTTTATAGTAACTATAGAATATTATTTATTGCAAAATTATAATATTTAACTCGCTACACCTGCGTGAATTAAATACGGTTTGCGCGCGCGCTTTAGTTAGAAAGATTGAATTAAATAAACGATAAAACATTATACTTAAATAAAATTACAAATATTTTAAATTAAGTTGGGTGTGCATGGAACGCGGCTGCGTGACGGAAAAGTACAACTGCGTTGTCAACTTCTTTTTTTTTTAAGTTTGTAGCACTAAGAAAAGTTTAGATTTTTTAAACCACCTAAGTAAAAAATCGAAAATGAAAACTTCGCAAATTTCCCCCACATCCTCGTAAAATTTAAACAAATCTTATCAGTATAAATGCACCATATATAAATTGTTCCTGCAAAACGAAGAAAGAACCACCATTTGAAATTTCAAAAATTTATTTTAAAGAGAAAGTTGTTTAAAATTCCATCCTTTTAATTTTCATTGCTTAAATTTTTTATTAAAATATCCTCATTATAACGTAAAACTCACGTTATAACACTTTCAATCGTTTTACGATATTTTTAATGGTTGATGCAGCTGTCTTTCTCTCTGGCGTCAATTTATGTTATGCTGGCGGTTTTCATGAGATAGAAAAACAACTAAAAATAAGTTTATATTTTACATAATTTTCATCGCCTTATGGAGAGAGAAAAATATATATATAAAGCAGAAAATAGTGTAAATCTAAACACAATTTTTGTTGCGTTTTTGTAATTTTAAATTTTACTGGCGGTAATTGTAGTTACAGCGATCTGTAACGGAAAATCAATTAGTTGACGATATAAATTACCACAACACTAAGAATTTCGATGTAAAACATAATACGACATTGATTTAGAACACAGCTTACGATCAATAATGAAATATTCTTGAAAAACTACCGGTTCAATTTTTTTTTTCAGTGATAGAATTATAAAAAATACGTGCTCTCCTGAATTATAAATAGTTTGATTTTATATTCCAATACGAAAAATTACATATTTCTTAAAAACATTGCAAAAAGAAAAGTTATTCTACTTAATATTTGATAAGTTGACAGTTTACCCGATTTGGATAAATTAAATACGAAAATAAAACTCAGCCTATCTTATAAATTTCACTTGCGGTGAAGCCTTACTTACAAATATAATTTACTTAAAGAAAATTAATTCAGTCAATGTCACAAAATATTTTGTACGAAAAATAACGCTGTAAAATAAATATTGCTCGTGGTTTGAGCCTTAATGATCAATTGAGCCTATACGTTTATCGAAGCTCAATAAATTTAGTGGTAAAGGAATTATAATACCGGCAAACGCGTTCCTAATTTTTACAAGAGAATGCATACATGGTTTCTCATTTAGGATACATATATATCCATTTTAGGTCCATTTTTTGGATATTTATGTATACATTTTAGGATACATATATATATATATATATATATATATATATTCTATGTACAGAATGTTTCAAGATTTATTAATCCCAATCATTTAAATTTATTAGATTTGCTAGAATCAATGAAAAAGTCTTTCCATTATTAATTTTTATCTTTCTTTATTTTAATATTTCTTCAGGAAGATCAGAAATTGAACCCTATTAAACATATATTCGAAATAAATCTTACTTTACAGAATACAAAATACAATAAAGAGCAAAACGACTTGCAGGAAAATCGATTATAGACTCAAGAATATATTTTTATAAAAAACAATCTTGCATGATTTTAAACAAATAATACATGGAGGAACATTGATCCCTAATAGGTGTTTCAAGAAAACCATTATAAGTAAAAAGAAAGATATACACGCAAACATATACAAATTTACCCAATAAAATGAGATGATTTATTAATTCATTATTATCAATTAGAAAAGCCGATGTTGATGAAATTCTGTAGTCTTGTGTAAATGGGACAATTTGTTGGTTAAACCTTGAGGTCAATTTTCTCATAATTTTGCAAACATAACCTCACTTTATACTAAGTTCAGAATATGAGTGAGTGCGTGCTTATCTTTCTATTTTATTTTAAATTTGCTCCAAATTTCCCCTTCCCCCAAAATCGAAAAAAACAATTTTTTTTATTTACTGCATATTCTTTTAACCGAATTTTTTTTATGTCTTCCTAGGCGTAGTAGTAGTACAAGTGACGCAAAATATATACTTTGGGGGCTGTATTGAAGGTGGGGGAGTTGATAAAAAAAAAATCGATTTATTATTTTTATTATTATTATTATAATTATTATTAAATTTTTTAAAACTTTTTTTGGTTTACTTTCTTGTATCATTATTTTTTACATTATATAAGAATAAATAACCAACGCCATTAATGTACTACAACTTTAATGTCAGCTTTTATAATAACAATTATAATTTTTTTGGTTTTTTACTTCCTTGTACAAAGTAAAAGAAATATCGTGATCGCGAAAAATTTCGGTCTTCAAATTTCAACGGAAATATCCATTTTAACCATCCCTGAATCCATTTTGACTAGTTTCGGCGTGACGTCTGTACGTACGTACGTATGTATGTATCTCACATAACTCAAAAACGATTAGCCGTAGGCTATTGAAATTTTGGATTTAGGACTGTTGTAACATCTAGTTGTGCATCTTCCCTTTTCATTGCAATCGGCTGAACCAAAAGTGTCCAAAAGAGCTCAAAATTCACAAAATTTGGATTTTGGACGTTTTCTTAACTGCAGAATAAACCCTCATTGAGAGCTTTTCAATGATATCTCATAACTGGTACTTCCACTGGTTCCAGATTTATAGCCAAATAAAATTTTAATTAATGAAATATTTGGATCTTACAAGGGGAAGGCACATCGGTTCGAATCCGACTTCACCTCCTGCTTTTTTTAATTTTTTTATTTATTTAAATACATTGAGTTATTAATAATTATTAACCTGTGATTGTAACAAAAGTTTTACAATAACTAATAATTCAATAATAACAATAAAATAAAATATTTTTTAAAAAATCAGAAGTTATTAGTGAAATAAAATTGTATGCACTTTTAAAAATGTGTATATGTAATTTAATGTGTACAAGGAAGTCATGTGATGTCCACATCAGAGTTTTTACTTAAAGTGAAGAATACAGTAATTAAGTACAATAGAAAGATACGTTTAACAGTATAGACAAAAATAAAATAACTAGAGCAGGCTTATTCCTCATGGCCGAAAGACCGATTTGGCATTATAACTTTGTAACTTCTAAGTACTGTAAAAAAAGGGGGGGGGAACTACAATAATAAATCCACAAAAGTAAAAGAAAAATATATATAGAGATAAAAATAAAATTTTGAAGATCAATACAAAAATAATAATAATAAGTAATTTTAAAAATGCCTTTTCCAAAAATATTTACAAAAAAAAGTAATACATAAATATACTAATTATAATGCTTCAACTTCTAAATAGTAAATCTTCTACAGTACAATATAAGTGTGTTCCAAAAAGAATAATCCGATTTGAATGGTTACATTTTGAAAAATACTGAATATAAAAAATTAAGATTAATTTTGCATTACATGTTTATTCATGAAGTTTTTTTACATATAAATTTATAGGTGCTCAATATGCTCTTGGAATGCACGGCATACGTCTACACGGTAGTCGAATTACACTACTGATCCCACACATCAGTAAGCGTTTCTCTATTCACTGCTGGCACGGCTGCTGTTATGCGGTTCCGCAGTTCGACCGCTTTAGTCGGAAGGGGAAACGCAGAAACAGAATCTTTTACAAAACCCCACAAGTAAAAATCGCACACAGTGAGGTCTGGCGATCTTGTAGGCCAAGGATGTAAAGCTGAATCGTTAGATTCCAACAGCCAATCCATCGTTGAGGAATCCTATAATCCAAAAACTCTCAACGTACAGACTCCAGCGAGCTGTGCTCCTGCTAGAAAATGAAATCTTCTAAATCGGCCTCTAACTGAGGGAAAAGCCAGTTTTTAAGCATATCGCGATACGTTGTTCCCGTAAAGTCTTTCCTACGAAAAAGGGACCGTATACATTTTCCCGAGAAATTGTACAAACATTATTTTTGAGAGAGTCTCTCTCATGCTGTACTAATTCATTTGGCTTTTCTGTACCCCATATTTTAACATTGTGGCACTTTATCTTTCCGCTTAAATGAAAAGTACTCTCATCACTAAAACCCACCGGGTTGGTCTAGTGGTGAACGCGTCTTCCCAAATCAGTTGATTTGGAAGTCGAGTGTTCCAGCGTACAAGTCTAGTAAAGGCAGCTACTTTTATAGGGATTTGAATACTAGATCTTGGATACCGGTGTTCTTTGGTAGCTGGGTTTCAATTAATCAAAAATGCGTGCACAAGAGTGAATTTGCAATTCATCGTCGACCACCACCTGGAGAAGACCAAGAAGAAGAAGATGGAAGAAGACAGAAGTTCCCTGGTCGGCTCAAGATGGGACATCCCATCAAGATGCCAACATCCCCGCCGGAGCAGCGGGCCTGGCCGGCCCGCCGAGGGAGTTGCTGGACGCAAACGCTACCTTCCCGCTCCAGCTCCAGCTCACCGGGCTTCAATCGCCCTGGCCGGCTTATATATCTTTTTTTCTGCCTCCGGAACGAGAGCACCGTTAGGTATTGCTTCAAAGGATGAGATGAAATGACAATTTTGTAGCGTGTGAAAATACCATGGCTGACCAGATTCGAACAGGGACCTCCGAACAAAAGGCCGACACTACCACTCGGTCTTTCATCCGGAGGTTCGAAGTGTAACTAATTTAATAATACTACAGAAATTTTTAAAAACTTGCTTTATACTTTTTAGTCATACTTTAATCAAATTATTATTATACATTGCATGAATTTAATTAGTAGGTTAATTTGGATTTCAAAAGATAACTATGCTAAAATTTCTAATATACTTATAAAATATCAAACAAATTTTCCGTCAAACATTTACTATACACAAAAGGTGAAGTTTTTACATAGTGAAGTTTTATGGATCTGAGTGAATCGTCAGGAGCTATCTCAACATACTACCCACCAAAAATCATCTGTATAAGAGTGTATATAAGAGTGATGACAAAATTTTGGCAAATTCAAAACCGCAAAAACTGCCGTACCAAGTTTTTGTCATTTTTTTATGTCAAACGGCTATCGGATTTGTTATCTACGACCTCAAAAACCCCGCAAAGCCGTTTTGCACATTTTGAAATTTCTTACACCAGCATCCTTAATTTACCTCCATACGGGGGGGATGTTTGCAAAAGTAATGGTTAAATATTGTATTGTCATCCGACCTTAGTAACTGTGCAAAATTTCATCAATCGGCAATGCCAGGAAGTACGTTAAATTAAGAATGCAAGATTTGTGGACAAACATGAAAAAAAAAACATTGTTATTTAAAGAAAAGCAAGTAAAAATTTAATTATGAGAAAAACATTTTTCGCTTTATTAATTTTTAATTTCATTTCCATAATATTTAAAAAAAAGGGTTTAAATACGCTGTTAATCTTTATCACTAAAAACTGGATGCTATGTCAAAAAAAAATAGTCACATCTATCAAAAAATCCATAATTCGAAATTTCGTAAACTGGAATTGTTTTTTTTTTTTAATATTTGACATTTGCACTTATATACAGATTAATATTATTGCATGTAATAAAAACAAACACCTCGTGATTACATTTTAAATTATCTAAGCACAAAGTAATTTTAAATAAATACTTAGTAAATATCGCTAATCTCCATAAATTGAATGGATTATAAGATACGATAACACTTATTACTATAGCAGATGTAACGGATATGTAAGATACTGCTGTAACAAGACAATAATAATTACAATTTTATGTTGCAGTAAAATAATCTTGATAGTTATAAACATCAGCAATGTAGGTAACTGTAACCTATCACGCAAAATCATAACAAAACTAAACACTTTATAAATAATTCAATTTTTATATGAATATTATTCAATAAAACGATTTATTTAACAAAAATGAAGAAATTTAAATGTAATATATAATCAAATAAGGAATACTGAATTTTATAGACTTTTTAAAGCAAGAAAATATCTGTTCACAAAACTTTGACTTAAAAGTCAGAATATAAAATACTCCTCTCATTCAGGAATCCCCGACTTCGTCCTCATGACGGTTCCCGAAGATTATACTGCTGAAATAAACATACAGAATGTATGAAAAATGTTTACTTTTTGAGAAAAATTTTCTTTCGTGCAACCAGCTCATCAGTTCAGAGTTATAGAACAAATAAAAAAGTGTATATATATATATATATATATATATGTGTAGTATAATATATATATATATATATATATATATATATATATATATATATGTATGTATGTATTTCCAACCAGTTTTCCAGCTACAGCTGGTTCTGGGTGTATGTGTACAGGCAAATGCAATTACCGCTACCGGTTTGCCAGCCCTGATGTAGCTATAATGTAAGTGTAAAAGTACCGGTAAACATGTAGTCTGGAACAGATTCAGGTCGACCAGTCCTGAGACGTGTGGTTAATTGAAACTCAACCACCAAAGAACACCGGTATCCATCTAATATTCAAATTCCAATTTCACGTTTACGTAATTGTAGGTTAATTAATTTCTACTTTAAATTTTTTAAATTAATACATATGCACTTCTGATTAATAAATATGAAATTATAAATTAAAAAATGCCGGACAATCGATTATGCGGTATAATCGAGAACCTAACCACGTAATTTTTATGTACAGGTATCTCACGAAAAACGAAGAATTTATATCTTCGAAATAAAAAATATCCCCCTTTTTTAAATTCCAGGACCACCGTTAGGTATTGCTTCAGATGATGAGATGAAAGACAATTTTTTTTTTGTAGCGTATGAAAATATCATGCCTGACCGGGGGATTCAAACCCGGGACCGCCGGATGAAATATCTAGATGCTACCACTCGCGCCACGGAGGCCGTCAACAATAAATAATCCAGTAATAAAATAAATGGCTAGCGATAATAATCGATTTATGTTCGAGTTAGCTTGCGAAAAAGTTTGTTCTAATTTCTGTTGAAGTTTTATTTCGTTTCCTAATATATGTTTAATGAAATAAAGAAATTTAATAATGCTCTTAAACTATCTTTATATTTCATTTTTACTTATTTTTAATAATTGATTTTGTTTTTAGATATTTCCAACACTGAAAATTCTCTCATCAGGATTTAAAATAATAACAGAATAATTTTCTGTCACGTCTTCATCAGTCTGTTTTTAATAGAAAAATCTGGTGGGGCTGTGTCAGGACGCACGGCCGTTGGTTTCACGTGAAATATTACAGATCTTGGATGAAGTCCTCCGAGCTGCAGACCGACCAACTTATCGGTAGATTTAACTAGAAGAGCCATCATCGTAATTTTTTTAACAAAACTGAAAGTCTCCAGTGAAAACTCTTAGTTCCTTCATTTGGCCAGATAAATCGGTCGGTTTGTATGACAACGAGTCACTTTTAGTATATTGGATTGAAATAAAAACGAAACATTGACTGTGTGCGTACTAAATTTAATTTTAACATAATCAAACACTAAATGATACATGATTTTTATTTCGGCTAATATTCAACGACAATTTCATTCAACATCGGTCTGTGATATGAGAAGAGACTTAACACACAATAAGCATCGGTAGAGGTGCTCGCGCCGTGCCAGCTTTGCGACGCTCCCGAAACAGTCTCGGTCGCTTGGCACCGGATATTGGGGTACCTGTGCGTGGCTCATAACCTCCCCTTTCCAACGATAAGCGTAATTTATATTTCCGGCTGGCTTTTGAGCGGGCTGAGACTGACATATTGAATTTTTATACTTTTTTACATGTTTACTTTAATTTTTTACACATAAATATTGTCCAAAATACACTTATTATTACTTAAATCGATCTATCTCGACAAATTCTAAACACAAACCCACGAATCACCGCGCTATTACGTCTAAGTTGTGAGCTATAATGAATGGAAATGAGCGAGAGCACCAGTTTTGGCCGAATCTGCGCTTTGCCCCCTTCCCTTCGACCCACTCTCCAGTGATACCAAACTCAACGTCGTATCGGAGAGCTGACCATGTAATTTATAAAATGACACCGCATTTACGTCTCTGAGACTAATAGTTAAGGAGTTATTAAGGCAGGACTATACAGACCTTTTCGTTACGCTATAAATTTCTATTTTGGTACCCGTATGTTTCGGTGATTTTAAAGACGTTTCATGTCAATTAACTAATTTATTAAACTCTTCTTCATATGTAGTACACGTTACTTACGTATATTTTCTCAGAATTAATTTTCTACAAATTTTGTTAAAAATATTAATTTTGTTAAATATTATTATTTTGTTAAAAAATATTATTATATTTTGTTTAAAAATATTATATTGGTAATTAAACAAAGTTATTGTACGTCAAACCTAAAAAAAAAAACGTGTTCTGTGACACCCATTTTTTGTGTTTTACAATTATTTTCTCAAAAATTACTTGAGATACGAGTAGATATAAGTATTTCCTCATAGTTTCATTTTACTCTGGGAGTATAAATTAAGCGAAATTTTTCTTGGGCCATATTGAAAAACAGAGTGTTTCCGTACCCATGTTTACATGAAACGTTTTTTTATTTCCACTTTTAGAATATGTTCTAAACTTCTTTTCATTTCTTCGTGAGATATTCCACAACCGAATTGAGGAAGTAGGTAATGTTTATGAAAAAAAGAAAATTTATCCTTAACCTCAAGATGTAGAATAAAGGCCCAATTCCGCTTAAAAAACATCAGCCAAATCCTTGGCTGATATCCATTATCAAAGGATGATGACCATCATCCTTGGTCCACTACGATCTCTTTTGCCCCATGTTGGATCAGCATCTCGCATTATTATTAAATTTCACAATCTAATTAATTCATCTCCTTATATTCTGATACACCACTTTGTTTTATTTGTAATAATAAGAAATCTTTTTCCCTGAACTCACTGTGTGTGTGTGTGTGTGGTGTGTGTGTGTGTGTGTGTGTGTGTGTGTGTGTGTGTGTGTGTGTGTGCGCGTGTGTGTGTGTGTATGTGTGTGTGTGTGTGTGTGTGTGTGTGTGTGTGTGTGTGTGTGTGTGTGTGTACAGTCTAGTGCAAATAAATCTGAACAAGACTATATTTTCAAAAATAATCAAATTTATCACACATAAAGAATATACAGTATTTATTACAATATTTTTTAGTATTTAATGTCCGCCACGCTCTTTAATAACCATTTCAATTCTTTTAGCCAACGAATCTATAACTTTTTTACATAATCTTTTAATTTCTTGATTGTGAAATCACACCTTTATCATAACACTAATCATCTTCTCTTTGGTAGTGCAGTCCATTTTTCTCAGTCTTTTCTCCACAATTGCCCACAAATTTTCAATTGGGCTCAGGTCTGATGAATTTCCAGACCAAACACTGAATCCCTTTTTGAGACATGAAAAGCTAACTTTCTTTGATGAGTGGCAGGAGGCCAAATCTTGTCGAAAAACAGTTTTTTCAATTCCAAGTATATCTGCAAGTTTTTGAAGTTCTGGTAGAGCCCTATTTTCTGATAATGGTATGTACTTTATATTGTTCATCATCCTACAGATGGGTACTAAAGTTTTAGGGTAGCTGAAGCATCCTCAAAAGATAGGAGAGTCAGGAGTTCTGTTTCCAACCCATCTTCCCCGTACTAACATAAGAACATTTTCTCAGCTTTCTCAACTTTATCCAACCTCAAAACAGGCCAGCTCTATATTCTTCTTCCTGCTCCTCCTTCAACTTTCTCCTGGCAACCTTCTTTTCTCTTGTGGCTAATATCTCGTAATATGAAATTGACTTTTCAGCTCCTCGGATTCGTTGTGTGTCAAGTTCTTTCATGGCCTTTACCATGTAATATCCAGGTTGAAGTCCAAGTCTATGAATAACATCACAGCAACTAATATTTCCTTTGTTGAATGTAGCCACAGATTCATGCACACCAAATTCAAGAGTTTTTCTTTTTATAAAAATATATTTTTTGGAAGTACTGTCCTCACTACATTACTGAAGGATTCATTTACATTTTCCATAGTTCAATAAATGCACTTACTCAATAAATTACGGTTTAATAAAACTTGAAAAACAGGTATTTTTACTTTCAAAATTGCCTTGCGATACTTCTCCTGTGTTTATAAGGTGGTTGCTGAGGATCTACCAAGTGTTTATTATATTTACAGCAACTCTTTATTCCACTAGAACACTAGAACACAACCTTTTACCATCTGGTTCATCACTGTCACAAACACTGGAGAAAAATCTATTTGCAGCAAAAATTTCTTAAAAATAGAAAGGAACATCGTACAACAATGTCAAATATATCACATTAATCACAAGATTTTGAAATATAATAAAATGAAAAAACCAAAAAAATCACAAAAATAAAATTTTTGAACTCCTGATTCTTCCTAAATATGCTTTACAACTTGTTTGATGAGTTTTGATGAAACTTGCTCATCATTACTTCTTCGCACATGTGACACGCTTATGCCCTAAATTAGAAAATGACTCATCAGAGAAAAGGACTGACTATTCTCCAAGTCTCAGCACTCCAGTTCTTGTATTTTTGGCCCAAAGAAGCCTTTTCTTCTTCATGGCATTTGTAAGAAGTCATTTTTTTAAAGGCCTTTTTTTTCATGCCTTGCGACCACTTTCTAGAAGTCTTCTGCATACAGTAGAATCGTGAATTTTCACACCAGCTGATTCTAAGTCTTTTGTAACTCAAAACTATTTTTCTGAGGATTAATTTTACTTTTTCTATGTAAAGTAGCATCATCTTTTAAGGTGGTTTTACATTTTCTTCCACAGCAACGTTTTCGTTGGGATGAAATTGAACCCATCTCAAGATTTTTTCTAATTATCTTAACTATACCTAGACTAACCTTACATTCTGCTGCTATCTGTCTTTGAGTCATACAAGTATGTTCATCGAATGTTATCTTGCTTTTTTCTTAGGAGTTAAATCCATATTGCTATTTTTCTAAATTTATTTATAAAATCACATCATCACTTACACTACAAGAAACCAAAGTAAAAGAGATAAGCAATACACATAAAATCTGAAAAAAAACAAGATATTTTCAGTCAATACTTGAAATGGAAAGAAACTGCTGTACTACATCTAGAATCATTGATACAACATAACTAACTAAAAATTACCTCTTGTTCATATTTATTTGCACAAAACTATATATAAACATTTAGTGGTCTAAGTTATTCAGAAGTAATGTTGTTTGAAATGGTAAATAATAATCTTAATCCCAATTATAAAAGATATTTATTATCTATAGTAGTTATTTTATGTGAGCCATCAGAAATTAATTATGTTTTCTGTATATTCATTTCCTGTAAGTTTTAAAATTATTTTGCAGTTGTTCTTGAGAAGTACTCTATATCAGGATAATTCTCTTAATAATTATGTGGAATTTGCTAAAAAATGAGAAATTATAATTTACTAAATTTATGTAGAGACCAGAAAAATACAATTTTTTTACTGACTGCAGAAATAAAAACTTTAATACATCATATTATGATGCAATCCCATCCAGTTTGTAAAATTCCAGTAAGACCCCAGTTCATTGTCAATTTCCTAAATATGAACACGACTTAGGAAATTGATGAACCCATTTAGTATTTGTTGTACTCATATTTTCCAATGAATAGCACATTCATTAACAGATGTGAGGCCTTTATGGTGTCTTAGATACAGAATGCACTGCCTGCACACAGATGTACAAATTTAATCAACGTATCAGTACCAGTATAATATTTTGTTTGTGTAAAGTGAAAGACATCATATAAAAGAAGTTTAAAAATATATTTAGCGCGTAAAATTCATAATTCAACAAACTCAAACAATATGAAAATTATCATCAAAAGATATGAATTCCTTAAAAAAATATCAATTACTGAACAACTAACAACACCAAATAGATCATTACCAAATACCATCTGCATTACATAACCATATCAATAGAAGTTCCAACTTCACATCTGCAATGCTACTGATGAAGATAGTACACAATAGCTCAGAAAATATATTCTATTTTTTAAGCAGGTAATTACATACAATTAGGTACAAAAACAATTAGGGACTTAGGTGCTAAATAAGATGTATTCCAAATCAAAATTGGAAGTCATCCCTAATTATATACAATTACCTTTAAGCAATTAGAAATTGAAATATTATCAAGTCAAATACCTTTTTTGTAATCTAAATTTTTAAATGTCTTAATGCTGATTAACGGATGTCAAATAAATTAAATTTTCCAAAAATGTAACATGAATGAGAAATGTATCTTTCATCAAGAATGAGTAAAATTCAAACTCTACGAGTGTGTATGTGTGTGTGTGTATATAATATATATGTGAAACAATAACAAAATAATAAAACAATGTATTATACAAACATTAACACAGTTGCAAAAAATATAATATGAACAAAATACATAAATCACACTATTTGACAGCAGCCTTTCTATCAAATCATACAAAAACTTACATAAAAATAAATTTTTACAGGTTTTAACATATCAGCACTTCCTTATAACTCTGAAACAGGTAAAAAATATGATAAATAATAATAATAAGATAAATATGTTATGCAAACTGTAACAGGTAAAAAAATAACATTTAAGTTTTGTGAGATTAGATCTGATTGGTACAATAAGATTTTGTTTTAATATGTTCCATAGCATTCAGACTGTAAAGCACATCATGAAGGTTCCCTCGCATGAGATGACTTGGTATAGGAACTGTATGCTAAAATCACACTTTTAACTACAGTTATCATTTCTGTTCATGTATATTCAGGATTTAAATAATGTTAAAGATTTTCATAATACTAAAGATCTCTTTTTCTCAATTAATTCTGCAGAATCTATTGTTCTTTGTCACATAATGAAATTCAAAAATGTCATGAAATTGCAACATAAATTACAACAGTGATAAACCATTTCAACAATAATCAATAAATCTTTCCCAACAAATAACTCATTATCATGAATTTCTGAGTATTTAGTTTACAAACTACTAGCTTCCCATTGCAGTTTCACCTGCACTACGTGGTAACTTACATTTCCCTTAGCGGTCAATCTTTTTATTTTATATTTTTTAGTCAAGTAACCGGAGGCAGATGCAGCCAGACACACATACAGTAACGGTGGCAGTGGCTGTGTTAGTTGAGCCACAGTACCATATACCTTCCCACCCCTTAAAAACATCTGAATTCAAAAAACCTGAAAATGGTTTTCAAATATTTATCTGAAGAGAATTTGCAAGCCCAAATCTAATGATTATCTCATTTAGTAGTGTAGGGATTGGAAAAATTTACAATCATTGTTCAAAATGTTTTTTACCTTTCTTCTCCCTTTCAAGGATGAATTTCAAAAATCTAGAAATTGGTTATTCACATGAAGATATACTAGCCAAAAATCAGGTTGATTTCTTCATTTGTTACCAAGAAATTAAAAAAAATAGCAGGGTTTCAAAATAAATTCAAAAACCCATTTTACCCTTTTAAACTTGGGATTTCAAAAAATCCTTTCTTAGTGTGGAGTTACAGTTACACCATAAGAAGAATACGTACGTATACAAATATTCATTGATTTATATTCAGTAGTTTTTACTTAGCATTGATTATGAATCACTCATGATACATTGGCTTCAATTTTAATAAGATCTCTATTGAAAGTATTTTTACTGAAAAATATCTTGAGATTGGCTCACTGTAAGAAAGGAGCATGAGAATTTAGCAGCTTACCACCTAGCGACCAAAATGAGAATTACAACAACAGAACGGATTAATTATTATTTACATGTTTTAATAAATAATCTTTCATTTAAATAATTTGTCATTTTTAGTTAACATTTCTGAATAACCATGATGTTAGATCAAAAGAGCACCTAATGCATGCAAAAGTTAGCATTCAACCTACTAACAAATACTCAGTTTGAATTTTGAAGATCATATGATTGTTTGCAGAGATACTATAATTGCACCTCCCAAAACAGCTCCCCATGGGCATTCCATTTGTTACCAGTTGATGGTGATGATCGGTCTAGCCTCCCATAAAGTGCTTGCATAACTCACCACTCTAGTCTCACATGCAGTCCCCAAATGAAGAAGTAAACTATTATAGTTAAACAGAAATTGTTCAAATTTATTTAATATATTTTATTTAATGTAAAATTAATTCTATTATTTTTGTAATACTATTCATTCAACTGATTAAAATCATTCGGTTCAAACCCAGCTCACACAGTGATAGAGACTCACAGTTCACAATTCATTAAATCTGTATTTCAATCGGCAAATCTCCTCTACTACATATACATAGATTTTTTTAGAGATTTTTCGATATGAAATATACCTAAAACCCTCTCAGTTATGCCAAGAAATACGGGTAAAAATTTGGTTGTGATTGATTGAATAGTTTTTTGTTTACTTCAAACAAAAAACCCTCTTCCTCTTCTCTAAGTCTCCAAATATCTACTCAGTGACAGTTTAGTTTGAAATAAGTAATAACTTATCCTAATTCAGGTCCAGTTAAACATTTTTGAAACTGATTTTTCACGACAGTATGTACTTTTGTTAATGAATTTCAATCAGTGTATGAATTTCAGGTATACTCGCCTGAAACTAAACAAGACCAGCTCATAAAATATAATTTGTGCTGTTGGACATGTTAAGTTATGGCACACTAAATTATCAGAATAAAAAGATAAATATGACTCAAAAAGAAGTAATATATATATTTTTTTTAAATAATAATAATAAAGACTGAGACACTAAAAGAATGGTACTGGTGATATTTCATCACCAACAAATTTTTGATTCCAGAGTTAAGATGGTAAACTACATTCCTTGCAATCAGACAGTTCCACATACCAAGAACATGTACGGCAGAAGAATTCGAAAGATTGAAGAATGTAAAAAGATAAAATGCTTGTTAGCATTTTTTTGTTGCTGAAGCAACATTTTATAAATTGATTCCTACAGATTATCAAAGTTAAACAATACTAGGTATAATTTCAATGTTCATAGTTAATATTTATTAGTGATTAATAAATGTAAGCAGTTGATACCACTTAAAATTTACAGATAAGAAAAATAAAAAATAAAGTGATACTGTGATCACTTGTGAATACATAACTGTTTAATGATATATTCTTAATATAAATTAAGGACAGAAAAAGCCATTAATTTATATTAAGAATTATTCCTACTCAAGCAATACACCCATATTAATTTATAAATAATGTGTTTACGCCAATGCGTAAAGCAGTGATAAGTTAATTCAACTTGTTTGGTGTTTGACTTATTTTCATCTAAAATTTAACAGTATTTCAGTGTAATGAATATTTCAATAATAATTAAGAAATTTTTCATACACTGAAATTTATGCATTTAACATACATATTTAAATATGCTCAGCTGATTTTTTCATTTATGCCTTCAGTATTGATTATTTATTAAGATTTAACTATATCATTTCATGTGTTTATATCTTGAATAGTAATAATAAGAACTTTTAAATTGTGAAGAAAAAGAAAGAAAAAAAAAAGAACATCTAAAGATTGTTGTATTGTCTTTTTTTCTTTTCTTTACATAATAATGTTCATTTTTTTAATCATTCATCTTATGTATTCGACACGACACAATGTAAAATCTCTCTTGATATGTTCTTTCTAAAGTTAAGTTTTTTTGTTAAAAATTGTATGTTTCAATTATCTCTGTGAATATTTTTTGTTACATTTAATACTCATGAATCTTTATTGCATGAACTCTGCGAATATTCTC
Organism: Lycorma delicatula; assembly: GCF_047948215.1. Taxonomy (NCBI): domain Eukaryota; kingdom Metazoa; phylum Arthropoda; class Insecta; order Hemiptera; family Fulgoridae; genus Lycorma; species Lycorma delicatula. The sequence goes on along the minus strand of NC_134460.1, from coordinate 104,259,914 downwards.
TGTCGTGTTATAATCCACGTGAATCTTTGTTGCACAAAAATCCTTTAAACATTTTCTCTTCTCTATAATTGTATGAAATTTTAAACTCTATGATAGTCCAGATTACATTCTGCGCCAGTGAGAATCAAGACATTGACAGACATTATCGTCTGTTAAATACTAAGATAATTTAATGATATACTTTGTGTATGTAAAACAAATAATAAAATGTCTTAACATATTAAAATGTGATAATGTATTTATGCAGTTATTATGAATATGGTTTATAATTATGATTTCATTAAAAAAGTCCAATATTCTTTTGGCAAATACGAGCTATGTGTAATTTTATTTTTGTAACTTGCCCCAACATAATGCTTACTACAAAGCTTTTTTAAAATACCAGTATTTTCAGTATTTATACATTATTACTACTACACTAGCTAGAAGAGACTTTAGAAACATGCAAACATACCAAAAGTAGAAAAATTTGTAACCAGATTATTCCTGTATACTTTTAAAAATTAAACCAAAAAATAGAAACTGAAGAGGAAAAAAAGTAGAATTAAATTCTCAAAATCTACAAAAATCAGGTAATATGAATAAATTAACAATTATTCACAAATGACAGAACTGTGGGTTCTTTCTAATGCATGGCCTACACAACTTAATTAAAAATTTATCATTCAATTTAAATATAATATTTTTTAATTCAATGAATCTTTACTAAAGCGCACGTGCATGCCATATTTAATTGGTGCAGGTTTGGGTTACTAACAATGATGGTCATTACTAATTAAACTACTGTAGTTTCACATACATAGAACAAATTTTGCTAGTACAGTTGGCAGACTAGTGTAGCTGCGAGGCTGTATGCACCAGGTACAGTCAACCAGGTGATAGTTTGAGACCCAGCCAGACCAAGTTACTTTTTTACACTTGTAGAATTAATGTTACAACATAGTAGTTTAGAGCAATTTTTGTGATAGGGATGTGATTTGGCAAAATTATTTCTGCAAATATTTTTTTAATTAACTTTTTTTTGTTTTTAGTCATTTGACTGGTTTGATGCAGCTCTCCAAGATTCCCTATCTAGTGCTAGTCGTTTCATTTCAGTATACCCTCTACATCCTACATCCCTGTTTTACATATTCCAAACGTGGCCTGCCTACACAATTTTTCCTTCCAATATTAAAGCGACTATTCCAGGATGCCTTAGTATGTGTCCTATAAGTCTGTCTCTTCTTCTAACTATATTTTTCCAAATGCTTCTTTCTTCATCTATTTGCCGCAATACCTCTTCATTTCTCACTTTATCCACCCATCTGATTTTTAACATTCTCCTATAGCACCACATTTCAAAAGCTTCTAATCTTTTCTTCTCAGATACTCAAGATTGTCCAAGTTTCACTTCCATATAAAGCGACACTCCAAACATACACTTTCAAAAACAAACATTAACAAATGTCACCAAGACACTTGACAACAAGGGTCTTGCTCTACAGCCTCACCCCCTTGATCTTTTAAGATGGAAGATTTAATGGCATCAATGCTCCACAGAAGTAATCTTGACAGTTTTGTCAAAATCATTCCAGTAATTCTGGAGATTTAAGTCAAAGAGCCTCTAGGCTCTTTGACTCCTTTGTAGTCAAAACATCATGATGCGGTGAAAAAAGGCATATGCTCAAATTGTAAAGTATTCAACCACACAACAGTGAAAACCTAATTAATTAAAAAATACAAACGAGAAATATTACAAATTAGAGAACGACTTGAGCTGCTTTGATGGAACAAATATACTTGTACATACATTACACTCCTTTTGAGCTTTTTAGTAGTTCCTGCAGTTAAGATATGCTCCTTAAATTACTTAGGACCTAAGTTTTACAAAAACTGTTTCATATTTATAATTTTTATATTCAGTGCCAAACATTCGTAATTAAAAAGAAAGAAAAATTAAAAAGAAAATGTTCAGGTACCATTGAATGCTTAGATTGCATTCTTATCCACCTAGCATGGCCTCCAAATTGGAACCATTTTATCAATTACAGATTTAACTTTTTATTTTACATAGCGTATGACACTCCCAGTAATGTAAGCAATTCCAACATGTAGGGTCGTACATCTAATTTGGTTCAGCTGTTGAGCTGCTACAGTGGAAAAAACATAATTCATACACCCTAAATATATTACTCAATTTTGGGCAGTTGTATAATAAATCAACAAAACTCTTATCACTGTTAAACACCTGAGGAGCAAACTAAAAATAGTTATGTAAGTAATGTCAATAATCAAAATACATTTAATAAATCCAATTCCAGTAAACCACGAAAATGAAATATCATTTGACTGAATATAATCTGTTGGCATTTTTTTGTTATAAGTGTATTTAATAATATTTCTCCCAATGGTAAAATAAGAATGTAGGTACCCGTTTATATCCTACATGAGGATGTAGGATCAAATATATAAGGATAAGGATGTCTGTATATCCCCCACATCCTACATAAGGATTTAGGATGTAGGGGATATTTAGATAGGGAATCTTGGGAGAGCTGCATCAAACCAGTCAAATGACTGGTAAAATAAGGTAAAAATAAGACTGTTTTGGCATAATAAGATTTCAATAAATATTACAATAATAGTCGCAAACATATTACAAACATAACATTACTGTTTTACTGACGTACGACTTAAGTTTATTCTTGACGACAGACTATTATGAACATCAGTTTAATAGAAAAATGATTGATTTGAATTTAAATTCATCTTTTAGAAAATCCCTGAAGATGAAGTAACAGCTCTGAAAGTACTATTTAAATTAAGTACTATTTACACTATTTAAATTGTGGAAACTTAATTTAACCAAATAAAAATTTGCAACAAAATTGCAAATAAATAAAAAAATAAATAAATAAAACTAAACCAAGAATCATTATTTTTGTTATTGCAGAATTATATCAACAAAATAAATGAAAAATTAACAGGTCAATTTAATAGCCGTCAGTAGTAAAGTTAATAATTAACTTCCATAAGAGATATTCCATTAGTTTTATTATTCAGTGTAAAAAGTTACTGTAACCAAATTTTTTAATATTTCAGCAATGATCATAAACAATTTAATGTTTTTAAGATTTTCCAAGCTGAAATCCTTATACTGCAAGTTAAACATTATTGCCAACAAGAGTAATGTAATGACATTATAAATATTTTAATAGCTTTGCTATTAGAAGATACTAATTTTTTTTTTATAATACTGAATTTGTATCTTCATTTTATTGGCTTTATTAATGTACACAATTATTGGCATCGGAAGTTAATTAAAATTTAATTAAAAAAATTAACGTCTGTTTGATGTCTGTTTGTTCCAATACTATATACCGGTCACTACCGGAAATTAAATCGTTTAGCCCTATGTTTTGATTGCACGCACCCACCGTAAAACGTACCAGTCCGATCTTTCGCTAAATGCACTCAAACCTGTGCGCCAGCGCAGCTGTAAAGTATAAACTTATAAAGAATAAAGTGTAAAAGAGATTAAAAAAATTATTAATAATTCAATATATTTAAATTTTAAAAAAACAGGAGATGAAGTAAGATTCGAACCGATGTGCCTTCCCCTTGTAAGATCCAAATATTTCATTAATTAAAATTCCAATGGAAGTAAGTACCACTTATGAGATATCATTGAGAGATGAGAGTTTATTACTGCAGTTAAAAGTCGGGCTTTTTTTGACACTTTTGGTCCAGCCGATTGCAATCAGAAGGGAAGGTACACAACTAGTCCTAAATCCAAAATTTCAATAGCCTACGTCTAATCGTTGTCGAGTTATGCGAGATACACACGTACGTACAGACGTCACGCCGAAACTAGTCAAAATGGATTCAGGGATGGTCAAAATAGATATTTCCGTTGAAATCTGAAGACCGAAATTTTCCACGATCTTAATACTTCCTTTATTTCGTACAAGGAAGTAAAAATACGTAAAAAAAATTTAGAACATCTTGAATTAACGCATTAAAATGTAAAAAATAATTTTAAGACGGCATCTCAGAATGGATTTGACAAGTTTTGATGGTGATATGTAAGATTATGTGAGTCATAGCTACAAATGAAAAATTTGATGTTTTTGCCAATTTTTTCTTACGCGTGATGAATGGTCTAAAGAGTAGGGTGCAAACAAGCATAAGAAAAACTTGGCAAAAACACGAATTTTTAATTTGAAGCTTTGATTTTCACATAATGTTACATATCACCATCAAATCCATTCTGAGATACGTCATAAAATTATTTTTACCTTTTAGTGAGCTCAATTTAGAGTGGTTTTACATATTTTTTTTTTTATTTATGCGATTGTTATTCTTTATAAAATAATGAACTATAACCAAAAGGTAGGCAATGGAATGTACCGATCACTAGCGGAAAATCCCGATTCGTTAGTATCAATTTCTAGATTTAAACTTAAAACTTTCGTTAAATCAGTCTACATTATTCAAAAAAAAATTTACACGAGATAATAAATTTTGGGTACCTAATAATCCTATTCAGAGACGCCGCCCGCCAAGGCAACCCGCCCGGAGGGCCTAGCTGGAGAGATATGCCGTAGGCACGCCCTAGTAATTCACTATACTGAATGTAAATTTATCATCTGCAGAAAAATTTGAAAAGTAAAAACAAATATTGGGTTTCATCATTTTCTTTATTTTTTTTAGGCAGATCAGGTTTTTACTCTCTGTGGTGGAGATGTCTACCTAAGGATCGATTTTCATTGAGCTCCTAATATTTTTGTTATTTTGAGGGGCTCAAACTATTTCGAACATGAGGAAGAGATTACACAGTTGCAGAAAAAGGAAGCTTTGGTCATATGACTGCACCAACAATCTTGGTATGGTGATACTGAGGGAACAATTAGATTATTTCAAGAGAGTTGTGAAGAAGTCACAGGAGAATAGGATCTCAGCAGCTAGCTTTAGAGTTTTCGTAAGCGGCCAGGTTGCGGGAATTTTCATCGGCTGTTAAACTCTCCTTTGCAACTTATTACGATTTGGCTATGAATACAAATCCGTCGGTTTAGAGAAAGAATTTGGAAAGAAATCATTTCACGGCAACAGCTGCATTGAGAGCGAAAACGCCAGGAAATTCCTTCTGCGTTGAGAGATTTGGCCGGATTTAAACAGTATTATTTGGAGGAGGGCTACGATGTTAAATGGAGATGGCAAATGCCATCTTTAGGCGGCCAGCCCAGCTTTCGATGTGATGACAAAGATCAGGAACTTAAACCACATTAGATCCTCATCAGACGCATTCCTACTAGACCAAAGAACATAGCACTGAAAGGCCTTCAGTGGACAGACTATTGAGGAATCGCATCAGAAGAAGGATGCAAATATCTTGCTTAACTCCTAAGAAATAACCCACGTAAAAACACATTTCTCAAAAGCTAATAACAAGAACTGGACGACAATCAATCTCAAACTCCGTTCATATTAAAATAAAATAAAATATATAACCGCCACTAAAAATTAAATACCCACCCGCTAAATAATTAGAAAGACCCAGCAGCAAGGGACTGATATGTCTGTGCTCTGTGACTAATAGAGGGATAAAATATCCCCCAAACCCTTGCGTTCCGTTCTGTTCCGACCACACAATGGTGTTACCCACATCATTCATCTGTCTGGCTGGCAGGCGTCCTCCTTCTCCGATCCAGATCACGGTTGGCGGAGCCTTAGTACCCCAGGTGGAGTCGGTGAAGTATTTGGAGGTATGGTTGGACCGGTGGCGTACGTTCCGTACACATGCGAGAGACATCTGATCGTGCAGGAGCGATGGTGCAGGTACTGAGTAGGCTCCTGGGCAACGTGGCCGGCCCCCGGTCATTCAAAAAGAAGTTTTACGGCCATGTGATCAATTCTGTATTGCTACATGCTGTCATTCTTTGGTCGAAAGCTCTGGGGTGCGATCGAAATCGCCGGGTACTGGAGGGTGTGCAGAGGCAGACTGCCCTCCACATTGTTTCGGCATTCTCTTCAGTTTCGACTGAGGCACTGGTAGTTATTGCAGGCATCCCTCCATTTAAACTAGCCGGGATCAGGATTGGGATTATTGGAGGAGCTGACAGGCGGTTGTTCCGAGAATGGCAGGTCCGCTGGGACCTGTCCTCCACGGGGCGATGGACACATGGTCTGATCCGCGGGTCGAGCCTTGGGTCAACCGCAGCTTTGGTGAGGTCACCCTCACCTTTTTATCAGACCAAGGTGTGTTTTGAATATACTTACATGCCAGGAGAAGAGCTGACGACGACCCGTTCTGCCTTTTCTTGCGGAGAGCTCGATACACCGGAACACGTCGTGTTCGACTGCTGGACGTGGGCTGCTGTGTGAGTTGGTGACTGGGCCCCTTACAGTTGACACAATCATAGACTGTATATCAGGACCAGAGAGGTTTCGTGCTGTAACTGACTTTGTGACACGGATACTCCAGCACAAAGGCAGAGAGGATAGAAAGGCGAGGGGTTGAGGGACAGCCCCCTGCGGAGCTGCCTTCGTCTGTGCTTGCATGGATGGGCTGCAGCGATGAGGCACTGGGATTCCCTCATCCCTTCGCGAAAAAGACCGAGACCCGGTGTGGGTGTCCTACACAGAGTGCTCTCAGTAGTGGCATTGGCGTCAAGACCGAGTCCCAGCTTCTGGGATGGGGTCCAAGAACGACATAGTCTGACTCGGATACCCCGTCCTAAGGGTTAGAGGCAGGCAAAGAAAAGATCTAAGCGGCGGACTGACCTGTCGGACTAGACTTATGGCCGGCGGACGACGGGGAGGTACAGTCTGTTCATGCAATTAACTTGTGGATTAAAAGGTTTGAGGAAACTAAGTCCACATTAAATTTAAAGCATAAGGAGAACCAAAAATTGTTAAAACAAAGGAAAACATTGATAAAGGTTGAACTGTGCAATAACACCCAGCCCAAAACGATTAACATGCATTAATGTTGATTATCAGGGAATCATTGATCCGTCGTCTCTTTCAATTAGGACTTAAGTTTTCACCCCTATCAAAAATCATTTAGTAGTAACTAATCTTCTTTTTTGCCAATCAAAACCTGAAATCAGAACATCTCGCTTTCTAATCAGAGACTTTTAAGTTACAGTATGTTAACGAAAAAATCAGTAAAGAAAAATACTGAACAACAGTAAATCGCTAATAAAATTAAATAAATATTTTATTCTGAACGGAACTTAATAACAGACTGCACAGATCACATTTAAACAAGCAACTGAAATTTCATCTACGATAAGTATACATATGCAAAATGAAATCTTCAGTTCTGATTAATTTTATTTTATTAGCGATTGATACTGCTGGTAAGTACTAGTAAAAGATTTTAATTAAAGACTATTAATGGTCTATTAACGGCATTAATGATGTGGTTACGCTACTACACCAAATAAGCTTTGGTAATAGGAGCGGGTCTGTACATTATAGTATGATTCAGGTGTGTTGACCCGTATCACACCAAATAAATGCTAAATTCGTACATTAGGTCATATTTTTAAAAAAAATTAAATATGAAAAAGGCATTAAAAAAGTAAAAATTAATTTGCGTCACCAAAGAGATAAAGAAATTTTCATGCAGATGTAATGATTATTTCTGAAGGTCAAAACAACTGTTTCTGAATAAGACGGCGAAATTGTGATTTTATGACTACGAGGGATGTAGGAACGATTAATTTCGTTTTAAGGCAAATAACAAAAATTGATAATTACAACAGCAATTTAATAAACATTCTAAATGTTTTAATTATAACAGAACTATTTTTGATACTTTAATAAATAAAAATTAAATAAAACTACTTCAAGTAAACGTAACTGATACCGCAACATTAAGTTAACGATCTCACATTTAATTAAGTATTTTAAACACCTTGTAAGAGGTCACTATTCAAAATTTACTAGCAAAAAGTGAACTATGATCAGCTAAACTAATTTCACTTTTTGCTAGTAAACTATGTACAAACGTTCGTAACATTCCATCCCATTGAAGTACCGTATTTCCTTGAAGGAATAAACAAAATGATGACGTCATGATCACGTGTTGATGTTGTGAAGCCTCAGCTGTTATTGTATTACTTACCATGTGTTCACAATAACAAACAGATGTAATGGCGGATGAAAATAATTTAAAGTTAATTTCAGAATTATTAAAAAAATCAGGAAATGACACCTGTGCAGATTGTGGTGCTAGAGGTAAATTGTATAATTTTCTTCAGTTCATCGTTCCTCAAAAATTGTTTTAAGAGTAACACCAAATTCTTTTCTAAATTAACTGTTACTTAGTTTGGTTGTAAGCTGTTTTTTATCAGTCAAGTATTTATTTTCATTATACGTAATGAAGTTTAATAACCTATAGAAGTACAAAATTTATTGTTATTTTTCTTACTAGATAACCTATTATATCTGTACTAATGTACAAGATTATATTGGTGATTTATAAACTATAGAAAATCGATTTAACTTTTCTAAGACTAAAGAAAATTAGTACTTAACTGTTAATGTCATGTTATCATTTATATCTTATGTCTGTCATCTTTAAATCACTATACTGTCATATTATGTACAATACATGTAAATATACTCACATAAAAATGTATTTCTTTTTTATTTTTGCATGCTAGAAATAATAAAAATTTGTTTTTAATGTTACTTTGCAGACTTCAAATTTTTGTTTGTGTCTTTACTGTTGCTTTCTGCTATTTGTAAATTATAATTGATTTATATGCAAGGTTAGGTAATATATTAATTTATATCCAAATTTTACACTGCCACAATTTCAGAGGTGCAACTCAATTTTTATAAAACTATGTTTAAAAATAATGCAATTGTGTATGTGCCTGTTTATTTAGAAACGTCTAATAACCTATAAATTTACTGTAGCTGTTTTAACAATTTAGTTATCTTTTAGTTTGAAATACTTCAATTTTTTAATTAAACGCTGATGAATATGCTTTTATTTTAAATTATATCTCAAGATGTAATGCACCACTGAAAAACTACTAAACTCTTAAAACTGTATTGAGTGTGAAATTTGTATCAGATAATTATTTTGATAATGTGCTTTTAGTTAAAACACAAAGGTGACTAATCTAAAGTGGTGAATTTTATTAATGCACAATTTTTTTAATTGTTGGTAACCTGGTCTAACATTTTCACTAGAAACTATTAATTTTAAACTGAGGTGTGTAACAGATTTGTAAAAATTGAATTCATTTGTGTTAGATCCTCAATGGGCATCATACAACATAGGTATATTTATATGCAGCCGTTGCGCTGCAATACATCGCGGCATGGGTGCGCATATATCAAAGGTGAAACATTTGAAACTTGATAACTGGGAAGATAGTCAGTTGGAACGAATGAGAGAAGTTGGAAATATTGCGGCTAAGTTGAAATATGAGCAAAGAGTTCCTGTATGTTATAGAAGGCCTGTAGAAGGTGATCCCCAGTAAGTTCTTATTTTACTGTAACTTATTTCCATACTAATGTACCTCAGTTATTACTGTTAGTAAGTTATTGTAATAAAAATGCTGTCACTGTTATTCTTTCAATTATTCTTTTGTTAAAGCTTGTATTCAACAATTAAAGCTTATCAGTTCACCATAGATTTTAAATAGTAAGCTCATTTTATATATACAGTTGTACCATGCAGTTTTAGGTTGCCAGTAGAGGATTTAATTTCATGCAAATGTACTTGATCTCACATTTTGCACTGAGAAATTTTCTTTTCATGTGTGATGTTTAAAGTAACACTATTAAAACTTCCAACATAGGACAAATAGAATAATTTAACTTAAAAAAAAATTATACAAATATCAAAAAAAAATTTTCACTTTATCATCCATTAACAATGATGTTTAAATGGAATAATGATAAACTTTAACTGTAATATTCTTCTGCAATAGCATTTTATCAGATGTAGTAAAATAAATTAAAATAATACAGCATTTTTAAATGTTTTATGGCGTGTGTTTTTCAAACAAAATTGTATTTTTTTTTTACATGTTTGCCATTAGAACACCCATTCCGTATTTTTACAATTTTTTTTTTTTTTTTGTATTTTGAATGTATTACATTTAAAGCCTTCTGTTCTCTGAGCATTTCAGATTTCAAATAACTAAATGGTTTCATCATTTATGTCCATGCATTATCATTTTCTGAAGAACATGTTAACTAACTGTAATTGGCATGGTACAGAATTTTTTAAGTCTTCCTGTAATCTAATCCCCTCATATCAGAAAATTTATACCGAATTTAGTGTAAAGCCAATCCTGCTGTAAACAAACTGCTTTGATATACTATATAGGCTATCTTGTTACTGCATGACATAATATGACTTTTATGAAATAAATTCTTATAATACTTTTACAATCCAAATTTTCTTACAATATTAGTCAAAGCATTGTAATTGCATAGTCATCCTGTACTTATAAAAAAAAAGCTTACCATAAAGCATAATATACACTGTGCAGCATTTCTCACTACACTATAAGTTAGCTCTTATGTTTAGATCCTTTATTATATATATATATATATATATATATATGTGTGAGTGCGCAAGAGAGAGATTTATTTACACATAGTGTTAAAAAAGCTATAGTTATTTTAAAATGTAATTTATTATTATTATTGATTTTAACTATGTATATAGTTTTACTTTGTCATTTTTTAATAGTTTGTATATTACTACCTTTTAGAAAGCATATAGCAGTAAAAACTTAGCAATTACTAAAATCTATTTTAATAAAAGAATAAATTTATTTTTAACTTACTTTATATCAGTAAGATTTTGTTTATTGCGGTAAAAATAAATAAATAATTATATAAAATAGTTAACAGTTATTAATTGATTAATAAATTATGATGATCAACCTCCATGACATGAAATATTAATAACAATTTTTATAAAATATTCTGTACATATATCATGTTATCTTGATGCATAAATATACACAATCATCATAAAAGAATGTTAGGGTTTAAGGCATGATGTAAGTAAAAACAAAAATATTTATTTCAGTTGGTTAATTTTTTTCAAATTCTCCATCTAAAAGTGTGTTAAATAATCAATAAATTACAATATCGGTCAGCAAATGCCCAATTGATATTCAGTTTCTGCCGATACAAAACTTTATCTTCCATTATGGTTGTAAATGTTTGTTAATTTTTTCATTTAAATGAGATTTAGGTTGTATAATTTATTAATAGTATTTTCAGCAAAGAAAAAAGGCCAAGTACATCATTTTTCATTAAATCGCTCAAACATTAACGTTAGGCGACACATCACAAAAATTTACATATTTATCTTCAGATACCCAAATTTGTGAATTATGTCTATAATTAAAAAAATTAATATGAAGAAATATATAGCTTCATTAAAGATTATTTGTTTAACATATTTTATCTAAAATTTCAACACCAAACTGGAAATGTTTTTCTTTACTGGATGGTTTTATTTCTTGCAGTAGCTGAATTTTGTTCACATACAAATGCTAACCTCTTATGTAGAATTTTATGAACAGTTGCTTTTGAAATTTGTAACTTGAGTCTTCAGTACATCATGCATTATTTATTAGGACGTATGATTGTAGATTATCTAATTCAATCAACAATTTCTTATGATGCTGGTGGCCTTCCAGGCGATTTCTATTTAAAAACAGATCTTGTTTCTTTAAATGAATTGAATCACATATGTTTTTCATGTGTACATTGAAATATACACTGAACTATGAATATTGACTTAAGTTTGGCATGCCACTAAACACAGTGTGCTTTTTCTCGAACAGAAAACATTGTAAGCAAAGACATACACCTCAGCTAAAAATAAAGAAAATGATGCAGAGATTAAAATGACTGTTATATAAATTTTTCAGGTGGAGATTTTCAAACCTACCAATATTATCTCTCAAAGTATCTCATATGCCTTGAACTGAGATATGAGACCCCACCATTTTTTATGATTATCCTATATTGGACACTTTTCGGATAGAAGATTGTAAAAAATAAAAGAAAATGCTTTATTATGAAAATATCAGGTTCCTAAGAAGATGATTATCACACTCTACATTTATGACTTTTTTTTAAAATTATATTTTAAATTAAAACAATGCAATTTTCATAATATTAAAATAAAATTTTATGTTATTCTGATAATGGATCATCCACCTCTCTGTTGATGATAATATATATAATTAACCATTAAAAAATGTTTAACTTTCCCTGTTTTATATCATTTATAATTTTACATTAAATTATAGCAATTTTGAAAGTACTTTGCAAATTTTATAATAACATATTGATTACTGAATAATACATGTTTTTATTTAACACATTTAGTAATATGTTCTTCTCCTTCCCAAATACCGAAGAGTTGAAATGTTGTATAAGTTCAGCTATGGTCATAACTTTACATAAATCATTTTCAATTCCAGGAAGTCTTCTGCCCTTCTCTTATTAAAATATGATTTTCCAATTGTTTCTTTCTCAGAATGCATTTTAAAAAACAAACTGAAACAAGAAATGTTCAAGCCCAAAAAATTTTTAACGGTCATTCTAAATCTTTTCTTTTAACTTCTAAATCTTTTCTAAATTGATTTAAATGAATTTAGAGATGCAAGAAATACAAAATTTATTCCAACATTTATTTTCAGATGACTTTTTAAAATTCACTGGTTGTGATAGCAATGTGATGCACACCTAGTAATCACTTCTAAGCTATAGTCTTGTTACATTCACCTCCCACAGATTCTGCTCCATACATTTAAAACGTAGTTGTATCATTGCCATCAACTGCAAGAAACAATGAAGCATTGTTGAGTTGCACAATTGTGTTTGTTCATAGTTATAATATTATGAGTAGCAGTATCATGAAACAATCATTGTTGTTAATTCATAGAAGGGACATCAACTAGAACGAAATGTTGATACCATTATGATAAAAAACTGAGCAAATTTTGCCTAACAAATATCATTTCCTGATTTCTGAACTTTCAATTTGATATATAGAAATTTTAACCATTAACTCTTATAAGATCATGCCAGATAGACAGATTGTCCAAAACTTCTGTAGAAGGTGGATGTCAAAACAACTGATCAATTTGCACAAAACTGAAATTCCTTGAACACTACATAGAATGTAGACTACATAGAGGACGGAAGAGTAGAATAATTCAACTTAACTGCAACTAGTACCAAGTCATGGTCAAGTTTGTAAATGTAGATCAAATAACAAACCAAACAGTGGCTGCACATTTAATTACTTAACTAACCAAAAAAACAAAACAATTCAAGCAGAAACTATCAAACCAAAAGATGTTTTAGGGTCTTGAGGATTTTTTTTTGAATATATATATCATGGACCCTGGGACCACAATAAAATCAAAAGTTTCATGAAATGCTGAAGAAGCTTTTGAGGTTAATAAAAAAAATAAATAGTGTGGTATGCTCACCAAGGAAATTTATTTATTTTCTTTATGATGAACAGTTCCACTCCACAGTTGAAACAAAGGGTTTACTTGAGCATCAAGTAGGAAATTTTCTATCCTTCCCATACTCCTGAACTCCCCTGTGTCAACCAGCTACCATCTTTTCACCACATTGAAAATCTGGCTGGCAACCCAGCATTTTGAAATCAGTAAAAAGCTCATGGATTGAATGAAGCATCTTGACATCAGATTGCTTTGACCATGACTGAGAAAAGCTCTTGTCATATTATATTAACTGCCTGTAAAAATTTATTTTATTTTCACCAGAAAAAAATTTTAAATAGCCCTCATATGACAACGTATGTAACTTAAAAAGTACAAGCCATTTTTTTTCAACCTCTGATGGGCTATAAAAAAACTTAAAATGATTTTATTAATAAAAGTTGAGTAGTATCTAACTTTTTTTCTTCATAATCACCAAAACGACTGAGGCATTTGTTGTATCATGACACTAGCTTTCCGATGCCCTCTTCAAAGAAGTTTGCTGCCAGTGAGGTAAGGTAGGTCTTAACAGTCTCCTGAAGTTCTTCGTTGGTTGTGAAGTGTTGTCTGCCCAACCATACCTTCAATTCTCAAAAGAGGTGAAAATTGCTAGATTCTAGGTCTGGACTATATGATGGATGTTCGAAAACATCACACTTGAATTGTTTGAGAAGGACTTACATCACATTGACACAGTGTAATCGTGCATTGTCATAGATCAAAACCACACTGAACGATAGCATTCCTCTTTGTTTGTTCTGGATCATTCTGTGGAGGCAACATAAAGATTCACAATAAACTTCCTTTGTTATTGTTGTCCTCTGCTCCATAAAGTCCTCCAAGAAGGCACCTTTATGGTCCCAAAAAAGTGTAGCCATTGTTTTCCTATTGCTAACTGTCCTTGAACTTTTTTGGCTTGTTTGGAGATGAAGTGTGCATCCACTGCTTAGACTGTTCTTTGGTTTCTGGATTGTCATACTGGATCCACGTCTCATCGCAGTAACAATAGACTTTAAAAACACTCTTCTCCCCCCATTATCGAAATGCATGAGGAACATTAACACTGACGCCATTCGCTGCGTTTTGTGATCGTCACTCAACATTTTTGAAACTCAGCATGCACAATGTTTCCGGTATTCTAGGTCTTTAGTCACAATGTGTACAGAGAAGACCTTGAAATTTCTGGGATTTCTGCCTATTTCTGGGAAAGTTCACTTATTGTAAACCTCCATTTGTCACTGACAAAATCAACACTCTCAAACAGGCGTACAGTAGCAACAGACTTGTGTCCTTGCCCAGCTTCGTCATGGACATCTGTTTGCTCTTCTTTAAATTTCCTACACCATTCCTGTACGCTACCATTGCTCATGAAGTGTTCACCATAAACTAGGCTCATTTTGTGATGGATTTCAGCAGCACTTCATCCTTCTGCTTGCAGAAAACATATCGCACTTTGCAACTCACACTTGGTGAGAGCATCGATCATAGTGGCCATGTTTAATTGTCCGTAGCTCAACTCAAGAACATTGCAATGGAGTTGGCAATGGCAGAGGTTATGGTGTGGGTGGCGCAATTGCACCACACACAGACCTGGTTCGTGTCTATCTCTTATTTACTTACTTGCATGACTGGAGATTGAAAAAACACAGCCCTCATATTAATTATTATAGTATATTTCTTCTCTTACTAGTCTGTACAAAAAGATCCACGGCTGAAGCTATAAAAACAGAACTAGTGGTGTATTCTCATGGAAGAAAACTCATTCTTCTAGAACAAGTTCTAGAAAGAAATCTAAAACTCATTCTTCTAGAACAAGTTCTAGAAAGAAATCTAAAACTCATTCTATTCTCAAGTTGTAACTTATCGAGAGAAGCATCATGAACAACATAACCAAAGCTCATTCAGTTTGGATTAACGTTTCGTATTGTGTTTTTGTGAATGTATGTTTTGCCATTTATCACATTTTTTGCTAGACTGATTTTTCACATGCGACCAAAATTTAAAAAAAAAAAACAAATTTTGGTCCCTGATTTACAAGCACCAGTTCACACAGCCGTCATGCCAGATTTTGGCCAAGATGTCAGTATCAGATCAACTTAGATATTTGCCAGATACAGCCCCTGCTGACTATTTTCTAATTACTGAAATCAAGAAGCCCATGATGGGGAAGCTATACAAGTCAATAGATATCATAAAAGAAATTGCTTCTAGCATCCTAAAGGTGATTCCAAAAGAAGACGTTTGTAAGGCTTTTGAAAATCTAAATGTATCATGTTGTTTTTACAGCCTCAATCCTAGAACTTTTTGTAAAGAATATATGTATATATAGAATGACATAAACATCCTGATAGAACATCTCAAATTCTGTGTACATTATCTTTGCTACTAGTAACAGTATTAACCAGTGGTCTGTTGTAGTTCATGACACTTATATTTTTAAATTAAAAAATTGAAGTAGAAGAATCACGTTCTAAATTTCTTAAGTTATTTGAGAATACAAATGAACCAGTCACAAAAAATATAGAAGTTGTTCATTTTAAATCTTCACAAATAAAACTGAAATCACTCTTACAACCTTGATTGAAATACTGTATTTATTCAAGTACCCTCGCACTTTTTTTCTTTGAATTGGAGAGAAAAAATAAGCGTGCAGGGCTTACTTGAAACATAGCCTTTAGCCAGGATAATTTATGTAAAGTAAACGTTTTCTTAGAAGTACCTAAATTCAATCACATAAATATAGTTACATTAGGCTTTCGTTTATCAATACTGAATGCCGCTTATACAGAATACATCCTTAATTATTAACATCCTGTTCATATTATTAATAGGAACGAAGTAACGGTATTTTTATAAAACTGATTCATTCTGTATAGTCTGCATCCGGTTCTAATGACACTACAGTTACCTATCGTCCGTCGTCTTGTCTATTCCCATAGTCATTGTACTGTTTGTATATGTGGACAGTTATGTGCATTTTATCTGTTTAGTTCTTGTAAAGTTTAATACGGTGATTTATTTCAATTACGGCATTAAAATGAGTATAAAAGGACAGCGTCTACAATCTTTTACAGTAAATGAAAAACTGCGCGTTATAGAAGAGGGTGAAAAAATTGGAAATCAGGCGGCAGGAAGAAAATTTAAGGTAGATGAAAGCTGCATTCGAGACTGGCGTAAGAAGAAACAACTTCTGGTGAAAGGCACTAGTAATAAAAGAGCTTTTCGTGGCTTAAAACCAAAATACACATACATAAAAAAGTATACATAAAAATATGTAAAAGTCATACATAAAAATTGTATGACTTTGTTATGGAAAAAAGGAAATGGCAGTTAAATCGTATGCTCGTGAAATCGCTAAATCATTGAATAAAGTTGATTTTAAAGCAAGCCATGGATGGATAATACGATTTTTTGCACGAAATGATTTGTCAATAAGATAAAAGACGACCACTTCTCAACAACTTCCAGATGCTTATGAACAAAAAATATTACATTTTCACAAATGCATAATAAATCTTAGAAAAGATAAAGGCTAGTTGCCTTCTCAAATAGGAAACACTGATCAAACCCGATTACTTCTGATGGATCAAAATTACCTTCGTATATTGTTTTTAAAAGAAAAACTCTTCCTACCGTTCAGGTAAATGGAGTTATTATCAGAGCACAAGAATCAGGTTGGATGGACGAAACCTTAATTTTAGATTGGATCAGGTGTATATGGCAAAAGCGATCAGGAGATTTACTTAATAAAAAAAATACCGGTATGCTAGTAATGGATAGTTATTGGGGATTTTAACCAGATCTGTGTTTGGATAAAAGATGCTTGGGAAGGTATTTCCACGGAATTAATAAGGAAAAGTTTAAAAAATGCAGAATATCTAATGAACTTAATGGTAGTGAAGACAATCACCTTTGGCCGAGCGACGTGGAGGCTATCGGTAACTCTTCTACAGACATTGACAGTGACAGTGACAGTTTCCCATATTAAAATGTGTATTGAAATGATCCTTTTCAACATGATACTTTTTCGTTTCACTGGCCTACTGATTCTGAACTAAACTAGTACTTACGGTAATTAATTATGAATGTAATAGTAATATTGTAATTTAAATGAACGAATTAAATGCTTTACTTTCTGAATACTTTCGTATTTACATATTTTTTTATCATATCTGTTGCACTTTTACCAGGATATACTCGATTTTTCTTTTTAGATTTTCGGTCTGGAAAATCGAGGTGTGGGGCTTATTCAGGGGCTGGGGGTACTCGAATAAATACGTAATTATGATGTACAAAATGATATTCATTCAAAGGAAATTTGATAAGTTACATTTAAAAAATGAATAGCTTATTTAATAATTGTAATATCAGGACTAAAGAAAAAGCATGCAATCAAAGAAATTTTTATAACTATGATTCTGTGTGTTCTATTTTATGATAGGATGTGTCAAAATCACATTCCTTTAATATCTGCTCAATAGTCAACAGTTATTAAAAAATTAAAAACATCATGAATTATTTTCAGATCACTATTGGAAGAATGGATATGTGCTAAATATTTGCGAGAAGAATTTTCACGTCCAGAAAGACAAAGCTTCCTATCAGGTAACATGGAAGGGTTTCTTATGAAAAGAGGTAAAGAAGATCCTCGTTATCATCCTCGGAAATTTACCCTCTCTGAAGTCGATGATACACTTAAGTATTATGTTAAGGAAGTAAGCATCTATTGAATATTATAAAGAAAAATATTTCATTAAATCCATTATTATTAGGAAAAACCTATTAATGTAAACAATATACTCCGCTCAATAAGAAGTCTACCATGAATAAATCCATTTATTTATTTATTTTTGTAACAATATAAATTAATAAAATAGTTAATGTATATTTTATTTTATAAGTTTTCAAAACTAAATACCAAAGCAGACAATTAAATGTTGCTATTACTTATTTACAATGAATTAAATGTATGGTATAATTAATTATTGAATGAAAGAATTAACCATGCGTATCCTTTACAAAGGTGTCAGCATAGCTATTATGCTGTATGCTGCGTCTGTCTGGGCTCACTGCATGGCCTTTAGGTATTGTGCAGACATTTTGTTGTAGACCTAGCGTCTCCTCTTGGTGGCTGTTATAGGCAGTTTGTGTTATAGCCGGAGTCAAACCAATAGATATCTTGGCTAATGAGCGTAAGGAACGCTACATTTCCAAGGTAAATAACCTATTGACATCAGAACAAAAGCAGGAGATTGAAGACTGGGGCCTTGCGTCTTGGCAGGTCAGGTGGGATGAATCCCCCACAGGTTGTGCTACATGCATGGTATATTTCCTATAGTCTAATTTAAGTGCAATTAGATGGGTCTCCCCCAATTGGTATATCACACAGTTTCTCTCCAGGCATGGTGCCTTTTGAGCGAGGTTGGCTAGGTTTTGTTTGGTGGATTTGAGTCTGTGCTCGGATTGTGGGACTGATGATACAGTGGACCACATCCTCTATGTCTTTCCTCCAATACGAGGTCGAACGTTCACGGGCTGTTAGGAAACTTGAAAGAATACATTCCTTTCTGGATTGCTGTACCAACTGGATGATCCGCAAGGAATGGTCTATAGTGGCTGGTTTTCTTGGCGCCCTTGTGATGTGTAGGTCTGCAGAGGGAGTTTGATCAAGGTACTTGATCGTGGTAGGGTCCTGGGTGGCTAGGGTTCCGACTTAGTCATTGGATTGGTTGGAGGTAGGTGCATTGGCATTGTGCCATGGTTATATTAGTATTATTTGTGATTTGATTTGGGGGTGGCTGCGCTGCCTGGGTATGGTAACCCGTGCGACCGGGGCGTGGCTTCCCTCTACCACTGGCAATACGGATTGTGTCTTGGTAATGCCACGCGAGACACCATGATGGGACCAGATGGGGGTGCGGGGTTTGTCCTCGGCCACTGCGCGGACTGGAATGAGGTTACGTTCCCCTTGTTAGGTGACCTAAACTGGTCGACTTCTTTGGGTGTAGGTCTGAATTTCTGTTGCTTAAACACAGTTTTGATTGGTATGAGTTTAGCACTGATTTAACTTTAAACTTGTTCCTTTTCCGAGGCATTCAGTCACAAACGACGTTGTCAAACCTGTACTAGGCGCAGGGTCTGTGATTCCGTGGTTTCAGTTATTTAGTTTGAGGGAATCATGTTATGTTGGATGTGAAGATGTCCATTTTGAGGCCTACGTGAAGGTGAAATTTGATATGTATTTATTGATGCAAATTTTTGCCTAGGCATTTACATCGGTCAGTGGCATCCCGACCGAGGCCTGGCTGATGACTGTGAGAAGTATTCAGTTAGAGAGTCTAAAGACGACCTCCGGTAAAGCCCCTCAGGGCTTGGAACAGAGAGGGTGGTGTGGCAACCGGTAATATCACAAGGTTGGTGTCTTTCCCCAAGGTTGGGTTGTGTGCCCAGGAAAAAGGTTACAATGATAATAAAATAGAAAATTGCTTCATTTCAGTATTTCAAAAACCAATACTGTATTAGGAAAAACATGTTAAGAAAGTATGAGAAAAAGTCTGTGTGAACCAAAATACTTAATTTGAACAGTACAAACATAATATACAACAATATACAAAGCCTGAATTTATAATTTCATAGTATGAGTAAAAATCAGAAATGTAGGATCTGCTTGGTCAGATCTTAAATAGATAAAACAGTTGTAATATATAAATTTTGTTGGCCGAAATATGGTTTAATTTATGTCATGTATTCAAGTATTAAGGTGTAAATTTATATTGATTTATATAAAAACATTCTTCAAAATGTTTTTATATAAAAACAAAATCATAGGATAATTCGTTATCCTATGTATTCATACAGTCAAAACTAATTGTAAATAGCTTGCTAACATTAATTAAATGCATGTACACAACTGTAATACTAACATAACAGTACTACTGTTTATATTATATAGTATAGTTTTACTGTATATTTAATGAAAGGTATTTTTTAAATGTTTCATTAAAAATATATAGAGTATGTTATCTAACTGGTATTCCTGTGGGTACCAGATCTTATTTATTATCCGTATGGGAACCCTCGGTCAAAACCCAAAAAAATATTTAGTAAAAAATGGTTCAAGTTTTATTTTGTCTAACCACCCCCCCCCCTGTGAAATCTTTACTAAAATTTTGCCAATATGTAAATCACAAAGATCATCTCAAGGCAGAGAACAACCCCCATTTGAAGTTTCAAAAAACTTCCATGAAATTTACATATAATTCTATTAGCCTTTATTTTCATGACTTTGAAGTGTTTTACTAAAATACATCTGTAGAAAGCATCTAAAGAAGGATTTATCAAAAGACTAGTATTTCTTTTTTTATTTCTTGAGTAAATATCAGAGATCTACTTGTCAACATGATGGGCAGCTTACGGATAAATATTTCAGTTAATGAGAGAGTAGATATTGCTATTTAGATAGCTTTAGATTAGGTAGATTCAACTTTGGTTCAAGTTATGTGGCTCGTGTGTAATCCTGTACTAAGTCTATAGGAGACATGAATCAAGACAACAGACACAGATTGAAATAAACAAAGCTATTGAAACAAAACTCTTGAGATTTTATGGAATGAACATAAAGAAAATTTAAAATAAAATGTTCTTAGAAATTATCTACAGAATAATTAATTACCTATATAGTATACATACAAAGCACAGTACGTTGTATACAAAGAGAATTTCTCTAAAGGTCACCCCCCTACAAATTTTTTGAATTATGCAAAAAGTATAAGGTTGAGCAGGAATGACAGCCTACTAATCCTGAACCATTATGTTGTCCTTCTTAATGAATTTTCAACTTTGAATTAAAAGAACAGAAATAAAATACACAGTAAAGAAATTATATCCCGTTGTAAAACCAACCACCATTGTTTTATAACACATGATTCTTATTCAACCAACATTTTATAATGTATAAATAACCCATATGTTTTTGAGTCATTATGCAAGAAAAATTATTTTATCTTTTTTAATGGTTTAAATGAAGAGTTTATCCACTCATACTATACCACCTAATATTTAAGTTAAAACACATACACTATATTTATACATTCTTCACATAAATCATACATAAAATATGATATTTATTGTAATTTTATTTGTTTTTGTGTGGTTGGTGATATTAATCTGAAAATATAAACTTTTATGACAAACAAAATCAAATTTTTATAATAATGACTTCACAAGGTTATCAAGTTCAAAAATTACAAAGCACCAATTACCATTGCATCTTGGTCCTTCATGTGGAAGTCCCAGGTTCAAATCCCAGACAAACATGACATTTTCATGTGTTGAAAAATTTCCATATTATATTACCATGGTACAAGCTTTAATGGCGGTCGTAATAAAAAAAGTTATATTTTTGCATATATATATATATGTGTGTAATACAGCATTATGTTATATATATATATATATTATGTGTTTATGTGATTAAAACTACACTGGAAACTTTCTCGGAGCTATACTTTTTTATTACACATACTTTGTTCATAACACATCAGAAGACTTGCATCAGTTTATCGTTCAGATTATTTCATTTTAATTCAATACATGATCAGCGCATCACTATTTTTGATACTGATGGTATTTGGTATATGACAACTACCTCCCACCTTGTAGTGGCCAAAAAAGTTTTTTTCTATTTTTAAAAAATCTTTTTCTTGAGTAATAAACTATTTTCTAACTTGCCAACAGGTAAAACCAACCATTTTCGTCACATTTTCCATGAGCTGTAGCATTCTTATTTTACATAATACAGAGGTCAAAAAGGGCTTTTTGGAAAGAGAAAAAATGGAACTTCATCTTAGTTCCTCAAAATTCATTTTGTTACATAACTATATTTTATAATGTTTACTGAAGTTATGTTTACAGATTGTTTTTAATACAGATTTTACAGTTTTTACAGATTTTTTTAATTTTGGGCCCAAAATAAATAATGAAGGGCTTAAGAGTTAAAAGGTAAAAAAACAGGCCTGTTACCCTAAGCCCTTATAAAAAAAATTGGGCTGTTACAGTGTCCTTCATTAAAAAAAATGGCTGCCAAATCATATGATTTTGAAAATGTCTCATTTTTGGGGCCCAAAAACCACATGTGGGGCAGGTAGCAAAAATCTGAAATGTTTACAGCAGTAAGTACTTTTTATGTGCTTTAAAACCATATAAAATTTATTTTGTTACTCAAAAGGGTAGACGAGTAATGAAGCCAACAATATCGCTAAAAACACTGTTCCTTCTAAACGTATTCAAAAATACTGATGTTATGTACTTTTTTCATATTATAAAAATTACAACTAAACTCATTAGAATGAATAAACTGACAATTAATAAATAATCAACTAAAGAATGATAAATAATAATTACAAAATGATAAACAATTCAAATACATTAACAAGTTGTTCAATTCACTTTTACCTTATTTTACTCTTGCTAATGGAAAATATGAATAAATCTTGCACTTTTTGATTACAAACTTAACTAACATACCTTAGTGCTCCTGCTTTTTTTTATTGAGTTGAACTAATAAGTCCTCATTCATCTTTGGTATAATGTTGTGTCCTCTTCCAGTAGTTGATAGAAAAACCTCTAAAGGTATGAGAATCTTTAAAATATTTTCCAGTTAAACCCATTTTTGATTATCCCTCAATGAATTCTTGAATGAAGTACCAGGACCCTGCGGATGGAAAAAGTGTATTCAATATTCTTCTTCATTTTCATGTATTTAGAGTTCAATGACTTCACCTAACCACCGCTTGTCATCATATACGCAGCAGACATAACTTTTACATTTTGGCTTTGGTAAACCTATAAAGCAATCAGAACACTAATGTCATTGTGTACCGATACTAACATAAATGTTTCTGATTCAGAGGTCGCCCAGACTTTCAGAATGCATTTCTGACTTGTTGGAACATAACTGTGACAGGTTCTTGTTTCTGGGACTGCTGTGATTACCTGATAATGAGAAGTGAGGAGATATTCTTCACTCTCTTGAACATCTTTATTAGAGCAGGAAGTAAATGTTATATTTTTAATATTGTCTTTGCAATAATTGTACATTTCAGAAGGTGTAACAATTTGATTGTTAATTGTCCTTTGAAGGCTTGCTTTAGTCACAGTTGTTTTTACAGTTTCATCAATACCATCACATGGTCCTTTTCCATGGTATGAGGTAAAAAATTGCCATTCAGCTGCGATTTCAAAATCTTCTTGATTGTAGCACAAATTTATGAATTTTTTTTTGTTTTTATACTGGGCTAAGGAGCTATCAGAAAAATTTTTTAAATGTTCAACTTGTGGTAACTGGTTTTTATTTTATTTTATAACTTTCTTTTGGAAGCAGAAGAACAATGTTGCAGTATTGTGCTTCAAGTACTCACTAATGACACCATAGCTTTGGCTTTGTAATTTTCCTTCTTTTTTAAAATATATGAGAAATGGATGTACTATGGCATAAGTTTTTGATTATTGAGTGACTGGACTTCATCCTGTAGTACAAGGAAAATTTTGAGAGAACTCTCCCATTATAATACATTCACCCTCCAACAAGTTTTTGTTTTTAATGTTGAGGAAATTGGCTTGTTTCTTTGCAACAAAATGAAGCCTTTTTATATTATTTAAATTTTCAGTAGGTTTATCTAAGTACTCTTGAAATGGAAGAATTTGAGTAGTTAGTTCACAATGGTCAACAGAAATCCACTGTTTGAAGATAATTTCAGAATCACAATCATCCCAGCTCTCTAGCAGTAATCTGAGCACTTCATTAGTGCCTGGATATTTTTCACACTGTGACAGCATGCACATTTATTTTCTATATCACATACCATGGTTGAAAGGAGAATTTTATTATTAAATTTCATTTTTAGAGCAGATAACATGAGTTTTTACATTTTGGTGGGTGACACACACACAAACAGAATGAGTGCCTGACCCATCAACCAGAACACAAAATTTAGGTCTTAAATCAGCAAATTTTGAAAAGCCAGTTTTTAAATTATGTTTTTTCTTTGAAGGTTCTGTACAATTCTTTGAAGTTACATAAGATAAACTGTTTTTGAATATTAATTTTCTTCCTGTCAGCTTGTCTTACAGAGACACAATCCTTCTTGCCTGGCATCATTCGGCTGTGCTCATTCTGGTAAAAATCTTAGACACATTTAATAACATTTTCATCAGTTACGTGACTGGGTTTCTTTTCTGATTTGTGGCAAAATTCCACTTGTTTTAATTAATTGCTTGGATTGACGGGCTAAATATTGATTAACAATAAACTCATTTTGAATTTTTTGAATGCTCCATCTGGTTGGTAATAAACTCAAAATATTAATTTTTTCCTGGGTTGATGTAACTGTTTTCATTTTATCCTTTATTTTAATTAATTCTTCATATTCCTTACCTAAATCAGCATAATTTTACGGTACTAAACTGGTTTCTTCTGTAGAAATATTTAAATTTGAGGTCCTTTGCGCTGCTCAATAATTTTTAACTTTAACAGGGGAAATGCCTAGTGCTTAACAAGCTTTATTCACAGACTTGACTATATCACATTGAGGCTCAAATATACCTTGACATTCCAGTTCGCTTTCTGTATCATCTTGTGGTTTTTGTATTTTGTTTAAGCATTTTGTACACAGTGCAAAGTTATTTCTTGAAGAAATTTCTTAACCGGTTTAGTGCGATAGCTAAATGGGTCAGAGCAACTTTTCCCAACATTAAGAAAATATTTATCTAAATAGTTGGTTTTATGAAAAGTACAGATATTTTTCTTTCCGGAACATAAACTTCTTAAAGATACCAATGTTATTTGCTGTTCAGTAAACTCTAAAATATTGTGCAATACTGAAGATCTATTGTAAGTATCTAATTGTGACTTACTAATTCAGTGTGAATGCCAATTGAACACTCCATAATCTGTTTTTATAAAATGCAAGGGTTCTTACAATAACAATAGAGTTAGTATAAATTATAAAACGACCAATTGCACCTCACTTTGTCCTATCCCAGTTTCTGTACAGCTAAAATAAAAATTTCTCTAATTAATAAAATTAAAAATAAAAGATATCACTTAAAAGAGAAGTTCACTGCTAATAAAATTACTTTAAAAACAGGAGTACGTTACCTAACCACAGTATTAACACTAGCAACAATACAACATATCACATTGAAATAAAAACAGTAACTGAGCCTTCTACAATGTGTACATTCAGGATTACGCAAACATCCATGTCAATGCATGTCTATTCATTTTCATATTTAAACATGAGTTTGTAATAAGTCATACTTTAAGTAACAGACCATCTAGATTATAAACTGTCTCATTATAAACAAATCAAAATATTTTGTATAGCAGGCCAACATTATTACCTGAAAAAATACATGCTATGAATATTTTGGATACATTGTTCACAGATAGAAGGAACTGTGTTTTTTTGCTGTGGTTTTGTTGGCTTCATAACTCGTCAACCCCTTTGAATAACAAAATAAATTTTATATGGTTTTAAAGTACATAAGAAGTACTTACTGTTGTAAACATTTCAGATTTTTGCCACCTAATCTCACATGTGGTTTTTGGACCCCAAAAATGAAACATTTTCAAAATCGTACGATTTGGCAGCCATTTTTTTTAATGAAGGACACTTGGTAACAGTCTAATCTTTTTTTTATAAGTACTACTAGTACCTAAGAATTAAAAGGTATAAAACAGGCCTGTTACCCTAAGCTCTTCATTATTCTTTTTGGGCCGAAAATTTAAGAAAGCAACAATTTGTAAACATAACTTCAGTAAACATTACAAGATATAGTTAAGTAACAAAATGAATTTTGAGGAACTAAGATGAAGTTCCATTTTTTCTCTTTCCAAAAACCTATTTTTGACTTATATATGATGTAAAATAAGAATACTACAGTTGAAAAATGGCTGGTTTTACCTTTTGGCAAGTAAGAAAATAGTCTGTTACTTAAGAAAAAGATTTTTTTAAATATAAAAAAATATTTTTTGGCCACTAAGAGGTGGGTAGTTACATATACCAAATATCATCAAAATCAATAATAGTAATGCATTTGTTGCATATTTTTGAAAGTTTGTTGAATTAAAATGGAATATAAATGGAATTCATATAAGCTCTGTTTTTCATTCTAAAATTATGAAGTAGCATTTCTTAAGAACCACATAATGAGCTACAAAAATAAGCTGATTAGTAAATAAAAATAAAATATTTAATATTGATTTTTCTTCAGTGTTAAATATGAGGCATATTCATAAAGTAAGGGCCATCTGCTTATATTTAAATATTAGTGGGTCTGAACACAGTTTTACTCATGCTGGGCCATCCATCAGCTATTTACAAAGCTACCAGTTGTTTTGATTCAACAGTCATTTGCTTGCTGGTGAATGCAGATTGCAATTCCACAACATTCATTTCTCCCGCCAGTTGTGAAATGCGTGCCGTGATTTGATTTTTATGTGCAAAAGGATCTATCTTCAACTGCTTAAATTCATCAGGAGTTGCGCTTAGTGTATGGACCTACAGTAATAAGTGAAGGAAAAGTTAGACAATGGTGTTGAGACTTTAAAAATGGAGCACAAATGTACATGATGAAGAGCAGAGTGGTAGGCCCAGTATTCAGATCAATGAAATCATTGAACAAGTGAACCAAAAACTGCAATGTGATCAGCGATTGATGATTAGTGCTCTGGCTAATGAATTTCCACATACTGGATGCACCTGTATCTACACAATTGTCACAGAAAAGCTCATTGTGCAAGGTGGGTACCAAAAATGTTAACCGACCAATACAAAGAGCAGAGAATGTGCAGTGGATAAGCGTTTTTGTACCACTATTGACAAGATGGAAATGATTTGTTTTTCCACATTGCTGGATGATGAGACATGGATATCCTACACCAACGCAGAATCGAAACAACAATTAATGCAGTGGTGCCATTCATGTTCCCCAAAACTGATAAAGTCTAAGCACCCTCCGTACTAGAGTTGAAAAATGTTGGCTACCATTTTTTGGGACAAAAAGGATATTATTTTGGTTGATTTCATGGAATGTGGATAAAAAATTACAGCTGATGTGTACTGCAAAACGCTCACCAAACTTGACATGCAATCCAAAATCGATGATGCGTAAAACTGTCATCCGGTGTAATTGTCCTCACACTGCTGCCTTAACCAAGAAGAAGATTCAAGATTTCCGTTGATAACTTTTTGACCACTTCATGTAGTATCAATCTTGCACCTAGCAACTACTCCTTTTTCTTGCATTTGAAAAAGTGGCTTGGGGGACAACGATTTGAAAATGACGAGGAACTCAAGACTGCCGTTGTCAACTGGTTCAATTCCCAGGCAGGAACTTCTATCAGGAGGGGTTAAAGAAATTGGTGCAGCATTACAAAAAATGCTTAGAACTGAATGGTGATTATGTAGAAAAGTGAAGTAGATATGTAGTAAACTAAAACTATAAGTAAAAACCTTTTCTCATGAGTTCATTTTTTTTAATGACCTAACAGCGCTTTATGAATATGCCTCGTACTTTATTTTTGTTATATGTATACAAATAGAGCAATCTGTTCTATGTATCCAGCATTATCAAAAGACTTCAAATCCTTAATCTCTTTATGTACTGTTCATCTGACAATAGCAAGTAGTGTCTTTTTGTTACTTAAAGCTACAGGTTTTAAAGTACATATGAAATTTTAAGGGTTTAAGTATATAAAAAATTGCCTTGCCCAAATTACAGCATTTTGAAATTAGTCATGTAATTAACAATTTACATGATTTGCTTATAGAAGAAACGAAGGTAGTTTAGATTATACTAGATTATTATTAAATAAAAATTATATTAATTTATTCTAAGATCATATTATGTTTTTTTGCTTGATAATACCATGTATTCACAGAACAATTTCAAAGAAAGTAGCAGATTTATCAATTATATAAAATATATGAGAAAACTGCTTTTGTTGTGTCATAGTAATTTGTAATTTGTCAGCGGTTTGTATCAGTCATTAGTTAATAAAAAATTAAACTGCTTATTTATTTTATAATAATAATAACAATTTAGTTTACTTACTAGTAATAAATTCTGAATGATTTTGAATAGTTATCATTATTTGTATAAATTTATACTTGCATGACTACTGATTCACACTTGTGCACAGTAAACATTTTAATCTTTAGCTTGATTTATTTATACCTTGGCTTTTTCAGTACTCAAATAAGTGGTGCATAAGCAATCAGGCTTGAATACAACTTAAAATATTTTGATTTATGAATACAAACAATAATTAGAAAAAAAAATTGTATATTAAGTCAAAATTGTCTGCCCAATTTTTTAAACATTAACAGATGTAAAAGATAAAATGCAGCTTTGAAATTTTTACATACATTTTTCAAAACATTTTATGGATGTCCTTGAATTTCTTATAATTTGTGGATGAGTAATGGTCAAATACTGATGATGAGAATAAAATAATGTTGAAACAATCAATAAACTAGTCATAAATATTAATTTGTAGTTCTGCCTTACTTAAGGGGTTAGTAAAATAATACAATGACCAGTGTTTTCCACCTTTTGTAATAAGTTGTTCTTGCAACTTTCAATTTGTTTCATTAAAACAGCACAACCCTTATATATACATGTAAATATATTTTTTTTTTGTGATGAGAAATGAAGAGGCCAATTTAAGTTAACATTTTTTTTTTCCAGAACAAAGAACCTAAAGCAATAATAAAATTATCCGAACTAAATGTTGCATTTGCACCAGCAAAAATGGAAAACGCAAATTCATTACAATTGTCATTTATGAAGGATGGTACCACAAGACATTTATTTGTATATCATGATGATCCTCAAACAATAGTAACTTGGTATACTGCAATACGATGTGCTAAGTTGCACAGGTTACAAGTGGCCTTTCCTGCTGCAAATGAAGATGATGTGAGTAATAATACTTGATTTCACTCACAGCCTATATTAATGTTATGTTATAACTAGCAGCCACCCACAGCTTCACTTGCATGCTTGACGTGTAATTTGAGCTCTTCAATACTTGTTTGATCTACAGTTTCGGCAGCTCTGGAATTTTGGCTGCTTGAAATTCAGCTTGTGGTTTTTTGTAACAACAGTGAGCATATGAAACCAACAATAGGATGGAAAACAGGTGACAAGGAGTTAGTATATGAAATGGTGAAACACTCACAACAGGGTAAAGAACAAACATTTATGCACTAATTTTCAGCTTTGATTGTTTATAACTTCGGAACTAAGAATGCTGTCAGAGCTGGACAAATTCCATTTTATAGCAAATTCTATGGGCTTTCAGAAGATCACCTTTCACTTTGGCCTATTTCTCTTTCCTGTTAATACAGTGAGTCATTTCTTTATTGACACCATATGCCTTCTCATTTAATTACTAACTTTATTGGACAGTAAATTTGCTTGCTAGAGTACTTTTCCCACCAGATAAAAAACTTTGTTTTTAACAAATTAACTGTTTATTAGCTATACTTAGTCAATCCAGTCCATCCCCATTACTTTAAATAACCATAACTTTTTAGTGATTAAATTATTTTATATCACTTTATTTTTATGGTCCTGCAGAACCTATTGTACTTTAAATTTACCACTATTAGATTTGTGTTTGCACTGTTTTAAATCTACAGAATTGAATTTAGCTTTGCAAATACTCATAACATCATGTTATGAATGATAGAATGATAGCACCTTGTCATAATATGTACTAATTATGTATTGCACACAACCCACTTTTAACATATCTACCCAAGCAAGTTCTGTTGGATTCAATATGGCAAACATTACCAAACATACGCTTAAACAACATGTCTAAAATGTTTTAGATCAAAACTACTTATTTCTTCTTTGTTTTTAATTTTTGCTGTTTTATTCATAGCATTCTATTTTATTCAGTAATAATTCATTTTTAACAAAAGATGTGTTCCCCAGTTTTATCTACTTTAGCATATACAATTTCTTTGAGCTTTAATTTGTCACTTTAGTGTTCCAATTGTTATAATAAGGAATGTGACTTAAAATGATATTTGATCTTAATGACAGATATGGAATTGGTTTTTCTTTAATCGACTTTAATTTGAAAATTTAATTTTCAAAAACTACTTAATTGAAAAATTTGTATCATGCCTATACCTCTGCAGAAATGCACTCTTAACTCTGTTTGCAAATTTTATTGATTACAAAACAGTGATAAGCATTCCCTTTCATTATATAAAAATCATTTTACTAAACTTTGCCAACTACATTTTAACTAAATCAAACTGTATTGTCAACTAAAGAAGTCATCTCATCTACCTATTAAGTATTAGATTGTGTTAAATATTAGATTATGCAATTTTACATTTCTTAAGATTCATTGGAAATGATTCTGTATTATTACTTTGTTCTATAGCTTATTATAATTTTTTTACAGCTTTTAGGGAATTTAATGAAAGACTTCTCACGAGAAGGTTGGTTATGGAAGACTGGACCTAAGCCAAGTGATTCATACAAAAAGAGATGGTTTACATTAGATCACCGTAAACTAATGTATCATGAAGATCCAATGGTAACATAAAAACACTGTTTAATTAACATGCAACGATGTACATAATAAAAATAAGTAATTTTAAATTATGTAAAATTTTTTTTTAGGTAAAATAATATTAATTTCTATATAAAAGAATAATGAATATTGTGCATTATTAGTTAAACAATATTCTTGTGATAAGATTACCTCACTTAAAAGAATGTATATTGTAATTTTCTTATAACAAGAGTGCTACTTTTTTTGTTAAGGCCATTACAGGTATTTCTGTGAACAAAAATTTATGAAATTTTTCTAGATAGCCTGTATCTTCTGGAGTGAAAATAGATTAAGCAAAATTTCAAAGTAGATAATAAAAAATCCCATTCCTAAATAATTAAAATTCACAAAAATGTTAACTCCCATTCTAGTAATATTCAATCTAATTTTTCTTGGTTGGCAGCAGCAATGAGCTATCAGATTATAGTACTAACTTTCCAATTTTTGATTTTGTTAATATAAATTAATGGACTTATGTATAATCACTGAACAATTGGCAGCTTAATAACCAATTTTTCATTTTAATTATTAAACGTAATGACAAAGTAATTCTTAAACTGCTATTTTGTTGTTGTTGTGGATACGCTTCAACAATTGAGAAAAATCATAGCCTTGCATGCACAGCTTTGTTCAACAGACCAAAATCATTTACTTAATCTACATAAAACCTGCTAAAAGATTTCAGTGATTTTTAGCATTTTAATATGTAGGTTTTTTGCAATTAGCTAAAGATGGTATTCATCATGTTTTTAAATATCCAATATTGTTTTAACAACATTTGGACACTAATTTTCTATCAGTAAGAATCAGCAGTAAACTGTCTCCTGATTGCACTGATTTCAGAACAACATCTTATTTATGATTTTGGTTATTTAAAAAAAAAAATATCATTTAAGAAATGTAGCAGTCTATTAATAACCTTTTGTTTTTATTTCAACAGTAATAATATTCAGAATTATTGTGTGTATATTTAAAAAATGACTACAGTAGCTTGCAAATTAATCTGAACAAAGATGTTACTTAATAAAAAGTAACTTTATTTAGAAAAAAAATCATACCTGTACAATTGTAAATATCTAGTAATTAATATGTCCGGCTTTATTCTTAATTACTTCACCTGCATGCATGTTCAGAAAGAGAAACAACAGTTTTTGAGCACTAAGAAAGTGCTGGACACTAAGAAAGTGCTGGAAAGTATGGACATAACTCTATGTCCATTATTATATAATCTAGACAGAACAAAAAATACAAAAATATGATTTTGTAATAAAAAGTGAAATAAACTTACACAAAATTCACGTACAATAAATTCACGTTACACAGACAACTTAAGAACAGTGTGGTCAAACAGAATAGCCACAACATAGAAATAAAAAAACAAAAAAAAACTATGTGTGTTCAGATTAATTTGCACACTATTGTAATTAAAGTTGCATACAAGTGTAACTATAGTCTTCAATCAGGCAAGTTTGAATTTGTCTGAGCTGAGCTGAACTGCCTTTTTAAATGAAAAAAATTCTATTTGGGTTCTTAAATAAAAATTAGTGTCCTGTTTTTAGACATTATGAGAATGTTTAAAAAATCAGTAAGTATCAATGAGTATAAGAGTCCTTTCTAAATTTTCATATTAAAAGAAAAAATCATTGTTTCTAATTTTAACTAAATAAAAGCTGGTGTTTCATAACATAAAAAACAAAAATTAGATTTACAAAAAAAAATTACTTAGATAGTTAGATGTGATCTATCTAACATCTTTTTATAAGAAAAAAGAATTTTTCTTCCGTTTATCAACTATATAATACCTTCCACAACCTTACATCAGTTAAGGTAAAGAAGTTGCCCTGACTGAAGATACATCTCTATATACTAATTCCTTAGGTTGTATAGCCATAAAGGAAAATTTAAACTTAAGAAGGAAAAGCAGAGAATTTTATCTTTAAAATTGCAGAATGAAAATAATTCTAAACACTGCTATCTTTAGATGTATCTGTAGATTATGTATATCAGTGGTTTTTTCAGGCCATGATAGTAATATAATAAAAATCAGTTTAGATATACAAAATTGAGTAAAAAAAGAAAAAGAATTACAACCACTATTAGATTGAATTGCATACTCAGTATTTAACTTGCTGAGCACAGCAAGTTTGGTCAATTTTATTTGTTAAGGTGCTTATAAATTAGCCTTTTAAACAGTTACGTACTCTAATAAAAAATGTAATCAATACTGTAATTATAATACATAAATATTACTTCAGTCAGTATTATACATGAAATGCCGAATCTGCAAATTGTATTATGTAGTATGTACAGTAATGTATCATTCTTTACTCTAATACAAAACTTATGATATTCCTATCCCCTTTTTATAATTGCATTACTAGATTTATTAAATTAAATTGGTAATTAAGTTTCTTTACTTACTGGAAAGTATATTTTTTATTTTTCTTGTATTTAATCCTTTGCATAGCCATATTCACCAAGGACTTGACATTTTCAAGATTTTGAGTGCTAAGTGAGGGAATATACATGAAACAAAAATTTTCCCATTGAAAATCATATATAGACTAATTATAAACCTGTAAAATTATAAGAAATTACTGTACAAAATACTGTGGTTGCAGAACAAAAGAAACAAAAAAATGAAATTGATTAAGAGGTATATTTAATAAGTTTGCCCTGACATTTTCTCTTGACAAAAAAAATAAAATATGGATTTTGAAAAATTATCTAGATCTAATAAAAAATTAAATGCTATTAAATAAATCTGTCCTGCAAACCCCCAATAACTCCAGTTACTGATATTTCTGTTTTTAATTCAATTTCAATCCCTATGTTTTACTATGTATATCTATATTTACTATGAATCCCTATGTAATTTGACCACTCAGATTTTAACATCACTGTTGTATGATACCAACTGATAATTTTTAATTAAGATTACAACAGAGTACAAACAAAGACAATACAAAGTACAAATCAAGTAGTGGGAATGGGTGAGCTACTAAGGAATTGTTTCAGCAGGTTTTTAAAAATACCTCAAAAAAAAAGTGTAAAATAATGAGATCCAATATTTTCTAAAATTGAAAATAATGTTTTTAGATTATTTTAAAGGCACTTATTCTTGTTAAGAATAAGTGCCTTTAAAGTGAATAAGGGGGAACATTAAGTAATTCCTCTGAATCTCTGTTTAAAGGTGGAAATGAATTTTTTAATCACAATTCTTGTATTTCTAGTATATATCCGGTTTACTAATACAAAAATTTTTTTTTAGATTAAAATAGGTAGTTTTCAGGTAGATTAAAAGATTTTTCTTTCAATTTTAAACACAGGATGCTCATCCAAAAGGAGAAATATTCCTTGGGCATATGCTCAATGGATACAGTGTAAGAGTTGGAGTTCCTCCTGGTACAAGAGACCAAGGATTTAGTTTTACATTACGTACACCACAACGTTGGTATTACCTATCTGCAGCAACATCAACAGATAGAGATTTATGGATACAGTCTATAGATTGTGTTATTGATAAAGAAATGACGCCTCAAGATTATTCTGGTATGTATGGTTATGGCTCCTTAAATTTTATTTTTAATTGATCCAAACTATCAGCCCAGTTGGTATAATTATTAATATGTTAGACTTTCATTTAATTGGTTGTCAGTACTTTTAATTGAAGATAATTTTTATTTAATTGAAGAATCCTCATTTGGTGTGACATTTTTCATCACTTCATCCCCTTTATCTTTTTTCTAAATGTGAAATATACTAAATTACAATATAGGTAACAAATGTGATGATAAATTTGTTTATATTTGAAACACTAAATATACCCGAAATATTACTTCAATGTTCAAGATTTTCACAGAAAATTATGTTATTAAAATGAAAATAAAGTTATCGTAAAAAAAAAAAATAATTTCAAAATAAATAACATTTTAAATTCAGAAAAGCAGAAAAAGTTAATTTATATTTTATATATTTTTTTAAATATCTTGTGTTTTGTAAAAAAACAGATATGTATATGGCATAAACATACACAAACATTTCTCTTTAATTATGGTTTTCTGGTTGATTTCTTTTTAGAAAGTGATATTAATTTACTTGAATTTAATTTCATAAATAATTATTTTTGAAACATTCAATTTTTATACATTTTACTAGCAAGTTTTATTATTTTTAACGTATTTCCTATCTTCTTAGTCGTTATATGATAAAAATGAAAGTTATCAATTATAGTTGTTATAGCTTCTATTACCCAGCCACACTACTTTGCAGCTTCTAGAACAGAAGCAGTGTTCTACATTTATTGTCCCTATCTAAGAAAGCTATCTTTATTGTTATCTTTTATTGAAATCTTTATTGTTATCTAAGAAAGCTTTTCCAACTTCATAAACAGTAAAGCAATTTATTAAGTATCTTGAAAAATGGTCAAGAACATGACTCTATTGTAGTTTTTTGATATATCTCATAACAAATGCTTTTATATTATTATGAACATTTCTTGTTATTGTTGCATAAATTTCACAAGTGAAATAAAAGCTATTAATAGTTTACAAAACAAAGGAGCTCAATTCTCCTTCACCAAAAACACTTAGGTGCAGGATGTCTTCAGAAAATCTTGATTAGGTCTAAATAGAGCCTCAATACACCACGTGTTGGTCGTGGATAAGTATAAGAAATTCATTGAACTGAAGAGGAGAACTCAAGGATTTAAATATTAATTTTAACTTTGGAATAGAGATATCTATTCTTTCAAACTGAACTTTTAAATAACTTATGCATGATGGACATTTCTAAAGCAGAAACTACTATAAGTAATAATCTGAAAGGAAAATTCACCATTTTTAGAAAGAATGATGTGTTGGAAAGGATTCTGGTGAACTGATATACAAGAAGAGATCAGAGTCTTCTGTAAACCCAAAATCAAATTTAAAACCAATAAATATGTATCTGTTTGTAACTTTAAACTTAAATTTACTTTTAAAAGTAGTAAAATTAAAAGAATTGATCTAACAAGAAATTCTTATTTTGCTACTTCAAGGAACTAGATACATAGAAGAAAACACTTGTGGTGCTAAATCTCAGAATCTTAAATGGTAGAACAATAAAAGTAATAATGCAAAAAACATGCTACATTTGGGCACAACGTTTTTTATAAAAAGAAACTTTTAACTATCACAAATTTTTATTTATATTTATTTATATTTTTATTCACCCTCATGAAGACTATCATTTCTAAATTTAAGATGTGGAAATAAAAATTATACATTAATCAGTGCACATATATTAATAAATAAAGCCAAAAGAAATAAAAACAAAAGATAACAGAAAAAGTAGATAAATTTTGAGAACTTTTAGAAACAGAAAAATGTTGGTCAGTCAAAAAAAGGAAATAATTTACTGAAAAAATGAAAGAATACTGGAGAAAGCAAAAAGAGTAGAGGAAGAAATCATAAAATTTATTTCACAAAATCTAAATGTAATCAAAATTGGTGATAAGAAGAAAAACTAGTAGAATGAAAGTAATGACATAAAAATGTACACATTCAGATTTACATGTAGTAAACTATTCTCTTTCTTATTAATTTACACTTTACACATATGATTTGTTAATTCTTTTTTTTTTTTTAATTAAAACCATAATACCTAGCTTTCAACACATTCAGATAAAATTTTGTCAAACAATGGCTATTCCATAACTGACTTCAGATTGGTTGGTAAAAAGAGAAATACAGAGAAAAAGATTTTTCTCAAGAGTATATACATTTGGATACACTGGACAACAGCTCTCATCCATCCACTACACAAAAAAGTGTACAAAACAGACCCTAACAATTGCAGGGGAATCTCACTCCTAGATACAAAATACAAAATTCTTTCAAGAATCATCCTCAGAAGGATTGGTTTACAATTCGAGAAAGAAATAGGAGCATACCAG
Source organism: Lycorma delicatula (assembly GCF_047948215.1). NCBI lineage: Eukaryota > Metazoa > Arthropoda > Insecta > Hemiptera > Fulgoridae > Lycorma > Lycorma delicatula. Next base: position 104,222,836 of record NC_134460.1, on the reverse strand, counting down.
GTAGGTTTCAGACCCTGGAGGAGCTGTCCAGACCATATCATGAGTCTCAAGCTAATAATGGATTATAACAGGAAAAGAAACAAAGACATAGTGATAACATTTGTAGATTTCAAGAAAGCTTATAACTGCATCCAGAGAGAATCCCTACTAAAAATTCTAAGACACCTCAAACTACATATCCAATTAATAAACATGATAAAATTGACTTTCACAAACACTAAGTCAAAGCTAAAATTCAGAAGCAAGCTCTCAGAACCTTTTAAGATCAAAACAGGACTGTTCCAAGGCTATGGACTCTCACTGCTGTTATTCAATTCACTCCAGAGATGGTAAAACCCATTTTTCCCCCTTTTTTTGTTTTTTTTTTTGAGTTTTTTTGGAATGGCTCAAAAAATGCCCCCTGAAAGTAAAAATAGACTAAAAAATCAAAATAAACTGTCTTGGTTTCACCAACAACTTGGCACTATTAGCAAATGACATCTGTGAAACTAAATCACAGATATTAGAACTTCAAAACATTGGAGTCATTTAGAGAAATGGGACAGGGTTGTCTGGTTTGTTGCAAATATTAATACACAGCCTTTATGTTGGTACAGTACTTTGACAGATAAGAAAGGGGAGTTGGTGGGGATAGTTTTATTGTAGAACACAATCTCAAGGTTTATAATGTTTTGGGTGACTTGCCAACCTTCGCAGGAATGGTGGATAGTAGAAAGTTGTTAGCTGCACCAATATAGATGTGATGGTTGGAAGAAATATTCCTGGGACTGTTTGTTGATGGACAGTAGTTGATGACTGTTCCAGTGATCACCTAGAGTTAGGAAGTTATAGAATTGGCGAAGAGGCTTTCTCTTGCTTATGTGGATGCTGCAGAACACTCTATCCCACATAGTTCTGGTCAGGAGAGAATTGCTCCATGGGAGATGAAAGATTTTCTGATCTGAAGGGTGTATGAGTTGTCTTAGGCAAGCTACTCAACATGACTGTGACCATGAGCAACAAGCAGAACTTGCTTCAGAGTATAACGATTTGAGGACCCAGTATTTTCGTATGATTCAAACAGCAAAAATAAATTCTTGGCATTCTTTCGCGCAGGATCAGTACCTGTGGTGTCGTTTATAATATTTTGGGACATAAATGATTTCTGTCTGCTCTCTTGATCTGGCAAGGTGTACTGACTGGCAAGACAGAAATATTACATACACTGTTGAATGATTTACTGCCAGATGATGATGTGGAGGGTGAGTGTCAATATTGAAAAGAAGGGTTGCTTCTTTTTGTTTGGGTATGGCATCTCTTGAGATTACCGAGACTGAGGTGTGGCAGGTTGGCTCCTGAGTATAATGGAATCACTGTGGAATTCCTTGTTCGCTTGTTAGGTGTAAGTGTAGGTGCAATAACGAAGGTTCTCAATAGAATGATTTTTGCTGGTCCTTGGTAAGATGTTTGAGAAGGTGCTGTATGTGTGGATTAAGAAGGTTGGCCTTGCGAAATCTATTGATAGAGAACCAGTATGTTTTTTGACCAAGGAAAGGTACAGAGGATGCAATTTTAAAAGTGATTGACATTGTTACTAACTCTGACTCTGCTTACGTCCTGCATATATTTTTGGATACATCCAGGACATTTAATAACTTGTAGTGGCCCTCTGCCTCATATCAGTTAAATGGCATATTCTATATGAGATCAGGGTGTTACAAAGTTAATTTTGTAACCGGTAGGAAGTGCTTCGTTTTGGTGGTACTGAGGTGAGTAAGATGCTGTCGAAGAGGTGTCCTCAAGGCAGTGTGCCAGGCCCTCTGCTTTGGGTTGTGGAGTTTGACTCTCTTATGTGATTGAGGTTGCCCAGCAGATGTCATGTGCTTATGCCGATGATGGGCTTCAGCTGGTCAAATGAGACTCGTGGAACAAGGTCGAATTCCAGGCATCTCAAGCTTTAGAGGTGTGGAGCAATCAACACAAGTTGGTATTTAGCCCTTAGAAGACCAGCATATTGCTGTTGAACGGCCATTTGGCTGCTATGTGGCGAGTCCATGTTTTGATGACCAGCCGTGCTATTTTTTATATCTCGTTGCAACAGTATTTGGGTGTACTCCTTGATGAGAATTTCAAATTGAAGGGGCATATTCAGAGTGTTGCTAAGAAGGCATGTGAAGTGTTCTTCGGCATTAATAGACAAACAGGGTTTACCCTGTTGACAGGTAATTGACAAACCATCAAAAAGATTTGGTTTAGTATGGTCTAGAATGTTTATAAGAACCAGCTTTATATCCAGTGACTAAACTGACATTTGCAATTAATTGATCTAGCTGATGAATAAAAAAGTAAATTGTAATTTCTTGAACGTTAGTAAATAGAGATTTCATATTTTATTTAATTATCTTATTGAGATTATTTGTTAGCTTAAAAATAATAACCACACTATTAAATTGTATGACTTCTTGCAGTTGCTGCAAAACTAACAAGGAAAAAAGGACCTGGAAATATATTTTCTATAAGATAATAGATGTTATGATGCAGTCTTTGCTTTCAATGTTTATGTCCTGTTACATTCATAAATTACCAGGTTGGTATTATTTATTTATTATAAAATGCATATGAAGGCAATCTTAATCCAATAATGATGAAGATAATATAAATAAATAAGAAATGATGACACTTATTTTTCTGTTTGATATAGCTGTGCTTCATAATTAAAGTATATAGCAGTATGAAAAAATTATGTCAGAAAATATACTTTTTATTAACTTCAGTAGTATAAATTTGAAAATAAAGTAATTAGCTACATAAAATTACACAAAAAACTTAGCTTAATCTGCAAAAATGATCAAGAAGTGAATTGTACATTGGCTGAAGTTGGGCAAAAATTTTAATTAATCAAGAAGTCACTGTTTAATGAATGATAAATTGCAATATGTATATAATTCTTAGAGTAGACATATTTCCAAAGTGAAATAGAAAGAATTTATAATTACTGACAACACAAATTTTTCTTTTAGTATTACATTATATTCATAAAACACCACCAGTTGTGACCAAGAATCCTATGTAGTAAGTGCCATCCTGGTAATCTGCTTTGACTTGGGAATAGCATTTCAACTTTGTAAAAATTAAATAACTTATTTGTGTATTTATATTCAAAAATGTGCAACTGTTGGTTAAAAAGTCTCTTATTTCTAAAAAAAATGATAGATACCTTCATAAACCAGACAATAAAACTACCTTTGCATTACTCACCATAATATTTCTGCTTATAAGAAAGATCTTATTGTGTTTCTGTGTTTTAATTTTTTTTTTTTGTCTTCAGTCATTTGACTGGTTTGATGCAGCTCTCCAAGATTCCCTATCTAGTGCTAGTCGTTTAATTTCAGTATACCCTCTACATCCTACATCCCTAACAATTTGTTTTATATATTCCAAATGTGGCCTGCCTACACAATTTTTCCCTTCTACCTGTCCTTCCAATATTAAAGCGACTATTCCAGGATGACTTAGTATATGGCCTATAAGTCTGTCTCTTCTTTTAACTATATTTTTCCAAATGCTTCTTTCTTCATCTATTTGCGCAATACCTCTTCATTTGTCTATTTATCCACCCATCTGATTTTTAACATTCTCCTATTGCACCACATTTCAAAAGCTTCTAATCTTTTCTTCTCAGATACTCCGATTGTCCAAGTTTCACTTCCATATAAAGCGACACTCCAAACGTACACTTTCAAAAATCTTTTCCTGACATTTAAATTAATTTTTGATGTAAACAAATTATATTTCTTACTGAAGGCTCGTTTAGCTTGTGCTATTCGGCATTTTATATCGCTCCTGCTTCGTCCATTTTTAGTAATTCTACTTCCCAAATAACAAAATTCTTCTACCTCCATAATCTTTTCTCCTCCTATTTTCACATTCAGTGGTCCATCTTTGTTATTTCTACTACATTTCATTACTTTTGTTTTGTTCTTGTTTATTTTCATGCGATAGTTCTTGTGTAGGACTTCATCTATGCCGTTCATTGTTTCTTCTAAATCCTTTTTACTCTAGGCTAGAATTACTATATCATCAGCAAATCGTAGCATCTTTATCTTTTCACCTTGTACTGTTACTCCGAATCTAAATTGTTCTTTAACATCATTAACTGCTAGTTCCATGAAAAGATTAAAAAGTAACGGAGATAGGGAACATCCTTGTCAGACTCCCTTTCTTATTACGGCTTCTTTCTTTTGCTCTTCAATTGTTACTGTTGCTGTTTGATTCTTGTACATGTTAGCAATTGTTCTTCTATCTCTGTATTTGAACCCTAATTTTTTTAAAATGTTGAACATTTTATTCCAGTCTACGTGTTTTAATAAATTACGAATTTAAGAGATATTTCCATCAAATTATTTTTAAATTTTACTTTTTATAATCAACACAATTGTCAATGAGTATTTAAATAAGATTGCTTGAAAAAACACCTGGATTCACTGCTTCTTTGTTTAGTATATATAAATAAATATATGTTCAGATAACTTCCAACCTTATTGGTTAGTACCTTATATGTTTATTTTTTTTAAACAGACTTCAATAAAAGTAGGAAGTTCTCAGTTTAGCCCACAGTTATATATATATATATATATATATATATATATTATATCTATATTTAAATTCTATTAAACCATCAATTACAAAATATTGAGAGATAAGGCATGTCTTACCTTAATTTTTTATGAAAATACTTAAGTGGGATCTCACATCCTCAGTCATGATTGAAATAATTCTGTTATTGCATAATAACAGAAAAATTACATGATAATTAAGATATGTCTTATCTCAATATTCTGTGCTAGGTGATTTATTTAGTAGAATTTAAATATAATTTAACAGTACAGAGGAATAATAATCCAAAAAGATTAATTTTAGTAAAATGTTTATATCACACACACACACACACACACACACATATATATATATATATATATATATATATATATATATATATATATACATACATACACACACACACACACACACACACGTGCACACACACATACATATACATACACACACACAAAGCCTTGCTTTCACATAAAGGCAAATTCACCTACTTCAATAACTCTTTTGTTGTTTCATTTGTAGAGGAATAAAGGAAGTTTCACCAGCAGTTCCTCTGTAAGTTTTTCCTGATAACCGAAGTGGAAAACTTTAACAGAAGATTAATTGAACATATTAGAAAATTTGTTCATCATCATGTTTGATTTTTTATTATTGTAGCATAATCGTTACATATACTTATCATTTCAACAGTCTCTTTACATCATTACTTTGCATTTCTTTTGAATCACATATGAAGACAATTATAGACAATTTTGTAGGGCTATCCAAATTACAAATAAAAATAAAACCAGAAACTGTAAACAATATGAAACCAGTTTTAAAAAATGTACCTAAGACTTAAAGAACTTCTTTAGTTCTTTAAATGTTAACTTTTTGAATTAACACAAAATTAAGGATTAATAAGTTGGTAGTTTGTTTTTGATTTAGTTCTGACTTCTTAAAGTCAAAATTTAAAGAAAATTGAAACAGTCTTATTTCTAGTTTTAAGAGCAGCTTTTTCTAACTAAATTTTATGCACATACAAACTTTAACCACTTATATTTTTTGCATAATTCATTGTTTATTTTATAATGTTGGTTTTACCATACTTCCTTTAGATCTGTCCCAGTAAATACTTGTGCAGTTCCTTTTTTTAAGCCCTATAGTAGCATTCTTATATTCCTGACATATACAGTAATGTATCATTATGTGTCAAACTGAAATAATTATTTATGTTAATTGTCTTCTAATCCATTAATTCATTATACTTATTAACTATTTCTGCCCTCTGTTCACTTATCAAATTCCTTTAGCTTCTCGTTCCTCAATATACCTTGATTCTGGATCCAATTCATTTCATAGAAATAATAATTTTCTAAAAATGTCAACAAAACGTTTAAAATAGACATGTAAAATTACATTCTATTAACATTATAATTGTTAAAGTCCTAACTGTTGAATACAAGAAATTAGAATCTTTAACAAAAACCTTAGTCTCTTCAGATACACAAGTTTTATTTTGTAGCCTATTATTTCCACTGAATTTTTTTGTTTTATCAGCGTGATATTTCGAGCATCTATATTACTAACTGGGAAAATTTATAAATGAAAAGAATCTGAGATGTAAGGCTTACTAGATGAAATTCAAGAGAACGGGTTCAAGGGATAGTACTAACTCCCAGATTAATCTTAGAAGAAAGACAATCTAAAGAATCTGTATGCTGCATGATGTTTATTGATTACAACATTCAGTTATGCAGACTGGAATAAAACATTTAAAATTAAGGAGCAGAAATAGGAAGTACTTCCTGCTAATATGAAGTAGGAGCAGTTGTGAAATTATTGGAAAAGAGAAACTTTAATTGAAAACAAATAAGAGTACAAAAAATAATATTAATTGTGACAAAATGTAAGATACAGAGATGAATACTAAGAATTTTGAATGAAGAAGTGGGGTTAAACACTTTTAAAAATGTATTGGTGAAAGCAACTATGTAGAAAAGTAGTAAATAAATATAGTTTTTTTTTTTTCGTAAGTAATAAAATCTGTCACGGATAGATGTTTATCTTGCAATTTAATCTACCACATATCATGGTAATGGTTATGTGAATTCCTTTGAATAAATTTTTCAAATTTCAGAATAAAACAGGGATTTTTTCTCCCCTCTATTTTAAATATGTACTATAAATAGAATTGCTTTCATTCCTTTCTAAATATAATAAACAAGAGGTTGACTAATCAATTTATTGTACCACTAAAATCGAGTAAATTTTAAGCCAAAGTGACTTGTTTCTCTAATATATCATGAAAAATGTAAAATGTAAAACTTCTCAAAGAATTTTTTTTTGGCAAAATTCAAGTGATAAACAATTACAGAACTAGCAGATTTTTTACCAACATACAGAAGTTTTATTCAGATTTTCAATTTTTTTTTTGCTGATATGAGTGAAATTTAATTGGCAGTTAATGGGCTAATTTAATAATGTAAGGCATAGGAAGGGAGACAAAAATTGAAGTGCATAAAGGAAACAAAACTGAAGGACATAACAGATTTGGTGAAGTATGATCAAGCACAGACATATTTTAAAATGGTACAATTGTAGAATAATTTATAACCAATCTCTGAATAAATTTAATAAAAAAATGGGATAAATTTAAATGATAGCATTTGTAATTATGCAAAAGTTTTTATTTTAGTATATTAAACAAACTTGAATTAAATGTAAAATTATGTTTGCATGCACTAGAATAATGTTTGTTTTTGTTTAGCATGAAAAAAAGTTTTTTTAATGTTTATTTAGGTTGCAAGAATGATGAATTCTGGGACCAAAAAGACTAAACTATTGTTTATAATATATATATATATATATAAAAGAATAAAAATATTCTTATTTATTGTTAATTCTGATAAAAATATATAATAAGTTTGTTATATATAATCATTTATATAATAAGGGGAAGTTTTTTTTCTAATTCTTAGTCATTTATTAGTAGTAATTTTTTATTTACCAAATATTTTACACATAATGTTTATTTCACTGTGTCAGTATTAAAGAACTCAAAATATAATGAATAAATTATTTATTAGTAATTATAAATTTTTTTAAGTACTGACTGTATGAGATTGCAATACAGATTTTTTTTCTTATAATACCGTTAAGTAATTAAATTCACTATGATAACAACAAATTTTTTGTTGTTATAACCATAAACATTTTAGCTTCAAAATTATGGCCTTGCTAATTTTGACTGTTCATTACTTTTTACTTACTTCCTTTTTATACATGTTTATGAATGATAATTTTATTCAAAATATTGTTACAGTACAACCCATATTAAACTCAGATATGAAATCTGCCTTAATAGTCCATAAAATTTAAATCTGCTGGTCCAATTAAGGTTTAAAATGTGAAGCAAGAACATGGACCTTTATTTTCTGTAGTAATAATTAATTTAATGATGATTGAATCTTCACAAACACAACAGTAGGGTAATAAAAATTTTTGTTATCAGATTTTAAGAAGTGCTCACTTGGGTTCTATAGTGTCTCCCAGCCATCATTCTGTCATTAGGTTCTAATTAACAACAAATCATCGTGCTTGGCAATTCTGAGAATGTAGAAAGCACTTTTCAATGCTGGCTATACAAATGAGCTGTATCCGATATAAAATGAACTGCACAAAAAAAAGAAGACTATCACAATTTCATACAAAGCAGTCAATCAACAAATTAATGGATAATTTGTATTTAATGATTTCTTAATTTTTTTATATGCTGTGCATATAATTATTGCAAAATAAATTTAAGAAATTAAGAGTAGATATTTTTTTTTTGCTCAAACAAACAATGTATTATTGAAGTTCAAAGTAATATAAATGTAAAGTTAATGTATTTTAAAGTTAATTTGTATAATTACAAAAAAAATTTATGTATTTTTTATTTATTTAATTTGAAAAATGAATATAAAGATTGTTTTGAATTATTCTATTTTTCAAAAAACAATAATCATTAATCTTAATGTTAAAAATTTGTTGAAGAATATTGTTGTTCTACAAAAAATTAAGAAGATTAAATATAAACAATAACTAATTGATCAAGTGCCTGGTTAAAAATAGATATAGCTGCACTATAATATAATGAAATTTAAATTACCTGCAATATTTATTTTTTTATTCAATTTCACACTTTATTTAGATGAATTAATTTGGTTTCTTAAAGAACTATGTGTAAATACAAAGCTAAGGAAATATTCTGAAAAATCTCAGAATGAAGGGTTCAAAACTCAATGACTTTTATTTATATAAACTAAAGAGTTTAGCTGTTTTATCTCTTTCACGATTTTAGTTGCTGTTATAATATAAAATATATTAGTGTAATGAGTGTAAAAAAATGTATAGATTAAAATGTAAATAAACTTAGTAAGTAAAATATGCTGGTGCTATAATATTATAACCTCTTTGTCAACCCCTGGTTGGAAAATATGATCACTCTGCTACCTCATTCCTGTACTCTCACATGGGATACATTTTCTTTTGATTCAGAAATAATGTTAGTTTTAAATATACATATAGTTTACAGTTATTATGAAATGGTATTTTTTAAAAATTCAAAACTCAAATGCATTATATTTCTTTAAAGAACTGACTTTTTTTTAATAATAATAATAGAAATAATAAAATTACTGATCAAAACAATAATATTAAGATTTTAAGAGAGAAATGACAGTGCTCAAAGGTGATGTGTTAACAAAGCCCCTAACAAATACACAGTTTGACAATAAGCGTTGGCACTTAGCATTAAATTTTTTGTTAGCGGATAAACCAATGTGTTTGTTTTTATTTAAACACTTTTTCTTTCTAACATGAATATTTTTGCCAGAATTTGTAAAAATGGGAATTACATCGCCGATTTCATAATTACACCCAGAGCACATTTTGAGAGTTATTAGCATTTTGAACACATTTCTGAATAGAAATTGCAATGCCCATAGAAGCAGACTAGGTTTTGGAAAAAAAAAATAAAGAAACGAATTAAGATATTTAACCGTATTTTAATTAATATCTTTTAACTACATAAGCATGGATTTGTATGTTAAAATATATAAGTAAAACCATTTTAATTAAAGAAAAATGGAACTTAAAGTTCAATTAAAAATTTTAACTGTTTTTAAAACTGCAAAAATTTTTAAGAGAAACTGATCTTGAAAATTAAAGTTTGATATAACATTAGAAAATAAAACTTACATTATATAATTGAACCATTATATAACCATTATATAATTGAACATTATATAATTGAGACCATATCTATTAACATTAGATTAACAGTAATTAACAGTAATAAAAATATTTTGTGGTATCACTCATATAGACCAGCCTTTGAGCAAATAACTGATGTATATACAATGATTACAAACAGCTTTGGACATAGTGTCAATATAGCAAAGAAATCAGTAATCCCAGCCTCTGTTACAGCAGATGTACACATTACTTATAATTGTGTTTGATAAAATTTTATTGTAATAATTTTCATCTAGAATAAAATATTCAATAAATTTATAAATAAATGAATTACATTTCATAGATGTAGCTGCTATGGTTTTAACCACAATTATTTTATGTAAAAATATGACAGAATTTATATTATGTAAATGCATGCAAGAAAAAGATGCAAATATATCATTGTATATGTACAGAGAGATATCTATTATAATCTAGCATAACATCTACACTTATCAAAGTAATTATGCATTGGTTTAACACACACAACAGAATAAATTATGTTTAACTTATTACAATATAAAACATAACAATTTCTTAGTAGTATGGTTACTATATTAAATTTATTGCAGAAAATTCAATTGCGTAGAAAATATGTTTACAATGAAACCTAGATTCAGCAGAATTCAAAAACTTATTTACATTTAATTTGTGGTGAGTTCATGTCAAAATTTTAAATAATAAATTCATTTTGCCCTCATACTGTTTACATTTTCGTTTTGCAACTGATGAGCCAAATTATACTTTATTTAAAAACAATTTTTTTTTAAATTATATATTACTGAATAAATCAATACATGCATTTTTGAAATATATGAGAATATACAACAGTAAATAAATTCAATACTGTGTTTTATACAAAATAAATATGACTTACTTAAGTATAGTATTTCAGATTTTTGATACAATTTTTTACCAATAATAATCTATAAAAATTCTTATTCCTGGAAGTGGGTTAGAGTAAATAAAAGAAGAAAAGAAAAGAAATGATATATTTTCTATAACAGAACAGCACTGTAAAAATCAAGGAGGATTATTAATGTTCTCTTTTATAGGATTGAAACTTATTTTATAATAAAAGAAACTTTTTGAAAGATTATTAAAATGAAAACATTTAAAATTTTTACAAAGTTAAGCTGTTTCAAGACTACATTGTCCCACAGTAGGCTACAAACTCAGCAGTTTTGCAGTCCAATCAAACTAAGTCATTAATTAAACCTCGACAATAAATTATCCACAAACTTAGGAACCCAATCACAATTTTAAAACAGCAGTGAATTTTATCATATCTTAAGTTGAAATTGCCATTTAAATAACACCTGGATACTATTATCCTGCAGCACCATAAAACAGCTGAATAGCAATTACACTATTCTACTTCATTTTAAAAATGTTGAAACTTCCCAACTTTTAAGCTCCCATAATTTTTTCCATTTGATAGAAATGACAAACAAAAGCACAGCCACTTTAAAAAATGTTAAATTTTAGAACCCTGCTAGCATATTATTTTTGCCAAAATAGTCGTGCATTTAGTCGTAGCATAGCAAACAAAAGGCGTAATAAACAGAACATGCAAAAGCCATACATCATAAAACGTAATTATCATTGTCAAATGATTGATTGGGAACCAATTTTTTTTACCAAGATAGATAATGAAGATAAACAGCATTTTAATATCTCTTTTAAATTTAAACATGAAATACCCAATATATCATTTAAATCGATCTAAAAGAACACCTTAAACAAGGGTCTTTAAACAATGTGCTATCTTTCAAATATAAAGATTGAAATTTTCTACAAATATAGTTAACAGAATGTAAAAGAAGAGAGAGAGAGTGACAAGAGACACAAAAATGGAAACCTCTTATAAGTGCCATCAACCTGATTCATAGTATTCAAACCGAATAAAAGTAAAGCAAATTTTCTCTCACTTCAGAAAGTTGTTTTTAAGGGTGAGAAATGAACATGATAAAGATTTGTTGCAATGCAACATCATACAAAAAAGTTGACCAAATACCAATAGTGAAACCAAAATCAGTAGAGCACATTAAAATAATGCCATGCAGTTTAATGTTACTATAAGTTTTGAACTAAAACTCATGCTACTTAGTTAAAAGGGAAATTTTTTTGTGACTACCTAATGATATGTAACAAACATGAATAACAGGAAACTTCTGCATTAATAACTGTTCAAGGTTTAATCAAAACCCAGCTTGACTGTAAAATTAATATAACAAAGCAAGATTGTTCAGATAACAAAAAATTTGAATAGAATTAGTTCAATGGTTTAGCTAATAAGATGCAGACAAAGGCATACACACTTTTTGGAAACCAATTTTCTTTTTTAAACACTGAAATCTGTAAATTTAATCTTTTTACATGATTTCTCTTTCATTTAACTTTCTTACAATGTACGAATATACACATTCTTTTTATTATTAAGATAAAATTGGTCTCTCTGAAAACCTTCCAAAACAGGGCCCAGAGCAAAAGTTTTTATTGTCACTATCTAGCCCAAGTTATTATTGTCACCCAGTAGTATTTCAGATGTAGATTGAGCCTAATAGGTTAAGATTTTTTTTTTAAACTAGATTATACTTTTGTAATCTAATTTGTGATAGCGAAGAAGAAAAAATTAATCGTTAGGAAAAAATTTCTAGTTTAAATACAAACATGAATGGAATGTACACACTTCAATCAGTGTAAGTAATGCACTTGAAAAAAAGAATTGGTAATACTAAAAATATCTAATGTACCACTCAAAATATAGAAATATGTATTGAAAAACAGGAATAAGCAATAATAAAATTTAAAGTGAACTAATACAAACAAAAAACTGTTTCATTATGGGTGACAAAACTCATAAATGTTAATGAGTTAACGTATAAGGTTATATGGTACACACTTGGTTTGTTGCAAAATTATGAAGTAGAGGTTCAGATACAACTGAAACTGATCCCAAATTAGTTAAATATTTATAACAATGAAGAATAAATACTTGGAAATTTAAATGGTAATGTCATTCATTCAGCAACCAACCTCATGTGTTGTTCAGTAATTAGGAAAGTAAAATACAAACCCAAGCATATTTAAATATTCAAAGTGAATCTGCAAATTTAAATATTATAAGCCATAGTAAAGCTATACACTTTACAGCTACATGACAAAATAATTCAACCAAACAATCCTCTAAAGAGAATCAATACTGAAGCACAATCAAGATTTTGATAAAAAAGATTTAATTAACAATTAAACGAAAAACCCTTTTACAAAAAAATAAAATTCTTAAACCTAGTAGCAGCTATACAAAGTAATCTTCTTCCACAATGTCCTATAAAAACAAATAGTTATCATTTCAAATTGCACCATCACTCATTTTCTGCAACTACAACAGTCTACTACTGAAATTTTAACAGTTCATTTTTTAAAAATAAATATATTTTTTCTAGAGAAGAATGTCATATTTTTTTATAAAAAAAGGAAGATTTATGAATGAAGAAGTCCTTCAAGTAAAACTGAAAAAATTAGTGTTGAATAAAGACCAAATAATTGGAACAATAGAATTATGAAAACATACATGCACTTTAACAATTACAGATTAACAAAATAAATTACTTCATAATAAATGCTGGAGTACATTAAACACAAAAAAAATCTGAAATTATATTTTGAATACTTAAAAAGTATTCCTTTTATTGTACAGATAACTTTGAAATACAAGTAAAGTTAATGAACAGAAAATAAAGTTGCTTATAACTATGTATTGTGAATTATTTTCTGTTTTTAGAAAAAAATACGTCAATCAAACAAAAATAAAAAAAGAGTGAGGAGTGAAGTAGTTTACTGTTGTCTTCTTTGCCAAGCCAGACATACTGTTGCATTTTAGCATTTTAGTCTTACAAAGAGTAAGTCATTCCTTCAAATGAAACATTACAGGTTCCCCCAAATTTTAAGATTTGTTTTTCCTGACCAATTTACTAAAAATTTCCTGAAACGTAATGTTATGCTACTGCCATTTACTCTACAAAATGTGAACATTTTTTTTCTGCAGCCTCCACCATCCCCATAGCTGCCCAACTCACATTTTTTTTATTATTTATTATTACATTAATTTTTAAACATTATTTTTTTACAGTGTATATTTAAAATTAGGCTATTTTTTGTAATAAATTGTTTCAGTTAATTACATTGCAAACTACAAAGAAAAATGAACAATATTTAATTAGTTTCTTACATAAAAACGAACATCTTCGTAACTAAAAGTAACACAGATAAGAAATAAAATATTAACTAAAGCAATTTTTAACAATAATTGGCTCGCACTTAAGATTGCTTAAAACTTTTTCACAAAGACTAGCCCTAGCCTACATTATTTTGCAAAGTAAATAAAAAACAATATTTAATAACTTGGTTTGCATAAAAATGCTAAGAAACAGATTTCAATTTAACAAAGAATATAAGTTTGATAACTTAAAGGAAAATTAAAATCATTGTGACTAAAAGTAATACAGATAAGATAACTAGAACAGAACTTCTAATTTTGTACAGAAAATAAACTAACATTTACTAGAAAATGATTTTATCACTATTATTCAATTTTTTTATGCAATTGTAGATGCTGGGGGTAGGAAGATTGTATTCATTACAAAAAAAATGTTCACTGCAGTGAGAAGCTTTAGAAGACGGTATGAAGAATGTCATTTAGAAAAAAAGAAAAGCTTTACTGCATATAACCAAAAAATTAAAATAATAATATGAGATCTCATTACATTCATATTATTATGTACATATTAAACACAAGGCAATTTTTTTTTTCAAAAAAAGTCCCTAAGGTTTACCCTTTTCTAAAAGTTTAATTTTGGCGGCTATCTGTTCTTCTGCTTCTGCCAAGATTGTAGCTCTTAACCTTTTCCTTTCTTCCTCCAGTTTTTTAATTTATGCTTGCATTTTCCTTTTCAGGGCTCTATTTTGTTCTTCTTGGGAGAAGTTTTTTCTTTTTTTATGAACAAAAACTTTTCATTGATAAATTATTGTCTCTGTGCAAATTCTCCACCAGAAGAGATTTGTTAATGAAAAAGCTACTTCTGAAAAATGCAATTATTTGAAATTTCTTGCAATTTTTCCTGACTTGTCCTGATTATTTCTAAAAATTCCTGACTAAGATTATATTTTCTGCCAGCAGGAAGCGCCATAATTTACTGTTTACCACAGAATCTAATGATATAGTTAACATCATTACTCTCAGATAGAGAGAAAAACAATGACTACTACCTCTTGCATCTTAGGTGCTTTGCTTTATATACATCACAGCAGTTATAGGTAGAAAAAATCAAGGGAGCCCTTTTGCATTACATACATTGTAATGCATTACATACACTGCCCATGTCACAGAGTAACAAGTGCAGCAGCTTTGAAAAACTAGATTATTTAATAAGCTTAGTTAAAACAGCTAAAAGAAAAAAAACAAACGCAATTACAGCTTTATCCTATTAGAAAAAAATGTAATCTTACTTATTTACAGTTTTCATAAAACAACTAATTCATAAACCATTAGCATAAAGCAATAATTCTGAAATTAAATGGTAAGAATATTAAAAGTAAGGATAAAATATGTATTACTAATTCATTATCACAAAATCTTAGATTACGAATCCAAAAGGATAAAATTAGCTATCCATAAGTCTGAAGAATTTTCTCCATATGGCAATGAAAATTTTTTTATAAATAACATAAACAGGATATGTAATTAATATTTAAGAAGGACTATATTAATTTTTTTTCTATTTAAAGATTTGATTACTGCAAATGTATTTCATTGTATACTGCATTGATATTTATGTGATGCTACCCTATTGTTTGTATTTCATTTATCTTTTGACTACAGACTTTTCACCTTCACTCTATTTAATACTATCAATCTGTTATCATAATGATATCATTAAATTGTGTCGTTTGTATATTTTCCTACGTCCATTTGGTTAAGTAACTCCTACATTCTAATTTTATTATTTTTTTTTATTATATTATTTTGCTCTTATGGTATATTACTGTATTTTATTTTTTATGGATTTTCCATAAATAAGAGTGGTAAATAAGGAATAAATAAAAATATAAAACTTAATACACCAGTTCCTTTACAGTTTCACAGTACACAATACAATTAAACACTGGAGTTTCATTGCAAATTTTTGATGTCCGTTACTTACTTTTGGCTAATGCCCATCACAGTCTGCACTTCAACTTTATTTAAAAAAATAATTAAATAAACCATTAATTATATTTAGATTAATTGTACACTAAGCAAATCAAACAACATTATAGTTCAAAACTGAAGCTCTAAAAAACCAAGCAAACAGTCTAACAATATCTCATACAGATGCTCCAAATATAAGTTTTGGAAATGTATTTACCTTGCTTCGAAATACATAACGTCTATCAATGTTGATAATTTTGATTTTAATAGATTCATGAACGTTTACGTTATAAATTCATTGACGTTTCCAATATAGGGATATAAGGTTCAATGTAAAACGTTAAAATACAATAGAATAGTTTTAATATTGCCCCGTCTAACAAATGAACAAGAACATAATTATCTATTTACAATTGTAAACATGAATTAACGCATGAATTTTAATGAAGCAGTCAAAATTAAAAACGTAAAAAATAATAATTTAGCTAAATATAATTATGAACTGGATAAGCACTTAACACTAATATCAGAATTAATAACTTACTTACCAAGCAAAAGTTGGTAACTTTTACTAGATGATTTTCTGCAACTAACTGCCGTACTACGTGCTTTCACATCATACGTAATTTCTTATTTTTAGATAACCTAACTTGAAACAAATTCAAAAACGTTTTAGAGTCGTGATAGTAAAGTTTGCAACCGACGAAATCTTTAAAATGAAATAATATCAATGATATTTATGAAAAAGGTAATAAAAAAGTTTTAGGACGAATAATTTACATGACTTAATCGTGAACATTTGTGAAAAATTGTTAAATATTAGAAATTACGAAAACATCTTTCATGAAATTCCTTAAAAAGAAACTGATCATTTGTTCTCAAACCGAACTAAGTAGTTTTAAAATAACCATATAATCTTGCGACTAAATTTTTAATTAAGAAATTTTATAATTCTTTAACAATATTGCAGTATCTAAAAACAATCTATTTGTCAACAGAAATAATGACAGTAGCGGCTCGAAGTTAAAATTAGTGGGGGTGCTGCTCCAGAAAAATTTTGCATTTGTTTTAAAATTGTGTAAAAGGAAACAAACATGTACAAAAGGTTAACGTTTTCTGTAAAATAAAAGAACCGAAAAAATTAATCAAATAGAATAGCTGGAAGCAGGATAATAATCTAATTCTACACATTGTCACATTCAACAATATGGTATGTAGTTTAAGCACAACACACGTGGAGTAAAAAATAAACTACCTTACACAGCATGCCAGGGTGGGCACTGCGGAAGCGACAGTACTCTCTCACCCTGCCAGCTTCCTACGTGTGCATGCACACAACAGCCAAACACCAAGCCGCTGGAACTGTGAAGCGCACTTAAATACAATGATTTTTGTATATTTTTCATAAACTGGGAGATGGCCACTTACATTACGCTTAAGGAATATAGTTTAAAGAAAGAATATATTATATTCTCATTATATTAAATGATATCGATAATACGAGGATCGATCCAGAAATAAGGTTCCAAAGAGCTCCAGCCACACGGGAAGATGCGAGACGAAATCTGGCAACACCATTGTGCGCGGCTGTTCCTCCACTCTCGATTCCGCCCGGCCGCGCTTCGCCACTGTCTTGGCTCAGCAGCCGTCCGAGATGGAACTTCCACTTGTTGATCCCGCCAAGTGCGAGATTCTTTCCGTAATTCGCTTTTTGCACGCCAAAGGGACTCTACCCGTGGATATTCATCGACAGTTAACAGAGGTATATGGCGACAAGTGTATGTCCGTTCAAAACGTCCGAAAGTGGTGCAGGGAGTTTAATGCCGGTCGGAAGGAAGTCCACGATGAAGAACGGAGCGGAAGACCGTCAGTTTTGGGGGCGGTTATCGAGATGGTCCAACGTGAAGTGCTTCAAAACAAGAGGATCACCGTCCGTGAACTTGTTGCTCGGATTCCTGGAAGTTCTTACGGTACAGTGGAAAGAGCTTTGATTGAAAAATTGGGGTATCACAAATGTTGTGCTCGATGGGTTCCGCGGCTATTGACATCAGAACACAAGGAGAAACGCCTTGACTGTGCTCGCCAGTTTCTTCAAAAGTGTCAAGAAGAAGGATTGTTGGACTCCATTGTTACGGGAGACGTAACGTGGGTGTTTCATTTTACTCCCGAAACGAAACAAAAATCCAAACAGTGGCGTCACCAGTCGCAAAGAAGTTCAAACAAACTCCTTCTGCTGGCAAAGTCATGGCCAGTGTTTTTTGGGATCGTAAGGGGATACTGCTGATCGATTTCATGGAGCCTGAGACAACAATCAACTCAGACAGTTATTGTGCAACACTAAGAAAACTCAGGCGAGCTATCCACAACCGCTGGCGAGGACGACTGACAGCCGGTATAACGCTGCTTCACGACAATGCCCGACCTCACGTCTCCCGTCAAACCCAGGAACTTTAGACACACTTTGGATGGACTGTCATGCCCACCCAACTTACAGTCCGGACCTCGCGACTAGTGATTATCACTTGTTCCCTAAGTTAAAGGAACACTTGAATGTCCAACGTTTCCAGAGCGACGATGAAGTCAAAAAAGAGATTAAACGCTTCCTCAACGGGTTGGCGGCGGAGTTCTACAACATTGGGATGCAGAAATTGGAGCACCGTATACAAAAATTTGTAGAAAGAAATTGCAATTATGTAGAAAAAATAGAACAAAGTTTCTTCTTTCCAACGATGTAAATTTCTATAGAATAAACAATGTTGTCTATTTGTAAAATTGATGGGAATCTTATTTTTGGACCTACCCTCGTATCATCAGGGGGTCCTGCAGTCCACAGTGCCTATACTCGAACCGTCACTGGATAATGGTATTAATATCTATTCATAAACATGGATAAAATCAGATTACATAAGGAGAGAAAGCTGTCAAATCTAATGACTTTAACCATCGTGTTTTTCGTAATTGTTCAAAAGCATAATTACTAATGCGATAATCCCATCTTCTGTTTATGTGTACGTATACATACTGTACGATATTACTAAACCTTGTCTCACGAATCTGTACAGCCGATATAAGTTAAATATGAATTCAGTATGTATTAGTTAATATCTCAGTATTTTAAACCGAGTCATTCTGTCACTCTCACGGTAATTATTGTTTTATGCGTATAAAAATGTAGTATAAACTTTCACTTGTCTGGCGCCGTGGCATGTCGATGATAAGCAATTTATGTCCAAGTTAGTCAAGTCTTCGTTATGATGTTTAATAACTATAACATCATTTATAATGCTTCACATCATTATTCAGTTAAGCGAAAGAAGGTATTTCAGTCTCTGTTATCATATTACTCTGTACGGTATACGAAACAGAGTAATACCTAATTAATACACTTAATTTTTACAACAGTTTTTTCAGTGTTATTTTCATTAATTTTAATTTACCCTTTGCTTTTGTGCCTAGTGTTAAACACATCAGGTGTTAAACAATGAGTGACTGTCGTGAACCATAAACCGGAAAACCCCTAAGTAGTTCCGAAAAAAAATAATCAGTAACGTACATATAATCTTAAAATAAGATAACTCTGAAATAGCAGTCGGAGACATTGCTTGGAAATCAAGTAACGAAATAGTATTGAAAGAAATCAAGTCAAGTGCAGTAATATTATTAGAAATAAAAATTTTATCAATATCTAATGACTAAGAATTTATTAAATTCTTTTTAATAAATTTTAGTAGATGGTAAGCCAGCTATTCAGTGTTTTGTCATAATTACCTGATTTATATTTTTTTGGTAGGTTTTATATGAATGAATTTTTTTTTATCATTGTCCAACAGTTTTATCTGATAATTTATAAGGGTATTATATTGAATTTTAATTTCTATTAGAAGGCAATAATAAAGCACCTGGGAGATAAAGTGGCCCTATTTCAATTACTTTAATCCAACTGTTTCAGTGAAACAAAAAAATTAATAATGTAAAAGTAATACTATAACTAGATGCAACTACATCTACATCCAACTCTAAATTCTTTGTGAAATTTTATTTTTTCACAAGGTGAGATTTTGTTTTACAGGGAATTTATTTTTTGGTGAAATTTTTATTTTTTCAGAATTCAATTTTTCACAAGGTATTTACTTTTTGTTAAGGTAAATACCTTAACAAAAAGTAAGGTGGGTAAGGTAGGTTAATACCACCTACCTTGCCTATTATTTATAGGTACAGTTTCCAGTTTTATCTTAGGTTTTATTAAGATAAAACCTTCATAATTTCTGCGTGTCCTATAGATTGGGAGCCCAGCTACAAAATGAACAATCAGTATGATTTTTCCCTTTTATGAGTGATAAAGTATGATCCAAATGGACAGTTGTGTATAGGCAGTGGCAGTATCTGTGGAGAGGTGGGGTGATTTTTAACAGGGGAAAGTACAACTAAATACATCAAAAAGATACTAATTCTATGCAACAAGCATTTACTACCTGTCTGAAAATGAAGTCATGCTTCTTAAACAGAAACTTGCATGCTTTGAGAAGTGGATAGCTATATTAGAGATCCTATTACAATAAGTACCAGTCTCAGTCTCTTGAGAATATAAAAATCATCATCTTTCAATGTAAAGTTGTTGAAAAAGTTTCCAAATATTTGGGATCGGTCTTTTGGAAAGTATGAATATTTTTGAATTGGTTAGGAAGAATCTGGACCTCATTAGAGACATAGCTAGGTAGATTAGTTTTGATTTTCAAAAGTACCCAAAAAGCCTACGGTTAAAATACTTAAGAGGAAATCTTACTTCACTTTGCAAAGCACTATAAAAAATGTATATTTGTGAAGAGACTAGAAAACAGAACAATCCCTAAATGGTGATAACTGTGTTTTCAGTAGTTTTTTAGGCTCAACTAATTTATAACTGATATAGCCTGAATAATCTTTAAGATTTCAAGCTTTTTGAACTACATGGCTAAAAGCACTTAATAACTAAGACTATATTTTCCAAGGAAATATTTCTCATTCTTTTTAAGAATCAATATGAGAATTCATTTGTGTACATACATAAAATATATATATATTCATTTATTATTTACTCCTTACACACATATACATATGATGTAAATACTTGTATTTTAAAGGTAACAGAATCTCCTGATCAAATCTCTAGATGAATTTACTCAATATAAATATAACAAACAAACATTCTTCAGTTGGAATATGAAATTTTAAATGGAAATGGTAAGCTAGATAATTTAAAGTGCGAATTAATGAGATGTAATGGATAAATGAACAAGATCTTCAGTTAGAAGGTTGTAGGATATTAACTTAGCTTGGTCACAACAAATTTGACAGATCACGGTTTCAATAACAAGATTCCTCCAAACCAACTGATCCTCCACCTTCATTATCCAAACATCTCTTAAGATTCCTCTGTTATCTATTCATCTGATTCTGGCTGGGATCTTCCTTTTTCTTCACAATTCACATTGAATATGATGGTTCTCTTTAAATCTAACCAAATCTCATCCTTGTTCCTCTTGCAGCACCTATTATTTTAGGGTGACCAATGCAAGTTTTCCAGTTCTCTATCTTTTCTTCATTCATCAACCGATGCTGTCATCCTTACTTGTCAATAAACCTTGTGCACAACTTTATGTATATATTATTAACCTTCTTACATTCTCCTTTGTTTCTATTAATTCAGCAATCACATCCATACATCACCAGTAGTAGTGTTTTCAGTATTTGTGATAACTGATAGTATTTATAGGGTAATTAACACAGAATGGAAACGCATAAGTAAAAATAAGAAACAAATGAAAGAATAATTTTATTATTAAGAATAAAATGATATTTTATTATTAAAGTTTTAATTGATAATAATTTTGTATTACTTATTAAAATTAAAAAAATAGTTGGAATTAATTCATAGCTTAAGCCTTCATCAAGGTTTAAGTTTTTATATCACTCTTCAACAGAAGATGAAGACATGAAAAGAATATGTGATGAAATTTATGATCTAATTAAATTTGATGATTTGACTAAAAGATGATAATTTGATAGTAATGAGGAACTAGAATGCTGTATCAAGAGCCAAACATGCACTCTATTAGTTGTTCACGCACACGCTGCTTAATGATTAGTTTGGTATAATTTGTTTTCAATCGATTTTCTTTAGTTTACAGTATTTAGGAAACCAAAAAAATTATTTTCTTCATGTAAACCTTTTCACAGTGGCAACTCAACAAATATGCATATCATTTACATTCAAAGATTTTCTATCTGGCTGTAACCTCAAAATATTGCAATTGTTTTTAAGTACTCATACTCACTACAGCTCATTATATTATATTAATCTGTTGTTATCAATGCTACAATAATTTTCATAGTAGAAAAGTTGTGGTATTTCCCTTAATCAATTCAACCTAAAATACATAGTGTTTAAGAACCTAACATAACAAAAAGTCTGTAAAAAACCTTGCAAACACACAAAGCCAATAAGTAAGTAATATTAAATTATGAAATTAATAACTGTATATTTATTTACTAATACTAAAGTTTAAATAAACTGGACAAACTGTTGTTCAGTACCAAATACAAACACCTCCAAAAAAATATTAAACCAGTGACAAAAAAATTTAGATATATTTCATTTGATTTCAAAGCAATCAAATTTAATAACATGTTCACATATAACAGCAAGAATATCAAAATAGGATAGTTTTGTTATCATGAAACGAGAATCAGATTTGTTTGTTTGATAAGTGGCAAACAGTAGCTAAAATCCAGTGGTTCAAAAAAATTTGCTAGAAATAAATTTTATTCTGAAAATATTAATTTATACATAAAATTTATCTGTTGTTTTTAAAATGGAGTAGTTACAGAATTATTGTATATTAACTACTCCACTTAAAGATTCTTAAATACATTCTTCTTTCATAGAATGAAATTTCCAAATAATACAAAACAATGTGCATATAATTTCCTTGTTTGTCAGTATGAATTACTACATAAATACAAATAGTAGCAAAAAACAAAAGAGAGACCACCACTTTTATCTTCATGGCATACCCAGCAATTAATAAATATATAATTATTACAAACTTAACCACAAAAAATATACGTAATAATAATGTGCACATGTATAACAAATTTATTTATTTAATATAGTTTACAAAAAAAAATATCCGGCTTTCATTTAGTTAATCTCTTGCACACGGTGTTCAGTGCTGTTTAGGGTTAAAATCAAAAAGCAGAAAAGACTGTTTTTAGTTGTGCATATGGCTGTAGATTATATATTATATAATACCTTTTATTTCCACTTGACAGTGCCACTAGCAAAGATGGTGGGTGACTCCTGAACAAAAAGCCCTTTGTGTTTTGCCATTTACTAAATGTGAATCTGTAATTCCAGTTCAACATGAGTTGCATAGAAAGTTTAATTGTGATCCTCCAAGTGACAATAACATTCATCAATAACATAATCAATTTGAAATGACTGGGTAAAGGGAAGATTATGGGATGATTAAGAGTATCTAAAACAAATGCTGAACATGTCAGGGAGTCTTTCCATAATAGTCCTAAAAAATCTGTTACAAAGGTCAGCTACAAACTAGCTTTGCTGGTGTTGATAGTGAGGACTATTTTAAGGAAATGCTTACAAATGTGTCCATACAGTTTACAGCTGTTACAGGCTTTGAAATCTACAGACTATGCTGTGCATACTGACTTCGGAATGTCGCAGCATGAAGATGATGATTTTGTTCATCGTACTGTGTTAAGAGATGATTCAATATTTCATCTCAGTGGAAAAGTTAACATACATAATGTCCATATCTGAGGGTAAAAAAATCCTCACTAACTCTTAAAATGTGAAAGGGACTCCCCAGAATTAATTTTTTCTTTGTAATATCCTGATGGCAATTTTACAAGTCATTCTTTTTCACTAAAGCAACAGGAATTGCTTATTTGAATTTTCTGCATATATTGCTCTTTGCTCAACTGCAAGATGGACTAGAGAATTCTATTTGGCAACAAGATGATACACCTCCTCACTAGCACAACTCTGTATGGGATCAGTAAAAGAACATTTTCCCAAATTACTGGATTGGTCAGCATGTATCCAGTGACGGAGCTTGTTTGAAGTGGCTTTCAAGGTCACCCAACCTGACCCCATATGTTTTTCTTTGGGGTTTTATAAAGGATCTTGTGTATGTGCCTCCACTACATACTGATAAACCTGATTTTAAATCAATAAATATCTAAATGAGTGAGGTTAATATTATTATTGTTAAAAAACACCTGCATTTTATTTCACACAATTTTGGGGTTATCAGAGTTCAAAAACAAACACACTTAAATGTTTATAAAATTATGTTTCAATCTACATACATAAAAGTAAGTACTCGTCTATCTAGTTTTACATTCACAAAATGTTAAAAGCTCTTATAAAACTTGGTCTGTAGCTTGTGTAAAAGGGAGATGCTTTTAGTAATTTTTTTAAAAACTGACCATGATGTTAAAGTGAATATCTTGAACGGAGTGAAACTCAAATATGAAAGAAAAATTTACTTTTTTTGGAATTTAAAACATGCCAACAAAATTAAACATTGTAAATAGAAAAAAATGTATATTTTTTCATAAATTGGGCATACATAGATAGGAAACAGTTTTCGAATCTTATTACAGGAGTAAGACAATAACCCATTCCAAAAACAGTAATTCTCAAAAACTTTTTACTTATTTATTCGATTTAAAATTAACTTTTATAATTTTTTTTTAAGATTCATCAGGCAGGCAACAGTTTTCAACTTTTATCATATAGGTTAGGAGGGTAAATTATTCTTCATTTCCTTAGCATGGTTTCCACCTAGGGGCGGAGTCTGCTAATATATAATCTGCCTGCCATTTCGTTTGGTCTGCTGCATCCTCCAGCTAGACATTGATAGTGCAAATGTCCCGTCATTTATGCTATCTAGCCAATACTTTTTAGGTTGTCTATGTGACCATTATCCTTCTGGACTCAAATGGAATGCAATTTTGACTAATGATTGGTTGTTGCTGAGTAAAACATGGCCAAACCATCACAATTATGCATCTCATTTTCTCAGGTATTGGCATGACACGAGTTGCCTTTCACACATGCATGCTTGAGATGTGATCAAATCATGTTAAGTCGAGTCAGAGTGACCACACACAGCATATGCATATTTCCATAGTGAGCAATGAAGATTTGTTCATGCCATTTTTTATGGTAGGCCAGCATTCACTACAGTGCTACCAGTCTTACAACTGTCTTGTAAACTTTTGATTTCATGTACACTGGAATTCTATGATCACACAGAACACTGGTAACCTGCTGCCATTTCATCCATACTGTGTTTACTCTTATCCATGCACCCTGTAATGTGTCACCATATGATGTCATCAATGATATCATATGGTGACACATATACTTGAATTTGGTGACTTTGTCAAGCAACTGATAATTGATGGTTATGAACCTATCATGTATTCAGTCTTATTGGTGCTGTCACAGGCCAAAATTGCTGAGACGTGTAATCCCGTTGCTGTACCTGCAGTTCAAGGTTATGGCAGGAATCACTGGCCACCATGATATCATCTGCTTACAGAAGTGTCCATGGGTGAGGTGTCTGAATATCTGCTGTCACTATATCCATGCAGAGGATGAAGAGCAACAGTGACAAGAGATCCTTGATGTACACCAACACTGATGGGAAAAGATGACAATGTACCAGCAGCACAGCAGACAATGCTGGTAACATTTGCATAGAATTGTACTCACCATGTGTAACTCAGGTATGCCATGAGATCTTAAAACATGCCATGTCAACTTGTGTGGTACCTTATCAAATGTCTTTTCAAGGTCCAAGAATGCCATACGTATTGGCTTGTTTTTTTGCAGTGTTTATCAATTAACAGATGTGCAGCATGCATGGCATCAGTTGTTCCACAGCCTCTCACAAAGTTGTAATGGTTTGGCAAAATTATTAATTTATTAAAATAGTAATTTAAAGAAAGGTAAATTTTTTTTAACTACTATGAACAACTAAAGGAAACAAAATCAAACGGTGAAATTCACTTCAACTATAACAAAAATTATTTTTTTAGCAGCTGAAGACATTTTTGGCAGCATTATATAAGAATAACAAAAATCTCTATTTTTATACTTATTGAATGAACACTCTTCCAAAATAACTGTTACTGTACCACTTTGTAGTAAAACTGTATGATTTTTTTTATTAAAAAACTATTGTAGTTTTATTCTTATGCAAGAAATTACAAAAAGTTACCAGTTTTTTAAATACATTTGAAAAACTAATGATGAAAGATTAAGTTCACATTACATAATGTCAATTTAAAAAAAAATTAATTACTAAATAACCTGTTTTACTGAAAAGAGGAATCAGTTTATACATATCAACTAAATTTTAATCAAATGTTAGAAAAATAAATTTTCTCTAACAAATATTTTCAAATGATACATACCTTCACAAACATACATCTTTCCTTTACTCACTTTCTGTAGTAAATGAATAATAAAAAGAAAACTAAGAGATACTAAATGCAATAGTAACTAAACAGAATAATACGTAAAAATTTACAAATGATCAAATATATAAAGGCTAAGACTGTAGAGAAAACATCAACTAATAACCTCGCAACGCTGGAAACACCAGAAATACAAACTATAAAGTAAAATTAAATACAAATACAATTAAATATTGATGGTAATCATTCAAAAATATGAAAAAAATTAAAATCATAAAATTTTAAATTAATAACAATTCGTATTTATTCTAACTGATAATAGAAAAAAATGTAATAAATTACAATAAGATAGTTTTATTAGATTTTTTAAAATCCAAAAAAATAGCAATTTTATAGCCGAAGTCTTCAATTAATTGTTCTATATGTTCTCATCTTTAACCTGCCCTAATTTTTTACCATCTATAGTTCCTTTCATTGCTAGTACATAGCAACAAACTATTAATTATTTAAAAGGATTCAAGCATTAATACTGAACATTAATTACATATAGAAGTTTTGATTACTTTATAATTATAGTCTAGTAACAATTTCAATGTTAAATTCAGTTTTGATGAAATTAATATTATGACAGGAAAATAATGTGTAATATTTTTCTTTCAAAATTATCAGTTAAAAATTCAATGGAAAATAATAAAAATAAAATGGGTTATAAATTTTATAAAATTCAGTAGGGAAATTTACCCAAACACAGAAAAAAAAGAAAGTTATTTATATAATAATTATTAACAAAGAATTATAACAGTTAATAAGGAAAGTTGAAAAATTAAATTAGGAGAAATAATTTTTTTGGGTTCAGTCAATTCCACAGTGTAAATAAACATAAATCTTATAGCTATCCTGTTAAACTTAATTTATTTGAACAGTGACTTAAATCCTTATTTCAAAAATTTCAATCAAAACTCCAAATTTATGAGAATAAATCCTTTGCATATTTTTAAAAGTATTAACAGCCATACATCATCAATGAAAACAATGTTAACCTGTTCACAGGCATTTCTAAAAAATTAACTAAATTTTTGCATAACTATAATTAGTTACCTTGTAACTAACTACCAACTTAGTTGGTGGTCTCTTGCCTTTCATTCAAAGGTTCCAGGTTTTAGTCTCAGTCAAGTATGGCATTTTTTTTATATACTACAAAAAGTTCACTTTTTGTGTTTTTTGTTCATTCATCGGCAGCTGTTATAAGGTGCCAGCTAGAAGAAAATTTAATACAGAGGATTTAATTGCTGCAGGGCATGGTTAATAGCATAGCTTCAAGAGAAGGATCTCATGGAACGAGTATGGTTGGAGCAGGATGAATGAAGTACCTGCACATTTTGCTCTATTGTCTGGACATTTTTGAATGAAAGATTTCCAGGACTGTTGGATTGGATGCGGTACTCCAGCATCACCAGCTCTGTTATATTGACCGCTACGAATTCCTGATCTCACCACACCAGACAATTCATTATGGAGTATCAAGGCACATTTATCTGCAGGTCACTACACCAAAAATGAAAAATTTTATGTGATGCTGTGAGGGACACCTTTTGTAACATAACACCAGAAATGCATGAAGCAGGCCATTAAGATTAATACTATGGATAAAGTGAGTAAATAAAATAATTCATTATTATAATGCATTTTTCATTTATAACTCATTACAAATTTTTAGTTCTAATTTTAGGGGTAAGGTAACTTTTTGGCTACTCTTTAGATATTTATTTAACTGTCCAAAAAAAATTGATTTGGTCTTTGGCAACGTTTGTGATCAGTACAAAATCTTTTTTTGTTTAATCCTTTAGTTGTTTTATTTTGTTTAAATTTAAATGCAATAAAGTTTATGAACTCCAACATCGCATCAAGCACTTCTGGACATTGTTTCACTGGGTAAAGAGCTGCTGATTTGTCACAAGATTTTTTCCTTCTACAGAGGAGATCCCAATGAACTAGATCAGATACTTTCACAGATGGCATTAAGGAGGGAACCATGATCAAACCAAACCCTTATCCTGAATATAGTATGTGTATGGTGAGTTGTAGCTACAAGTCACAAGTCGGCAAAATGTTCCAAAGGTGCCTTGACTTGGTGGAAGGAGGGTTTCTGGACTGCTGAAAGATTCCTCAAGTTAAAAAAAATACTTCTGAAAAAATGAAACTCAACAGCTTCTATCAATTTTTGTCAAGCTCTTATTGTGGTTAATAAGGAAAATCTGAAAGAAAACTTTAAAGTAGATGTTATATAGAATTGAAGCAAATAAGACTTCTCCAAGGAGGTAGACCCAAGGACTAAATAACTGTAGTCCTGACCAAGATGGAAATTATCAATATTTTTTTAACAACTTTTGATGATATCAAATCAGCATTTCCTTGTTCACTCTGTGCATTTTATCCAGCTACATTGTTGGACTATCTAGGAGTTTATCGAGGGAGTTGATAAATAATTAAATTAAAAACAGATTTATTTATCTCTTCTCTATCATCACTTTACAGGCTTATATAAATACAAAAAAAAAGTTTCATATTCACATGAATAATACATGACATAAAAACAGTAAAACAAATGACAAAAAGAAAAGAATATTAACAGTTAGAAGAAACAATAAGCTATATAGATACTCTTGACTTTAATTCAGTAATCACTGAAACGGTAATGTTCATCATTATACACTTCAATAACTACCACAGCACTTATTTGTGAAAATTATTATTATCTGATTTCAACATTATATGCATTATTTACAATTATTTCATCAATAGCAACCAGATAAGAAATTATTAAAATTCATAATAGTCCTTCCATTTCTTTCATAAATTGTTGATAAGCATCATCCTTTGATATCTGTGCTTTTGATATTTGTGTGCTTGTATCTGGTTTTGTACTATGTTCAACAGTTGTAACTTTAGAAGGTGCCTTATCATCTCCTCGTTTAACTCTTAAAGCTGTTGGAACAAATCGTGTCACATCTGCACTTAGGTTTCTAGAAAAACAAGTAAAATGATTAGTTGTAAATTTAAGTTAATGATTTATTATATTTAATCCTACAATAATAATTAATAAACAAAGAGTAAACAGAAAGTTATATTAATCCATTTTCTTATTTTAATGAATGTGGCCCACTTTAAATTCATTCAGCCTTCTGCTATTTTGACAAGTTTGCTCAATTCTATAAGTTTCTCTACTTCATCACTTTCAGCTCACAATGCTATACTATAAATGTAACATTTTAAAACAGTTCCAAATACTGACACTATAAATGGAACAAGTGATATACTGTGCTGGAGTTCTTGGTCTTTTGTACCATTCTGGCATAATGAAGTAAAAAATTATGACACATACAAAATTCCTGAAAAATTATAATATTTTATTAATTTTCTAACATATTTGAATTTTAAAAATCCTTTCATCACATAATTTAAACTGCTTCATTACAGCACATATCAGTTAGTTGGTAATCACTATAACTGACTGCACACATGTAATGCATACAGTTAGTGATCATTATATAAAGGGTGGAACAGAGAAATGCTTGTTTTTTAAAGCGCTAGTACTCAATGGCAAATGGGGGTATTGACCTTCAGCAATCTCTGATAGACAGCTTAGACTACACAGTTTCAGATGCTATGAAGCATTAAGAGCATAGAACATCATGTGTTTGCTGTCAAATGGTTTTTTAGAAACAATAATTCTGTGGTTAAAGGTCAATGTCTGTTCCGTTGAAATTGTAATGTCGAACATCGACGTGCAGTTCCAGATCAAAACACCATACTCCAATTGGTTGAGGGGTTTAGAAGAACTGGATCTGTGAGGAAAAAACCACCAGTTGAACTCCAGAAATCGTAGACGGAGTGAGAAGGGCAGTTCTTGCTAGTCCAAAATGATCTGCTAGGCGACAGGCTGTAGTGCTGAGTATGTCATGTCATTCACTTCATCACATCTTACACAGTGATCTCAAATTTCACCCATACAAAATAATGATCGTCCAGCAGCTAACTGAGAGGGATTTTGTACAACGCAAAGAATTTTCTGGCATAATGAACACCACCATTCCTATGGAAGATGCAAATGCCCTAATATTGATGAGTGAAGAAGCCCATTTCCATCTGGATGGCTATGTTAATGTACAACTGTCGGTACTGACGTCGGAGAAACCACATGAACTACACCAAAAATCTCTCACAGCTCAAAAGTAACAGTATGATACAGTGTCTTCAAGATAGGGAATGTTGGTCCTTACTTTTTTGAAGCGGGGGAACCACAATTATAGTAACACCAGCGTGTTATATCGACATGTTAAACAACTTCCTGCATCCAGTACTGAAAAGGCATCAGGTGAACATGAGAGAAATATGGCTCCAACAGGATGGTGCCACAGTTCACACAGTGAGAGCATCGATTGAAGTGGTTCGACAAATGTTTCCTGGACATGTCAGTTCACAATTTGGCAATGTTTCTTGGCCCCCACGCTCTACTGATCTATTGATTTGTGACTTTTTTTGTGGGGCTACCTGAAATCAAGAATGTACATGAACAAACCACACACAATTGAATACCTGAAAATTTTCATTTGTTGAAAAACTGAAGCTGTGTTGAATGAAATGTTGGAGAAAGCCATGCAGAGCTTTGAGGAAAGGCTCTGAATTTGCATCCAACAAAAAGGATGTCATCTTACTGGCATTATTTTCCAAACCTAATTAAGGTATGTTGATTTCAAAAATGAAAAAAAAAAAAATTTAATGTAAAACTTTTTTTCTATAATTAAAACAGCCAAAGTTATTCAATAGTGAAAAACAAGAGTTTCCTCTGCTCCACACTTTATATATCAGTATGCATATGAGGTGATATCTCATGTATTTTATTGTTTGTTTACATTCATATGTGATTAAAAACTGCTTAACAAAATTAATTTAACAAATTAAAATAATAAAATTATATATAACCTACATTATCTTTAATTTAAACTACAAGAAATAAAGTTAAAAAAAATAGTTTCTTAGTTATTTTTACACTCTATATTTTTGTATATAAAAATATCTCTCTGAATTGTAGAAATGAAATATGTGTGATTCTTTTTTTGACAGAGGTTCATTTTTATTTTTCCAGCTATACTACAATAATGGCAATGCTTTATTTAGCTTTACTACAGCAATAATGGCAAAGAATATAGATCAGTAAAAAAATTGGTTATTTTAAGTTTTGTGCCTTGAGACATTAAAAAAAAGATTTAAATAAAACAATAAATTTAAATAAAAAAAAGTATTTTTATGCTTTTTATTTATTTAAATTAAAAAAATTCATTCAAAAAACAATAGATTTAAATAGATTTATTAGCTAAAAAGATTTTTTATTCCACTGCTCAGAAGTATAAAATATCTACTTTTGTCAGAGGATGTTTGTCCATATTATGTTAGCCTATATTTGGTCTTATAACTCTGGATCCTATTGACTAACTTCTTCAAAATACGTAGGCAGGTACTACACCTTCAGGGGGAAAGAATGTAATAAATTTTTTCAAAAATTGAAAAAGGGGTAGGGGTGTTTTGGTTAAAATAAAATTTTAAAATTTTTACTGGGGAATTTCAGTAAAAATTTTTTTTACTAACATTGAAGTTTTATTTATCAAGATTGCAGATCACCAAAAACTTGTGTTAATATTCTTCCCCTGCCCAAAAAAAATCACAATTTATATTTTTCTCTTTTTAGCTAAATCTTGCTTCAGAAAGATTTTCCATATTTATTTTCTGCATCAATAGACCTTCAACCACTTTTCCCATCCCACTCTAATGGTCTGTGGCAACAAAAAATAAATTAAATATTAAAAAAATTAAATTAAAAAATAAATTTAGAAAAATAATCTAATTAATTTTTTTTGTTGCAATTAAAAAGTAAAAATTTTTTTCTGACAGCCCTTACTCTTTGCATTTTTTGGAAAAAAAAGAGATTAGCCTTTCACTTCTTCCTAGAAAACTACATCTTCGTTTACTTTAAAAAATCTTTGTATTTTTTAACAATTTTAAAAAGTTATTTTTTAAAATTTATTATCACCACTTACGGATTATTTTCTTAATGATTATTTTATCTAAATGCTTCCCCTAGAGTATGGGAGTTTGCAAAATAAATTAAAAAACTTTATTTATGCTCGATCAATATAAATGTAGTATAGTGTAATTAAGATTTTCAATTCAAGATTAAAGGAATAAAATTACTGTTTTAAACAGAATCAAATAGTTTGATGGATCATATGTTTATTTTGGTCTGTCTAAATTTGGTATATCACAGCGAGGAATATTTCAGGAGTATTTGCTCTCTTTCATGCAACAATTTGTATTTTTCATTGTAAATTCATATATGAGGTGATCAAGCCAATGAAAGAATCAACAATTTAGGCAATTTTAATAAAAATCATATTTTTTGTAATAATTAAAATTATAAACACCATAGAATTTTGGCAAAGAAATTTTCACTTACTGCTGCTATCTGTAGTTAACTCATTTGTGTTTTTCAATTTATTTCTGATTATGTAATACGATCCACTTAATAAATTTTTCTAAATTTATTTGTTAATTATGTAATTTTTAAGGACTATGCCATTGGCAGTCAAATTATTTCAGTTGACTATGATTTTGTTTATTGATTTATTTTGTGTTTATTTGAACTGTCACTAATATTTACAAAATTAAAACTGCTAGTCGGTAAGTATAAAAACCAAATGAATAGGTCGTCATTGCTTTTGTTGTTAAAGTATTGCACAGGTGGAAACAGCGTACCAGCTAAAGTACAGAGTGAATACTTTTATTTTGAACAGTCATCATTAATTGGTCATTATTCACCAATAGTTTATCCCCAATAACACTCTGCCAATCTCTGTCTTTCATTCACGGATAACAGGTATGAATCCTGGTCAAGAACGGCATTTTTTATAAGCTACAAAATTCCATTTCCATATTCCCACATACAAGCTTCAAACTTCTGTGGTGAATATATCAAGAAGAAAAAAATACCTTGACTAAAGTGGAAGTCACTACCATAAAAGGTAATATCAGATCCAATATTTAATATGTTCTGAGTTTGAATTTCTCAAACAAAGGAAATAAGTTTAGTTAAGGATATAAGTTTTTACTACATTTCATAGTATACAATCTACTTCATGAAAACTTTGAAATAGTCTATTACCAGAATTCTCTATATACCCTTGTTTAATAGTCCTATGTTGAATCAATTTACAGCATCCTGATTCAACAAGTGTTTTGAACACTAAAAATATCCACCCTGCCAAAATCCACCCATCATTTCCTAGGGTATGGTAAAGATATCACAAATGATTACAGAAATATACATAAGTGATTGTTAGTTATTTAATACGGAAATAATAGCTGTACTTATGAATCATGACAAAACACAATCTAAAACCCCATTTATCATAAAAAGGTTGAACATTTTTCGAAAAGATTCATTACTCCTGACCTAATACATTCATCACATTTCCATCTTTTCCTAAAATTGAAATAACCTTCAGATGGTAAATAAATGTCAATAGACAGATAACAGAAGGCAAAAAAATTGTTATATGCAAGTTGAATGGATTGCAGACAAAGTTTTACAGCAAAGAGATTCTAATTATGTGTCACCTTCAAAAACACTTGAATCTCTATGTAAACTATGAAAGAAAAAACAACTGTTTGTATTAGTGGCACTGATTAATATTATTTAATTAAAGTTTCTATTAATAAACAAGAAAATGGTTTTTATGTTAAAAGTAATCCTCATACACAGTGTTGTTGTCAAAGAGGTTACTGAAAATAGTAAATAAAGGTAAAAACAACAAATAAAGCTTAAAACAATATGGTTAAAAGGCAATGCAATTATTTGACGAAAAACAATAAAAATAAGACAGATCTGCCTGTAATATTGGTAAAAATGCATTATAAAAATCAATACAGAAAAAATAATGACAATGAAGATAATAAGGAAAAGAATAAATGATTAAAATTAAAACAAAGGTAGTATAGTAGCACAGATAGATAATTCTAAACATCAGGTGGGAGGGGGTGAGTAAATGTAGTCTGTAAACTTATTTTTGAATATTATAATTTTAAGATTATTTGTGCTTTCTATAACACTAAAAAATATTTATAATTAAACTAAAAATTACCTGCAGTATTTCAGAATTTGCTGAATCTTAACCCTAAAAAACCATCAGGTTTTTTAACCAGTGATTGTTTTTATGATGATTGCACTGATGGTTTTTAGAACATCCATGCAACAAGTAATAATTCATATTTTAAATTACATAAACATATATAATGTAAATATTAAATAAGTGTACCTAATTTGGGCTTTGGCCTCTATTGTTGCTCCACGCTGAATTACTTCTTTTCCATCTTCCTTAGATCTGTTTATTAACTGTGGCCCTGCGCTGACAACATTAGGTGTAGGTGCCATTGCAGCAGGAGCAAGAGGAGGTGCTGGTGGTAAAGGAATACCTGTTGGTAAACGCATCATACGAGGTGGCATTCCTGTAAAATATAATACACTCTTCAATTTAACAGTTCATACTTATTTAAAATAAAAGAAAGGCTAACTGAAGGAAAAAGAACATACTATCATCCTGTATAAAGGAGTGATTTTTACTTTATCGTAATAAAAAGAAAAAATATTGCAACTTAAAATAAATTTTTAAAAATCATCAAAAGACAACACTAACAAATAAAAAATAATATTTTTTTATTTCTTGTTTAAAATTTAACTTTTATAAGAGGATGAAAAATTAAAAATCATTAATGATGCTTTATTAATCCTTAATTAGGCAGAGACATCAAAAAGTAAAAATTCAAAGCAGCATTAAAAAAGTACTTATTACTGTGTTTTTTAAAAGCAACTTGTTATTTTTTTTTAATTTATTCCATTTTATATTTTTTTAGTTATATTATTGTTTACACTATAGATAAGCCAACAAAGATAATAAATTATTAACAATTATAATATTATTATTATCTTTCAATTTGCCTATCTTTTTTTTGTACTAGGTTAGGTCTTTCTATAATATATGCAAAACCATAAGTTATTAAAACCCATTCAATGAGTAAGAGTAAGGATTGAACATACAGAAAAAACATACTGGTCAATACAAGCCAGCCTTTTCTCATATATACAGAATATATCACGAAGTTCTCCTGGGACTTTCATAACCTATTTTATTTGTAAAAATAATGGAAAAAGTTCATATAAGCATGTTCTAAAATGCTTCATTTGTAAGTTACGACTGGCTAGTGAAAGATTTTGCTTGGATTTCAGCTATGCCAGTGAAATGAGGTTGTACTGAAATTTTTAGGATATTAATTAAGGAGCAAAATTAATGATTTCTTATGGTTTTTGACCTAAAAAATGAATAAAGTAGGTCCCAAAAGTGTATCTGCAGTAGTTTATGAGAAATCTGGGTTGAAAACCAATAAATTGAGGTAAAAAACCCTGTTTTTTATGTTTGACATACAATAACTTTGTTAAATGGGTAATAAACTCATAAAACTTTTAAACAAAACTTGTAGAGAATCTAATTTGAATAAAATGGTGTAAGATAAATTGAATAAAACAAAGAAAATTTAGAAATTTGTCAGAAAAGTACTTATTTAATATAAACACCCAAACCAAATTCTTTTTTGGTGATGTGAAAATTTATAAAAACAAAATTTACTCTTACAAATTGCTGTTAAAAAATTTAAGTAACTGGAAATTAAACAACAATCGTAAAATTAAAATAAAGAAATATATAAAATTACTTAGAGCATAATTTTTTATCAATGACAGATAGATAGTACAATAAATTATCTTAAAAATTATTATTTCAAAGTTGGCAATAAAATAGCAACTGCTGATCAACAATACGCAATACTGTATTAGTGTTTAAATCATTCTGTAAGGTACATTAAATATATCAGGAAATGTGAACCATGCTGTAGTTAGCAAAGGTTTTCTGTAAATTTTAGTTTGAATGTGATCAGTTTACCATTGAAGTAATGTTGTACTAATTTACAATAGAGGAATACATTGATGTGGTATTCATTTTGGGTGTGTGTAATGGTAATGGTACAGCTGCTGCAGTTGAAAATGAAGTATGTTTTCACGGGAATCACTGGATTCTAGATTCTAAAACAATTAGCGTGACTTTTTGCATCTTTGGGAAACAGGTTCATTACCTAGTATTCATACCAGCTATGAATAATCTGTCCAACATGATGCTGTTATTGATGAAATTATTATCAATGCAGTTCAGTACAATCTAGACATCAGTATCTTTCTAAGTGGCATGAAGTTTTGCATTCGATAGTTTGGAGGAAAATTAAACAAAACAAGTCTTATACTTATCATCTTATCATAAATGGTGAGTTCAACATCTACACCCAGGAGACGGTCCACTTTATATGGAATTCTTTAACTGCTGAAATACAAATCGACAACTCTACAAGTATGTTTTGTTTAACAACAAGGCAAATTTCACTCAAGATGGGTGTCAACAACTTATGTAGTGAGCACACATGGACAGAAGTAAATCCTCATAAAACGATGGAAGGCAATTTTCAACATCAAATTAGCGTCAATGTATGGTGCGGCCTTCTTCACAATCAGCTGTTTGGACCGTTCATATTACCTGGCTGCTTAAATGCTGAGGTCTACTTACACTTTTTTCAAGAAGAATTGCTGCAGCTGCTTGAAGATGTTCCTCTAGCGCCGAGACACAAAGTATATTTCCAGCAAGAAGGCACACCATCAATTATTATTGAAAATTTCTTCCCTCCAAGCCATTTTTTTAGAGTTAGCAAGTAAGTAAGTCATAGTCATTGGAAGGCGGATCAGTCTCATCAACCATCACAAATCAATGTAAAAATTCCTCTGGAATGTGCCAAAAGAGATTGAGGCAATCACTTAAAATGTTTTTGGTTGGAGTGAGCAAACGCCACACCTATCTAGCACAGTTTGTTCATGTCTAAATGTTCATGCAAAATGTTGTGCACGCATTCTGTTGAATGCTTACAGGCTCTGCTAACTCATTCACTGTTACTCTCTGATCTGCCAAAACTATTTTATGCACTTTTTATATCATTTCTGGCATAGTCACTTCAGAAGAGCATACACTATATTTGTTCATCATTAGTGCGAGTTCAACACATTTTAAACTCCACAACCCAGCATTTAATTGTTGTATTTGATGGATTTGAGCCTCCCAGTGTCATATTAAGCTCTTCTTTAATTTCCTTTGCACTTAAGTCTTTTGAAAATATTTTAATCACTCCACGAATTTCTAGTTTTTTTCATTTTCCAAAAAACGCCCAATTCTCCACTTTGGCGAACTATAAATATTGTACTAAGTGATACAGTCAGTGACTTGAAACTCTTACAGTAAACTAATGTAAACTGGATTCATGTAATGCCATCAAGAAATTAAACATACTAACGCCATCTCTGTGTAAGGCCCAGAACTTTTCACTCCACCCTAGAATACATATAATATGAAATATAAACCACCAAAACATAGTAATGAGATAAGTTTAACTTATATTAATTTCCAATAACTAGTCTTCGCGGTATCCCACACTTTCAGTTGGTATTAAATTTTATATCTATTGCATTAAAACACATTCTTTTGTTTGAAATTATGTTTTATAGTTCAAAATTTTGAATAATATTATGAGCGTAAATTTACATAAATGCTGTCCAGTACTGGAATGATGCAATCTTTAAAACATATATTTCCCTTTGTTTTAATGTCATTAATGCCAATTTTTAGATTATTTTAAATTCATTTTTATTTTGTTTTAAATTCATTTTATTGTTCATAGATTCATTTTTTTTACATTGCTGATGATTGCTTTAAATTAAATCATCTCCAAATGATCTGGTAGTTTATCATTTTATATGTTTGTGTATTTTCTAAATGTAATACTTTCCAAAATTTAAAATTTTTTTGCAATCTGTAGTACTACTTTTTTTACACTCTAACAGATGGTCATCTACATTAGATAATCTCTTTTTTTGTTTTTTTATGCTGTTTAATATTCTGTAAATCTTTTTTAAATGATCTGTTTAAAAGATTTTTACTAATTGATCGGCCAAAACAATTTTACACACTTTTTCTAATATATTTATATTATTATTACCTTTTACAACTGGCAATCCAGTAAATCAACCGGTTTCAAATTCAGAATATCCAGCAGTCTGACATGCCAATTCAACATCCTTCAAATTGGCCAGTTTTTGAAGGAAATTCTCACATCACTGCTCTTCTTGAAGAAAATTCAACACAAACAGATTGCTTCTGTTTTTTTGTTTTTTTTTATATAGTAAGGCACATAAACACACCAAACATGAAACCACCAAGTACGAAAGCATAACAATTGCTAAACTAACATACTGATCAACTGAAACCCTGCAGCATGTGTTGAAATGGAGTACTGTCACAATCAAAGAGTTGTAAAGATTTTTTTCACACAGTTTATATGGATAGTTTCTATTTGGCCCCAGTAGTACATAATTATTTGTAATCCAAAAAAAACGCTTGCTGTTGGACAGTGCAGACTAACAGAAACATATGCCTAAGGATTTGAGAAAAACAAACTGGCTATAGGATAAATGAGCTTCCATCATGCTGATTACCTAGGTCATTGTCATTGGAAAGACACTCGTGATGTTTTTATGCTGTCCACAAAATATGGTGCTATCTGGTGTGAGGTTCAGGTTACAGCAAAAGGAGGAAGGAAGCTAAAAGTAAAACCAGATTCAGTGTTGGATTACAACATAAAGAAGACTGGTGTTGAAAGAAATAATCAGCTTGTAAGCTACTATCCTTTCAATCGAAAATCCCTAAAATAGTAGAAAAAGGTTTTTCCCATCTCTTCATACAATCAGCTGTAAATTCCTATATTATTTATAGAAAACTAAATGAAATTAAGAGAAATATGCATTTAGAAGAGTTTCTTACACAAATTGTTTAGTAAATAAAGCTGGGGAAGAAATTCCAATACCGTCAATATCTTCCATTACAGATTGGCTGACAGGACACCATTTTCCAAGGAAAGTCCCTCCGACAGAGAAAAACACGTCCCTGCAGATCATGCAAAGTGTGTGGTAACCGGCACAAAAAAATTATCGAAAAGTAGACCACAAAAGAAAAAATACTTTATTTTCCCAATTTTAACTGCCTTATGTGTGCCAGAGTGCTTTGAACTTTTCCATATAAAAGCAAATGATTTGTGAATGTGTTTTTTGTGAAAATAACAGTCATTTTTTTGTAGTAGAATTAGGTATGTACTTATATTTGAGTTTCGGGTTGTAAAAATACTTTATAATCATAATGGAATAAAAATTAGTAGTAAGTTTCTAAAAAGTGTAAGTGTACAATATGTTTTTTTGTGCTGGGAAATGAATTTTTCAACTAAATGTTGCTGTACGAGGTAAACAAATTTAGGCATAAACATAGCATATCATTTTAAAGATAAAAGTTAAAAATGTTTTATGCAGTTAGTTGCAATTCAATCAGATAAGTTCTTAAATTTATACAATTCATCAAAAAAAGTAAAATCACATCTGCATGCAAAACCCAGATTTTAAAAGGTGAGTGAGTCTTCAATGTGTTTTGCAAGATCCTGCATCCTCAGTCATGACTGAAATGTTTAATTAAACTACATATATAAAATTAAGAATAAAAAAAAAAAATGTACATATATATTTTAAAAAATGTTCTAAATAATGTCAAGACTGATCAAAACTAATCATAGTACTGATATATATATATATTTTGTTACTTTTCTGGTTTCATAAATCTTATAGTTATGTTTATATACGATATACTTTTAAATAAAAAAATTATAAGTATACTATCTACACATGTTTTTGTGTTTTTTATCTATATTTTTAAATAAATAATCAAAAGCTTTAATTTTTTGTTCAATTAAAGAAGTTAGCGGGATTTTTATTACGATTATTTCTAACTAAATTAAATTTACAGATATATATTTAATATTTCTACACTGTATATTAAAAAAAGCAATATTAAAAAAAAATATATCTAACTAATTGTTTTAAGTAATTAGTTTCTTAGCTAAGAAACTAACTACTTAAATCAGATGAAGAAAAAGGAATAAATTATATCAGAATTCTCACTTCATCCTCATAACTAGATAGTTAAAGAGATCTTTACACTTAAAAAATAGGAATTAAATATTTATTAACCTGGAGGAGGTCCAGGAGGTAATCTGATACCAATAAGCCGAGGTGGTAAACCAGGTGGAGGTCCAGGAGGTAATGTAGGTGGCCGACCAGGTGGAGGTCCTGGAGGTAATCGGATCCCTGGAGGTGGCCTCATCGGTGGTGGTCTAAATATCATTGGAGGTGGAACACCCATTGGTGGAGCTGAAAGAAAAATAAAAAAATAATAAAACCATATAAAGTAATAAGCAAGGAAATTACTAATATTACAATATAATTTTTAATTCTTTTGGTATCAAACAAGTGACATCTACACACTGGCTGAGTTTGCCTCTGCAAGTTTTACACATTCTACTTCCAATCTTTCATGTTTCAATACATATAATAAAAATATATTTAAATTCATACATAAAATTCAAGACAATATTATTCTTAAAGATGACATTTATTTGCAATATGTTAACTTCTGTTTGAGAACAGTTTAAATCTATAATATCAGAAAATTATTTATTTATTTTGCCGTACATTACAGAATAATAGAAAAATATAATTTTGAATTTACGTAATAATGCAAAAAAAATTAATAAAAGTAAATAAAACTGATAAGTAATTAGTATTAAGCACTGAAAAAAAGTGTCAAAATGCAACCCGGAATATTTATTTATACTTATAGACATAAAACAAGAATTTAATTCAATTTAGAATTATAATAATCTCTATTTTTAATCTTGCAATACTATTTGTGTGTCAAGCAAGCAAGAGTTTATTTCATAAAATAATATTCATATTATTTTATATTAAAATAAAAGCCTCAAATTAAATCATTAAAATAACTTTCCAACTTATTATTCTCAGAAATTATACTCAATAAAAATGAGTTAAAACCATAACATGACCTCCGAATTATATAGTTATATTAAATACAATTTTTAAAAAATGAAAAATTCAATATTTATCTTGCATTATACTTAAAATATCAAAAACAAAATTAAAAGTTTTAATAGTATATATATATATATATATATATATATATATTATTTTAAAAACAACTATTTAAATCAACCAGACTCAGTTCAAATAAAAAGTAGGAACACTCACCTATCTACAGTGCTTTCAGAGTTTTACTTTATTAGCAAACAAATCTTATAAATTACACACAATAATAAATTAAAATATACACTTAATTTAAAAAATCATTATATTATATACTAATATCATATGTCATAGTTAAAACTACTTATTTCTACCACGGTAAGATAATGTAAATAATGAATATTTATCAAAATATTCAATCATTATATCAGGTCCATCAATTTTAACAATTGTATTATCATATTCAATTTATTTATTAATAAGTCAGTACTGTATTGTAAATATATATTTAATATTATATGAAACATAAACCACTAAAGCATAGATAAGTTAAACTTACCACAATAATTTCCAATAACCAGTTTTCGCATTCCAGTACTGGTCAGAATTACATGTACACTTATATCATCCAAAATTTCACAATAGAAAACATTATTTTGAAAAAAAAGAGACAAATCATTAAAAGAATATGTTTTAATGTAATAAATATAAAATTTAATATCAACTGAAGATGCAGGATACCGTGAAAAATGATTACTGGAAATTAATATGATAAGTTTAACTTATCTAATTACTATGTTTTGATGGTTTATATTTCATGTAATATTAAATTTTATTAACACAGTGGTCAAAAAGATATATATATATATATATAAAACATATATCAGTGATCATATATATAAATTGTTCATTACTTTTTTACATTTAAGTTAAAAAGTATACCACTATCGTCGAGAAGAAAAAACTTAGCAATGTTATGTGGTGGATGCACATAAGTAAAATTTTTCTGAGTTTTCATCAACAGTGATAACTTCACATTCAGTATTGTGAAACATAACTGTAAAAGACAGACTTTACTGTTTTAAAATATGTGAAACGAATTTTTTCAACAGAATTATCATATGAATGTTTTAAAAAAGGAAAGAGTGTTAGATATTTTACAGAAATAAGTCCTGGCAGCAAACGGAAATATTAATTTAAAAAAGCAATCGAATTAAGCCTTATAACTAAGCTATAGCTTTATTGCTATGACTACATTTACTATTATGTTAAACTAAAGAAAGTTATACCTGGCGGTAACTGAGCAGGCATTTGTCCTGTAGGAGGTGGAACAGGTAAAGGTATCGATGTTGGTGGCAATTGTATGCTTTCTATAGATTGGGGCATAATAATGGGTTTATCTCCCTGTGGTACAGAATCTACAGTTTGCTGCTGCTGTTGTTGATGTTGCAACTGCTCAGCTTCTTTTTTCTTTTGTACTTCTTCTATCTATATGCAACAAATAAATAAAAATCCTTTTAATATACGTTCTTACTTACTTACCTAGTAACATTCAATTAACGCAACATTAGTTTATTTTATCATGATACGAGGTGCAGCTATTAAATAACAACACTAATCCAGCAACAGAAGAACTGCGCATGCGCCAAATTTGTATGACCAACAGCTGTGTGAAGCCTCTCTTTCGAATGTTGTCACTCCAGTTTCTGTATACATATTAGTCTGGCCGTAGCCTTCGTTTGGATAACATCTGTTTTTTGCTTTACCAAAAAAATTATGTTTTATTAGAGCAAAGAATTGTTGTGAAATTTCATATGAAACTTGGAAAAAAGAAACTGAAACTTATCTTTTATTAAAAAAAGTATATGGCTAAGAATATTTATCATGTGTGCGGATTTTTGATGGTTTAAGTGTTTTCAAGATGGCCGAGAAAACGTAAATGATGTTCGCCCATCCACATCAAAAATGGATAAAAATATTGAAAAAATTGGTAATCTGATCCGATATTACCATCAGTTAACTATTACTGTCTTTATTCAAGGTCCTTGCTCAACTCTGAGAAAAGTTAAGAAAAAAACGACCTGAATTGTGGAAGAACAAGTCATGGGTTCTTCATCAGGACAATGCACCGCCTCAAACTGCATTGTCTGTTAAGACGTTACTAGCCAAGTATAATATCCCAGTGTTAGACCATCTGTCTTATTCACCTGACCTGGCACCATGTGACTTTTATCTGTTCCCAAAGGTCAACTTTGCATTAAAAGGACCAAGATTTCAGACTGTTAAAGCTGTGAAAGAAAAAGCGGCACACGTTATAAAAAAGCTCACAGAAGAAGACTTCCAGCACTGTTTCAAACAATGGAAAATTCACATGTAGTGTTGCAGGGCTAGAGGAGGAGCGTATATTGAAGTTATACATAACTAAATATGTATAAATTTAAAATAAAATATTTTACAGCATTAGTCTTGTTATTTAATAGCCACACCTTGTAGGCAAAATTATGAAAAAAATATTCCACCTATTTCAGTAACAGGTTCTACTTTCTTCTCTCCTTTCATCCTAAATATTCTGAGTTTGAATCCTGATTAGGCTTGGTATTATTCATGTAACACATAATTCATTCTTAACATCACAAAAAATCATCATCTTGTTCAGTTTGCTCTGTCAGTCTTCTGGAACAATGAGACATCCTTAAATCTCATCCCTTTCATAACCATTTTTATTGTAGAAAATTAAAAAAAGAACCACTGCTAAATCTGGTGAGTAGGATGGAGAGGACACAAGGATTTCTTATTCTGAAAAAAAAAGGAAACAATTTATGTATGCGCTGGGGCACTGTCGTTTTGAAGGTACCAGGTCCTTCTTTCTGCAAATTAAAGCCGTGTAATGTCAAAAGGTCAAAATTCAATTTTTTTCCTAGTTTAATTTTTTGTGTCAATCAAACAAACAAACTGAAACTGTACATCCTT
Source organism: Lycorma delicatula (assembly GCF_047948215.1). NCBI lineage: Eukaryota > Metazoa > Arthropoda > Insecta > Hemiptera > Fulgoridae > Lycorma > Lycorma delicatula. The sequence continues at coordinate 104,178,212 of NC_134460.1, read as the reverse complement.
TAAAAAATATTCTCTGTAATAAATACCATCAAACACAGGCAGATACCATTAGTAATATTTGAAACAAAATTGCTTAAATTTATCTTGTATTCCATCTGGGCACATATATGGTGGTTATACTGTATATTTTTGTAAATTTATATTTTTATGATTAATTCTTTATATAAGCCGGAGACTTGTGCATTCTAATGTGGTATATATTTATAAGCATATATGAGGTATGGCTAGAAAAAAAACTAGACTGAACAATCTACAGACAAATGGTGCGCATGAAGGTCAAGTGGCACATGACATTCCTCTCTCCATTCCTGCTGATGAGTCAACTGCGAACCCCTTAGATGGGCCTTCATTTGTTTCAGACCTTGCATCTGCAGCCTGTCAGAAAAATGTTAAGTGCTTTAAAAGAGCAATATGCTAATAAGAAATTTCTTGTGAAACTAAGAAAATCCGTCAAAAAAACTACTTTGTTAAAAGAAATATATGGTGATGAATGTTTATAACACTAAGGACTGCAGGTGTGCTGTAAGGAATCGTCGCAGGGCATTATGTAATTTCAATCAAAGACTTACAAAAGAAATTCTCTGTGCCTTCTGCAATGCGAGGCAATGCAATGTTGAGTGTTTCAGTGTGCTAAACAAAAATCATGGCTGAATTACGTTGATATCATTTCTTGGACATCTCCATCATTAGTTGTTTGAAGAAAGTTCAGGCCATGTGTGGATCAGGACAGTCACCGAACCAAATGGATCGGAATGCAACAGCATTCTTGTCACCATGCCAACTGTGGCGAACATGTTTGGAAGCTCAGTTACGTCATTTACAATATTATACTGTCCTGAATTTATGAGGGATATGTTGCAGGTAAAAAGTGTCCCATTTGTGATTGGAGACTCGTGAAATGAATTATAAATTCCATTTTCTTTTGCTGAACTAAGGTACACCTTGAAGAACAATTACTATGAAACTTCCCCTAGAAATGATAATATCAGGCTCAGTACCATACCTCCCAGATACTGCATTACAACATCTTTTGTGTATCTATAATAGAATGTTTTCTGATTAGGTTTTTCCAGATTCTTTGTCAGAAGCAGTGGTGACTCCCATACTGAAATCTGGTAAAGATAAATCATGCCATTCAAGTTATTGTCTAATCTCCTTGACTAGTGCCCTATGCAAGTTGATGGAACAAATGGTTAACCATCATCTAGTGTGGTACCTTGACAGAAACACTGTAATTGCCCCCCAAACAATTCGGTTTTCACCAAGACAGACTGTCTATCGATCATGTAGTTGCTCTTGAATCTGTCATTCAAGATGCCTTCCTACTTCACCTATTCCTCAATTCTGTATTTGTCAATATCCAAAGCCATAGACATGGCTTGGAGGAGAGGAATCCTACATAAACTGAAAGAATGAGATATATAAGGGAATCTTCGAGCATTTATCAGGGGGTTTCCTCAGTAGTCAGTCTTTTCAAGTTTGAGTTGGAATGACGGTATCTGAAACTTTTACATTAGAAAATGGAGTAGCACAGGGAAGTGTCCTAAGTATTACCTTGTTTGATGTAGCCATAAAAACTATAACAAACTGCATGCAAAAACCTGTTATTTGTAGATAATTTTGCAATTTACATTGCATCTAGACCTTTGCTACTGGCAAAAGGCTGCTCCAAAACACAATAACCCATTTAGGATTGTAATGTAAAATGACTGGATTCGCGTTTTCCCCAAAGAAAACGAAGGGCATTTGTTTTTCCTGGCTGAGGGAACATGATGATCCTTAACTGTTTTTATGTTGGGGAACTAATTGAACCATGCAAGCAAGTTAGATTTTTGGCATTTGGTTTGACCAAGACTAACTTGGGTAATACATTTAAAGGAGCTGAAGGTAAAATATCTAAAAATGATAGACAAGCCAAGAGTTTTATCCAATACAGCTCCCAATTTGGGAGCTGATCAAGTATACATTCTGCGCTTCTACTGAGCTCTGGTCTGTTCCCACTTTGACTATGGCTCATTTGTGGATACACCAATATCCACAAATGAGCCATTCTCATTTCTTTGATCACTGAGTTTCAACTAGCCATACATCTCAGGAATGGTTGACCTGAGACTGTACAAGACTATGCTTCAATTACATTCATACATATCATCCTCATCCTCTGAAGTAATACCTTACGGTGGTTCCGGAGGCTAAACAGAAAAAGAGAGGGGCTGCCGCTCTTAAGATGCTTAATGCAGTCCATCATTCATTTATCCTTCTTCCTACAAGTGCGTTTCGTTCAAGCCCCATGGTAAGTGTACTAGTGGGCAGTGGTGAGCCATCTCTTTGGATTAGATGAAACCAAATTATCTGCTCCAGTGTAGGTTGCATTAAAGAGCAACCAAATCTTCCTACCTTTGATGCAGTGTTCTCCAACCAGCATGTTAATCGATGAGGGAAAGCCAAGATCTACTACTTTACTAGCCATCAGAACTCATTGCCTTTTCTTATCTCCAAATATACAATTACCTCCAGTACCACCTGTTACTCAATGTTATTACTCCCCTAGGCAACCTTCTCTCATCAATTATTGCTTAAGTCTTGGTCGATGCCAAAATAAGAGCACAAATCCATTTATCTTATGAGAAAAACTTTTTAACATTATAAATAGCATGAATCCTGATGCTATGGTTTATACAGACGGCTCTAGTGATTATAATTCTGTTGGTTGTGTTTCTGTAGTTGGCAACAGAATATACATGTTAGGTCTTCCCAACATCATCAGTGTTTTCATTGTGAAGCTATATGTTATTAACAAGGCTTTAAATATACTTAGCCCAACATTCTGACACGTTCTTGTCGGTTCAGATTCCATAAGCACTTTGCAGGTGATTAGTGACTTGTATGCCAAACACTCTGTATTAGTGATATGCCAGTCTGTTATCTGTGAAATGGCTCAGCATAACACAATTGTGAGCTTCTGCCGGATCCCTAGTCATATTAGAATTTCAGACAATGAGCGCGCTGATTGTGTGACAAAAGAGACTTGTTTGCAGCCTCCTTTCATTAAGTGCATTGTTTTGAATGATCTTGTCAGTTTTCTGAAGAAGGTGGTACACATGACGAGTGGCAAAGTGAGTGGAATGCAACATCTACAATAAACTTTGTCCAGTTAACAATAATGTGTCACGGTGGAGCTCCTCATGCAGGAATAACCATCAAGAGGAAGTTATTATTTGCTGTTTGCAATCAGGACACACTAAACTTACTTATGGACACCTCATGAATCAGACCAATCCACCTGTCTGTGCTCGCTGCAACTGCCAACTAATGATACTCCACATCCTTGTGGACTGAGTCTATAATGCAGCATTGCATCTTAAGTTTAAACTAGGGGCAATATCCGAAATATCTTAGGCAACAATGTATTGATGTTATCGAATGTTTTATAATTTCTTAAGGCCATATGCATCTAAATTCAAAAATTTAACTATTCATATCTTTTGTCTTTTTTTTTTTTCATCTATTTTTGCTATTTTGTGGCATATACCAGATGATAATTTTGTTAAGTTACATTTTTAATGCTATATTTCATTGTGGCTTTTCGCATACGTCATAGGTGTTTTCCATCTATGCTGTTTTTATATTACTATTGTTTAGATTTTTAATTAATTTTTAATATTTATTTGTATACTTCATAAGTAGCATTATCAGGTGTTGATAATAAAACTTTGTTGTGTGCCCAGAAAAATAAAACATTTTTCAGTAAAATAATGCTCACTAATTTTTTGTAACAGGCAAACAAGGAACAAAAATCACACTTTCTGAGACTGCTACACAATATTTCATACTATAACTGAATAATGCCATCTTACACGAATTACCTCATATCACGAAGTAAGAAATAAGTTCCAAGAATCAATTAATAACTATTAAAATATTTTGACCAAACAGCTGTTTACCATGTAATATCAAAATGCATAACCATGATTAATGACCATTTACAAAGGATAACCTATTCAATTTCATTTAAACACTAAAAATTTCCCTCATTAGACTTATTGAGGAAGTACTGAACATAAAACCTATTGGAGAAGATCACAAACAGCAACCTCTAACTAAATAAAATGAAGGGGTACACTTGCTCCTTGAGATCCTCACATTAAGCATGAAAATACCAAAGGAAGAAAGCATCAAGATGAAGGAATAGGAGTGGATAGTAAGAAAAAATAATCTATCCACACTGAAATCACAGCAGGTCGTAAAAAATAGTTTCAAAACACAGTTTCAAGGGCATTTCTGATAGTATGTAGTCAAAACCCCTCAGGAGACTGGGATAATTTTCACCTAGAATGGAAACTGTAAATAAATGATAAAAATGTTGTGTTAATCAACATTAATATACACAGTAATAAAACTGAATATCCTCTAGAGCCAATGAAGAATAGTTGCTGGAGCAAGAGTACATTCTTTTAGGAATGTATTCTTGCTTGAAATAGTACAGCACATATTATGCATAAATGTAAACTATTCAGCCAAAATGTCAATTAAGTTTTAAATATTTTTCAGGTAATCAGTAACTTCATTCACCAAAACAATTAAAAATATTACTAAAACATAACATAATTTTGTATATTATATACTTAAGTTGTAAGAGATATTTCCTAGGTTTAATTTTTTCTTACATCAATTTTCTATTTTGTTTTTTCTGTTTACTTTTATTGACACCATAATGATTTTTCAAATCAGGCATTTTTTAATATAAAATTAGGGATATTTATTTTAGAACAAAATGTTCTAAGCAGTTAGTGCTTGGTACTTATTTTAGACTAAAACTGTGGCTTGACTAGAATAAGACTTTTTATATTTAGCAAAACATTAGTTTGAGTTTCAATCTACTGTTTATAAAACTTGTATTTTAGGAGTGCTTTCAGAGTGGTCAAGATATTAATTCCCTACAAGCAACCTAATTAATTAAGTATTGCTACTCATTTGTCATTAAAAATGTTAGTAGCAACAAATACAATAAAACAAAAAAGTACATTAAAATGATAGATTTTGTATTATTACTTCTTTCATAAATGCATCAATATCCTGCCCAGCAGTAGAAAGTGTCTTTTGCTGCAAAGAGGATGGTTTTTGTTTAGAATCTTTTCCTCTTCCTTCATCATCCTCATCTTCTGCATCTGTTTCACTATCACTGTCCTTTGCAAATCTAATAGTTCTAGCTCTGATTTTTGTTTTTTCATCATCTGTGAATAAACAAATAAACAAATTAGTTAATAATCAAAGTATATTACATTCAAAACCTCATTAGAGTTTAAAGTACTACATCAAAAATTTACAAACTGAATGACTAATTCATATGACATTCTGGAGGTTTCCAAATATTCTTGTGCATCAATAAGCAGTTTCCATCCCGCCTTGTCCTTTATTCACAATGTAGAGTATCTGTAGCTCACTACAGCAACTACTGATATGTTATTAATTAAAAACCCAAAACAAAATGATGGCTGGAAGACAGCATCAAGAAGCTGTTAGTGTTAAAATACAACTAATCCATCAAGGCCTTGAACTATTAACCTTCCATGGAAGGGAAGTTAACCCTGTGAGTAATCCCAACCCAAAATGTCAACAAATGATTTTAATCATAGTTACAAACAAGTTATAGTTATATGAACCATTGATCATATAGGTAAACATAGATTATTAATATGTATGTAAGGAAATATTTCAAAATCTTAAATGTAATTTTTGTTGTAAATTGCTAATAAAAATACTTTAAAAAAATTCTAGTACTAGTTAATCACATGGCAATCACTTTTGTAGTTACATATATAGCAAATATAATCATACTTAAAATTCCCAGAAATTCAGTATTACTTATCTTAAGTTACTTCTTCAAATGACTAGTTTCTATATTTAAAGAAGTAAATAATATTTATTCATTGATCAAAATCCAGAGATTATAATTCACCAGCATTAACATAGCCTCAATATGACACAACAGAACTGATTCACAAATAATCAAATAACTAAAGTTAGTTAATTAAAACTATCAACTAATTTAAGTATTAACTACAATTATTTAACAAGTGCAACTAATTAACTATAATCAGTTAATTAAATTAAATCATCAAGGCTAATTCATATGAATTTAAAAGGTAATGGTAACTATAAAGGCAAGAAAAAAGCTTAACATTAAAAGAATAAAATATAATTTAGAAACTTAGCAATTACTCTGAAAAAAAAACTTAGCAATTACTAAAGCTACTCTGAAAGCTCAGTTAACTATTTTAAATGAAGAAGAATGTAGACTTAATTTAAGAATTAATTTTCTTTTAGTACAAGTTACATAAAAATTCACATGAGAAATATATTCCACAAACCATATAGCTTATTGTTTTAATAAATCATAAATGTAATAATAAACAGATTAACAAAGAAATATTAACTTAAAAGATTACCGAATTAATTTATATACTTTTTTCATATAGAAAATGAATACCATTTTAAGTACCTTAATTCAAATTTTTCAGCCCGCTTTATTATTAATTCACCCAATCCCTTAACAGATACATCCCAAATCAAGTGATGCGTACTGCTACATCAGCCATTATGGTTAATATCATTCATTCATTAATAATCCATTAATTAAATAAAAGTAAGACTTCCAAAAAGAAATAATATTATATAATATACTAAATCATTAAGTAGTTTTTAACTGAATAAAAAATTATAATTTAAACATTTCCTAGATGCAGGAGAGAGAATAACAGATCCATAGTAGACCACCATTTTGAGGTGGTCCACCATGATTTTTGTCTACAGCCTCTCCTAAGCTTCTAAAATTCTACAATAAAATTTCTCTCCAAAATTTAATAATATGGAGTGGAAAAACATTTTAATAGAAGCTTTGTAAAGTGAATAACTATTTTTTAAAGTTTTTGTTAACAAAAGTTGTAAAATTTAGTAAAGTGACCAATATTTAAAATTTTATAATACTAATCACTCAAATACTTGAAGAGGTACAAGTAATTGAGATTGCATGTTACCATGCTAGAGAAATTTTATATCACACCAAAAAAAAAATTCTATTGAAAGTACCCTACTCTCTAGTAGGTCTCTTGGCAGGAAAATATTTATTCCAATAACCAAAAAAAAAAGATTCTATTAGCACTAAGTTTATATTAAAACTCTACTAAATAAAATTTTGGAAATTAAAAACAAATTTTAGAGAAAAAGTCAATATCAATATTGATTTTTATATTCAAAGTAAATATTTTTTAAAAAGTAAAAAAACTAATTTATTGCACTAGATTTAATACTGCCATTAATGAACAAAAATAATTATCCAATATTCAGATAAGAAGCAAAGTACTTATAATTAAACAAAAATTATCAATCAATTATTTTAACAATAAATGAAAAGGTAAGTAATTATAATAAAACATTACGTTGATCTATTGCATCTGTTTCTTCATCACTGCTAAGTTCAGGAGGAGGACCAGGAGGAACGCCAGGTGGACTCTTTGGTCTTGGAGGAGGGCTAAAAAAAAATAACCAACCATGTATTTCCCCAAGTCATTAGAAAGTAATAATATAAATATATACATTATTTAACGGCTAATCAAATAACTGTAAAGCTATAAAACAATTCTGTTATAATTGTATAATTAACTTTAACCTTTTTTTGTACATCTTTGCAGAAATCTTAGAATTTAAAATTACTAATAAAAATGTGTCATAATATGATTAAAAATTCAAGTACCATTATCAATTAAATTACTTCAAACATAAAAGCAAATTGAATTACTACAATAAGACATTAAATCGAGAAACCTATCTGTGAACAGACTAATCAATCCAAAATTATTAACTATGAAGACAATGGTTAATATACATTAATAAAATATTTTAACAGAAGAAACTGCGTAAGTATCGATATCATCATGATAGAAAAATTTCAATACCCGGAAACATTCAATTATTACAGGAATTTATTTTTTAGAGTTGACATAAGTTGAAACCTGTTTTTTTAAACAATCAGTTGCTTCAACTTCTAAAAAAATATTATGAGAACACTTTCTAGTTTCTAGGTATAACTTAATTGATACGTTGCTTTTTATTGGCTTGGCAAAGTAAATGACACTGTTGAAAAATTAAAGGAAGTTCGATTGGTCTTCAGGTTGAAAGAGACTGATCTGAAATTTCAGTTCATTTTTTCATGTTAAAATGTTTTGTGAAAGTTTATTTCAGTTTTTATTACAAAATTATCTTTTCATATTTTTTGTTGTATGTCTTGAATGTATAATAATGGAAATAACTACAAAAAAACATTTCAAATTTGTTTCTCTGTCTCAGCATATCGGTATGGCACAACAAATACCTTCTGAGTGTGGTGTTGAACTAGGAATAGTGAATGCTATTTTTAAAATTAAGGAAATTGGTTCCTTTTCACCGCAAAGGAAAGGCAAATGTGGCTGTAAAAGAACTACTCTATCAAAGGACCTGTTATTAGTGAGAAGTAAACTTCATCCAAAATTATCTGCTGCAGACTTATGATCGAAAATTAGTAGCCAGTGGAACAGATTTATACATGACAAACTCTTAGTCACAGACTTCTTGCAGATGGATGGAAAGCTCATCGGGCAGAAAAAAAGGCTCTTGTGGGCCAAAGCACATGCTAACTGAAACAAAGCACTTTTACATGCTAGCTGTAAAAGTGTTGTTTTCCAATGAGACATATTTTTATTTTCAGGGATAAAGGGTTCCATACATTAGAAAAGTATAAGATGAAATTGTATCACTAGCTCATATCCAATAATCAGTTAAACAACCTTAGAAAAACATATTTTGGGGCTGTTTCACATTTGAAGGCCCTTGTATTCATTATTTCCGGTAGATAGTATGTTGAAAATTGATGGATACATCAAAATCCTGAAGGAGTTGTGATACAACTTCAAAACAAATTCTCACAAGCAAAGTACTTTTCCAACAAGATTTGGCGCCATGCTGTATTGCCAAAAAAAGATAATTTTTTTCAAAGAATTAAACATTAAAGTACTCCCATGGCTAGGAACTCCCCAGACTTAAACCCAATTGAAAATCTTTCAACAATATCAAAAATGAATTGCACCAGAAAAATTGACATTAACATGTTCACTGCCACAGGGAAATAACCATACTCTTCAAAAAACCCAACGTTTTCTTATTTTTATTTAATTATGAATGTAACCTACATTTACAAATAAAGGATAAGATATTTTATATTTTTACTGATAATTTTTTTTGACCAGTGAACAACTCTGTGGCGCCAGCCTTGTTGAGATAATAAAATACTTACATGTGTTGGTTTACTTGTATTGATACAAATTTTATACATATTTAGTACATTTTTTATATTTATTTTATAAGGAAAATATGACTAAAATTAAGACATAAAAAACGAATGGTTTTCAATTCTGTTTTATATAGATAAATCTAATGATTATGTAAGCAGATACAATAGCATGAAAATTAATAATAATAATCAGTAATATAATTGAATTGAAGCAATAACACTGAAAAAATTAAGATTGTGTGAACTAATTATACTCATATCCAAAAACTCAAACTAAAGCAAAAATAAGAGATTACACAAATAAAACATACTTTAAAAAGAATAAAATAGGATATTATACTTAAAAACTAATGCAAAGAATGTAGAAACAATTTTTTTTTTTTTTAATTTTCATATCTAAAAATATCAAAAACATAGTTTAAGCCTAACACTTTTGCATGTGGAATGGTTCACAACAATCAAAACACAAAACAAGAAGATCAGACATGTCTAACCACAGCATATGCATCTTTCCGTTTGCTGTTTTTAGCACATTGACAGCATTTTTTCCCAGGTGTAAGACCTTGTTTTTCACTATCTTCACATTTGCTAATGAATGATTTCCTTGAACAACTGGACCACCAGGCACTATTTCCTCCCATGATGAACTTTTGGATAATAATCCCTCTATTACAGCCAATTAGAAATCATGAAAAGGAATCTTGTTACTGTTATACTTGCAGAAAAATTTGAAAGAATTTAGTGACTTCATCTCAACAATATGAATGCCTAGCTTTTTATGTTTTTTTTTAATGATAATATTATCATCCTCATGTTTTCCATTTTGTCACTATCCCCGCAACGATAATTGGCATTATCATCCCCATCAAAATCATTGCCACTACTATCACACACTCTAAAATCGCTTTTAGTTCATCATCTATCATTTTTGTGACAATAAACACAGTCTCTTCAGTTGTGAAGGAACTGCAATTTGATCATCCGCCATACTCAAACAATAAGAAAAAACTCAGACCAAGTACAAATATTTATTCTCTATAAACACACGTAACATGCCACAAAAAGAAACAAAGCTTAATTGTGTAACTGAATGACTACGACTGCTACATATAAAGCGTTGCACAGAGTGCCTCCATGGCGCTACTGGACGCTTTTGGCCGCCTTAAGAGGCGTCCGTGGCACTGAACGTGTTAAAGCAAACACTGGTATGGTTTCATTTTGAAAAAATCAAAAGATATGTATACTTTATATGTTCAGCTGAAATAAGATAAGTACAATTGTTGAATCAATGCAAATCAAGCACGTGAAGTAATTAAGAATAAAGTAGGGCGCATTAATTACTAGATATTCACAAATTATACAGGTATGATTTTTTTTCTAAAGTAACTTTTTATTAAATAACATCTGTGTTCAGATTAATTTACATCCTATTGCACGTAAATGAGCATCATTCTACAAACACCAAGAACACCACTGTTATTAAATCTTTCATTTTCTCTGATTCAACATGATCATCACCATTTTAATAATACATCAATTGACAATATATTAAATAAAATTACATTTTTGTTAACTTGTAAAGTTGTAAACACTGACAAAATGGTTACCAAAAAATTTATTTAGCAAGATTCTAAAAATAAATACAACACTGTTTTCTTAATGCAATTTTACATCTTGCTCTCTCTCTCTTTTTTTCTGTTTAGCCTGCGGAACAACCATAAGGTATTACTTCAGAGGATGAATGAGGTTGATGTGTATGAATGTAAATGAAGTGTAGTCTTGTAAATTCTCAGGTTGCCACTCCTGAGATGTGTGGTTAATTTAATCCCAACTACCAAATACAGACATCCACAATCTAGTATTCAAATCGGTATAAAAGAAACTGCCTTTACTAGGATCTGAACCTTAAAATTTTCGACCTCAATTTCAGCTAATTTCCAATGACGAGTTCACACTAGACCAAACTGGTAGGTACAATTTTACACCTAAGCTAAAATCACCACAGTTTAATAGTGATAATATTAAATTTCATTAATAAATTTTTTTTTAAATTTGGACAAATATTGAATACTTGATTACCGTATTTGAGTACCTCCTGCACTTTTTTCTTGGAATTGGAGAGAAAAGATAAGGGTGCGGGGCCTACTTGAAATATAGCCTTTAGCTAGGATAATCTATGTAAAGTAAACGTTTTCTTAGAAGTATCTAAATTCAATCACATAAATATAGTTACATTAGGCTTTTGTTTATCAATACCAGATGTCGCTAATACAGAATACATTTTTAATTATTAACATCCTGTTCACATTATCGATAGGAACAAAGTTACAGTATTTTTTATAAAACTGATTCATTCTGTATAGGCTGCATTTGGTTCTAATGACATTGCAGTTACAGTATCAGTTACCCATCGTCGTCTTATCTATTTGCCATAGTCATTGTACTGTTTGTATATGTGGACGGTTATGTGCATTTTATCTGTTTAGTTTATCTTGTAAATTTTAATACGGTGATTTACTTTAATTACATCATTAAAATGAGTATAAAAGGACAGCGTCTACGATCTTTTACAGTAAATGAAAAACTGCGCGTTATAGAAGAGGCTGAAAAAATTGGAAATCGGGCGGCAGGAAGAAAATTTGGCATAGATGAAAGCTGCATTCAAGACTGGTGTAAGAAGAAAACAAGGTGAAACTTTTCGTGGCTTAAAATCAAAATACACAGACATAGAAAAAAATAGTATGACTTATGGAAAACAGGAAATGCGGTTATGCTGTCACGAAATAAATGTGTCTATCATATGCTCGTGAAATCGCTAAATCATTGAATGTAAATCATTGAAGTTGATTTCAACTTCAACAAGCAAGCCATGGATGGATAACACGATTTTTGCACGAAATGATCTGTCAATAAGACAAAATTCGACCACTTCTCAACGACTTCCAGATGCTTATGAACAAAAAATATTACATATTCACAAATACATAATAAATCTTAGAAAAGATAAAGTCTATTTGCCTTCTCAAATAGGAAACGCTGATCAAACCCCCGTATACTTTGAAAGCCATTTTACAAAACCGTAAATGAAAAAGGTGAAAAAAGTGTTACAAAAAGGTGGTAATGAAAAACAAAGGTGTAGTGTTATGCTTTGCATTACTTCTGATGGATCAAAATTACCTCCGTACATTGTTTTTAAAAGAAAAACTCTTCCTACTGTACAGGTAAATACAGTTATTATCAGAGCACAGGAATTAGGTTGGATAGATGAAACCTTAATTTTAGATTGGATCAGGTGTGTATGGCAAAAGCGATCAGGAGATTTATTTAACAAAAATAATGGATAGTTATCAGGTACATACGACTGATAAAGTGAAAGACATTTTAGAAAAATGTATGACAGACCAAGTAATAATTCCAAGCGGATTGACATCTCTACTGCAACCACTAGATGTCTGCATTAATAAACCGTTCAAATCTGCATTAAAACAACTGGACAGTAAATGGATGGCTGATGAAAATTTCTTTCTCACACCTACAGGAAGAATCAAATGCCCAGATATTAACCAGATTTGTGTTTGGATAAAAGATGCTTGGGAAGGTATTTCCACGGAATTAGTAAGGAAAAGTTTTAAAAAATGGGGAATATCTAATGAACTTGATGGTAGTGAAGACAATCACCTTTGGCAGAGCGACGTGGAGACTATCAGTAACTCTTCTACAGACATTGACAGTGACTGTGATTAATTAAAAATAAAATCGCACATTAAAAAGTGTATTGAAATGATCCTTTTCAACATGATACTTTCTTTTCGTTTTACTGACCTACTGATTCTGAACTAAACTAGTACTTACGGTAATTAATTATTAATGTAATATTAATATTGTAATTTAAATGAACGAATTAAATGCTTTACTTTCTGAATATTTTTGTATTTATGTATTTCTTTATCATATCAATTGCACTTTAAAATACCAGTATATACTCAATTTTTTTTAGATTTTCGGTCCAGAAAATCGAGGTGTGGAGGATACTCGAATAAATATGGAACTTTTCTATCATTAAATTTTTTTAATAATACGTATATTTTTTATTAAATACAAAAAAATTTAATTCAAGATAACTGCTAAACATCACTTACACTCATACATTTACTGTTTACAGACAAACCATTTAATGAAGATTTGTAAACATTTAATGAATTTTACACACTTGCAAAAATTTGTAAGGAAAACTAATACTGATCTTGTATTAAGGTTTCTTCCCAAATTACAAAAACATACATACTGCTAACTTCTTTCAAATGGGTCTCTGAATCTGAAGTGTACAGAAGCTGTTAAACATAATTTAACAGATAAGCTCAACAAAGGCCCTTGTCAATGATAACATTCCTCCACTTCTAATAAGAAGATTGCTAAATTTATACTAATTTTGCTAAGTCCTACTGATTTTTAAATTGAACAACATAAATTTCTATGAAAGAGGAATAAAAGCCATACATTCTTCATAAAAAATAAATCCTATAATTAATCAGGGTGATTCATTTTGAGTAGCGATTTTACTGGAATTGTCTAAGAATTGGTTTCCAGTAATACACATGAGTGCAAGTGTTTAAAGTTATTCCTGTACTGCATAAAATTTCTAAAATTTCCAAAGATAAGAAAGTCATATATAAAAAAAAAATAATAAATATAAAATTTAATAAGAAATAAACATATACTGCACACAATAATTATTATGTAATAATTATATTAATATAATATAATGATAATTATTAACAATTAATTCATAGAATAAATATTTAAGTTTAAAAAATTGAATAAAAGTTATTAAAACTGACCTGTAAGCAGATCTTTTTCTTAAAATACTCTGTGGAGGAGGTCCTGGTGGTGGTAATCTTGGCAAAGGTAAAGGAATAGGCAGAGGAAGGTCGGCTGGAAGTGGTATTTGAGATGTAAGACCAGACAATAATGCAATACTTTCTGGTGGCAACTGGTTAATTGGTAAAGGAATGTCATCAACTTGAACTTGTTGAGCATGTCTGACAGCTTCGTAATATGTTGACAATGCATATCTCCTCTTCTCATACTCTGCTTCTGCTCTTTTCAATTCTTCCCATTTATCTGGATCGTCTTTCACCTTAATTACAGTAAAAAAAATAAAATAAAATGTAATAAAAGAAACTAAATAAATAAAATTGAAATAAATATGCTACAAATTCATATTACTTTATAGATCAACATGATGAAATTAAATAATTATAGATTAATAATCTAGTAAGAGGGGGATATGTCACAAAGAGGAATGAGAGAATGTTGTTCAATGACTGATGAAAGAGAAAGAAACTCTTTGTCTTACACATTACTAAGTAATGCATAAGACAAAGAAAAGTACAGAGAACTCTCACAATCTCAACATCTTGCAGTAAAAAAGAATGAGTATATAGATGAGCATTACTTTATTATACACAAATACCCAAATACAATAAGAGACATTTAATATGAGAACTGTCAGTACAAAACTATAGATTATTAAAAGTATTAAAAAAAAAAATTATTAAAAGTATTATTTTAAAGTATTAAAAGTATTATTATTAACTATTAAAAGTACTGATAAAGCATTAACAGATAAAAAAAAAGATGACAATAATTCCTTTTTTAAAGTAATAAAGAATCTTGGGAATGCTTTTAAGGTCCAACATTCAGTGAAGGGAGAATCTTGAAGTGAAGGAAACATCACCTCCTGTGGTGCAGAGAGGACAACAATTGTATATTAACTGCTATGTATACAAACAGCTAACAAATGAAAGGACCAAGTTTCCGCATTACACGTGCCAAAGGTCTTCTAAAAGGGCAGATGAGCAGTGGTGGTTACAGGGCATTATTGCACGGTAGGGGGGGACTGCCCAAAAGTGGAAGAACTTAAGAAATCAACAGTAGCAGAATACAGAAGGCAACAGAAAACCACTGTATTAAGATCCCTGCATTATCCTGATAATTCCTTGCATTATACTCTATGTTTCTTTCTTCTATCTTAAATATTTCAGAACTAAAATAGCTTCTCAGTCACATCTCCAGAAGAAGTAACAAAAGTTAAAAGACCAATTGTGTACAGGAACTTGGAATATCAAATCTTAGTTACAGAGTGGAAAGTTAAAGAATCTCAAGAAGGAAATGAAATAAAATCAGAAAAGGACTGCTCTAAGGTACTGATAGGAGTCAGGAATCCTGAGATCGGAGAAAGTGAAAAAGAAAATGTGGTAAGAAAATTTTACTCAGGGATAAGGAATGGAAGGGAGAACAAATTAGTAGAATTTTACCAGGAGAAAGAATTATTTATAACCAACACTTGGTTCAAAAGCCATAGAAGGGCCATTAACATATGCAGAAATCAATTATGATAATGTGCTACTTATGATGGAACTAAATTAGCTTTAAAGAAAGTAGGGAAAGCAAAGGAAAGTAATTAAAAATGGAACTTAGAAAAGTTGACAAAATTGGATGGGGAAACAATGGGAGAAAACTTATCTAAAGCAATTAAAGAAAGCAAAAAGGATAATGAGAACAATGAGAAGATCTGGATGATGATAAAAAAAAATCCCATAGTAAAAACAGCAGAGGAAGAAATACGCTGTTATGGAAAATCCAAGAAACCATGAGTAACAACAGAATTGCTAAGGAAAGTAGAAGAAAAAGCCGATATAAGAATAAGTTAGGAGAAAATGAAAGGGTGATTGAAAGAAGAATGGAATAACAATCTAGAAAAGGTAGAGCAATATGATATGATATACAGGAAGGTGAAAAGTATTCATTAATGGGATAGATGGAAAGGGAATAGTAAAATGAAAGAAATTAGGGATAACAATGGTAAAATACTACATGGGTAGAAAGAAGTAAGACAAAGATGGAAGGAATACATAGAGGATGATAAGTCTGTATGTGACAAGAGAAAAACCTGAAGAACTAAACATAAAAAAGGAATCAAAGGATGCTGAAGAAAACAAACTAGCATTGATATTAAAATGTGAAGTATAAAAACAATTAAAGAAATTCAACAATTTAACAAGAGATTCTTACTGGAGTATATGAATTTGCCATACAATTTTATAAATACTTAAAGAAGAAAGGAGTGAAAAAAAGTTTAACTGCATAATAAGATATACAGAACAGGAGAATAGCCTGAAGACTTTGTAAAAACAGTAATGATATCTATTCCGAAGTAAACCGAAACCAGAAAATGTACAGGACATAGAACAATAAGTTTAATAGTATATGCCATAGAAATATTGAAAGAGTTTTAAACTGGAAGTTGATAAGAATAATGGAAGAGAATATATTGAACAGAGATATGATAAGAAATACATTAGAAGAAAGAATAAAGTACAGAAGGACAAAAAATAATTGCATAAAGTTTGCCGAGTGATATGGAAATTCTAGCTGATGGCAACATATAGGAAAAATTAAAGAAAAGGAAGTAAACAACAAAGAGGACTTAGTAGTGAGAGAAGAATAGAAAAAGTAAAAAATTACAGATATTTGGATACTGCAGTGACAAAAAACTGGAAGAGTGCAATGGAAATGAAAAGAAGGATAGCAATGATAAAGGAAGCCTTCACTAAGAGGAATTTACTATATAGTAAAAGTCTGGATCAAGAATTAAGGGAAGAGTTTAGCCAAATCCTATGTATGTAGTGTCTTGTATGGGAGTGAAGCATGTACTATAAGAGGGAGAAAGAACTAGACTGAGGCTTTTGAGATGCGGTAATGGAGAAAATAAGATGGACAAATAAAGTGAAGAATGAGGAAGCAATGAACAGGATTAAAGAATGAAAACTTATGCAAGAAGTATACAAAAGAAAAGTTAACTGTTGAGGACAGGTAGAGGAAGTGGAATCTTGACATCTGTAATGGAAGGATCAGTAAAAGGAGAAAGGAAGCGAGGAAGAAGATGGACCAATTTAATAGTTATGGAAAATTGGAAACTACAGGAGGTAAACAAGAAGACTTGGGACAGAAATGGATGAAGACAAAGGTGGCATAACAGACCTACTGCCAGGCAGAAAATCAGATGATGATGATGAACATTAATCAAAAACTTTTCTTAGACTCTTTAATTGTACTAGTGAGTTATAATAACAAAAAAAAACAGAATAATATTTACTAACAATAAAAAATAAGGAAAAATCTACTTACATACATCTTCATAACCCTATCAAACGTGTCTCGTAACTTTTTTCTTTTATCTTTCAACACTTTTTCATTTAAAGGTGACGGTTGTAAAACATTGTATTCTGAAATTAGATTCAAACACAAACTATAAATTACTACAATCTAAACTAAACAAATAGTATACAAAGAAGTACAAATATCATTCCAATAACATTATTCATTAGAGTGAGGCTTCTACTGACCAAATTTTTTTTTTTAATATATTATTCTCAAAATTAGTAAAAGAATGAGAAAATAAAAGGTAAGAGCATACTCATATTAGCTCATCTTGATATCAAATTTTTCAGCTCAGACATTATGCACCTTCTCTTCTACCATCTCTACTGGACATTAGCTTTTTCTTTCCCCAACCTTATCCAGCACTTTATCCACTTTCAGATACTCCTGTCTCCTTTAAAGGAAGGGATTAATTCGTTCATTAACTCAATTTTTCTCTATGTAGCACCAATTATTATGGTCTAGCCAGTGATAAATGCATGCAGTGAAAATGAACTGTGTTGCTTACTTCAATGAACTACAGGAACTGTTTATTAAACATGACTTCAGTGACAGGAATTTATCTTACTTCACACCTTTCAAAATTGAAAGATTATAATTCAGCTATAATTAATCCTTATCCTATATATTTTCTCTTACGCTTAACACATACCTAAGAACGAGCTTTTTTTCTAGCCATATTTTCTATAAAATAAGACTAGAATATAAATACGAGGTCTGTAAATAAAGTAGCGAGACTAGTTTTTTTTGTTTTTTTTGGCCAAAAAGGCAACACTGTAAAATTACTAGTAAACATATGGTTATGAACAGCTGATTTAAGTATTAATATTAATAGATAATACTATTAATATTAATACTAATATTAAGTATTAATATTTTTAGTCTATTGTTGACACATGAGACATAAACAAACTTTTCGTGAAACAGATTTTTGTTGTTCATTACAAAATTGGGTGAAACTAATTATGAGCAATGTTGTGCAATAAAGTTGGTGACAATGCTACTGAAACTTTTTCAAAATTGAAAAGGGTGTATGAAGATGACACTCTGTCACGAGCCCAACTTTTTAGGTGATTTAAAGTACTTTCAGATGGCCAGGAATCAGTTACAGAAAATTCACACTCTGGAAGACCGTTAACATCAAAAACTGATGACAATGTTGAGTGAATCAGAGATTTGATATGGTACGATCGGCAATTAATTCTCAGAACAATTGAATTTGAACCATACCACAGTCCATCAAATTTTGACCAATGTATTTGGGCAAAATTGATCCCAAAAAACCTCACTGCTGAACAGAAAAACAACAGGGTAGAAGTGTGCCTTCTAGGGCGAATTGAAATTGATTCTGATTTTCTAAAAAACTTTATTACTTGTGATGAATCTTAGATATTTGAGTACGACCCAGAAACAAAACACCAGAGCAAGGAGAGTGGCACACTTCAAACTCACCATGTCCCAAAAAAAGCAAAAATGAGCAAATCAAAAATCAAAACCATGCTTATTTGTTTCTTCGATAGTAATGGCATTGCCCATAAGGAGTTTTTGCATACAGGACAGACTGTATGTATATCAATATGCTTACCGAGAACTCTTAAAAGACTACAGAAAAGGGTAGCTCGTGTGAAACCAGCCAACAAAGACAACTGGATGCTGCATCATGACACTGTACCTTATCATATGGCACTCTCAATTAATGAGTTTTTGGCAAAGAAAAATATTCCTGTAGTTCCTCAACCACCTTATTCACCTGACTTGAGTCTCTGCAACTTTTTCCTGTTGCCGTATTTTTAAAAAACACCACAAAGGGCACCCTTTTGGAACAGTAAAAAACATTTTAAAAAATGTAACCAACTATCTGAAGGATATTCCAGTTTCTGATTCCCAACACTGCTATGAAAAGTAGGGAAAACTGTTTGAAGTGTTGCGTGACTTCCCAAGGGATCTATTTTGAAGGTGGTAGAGTCCGTGTATAATTAGAGTGTAAATAAAAAGTTTTTCTGAACCAGCCTCATTATTTTATTGGCAGATCTCTATATATACCATAAATATTTTACTCTCTTAAAAATTACACTTCATTTTTTTTAAATAGTTTTAAATGTACTTTACTTTTTATAAAGTGAAAGGCAAGTGCAACATGGAAATATTATGCTTCAATAGCATTTTTATTTAATCCATATTTTTGAAAGCAAAAACAATAACTAATAAATCTCACCAGTTGGTAAGTGGTTAGAAACGTCAGATCAGTATCATGATTCTGATGCTATTGGATCATAGTTAAATGTATAGTTAAAATGATTCTATTTTGGTTACTTACCCATCTGATCAATTTTTTCCATTTCAGCTAAAATCTGCATAGGATCTTTCCCTTTTAAAACTGCAGCTCTCACCATCTGCCTCTGTCTTTTATTTTTTTTTAATTCTTTTTTTCTTGCCTCTTTTCCTAATAGACAAAAACAAATTAGAAAGAACCCTTAAACAGTTTGATTAAATAAATACAAAATATTTAAATTATAGTAAATAAGTCTATGCTTATATACTACAATTACATGAACAACTTTTCTTTATGATAATGACTAAGTCCAGAAGTATAATACACTGAACTATCTTGGTCTCAATAGTATTAAATTTAAGAATGGGCATACACAAAAATCTTACAATAAATGCATTAAATATCTTGTTACTTGTAGAGAAAAGGTAATAAAATAATACTAAATTCATTAAATTAAGAAAATTGAAAGGAAAATAGACAGCTGATTACGGTCACACCTTACTGATTAAGGTCACACCTTCCTTCGTCTTTTGCTCTTCTTAATGTGTTCAATATTTTCCCTGAAAATTCAGATCATTCATGGTTATTCTCTTATAGATGATACTATTGCATCTATATTTGAAGATAATTATTCAACAAAATTTAAAAATTCTATTTTAGCTATTCAAAAGATAATCTATCAAATGAATTATAATAAAGCCCAGTGCAGGGGGAAATGTTGTATAGTAGACAAATAAAATTAAATGCACAGAAGTTCATAAGACATAGCTAACCCAAAAACCCAAACCCATCAAATGATCATAGGATAAATTAAACTACCAGTAATCTATTGGTAAATATTACAATATAAAATATATACTTTTACAGCTGTGGTAACAGTTTACAGCTACAAACAATAGATTAGTATTTCCATTAATTAAAAAAACTGGATTTTTGTTAGACATAGTATAAAACTGTTGGGTGTTGGGTTGGTTTTTATTAGCCACATTCTTTTGGAATGATCAAATTGATATCATTTGCAAAAATATTGAAACAACATTGTAACTTTGAAATGTCTATATTATGCTAATATACTTGTATGTGACTGTGTATGTGTATATATATATATATATATATATATATATATAATATTCAGAATAAAAAAATGAATACTTACATCATTATTTGAGGCCAGAAAATATGGTCGGGTATCCCAAAAAAATGTACACTAATTTAAAGCCTTTTCAGCTACCTTTTTCAGCTATGACCAATTAAAATAATGGTTGAATCAATACCAAGCTTTGAGAAAAGGAAATAAATCTAAGTTTCCCGAATCCTCATTTAACAAATGTTTAAATATACAAGGTGTGTGAGAAAAGTAATGAGATTGGTAACACTGCAAGTGATCTAGCAACGCTGTGTCTACAGGTCTGTGCTAGACTGGTTTCTTCATCCCTTCCACATGGTCAATATGAGTTTCAACTCTGTTCAGCCAACACATTATTTTTGACAGCACCATCAGTGAAGTTGTGTTTTTGTTGTGTATTACGAAAATGGAGCATCAGAATTTAGAACAACATTGTGCAATAAAGTTTTGTGTTAAACTTGGGAATTATCAGTGAGTGTGACCTTTGAAAAGTTGAAACAGGCTTACGGAGAACATTGCTTATCAAGAGCACAAGTTTTTGCTGGCACAAATCATTTTTGGAAGGCCGACAACGCGTTGAAGATCAACCTCGCTCAGGGAGACCTTCAACTTCAAAATCTGACAAAAGCATTGAGTGTGTAAGGGTTCTTATGAGATCAGACCATCGTTTAACAATAAGGATGATGAGTGAAAATTTAAACACTTTAACCGTACATCATATTTTGACAGATGATTTGGACATGCGAAAGGTTTGTGCGAAACTGGTGCCGAAAAACCTCACAACAGAACAGAAGGACATTCAAAGAAACGTGTGCATTGATCTTCTTGAGAGGATTGACAATAACCAAGAATTCTTCAATCATATGATCACAGGTGATGAATCCTGGATATTTTAGTACGATCCTGAAACAAAGCAGCAAAGGGAAGAGTGGCACACTCTGTCATCTCCTCGACCGAAAAAAATATAGAATGAGCAAATCAAAGATCAAAACCAAGGGATTTCCTTTTTAGTAGGGGTATCGTGCATAAAGAATTTGTTCCTCCAGGACAAACTGTCAACCAAATGTTTTACAAAGGTGTCCTTGAAAGGCTCAGGAAAAGAGTGATTTGCGTGAGACCAGACATTGCAGAAAAGTGGATGCTTCATCATGACAATGCCCCGTGACTTATTCATTTTCCTGAAATTGAAACATGTCTTAAAAGGATGTCATTTTAGAACTTTGGAGAACATTCAAAAGACTGTGACCGACCAGTTAAAAACCCTACCAGTTGAAGCCTTCCAGTGCTGTTACCAGGAGTGGGAACAACAAAGTAGTTCCCTTGGGAGCCCAAGGGAACTACTTTGAAGGGGATAATATTGTTGTTTGAAAAAAATAAAAACTTTGGTAAGTAAAAAGTCAGTCTCATTACTTTTCTCGCACATCTCATATATGTTTCAAATATTTTTTCAATTAATAGATTCCATTTGTTATAGTTTGATATTCTGTTCTAGTTTTGTTCACCATGTTTACGTACTGCTTCATTATTTTTTTCTCATTATAATTTTTATGAATTAAAGCAAATTATTTTTCTCATTCATCATTCTACACGTTTTAGATCACATCAGTTCCTTATGTGATCTACAATATGTACTTATATATTAATTAAATATAATATTTATGTACAGTAGTATGAGTTAAAAGTAGGTTACATTTAATATATAATAATATTTTTAACTAAAATTCATCCTAACTTAATTAAAAAAGAATGCAACTGCGTGTATAACATAAATTATCAGCAATTAATTTTTTAAAACTGCAAGATCTAAATTATTACACAAAATTCTACTACCAAACCATAAATAGTAATAATGTATACTTTATTTTATATATATTTATTATATATAAAATATATATATTTTATATATATATTTTTTTATTATTATTAATAGAGCAAATACACCTGCAACTGTTATTAAATGAACATTATTTTCTGTAAATTTTAAATATGCTTACTATATGGCAAATCTAATGTACTGTATAATTAAATACCGCAGTCATAATATGGTTTATCAAACTTTATAAGTTACAAATCCACCTCCACTACATATCCCAACACTCAGTTTTGATTTCAAAGAGCCGGAATCAGATTTGTTATGCAATGATTCCACCCATCACAACTGCCAAAAATGTAATAGCATCATTTATTAATGAAAACATACAATGAAACAATTATCAATTTTACTCTTTTAAGAGGATGATCAATAAACTTTCAATTAGAAATTGGGGAACTTTGTTTTGGAAATTAGGTAATTTTGTTATCACAAACAGGTTGGGAAAGTAATAATAAAATTATCTGTGATGAAAAATTTAACAATCTTCTTAAAATTTTCAAGATCTTCTTTGTACTTTGATCATTAATAAAAAATAAACAGTTTAAACATAAAAAAAAAACTACATGCATTACTAAAGGAATTGTAAAATCTAGCTGTATGCTAAGAAATCTCCATGAAATGCCTAAATATCATTTGTTTGATAATTGTATCAAACAAGCATAAATTTACTTGTAATTTTAGAAAATTACAAGTAAATTTATGCTAAAGTTATCAGTAATGCTAAAAGAATATAATATGATAATATAATATCTAATTCAAACAATAAATCTAAAACTACATGAGCAGTTATCAAAAGTGAAAGCAGATTTAAAAAAATCTTGAACCATTCACTGAATTATTCGCTGGATGGATTGTAACCAACTATCTTTAAATATGAATAAAACACACCTGCATTGTACTTCTCAGGAAGAGATAATATAACTAATTGCATGGATAGAATTCTCATTAATGAGAATTCTGAAATCGTTCTCTTTTTTCAACGAGAATATTTCAGAACAAATTCTCTTTGTCCTGTCAACATGTACATTGTAAATACATGCTCAATAATTTTCATTAATGTCTTCTGAAGTGTGTATAATCTGTCAGAACAAATTCTCTTGAACTAATTAACTGATTTTGTTTGCAACAAAATACATACAATATTGTTTTGCTTTGAAGTCCCTTATAAAATATAGCTTGTCATCATTAATTATTTAATGTTTCAATCCGTTTAAAGTAACCCAAAATTGGTTGCTTGACCAATAAAAAAAAAATGAAATTTACCCACTTGTTTCCTATATGTCTCAGGACCTTAAAACCTTTTTTTTTTTAATTTTTTATTTAAGCAGTTTACCTTTGGCAGCCATTTTTGTTATGGTGCCCACACCTATTTTTGTGATTGAAAGGGTTTATGGAAAAAATAATAAGTAAAAAACTGTTAGACCTGGAAGGATGAAAAAAAACCAATTTATTCATATTTTCTCAAGCTAAAAGATTGGTCCAATGGTTTATTTACCTATCTCTCTTCTTTCTATGAGAAAATTACCAATAAAGATGAACATGAAAAACTATGAAATTTCACTTTTGGTAATTTTTTTTAAGAGACAGGGATGGCATACACGTTTGCATTATTTTTTTTATTTGTACATGTATGTCAGTAGTTTTACCATAAATAATATTAATGGTGATATACTTACTCCTAAATTTTTATGAATTTTTGAAACTTATTTTTTTTTTTAATTCAATTTTTAGCTTTAAATTACTCTGATGGGGCTGGTGATAAAAATCTCAAATTTGCACAACTTACAGTGTTTTTGTCAACTTACAGATGTTTATGACAAATAAAAATGTTTCTTGTGTATTGTACTAATAAAAAAGTTATAACCTCTCAAAACTCATGAAAAACCTGTTAAAAAAGCAATACCATTTTGACTCACTGTATAAGCGTTCCAAAGGGGTTTCTTGTCTTCTTCGAATGTTAATATTTTTATACTTCTTCCTCGTTGAAATAGACTTGTTTGAACCATTGAAATGCAGTACTCATGTTACAACAGGTGCTTGAACTCGCTGTCAGTCATCAGGAAAATTCATGTTGCAACATGCTCATTTGTGCTTGTTGCATCATTCAGCTTTGCAGTTACAGACTGGTCAGTCTGACATTAGTCAGTGACCTGTTCACATCTTTACCGAGTGTCTCAAATTTCATCCTGTGTCTGGAAGTGTTTATTAAATAAATAAGTTTTACTTAATAATATTATATTTGCAAATTTTAAAATCAGTTAAAATTTTTATATTATTTTCATAAAGAAGAAAAGGTTTCCACAGGAATTTATGTGAATGAAGAGTGCCATAAAGTGTATGGTACAGTGCCAAAAGAACTCATTAAAATTTATGAGTTTAAGATGAAAACCAAAAAATTATTTTTTTATGTGTTAACTCATCTACTTTACTGATGGTGCTTCAAGTCAGTATAAAATAAAAAGAATTTTGTTATTTTGTGCAGTCACAAAAAAAACTTCGACTTTGAAGCCAAATGGCACTTCTTTGGATCATCCCATGGGAAAAACTCCTGTGATGGTGTGCGAGGAACAACAAAATGAGAAATGGCAAAGGCAAGTCTGCAAAGGCCATTAAACAGTTAGATACTAAACATTGATGAAATGTATTCACTTTATAATCACAATCGCATCGAGTATTTTTTGATTAAATCAGATGAGATAGCTAAGATTTCAGAAACTCTAAAAAACCATTTTGATTGCTGTGAAAGAATTGTTGGTACTAGAAGCTACCAAGAGTATGTTCCTGTGTCAAAAGGCATTGTAAGATGTTACTTTACTTCAGACCAAGGACAATGAAGAGCATCCTGTGTCAAGTATTGTACCCTTTTCACTTAAGCAAAAAGACTCTTGCTTGTGTGTATGACAGATGCTATCAGTGGTGGATAGCAGAAGTGGCAGATATTAGCCTCAAAAATGATGATGTGCAGGTTCATTTTTTCCACCCAGCTGGACCATGTACATCATTTTGAAAGTCTCAACAAGACAAAATGTGGGTACAAAGTCCTGAGAAAGTTGACATCACTTAAACTAACTACAGTGATGGGTCGTTCTCACACAATTTCAGAGAATTATCACAAGAGATATATCTAGCTGCTTGTTAACCACACTAAATAATAAACTTTCATTGGTACAAAAACAGGCAATTTCACTGAAGAATAATTACAATTTTGCTACAATCTATTTTTTCTTTGATAGTGTTTACAAAAATAAACCAATAAAAATAAAAATGAATTCTTGAAAAAAGATGTAGACTACTCATTGAAATCTCAGTTTGGATAAGTTATTACATTACTGACAACCTATCATTAATTAATTTTGATTGTAATTTATTACAATTATCATTAAATTAATTACGACCAACCATTAATAATTTTTAAAAAAACTATTTTGAAAATATTGAAAATGTCAAATTCAACAACATACAGGCTAAATAAAAAAAATATATAAAAAATGTAAAATGCAAAGACAAGAAACCCCCTTGGAGCACTTATTTAGCAAGTCAAAATGGT
Organism: Lycorma delicatula; assembly: GCF_047948215.1. NCBI lineage: Eukaryota > Metazoa > Arthropoda > Insecta > Hemiptera > Fulgoridae > Lycorma > Lycorma delicatula. Next base: position 104,151,846 of record NC_134460.1, on the reverse strand, counting down.
ATTGCTTTTAACAGATTTTTCATGATTTTTGAGAGGTTATAACTTTTTTATTAGTACAATACACAAAAAGCTTTTTTATTTTCCATAAAAATTTACAAAAACACTGTAAGTTGTGCAAATTTGAGACTTTTATCACCAGCCCCATCAGAGTTATTTGAAGCTAAAAATTTAATTAAAAAAAAAAAAAAAAAGTTTCAAAAATTCATAAAAATTTAGGAGTAAGAATAGCACCGTTAATATTATTCATATAGCTACATATAAAAAAATAATTCAAACCGTGTATGTCAATTTTGCCTCTTGAAAAATATTACCAAAAATGAAATTTCACAGTTTTTCATGTTCAAATTTATTGGTAATTTTCTCATAGAAACAAGAAAGATATGTATATAAACCGCTGGACTAAATTGTTTACCTTGAGAAAATATGATTAAATTGCTTTTTGTTTCATCCTTCCAGGACTAACAGTTTGTTAGTTGTTTTTTTCCATAAACCCTTACAATCACATAAGTAGGTGTGCGCATCATAACAGAAATGGCCGCCACAAGTAAACTGCTTTAAAAAAATAGTTTTAAGGTTCTGAGACATGTAGGAAAAGAGTGTAGAAAAAAAGTAAATTTCTTTTGAACTGGTCAAGCAACCAGATTATACTTTTTTGGGACACTTTAAATGGACTGACCCTAATATGATTATGTATATTCCCATCCGTGGTATGTAAATCTCTTGTTACTCCTTCAAAAAATCAAAACAATTTTTTGAGGGTAGAAAAAATGGGCTGTTAGAGCATTATCTGACACCTGTTAAGTACAAATCACATAAACCAATATTTATATATTTAAAAACATTAACCATGTATATATAAATGTGCAATATTTATAAAAAAGAAAAGTCACGTTTTCTTTAAAAAAAAATAAAAATATCAAACCAAACAACAGAACTGTTTTCATTTAACTCAACACAGTACTTCGGCTAACAAGAAATACCATTGCCATTTCTAATAAATCATTGAACAATTTTTACAAATGTTTTCACCAGTTTATTTAAAATACTATTTTTTTTTTAATTTATATATACATTTAAAAAAAAATACTATTCTCATCAATGAATTTTTAATTAACACCATTAAAAAATTAATTCTGAAAACCTTGATTTTTCTGCATCCTGTCAACAAGTACATTATAAATATGTGCTCAAATAATTTTCATTAATGCCTTCTGAAGTGTGAATAATTTTGAAGTTATATTTTAATATTTTAGTATATATTCATGTGTATATATCTTAATATTATTCCATGTTTTTATATTTAAATAATATGGGTAACACATATATTTATTTCTTTTTAAATATAATTAATTGTGCATTTGTAATTCTGCTCTGATAAAGGTTTTACCACGGTACCTTGATCCATGCAGGCAAATGCTAGGGCAGTTCCTTATTTTTATCCACAAAGTAGCATATTTATCAATCCCTATTCATCTAAGTAATGAATTAGTGTGTACCAATGAAGATAAAGGATCTATTTAATTTATTTATTTATATTCTGATGTGTTTTGTTTACAAAGTAACAAAAAATTACTTTATCAATTTGTCGCTTTTAAGAATAGCTAAGGTAGGCAAAAACAGTGTAAAATTAGTTTTTTATTGAATTATCATTTTGTAGTCAACTAAAACTTTAATTTTTCAAAGATCTCCTCTAAAAATTATTCCTTAGTTTTCTATGGGTAAAAAATAAAGTTTTATAAGTTTTACACTGTAATATATAAATTTACGTAAGGGATATAATAAAATACATGGATTCAATAGGTAGTTCTATAATCTTACTACTAGCACTTTACAGACGTAAATTAAACATAAACAAATATGTAGTTATCTATGAAAACGAAAAAAAGGTTCCACACAAAACATTCAAAAATCTTATAACTGATAAACTTGTATTTGTTAATAACTTTGTTTACATTAGTACATTATTTACAGCTTTTTTTAGCATTAATTTGTTACGGTAGTTAGCAGTATTTTCTTGTGTTTGTGGTTAACTTAGTGCTATGAATTAGCATACATGCATTTGTAAAAAAAATATGTTCATTCATAATATATTTGGCTGCCGAAGTGAATATCTCTTAAAATATAATGAAACTTTCGAACTCCTCGTAAAGGAAATATCATTATTTTTTCAACATACTAAGAAATTACTCAGAAAAACTAATATTAATAAAAACTTTACCATAAAATATAGTAAAAATCTAAATAAAATACTCCAATTAACACTACCCGGTTCCTAACCTAAACATAATAACAAAATAAATCACTTACGAGCTTGATCAGTAGGATTCATGTATTTCCCACTTTTAGTGGTATTTATTGAACGTCGACCCATTTTGAAAACTAAATTTTAACTACGAGTAATAAAACAACATGAAATAGTATCTAATTCAAAGTTGAATAACCACTAACGCCACAGCACTAACGCCATGTTGAATAACAACTGCCTAATGAATATCAATAACAATAATTTTTTCAATTAATTTTTAAATCAGTGTAATCTAATTTACACTTATTACGTAGTTATTCGCCACAAAGTACTTTTTAGTTTTAACCCAGTACTTGTAGTTTATAATATTTAATTGGAATTAACTTTTTTTGGAAATTTCGGAAATATATTTTTAGGTTATAGCGTAAAACTGCAATTCGCGCTACAAGTTTCTAACTGACGCAAGAAAAACAACTGAAGCAGTGGCAAAGTTTCGTTTTGCCGTTTGTAGTTGACGGTTCTGATTAAAAAAGTACTTATTTTGACTTTTATTTAATTTGATGCTTCTTTCAATTGTAATTTATAAACAAGAAAATAATTAATATTATTTAAAAAATCAATACAATACTTTGTAAAAACATATAAAAATTGTAAGTACAATTAATGTAAAAGAGATTTTGTAGACTATTACATAACTGAAAATTTGATCTAGAATTAACAGTAAAAATTACAACTTTTGATAATTTTTTGGTATAGCCAATAGTTAAAACAGAAGTAGTGATTGCTGTTTGCTGTAAACTTGATGTCTGCTATAAACTATTTGAAATGATGGACCTTGAATAATAATAATAATTAAACAAATACAGACTGGAGCACAACAAAACTATTGTATTTATAAGACAGTAACTTAAGACAAAACATTGCCTTAGTTTTTGATGTCTTTTAAATTAATTTTTTTATTACATTTAAACTTTATAACTCAAGCTCAATAGTCATCAAGATTGCCAATGTAATTTAAGCAAAATAATTAAAAGAAAGAATTTCCATGTCTACTCAGAACATTAAAAAATAACATTGATGTATTTTATTTTAAAACATTCACATCTTTTTACCAGTAACCCTTTTTTTAGTGATTAACATGTCAAGAGGAATAAAACGAATGTACTTAAGGGATATTACTCCATCTACTTCTGATGATTACTTTTTGGTTGGAATAGTAATTGCAAAACAGAGTCCTCGATCTTTTCCTTCAAAAAGAGGTGAGCATGTACAGTAAATTTTTCAATGAATATTAACTGTACACATTAAAAATAATTTTAAAAGAATATTAAGTTAAGAGATAAAATAGTTTTATTTACGTATATTAAATCTTTTATCAATCTTCATTTTATTTTCAAATAGTACTTTAATCTAAACATAATAAACTATGTGTCTACAGATTGTAACACTACATATTTTATTAATAATTATAACAAGCAAATTATCAAAGGTGAAGTAACTAGGTATCAAGAAAATATTAGTTTTATACATTCTGCAATTTTATATAAAGTATTTCTTTAATGTTTGCATTGTTTCTAAACATTAATGTATTAAAATGAAAACACATCATTTACTTTCTGGTTTAAATTTGACCAAATATAAATAACATATATTACATTTTTTTTTATAATACAAGATTAATTTTATGAAATAAATTCTTTAAATGTGAGGAGTAATTTAATCAGATATTGTAAATAAGGTTTCACAGAGCAGAACTAAATTTAGATTAATAAAAGCATGCTGTCTTTAACACATACAGAAAGTATAACAATCACAAATTGTATTGTTTATTTTTTCAATATTTATCATTTATTTTTTAGCACCTCTTAACACATTTTATAATTGACAGAAAATGTTTTCTAAATTTATGTAAGGCTACCCATTAATTCAAATTTTCAATCCAGTATGGAGTATTATTTTGTTTACTAAACATTCTTTGACTGTTTTATCATGAAATTTTGTTCAAATTAACTAGAGTTCTATTATAAATTTATTTTTCTAGTATTTTATTCAGTTTTTCCTGTATGTATATGTTACACAATTAAAAGAATCAAATTCCATAATGCTATAAGAGGTGTTGGAAAATTACTTAAATGATGGCATTCCAAAACAGCCTCTAATGTTTTACATTTCTTTAAATAAACACTTTATTGAGATCACAACATAATCGTATATTATTAAGAACACATCAGGAATAATAGATTTTTTATATCTTAGGTTACATAAAGGAACTGCTTGAATATCATCCTGAAAATATAAAAGAAAACCATGGAAAAACCTTAGTTTTGCAAAGTACAAAAATTGTAAATAAAACAGAAATTGTTGTAGCCCAAATTATTACTTATTTCATAAAAATAATAACTTTATGAAATAAATGGTGCAATATGCACAGATAATAATAAAGTTGCTAAATATTTAAGTATGAATTTTAATATACATTAAAATAGTATGTAAAAATTCAGGTTCATCTAATATAGTAGTTCTTTAGAAACTTATTGGCAATGTAAAATTATTTATATAAACTGAGAATTTTTAATTCAATTTTAAATGAATTGGAAAATGTATTTTATATTGTTAGTTAATTTACTAAAGTAGAATCTGAAGCTTAATAAGGTACTATCTCATTCACTGAATTATTATTATTATATATAAATTTATATAATATTAGATAATTAAGATTATTCATATAATTTATGGTGTGTGTGTATGTATATATATATATATGTGTGTGTGTGTGTGTGTTTTAGGAATTTACAAATTAATAATTGTAGATGTATAAAAATGTGGAAATTTTACTGTAATGTACTAGAAACTGGTTTGTATGAATCATATTTAATGGCCCTAAAAGAAAATATGACAATCAATTTTTTAACTCTGGAACTTTTTCTTTAACAATGAAGCCAAGTTTATTATTTGGTCATGAACATTTGAAAAAAAAACAACATGGTTTGATATTAATGCAAAAACAAAATTTTTGTAGAAAATTTGCTCATTCAAAAAAATTTTATCACCTAACAAGACGCTAGGAATTTTACACTATGTTGGTTTTAATATTTGTATGTACATTTATTATTACTATAACAAAATTTTATATTACATATATGTATATTTAACAGAGCTAAACAAAGTTAAATAACATCTGGCATGGTAAACAAGTTGCACAGTTATAAATTTGAACATCATGTGTGTCTGACATAAGACTAAAACACTGGTAACAAGAAGAGCACTGAACTGTTAAAATCCTATTAAGAGCAGAAAAATAGACATTGAAGTCAAAAAGAGAAAAAAAGTTGCTTTTTTTGTAAGAATGTTCATAAAAATCTTTCATTATCTCTTACATAATGATTATATACAATTACTAAAATCATTAAAAAGTAATTCAAAACAACTTACTTTTCATTTAACAACTTATAAATAATCTATTAATCACAGATAATACTGAAAGATCAGTCTGCAATTTCACTTTCCGAGACTCACCATCACATTATGTTAACATTGCAATTTGGGGCTCTTCAGATTATGTGAATTATACAACTCAACAGTTTCACATAGGAGATGTAGGTAAGTTTTATCATCACATTTGTATTTGCATACATTAAGTAATATTCTATTAAAAGGCATTTAATCATTCCTAATTTTAGTCAATTCTACAAATTTAAACTGAGAAAAATAATATTTCCAGATGTTAGAAGTCTAAAGTAAAAATTCATGATATTAGCTAAATAAAGATGAATCTTGATAGTAACAAACTATCTTGAATTAAAATATCTCAAATATCTTCATATAGTGTAAAAATAAATATACAATTTGAAATAAGTGTATTAATTTGAAAAGCAAGATAAGATATTTACATTTTTGAAAAATAAAAATTGTTACAAGGATATTGCTTTCTCTAATTTATGTTTGCAAAAGCATTACAATACGTAGAATTATTTACTTAATTACCAGTATTTACTATAACATTTGCCAGTGCCAACTTCAATACACAATATGTCAAGTAACACAAGGAATAATGAGCAAGCTTATAGGCAGCCTCAGATCTACATTATGTCCTGGTAGCATCCTCTCATTGATTAGTATCAAGAAACAGGGCGTCCATTCCTAAAAGTTTTGTGAAAACTGGATGTTTAAAGAAAAATTATATTTTTATTACCATTTCAGATTAGCAATCTTGTTTAAAAATACTACCTCCTCATTTTTCTTTTTTTTTATTGACCATCAAGGGTTTGACTACTGACTAATTCTAATATCAAGAATACTTTCCTCTAAATACTCCTAGTAACATTTATAATATGCCAATTCTACATGTCTGACATTTATTTACAGTAAAAATAGGACTAGATATAATTTTGATTTTTTATTCATTCATTTCTTAAAAATACAATGTAGTACATTCATTGACTTATAATGCCTTTATAATTGAGTAATAATGTCTTTAACTGGTTAACATCATGCAGTATGTTATAAGCTTTTGAGAACCTACACAGAAAATACATTTTCATCTACTTACATCTCTTTTATTTCAAGATGAAATTATAATAATGTTTCACTTGACTCATAATACAAATAATTAAAAACCTTATTAGTATTAAATATTTTTTATATTATCAGCAATACCTGAATTTATTTATAGATCTTTTCATAATGCTTCTTAAACTTTTCAATTTTTCATTACTATCCAGATAATTATTATTAAAAATTTATGATATGTGATCTATATGTACAAAATATGTTTTTATTTAATTTACAGTAGATGTAATAAGTCCTAAAGCAAACTTCAATAGATCAAGCGAACAAGAAAGCAAGTTTCAACCAGCTGTAACATGGTAATTAATCAGACTGTCAAATTTAATTATTTAAAATAAACTCAATATTTAATTTTTTTTGACAAAAAAAGCATTCACAAAGGATTTCATGATTTGAGAATTTTTAATAAGATTAAATTAATGTGACCATAGTTAAGCAAGCACATGTTTATGATTCATAGTCAAGAGTAAGCACATTTCTCTTGATTCTATACAATCCTACAACTTTGTGTAAATATAAGCACTTCTGTTACTGTCAATTCATTTTCGGAAATCAAGGAAAACATTTTTATTCAGTTTCCTCTCTGTAGAGAAGTACCTTTTACAAATTTTGTTTTTTAGTGAAAAATAAACCTAAGAGCTTTTTGATGAATTACCCATCATCAGTTTCTTTTGGAAGGTCCTCTGGAAGAACATATCTATACTACTGAGAGTGAATCATTTGTAATTTGAAACAGTTAAAATATTTTGATTACAAAAATTATACTAAACTTTGACAAAATATATTATTTCAACTACTATTAAGATATTGAACCTTTCCAACAGACATTTTATTAATGATTCAATAGATGGGAACAATAAAAATATACATCTTTATACAGTCAGTAAATAAACTTAAAATTGAAGACTACTAAAATAAAATTTTTTTTTCGTCTTCAGTCATCGGACTGGTTTGATCCAGCTCTCCAAGATTCCGTATCTAATGCTAGTCGTTTCATTTTGGTATATCCCCTACATCCTACATCCCTAACAATTTGTTTTATTTGTCCTATCCATTTCCCGCTTTAAATTTTCTAACCTACCAACCTCTTTTAGACTTCTAACAATCCATGCTCCGTCTTGTTATATGAAAGAATGTTATTTTTTAATTTTCTGGTGACCCATTCCTTAGTAGTCCCCACCCGGAGATCTGAACGGGGGACTAGTTTACCTCTCTGGAATATTTTACCAAGGAAGATGCCTCCATCTTTGTTATATGAAAATGCAGAGAGCTTCATTTTCTTGGAAAAAAAACAGCTGTAGTTCTCCATTGCTTTCAGCTGCACGGTACTCAGAGGATTGTGTGATATTGATATGGCCGTTTAAGTCATCCTGACCTATGCCCTTAACAATTACTGAAAGAGCTGCTGCCCTCTTTCAGGAATCATTCCATAGTCTGGCTGTCAACAGACACCTCTCCGATGTGGTTGCACCTTCGGTTCAGCTACTCTGTATCACTGAGTATTCAGACCCCCTCACCAACAGCAAGGTCTGTTGTCTCATGATTCATAGAGGGAGAATGTAAAATAGAAAATAATAATTAATTGACTGATTAACTAATTGGCCTACCTATAGTTATAAGCACATATAAATATTTTTCATTGGTAGTACACTTATCTTTCCATTGCTAGTCACTGTTTCAGTCTAATTTTAATATATTACTGGATAATTTTATGTTTGTAGAATACTTTACTAGCATGTTTTATAAAAGAATACCACTCCGATGATCTCCATGGCAGAATGGTAGTGTCTCAGTCTTTCATCCAGAGGTCCCAGGTTCAAATCCCAGTCAAGCATGACATTTTTCATTTGCTACAGAAATTCCATTTTTATTTCCCATATACAAGCTTCAAGCTTATGTGGTGAAATCATTAAGCCAAAAAAAGGAAAAATGAATAACTCAGAACTGTTTACATATGTATTGGTGCTTTGACTGTTTAGGTTTTTTCCTGGCTTTTATATCCATGTTTGCCGTTTGTTTTTTGTTCTACAATCTAACACTTTTATTTTAATTAAATTTTTAAACTGTAGTCTTCTAATAATTTATTCAAGAAGAATACTGCATAAACTAGTAAATCTAGTCTACTAGGTGTGTAAATATGTCCATACATGTATAATTTGTCCATAGATGGCCCTAGCTGTCAATGTAGTTACTGTCAAACCGCATCATTGGCACCATTTTCTTTCTTTGACAGTTGACAAAGCTTTTCAACTCATAACAATACAAGTTTCATACAACAGCATAGTTTTAATTAGCGTTGAACATGTCGAGTTTTGTACCTACAAACTACGATTTGCAGATAGTATTGATTTTCTGATACCATTTAAAGAAAACTGCTGAAGAATTGCATCAGACTTGTCGAAGCTTATAGTGAGCATGCCCTTGGTAAAAAACAGTGCTTTGAGTGGTTTAAAAAAAAATTTTAAAGTGGCAATTTTGACATGAGGAATGAAAAATGTGGAAGACCACCAATAAAGTTTGAAGACAGCGAATTGCAAGCATTGTTGGATGAGGATGACACTCAAATGCAACAATAACTCACAGATCAATTAAATGTAACATGAGGTCGTCTCCATGCATTTGAAAGCCATGGGAAAGATCCAGAAGATAGGAAAATGGGTTCCACATGAACTGAATGAAAGACAGCAAGAAAACCGTAAAACCACTTGCAAAATGCTGCTCTTCAGGTACAAAAGAAAGTCATTTTTCAATTGAATTGTGACAGGTGATGAAAAGTGGATATATTTCGAGAATCCTAAGCGTAAAAGATCATGGGTAACTCCAGGCAAACCATTGACATCAATTTCAAGCCAAATCGCTATGGAAAGAAGACAATACTCTGTGTTTGGTGGGTTCAGAAAGGTGTGATCTATTATGAGCTGCTAAAACCTGGCGAAACCGTTAATACTGAATGCTACCAACAACAAATAATTTGAATCAAGCACTGTGAGAAAAACAACCAGAGTATCAAAAAAGGCAACACAAAACACTTGCTGCATGATATGCACTATCACACAGCAAAACTGGTCAAGTAAACGAATGAGGCGTTCAGTTGGGAAACTTTCGCATGCGACTTACTCAACAGACTTAGCCTCGTCTGGCTACTATTTATTTACATTGATGGGACACGCACTTGCTGAAGAGCACTTCATTTCTTATAAAAATGTATGAAAATGACTCGATGACTGGTTTGCCTCAAAAGAGCAACAGTTTTTTTGGGGTGGCATTCATAAATTATCAGAGAGATGGGAAAATGTATAGCTAGCAATGGACAATATTTTGAATAAAATATTTTTTATCATTTTCATACAATAAATATGTATTTTCTATATAAAAATTCTGTTTCATATTTAGACACCTGGTAAGAAATCTTACAATTTTTGTAGACAAATCTTTCAAAGAAAAATAAATAATCTTTCTCTGTCACATTAACTTATTTTAATCTTAAATGGAAAGAAACAAATATATCTAAAAAAATATTTAATCGTTTACAGCCATTCTCTGAATTCATGCAGGGGGTAAAATGTTTGTTGTGTTCCAGTTTATATGTAAAAAGGTGTGTAGTAAAACGTTTGAGGAAGTACATTTAAAATGTGATTGAAATCAAAGGCAGCTGAATTTCAATGTTTTCATATCTTTGAAACTATCTAAAAATTAAAAATTAATTACTTGAATCCATCCCAACCAAAATTATAAAATATTATGAATTAACTGTGAAATAAAGTTTATATGATTAAATTATAAATTTTATGATACAATTTAGAAAAATAATTTTATCACAGATTAGAATATTTTTATTTAACAAATTAAACAATTCTATTGTATTTCTATCATAGTAATTCTATAATAATCTATCATAATTCTATTGACCATAATGCAGCTAGTATCTCAACAATTAAAATTCATATTCATATCAATTAATTCATTAAAAACTACAAAAACAGTTATCAAACATTTTATCCCTAATGTAACTGTAAAATATCAAATAGAAGATAGAAGATATTAGAGTGAAGCAGAGCTTTGTTGATTCATATAGTACATAAAAACTTTTATGATATTAAGGACTTAAAGGAACCTGGTTCCTATTTTTAATGTAGTAGCTAAATAACATTTACTATAAAAGAATGATAATTTTCCCTAACATACGAGTTAGTATGTACATCAGTCATTAAAAAACTACAAAGGAGACAATGTTATAATCCAGCAAGATAAAGATTGGTTTGTAATAAACTTGGATTGGAAACTTTTGAACACTATTTGTAGATGAAAGAGTAAAATTGATGGAAACTGCATATAGTTATTTATTTATTTTTTTTGAATACTGTTAGTAAAGACTAGTATAAAAAAATATTTGATAAAATTACAATACCCTTTCCCCACCTATAAAAAAATCTAAATTTTCAGGTTGCTAAGTTTTTGACCTGTAGTATAAATACATAGAATGATATGGGAATAAAAGGGTATACAACCCTCCTCTCAAATTTGGATGAGAGGGTATAATTTTTTCATTTTATTTCCAACTGTTTGCAGTTTTTTATTTTTAACTCAACATAAAGTATTTGTCTTTTTTTAAATATTAGATATGGTTTACCCTTTTCTTTTTCCCAAATGATCAACTTCATTCCTTTTAAATACAGTATTACAATTTTTGAAATTATTTCAATTTTTACATTTGAGAAAGTGAGATTAAAAGTCAGGATAGTTTATCTATTAGGTTTCCAGTTGCTTTTATTACCTCATTCTTGCCGAAACCTATATAGGATATACGTAATGTGTAGTGATGTAAATAGAATATTTATTTATTTATTTATTCAAAAAGATCAAGGAATTTGATATTACTAATATCCCCTAGAGATAGTAAGTTTAAAATAACATTTAACTGTAATTTGTTTCTTTTCTTAATTTTCAGTCCATTTACATTAACTTTAAATGAAAAGTTCTCAAACATTAAAATGCATGCTCTTGAAGACTGTGCACAATTTCTGCCTCTCCTCAGATTACCAACACAACCACCAACTGATTTTCTTTTGTTGCAAGATATACATGCAAATAGTCAAGCATTATGTGGAAAATTCATCAATATTCTTGTTGCAGTTCAAAGTGTAAGTATTAATCATTAAATAATACCTAAATGACATCGCTAATAATTTTGTTATTTTTAACATCATTTAACAATGAAATAAAAAGAAATCCAAATTTCTACATGAACTTCATCCATAAAAATGTGCACATATACACACATAAACACATTACTATGACGTTATGTGAGTACATATATTGATATAACATTAATTTGAATCGATTTATTAAAGCATTATTTTTTCAAACACAATACCATTTAATTTTTTATGAATGAATTAAATAATATCTTTTTTTTTTGTGTAGTTGAATGCAGTTCGTCAGATTACAACAAAAGAAGGAAAACTTTTAGAGAGTCGTGAAATAACTGTAATAGATCAAAGCCATTCAAAATTATATGTTCAACTATGGGATGCAGATAATGCATATCGTGCTGAAAATTGGTTGCCACGTGAAACAGGTAAAAAAATTAAATTTAATATTAATATTGTTTTTACTCAGTAATTAATGATTACATGAGAGTATTGATCAATATGATAAAAAGTGTTGGTTATTATTAATTTTTATTACAAGAAAAAAACAATTTAATAGAAAATTATGGTGGTAAAAAAAAGTTTAATAGTGTATTAATTGCACAGTCAAGTAGTTACACCTCTTTAATATTCGACTGAATATCATTTTTGATAAGAATCTGTTTGCTCTTTTAACATGTTTTTGTCACATTTGTGTTTATTGTGTGGTTTTTTGACCTACAATACTGCTCTTGTGATTTTTTTGTGATTTTGAAGGTTTAATAATAAATAACCTTCTTTCTTCAAATGCTGTCAGTCATTTATAAACGTTGGTGAATGTTAGATTTAGTTACAAATTCTCTGTGACAGTAGGTAAATCTCTTTTTCTGTATTTTATGTAGCATCATGTTTATAAGTGTAAATGTTTAACTATCTGATATTTTATTGTGTTGAAGTCTGTACTGTAGTTATCAACTCAGAAGAGTATGCATGTTACATAATATGAAAAAGGTGCATATTTTTACTGTTTGGGATTGTTACAAGTGATTTGTAATAATTTTTTTATAATAATATTTGTTGCAGTTCTTTTCATAGCTAATCTACGTGTAGACTGGAATGAATATAAGAAAGCAATGACTGGCACTGTCACATCTCGCACTATCATAACTGAGAATCCTTCAACTACAGAAGCAAATGCTCTTAAAAACTTTGCTCGAACTGCACCAGTCAAGCCAAGAGCTGTTTTGACGCAACTTGCCACGAATTATCCAGATCGTATGTATATTTAAGTAAATTACACCCAACTAATAAAAGAAATTTGCTTTTAAAGTAAAAATTAAATTTATCAAATAGTTAATGCTTAAAAGATATTTTTTACTGTATTTTTGCCACTTGTTAATAATTCATCCCAATGCAGCTTTAATAACAAATATGAAAAGCATACTGTGAATAAAGACAGTCAAGAAAAGAACTTGTAAAGATTTCACCACATTCAGAAGTGAACAAAGTGAGTTATAACGCTCATTTACTGATCTTACTGAAAAATTCCAGTAAGATTAAATTTCTGTTACACAATAAATTTCAAAAACATATTGAAAGATATATTAAACATATGTAATTTAATTTTTCCAGTATTTATTTATCACATTATTTAAAAATACATGTATATTGTAAGATAAAGATAGTCACCCAGTTTATAAAAAATTATTATGATTTCATTGTAAAATATTTTAAGAAATAAGCGGCTGATCTCTCTACCTGATTACTGGTATTAAATTAGATAGAGACACTGAGGGTTTTTATTTTGCTCACTGCAGTAATTATCTCTATGCCATAAGCATGGGAAACCCACTCATCCCTTTTCAGCTGTCAGTAGAACAGCAACAATAAAAAAAAAAAAGAATAATTGTATGCTGGAGGTACATTGGATCTTTTGTAAAAATTCACAATAAAGCTGAAGTACTTATAATCCAGCGGTACCAGTGAATAAAACCTTAATTCAGTGTTTTAATAAGTTTAGAGCTACAGGAAATATAGACATTAAGAAATTTTTTCCAGAAAGATCTATACTAGAACAGAATGAGAAGCTTGTAAGACAATCAATCATACTCATGTTTCATAGAGATTTATTAAATCTTGTCAGAAACCTGTCCAAATTGGAGTGTGGTAGTCCTGAAATAAACTACTGAAATATGATTCATAAACAATTAAATTTGCATGACTATAAAATATAACTCAAACATGAAATTAAGGCAGGACTATTCTGAATAATCCCATGTGGAATAATTATCCACGCTCTATGAAGATGAAAATTGCCTTTTGTTAGTGATGGGAGGAAGCTTTTCATACAAATAAATCTGTCAACCATCACAGCTGCAGAATTTTAGAACCTCAACAACCAAATGAAAATTTTCAGTAAATTTTTAATTATCCCAAGAAAAATATATAAATGGACTAATACATGTTTGTGTAACTGGTCTTATCTATTAATTTTAAATAATTACAGCCAAAGATTAATTAGATATCCTGAAACATTAAGTGAAAGTGAAAAAATATAGAGAAATTATTTTAACAAAATGTTTCATAAGTCATTGTTCAAAGTGCACTCAACTATAGGTTCCCTGGCATTTCACTAGAAGCAACTAACCATCATTGATCTACTATTAGTCTTATTTCTAGACCAGCAAGAAGTTCTGACTAAACTTATCTAGGCTTTATTTGTGAAAATATATTATGTGGACATCGTCTAAGTAAAAAAGATTTACAATCTAAACATTTGAAAGACAAAATTATCGCTGCTATAACAACTTCTGTCTCCAATATGAGCACCGCATCTGGGTAGAAAGTAAATTAAGCTGTTTGCCTACCTAAGAGGGATTCACACAATCAGATTTACAAAATATGAAGACTTTCTAGTTTTCTTCACCTTTTGATAAATAATAAAATTGTTTTTTCAAATTCAAATGTAATTTTTTTTTAAGCCTGAATTTTGTTTAAATGACTATTTTTCTCAGAAAATGATTAGTAGTAAAATGAAGTATTTTTACCTTTAATGGGTAGTAACATAATGGAATAAAACAAATTTAATTTTTAATTACATATTTTTGACAATCTGTGAAATTATTATAATGAAAATTACAATAAGAGTCAAACATACAAATAATTAGAAACAGAAATAGATTTGAGTTCTACAGAACCCATATTTGATTATTCATTTCACACAGTTTCTGGTAATTATTAAAATATTAAAAACAATTATATAATTCAAGTATATCTAAATAGTTTAAATTTGTTCAGTGATACAATCAGATTTAATGAATCCTTTGGCATTTGCCTCCAGGATTTAAGGTACACCCAAAATACATTCATTATATCCTTTATGAAGGTTAACACTTTACCTTTTAGCCAATAAGAAAAATAAAACATAAACATGTACTTCTTTAGTATAATTTTAATTAACTTATAGCTACAATCATGTTGTAATAATGTGTTTTTATTAAAATGTCTTATTAATTACTTTTTCAAATTGTTAGCAAACAGTATCACTAACATTATGTCATGTAGAAGTGTTTGGGAAAAAGCAATGACTGGAGGTTGTGATAATTTTACAGCACTTGTTTATGCTGCACTTCATGATTTTGACATAGATGGATTAAAGCCCGTATCTGTAACAAAATGGTAATTATACCAAACATTCAATGTTAGTTTAGTGTGAATATCTGAGTAATCCTAAGTTGTGGGTGTTTGTGTTCTTACTTCTGTAATGTTAACTTGCCAGCATAATTTTTTAATTAATCTTAAAAAATATTTCTTATTCAAACTTATTTGAAAGAAACTTTCAGTGATACCAATTTTAATTTCAGTTTTTAATAACAGTAGGTATGATTTAATTGTAAATAAATAAGTTTTTCACTCTGATCAGTGCATAATAATAGATTCATCGGCTTCTCTGCTACCATACAACTAAATTTTTTCATCAGTAAAAGATTATTCATAACAAAATTGGATGAATGGCTTTGTTTGAAATGGATTAATAGACAGTTATCAGAAATAATGGAAAGAAGAATTTATTGAATTCTTCTGCTACATGTTAGGGAATGAGATAACAGAATTTGAGCCAGGGTCTTTTTGTATGTTTGGTGAATTTATGTGATCTTTATCCTGATTAAACTACCAGTTCAGTTTGGGTAAAATTAGACTATACCAATTCAGTATGGGTGAATCCAGACTATTCGCCCTCTGCGTTTCCAGACGTGATTTGGATTCTTTATTAATTTTTTTTCATCAAAAATCTATTTAATCATTTATTTCAAATTTATTTATTAAAAAATAAATTTATGATTTATTTATTAATTAAATATTATTAATAATATTTAAAATTTTTTTATTAAAATTTTATTTTTTCTTATAAATTTTGAGTAAATTTTAATAAATACAGTGCATACACTATATTTACTAAACATTTTCCATCACATTTAATTTTTTGAAAAAGTTGATTTTGTTAATATAATTTATACATAATAATTTTCATTTAGTTGCTTTCTAAATAGTCTTGAAAATGCTGGTAGATGAAATTATTGTTTTATAAGTAATCTTTAAATCTTGACTTATATTAATGGCAAATTATTTTTGCTATAAAATGTGTGTGTGTGAGTGTGTTTGCATGCACGCGTGTGTGTATATACATTTGTATTCAAAACTTAAAAAATAGTTTTTTTGTGTTGAGGTGTAAAGGTTACATACTGGATAATCTTTACATATGTGTATATTTTGTATGTATGTATGTATGTTTACAGTAGTTGAACTCCAAAATGAATGGACTTATTTTATGTATAAGCTAACAAATTCTTTACCTCAAGATTGCTGAACTATTTTAGCAAGGTAAAAGAGTGTTTTTAATTTAATGTGATATGTTTATACAATATATTTTAATGTAATTCTTTCTTAAATGCTAATACTAAAATTTGTATAACTAAAACACACATATGTGAGTGTGTGTGTGTGTGTGTGTGTGTGTGTGTGTGTGTGTGTGTGTGTGTGTGTGTGTGTGTATGTATGCATATATATTCATAGTTTTAAGTAATCTAGAACATTTGTTGTGTCCTATAGAAACTGTATATGTAAGTGTTTATATTCACTCACATAATACGCCTTTCATAATAACTTAAAATTTTTTCCAACTGGATTGCGTATTACATACTCAAAATTGCACTAATATAATGTTCCTCAGTCCGTCTCTTTTATAATGACAGCCAGCAATGTAAATAATGTGAAAAATGTAATTTCATTTGTGTAGTTTGGTGAAAACTGTTTTATTTTATTTAAAAAAAGGACAAAACATTTAATATTCAATATAATAAAGAAACAAAATTTTTAATAAAACAATAAGACCTGTTTTTGACAAGTTCAATTTTTAAACTTACCAGTTTTAATCCTTTAAGCAGCAGTTAAAAAAACAATCTGAAGTGTACAACACATGACTTCCCGTACATTAAATTACATATATACATTTTTAAAAAAAATTAAAACTACATAAAATTTGTATCTTTTTTTTATTGTTATTGAATTATTATTTATCGTAAAAGTTTTTTATAATCAGAGGTTAATTAATAAACCAATATATTTAAATTTAAAAAAAGGAGATGAAATCTGATTCAAACCGATGTACTCCCTTGTAAGATCCAAATATTTCAGTAATTAAAATTTTATTTGGCTGTAACTCTGGAACCAATGAAAATAAGTACCACTTATGATATAATTGTTGAAAAACTTTTAATGAGGGCTTATTACTGCAGTTAAGAAAAAGTCCAAAATCCAAAAAAAAATTGGATTTTGGACTTTTTTGGACACTTTTGGTTCAGTCGATTACAATCAAAAGGGGAGGTACGCAACTAGATGTTACAGCAGTCCTAAATTATTATTGTAGGATCAGATTGAAGATTGAAGATTGATTGATTGGATCAGATTTATTGAAGATTGGGATTAGATAATTATTGTTGTAGGATCAGGTTGATCCTATAGTTAATCATTTTTGAGTTATGTGAGATACATACGTACAGACATTACGCCGAAACTAATCAAAATGTATTCAGGAGTGGTCAGAATGGATATTTTGAAATCTGAAAACCAAAACTTTTTTTGCGATTACAATGCTTCCTTTTACTTCGTATAAAGAAGTAAAAGACAGAAGCTAATTTCTTTTTTCACCAGAAATGAAATTTTGTTGATAAATTAAAAAAAGGGATTATTTAGATGACCCAAACCTCTTATGGTTATTCACTATTACGTATGAGTATCTGTGTTTATCTACTCTTATAATAAATCTTCTGGACTAATGCTGGTCTTTTTTAAATGGATTGCTGCATTAAGGATCAACATTACTTCAGTATGAAGTTTTTTTTAAATTAATATTTATAAAATGGTAGATAGATAAAGTGAATTTCTTTAAATTAAAAATAGCTTCTTTTTTGTAAGAAAAAAAAGTATTATAAAATGTGACATGAAGATGTAAAACTATGTACAACATAATAACAGTGCTGGTAATCTAAATAATAAAACATAATAAAAATTATGAATTATGTTTTGAGAAACCTACTTTAAAATTCTCTTACCCTCAATGGCAAAGTGACATCTTTGTTCTCATTTATAAGGCTGTTGGTTCAAATCCTAGTCAGAATTGGCAATCTTCTTAGCAGAATTCATTTCTCATTCAATGATAATAAATTATAACAATTATAATTAGCATCAGTGAGTATGTAATTAAATATAAAATAAATGGATTAACTAAATAAATGTAGGTTAAAATATTAGTCTCATTTATTGAACTGGAATAGCTTTTTTAATTTGGTAAATGCTAGCTTTTAAAAATTATGTTACTTTATATGTAATAGTAGAGTCTATAAAACCAAGGTTGTGCTATTTGTTTTTTTTCCACTAATTAGAATCCTATGTTCAGTTGCAGTTACCCTGCTCCATTTTTTATGATAAATAATTAAACATATAGCAAGTGAGAAAATACCAAGCTTGAGCGAATTTGAACTAAGAACCTTTTTGGTAAAAGAAGGAGAGAGATGCTGTCACTTGTTTAAACTACAAAACTTAATTTCAGTGAAAGTTTATCTAAAAGTTATATTTTGTTTCATGGAATTATTCCTTCATTTATTATTAACACATTGAAATTTTCTGATTTAAAGGAAGGTTCTTAACGTATGTTACTGATTTTTCTTTTTGAAAACTTTTCCTCTTGAGAGAACTAAACATTTTTTGTTGAACCACAAAATCAACAGAAAGGACAGGGATGATAATTTTCATAGCACCCACAAAATTTTCAACAAAATCAATTCAGTTGATAGCTTCCAATGGTAATTAAACCTATGGATAAGTCAAATACTTCTGAAATGGAGTGATAAGTATGTCTGCCTTTTATGCAGAATGTTAAAATTTAAAAAAACTATTTTTCAAATTCTAAAGGAATTATTCTTCCTAAGGACCTTAAGAGCTAATTTTGTAGTTTATTTTTCAGTGGAGTTACTAGTGGTACTGTTGGTAATGGCACAAACATAGTCAAATAATACATTCTACATTGTGTTTGTACATTTGAAATATCATTTTTGTCAAATTTAGTGCAATAGTAAATTTCATAGTAATTTCAAATGAATTGAGAAATTGGTTTTTGTGAGCTGAGTATGTAGTTTACTTGTGGCTAATATCTTTGTATATGAAAATCTTATTTCTATGAATTAATTTGCAAAGGCTAATTGTGTTACTGTGCATGCATGCAAGTAACTGTTCTGTAAGATGAATTTAGTCAATTTCTACATAAATAAAAAATTAATTATATGAAATGTTTATTATTATAGTTAAATCAGATAATTTTATAGTAACTGTTAAATTCTATTTTTTTTTCCCAGCAAGTACTGTGGTCTGCCAGTTTCAGAAGAGACATTTACTTGTGTTAATTTCGATTGTCCAGTACAGTCATCTGGAGAAATGATGCAGTGTGAAACAATGTTTGATGTTACAGTAAAAATAGCTGATCACACAGGCTCTCTCAATAACTGCCGTCTTATTCCTAGTGTCACTGAAAGTCTGCTAAGATGCAATGTAAATAATTATAATAATTAATATAAGAATGTATTAATTAGGTTTTTTTTTTTTAAGTATGTCTTCACCCATCACTGTGCATAAATAATACAATTCATTCTAAAATTCTATTGAGAGGAAAGTTTATATTCATAACAACCGAACATTTCCTTTAAAATTAAAAAAAAATTGATTGTTACTCTGACTGAGTAACTTTATTGAAGACATTCTAATTACTGAACAAAAAATTGTAAATTGTCAATATATTGGAAAAACTTGATAATTTTTGTCTGCAATCCCTGTTATTTTCCAAAAGGTGTTACAGGAGATGAATTAAAATACTTACAATTTTATTCCATGTGTCGAAATTTCTTTGGATGGCTTATACTCTGCTTCGCGCTTTTCCTTCTATCTTCTCTATATGGCTCATCTTAGGGTAAAATTCAGCAATAGTCTGCCATCTTCATAGTAGTCCATTTTCCTTGGCACTTCTTTTCCATTTCTTTGATGTCTTGATGAAATCTCTCTCCCATCTCTTCGCTAATGGCACCCAGATTTTCAGGAAAATAGTCCACTTGTGAATTTAGGAAGTGAATCTTCAAGCTCATGGAACAACCTAAGTTTTGTACTTCTGCAGCATGTTCTCAATGATTGATTTGAAGTTCAGATCTTTCTTATTGCCCAGAAACTTGGTTAACTTTTCTACAACTTCCATTTTTTCTCAAAATTACCATCTTTGAGAAGTTTCCTAATGTCAGGACCAGTAAAACGTTTACCTTCTTTTGGTAAGGCTTTGAGAAATTGCTTCATCAAGCCTGACTTGATATGCAGAGATGGAAGGAGACTTTTATTTGGATCTATGAGAGCTTTTCGGAACACATTTTTGTTTCCAGGTTCTAATGAAGCTCTTTTTGGGCAGTCTTTCTTAATCCAATGATTTTCTCTGTCTCTGCTATCTCATTCATATAAAAGACAAGGAAATTTTGTGTATCCTCCTTGGTGTTTTAGGAGCATCAATATTATTTTGAGATTACCACACATAATCCATTTATGATTGTCATATTTAATTTTATATAGAACGAATTCCAAATTATTGTAATCCTCTTTTAAATGGACAGAATGTCCAATGGGTACTGATGGATATGTATTCCCATTCTGAAGGACAAAACTTTGAGGCTTCTTTTGGATGAATCTATGAAGAGTCTCAAATTAGTACTTTCGTACAGAATGTTAAATCAAGTCAAAAGTCCACATACATCAGTGCAGAAGACTAATTCTCCTTCTTCCAAAAAATATGGAAGAAAATATTTTTCTCTGTACCTGAACCAGGAAAATGAGGTGCCAGCTGCTGGTAGGTTCTTCTCTTTAAGCCTTGAACCAAGCAATTCTTTATTTTCTTTACTTGTTTGATGTAAATCTCGAACCAAATTGTTTAGTTCAGACTGTGAATAAAGCTCTGGTGCACAGCTATCTCTGGGTTTGTACTCCTCAATGTTATCTTCATTTAAATCACTTGCAAAACCATCTGTTTCTGGTAAATTTTCTGATTAAATTGGCACTGTACGTCTGGACCATGAGGAACTGGGCATAGAGCGGATGGCATATTTGGATAGAAATACTTTTTTTATTTTTCAAACTGAAATCGTGAACACCAGTCGAACAAAAATAACAGTCACTGGTGTGATTTTGTGGTTCTCACCACACCAATAGAACTCCAAATCTGAATGATTCTTGTTCACACTTTGATTACCATTTAAGTCCTTCAACACATGTGTACCTTATGTAGTGGGGTGCCCAAGTTTTGTTTTAATCTACTATTTTTACTCCATAATACGTGAGGTACACTTGTCGAATGAAACTTGTTATATTTCTTTTTTTACCTTTCCTACATCAACTCACCACAAATGTAACAAAAAAATTTGCAGAATTTTTGCAGCCTCTTGATGCCATTTTGAAAACGGAAAGTTTGTTTTATGGCCTGAAAATATATTTTCCACCGACAAAAACACATTTGATCCCAGAGGACAGAAAAAAACTCAATTTACACCCACTGATGGTTAAAATAGAAATGAGAATAGTTGCACGATGCATGAGTGGTGTGGATAGCTGCCAATAAGCATGTTACATCTTGTTTAGTCTTGTCACAACCTGACGGCAAAGCTCTTCTACCATCAACCCAAACTCCTCCCGCCCTCCTCTTCAGACCACTCAACTGTTTAACTGTAAGAATGCATAGTAAAAACCAAAAAAGTGAATATATTATATTAATATATTATTAAAAAAAAAAACCTTTTATGTCTATTTTATAGTATCACACATTTTCATAATCTTTCTATTTTTTTTCAATTTTGAAATTTGTGATTTGCGAAAAATCCTGATGTGATGAAAAAAAATAGGTTATTTTTGAAGTCAGTGCTAAAAAATACATAGGAATTAATTATCAGAAGTTAAAAAACATTCCACAACCCAAACTTTGCAGGCTTGTGTAATACACCCATCGTGTTTCCAGCTTAATGTAGGTACTGTTTTTTATTATTTACATTTTATCTCATTACCAAAACATAAGTGAAATTCTTATACAGGATTCATTCCTGTATGAGAAGTAAAGAGAAACCTGTATAACACTTTGTTGGAGAAACTACTTCCAAATGATGTCAGTTTACAGTTTTAAAATTTTGAATTATAGTATCCATGATGAACCATGTTTGAAAAAAGTAAAATAAATTTATATAGTAACAATTTTGTTTGATTTTTACTTTTACAGGTTACTGAATTTGAAAGTTTACCAGATGAAAAACGAACTCTCTTAAAATGGGAGTATTTATTGCAACAATGCAAAATACGTTTAATGGTTTTACCAGTGACACGGGAACTAAGTAAACCACTTTTTTCAATACTTAGTCTTGAAAAAGTTAACGTAAAAGAATTAGCTGTTAATATGCCTATGATATAAAATAAGAATTAATATAAATATTTTGTGACAAACCAATAAATATAATAATATAAATATATATCATTAGAATGATAAGTTATTTTTAGTGTAAGAAAAATTTAACATTATTTATTAACAATAAAATATTTCCACTAAATGAGTTAAAAAAAAGAAATGAATCACCAGGTAAACAGAGAGGCGACAAATATTAAAATATACTATTAAGAAGCAAAGAAAGAAATTCAGACTAATGTATATAATATTATAACAATAATTATAAAGTGATATTTACTGTTAAGTTTCATTTGTATAAATTAGTTCCTTAGAAATATGTGAGGGAAAATATGTATTTACAAAAATAAGCGGGAAATAGTAGTGGAAAGCCACTACTTTATTTTTTAAAGCCACTTATATTTTATAAGCCACTGAATAATATCAATAGTTTAAAACTTTTGGGAAGTCATGTATTTAATTGAAGAAATAATTGTTAGCACAATTAATATTATTTTGTTCACCATATTGTAAAAGTAATGTAATTATAAATTTTTTTTTTTTTATAAGTTTCCCGTATAATTGTACGATATTTAATAATATAAAATTAAAATTGTTATTAAAATTATTTATGTATTTATTTGTAATAAATAATTAATTGAAGTTTACATCTATCAATTCATTTATTTATCCCTTGAAAAACAGGTTCTACGTATATATAAGTACACCATTTTCAAAATCTCCTATATCCATCATAGTCATGTTTGAGAAAAATAATGAAATCATTTTCTTTTTTTGTTAAAAATAAACAATTTGTAAACTTTCTTACCTTAAAATCATCATTAAAGTAAAAAACCACTTTCCATACATTTTCATTCCCTAATTTTTGAGAAAAAAGAATGTAATGGATTTAGAAGCTTTGCTATTGTAAAGTGGTCTATGAGAAATTTAGAAAATGGAAACAATTTTATAATGAAGTGTTTTTAATAGAAAAAGAGTATATTACATCATTATAAAACTATTAAAAAGAATACAAAAATTATTAATTTGATTACAAAATATTTGTTTCATTCACTATTGTACAACATATATTACTTCCTTAACATCAAATTCCAGCATTTCATTGAAACCATGACTATAATTTTCATTTAAATAAGAAATGTGATAACAAATAACTTTAAAAAATTAAGAGATAAAAATATTACTCAAATTATAGTTTTTAATCTAAGAAATTAATTATTATTTTCAACATCTACAAATTTAGTGATACCTATTCCGGTTACACCTTCACTATCTACTAAATAGCTTGCAGCATGCATATTTACTAATTATTCATAAAATACAAGTTATCTCTTTCCATACGTCTCCCAAATGCTTTTCTAGAAAAAAACTATATATCTCAAGTTAAGTGGTACAGGAGATTTCCTAACAGCTATTTTAGTTTCATTGTAGAATAGTTCTTCCCTATTTTGTAAATTGCTTTGTTTGTTTCATTGTCTTTAACACAAAGATTCCTCCCTAACTAGTGGTATTGTAGTTTCTTGATAATTTTATAATAAACCTCTTCAAATGGTTAAATATGAAGTACCAAGACCCTATCTTTTTTTATATATATTACAGGTTTCACTTACAATCATTTCCTAGTTTGATAATGGAAGCATGTTTGCCAATTTTTAATCATTCTGTGATGATATGATAGAATATTTTTTTTCAAATTTATCAAAAGGTTTCAATCATGTTTAATCCTTATGTTTTAGCCAATAGTAAACTGTACATACTAAAATACTACTCTTTTTCTGCCCTTTGCAAAGAGCACAACTTTGTCTATGCCACCTAAATATGTTTATTTGAATAGTCAAACACTGCAAAGGATATCAAATTTGAATCTTTTGCAAACTCACTCAAACCAAACTTAAACAATTTATATATTTGCCCTGTTTTTAAGTGCAATTATTTTAAATTCAAACCCTACAATAATTTAATGAATTTTGAGTTAAATAATTTATTATTAATTAAAAAAAACATTTTTTTTTTACTTAATATTATAACAACCATATCACCTGGATTAAAGATCTTTTAAAAAAGTATGTATTTAATAATGTGTGGGATTTAGAGGGTTTTGGTCCAGTTATAACTAAAACCCAGTTAGTTGTGTACTAGGCATAGGTGCTATGTAAGAAAATACCATATTCAACATTAATTTTTAAACCATTTTTAGTGGATTTTGATAAAATGTAAATATACTGGCAGATTCATTGAACTATTAGAATATGATCACATCTCAATTTTCATTAGCAGTGGGTTTTGCAAATGGATGACTCATTTATAACAAGCTAACATTTTAAAACTTTGTGAACAGTTATTCCTTATAGAAAGCATTTTTAATGACCAAATTTAAAAGGAAAACAGATATTTTTAAAATTACAAAGCTCATATACACTTTGAATTCTATCTGCAAATAATTTCAACTTAACTAATCAAGCACTCATTTGTGTAGCCAATGAGACTATTTCTTTTAGATTTGTTTAAGCTCTTAGTATAGTATAGTAAATATGTTTTCAATTCAAATGATTGTCATATTGGTTTTATTTTAAGTGGTGATAGATTATTCAAATACTTTTTTGCTTCAAAATTATAATGATAAGTTTTGATTATTTATAATATAAAATTATAGAAGAAATGTTACAACATATGAAATTATGCACTGTAAATTTAATTATAGATTTTTTTTCAAAGAGAATTTGAAATGACTTAAAAAAGAATTAGTGATAAAGATCCAGTTGTAAAATAACTAAATAAAAAACAGAATTATGAAATTTGCTTCAATTCTTTAAACAAATTAAATAGTGTGTCTTAAATTTAAAATAATATATAAATACCTTTGATAAAGTCATTTAACATTATCAAGTAATAAACTGAGCAAGTTTAATTTTCATTCATATCAAATCATATCCAGAGGTTGGTTATTTTTTTTAAAAAAGAAGAAAAAGCCTGCTCATATCATTTGATCAGTTTTGTTCCTTTAAATTGAATGTTTCATGATAAATGCTTGATAAATAACCATATTGTAATTTTTTTATTTTATCTCAAATCATCATTGTTTAATTGTTTAGAGGTCATATCTTCTATAAACTAAACTGTAATCTACTACACAAAGAAAAATTATCATACTTTAGTTTGTGAGTTACAAAATGGTAATAGTACTCTCGGTAAGATAAATTTTTTTAGTATTTAACATTGACATAATTAATAATCAATTTCATTGTTTCCTTAGTTGCTGTTCTTGATTACAGTTTAACAGAAAACTGGAAATTTCAGCAGGAGCAGGTTATTGATTCATTGCCTTAAATTACTTTAATAGCAAGGAAGCAGCAAGTAAACTGTGCTTGAGGGAGTTGCTTCTTATAAACTACTATAAAGAATTTTTTATCTTGGAAACTGTGATTAAACTATGAAGAATCAAATTAATAATAATAATGATGTGTTTGTGTGTATTGTATTAACAGCATTCAATAAATACTTATACAGGTTTCTCTTAAATAATTACTTTTATTAATAACATAATACAAAATATAATCACAATAATCACTATGCATATGTGCATACTTATTGGTGTCTAGAAAGTGTGGCGTTTTGGTGCAAAATATAAATTTAATATATTACACAATATATATATAAAAATACTGGCTGTTACTGCAAGAAATGTGTACTTTGACAATTATTGTAGATAACTATTTACATTTTTAGGTATTACAGCCACAGTTTGGGTTTGTGATGTCTGAAAGTTGTTTGGTATCCAAATTATAAAAAAGTCACACTATTTTATTTTAAATAAAATAATTGATTTCTATTGAATTATGGTACTTCATGTAATACTTCAAGTAAGATTGAATTATGCACTTAATGTTAAAAGTATCTGTTAACATGATGTTTATAATTCATTACTAAAATCTTAATGTGTGGTAATTTACTTTCACAGCTATTGTTACATTGCAAATGCTAGGAATTCCCAACATAATTTGCCTCTATATGCTTTACAAACATTTTGACATCAAACTTATTCAATTCAGGTCAGCGAGATATGTTTTAAAGGGTTGGAGCTAATGGGAATAGATGAACAGATCAATCACTTTTTTAGATACTACAATCTCAATTAAGGTAATACTTTAAAATAAATATTAAACTCATTGCATTATAAAATGTGCAGGAAAATTTAAAACCCTGATGAAAAATTTATGGACACAAAAGTTGCCAACCCAAGCATAAAGTGAATAATGTGATTTGCGTTTTTTAAATTTATTTTAAAATAAATGTTAATTCTGATGTACAGGTGAATAAATTACATAAAATAGTTGGAAAAAATTAGTTTTTGGCAAACAGATTGAAAAATTTGTTTTTATTACTATAAAATTAGTTAAAAATTAATTTTTTAAATTTATTTATAACTGAACGTAAATGAAACTGTGATTTTACGATCAGGAAGTGAAAAGACCACCAAATTCTTCAGAAGGACGATATCGAAATGGCAGCTAACCAAGAGGTGAATGAGTATTTACTGCGTCATATTGAGTAAGTCGTGTATTTATTTGTGTTGTGATTTGATTCATTCGAATAAAGCAATCTCATATCCCATTTTGCAGATTACAAAGGTAAGCTGAATTTTTAAACATGCATTTCTATTTAAGTTATTTTAAATTTAATCGCAGCGTGCTTTGAACTGTACTATTGAACAAGCTACATTATTTAGCAAGGTTATGCGAATGAATTAGAAAATGAGCAAGGTCATCATCCTATATTTGAATTTCTATTTATTAAATATTCTTCATATTAATTTTTTTTGTAATCATTTATTTATAGTTTTAATCTTTGTTTTATTTGAAGTGGGTTGTGGCTTTGTTTGGGTTCCCGCTCATTGTTAGTATTCCAACAATACATATTACACATAGCAATTGGTTCTGTATTTTTATTAATTTACCCAGTTTATATTTTTGCGTCTTCTGTTTTACAGATCTGGAAAATCTGCATCCTTTACTTTCTTTTATATTTGCTGAATTGGGGAAAGGAGGAAGTTTGTTATTTGTGAAGCCTTGAATTAAATGGAGTTTTATGATGTCTGAAAAACAGAGTTTAACATTGCCAGCCAGTCTTGAGAGACTGGAGATTGACCCAGAAAGGTTAAGTATAGTTTTTTGTATAAATATTAAATTTTACATTCTCTGTGAGATAACAAACCGATTGTATGCACCATACATATTCATATAATATTCACTAGTGACAGTAGTACAATCAAATGAACTGTTTGCTATCCTTGCCAACAGTTTTTTTTAGACTAGTTCGGGCATTATGTACATTAAGATTAAAAAAAAAATATACTTGAATGAGTACATACATATTTAATGAGATTATTGTGTAATGTTCTGTGATTTTCAGTCATAGAATAATAGTTTCATAGATGAGATTCTCCTAAAGTTTACTTGTTTTTTTTTAAACATAAAAGGATAACATACTAAATGATGTTAAAGAAATGAAGGAAATTTGTATTTTCCTCAGTAAATTAGGGTGATAATTTAACTTACCTTGAATATTAGTATAAAACTAAGGTTTGTGAAGGGTAATGTATACTTTTTGTTTGACAGCTGTTTTTATATAATCAACTAATACTCAGTTCCCATATTTGATGCTGTTTGATAAGCTTTTTAAATGTAAAATTCATAAGTTCAAATACTGGGATACATGTTG
Source organism: Lycorma delicatula (assembly GCF_047948215.1). Classification (NCBI taxonomy): domain Eukaryota; kingdom Metazoa; phylum Arthropoda; class Insecta; order Hemiptera; family Fulgoridae; genus Lycorma; species Lycorma delicatula. Next base: position 104,123,162 of record NC_134460.1, on the reverse strand, counting down.
ATCTGGTGCATAAGTTGCTTTTCATTTTGGAAGTATGTAGTTGGTTTTATAAGAGATCCACTGTAGAACTCTTGTTAAATTTGCTGGTATGGCAAAATTTTAAATATCTCAAATTCTGTCACATTTAATATATGAAGAGTTAATATGAGCATTGAATGCTCATTTGAATTAAAATGCAATAGAATTAAAAAAGTTAACTATATTACTATTAGGAACAGATTTAATTTACCCTGAAAGCATCTTAGATGAAAAAGTCATTCTCTGACAAATTTTTTAATCTAACGATTGTCTTAAAGATTTGGGTAGGAATTCCATGAGAAAACAATTTTTTGTAGCATACAACCTGGTTTTTTGAAAAATAAATAAATTAAACTTTGTTTATGCACATTAATTAGAAAAATTTGTAACATTCTATTGGAGGAAAATTGTAGATACCAAGGTTATTGATGGATTACCTCGGTGCTTCCATTGTTTGATGTGAAAGTGGAGTAAATGAATGACTATTGAGGGGACTAGTTAGATCATTAAATTCATATTAAAAATATAGTATATCTATGCATAAGATTTTATATAAGAAGAAGAAATTGGTATAATTGTTGAAGGAAGTGACATTCACCTGTACTTTTTTCTTTACAATTATGACAAAAACATAACTTGAATTATTTGTGAATTTATATTAATAAATATTATATTCATAACAATTAAGTTGAACAAAAATTTCATTGATTATTCATGTTTTTTAAACTCTTTAAATAACTTAACTTCTTAACATGGAAATATTTTAATTTAACTACTTCTCAGTGTAAAAATTGATCCTGTGTTTGCAGTACTCTTGAAGCTCTACTCATACACCAGCTTTTGCAGTACTTTTTTCTTTACAAACATTATTGACCACATATACAAGGCCAGTTTTAAATCTTCCACAGACATACGTGTTGTGGTACCTACTACAGATAGCGGTTTTGTAGTTCAGTAGTTAAAATTATCAACTGTTACCAAAATAGTTCTGTTATTTTGTTGTTTATATTCATTCATTTAAAGTAAGTGCTACAATTCATGTTCCTGCCAAGTGAGAAGTATGAGGATTAATCCAATTTTTTATGGCAAAAACATTTTGCGTCTGAAATTCATAGGTAAATTTTTTGACATTTATGGGTCGAATATTACAAGTGATTCTTAAAGTAAGACAGCGGTGCTGTTGATGTTGAGCAGGGTGAAGGAGCATTCATAATGAAGAATCCAGGTAGTCAACCAACCTATTGGTGCTGAAGGATGATTTGATTGAAAAAGGTTGACAAAAAGATTTGGGAAAATTGCCAATTCCCTGTGTCAGAATTGTCTGATGTTTGATTTATGAAATTTTGACTGAAAAATTGGGCTGTAAAAATTATGAGCAAGATGTTAGTCAGCAGACACAAGGAGAAAAATGTTAATAGCACGTGGATTTTTGCAGCATTATGAAAATGAAGGTGATGAATAGTTTGATAACATTGTTACCGGAGATAAAACCTGGATTTATTTTTCGAATGTTGATACAAAGGAACGGTCAAGCAATAGCGGCATTCATCTCCTCCTAGACCAACAAGTTCAAACAAGAACGTTTGGTAAAGCTTATGGATTCTGATTTTTGGCACCAAATTTAGTGATTATGAAACTACTGTGAATGCCGATATGTATTGCGAAACTTTAAAAACCTTACAAGAACTATAAAAAACATGACATTGGATACTATCCCACGAGATTTTGTTTTTACTTGATAGTGCTCAGCCACACACGGGAAATCACAACAAGGCAATTAGAAAAATTTTGTTTGAAAATTTTTAATCATCCCCTACCTATAGGTCCTATCTTATTTCCCAGCAATTTTCTTTTTTTTTTCATCTTAACAGTGGCTTGGTATGACAATGACAACTGATTGAAAAATTGCATTACCGTGTGCTTGATTTAAGTTACTGGTAGCAGAATTTCTTAGAAGGAATGAAGAAGCTAGTGAAATGCTATGAAACTTGAAATTGAAGGCTTGTTTAAATCCTTGGCTTGTTTAAATTTAGGCATTGTAACAGTTTGTAGCATTTTTTAAATTTCATGAGAAGTTTGAAAGAAAAAAATGAACTGAAATCTAAGTTAGTGCCTTGAACTTTGTAGACCCATTTGAAAAAAATTTATAAACAGTTTTTGAAGTTCTCTAACTGTTATCTCTATCTAATAAGTAATCCAGTAATGATTATTAAAGTAATTCTATAAAACATTAAAAATAAAATTACTATTACAAGGGTCAAGATGAAATTGAAGTTAAAAGCATAAATAAGATAATTAACTGATTGGATAATAAAGAGCTGTTACTTTTACCTTTAAAGTATATAAAAAAAGTTTAAAAAAATAAGCCAATATTAAAATAAAAATGAATTCTTTAAAAAAAATGTAGGCTACTCATTGAAATCTTAGTTTGGGAAGTTTTACAAGCATTAATGTATCAAAATTGTATTAGGTTACTGATATTGGTTAAGTTATCATTGGATTACTGACAACCTATCATTAATTATGACCTATCATTAATAATTTAGAAAAAACTATTTTAAAAATATTGAGAACTTCAAATTCAACAACGTAAAGGCTAATTATAAAAAATGTAAAGTGCAAAGAAAACAAGAAAAAACCCTCTTGGAGCACTTACTTAGCAAGTCAAAGTGGTATCGCTTTTCACAGATTTTTCATGATTTTTGAGAGGTTATAACTTTTTTATTAGTACAATACACAATAAACTTTTTTGTTTCTACAAAAACACTAAGTTGAGCAAATTTGAGATTTTTTATCACCACAGCCTCATCAGAGTTATTTGAAGCTAAAAATTGAATTTTGAAAAAGTTTCAAAAATTCATAAAAATTTAGAAGTATGTCACCATTAATATTATTTGTGGTAAAATACTAACATATAGCTAAATATAAAAAAATAAATCAAACCCTGCCTCTTGAAAAATATTACCAAAAGTGAAAGTTCACAGTTTTTCATGTTCAACTTTATGATAACTTTCTCACAAAAGGAAGGGAAAGAGGTAAATAAACCATTGGACCAATCTTTTACCTTGAGAAAATATGATTAAATTGCTTTTTGTTTCATCCTTCCAGGACAAATAGGTTTTTAGTTATGATTTTTTCTGTAAACCCTTACAGTTACAAAAATAGGTGTGCGCACCATAACAAAAATGGCCTCCACAGGTAAACTGCTTAAATAAAGAATTAAAAAAAAATAGTTTTAAGGTCCTGAAACATGTAGGAAACAAGTGGGTAAGTTTCAATTTTTTTTTGAATTGGTCAAGCAACCAGTTTGTTATTTTGGAACATTTCAAATGGATTGATCTTTCAGATAGATAGAAGTTTGATCAAGGTCAGGTAGAATGCACTACTATAAGCAGAGTAATATTTTAGTGTTTTTTTTAATTTTTTCTATTAATTTTTTTGCAGACCTTTAACATATTATTTTCTGCTCAGGTTGGATAATGGCTCTCTAATTATGGAGAAGGTTAAGAGAAAAAAACAGGATGATGAGATTGATCCAGAAGCTGTACTAGAATCTCTTTCATTATCTGGTGAAAAATGTCCATCAGGAACTTGTCATTGCAACAAGAGACGTAATCAAGAAGGTAATATCTTGCATAGAACTACATTTAAAAGGCCAATACTGCAGCGTAGTCGATTAGGCTGTTTTTCACGTAAAGTATTAAGAGATCCTGTTTTAAGGCTAAAAGAAAATAAGCCTGTTGATGATAATAATTCTAGTGGTGTAAAAATAAACTGTCTCCAAAATGATATTACAAATAATTTGCCGACTGATCTAGGTAACAGCACAGGAAAAATATTAGGTGGTGATGCTGTTAATAAGCATACAGATTTTAAATGTCTTGTTAGTTGTCATTCATCTAATATAGGAAACTGTATTACCGATGTATATTCTGGTCCTTCGTATATTGAGCTCAGGACGAAGAAGGAAAGAAATATTACAGTTCCAGTGAAGAGGAGGGGTGCCAAAATGTGTGTTTCGTGTAGTAATGTAGGACTTACCTCTGATATAAAATTGCCTCCAAAAACACAATCATCATCATCGTGTTCACTTCAAGCTCGTTTAACATCTCAGCCTCTTCAGTGTGATGATACAACGATTGATGAGCTTGCTAGTTATTTTGATCTGTTTGTCCATATTCCAAAGAAGATGTCTCATATGGCTGAAATGATGTACATTTAATATATTTGTATATAGATTGTACCAAAAATGTTATAAATTTCCTTAAGAATACAATAGTAAATTATTTTTAATTATTGTTCTTAGAAACATCAATGTGAGACTGCAGAATTTCTACTTAGTAGTTTAAATATGTTAAATTGGAATGAATAAAAATACTCCACTGAAAGTGAAAATGATATTCTGTACCTTTGATTGCTAACTAACAATACCATATTATTTATTTTTCTTACCTTCTATTTAAATTCTGTAATTCAGATTTTTTTAACTTATTTTGCTGAGAATTGCTATAGAACATTATGAATAAGTATTCATAGCAGATGTATTAAGAAAACCTTATAAAATTTAATATTCTAACAGATGTACAAAAACATAAATTTCAAATAACTAGAATAGTATTGAATGATTTAAGTATCATTCTTTGATATTGAGGTTTGTTATTACTTAGTCGATATTGGTAAGGTTTTTTTTATAACTAATATAAAGGAAACAGATTTCTGCAGAGCCATCAAACAGATCTCAGAATTTTTTTTTCTTTAATCTTTTACCAGTAATTATTATTATTATTATTATTATTATTATTATTATTATTATTACAGTATTTAAAATCTGATTGTAGGTTTGTTTATTGCATACACCCACATAGCCAGCCAGCATTCCTTAAATAGTAATTTAATTTTGATGTGTCTATAATATAATATTGTTTTATTTATACATACATACTCTTCATGTAAATGATACATAATTTCATATCGTATAGATCTCACTTCAATGTATTAAATATGCATTTATCAACAGCATTTGATGTTGTAATTGATTTTTGGATAGAAATTTTCTGTTTACTTGAGAAAAAATTGACTGCTGTTGGTATTGGTTGTTTTATTATCTGTTCAGATTTAGTTTATAATTATGAGATTGATTCTTTAAATCATATTCTTTTATGAAGTGTACTGTAATTTAAATGATTTGTGTTAATATAATGTAAAAGAAGGATTGAAAAGATACTTTGTTAGATGAAAGAAATTGATATGCATATAATGTTGCCAAAAATATAGTGATAATTTTTTTCTTTTATTTATAAACTCAATTTTTAGGAAAAGTTTTTGTAAGTTAGTTTGAGGTAGTTATATTCGTTGTTCTTCCTTGCCCTAAACAGATGTAGAAAGTAGTTGTCTTTTATACATTAAGCCCTAATTAGTTAACACTACTTAACTATCTGAATTTTTGAAATATTTTATAATTCCTTTATTTTTCATATGCTAACATTCAGCAGTTATTTCTTTATTTATTATTTAATCATTCTTATTGGGTTCTTTTCTGTTATCTTCCTCCTACTAACTTTTTCTCGAATTGAACTTAGTTCTTGAAAATAAATTTTACAGCTGAATTTTCACAGCATTATAAATTTAAAGCTTATTTTGTTGGCTAACAGGCTGCAGTTGTGGGTTTCATACAATTCTTTTATGAGATACCATAAACTCACACTAGTAATTATTTATTAAACATTTTGCTGTGACACAGTTAAACATTTAATTTTACTTATGGAGCTTGAGTGTGAGACCCTACAGTGAACTTGTTGGGTAAAGTTAACAAAAAACACACAGCTAGTATTTGCCAAAAGAAATTGGACTTTATTGAAAGAGTACCGAATGAATTTATGTTATAATTATAATCTTAAAACATAACAGGAAATTATGAAATTAGCATGACTTAATACTACTTAATATATCAGCTGAATTAATAAATGAATAATGCTGTTAAATACAAAAATACATGAATAAACCTTTATAAATACACAGTGTAACAGAGTCGGAAAATAAGAGAGTTGTTTACAATAATTTCAGTATAGAAGGCGTTAAATCACAATATAAACACATTAAAATAAATAATAATATAAATAGAATTTATTCTAATAGTAAGTTTTCTTGAAAGTATTAAGTTACAAAGAAGCACAAAAACATAACTTCATATCCGGAGTAATTTTCTTTAGATTAATTTAAGAGAATGTGAATTCAGTGCATGAATAGATAAGAATTAATCTCGGCAATTAACAAGTTAAATTAGATTAAATGATAGAGTTGAATGCAATAAACCTTTCAAGTAAAGGTAATTTGCTCTGAGTAACTGACGTTTGAACACGAAATTTTGATGAACAACACGAAATATAATAATAGTTATCAATAATAATATATGAAATATGTCGCACATAAGTTTTATAATTCTGAAGTAGTGTTTAAATTAAAAGTAGATTTGATGAGAACGATAGTTTGCATTTAATAACCCATAAAATGGGCTACACATGAACAAGGATAACATAAACGTTTAATATGAATAATAATGAATAATTTGCACTTGCCTGTATCACACACAAATATTAGCAAGAGATGAACTCGTAAAAGCAAGTACAGATGAATACATATGTAATCCTGGGCGTAGTCCGCACTGGTGTATCAGGAATACAAAGGTGTGATGTGGTTTGGTGGTAGAATGATGCGTAGAATCTCAGATGTGTAGTGATGAGTTTTGAGATTCTGCTTGAATGAGAATGTTACCACAAAGTTTGCGGGAGAGTATGGCCATAGGCGACTGCACTGGTGAGATGTTGGATCTACTCTGCCGAAAAGATGGCGAAAGAAAAAGGGGGTAAACAGATCCAGGTAGTGGACAGGAGAGAGTGTGTGTAAAAGACAAGAGATGTGTGCATGTATTAGTAAGGGGACGAAAGAATAACGGGTGTATGAAAAGGGTAGTCAAAAAATAATTCGATAGAAGAATGGACGCGGTCACTAAGGATGACGGAGGGAGGGTCGAACACAAGAACAAATAATAAAAACAGGTAGTTTTGACAGACACAAAAATTCGAAACAAAGCGAAATTTAACATTCTAGTAATAAGACAACGGGACCCACCCTAGCTTGGAATTCGTAGAAAATAACGGAAAACTTTACGCTAGAATGGCGTAAACAGAACTTGTGAAATGTTTTGAATAATTACAAAATTCTGTTATGTACATCCCATTGATCGGATAAGATGATTAATCCTGGTGAAGTATAACCAAAGTTTTAGGCTATTAAGTGTTTCAGAAGCAAATATAAAACTAATATGTTACTCAGCAGTCCCTTCAAAAAAGTGTGAAGTTACTCTGCTGGAGCTTATGGCTAAAAAAGCAGTTTCAAATCAGGCCCTAGTTTCCAGTGACATGAGTTGAGTAATAGTTTTTTCACTTTGCCATGATATTATAATTATTTCCTTACTTCAGTTCACAGAATCTAACTGATGTTAGTTCAAACTCCATAAATAAATAATAATATTCTATCAAAATTCTGTTTACTACCTTGCAGGCATCATATTTGCACATCTACTTGACATTCTTATTATTTTTTTTTATTATATTCTCATTCTTTGTAATTTTCAAAAACATTTTGTGATCATTATATAATATATATATATATATATATATATTTTTTTTTTTTCAAATTATTGATTGGATATCTGGGAAAAACAACTTAAACAATTTTATCTTGTCTTAAATTCATTCACTTAAAATATACATTCTAGAAGCTTCATGATTGACTAAAATCTGATGACATTTCTTAATCATTAACTTGCATATATCTTTTGTTTAATTGTTTATTAACTTATTTTTTTAATAAGTGTATTTTGTAACTGTATTATTTGAATACTTGTATCAGTTTTGATATGTTGTAGTAAAGTTTACTGCTTTAGGTTTGTAGACAGTTGCAGAAGAGAACCCAATGTTGTTTATACACATGCATTTTTTATGATTAAATAAATTATAACTAATTTCTATAATTTTGTTAATTTTTATAAACTTATACACCAAGAATAAGTTGCAGACTTAATTGTGATTCTGACTAAATTTGTTTTCCACATTGTCAGCCTTAAAAGAAATTATGAGTTAGAAACTGCATTTTTGTTGTATAATGTAAAATTATTTTTTATAAACCACTTCACGATCTGTAAAAGTAAACTGAAATTAAGAGTGGAGCTGTTAATGTAAAGCAGTTAAATCGCTGATGTGCAAGATTAGTATTAGTCTGATAACTGGGAAGTGAAGTTTGTTATCTAAACTCTCTGGTGTAACTGTAAAATTAATAATAATCAGATGGTTAATCTCAATTTCAATGAAGGTAACATAGTGTTGGAATGCATACTTAAGAATGATATAAAGTTTACTGTAAAGTTGTATATTCACGGATGCATATACATCAACATATGTAAAAAATTTAGTCTAATTTTTGATGTCATATAAAGTGCCACACTTGTGATCGTTAGTTGCTATTATTTACATTTAATTTAAATTTACAACCTTTCAGTAATTGCAGATTATTTGGTTTTAGTTATTTCATTAATTTTAGGGTATTGTTTTTTTCAACCAAATATTGCATAGTTCTAAAAACTTATTACATCTTTAAGGTATAAAGATATATACCTCTGACATGTCAAGATTTCAGACCTTTCTATTGAATGGCAGCATTAGCATTTTTCTTGTAAGTAGTGTAAACTTGGTATAGGCTAGAATGACATCATTGTTGCATATTGCCAGCAACAAGATTGGCCCATTGGCTGTGACTCCGTGGCAGCAGATTGTCAGAGCAATAACGATTCAGTTGATTGATTACCATATTATTTCTTTCCAATTTTTAACTTTATTTAATAATCAACATACACTATACAAAAATAAACATGTGAATGAGAACAATGAATGAAGGATTCAACTTGCATGAATGATTTCTGAGGAATGGAATATTGTAAATAAAAATTAATTACAGCTTAGTGGTGGCAGTAATGATGCCATCTCATCCATATTGAGGGTTGTTTACACTATTTCCAACAAAATGGAAATTCTGCCATTTAACAGAAAAGATCCGAGAAATTTCCCTATCTTTTTTATGTAAATTTTGTTCATTTTCTCAGCTGAGATTACAATTTTAATAAAATTTTCATCACAGTTTATACCACTTAAACATAAATAAAATCAAAACAATATTTTTAATTTTTGGGGGAAAATTCGTTTTTAGTTTTTTATAATTTATCTTTGATGTATTCAATAAAATCAAACATTTTATATTTTTGGGGAAATAATTAGTTTTCTGCATTTTTTTATAATAATTTATAAAGTACAGTGAAAAAATAACAGAAGTTGAGAAAGAGCAGAATTTTTTTTAAATAGCAAATAAAAATGCATCTTTATTGTTATTGTTGCCACAGAATTAAATAATGCACCTAAACTAATGCTTTCAGGAAAACTACAGCTCCAGTACACATCAAATATTAAGGTAATTATTTTAAAACTGAGTGAATAATAAACGTTTAAAATTTGTAACAACAATGATACATACAAAAATGTAAAATAAATAGCTTAATTTTTAAAATAAAAAAGTAGTCAAAAATACTTTAGTAAAATGTAGTTTCAATAAAACTATGTATGTTGCGATCTAGTGTATATGATTTATACTAAATTGGAGCTGTAGTTTTCATGAAGGCATTAATTTAAGTACATGATTTAATTTAATGGTGATTGATAACAGAGAAGTTCAAAAAGAAGTATTTTGCGTATTTTATTATCATTGCATTTTCTTTTACTTGTAAAATGTATTTTGTCCAGATTAAATAACTGGATATTTACTCATACTGGATAAATAACTCATTTTATTTTTTTTAGATACATTTTTTTTTTTGTATTATAATAAAAAATAAACATGAGCCTTGTATAATGAGTACTTAACAATATTTGTATGTTATCTAATAAATATATATATATATCCACATTTCTGATTTTTACAAATCAATCTATTTTCTTTATCAGTTGTATAATTGTATTCTATATTATTTTTTATTCTCCAAAAAAGTTATCACCAACACGCTTCTAATTTTTGAGTATATTTTAATGCAGCAACAAATGAATTTGGATTATTACATATTCTAATAGTTATTTTCAATTAATTATAGATAGCAAATTATAATGGACATGCCTGATATATTGAATGCATTATTATTGAGAAAAACATTACCGTTCTTTAGTCTTTAGTCATTTCAGTGCATGGTTTTGAATCTAATTAATCCCTAATTTGAAATATTTATTTATTCGCTAAAAGTCTCCCATGAATATAGAAAATGTTCATATCTATTTGGATTACTTATTGCACTGGGTAAAAAAATGTAAGGGAATCTGAAAAAAACATTTTTTCCTCCATTAGATTGGTAACATGTAAATTATTTATACATGTCTTATTATCTAATATTCTTAAAGCAAAACAGTTTTATTTAAAATGAAATTGTGAAAATAATAAAAGGATATAATTATGTTGTTTCAGTCATGGTTGTACATGTGAACATCATTTTATATTTTTCTTTTGTAATTGGATTAAAATATAAAATATGTATTTTAGAATGGATTAAACAATCTTCTCATTTCTTTCATTAATTTAAGATTTTACTTAGCTCACATGCAGTGTTTTGATAGCTTCCAATTCTTGTCAGTCTATTATTAATCCAAAAGGAGGATTGTAAATAGAGGTTCGCAATATATTCGTAAAACACTAACAATTTCATCAAAAAATTATTTTTTATACTTTTTAAAAAAAATGTTATTAGCCTGGATTCTGTTGGAATAATTGAAATCCTCTCTATTAATTCTTAAACAGTGAACCTCTGTTCACCTGTTTATTTCTTTAATATTAATTCTACATGCACTAATGCATTCTTACACCAATCACTGTGATGTAAGTGACACACAGTCATGGAGGGGTCTAAATTGCAGTTTTGAACTGGTCTGATATAAGTTTTCAGCTGGATCACCTGATTGTATTGATGTTAACAAATTCCGTAAAGAATTTGAGATCATTGATTACATTTAAGAGTATCATTGTCTTATTAAGTGGGAGCACTGTCTATGAAGAAATGTTCTGGTTTCTGAGTCAAAGGCAAGCCCTACAGGTTGCTTCCAGTGCCCCCAGATCCTTAATATCTCAATGCCCCCAGATCCTTAATATCTCAAACAGGGTCATGCATCTGCTGAGTTATGATGTTTACCCCCAAAACTATGAACATGACTGTAGTCATGAAGACAAAGGTTGGGCAGTAGCTGAAAGATCTGAACTATTGTTAGAACATCAGTTAGACTTGGTCCCAGTCTTTTTCAGTGCTATAGGTAAGACATTCATTCTTGTTTTTTAATGTTACCATAGTTGAAGCCATTTGTTGTACTTTGATAGCCAATATGTTATGTTTCTGAATGTTATTTTCAGACATGTGTTGTACATGTTTTGTGTAATTTGGTTTAATGAATTAGCTAAATTCATAGTAGACTAGAAGCAGAAGTCTATAAATATTTTTTCTTTTTCATTAAAATTAATAGCATCTGGATTTTAAGTCTTAAAAATTTTGGTTAATGTTTTTGAAATGAATCAAATGATATATTCCTTAATATTCACTTTTCTGATGATAGTTGATATTTGTTTTATAATATCATCTTCACTATCTTTTTAATGATAGTTCACAAATTACTATTGCCTGGTTACTTGCAGTAGCAAAGTTGATATTGCTTGTATTCCTTCATCAGTGACAGATGGAAGCTCAACAGCTTGGTAGAACAGCAGGATACAAGTCCTGTTTGAATTATAGAATTCAAACATCAGATCAGTTCAAACTATCAGATTCACTTAGCCTTCTTTCTTGTATCTCACACACACACACACACATATATAATTTTAAATTTTCATGTTTATAATAGTAGCAGGGGAGCAGGCAATAGTGGCCTTCTTACTGATATTATTTTCAATGTAATATGCTTTATGTATACTAAGTATTTAAAAAAAATATATATATAGTTTAGTATCTAGATCAGACTATATTATTAAAAGTTTCATTTAAAAATTTGGGTCTACCCATGACAAAATTTTGACAATTCTTTAAATTTATTATTTTCATAACAGATTTTTTATTTGAATACTGATTGCCATTTGTTAAATATTAACACAATGTTTCACACCAAACAAAAGGTGTCTCATCAGTAAACAGTTTGTAACAATAATTTTTCCAAAAGCCTGTTCCATTCTAATATTAACCCATAGTAAGCCTGAGGCTCAGTTAGCCCTTTCCCACTTGACAAAATTACCTACTCCCCTTAATTTTATTTTAGAGATGAGTTTGCTCCCTAACCAATCTTGCACATGACCAAAGCAATTCAGGTTTTGCATTGGCTCCATGAGGCTTCTATATTGTAGAATCATTTGTGAATTGCAATCACAAAGATTGTACCACTTCTTCCATACCACTTAATTCCATTCCACTGAAGCATTCTCATATTAAATAAAATAATATGAGGATAACGTAATAAATAATATATACTAAAAAATTACAATTACCAAAAACACTGTTTGCACATTCTTTGTTCCAATGTTCAACTGTTTTCTTAGTGTTTGATACAGCTCTGACAAAACCAACAGTTTTAACTAGTGCTGCTGCGAGACACAGCTTTATTGATATTGTTTACATGCGATATTTTTAATCAACCTAAAATATATAATTCATCAAATAATAACAAATAGTTATAAAAAAATTAAATTATATTGAAATAGAAACTAGAGTTCATGCTAATCAGAAAAACTGAAAAAAATTATTATTTTCACAAGCTAAAGTTGTTTTTTTACTTCCTAAGGACACGCATGACTTTCATCACATACACTGAACAGCATTGAAATGTGCGCCAATATTGTACCATTAAGGTTTAAAATGAGGGATTACTGTGACCCATTTTTGATGCAGATTATTCTATGACTATTTATTATTCTATGATTATTTTTAGAGATTATTCTATGACCCAATTTTGGGTCATACAGCAGTCAACATGTTAACTGTAAATTTAGATCTGACATTAACGGAGAGCTCAAAGTGACATATTTACAAACTACTAAGATGTTACACTTCATGATTGCTGCCCAGTAATAGAAATGCAGGAGGAATACCTAGGATACATTATGTAACCACTGCCCCTTTGAGAGACAGATGAGTATTAAGCTAGTCTTAGTTTCAAAATGATAACAAGGATTTTTTGTTATTAAATATAGTCAGTGCTATTTGCAAATAAATAAATATCTAGTTTTTAATACTAAAAACAAGACCAGTTGACTGGAAGAGCATTCCCAGATGTAAACACAAACTGTTTTTTCCCAGCAAAATATGAATCAAACCTAAAAAATTATAAGATTTTTTTTCTTGTCTGTGTACTTAAGTCATGGTCTTCATGAAAAATGTAATTTTTTTATAAAAAATAAAAAAATGTGTACTCAGTTACTATATTACGGTAAAACTGTTAGTTCATTACTGAATGAAATAATAAATGAGTTTAATATAAAATATTTTTGTTGCAGTTAAATGTTAAAAAAAATCTCAGCTGTAGATTAAAATTAATAAAATCTAATACATCGTGATAATTATATTCATCCAACTTCAACTAAAAAATAAAGCCACTTTTTTTAAAGATTTTATGTTTTTTTTAGTTTACTTTTTTGTAACTTCAAAAAGACATTACTTATTAAATTAAATCAAGTTAATTATCTTGCAATATTTCCAAAAAAAAATTCATTCCTACATTTCCACGATGTCAACAAATTCTATAAGTAACTAGCCATTATTTTCATTAACGTAGATATTCATGATATTGTCGAACAATATAGTTTAGATTATTGACCTTGGGTCAAGTGTATCTTATAAAAGGTAGAATAATTTCAGACATTTTCATCTGTGCCCAGTAATGAGTGGGGAAACTTCTTTCTAGACCTGAAGCAGATGTCATTTTCAGCAATTTAGTGTTTAATTATTGAAAGTATTATTTTTTCTCTGCTTTATAGATCTTTATATCAATCAATTCACTGAAATAATTGTATAGTATTTATGTTGTAAATTTTTGTCACTTTGTGATGTTTATATTTGTATCTAAAAAATATACCGTTATAATTGTATTTGTTTTGTTTATAGAATAATTGAATTTCTCTCTAGTTCTTTTTTTAAATTCTATAATCAGATATTCACTAAATGGCAGTTTAGTCTTAAGATACATAATTTGTTGAATTTTTGTAAGCTTAGCTAATTTACGTAAATACTGTGCTATATACCTTTTTTATCATATTTATACAAATTATAAATATGATTTATTTATTTTGATTTAATCAACATAATAAACCTCTTCAAGTGGTTATAAACTGACAAAAAGTGCATTACATTTACCTCAGTTCAGTATTTAGCAGTTTTATATGTATGGTAAATTCATCTGTTTTCAAGATTTTGAAATTTAAATCCCTTTTGACATTGTCTTAATTATGACCAGTTGATTAAATATCATTTTGCACACATTTACAAAGATATGTTTGTACTATTCATTATTTATTTTATATTAAGTCCACATTCTACTCCAGAAAATTTGGAATGATGTAGTTATAAATAAACTGGTTAAAAAAAGCTGCTAGTTATAGTATCTGAATCAGACTGTGAAACCTAGTCTGTAATAAACTTTTTTTTTGTGGGTGGTTGGTTGATTGTAATAGCCAGGTTTTAGAACTAACTGTTCAGATATTTGAACACAACTCATTTCATTGATTTTACAAAAAAATAAAACTTAATTTTTGTATGCCTGTATTTCAAATTGCATGAAATACATCAGCAAGTTTAGGGTTCAATGTAATTGCCACAGGTTTCATTGAAGTTATTAATTCATAATTCAGGTTTTATTTAGGATTTTCAGTATTTTTGGTGATGTTACAGATTTTTTTTCTTGTTTAAAAAATTAAACATTATCATCTGTATTCTTGTTACACAACCAGTTTTGCTTTGCATTAAGATTACATAACAGAAATTATTAAACTGTGACTGCCTTTAATACTGTAACATACACCACAGTATAATATTGTTTGTATAATATCATTTAAAAATAAATTATCAGTTAAGTTTATTTTTACAGTGAGGATTTAAAATACTTACTTTTCTTAAGGAATTCAGTTATTTTCATGCTCTACTGATATTTATAATCTATTTTAAGCTTTTCAGTGCCAGGCATTTTGTCACACGTGTAGCAAGAAATGCCAGAGATTTTTCACTCTGCACTCTAATGAAATGCCAGGCTTATTTTTTTTCAATTTGTAACAGTTTATTATAATAACTGTAAAATAAAATAACAAAAATTATATTTTTGTTATTTATTCACCATATTACGTAATTGTTTTACCACTATTCAGAATTAACTACTCTACAACATGCATTAATTCTTATAACCATACATCAAAAACACTATCAGTTAGAAAAGGTTACTTACATAATAGTATTTTATTTAAAAATTCTTGAATTTGCAGGGAAAGATCACATGCCAACAAAATAGCCAGTAGGATACAAGTCATACCATGTTGAAGTCCATAAAATTTTGTTTACTTATAATGAAAAATAAACTTTATGGTACTTTTCCAATTAGTCTGTAATGCTGTTTTTCCCCTTTCCACATTATAAGACTAAATAAAAACTGTACAAATTTCTAAAAGTAAGTTACTTACTAACAAAAGTAAATATGCACACTTGGATGAAAAAAAAAATTAGTTGACAGGTAAGGATAAGGATACCCAAATTACATTGTGTGGCTTTTGCTAGCTTGGATGTGAAAAAAGGTTGTTTTTTTATACCCGTGCAGTATCAATACTGCAATAAATGCTTGTATTTCCATAAATATTGACTGGTTACCATTGCTTTGCATGGCTAATCTGTCCCGATTTTTATTGATAAATCGTTCAGCAAAATAACTCCTTCAGCATAAATATATTAATTTATCATAACAATAACGAGGGAAAGAACCACTAATCCAAAAAAAAAAAAATAAATCTACTTGTTAGTAAATTTTACAAACTTTTCAAGCACTGCTGTTGTAAAAACACAACCAAAAGTAGACAGTTGGTGTAAAGTTTTGTGGGGGACAGTGCTTGATGCCAGGTAACTCCATCAAGATTAAAATTGTGTACATGACCACTATTCTGGTCTTCTTGAACAGCATTCCAATCCATCCTGTCTTCACTTTCTGAATTAGCAGGGGTTTGTAAAGGTAGACAGATCAACCCGTAGGCCTAGGTATAGGACTGATTAGGCCTGGTAGGTCCTGTTCTCATTGATATCTGATGACGAAATATTTGTATCGTCCTCGAATGTATTAAAGAAGTTGCACTACTTTCTACATCATCGCTTAACGAAATTTGTCGCTCAAATATTCCAATTCTAGTTCCCTTCTCACTGCATTACCACTCAGAAGAGACTATGCAAGCTTTATTTTATAATAAAAAACATAAATATAAACAGAATGTATAGACTTTGCACTCGCTGCTTGTTGCTCACATGAATGACTGATTCTTGCAAATTTTATCCATTAAAAATCATATGGGAAAATGTTATATTTACAAACTTATGATTAATTGGAAGTTGGCATTTCTTGCACAATTTACCAACATCTGATTTTTCAGATGCTGGCATTTCTTGAAAATATGTGGACATCTGAAAAATCGGATGTTGGCACTGAAAGGGTTAAAAAGAGAAACTTCTTTAATAAAATATGTACTAATGTATTTTTATCAGTTAAAGCTGAGCATTCCAGTCTGATAAATGCTTGTAATGGTTTGGAAGGGGTTTATATTGTTGATGAGTTACTTAACCTTCTGAAATTTAAAAATACATGTTTCTCCAGTTGTAATTGTGATTGAATTAATTATTACTGATTTTTTTTTTCTTTATATAGACAAATATTTTATAATTATGTTCTTGAAATTGTTGTGTATTTATTATATTAAAATGTTATTGTGTATCTTATTTAGACTGGTTATCTCATATAGACTGGTTTTTTATTGCATAGGTAATAGTTATTTGTATTTGATTTTTGTTGTTGCAGCTTGTAATAAATAGTATTGATTATTTGGTCATAATTATTTATTTTATTTCAGTTTTGTTTTGGATCAAATGTTGAAATATATATTGTTAAAACTTCTAACTGGATTTTCATTGTTTGTCCTTTTTAATTTTATTATTCGTAATTTACTTGCATTGTGCCATTCTTGAAGCTTAAAGTTAACAGAATTAACCATGATAGTGGTAATTCACTGACTATGTTATCTTGCTGATCTCCGTGGTGCTTGTGGTAGCATCTTAGCCTTTCATCTGGAGATCCCAGTTAGGCATGCCTTTCACATGCTACAATTGTCATTTCATCTCATTCTCTGAAGCTAAAAAACAACCACATTCTCTTGTCTTTTAGACATCCCATTTTAGAGAAGCAAGTTGGGTGCATGAATGCAACAGACAGAATGAGTAACTTTTTAAATTCATTTACCACAGAGATACTCTCAATGAAAGCTTTGCTCTCACTTTCTACAAGAAAAACAGTTTTTATTCCTTAAAAATGCAAGTGTCAAACTGCATTTATATAAATTTAGAAAATTTGTGTAATAGTACACAAATAGTCATGTATCCACTACTGAAGTAGAAATTTACATAAACACAGTGTTTGGTTAGTTCAGGCTAAGCATGTTGGACACGCTTTTATTTTGTAAAGCGAAATTATTTAAACATTCATTCAAATCAAGAATCCAGCTTGTTAATAAACAAATTGGCTGATTGTTCCATTCTCAAGACAAAGATCTCTGACAATGACTCTGTCAGCTACCTTATTAAAATTTTGTGTAAAGCACTGAAATATGTAATAAAATTAAAGCATAGGAAGAAATATTTAAAATTTATTTATAAACTGTAAAGAAATATTCAGTATATATTTCAACTTAATGTATCTTGTATTCTATAAGGAGTAGCATTTAATAAAAAATTAGAATGAATTTTATATAACTTGCTTGTTACTATAGAAACATAGCAGACATGGGTGCTCATTTCTTCCAAGGCATTAAAGTAGGTTAAAATGATATTAAAATATAACAACCAAAAATTCAGTAATATTTGTTCAATAAATAACTTTTAGCATGAAAAGGACATATATATTAGTATTTCAAATTCTTTTTGGACTGTCAACTCATGAGCAAATAATTTTTGATGATACAGGTCTAGGATTATTGAGTTTACATCAAGCAGAAACTGCTTATGACATAGATAACCTGGTTAATCAATTAAATCTTCAACTTTGCTCCATTGTTGAAGTGGGTGAAGGTATTTGTAGTGTAAGTATGTGGTTATCTACATATTATTTAAATGCTAAGGCTTTGTTAAAGACCTTACTTATAGTACATTTGGCAGCTCTAATGGGTTGTAGTAAAGACTATTGAATTTGCTTTGTAATAACTACTGAATTTCAGTAGAAGGTAAGGTTTATTATTACCTGGAAAACCATTATTCAATCTGGTATTAAAACTAAGTAAAGTTTTGTTCATTAACTGGTTATAGAAGAGTTGATGTGTTATTTTTTCTTTGTGATAGTTTATCACGAGAAGATACAGTGAAGAATTAGCAAAGTAGAAAATTTTAAAATTTATCAATCTCAATTTACCAAATTTTTATAATAATTGTTATCTTTATGTACAATAAAGTTAAATTCTAAATATATTGGTTGGTAATTTGGTTTTTGAGAGACTATAAACCAAGTGAATGAATTTTTTCAATCCTCTTTCACTTACTAACTTCTGTTTATTTCAAACTGGTTAATGATGAATCTAAATCCAGTTGAATTATACAATATTTAATGGATTATACCATTTTTTTATATACATATTTTTTTTAATAAGAAACATATATAAAGTACAAGTTATACAGATACCTAAACAAAAGACATGACAACCAATAGGGCCAGACAATTCCTAAGTAGATTAGAATTAATAGTTCACTGGAATTCTTCAGTGTGAAGTCCATCGAAGTACCGAAGAATGTAGGTAAATTTAAAAATTGTGATGTAAGCAATTTTTATTGAGTACAGATTGCATTGTATAAAAATTATTTTCAGGCATTACAATATGGTGCAAATAATGAGAATTTATTATAAGTACATAAGCCTTAAGATCAGAAACCGGAATAGAGGGAGTGTTAATGGAATTGAGGAAGCAAAAATACAAAGGGCTGATGCTAAAACAGGAATTGTGTAAATAAATTGAAGTCCATATTCACCATCTAAGTGAAGACATAAAACTAAAGTCACATGATAAAGATTGTATTCAGGTATTGGAAAATACATACATCTCATGAAAAGTTTAAGTCACTCTGTCACTGACCTGAATAATAAACAGACTAAACTGTGAGACGCATGTGAAAATAAATTTGGCAAGACAATTATTTCTGTCCTATCCCTGAGATTTGGAATTTTAATAGATGAATAGCTGACTAAATAATACTTCCAAGACTTTTTTTGAGGCCTATTAAAAGGATGTTTAAAGGATTCCATACTTAAATAAGAAATTGAAAATTATCATTTTTTGGTAGTAGTAACACTGAACCTTAGAAACACTATAAAACATATATGAAACCAGCAAGCAGTTCATATCACCAAGCATTGATTAGCTGGGTCATGTGACACCACTATGTATTGAAAAAAGACAAAGCAGCAAATGTAAATAGCTCATAAGGAATAAACTATTGCAGCATGTAAATTAATGGAAACACATATGTTATTTAAAAAAAAATAACTTAAGAAAAAAAATCATACTTGTAAAATATGTGAATATCTTGTAATTAATATTTTATCTTTTATTCTTAATCATTTCTCATGCATGATTTGGCTTAGATTCAACAATTTTATTGAAAATATTTTTATGTTAACCACATTGATAACAGTTAACAGTTTTTTGATTATTGCTGAAGGATTATCAGTTTGGATTAAAAGTCTGGTAGTTGCCTGCCCACAGCAGCACACTGTTTCATTCTTCAAAAAAATGTTCCACTTTTTTGGCAGAGGTATGGCACCAAATCTTGTTTGTACACTCTGTTGTCTGTGGGAATTTGTTTTGAAGTTGTCTCTCAACCTTTTCCTTCAGAAAAATAACACTTTGTCTTCTTTGGTCCAGTTAGCATGTGCTTTTCCCCACACACATTGATGAAATGTTGCAAAAGCACCATTTTTACACATTGATGTGTTAAAAGCTGCTTTTCAGTCTGTGTCTTAACAATTGTCATGTATAAATCTGTTCTATTGGCTGCTAATTATCAATTTAAGTCCACAACAGATCAAGTTAACTTTTTCTCTCTAATAACCAATACTGTGTTATTATGCTGAATATTTTTTTTTACAGCAACATTTGCCTCTCCTTTGAGGTAAAAAGGAACCAGTTTTTTAAATTGTTTTAAAATAGCATTCAATGTCCCTAGTACACCACACTCAGAAGCTATTTATTGTTGTTGTCATACTGATTTAGAAAAAGAAACAATTTTTGAACGCTTTTTTGTAGTTACGTCCATTATTATATACTGAAGACTCGCAGAACAAAAATACAAAAAAAATTTGTAATAAAAATGAAATATAAATTAATAAAAACTAAAGATCAATATTTTCATATTACACGGACAACTAAAAAAATTGATTGTGGTCAATCACTGTAGCCACAGCATAGAAATAAACTACTGTATAGACTTAAATAAAAAAAAAATCTTTCTGCTGATAAGGAATTGTACTTTTATTAAGAGATAATAAATTGTTAACCGATTGAGGTTTACATTTTGAACATTAAAAATAAAGTGTTAAAAATATGCACTTTCAAGACAGTGTTTGGGAGGTCCATTCATTCATTTCTCTATGTAATTTGTGATCATTTTTCTTCTTATAGTTAACACATGTAAAGTAGCTGAAGTAGCTAGAGAATAATAATAATCACAAAACTATTAGTTCCTTAGGTGTACATTGAAAATTTCAGTTATAACCTAAATACTGCTTTTTAATGGGTTTGGCAATATGTAAAAATATTTTACACATTTTTTGTGTGGGAAATCACAGCTTGCTTTATGTAGTAAGCTTGAGATGGGGTTACTGGTTATGACTGATATCCAGCAGACATAAAATGAATGCTGATTATGAATGTAAGTGTGTATCAATAACAAATTACTATTCATTTTAGGTCTAAGAAAATTAGTAAACTCGTTTTTCTAATCTATTAAATGTTCTGGGTAGATATATAATTGTTTTATCTTGAAGGCATTATTTTTGTGCCTTCAGTTAGACTTTTTGTCTAACTTTTCAGTTAGGCATTTTTTTTTTATTCAAATGAGGAGCTCGGCTAACTATGAAATTTTAGCTATAACTTTGATCTTGACGATTACAGAAACTTGCTTGACTTATGAATATACAATTATGAAATATGCAGCCATATGTTAAGATATGAATAAAAGAAAATTAAACAATGACATTGTCTGGTTTGAGAATAAGGAACAAATATTCATGAAGTTTTGTCAAAAAAAAACTTTGAATTCAAAAGGAATCTGCTGTAAAGAAAGTCTACTTTAAAAAAAAACATCAATTTCGGTATGAAACTAAAATTATTTAGAAGGGCTATTCAGAATAATGCTCAAGATACTGTCCAGCAGGATTGTATTCACAAATTATAATCTAACGCTTCTGGCCCTGAAAAGGTTCTGGGTACAAATCCAAGACAAGTTTGGTATTTTTCATATGTTAAAATGTTTCACATCATATTCCCATGTACAATCCTTGAGGTTACGTAGTAAATTAATCAAACTAAAATCTTTTGATACCCTCCCAATTGTCCTTACCTCACATGACCTTTTTTTACTTCCTTGTATGAAGTACAAGGAATGTATCTCGCATGATTCAAAAACGATTAGCTGTAGAATGTTGAAATTTTGGATTTAGGACTGTTGTAACTTCTAGTTGTATACTACTTCCCTTTTTGATTGCAATCGACTGAACCAAAAGTGACAAAAAAGCCCAAAATAAAAAAAAAATGGGATTTTGGACTTTTTCTTAACTGCAGTAATAAGCCCTCATTGAGAGCTTTTCAATGATATATCAAAAGTGGTACTTATTTTCATTGATTCCAGAATTATAGCCATATAAAATTTTAATTAATGAAATATTTGAATCTTACAAGGAGAAGGTACATGGGTTCAAATCAGACTTAATTTCCTTTTTTTTTAAATTTAAATATATTGATTTATTAATTATCAACCCCTGAAGTTGTACAATCACAATAAAAAGTTATTAGAGAAATAAAATTTTACTCGTACGTACTTTTAATACGTGTATACGTGTGTATTTTATGTGTGTATATGTAATTTAATAGGCATATAAGGCATGTGGTATCCACATCAGATTTTTATTGTTTGATTTTAGTCGCTTACATCACAAGATGTTTGAAAATGAACTAAAAAAACTGCATTAAAGGATACTTTAAATTACTGACAAGAATTTTCACAAGACAATAAATAATCTGGTGAAACAGTACATTGAAATGATTACTGATCTAAATATAATGTACATATATTGATTCTTTTTTTCAAATAAATTCAATGATTTGTTTTTTAATTTTAAGTCATACATCATATTTTTTTAAAAATACTCCTTCGATGATAAGTTTAAAATAACTACTATAAAAATAATTTAAAACATAAAATTAAGAACTCTCTATTTAGATGTTTGTAGAGTTCCGTACAGACTTCAAATCAAGTGCAGTTAAATCAGAAGATGTAGCCGAAGTATTCCTTGGATTGTGTCCTTGTTCAACATTAAAAAATTGGCATTATTGTACTAATCATTTATATAGAGAGAGACCAGATGACTGTCAATTTATAGAAAATACAGCAAGTACAAGTGCTCGTGTTCATCGACGATTATGTGATATTACATCTATGCCACACTGGAATGCTCCATGCAACTGCAGCCAAGAATTTGCTGGGCAATATCTTTATCCTGTTAATGGTAAATATTTTTCAAAAATATATCTAACAACTTGACTCAGAGTGAGTGTGTGTGTGTACGCAAGTATATTTTTATAAAAAATAAAATAGTAGATATTGTTTAGGCTGTTCAAAAATGAAAATATCCAGCATAATGGTTTTATAATTAACATTCAGAAATAATTGTGCAAAATGTTCTCCTCCCTATTCATACCATAATAATGTTCTTAAAATTTGTGGGCAAATAATTTTATGGGTCTGCAATCATGAAATCCCTCAAATGCATACTTTCAAGTACTGAAGTTTTGTTTGATGATTATCACAATACCCTGTAGTTTTCTAGACAACTCATTCACAATTAATCAAGAGTTCTCCCAAATGTGAACACTAACATTTACCACCTTTGGCCAAAAATTTTATTTTCATCAAGGACTATTCCATGCAACCTTGCCTGAAACACACTTTTTCTTATATAATTTAGTTGCTTTGAATACAAACACTGCATCGAAGGGAAAAATCAGTAGACTCCACCCGAGTAACTCCTAAGTCATCTTTGTGCGAACAATCCTGACCAACATCTTCAACATCATGTGCCACGTCCATCTGATTTGCAACATAATACCCATGATATTATCTGCGGGTGTAAGCATGCCAAAATCTTTGAGGCATGCTTAATGTGCTGCAGAACCAATTGTACTCAAACTTTGTGTTTTATGATGTCCTCCCTTCTGCAATAGTCACACTTCCCAGAGGGTCTCAATGCTTATGTGAACAGGTAAGCATGCTTTAAAGCAACCACAACCAGTCCCTGGACTTACTGTCCAGCCACCTCTGGAGGTCCAAGATCAGTGTACATCCATCTAACCTTTATTGAGTGATCCCATGCTTCAATCATTTTGTTCAGTACTAACAACTGTATAGTGACAAAATGGAATTGGGGGTGAAGGTCCTTCATCTTCTCACCTATCCAAACGTCTCACACTTTCACTAGATCAGAATTTCTGTTGAACTTCAAAAAAAAAATTATAATTCATTCCCTCACCACATGTATAAAAGTACTCATATATTATGAAGATACTGAGATAACTTCAGAAAGACAATATAAAAATATTGGGACACTAATTAGGAGGAAATATTAACTTTTACCTGAAAAATAAAAAATTGGTACAGTAGAGTTTCTAAGAAAATCAAACTTAAACCGAAGTTGATAAGGCACATTTTTAGGCTTCTAGTAAATTTACTGACAAATAAATTAAACTTCATAAAAAATTTGAAGTAAATGGATGTAACAAAAAATCAAGTGAAAGTTAGAGTTTAATACATTCAACTTGTATTTAAAACAAAATTGGAAAAAAATATAATTTCACACAGAAGTCTTTGGTTATAACAAAAACAAAAAAAAAATACTATTTTTCAATTACAGATAAACTACCCAAATGTCCTCCATAACTGTATATTAAATGTCAACTCCCCAGTCAGTATAAAATTCCACTCTGTATTATATAAAGTATGTTCTGTGTAAATACAGTGGTGTAAATTCTCATCAGTAACTCTTCTTGCATTAACTTTTTGTTCATACATTAATGTTCTAATGTAACCCCACAAGTTAAGTAGCATTTAGATTTAATTAGATTAATAGGTTTCAGATTCCCAGCTTATTTAAATATATTAATTAACATTGGTTATATTCAACTAAAATTATATAAGGAGGTGACATAGTTATTACATTGTCAGATCGCATCCAAGTATTTTGTCATCCATGCTATCTACTTTAATCTTTATCTCTTTCTGTAATGCGTTTCCCAGTGGTATGTTTAAAATCTTTTTCATCTTACTTCTTAAATTATAACCCACAAACGTTTTTCAGATTTCCTGTAATTCCATATCCTTTGTTTAGTTTATGCTGAAATAATCCATTACACCTAACTAAAAATATCTCGATAAGCATTAATAATGCTTAAATAATATTAAATGGTTCACCATAAATAAAATTAGTTAATTTTGTTATTAGAAAGTAATTTTTTTCATAGTACAATAAGACATTAAATTCATCAATACTAATTATAATAGATATGAAAATATAATGTCATTACAGGGTTTGGTACCTGTTATAGAGCACCACTTCCTAATTCAATCTGTTCACCTCGTAGTGTTTGCGGTATTGCTTCATGTTACACAAAAACCTTAAATGGTGTACATATGGTGAAATGTGATGAAAAATGCCATGGGAGTCAGCCGGTAAATATATATTTTCAAATAATATAGCATTAATATTCAACACTGTATTAGTATTTAAAGTAATTTTGATAAATTTAAATAGCAAAACTGGCATAAGAAGTTAATTCAGTGACATTTTGAAAATTTGTTCTAATTTATATACAACTAGCCGTGGCCCGCGACTTCGTCCGCGTGGGATTTATTCACTCGTTACAAATAGTACTTCATTGTGAAAATTGATTCGCAAAAATTAACGACTACATAGCTGAAACCCGCGACTTCGTCCGCGTCGGAATCACTTAATTTATTGAATATAGCTGCCCGGCCCGGCTTCGCACGGTTGGTGACCCATTTAAAAAAATAAGATATTTGTTGCAGTCGTTCAGGGTTTTGGGCCACTTGTTCAGCCGTTTCTGCGGTAAAATACACCTTTTGGCCGTTTTCTAAGTGGACGACTAACTGCAAGACTGTAGGATGTCGCTCGTGAATGGGAAATTATAAAATTCGCCAAACAGCTTCGGATGTACTTATGTACCGGCCATTTACATAGTTTTCCACTTCATCGTTTGGGTTTTTGACGCTAAAAGTAGCTTGGTCAGATCCTTTATTGATATATTTACAAATGTATTTGATGGCTTGAACTGAGGGGCAGTACTCGATATTTATGTGTGCGTTAAACATCCTACATAATAATGGAGAATAAGAGACAATCCACCTATTATCTATATAGAAAGTACTTCCTCTGATATTTAGCGTAGCGCTCTGGCCTCCATTTTCGGCGTCACGACGACGATAAACTGGATATCCGTCCTCTCCGGTTTGGGTATCGCTGACGAAACGTCGAGGGTACTTTTTTGTGCAGATACCGTTTTTCATACATGGTGCTGTTAAGTTATGCTCTCCGCATGGACCGTGCACCATATTTTTAGTCATGATATCGTACAATATTAGGTCGTTTTGTTGGTTGGGCAGTTCCGCAACTATGGCACTATCAATTTCGTCAAAACAACAAATGACAGTGAGGTAAACCCCGCTTCTGCCACTCCACACTTGCCATGTAACATTTCACTTTGCCGAATATTTCATCTTTTGTGAATAATTTTATGAATTTTTTCATCTTTAAATGAAATACCCCTGAAATTATTTTTAATGCCTTAGCCTGTAAACTATTTCTAGAAAGTTGAGATCTTAATCTTTTGGGCATTTTGAAATGATAAAAAACTAAATACTACATCAACTAATACTAAATTATTTGCTTACATGTTGAACAGGAATTATATATGAAGTGGTGATAAAAAATTATAAAAAATTCAAAATATTTTCAATGATAAATATTCGATATCGCACACAACCGCTGCGTAGGAAGCCGACCGCGCGCGGCTCATGCGCGCGGTCGGCTTCCTACGCAGCGTTTATTTTGTGACATTGACGCCCCTCCCGCACCGCAGTGACGCTTAGGTCACATGCTGCTGCCTAGCTAGCCGAGCGAGGTGTGGGCGTGGCGAGGGAGCAGAGGCAGGCGGTGGTGGGCACGCGAGCGTCAAGAGAGACACGACGACGACGGACAGTTGCTAGTTACTGAATTAAAAAGATAAAAAAATAAAAATTTGTTGCTTAAATAACGCGGTAAAAAGTAGCCTATGTTCATCAGGGATAATGTCGGCTTCTAATGGAAAAAGAATTTTTCAAATCGGTCCAGTAGTTTCGGAGCCTATTCAATACAAACAAACAAAAAAATCTTTCCTCTATAATATTAGTGTAGATTCCAGCATACATGGATACGTTATTTGATTCTACAGTATCAAAAAATACTGATCTGAAATATTTTTTTAACAGAAAAAATGCTTACTTAATTTTATACAGTACAAAATTCTTAACCAGTAACCTAAATCCGTAAGAAAAAAATAAAAATATATAATACATAAAAGAAAAATGCACTGGACAATAATGTTCTTGAATAATACTGTTGACTAATATACTTGACTGTAATGGGTGCATTACATCTTATCCAATGAGTTTCCAAGCCCAATATTCACTGCTTCATATTATGAACACAACTTTAAAAATGTAGAAAATGAAGCACCATTAACTTGTTAAAACAAACATTGATCAAATCTGGTATGCTTCGAACTACAATATGAGTCATCCCAACTCAAGAAACCAACAGAAATAATTACAGTTGAATTTTCCCAACACTATAATACACAATTATATTATTAATTAGTCTGTTTATTATCATTCGTTCCATTTTATCTTGTTTAGGTGCCAGGAAAAGTATACAAACTGTCAAATCTGGCATCAACTGTGATATCATACTAGCACTGTTTAGCAGCTCTTGGGGTGACACTACTTTATGGTTTTTTGAGAATTCTGTTTCTGTCCAGAGGTAGTATGAAAAGCCAGAATTCATATTTCTTCTGAAGTGTTTAAGTTTGCTTGAAGATGATCAGTATATTTCAAATGGTTCATAAAGTACAATATTGGTTGCTTACTTGCTTGATTGACTGACCAATTAAAAAAAAAATTAATACAATTAATCTTACACAATGAAGGTTTCAGATGACTAATTTTTAATTTGATTGCGTTTGTTTTTATTTAGTGGATATGTTTATTTTGTAGACTGAAGCAAATTTTGCAAATTCAAAGATACACAAAAACACAAATTACTTAATTTTATTTGCCCTCTCAAGATGGAGTTGAGAAATTTAAGATAGTAAAAATGCAAAAAATTCACATTTTACTATAAGCTGAGATATAGTAAGGAACGCAGTAATGTAATTGTGCATCTCTGTATTTATAAATTTTGAATCAAATTTAATGATTTTTAAGCATGGTTTTGGATTCTAGATATGATAAATTTGCCAAATATTAAAATTTCAAACCTATAAATGTAAATTTTATAAGTTGAATTTAATTCATAATACCAATTTCTATAAAGAATATACTACCCAATTTCTTTCCAGTTAGTTTCTTTAGAATGTTTAATCTGTTTTCCACTTTTGTGGTTATATGCTGCAATATCACAACACCATAGCATTTCTTTTTACAAGTATGGAATGTAGGAAAAACTTCTTTTTTTGCCTAATATTTGAACCTGAAGCTTTTAAAAGATATTTTCTAATCTTTTAGTACTTGCACAAATAACAACCTTGCAAATAATTTTGATCTTAGATTAAAGGAACTTAGACATGTTACTTAAATTACACAAGAAGGTATATGATTTTCTAAATTATTTTATCTATTATACATTTTACTTACAGTTTTGTGAAGAAAATAAACATATAACCACTAAATTTCGAACTATTAATTCTGTCTGGACACCATGGAGCAAAAATACTTGTAATAATGTAACAAAACGTTTAGAATCAGAATCAATATGTTTGGATTCTAAGACGTATGTATTTATTACTACTATAGCTGATTTATTACTATTATTATTATTATTATTTATTTATTTATTTATTTATTATTGCTTACATGAATATATGCAGAACATTAATCTCGGAAAGGTTCTAGGTTTAAATCAGTCAGACTTGGCATTCTTCAAATGATACAAAGTTAATCTTTTATCAAAAAACATATTTAACTGTACTTTGGTATCTGCCTGTGGTTTAATTTTGAATAAATAAACAATAATTATTTATTTAAAATTACTATAAGTTAATAATACTGACACACAAACAATGACTGATTAATCATCATTTGGGTAAGTAAATGCTTTGCTTCAGATAAATTAAACGAACCTGGATTTAATAAGAATTAAAATTAAATATGTTTACTAAAACTCTGTGCTGCATGTAGTGATATTTATAAAATAAATCCTGATGACAACTCCAGTTAACGTTTGATAAGCTTTCAGCAGGCAAATCAAACAATACATTAGGAAAGAAAAAATCTTCCTCCACATTAAAGTCAATGATTTCATTTTTTAGATTTTGGTGGCTTGTAAAGTCCTAAGTATTTTTTAAATTGGAAATATATTTTTCAAGAACTACAAATATGTATGAATTAATATTATTAAGAACACTATTTCATTAATAAATATATTTAGTCATACTGCTATAGCGTTTGGGTCATTAGTGCACCAGAAACATATTTGAGGTGGTAGCGATTAGAAAACATAAAGCAATAAGTTTATTATTTATTTTACATAACATAAAACTTGCTCGGTACTAGAAGTAAAATTCTTCTCAAAGGGCATGGCAACAGTTATCAGACCTACAATACTGGTTATGTCACTGCTGAAAAAAAATTCTTTGTGCCTACTCAATAAGAAATAATTAACAAACAATATATTTCAAGATAATAGATTTTTTATTTGATTTTTAATCGATTGTATTTTTACAATGGAGTGAATTTAAATTGAGATATTGAGAAAAAACTGTCTTTAAGGTATAATTTTCCCATTAGGTTTGTTTGTTTCCAAACAAACTTGTCTTTTTAAATTCCCAAGACAAATTTCATTTCTGAATGAACTTATTGAAATTCAAACACATGTTTATTGTTTATTAGAAAAATTCATCATACTTCACTTGAGTAATGAGTTTAGGTAAGTGAACCACAAAACTGCTACTTTTTCCAGTTGAAAATATGTATAGAATAGTTTTAAAACTTGCATGGTTAGAAAATTAAATCTGTTAATACAAGTGAAATTATTTGCAGGAATTCACCAGCATTTGACTGCTTAGGCCCAGGAGTTTACTGGTGAGTACTTGTAATTAATTGCATGTAAATACTAGCTTGTAGAAAGGTGTAGGATAACTTTTCATTCCATTTAATTTGATTCAAATCAAATATAAAGACCCGTAATCATCAAATTGAAACTATCATATACAATATAAATTATTATATATATATATATTTTTTTTTTTAAAAGCAATTCTTTTAATAACCATACTCCTCTGTACAATACAAATTAATATAAATTATTTATTTAATATATCAACCCTAAATACAGAACAATTGAAATAGGATTACATATTTCATTAAGTAGCAGAAGCCTTTTGCGAATTTGATTCACATCATCAGCTGCATACATTATATATATATATATATATATATATATATATATATATATACAAAAACTTACGATCCATGACAACATTCACTTATAATTTTATGTTAAAAAATATTTTTAAACTAATTAAATGTTTAAATTAAATTTATTGTACTTTAAAACCATACAGAAATTTAAAATCTTTTATTTAAATTTAAAATTATAATCCCAACAGGAGGTAAAAACATAAAATATAAAAAATGGTTTAAAATTACAAAGATCAATTAATTAAAATTAAGTCAAAATTAAAATATTCTTATGTTTATATATATATATAATACCTTTCTAAAATGTCAAACCCCTTATTATTCCTATCCATATTGCATTTTTTAAGTTTGTCTAAATATCTGATATTGTGTATTTATTTTTAATCAAATGATCTGATACATTAAAAAAAACCAGTTTTATAGTTATTAAAGAATCTAGTTATTTTACCAGTATAAATACGGTCACAATGATTACATATGATTTTATAAAAACCACTCATTGTATACATCAGAAGTATATTATTACTTATATTACTCATTATGAGTTTTATTATTTGGTTATTCATCTGCTATGCAGGTTTGAACTTATTATTACCATAAACTTTTGTAATGTGTTCGATTATTTTGTCAGTATATACATATTTTAAATATACATTGTCAATTTTTTGTGTATTATTTATTGGTATTAAATTTGTGTTACTTTTAAATTTATTTTTTATCATTTGTTTATGTTATTTTCCATATAATTAATTGCTCTATTTACCATATTTGTGTAAGTACTAATTTTATGTGATCATGGGTGATTTGAAGTTCTATGTATAGAGGTTTTGTTACATGTTGGTTTCCTCCTATACACTGATTATTATACATTGATTATTTTTACTAAACTCAATACCAACATCTAAATAATTTATTTTTCTATTATTAATTTCAAATGTAAATTTCAAATCGCTACAGTATGAGATCAATTTATTCAAAATTATTAAATATTCATCATTTATCACCGGATTATAGGCCACAAAAACATCATCAACGTATCTAGTCCACATTAAAATATCATGTTGTGCTATCCCATATATATCTTTAATATATACTTTATCTTCAAACTCCTGTAAATAAATCTCAGACAATATGGATGACAACGGAAAACCCATCAGTAGCATACTTTCATGGGTGTAATATTTTTTATCAAAACTAAAATAATTTTGTTTGTATATATGTTCCTTATAATAACAATTATGTTTTCAACAAATAAGGGATCTTCATGATTTTGTACTAATTTTTTCTTTAATATATTAATAGTTACTTCCATAGGTATACTAGGATACATATTATAGATATCGTAACTAACCATCCTAGTTTTCTCATTTACAGTTAAGACCTTTAGTTTATTTAGTTCATTTTTTATATTATATTTATTCTCTAATGTTATTTTACTTTTGAGTATTTTATCTATTATTTTAGATGTAATGTAAGAAGGAGTGGTTTAGTAAGGACGCATAGGTATAACCTGTTTGTGTAACTTTGGTAAACCAGTTAATTTTTGTCCACTCGGTTCATAAGAGTACAATCTAGTATGATATGTTAAATTATTTTTAATAAAAATAATTTAAGAGATTCCAAAAATTTTAGTAATTAGTAATTCTCAATAATTTTTTAGCAGGATTAATTACTTCTTTTTAACTCATTATCTATAATATATTGTTATATTCTTTTATTATTATTAATAAAGGAAATTTTATTAGTAAAAGGTATTTTATAGAATACTATTACTAGTAACATTAGTGTTTGCTTGATTTATATTTACTTCAGAATCCATTACAATATTCTTAAAATATCTTTCTTATCATTTTTTGTTAGATTAAACTTATACACATTAACTGCAATAAGTTATTCATCCTTATTAAGTTCCATATTTATTAAATTAACCAAATCAATATTTTATCAGGAAAAGAACTTGATTTTGCAAGCATTTCTTATATTTGTAAATTATCTACTAACAAATTTTCTTGCAAAGTGAAATAACCCAATTCTATACTATTATTTATGTTAGAATCATAATTATGGTCATTATTGCTCTTATATAACTATTTTCATTTCATATTAAACTAATTTTATTATATTTATTCTTGTCTCTGATTATATTATATGCATAATCAAATACAAGGTTACCTAAAACTATCACCAACTATAAATGTGCATTGTAAAAGTTTATTTATTAAACTTTTTTTTAAATATGCATATTTAATTTATTGTTTTACTCTAAATTTTTCATCAAATTCCTTTATTAGTTTGGTAATTTTTTATATTTAACCTGGCATACTTCAGTGTCAAATTTAATTTGAGGCAGGTTTCGTTAAAATTTATTGACTGGATTATACTGCAAGGTTTAGCATATAAATTGTAATATTTGAACAATAATCTTGCCTGGCATTTATAATTATTTTTTAGAAGCAATTCTTTTAATAACCATACTCTGTACCAAGGTGTAATATACTAAGGTGTTATTAATAAACATAAGGATTAATTTAATATGATTAACCTTCAGACAGAATACAATGATTAGTATTATAAAGGCTGCAGTAGATAGTACCACTATCTATTTAGATAATAGTATTGAGTAATTGATCTTTCAATATGGTTAGTAAAGTAAAATCAGTGAAATGGCTAGCACATGTGAATGGGCAGTATGTTGTCATGGATCACAAGTTTTTGATTGTTTTGTATGCAGCTGATGATGCAAATCAGATTTGCAAAAGCACTTCTGTTATGTAAGGAATAAGTCATCTTATTTCGATTGTTCTGTACTTAGAGTTGATTTATTAAATATAAATTAATTTATATAATACACACACGCACACGCACGCACACACACGCACACACGCACGCACACGCGCACACACGCACGCACACGCGCACACGCACACACACACACACACACACCACACCACACACACACACACACACACACATATCTTTAACTGTTTTAAAATATTTTCTCTCTTACCTACATTATAGTTGCAGTAACAATATATTTGTTAGTTTCAAAAGTTATCGAACCAATGAAGATTTTAAAGCCAACTTTATATTCATATTCCTATGCATAAGCTTCAAGTACATTAAATGAATTAGTAATAAAAAAAATGATCATATTAATTCCAAATCCCATCAATATGTACGTTATGATTCAGTTTCTTTCTACAAAATAGAAATTTATTGATCCAATTTAAAGTGAAAATCTTTCGGTCAAAATGGTTATCATGAAGTGACATTCAAACTGTTCAGTAAAAGATAATGATGAGGGTTATCCCTTGCTATTTGAAATTGAGGAACAATAGGTTAACCGTTGCACGAGTTTCTGATGTCATTTGGTAAGGCTGCTGCTACATATCCTTAACTGCCATATAATAATAGTTCATCACGTTCTAGTGTGTGTTCATTATGTGGTATTGCACTGGCAATTCAAAGTAGCAAATATTTTTAAATGTTCTTGTGTAATAATGTTTTATATTTTTGTATATAAAAAAATTATTATTTAACAATAACAGCTTTTAAATCCTTTTATACTCAAAAATTTCAACTGATTTTATGCATAAATCTTATGGATACAATTGTTTTTTTTTTAATATATTTGTAGTAATTCAAATTATTTCTTTGATTAGTGAACAGTTTTGGAAGTGAGAAAGAAGTAAATCTTAGTATTACACTTAAGTTTCTTGAAACTTCAAAACTGTACCTTACTTTTTTGTTCTGCTTTCTATAATTATAATCATAATGTTGAATGCCATAATTAATAAATCTAAATTACCTGTGTTTTTCTCATGTAATCAGACTGTATATTTTTTTAGTTTTTAAGTATTTTACCAAACCTTCTTTACAACTTCATTTACCCTAGCAAATAATTTAATACAATTACTTCAATGTTTGTTTAATTATGGAATCACGTCTATATAATTAATGAAAAAGACAAATAGAAGTAAATAAAAAATAGCCTAAAATACACTTTACGAGCACTAGCTCTTTAATATTAATACACTAAAAATACTAAAAAGCACAAAAAAAAAAAAAAACAACAGTATTTTCACAGTATCACCACAAATCTTTATACAGTCGGATCTATTCATAAAATAATTCTTTAACCGTTTTAAAATATTTTCTCTCTTACCTACATTATAGTTGCAGTAACTATATATTTGTTAGTTTCAAAAGTTAACGAACCAATGAAGATTTTAAAGCTAACTTTACTGAAGATGTAGGTGGGTGGGGGGGGGGGTGTTAGTAAATTATTACAATAATATTAACACATCAGGAAAAATTCAGAAAAGAATGAATATAAATTGCATATTTAAAAGAGCTATGTGCATCTGAGGTGAAAAATATGTTAGCTAATTTGAAACTTGAATGATACGCCAGCCAAGTTACTTTCACAAAAAATAAATTGAAAAAAAAAACTATTTTTAATGTGAATTTTCTGTTTGCTTGCAGGTTGTTAGCTTTTGGCACATCAAAATAACAGAAAACGACTCTTTAAAACAAAGTACACTTAGTTTCACCGAGACAAAATCAGATGATTAAGTATAGTACATCAGAAGTAAATCTTCATATAACCACCACTTCATATAACTTAAATCTTCATATTACCACCACTCAGATTCAAGACGCAGAAGATATCATCACTGGGGTTTTTGTTAACTATCAGAGCTAAAATTCTGAAAAAAAATTATCAGATTACAATCAATCTCTATTTTATGTAAAAAAAATGTTTGAAAAAGGAGATTAGTGGGCTTAGTAAGAAAAACCTTTTTCATTTCAATTAAATGACTAGTGCTCATCTTCATTCAGAGTCTTTTGTGCTCAGCTAATGCTCACTAGGTCGCCAGCTTCTTTTTATTACAAATTAGTTCTACAAACTTCTTGTCCTGTTCAAAAGTTAGTTATTCTTTCACGTAGATTTCAAGAATTTTCTTTTTTAGTTAACCGAATTTAAACATCTGATTTTGTCTCTATCAACCACACGTATTCTAGAGTTTCTCTTAAAGATTTTCTGTTATTTTGATGCCAAAATTAAATTACCATTAAAAATATTTTTGTTGGATTTATAAAAAGCACCAATCAATTAATGTAAAAGTTTTTTCTAATTTGTTAAAGTGATCTTTAAAACACTCTTTATAATAAAAAATTACCAAGCTTGTGCTTAAGAAAGAAAAAAGGATACAAAAGACTGGTACTAACTCAGTTTCAATATATTAAACATATATTCATAATGCAATTTAGAATTTTTTTATGTATATGTTTAAGCGTGAAAATGTTCAAAATAAATTTATTTTACAGTAATTTATTTGTGAATTAGTTTTATGACTTCATTTAATCTGAATTGTATTATTATGTGTAATAATTATTGACTTAAAGTAGAAAAACTTTGCTAAAATAGCAAAAGTAAATAAATACATTTAAAAAGGAAATGTAAGAAATATACAAGGGGTGTTCACATCAATCTGGGTCTTTTGTCATCAATATGGCTCCAATTAAGTGAATGGATATGTGGAACAGTGGGTTGTAATGAAATTTCTCATGAATGAAGGTGTAAAACCTGGTGAGATTATTTGTGATGTGACTCCTTGCACAGTATGGTGATGAGACTCATAGTCGTAGTAAACATTTGAGTGGTGCAAATGTTTTAAAGAAGGGTGTTCATCAGTGAATGATAATCCTGGTTTAGGTGATTCGAAGCACCAAAGTTATGTATGGCCTCAGTTTTTTGGAATAAAAATGGCATCATTCATGTCGATTTTATACCCCATTAAGTCAATATTAACAAGAGAGTACTACTGCAATGGTCACAATACTCAAGAAAAAACAGCCTGGTGCGATCACTAAAGGCGTTCTGTTTCTCTAGGACAATGCACAATCGCATATAGCCCCATTCCATGCTACAAGATCTTAGCCGGGAGTTATTGCCACACCCCCGAGGCCAGAATTTCTACAGCAATGTTAAAGTGAAGCAGTCAGTCGTACCTTGGTTTCGATGTAACGACAAATTTTTCTGCACTGAAGGTATCCAGTAAATTTTAAATTGTCATGATAAAATTGACTTTTTTCAATATAAGATGTTCATCATTTATAACAGGTTCAAAGATAACCAAAATGTCATCTACATATCGAACCCATAATAGAATTTTGTGTATATGAGTAACCACAAAAACATAAACATGACTATTTAAAATTTACATTTGAAACAAGATAAGTGCAGAAAAATAAGTTTTTTAGATGTTAATATTGTAATCAAGTAAAATAACTATTATCTATGGTCACACAAAATTAATAAATTTACAAACATGTTGAACAGAGTGATACATTACACACAGAGTAACAAGGAAAAATTAGATACAGAAATAAATAAAGAGTAATGCAGTAAAAAATATATACAAAGCCCTTGTTATTTGATATTTATAAAAAAACAAAATTTAAAATCTAAAAACGTAACAATGAAACCTATAAATATTACACACAACACTGATAAAATCTATATAAAATATTCTTATTCTATTAATATTATTGAAAATTTAATTAATGTTTATAATGATGAAAAATAAAAAGCACATAAGAAATTTAAAAAATCATAATGATAACAATGATTTTAATATTGGGAAAACTAATAGATCATTTAAAGTGAAATTTGCAGAACATTTTAAATATTATATAAACAATAAATTGGGGTTTTCTAAAGTTGCTGACCATCTAATAGTGAAATAAACATTCTATTACTGACTTAGAAACTAATTTGAAAATAAGTGATGTTACAAAAGAAAATAGTAATAAAAAATTGGACATTTTAGAAAAATATATCATATACAAAAATTCAACATAATCAGTCTTCAGACAGAGTTCGATAATGATACTCTTATCAAAGCTACTATAAATAGAGCAGCTGTTGGGTAAAATTTATAATGTATATGTTAG
Source organism: Lycorma delicatula (assembly GCF_047948215.1). Classification (NCBI taxonomy): domain Eukaryota; kingdom Metazoa; phylum Arthropoda; class Insecta; order Hemiptera; family Fulgoridae; genus Lycorma; species Lycorma delicatula. The sequence goes on along the minus strand of NC_134460.1, from coordinate 104,085,826 downwards.
GCAGACTTTTAATTAATTATTGACTGCATATATTATTGTTATATATGTAATAATATCAGTTAGTGTTTTATTAATGTTTTAATGTGTAATTTTTAATTTTAATCAACTGATGATGAGGAATTTTCTCAAAGAGGCTTTTGATATATAGAAAAGAAAAAGAAAAATAATAAGATAAGGTTAGAACTCTTATTGACTCTGTACTTTGGTGGATGGTGCTGAATTTTTTATGCTTTTGGAATTAATTAGTATAGAGGAATATGTGGACATATTCCTCTATATATTTACTACTTTATATATATATATATATATATACTACTTAAGCCATATATAAACAATACAAGATAGATAAATCCATATATGTATATTCAAACAAATAATGTAGACAGTATTAGCAAATCATTTGTTACATTTGTTTCACTTTAAATTGCTGAAACAAATAAATATATTTGATTTTTTTAAAAATCAAATGTTATAGTAACTAACACAATTATTTCTAACAAAATTTTTCTCTCCACATGAACTTAATATTTAGGATAAGTATATAAGAGTTCACAGTAAAAAATATTTTATGCACTAATTAGAAATAATTTTTAGAAAGTAGTTTTCCTTAGAATTGTACCACTAGAATAATCACGGCACTGTAAACTACTGTAACTCCTCATGTAACTAACACAATGAAACAGATCATAGTAATTAACCAATCAAAAAAATAAAATTGTTTACAATTTAGTATCACAATCACCATATCAGGGCAAAGTTTGATTTAATAATTCTAAATACACAAATGTAATTTATAATAAACTGTTGATTCTGTATTTAAATAAATAACAGTTTCACATGATTCATATATAAGCTTGAAGGTTGTGTGGAGGAATATGGTATGGAAATTTTGTTGTGTGAATTGGCATGCCTGATGGATTCAAAGTTCAACCTCTCTGAATGAAAGTGTAATAAAAATATCACTCCACGATAAAGATCAGAAGCCTTTTCCTCACTTAAATTATTTAACCATCTACCCCTCAATGAGACTAAAAGTAACCTCTGTATTTCTATTTTAGGAATTATACTTTAATGAAGTGGCTACAATCAGGGACAGGGGGTTTACACATGGTACAAACATTCTTTTTTTAAATGTGTGGATCCACCACAGGTCCAGTTTTACCAAGTAACCTAACTGGATCTCCTTCTTTTTCCTTGTGTGCTCCAGGTTCTCAGAGTTTCTTCTAATAGAAGATATTGTTAACCTTGTTACTTGTTCATTCTCAATTAAACTATCCATCAGCATATCTGATGCTACCTCATTTTTTTCAATCCTTGATACTATTAAGGAATTCATTTTACCTCATTACACTTAAGCAAATTTTTTTCCTCTAAGCAGTATATGTATGGATGGATGTGTATATATTTGTATATATGTATATATATAATTTGAGATAACTGGATTTGGTTTGTGGCAATCTTCCTTATACCAAGGGGCTAATTCAATGAATGTACATTTCATTTCACTCTTTTTTATTTTTGGTATTTGAGGTATACAGATTCTTTTTTTGAAAACTCTGATAAGAGAGTCAACTCAGTAAGTCCCAATTTTAAATATTCAGCCTTCAGGGTGGTCAGGAGGCAGGGGTGAATCAAAAACTTTAAATGAGACATATGGCTATGTAATGCCTTATTTGTTTTAAAGGTCTTTGTGAGACAAGCAATACAATATCAAAAAAATTAAATTCTGATTCTGACAATTCAAACCAAAATGTTGACATTAAGTTAATTAAAACATTTAAATTTTTTCTAACAGCCTTAAATTTAAAAATAATTACTTTACTCTTTTTTTAAACATTAAACATCAACATTTAACATTACATCAAGAATGTAATTTTTATTTCATAAATTGTCAATGTCAACAGCTGATCAACAATTAAACAAAGGTAAGTTACATTTTCAAAAAATATATTCATTGTTGACTTTGACCTTGCACTCTTTTTGGATGAAATTTTGTTTTATCATTAAATTTAAAAAAGTTAAAAATATAAAGGTCAAAAAAATAAAAAAGGTAAAAAAGATAAAATAATCAGGACTTAAAAAAGATTTATTCAGGATTTAAAAAAATCTTAATTTAAATTAAACTTTAACCTGACTTAGAAACCTTGATTTTAAAAATACCACAATATATGAAAAATGAACTTTGTGTAAAAAACAATGGTTTTTTTTAAATTCAAGAAAGAGTAGAAATGCTAAATAGAAACACTAGAAAGGCATCCTAATCATACAATTTCCAGAATCACAATCATTTAATAGAAAAATCAGCAACACACTGGTAGCATTTTAAATGATAAAATCCCTGGCTCATCCAGTACAGATGAAATTACTGAAGAAGGAATATTAGCAGAAATTTCTGGTATTAATCATAAATCAGCAAGAGCAAATGCAAGAAATAATTTATTTAGATATAGTCAGTGCAAAAAGTATTAAAAATACATAAATACCATCCATACAAGACTCAATTAGTACAAGAACTTATTGAAGATGATTTTGATAGAAGGTTGAATTCAGTAAAATTTTGACACAGATAAACAGCAAGAACTATTTCTTCCTTCAACGTACACATTAACTGATGAAGCCTCATTACTTATAACTGTATAATATTATATGTATAATAATATTATAAAACAAAAAAAAACCAACAATTACACTTCTTGGACCATTTTTCATTAATGCTAAATTGCATTGTGATACATACTATGTTTTACTGAACAAGAAGCTAATTCCAGCTCACATTTAATATGAGACAAGAAGCAATAATGTTTTTCAACTGAAATAATTTTATTAGGCAGTTTTTTTAATTCATGAGATTTAATTTATTTAAATTAAATAAAATTCCTCAAAACTGGAAGTTTCATTAAAAGCAGCAGTATTTGAAAAATTTTAATAATTAATTTTTTCAACCTTAACATAATGACATTTGTGGTTGCCATTTTGGTTAGTCAGAATTTAATTTTTTTAATACTGTTTTACAAAAGACCTTTAAAGCACTGTATCAAATTATCATATGTCCCATTCAAAATTTTTAAGTTATCCCTGTTCCCTGCCTCCCCCCTGTAAGCCGGGCTTACAGACTCTAAACGGACTCTAAACTGGGGCTTCCTGAGTTAGCTTCTCTTACCAGAGAAGATTTTCAAAGAGAGAATCTGTATACCTCAAATACCAAAAAAATTAAAAGGCAGCATACAACTGTTCTAGCTCACTGAGATAAACAACTTTGTTGGCTGCCATTTTGGATTGTCCATCAAAATTTAGTTTTAATTGTATCATCTTTCTCGTCTAATCTAGCTCTTTAAAATGACAGATCAAATTTTTAAGTTACTCCATACTCCATCAACTGCCACCCAAAAATCAAAAGACTGAAATAAGTAGTACAAACTACTTATTCATTTAAGTAGTTCCTCTATACAAGGAAGAATGTTGCAAACCAAACCCAGTTATCTCAATTATACAAAAGTTAGAGGGGGGGTGTATGTTACAGAAGATGTTGAAAATGATGTCCATCCACTTCTATGCTCCAGTCAACTTGTTTAATCATATTCCTGGCTACTCTCGTTAGCTGTATTATGTCTACTTCCTGGATGGCATTGGTAATATTTGTCAACAATTCCTGTAGGGTGTGTGGATTGCTCCTACACACAATTTTTATGTAACCCCACAAACGAAGTCTGGACTAGTCAGATCAGATGATCTTGGTGGCCACAATCTTTTAGAAATTATTCTTCTGCCAAAAAAAAAGCATCTCCATAGTAGAAAGAGCGGGTATGGGAAGTGGCACTGTCCTGTAGAGTAACCACTAGTCACTCTCACGTTCATCCTCTTGCATTAAGGATATGAACTGTTGGATGATTTCTTGATAGGCAACAGCATCCACAATTTAAAAAAAAAAAACAAGTATTCTAGTATTTGTTGCCTTGAAACCACACACTATATCCCTATTTTTTGTGGGTGTAGGAAAGATTCAAAGAAAATATGTGAGTTTTTCAGTACCACAGGTCTGGTAGTATTATTAACATACTCAACACAGTGAAATCACGCTTTTTCTGTGAAAAACACTTCATCTAAAATGCCAATGTTGCCTCTACAAGTTCTTGAACCATTGATAGTAGTGAACTCTTTTATCATAATCAGCATTAAGTTAGCTCATAGAAAACTGCGTTCAACACTGATAACATCAATTTTCTCCTCGCTGCAGTGTCGGCTGAACCTAATGAAATGTTTTTTTCCAGGCTTAGTCTCTGCAAACTGCCACTTTAATGTCCTGTACAACCTGCGTCATTACAACTGACCTAACACCAAACCTGTTTCATGAGATTTTTTAGCTAATTCTGAATAACACTTTTCACTACTACTGCTGCTGCTGCTGCTTTCTTTTAAAATTTCTCAATGAACTTTCGTTGACTCACAATATATTATTTCATTTCTGATAAGTTTCCATCACGATCAACAGTTAACTGAATTTTAACAAACACACAATTACGCAAACTTGTTCAAAAACTAATACTTGACTCAGACTGGCAATAGTCAAATGTGCACAATATACAGTTGTCTCTACTCATACCAACATCTTCCACATTATTTCACCCATTTCCATGAATATATGCATTTTAACAAAAATATTCATCTAATATAAACTAATGAGTGATGGGGCCTCTTTTAAGTTATATATACATATACTGTCCTTGGAGTTTGACGCTTCCATAGTAAAATTATTGATTCATATTGAAAATGTGTTTTCAAGTCAAGACACAAAGTTATAGAAGAAAAAGTTTGTGAAAAAAATCAAATTTTAAGAGTTTCTTTCTAGGAATCAAACAGAATTAAGATAGGGGTTGAATTAAAGTTATACCGGTTAAACAAACATATCAAATTGAAATATCAAAATATTTGAATATCATTTCAATGTGGTTTATCCTGATAGGAAAACAAACTAAAAATAAAAAACAATGGGTGTCTAGAGTTACAGAATTTAAGAAAATAATTTGAAGATCTATTACAAAACCACTCAGGATAAGGCAAAACAAATCAAAAATAAAAGCTTTGCAAATTCTCAACTTTATTAAGTTGAGAATATACCAACAGGTGGTAGGGAAATTAGCAACTTGTTAATAAATTTTTATAAAGCAAAATTAGTACAGATAAAATATAAACTAAAATAAGTATTCTTTTAGAGACAATTTTCCAAATGATTCTACATAATGTAAGAACTAACTTCAGTATTGCAATATTATATTCCCATTCCCCAAATACTTACTGAATCACCTGGAAACTTAAAAAAAAAAGAATATTTATGAATGATACAATAATCAGTTTACAAGCATACAGATTTCTAAAAGAAAGTTTGACCCAAGAAATGGAACAAGTATATTTTAAAACCCCACTATGATACATTATTTGAACATAAGCCACTTTTTATACTGAAGAGTTAAAAGGCTGAAGCAGCGTTAATTTTAAAATTGTTTTATTCAAAGAATTCCTTGCCCTCCTATAAAAAATAACCAGTTTTGTAGGTTCATGAGTACATTTAAGTTGCACTACTAATTTAACTGTTCGAGGTGCTTCCCAAAAGTTCGGGGAATTTGAATTTCGCGCGCGAACCATTGCTGGTACGACCTGCTGCCGCTAGATGTGGCTAACAGTACTCTTTGTGAATCAGTGTTCCAACAGCTGTGACGGTGAGAGGCTGCATTGTTGACTTTCGTACGGTTGTGTTTTACTGCTTCGGCGAAGTTCTAAATGGCAGATTTTAAAGAGCAAAGAACCTGCATCAAATTTTGCTTCACGCTTAAAAAAACTGGTGCAGAAGCCCATCGTATGCTTGTGGAAGTATTTAGTGTCAATACTATGAGTAAAAGTAAAACTTTTTGTGTTACAAACGATTCAAAGATGGACGAACGACAGTCGATGAGCGTTCAGGAAGACCATCAACAAGCGCAACACCGGAAAACATCGCGAAAGTGCGAGAGGCTGTTGTTGCAGATCGTAGACAAACAATCCATGATGTTTGTGCAATCGTACAAATGTCATATGGGTCCGTGCAACGGATCTTGTCGGACAATTTGAACATGAGACGCATTGCTGCAAAATTCCTACAGAAACGGTTGAACAGCGACCAGAAACAAAATCGCATAGCTGTTTGTAGTGAATTGAAAAAATAAACTTCCCTAACTTCATCATGGGTGTACGGGTATGACCCTGAAACTAAGCAGCAGTCGTCGCAGTGGAAGTCGCCAAGTTCGCAGCAACGTGAAGTCCATGATAATTTTTTTTCGACATCAAAGCATTATCCATAAGGAATTTGTTCCTCTTGGTCAAACTTGTCAATGGGATGTTCTATTGTGAAGTTTTGAAGCGGTTACGTGAAAGCATTAGGCGCAAACGTTCAGATCTGTGGGGTAACAACTGCTGGTTTCTGCACCATGACAACGCGCACACGTCGCTAGTCGTTCGGAATTTCTTTGCTTCCAAAAAGACAGTAGTGATTCTTCCCCACCCACCGTATTCGCATGACGTTGCCCCGTGTGACTTTTTTCTCTTTCCGAAAATAAAATTATAATTGAAAGGCCGTCGTTTTAACACAGTTTAGGAGATTCAGGAAGAAACGCAGAATGTGCTTCAAACACTTACACATGCAGACTTCCAGGGACGCATGGAATCGTGGGAAAAACGCTGGGATCACTATATCAATGCCCAAAGGGATTATTTTGAAGTAGACAGTGGAAACTATAAGTTATGGTAAGCTATTTTATTTTTATAGTAAAATTCCCCAAACTTTTGGGTAGCACCTCGTATAATAATGAATTAGGACCCAGTAAAATAAAATGTTTAAATATCTTTGCATCTAATGTTTCATGTTTTAATTCTAATTAGCTAAATAAATTTATATCTATAAAACGTCAATGCATTCATGACAGAGATTTTATATACACTACCTTGTCTGTACAGCTAACAAATCATTTATTTCCCCATGTTGACTTCTTTTTTAAAGGAGATTTACTTAGAATTTAGTTTATATTTTTTTTAAACTGATAATTCAAGTAAAAATAAATACATTAGTAAGTAAAAATAGTAAATATAAATCTTAAAAAAGACAAGGAGGTCAATTTTGAAATTTTTTATAAATTTTTTATATAACTGATTTTCATTAGTATATTATTAAACTTTTTGTCATAATCCAGTTAAATGACACAGTGTACTTGCAGATGTAAAAGAAAAACAAAAAAATTTTGATTTGGATCCCACATGTTCAGATTGAAAATGGTGTAAAAAAGAGGATTACAAGCTGTTATATGTAGCAAATAATAGATTTATCATTTTTCCCCATACATTATGGCAGTTTCAAAAGTAAACATTTTCTTTCAGTTACTTTAAATTTATTTTTCAAGTTAAAGTTTCACAGCAAAGTGATTATTCACAGTTTCTTTCCTATATTATGACATAATTATTAAATTTGTTTTCAAAGTAGTTGAATTAAATCTTCTGTTAGAAGTAACTTATTGGCAATTCTACTTTATGAAAGAGTACTTACTAATAAGTATGATTATCAGAAAACAACTTTTGATAATGGGAGCCACTCAATTTCTTCCTAACAGAATTATGATATACATGTCATTACATTAATTGCAATAGTCTTTAAAGATCCTGTTTACAAATAATCTTATGTATTGTGCTTATAATGTCCATATATTAAACTGTTGTGTACTTTGTAATTATACTAAGAAGGTAGATTGAGGAGATAATTGAGAAGGGCATGAGAGGGGTTTTCTCTAAATACGATGTTGAGGTGCAAATTTATTAGCAAGTATTGGGATTTAAAATTATTTTTGTAAAATGATGGTTGTTAACAGTGATCTCTTTTGTTTGTATTTTTATAAATCATTAATTTTTTTTTTCTTTAGTTGTCCTATAACCTTCCCTGAGTGCCGGTGTTTCACAACAATTTCTAATGATGTATTGAAAGTAAAAAGAATTTTGACTACTTGTGAAAATAAGCCATTCAAAATTAGCATGATCGGTTCTGAACTGAATAATTGTAAGTCTTGCTTTTTTTTTTACTATATTTTACTAATTTAAGGTGCTGAAATGTTTTGGATGATTATAATAATAAATTGTCCACACCCATTAGGGGCAAAGAGAGGTAACGCCTACTCTTACTTCATTTTCCAACAGACAGTAATCTAACAAAAGAAACTTCTAGAGCACTACTAGGGAACTTATCAAGAAGGGGGGTTAATTGCAAAATTAATCTGATAATTTATAAACTAAACATCAATGGGCAAATCCTCACTATCAAACAATACTGGTTTGAGCAGGAAAAGTATGTGGAATTGAAAAGCTGGAGATATATGATATGAAACTATCAGAATGGGCATGGCCTTCAAGGGGTGGAGGCAGAGGAAAAACATGCAAGAGCAAAAGGTTTGTTATGGTGTATAAGAAGATTAAGTTTGTTTAGAATGTAGCAAGTCTCATGGGAAAATTTTATAATCATAATTTTATTGCTTACCTCAAGTCTTAAGTTTTAAGACTAATTTAAGTTTTAAAGTTGTTATAACAGCTAATAGAAGAGTTATGTCATTATTATTTGGGATCAGCTGGTAATCATGACCCTTCTTATGTAAACAGTTTTAATGAAAGATGGGAAGAAGATTTTAAGATGAATATAAGATTCTGTTCTCATAAAATGGGGAGCAACAAATGGGTTGGATAGTAATTTTATTTTTACAAGGGATAGATAATGCTAGAATCAGGGAGCAACAGATATTGCCAGTTCAGTTAAACTCAAATGTAGAAGCAAGTTCCTCTAGGTGCTCAAAAATAAAATTATAAACAGTAGAGGTAAGACAGTATTGAGTATATGTGAAATGTTTGACTTTAATAATGAAGAATGGAAGAATCAAAACTGAGAGAGTGGGGCGTCCATTTTTATTGGCAGCATGGGTATATATATCTGTAATAGGTTTGTTATGTGTATGTGAGCATATTAAATCGAATAAGTAATTCTAAGTAAGGATAATAAATGTCTCTTGTCTACCTAAGGTTAAGCTAGTCTCATCAGTTTTGAGAAATGAGAATGGTAGTTCCATTACCAAAATTATAGTTTTCTAATTCTATAAGTAAGAGATAGAAAGCTAAGGTTAAGGAAAAATGAATAGCAATGACACTTAGGTTACACTGATGTGGAAGAGTAAACATCAGTTTATTAAAGGTGATCAAAGAAAAGAGGTGTTGGTAATAGATTTTTCAACATTTTATAGGGATGTAAAGAAAAAATTTGTCATATAAGGTGTTCAAAGGCCTTTTAAGAGTGTATTAGAATTTTCAAAAATAAGCCTTTAAGAGTATCAGCCGTCTTTTGCATCCAGAGGAACAGGCACCATTTTACTATGTCTAGTAAACAAGCCAGTGTAATTGCAAATGTAATAGCTCCAAATAAAAGAGAAAAATTATTGAATGAGGATATGATATTCAATAAGAAGGTACAACAATTGTGACCCTAATAATATTATGAGGTATAAAATGATGCCTAAATACTGATTGTAGAAAGTCCATGTTAATCCGAATATGTAAAAAAGGTGATGTGTCTGATGTGAAAAATAAGTTATTTTTTTTTATAAATACGTTAGCAAAGAATTGTTGGGAGGTTAGAAAGTTGGGTGTTTACAAATAAAGCACTTTGCAAGTCCTAGGTTGAGTTTAGAAAGGGCTACTTGACTATTGACAATAGACAATTTTAAATATATTTATTTCTGGCAATAATAAAGATATATAAAATATGATGTATCAGGAAGGTATGTAAGCATGTAAAATGATAAAGTATACGAGGTGTGTGAGAAAAGTAATGATATTTGTAACACTGCGAGCGATCTGGCAATGCTGTGTCTACCGGTCTGTGCTAGACCGGTTTGTTCATCCCTTCCACAGGCTCAGTATGAATTTCAACTCCGTTCAGCCAACACATTATTTTTGACAGCGCCGTCAGTCATGTTGTGTGTTATGAAAATGGAGCATCGGAATTTAGAGCGACGTTGTGCAATCAAGTTTTGTGTTAAACTTGGGGAATCCGCGAGTGTAACCTTTGAAAAGTTGAAACAGGCTTATGGGGAACATTGCCTATCAAGAGTACAAGTTTTCCACTGGCACAAATCATTTTTTGGAAGGATGAGAACACGTTGAAGATCAACCTCGCTCAGGTAGACTTTCAACTTCAAAATCTGATTTTGTGTGAAATTGTTGCCGAAAAACCTCACAAAGGATAATCAAAGAAACGTGTGCGTTGATCTTCTTGAGAGGATTGACAATGACCAAGAATTCTTCAATCGTGTGATCACAGGTGATGAATCCTGGATATTTGAGTACGATCCTGAAACAAAGCGGCAAAGCAAAGAGTAGCACACTCTGTCATCTCCTCGACTGAAAAAATGTCGAATGAGTAAATCAAAGATCAAAACTATGCTGATTTGCTATTTTGACAGTAGGGGTATCGTGCATAAAGAATTTGTTCCTCCAGGACAAACTGTCTACCAATTGTTCTACAAAGGTGTCCTTGAAAAGTTCACGAAAAGAGTGATTCACATGAGACCAGACATTGCAGACAAGTGGATACTTCAGCATGACAATGCCTCATGTCAAACGGCCATTTCAATCAGGGAATTTTTGACTCAAAAACGCATTCCTACGGTTCCTCAACCCCCCCTATTCACATGATTTGAGTCCCTGTGACTTTTTCATTTTCCTGAAATTGAAACATGTCTTAAAAGGACGTCATTTTGGAACTTTGGAGAACATTCAAAAGACTGTGGCCGACAAGTTAAAGGCCCTACCAGTTGAAGCCTTCCAGTGTTGTTACCAGGAGTGGGAACAACAACTCCGCGGTGTATAGCTGCCCAAGGGAACTACTTTGAAGGGGATAATGTTGTTTGAAAAAAATAAAAACTTTGGTTAGTAAAAAATCAATCTCATTACTTTTCTCGCACACTTCGTATTAATGATAATACTATGGTGAGCATGAGTAAGTTGTTAAATGTTTAAAAGTGATATATTTAATAAGAACATAGAATTTGTTAGTAATGATATTGACATTGGTAGTAAGAAAGATTATAGATATAGAAATGATATCATTTTAAATAATATATGAAGGGTCGGTAAAATATGTTAGGTTTGGTAATTGGTGTGAAGAGATCTCCTGTGAGACCTGATCATATTTATGTAGCATTGTGTATCACTGTCTTAGTTTGTTATTTTTTTCTTTATATGATTTTGTGAATTATCTGGGTTTGATTTAAGGATATTGTTATCAGGACATTTATTTAATTTATTATTAATATTTTAGGATATGTTACAATATAAGATTATGTATAGAATCTGATAGATGACACTGGTCCATCTATTTATGCAAGATGTACTAGAATATGTACTCTATTATTATGAATCAACAAAGGAATTTTTCTATCTATTTTATCATCCAGTTAAGATGATTTACTTTTACTTATTCAGATGATTGTAAATTTTTTTAAATTAAAGTATTAATATATGAAATATATTTACTTTTCAGCTGTACCAGATAAAAATGTGAAAAATTACATGAATTTAAGTGCATACAACCCTAACACGAGAGAGTTCTTTAAAAGAGCTGTTGATATAAAAGATTATAGTAGCCATTGGGATTCACCACAAGAATATTTTGCAAAAGACATTCCAAAAAAAGATAGACTGGGAAATAATTCATTAATTCAAAAACAACATAATTGGGATGACTTAGAGCCAAAAAATGCAGATCCTTGGGCTGATATACTTACACCAGATGGTTTACATTCTATAAATATATCGGTTCATAACAGACAGGAGTCATACATTGAAGACCATAAAGATTCACCGCTAATGAAAGATACTAACATACAAATACCTATTTCAATAATGGAGACACTCAATAATTCATTTCCAAACCCTCCAATCATACAAAAAAACTACATTTTTAACGACGATCAGCGTACACCTGTATCATTGATTTTTAGACACAATAATACAAAGGAATTACTCAATGACAAAGAAACAGGATCAGCAAAAAAAATTTATACAAGTGCTCCTTCTGTTCTTTATGAAAACAATCAAAGTGCTACTGCAATGGTAAAAAAAAAATTAACAAACATGACAAAAGGTACATTTGGGATACATAAAACAACTACAATAACCAATATGAATAAAATTTTTCTTGACGATTATAAAGATATAATACAAAAATTAATTGAAAATTTAACAGATTTAAAAAACGCAGTAACCAAGCCAGTAGCCAAATCTAATACATTTAATTTTAAAAAAATAGGCAATTACATGATTTCAACAGATAAACCAAAAAACTACACTCCAACTACTATAGAAATAACATCATTTCCCAATATACACATAATTGAAATAGATCCGTTTAATATAAATAAATTTTGTAAGAAAATAAAAAAAAATGGAAGTACTAATCTCAATTCACCAGATTCAATGACAACTGATGTCAACTTAAATAAATTTATTCAAGATTATAAAGACTTACTTGGAAACATGACAATCGACCTTAAAAATGGCAGTGAACGATATGCTTTTTTTTTACCAAAACTTTTAAGCTCACAAAATAGTAATTCCAACAATTCACAACATAGTAATAATAACAATATTAGTATGTCACATAAAAAAAAGATAACAATAAATCTCTTTTAAAATATATGATAGAACAAAATTAATATGCCTAAAGTTCAAGAAATGAACAAAATTAGATGAACAATTCTCTTATGTATGAATAATTTCCTGTTATTGATCTGAATCAACCTCAAAGATAAACTAATTAATGTGCTATTAATCAAAGATAATGATTTGTACCAAATAAACTTCTGATTAATATGTGAACACTTTTTATGGATTTATACAAGCTATGCAACAAGTTGTACTTGAGTGATATAAACTGAATACCATGAGTATCATTCAAATGCAAATCATTAATACAAAATAGTAATTCGCACCTGACAGATAATGCACTAACCTAAAGTAAGGTGATAAAAAAGCAAAGGTAATTTCTAGAAACCACATTTAACCAACAGTAAAAATAAAAGTATTTAGTTGTAACATAATAATGTAAACAAAGAAAAAGTTGACATTAAAAAACTAAAAATTTCTATTTTTTTTAAGTTTATTTTTTAAATACTTAGAAGGCAGCTTATATTAAATACTTTAATTGAATAATGTAAATAATTTATTATCAGTCACGACAATGAGAGTTGGTGGTCGCATGTAGCAGTTGGTCATATAAATAATTAATTTAAACAACTGTTAACAATTGCAAGATGTGCAGGATCTTCATTTATAAGTGGCACCAACAGAGCTATTAAATTTAAATAAATGTTTTACAATGTCTTAAACAAAACAAAGAGTATCTATTTCTCTTTATCTATTCTGCTGTTAGTAAAACAACATCTACCTCTTTACACTAATAAATATTTTGGAGTGATTTTTTTTTATAAGAACTTAAATTTTAGAAATCTCTAGACCAGTGATTCCCAAATTGTGCCTTTGTGCTCTGGGAAGCCATTACTTCCCTGCAGAGGTGCCACAAAATATTATACAATTTTCATACATTATTTCCATTCTCATTTCAATGGTCATAGGATCCACACCTAGCTGAACTGGTGCAAACCATTTACTCTGTGCGGAAGCCTTTGTAAATGATTATGACTAGAAAACATGGTACTATTCTCTAGATTGTTTTCAGTAGTTTCTTAAATGTTCTACTAGTATGTAAATAAATGATGACTTTGCATAGTTTCAGTGGTGAATTATTTTATGGAGATTGTAGCAACTGAGTATAACTGTGATCAAGTCGGTTGAAATTTTTGAAGTATTTTTTCTTGTATGAAATGAAATCAGTTTTTACTAAACAACAAATGTTGTGAGAGTGAAAATGAAGGGCATTTCTGAAAAAAAATATGATTTGCATTTAAAAAAGGTACTGATTTAAAAAAAAAAGATCTGCATTTAAATATAAATTATTAACATTCTAATTTTTGTAATTAAAAGGATGAATACAAAGAATGGAAATAAAATGAAATAAGATAGAAATGAAATAAGATAATGTAAATTATCACACTGAGGATGATGAATAAAAATCAGTTATTACTTTTGCAACTCTTTTCAGTAAATTATTTATTACTATTTCTGAATATAAAAATAACTATTATTTCAGTTATCTTCACTGGTAGATATTGAGATTACACTCATTTAATGATGCTAAAATTTAATAATAGTAAATTTAAATTAATTTAAATAATACTAAAATTTAGAATAAGTTTCCTTTTCTTGAATTTGTCATTAGTTACAAGGTCATTTCAGTTAAGCAGTAATTGTACTGAAAACATTTACAGATTACTAGAATTACAAATGCTACCTTTATCAGCATTTGTAATATAAAAAACTATAGGAGCCCCAAAAAGTCAGTGTTGAAAATATAAGAAACTTTTTCATTTTGAGAAAAAATTACTTGAGTTTGGACAAATTTGTTTTAAAAGTACAACAAAAAATATAGACTTTTCTCGGGTATTTTTCCCAGGATCTCAGTGTATGGAGAAGTACTGTTACAAAAACATTCATTTAGGTCACAGCGACTGAAAACTACTTCAATTTCTCTATCTGCTAGGTAAGTTGGTTATTTTACAGAATGGTAAAACAATTTTATGATGATTTTTTATTGTAGATCTTTGGATGTAACTAACACAAATGATCTCTGCATCTAATTAAGTCCACTAGCCATAGTAATAAAGAAAAATATTCAAATCTTGTAAAGAATGAGCCATGTTAGTTTTCCATGAAGTCTTCCAGCATAATAACAGTTGGTCTGACCAAATTAATATCATATATTTATTACTTAAATATAAGTTAAAAGGTTACATTAAAGAAGAAATTAATTTTTTTTATTCACTATGAATAATTCTATTAATTTATACCAGTTCTGTTCAAGGTAGAGAATTATAATGTGTATGCCAAGATACCATGTAATATTATTCACTTAAGTTCAACAGGTACTTATGTCCATGCTCATGATGTTCATTTACATTTACTTGTGATACCTCATACTCCCAGTTTGCTCGGGAATCCACATATTAGTAGAATGTAAGAGATATGCTTTATCTGGATGAGTACATCACTACCAGATTGAGCTTTTTATTTAATTAAAGTATTGTAAAAAGAAGTCCCCAGAAATGATTAATAGCCTTTCCCTTAAATCACACAAATATTAAGGTCGCAATAAATCTTCTGGTATTCACAATGAGGTATGTCCAAAATGAATCCAAACTTTTTGAAAATTATTTTTTATTTGGTTAATCGGACTTATATTCTCTCAAAGTAAATAACTATTCCCACCTTTTTTTTTGTAAGTTGCAATGCATTCTGGTAATTGTTTGATGAACAGCATGCAGAGCCCACAACAAAGTGTTCTTTAATCTCTTCTACCATCTCAAATTAATTACTTTCAGAGTGGCATTTATTTTTGGAGTTAGCAGGTCCTAAATTAAATGAACTGAGGGGCTGAGATACAACAACTTTGTTGTGCATTATCAAAAGTTCTTTAATTAAGGTCACTATAAGCAAGAGAGAATTATCATAGTGGAGACCCCTTACATCTTTCCTCTGCTACTTTTCATTTTCACAGTTTCCTTCAATTGCTGCAATACTTCCAGGTAAAACTGGTTTTATAAAGTTGTTACAAACTCATGGGATGTACTCATAATCACTGAAACAATCTCATTCAAACGGTTGGTTACATTTGAGTGAATTTGTTAAGATTGAGACATATCACTCTTAACATCATGTATGGTTCATACTATCTTATCCATAAGTCTCTTGCAATGAAAATAATTTTGCCTAGTTTAAAGAAAATGTTTACAAGTAGTTGCTCTTCAAAAATATACTTTTTTACACAAGAAAAAATCTGTACAACCTTATTCATATGTTTGCGGAATGGAAATGAAACAGACGTACATGAAAAACAAAATATTATTTCTTAAGAATCCTACTGGATTCCTTAAAAATAATATTTTATTTGTTTGTTACAACACAACACCAATGGTGGAATAATGAGTATCAATACAATGACATGGAATAACAAATGTTTGGTTTCTTTTCAGACGACCATGTAGTAATAATCAATGATCCAATGGACATCAAACTTAAAACCATTGAAATATTTTGGAAAATACAGATTTAAAGATAAAGGGATAATGAAATGAATGAGAAAGGGATTTGACAACAGACAATACTAAAAAATCTATCTAAAAACGTTCTTAAGTCATTTCTAGTTATTTTATCCAAGATAAAATAATGGAACTACAGAAGTAGTTCAAGGATGCCCACTCTATTTACAATTTGTCAGCATACTGAATTACGTTTATTGAGGATGACTGCAATGATTAATCAAACCGGCAAAAAAGAGTTGGAATTATTTATAATTCCTACTAATATTACAGAACCACCCCAAAACAGTAGATCCCTATGGAAAACCTTCACTCACCTGTTCCCAGAAACGTGTAATTTTAAAAGTATAAGATTGAAATATAAATTATTTATTCTATGTAGGATTTGTTATTAATTAGAAAAGTATAAAAAAAGTTTTTATCTGGAGAAAGAAGCAATAAATGATTCAATTATTAATGCTTCACCATAATTTTTTCATGAAAGCACAGTTTTGCACCAATGAGACACCATTTTTCAAAAAACTAATTCAGTTTGTTGCTTGTGTACTTCTATGCATACTTACACAAACACACAATAATAATTTTACATGTAAAATGTGTGTGTGTTGTTTTGTGTATGTTTAAATGCACAGATTCAAATTTTATCATTGTACAACTCTGGGCCTAGAACAAATCTTACTATACATTAGTATTTCAAAAACTCTTTTCCAGTATTGTTACATAAAATAATGTTATTAAAAACATACTAAGCAAGACTAATGTTCTTTACAATCTCTGTTATTTATAATAGTTATGCAAAATTCAAGTGTGAGTGAGAGAAATTTGAATATAAATAAAATATTACATTTCAGTAAGAACAGAATTTGGCAGAGACGGCTCTCATGTAATACAGCCAAAAGCCCTTGAATTTGCTGCCTTGTACACCTACAGAACTGCTGAATGTCGAATGCTGCCATTAATTTTATCACGTAATCAACTGTGCATAAAATGCAAGTCAGCACTGTAGATTAACCCATTTGGTTGGTCTAGTGGTGAATGCAACTTCCCAAATCAGCTGATTAGGAAGTCGAGATTCCAGCGCTCAAGTCCTAGTAAAGTCATTTATTTTTACACAGATTTGAATACTAGATCGTGGATGCTGGTGTTCTTTAGTAGTTAGGTTTCAATTAACCACATATCTCAGGAACGGTCAGACTGAGACTGTACAAGACTATACTTCATTTACACTCATACATATCATCCTCTGAAGTATTATCTGAAAGGTAATTTACGGAGGATAAACAGGAAAAAGAAAGAAGCACTGTACATTACGCAATTGTTTATCTGGGTCCAAAGCTCTTTCTTGAAGGTAAAACAAATGTCAGGCTTTGCTGAATTAGATCTCTTGATGGACTGAGGATCAAATAATTGGACAACTCCAAATTAAAACAGGAAGAAAACCTCGCAATAATGATGCATTGTCAGAGAGGGATCGAATGAGAAATCTTCTATAAAAACTCAAAAAAACATTTGTCGAAAATTGTGATGGTAAATTAAGTAAATGAAATAAAAACTTCACTATTTTGTTACTTTGTATAGTAAATGTTTGATTGAATATTTGTTTAATATTTTATAAATATACTTGCAGACCCAGCAATTCTTTGCTGTTGCTTAGATTTGAGTATATTAAATAAACACAATTGAAAGTTTGGTAAAACATTAACAAAATGAACATTACAAAACTTCACAAAATTTAACTTTTCACTTTTTCCCCGCACGTGAATCGGGCTGGGTTAAAAATGACATCCTGATGTATAAATCGTCACAACTATACTGTCAAAAAAATGCTCCTGTTAAAGCCCATCAGGGCTAAAAATGGGGAGGGATTGTGGCAACCGGAAGCGTAACAAGGCGGATCTCTTCCCCTATGGGGTTGGGATGTCCACAAAATGACAATAACCACTTTTAAAAAATTTCAAAAATTTGTTCAATATAATTATTTTAACTTTAATGAGCTTTTTAGCTTATAGACTTTTAATCAAATTTCCTGACATATCACACGATTTAAAATTATTTTAAAATAGCTGGTCCGTCTAGTCTGAATTTGAACCCTCAGGGCTGAGGTCAGCCCAGAGCCAACACACGGGCTCCTCGGAACCTACCTTATGGCCGCAGAGCACGCTTCGCTCACCATTCCCTTCTACCCAGACGGTACCATCCGCTGGACCCCCGCACGGTATGTTACTCTCATAGTTGTGAAAATAATACTGATAAATAATATATTCAGGCTTTATAGAAACCTGAAAAAGAAACCAAATTACGAAAGATAGAATAATAGTAACTATGATAACCAGAAATTTTAAGCCGAAAGCATATTGTTAACGTTTTGAATGTTATGTAATTAAGAAAATAAAATGTAATTTAATGGAATGTAAACAATATAGGTTAGTTATTATTAATATGTATTACCTCCTCTATGAATCATGAGACCTTGCCGTTGGTGAGGGGGCTTGAGTGCTCAGGGATACAGAGTAGCTGGACCGAAGGTGCAACCATATCGGAGAGGTGTCTGTTGAGAGCCAGACTAAGGAATGATTCCTGAAAGAGGGCAGCAGCTCTTTCAGTAGTTGTTAGGGGCGTGAGTCAGGACGACTTAAACGGCCGTATCAACATCACTCAGTCCTCTGAGTACTGCGCAGCTGAAAGCAATGGAAAACTACAGCTGCTTTTTTTCCAAGAAAATGTGGCTCTCTGCATTTTCACATAGCAATAATGGAGGCGCCTTCCTTGGTAAAATATTCCGGAGGTAAAATAGTCCCTCGTTCGGATCTCCGGGTGGGGACTACTAAGGAAGGGGTCACCAGAAAATTAAAAAATAACATTCTACGAGTCGGAGCGTGGAATGTTAGAAGCTTGAAAAAGGTTGGTAGGCTAGAAAATTTAAAAAGGGAAATGGGTAGGACAAATGTGGATGTAATAGGAATTAGTGAGGTTCGGTAGGAAGAGGAAGGCGACTTTTGGTCAGGTGATTTTATAATAATAAACTCGGCTTCAAATAATGGGAAGGAAGGAGTAGGTTTCATAATGAAACCTACTCATAGGGAAGAGAGTAGAGTATTTCAAAACGCATAGCGATAGAATCATTGTAATAACAATAAAATCAAAACCTAAACAGACAATGATTGTTAACGTCTATATGCCTACAAGCACCCATGATGATGATGAGGTAGAGTGTGTATACGAAGAGATTAGTGAAGCAATTAAACACGTAAAAGGAGATGAAAATTTAATAATAGTTGGAGATTAGAATGTAAGCATTGGAAAAGGTAAAAAAGGAAATATAAAGGGTGAATACGAGCTGGGCAAAAGGAATGAAAGAGGGGACAGACTTATAGAGCTTTGCACGAAGTATAATTTAGTAATTGCCAACACCCAATTTAAAAATCATAATAGAAGAATATACACTTGGAAAAAGCCAGGCGATACTGCAAGGTATCACATAGATTATATCATGGTTAAGCAAAGATTTAGAAATCAATTTGTTGACTGCAAAACTTACCCTGGAGCAGACATTGATAGCGACCATAATTTGGTGATATTGAAATGTAGATTGGGGTTTAAAAACCTGAAGAAAAGGTGTCAGATGAATCGGTGGAATTTAGAGAAGCTTGAGGAAGAGGAGGTAAAGAAGATTTTTGAGGAGGACATCGCAAGAGGTCTGAGTAAAAAAGATAAGGTAGAAAATGTAGAAGAAGAATGGGAGAATGTTAAAAAGGAAATTCTTAAATCAGCAGAAGCAAACTTAGGCGGAATAAAGAGAACCGGTAGAAAACCTTGGGTTTCAGACGATATATTGCAGCTGATGGATGAACGTAGAAAATATAAGAATGCTAGTGATGAAGAAAGTAAAAGGAACTATCGGAAATTAAGAAATGCTATAAACAGGAAGTGCAAACTGGTGAAAGAAGAGTGGATTAAAGAAAAGTGTTCAGAAGTGGAAAGAGAAATGAACATTGGTAAAATAGACGGAGCATACAGGAAAGTTAAGGAAAATTTTGGGGTACATAAATTAAAATCTAATAATGTGTTAAACAAAGATGGTACACCAATATATAATACGAAAGGTAAAGTCGATAGAGGGTGGAATATATTGAAGAGTTATACGGAGGAAATGAATTAGAAAATGGTGTTATAGAG
Source organism: Lycorma delicatula (assembly GCF_047948215.1). Lineage (NCBI taxonomy): Eukaryota > Metazoa > Arthropoda > Insecta > Hemiptera > Fulgoridae > Lycorma > Lycorma delicatula. The sequence goes on along the minus strand of NC_134460.1, from coordinate 104,065,385 downwards.
GAAGAAGAGGAAGTTGAGGAGGATGAAATGGGACAAACAATACTGAGATCTGAATTTAAGAGAGCATTAAAAGATTTAAATGGCAGAAAGGCTCCTGGAATAGACGGAATACCTGTAGAATTACTGCGCAGTGCAGGTGAGGAAGCGATTGATAGATTATACAAACTGGTGTGTAATATTTATGAAAATGGGGAATTTCCATCAGACTTCAAAAAAAGTGTTGTAGTTATGATACCAAAGAAAGCAGGGGCAGATAAATGTGAAGAATACAGAACAATTAGTTTAACTAGTCATGCATCAAAAATCTTAACTAGAATTTTATACAGAAGAATTGAGAGGAGAGTGGAAGAAGTGTTAGGAGAAGACCAATTTGGTTTCAGGAGAAGTATAGGGACAAGGGAAGCAATTTTAGGCCTCAGATTAATAGTAGAAGGAAGATTAAAGAAAAACAAACCAACATACTTGGCGTTTATAGACCTAGAAAAGGCTTTCGATAACGTAGACTGGAATAAAATGTTCAGCATTTTAAAAAAATTAGGGTTCAAATACAGAGATAGAAGAACAATTGCTAACATGTACAGGAACCAAACGGCAACAATAATAATTGAAGAACATAAGAAAGAAGCCCTAATAAGAAAGGGAGTCCGACAAGGATGTTCCCTATCTCCGTTACTTTTTAATCTTTACATGGAACTAGCAGTTAATGATGTTAAAGAACAATTCAGTTTCGGAGTAACAGTACAAGGTGAAAAGATAAAGATGCTACGATTTGCTGATGATATAGTAATTCTAGCCGAGAGTAAAAAGGATTTAGAAGAAACAATGAACGGCATAGATGAAGTCCTACGCAAGAACTATCGCATGAAAATAAACAAGAACAAAACAAAAGTAATGAAATGTAGTAGAAATAACAAAGATGGACCACTGAATGTGAAAATAGGAGGAGAAAAGATTATGGAGGTAGAAGAATTTTGTTATTTGGGAAGTAAAATTACTAAAGATGGACGAAGCAGGAGCGATATAAAATGCCGAATAGCACAAGCTAAACGAGCCTTCAGTAAGAAATATAATTTGTTTACATCAAAAATTAATTTAAATGTCAGGAAAAGATTTTTGAAAGTGTATGTTTGGAGTGTCGCTTTATATGGAAGTGAAACTTGGACAATCGGAGTATCTGAGAAGAAAAGATTAGAAGCTTTTGAAATGTGGTGCTATAGGAGAATGTTAAAAATCAGATGGGTGGATAAAGTGACAAATGAAGAGGTATTGCGGCAAATAGATGAAGAAAGAAGCATTTGGAAAAATATAGTTAAAAGAAGAGACAGACTTATAGGCCACATACTAAGGCATCCTGGAATAGTCGCTTTAATATTGAAAGGACAGGTAGAAGGGAAAAATTGTGTAGGCAGGCCACGTTTGGAGTATGTAAAACAAATTGTTGGGGATGTAGGATGTAGAGGGTATACTGAAATGAAATGACTAGCACTAGATAGGGAATCTTGGAGAGCTGGATCAAACCAGTCAATGACTGAAGACAAAAAAAAAAAAAATTATGTATTAAGTGGTGGGGGGAGACTCTCCCTCTCATTGTGTCAGTCGACTAGGGACAGCGGCTCCGCACACGTGTGTGTAAACGTGCGTTAAACTTTATGTATGTTTAAGCTGTTAAACTTATACTTTATGTTAAACTTACACTTTATATTAAAGTCGACTAGTGACAGTTAAAATTTATGTTAACTTATACTTAATGTTAAGCTCATACTGTATGTTAAACTTATACTTTTAAACTCTATACTATGTCAACCTCAAATAAACTATGGAATTTAAACTGTGGATCTTATTCCATATTTGCCTATTTTTACTAACACATATATAATAAGTAAAATGAAAAAAATATGGTTTACAAGGTATTCCAAGTACACCTGCGAAATATATATATATATATATATATATATATATGTTATTCCATTTTTTATTTCATCTACAAAACTGAGCTGTTTGAAATAATATTTGAACTAATTTTTTTTTTTGCTTGATGAAATTCAGTACAGAAACTTTGCTTATGAATAAGAAATGTGTTTTTTGCAGCGAGTAAAAAAATTATCTGCCTGCCGGGGATTCAAACCCGGGACCTCCGAATGAAAGACAAAGACGTTACCACTACGCCACAGCACCCTGAATAATCTTTCTTAAGCTATAAAAGCTGTTTGTAAACTGTTCATTTTAACGCAGTTTTTTTTATTTGTAAAATATTTAAATTGACGAACAAATTTTCTGTTTTTGTTTTAATTCTTTAGAATTTTATTGACCTTGATAATTGGTTTTCATATTAAAAATGATACCAGTTATTTATAAATAAATCAGATGATTAGCGTACATTAATTTTAGAAGGTAAATCTATACTATTAAAATCCGCTTCTGCAGCCAACTTTTATTGATTCATATTGAATCGATAGTCAATATCAATCATGATCAATAGCTACATCTTAACGATTCAACTTCCATCCTCAAGATATTATCCATGCATTATATATGAATAGAAATATTCCACATATAAAATGAATATTTTTTTGTTTATTCTGTACGCTTTCTTATACCATTCATCCATTGCGATGAAACTTTGGTGAGTAGTTGCGCACACGTTCGCAAAGGTTTCTGAATTGATTTGGACCCGCTGGGTTCGAGACATTTCGAAAAATTGTATTTATAATCAGATTTGCGTCATATTTGTCGAAAACGACAAAATATTGGTTGACACACAATTAATCCTGTGTAACCGTATAAGTACGTGCGAAGACGACGGGAATGCTAATAAAAATATATGAAATTAAAACTGGAATATTGTATTGTCATCCGACTTACGTCGCTGCGTAAAATGTCACCGATGAATGACATCGGGAAATGAGTTTAAATGCAAAATTTGAGAACTCGGTTGAACAATTGGCAGTTTAAGAAAAGAACTTAATAAAAATAAGTTTTCTTTACTGATGTACTTATGGGAAGGTAATTTTTAATATTATTTCCAAAATTTTAATTATACGATTTGGAAAAACGAACTGGCAACACCGTAAGAATTATAGAAAAACAACATTTAACGTATAATTTTTATATATTAATGTATAAGTGAACAGTTCTGAAGCGATACTTGTCAAAGATCTGACCTAACGACAAAATAACGCAATTCAATATAATTGTGTCAAGAATGCAAAACTCTTGAGAAAATTTAAATAAAACCTCTTTCTGCAATTTCAAATTATTTTATCATATCACAAGGCATTTACTTTTCGCTGAACAAAACTAATAAAACAAACTGTAGTAAATCATAAATATACCCTAATGCCCTAGAAATAATAATATGATTCGACCTCCCCCCCCAAATTTATTTTGTATGTAATCGTATAATTGAGGGTACAAATTAAAATAAAGAACTATATAAATTTTATAACCGAATTTATTCGAAACGTATAAGAATTTTTACATTGCAATAATTCGCGTGCCGAGATCGAGCTCAGAGCGACACAAGCATGTATGGTGCTAAGGTTGTGGAGTCTTCAGAATAAGATGGTTTTCAGTGCGGAGAAAACCACTATGATGTTTTAAGTATGGAAACGGCTTTATACTGCATACCTGAGAGGGCTTTGGAGGGAGAAAAAAATGGGGTTCACCACAGTTAATAAAATCTGAATTATGGGGGGATTTAAATTTTTTTTCGCCATATTGAAACAAATTTAATTTTTTTAAACGTGAAGGTGGACGTATGACACATGATTTCGGTTTAAAATTTTCGAGTTATAAGCTATAAAAATTGGAACGATGGAAAAATCATGTTAACAATAAAACGCGCTGCATGATCCATTCATAATGCAGACAATAGCAATCCTGTAATATTAGTAATAATAAACAATAACATATAATTAACTATGAAACAACATTTTCTAAATAAAAATTAAGTTCCACTGCTAATATCAGCTGATATTTGTAAACTGAAACAAATCAGCTGGAAATACTTAATTAAAAAATCTGATGTGGACACCACATGAGTTCCTTGTACGCCTATTAAATTACATATACACATTTTTTTTAAATGAAAAGTACATAAAATTTTATTTTATTAATAATTTTTTATTTATTTATTTTTTTATTGAATTATTATTTGTTGTTACAATCAGAGGTTAATTATTAATAAATCAATATATTTAAATTGAAAAAAAAAAAGAAAATGAAGTCGGATTCGAACCGATGTGCCTTCCTCCTGTAAGATCCAAATATTTCATTAATTAAAATTTTATTTGGCTATAACTATGGAACCAATGAAAATACGTACCACTCATGATATATCGTTGAAAAGCTCTCAATCAGAGCTTATTACGGCAGTTAAGAAAAAGTCCAAATGTTTTAGATTTTGGGCTTTTTTAGACATTTTCATCAAGTCGATTGCAATCAAACAGGGAGGTGCACAACTAGATGTTACAGCAGTCCTAAATTTCAACATTCTACGGGTAATCATTTTTCATCAGTGGCGGCTCGTGTATAGGTACTGTGAAACTACAGCACCTGTATTTCCACTTGATATTATCGATAATATTTAATATAACGAGTCCTTTTTTGTTTAATTCTTTCTTTATACTTGTACAATATATAATCCAGTAATAGTTTAATGACTGAGCCATCCCCCACTTTATGAAAAATATACAAAAATGGAACTGTGCTCTTCACAGTTCCACCGGTGTGGTGTTTGGGTGTTGAGCGCATTCGCACACAGGAAGCTGCACGCAAGGCTATGACGTAGAGAGCAGTCTCTTTTGCAGTACCGACCCTGACGTGCTGGTGTAAGATAGCTTTTTCTTTTACTTCGTGTGTGTATGGAACGTTCCTTGTTCGTTCCCTTTTCTAGTTTAGTCGGTGGAGGGAATATGAAAGCGGTTTAATTGTTTTTTGAGTAGCGATCAGAAGATGGTGCAAAGCAAGAGCTCTTTGATCGCCAAATCTATCCAAAAACACGCTGGAAGGGGGAAAGAGAAGGTAATTAGTAAAAACTAATTATGTATTTGTTTCTGTGTACATAGAAATTTAAATTAACCACCGATGGGGTATAGTGTTTTTAAGCGGACATTTTGTTAAGTAATAAATACTAAAAAATATTACCTGTATTGACATTATATTATTTATTCGTACAATAATAAAGCCGACCCTCAGATTCGAGGATCGGCTTTTTATGAGGTTGAAGATGAAACAACTAAAATTATTAGCGGCATGTATGTTTATAAGAAATTATTACTTATCTGCATTTCGCATACATTAAAGAATGAAAAAAAAGACAACCAACTGGCTTTCGAACCAGTTGAATACGGGATGCGACTGTTTGTCTCCTTAATCACTTCGGCTACACCAACAACACAATATGTAAAGTGAAAATTGTATTACCTACGTTGCACGTTGTCTTTTACATGTAATGAATGTTAAAAATATGATCATTACAATTGTTCACCTTATTTATATTAGATATGTTTTCATGCCTCCAAAGCCCTCTCAGGTATGCAGTATAAAGCCGTTTCCATACTTAAATATAACTCTATATAACAGTTATAACTTCATTTCAAATGCTCTTTCAATCTTGTACAGGAACTGATATATCTTGTTTGAACCCTACTCTTTAGGTCATTCATCACGCATAAGAAAAAATTGTCAAAAAAATCATATTTTTAATTTGAAGCTACGACTTTCACATAATCTTACATATCACCATCAAAGCTTGTTGTCAAATCCATTCCGGGATACCGTCCTAAATTATTTTTTACATTGTAGTGCGTTTAATTTAAAAGTGGTGTTCTAAAATATTTTTTATTTTCTACATTTTAGTCTTTATAAGTTTATACTTTACAGCTTCACTAGCGCACAGGTTTGAGCATATTTAGCGAATGATCGGATCTGTACGTTTTACGTCGGGTGGAGTGCAATCAAAACATAGGGCTAAACTAATTAATTTCTGGATAACCAAGATCCGGTCGATCAAGAGTTTTCATGTCGTGATATGTTGCACGTTGTCTTTTACATGTAATGAATGTTACAAATATGATCATTACAATTGTTCACCTTATTTATATTAGATATGTTTTCATGTCGGTTCTAAGTACTCGTACCAAGTAAGCAAAAAAAGTACCTGTTTAACAATACTTTTTAAAAAATTACGGAAAAAATAAAACTTTTTGTTACTTCAACTAGATCTTATTTTATTTATTTTTTTCAATCATTTAATTCATTATCTAAATATGGAACATCAATAACTTTATATATGAATATACAGATCTTTAGATTGATTAATTTCATTCAAATCTGATTAACTACATAAATAAAATTTATTTTTATTTAAATACATTATTGGTTACAGTGGATCGACTTTTCAATGTTAATGATTCTTGAATGTATCGCTCATTTCATCAACTGAATAACAAACCTGTTACAGTTTAAATTCCCTCCTTTACATTATACACAGTACTCTGCCCAATGTAAAATATTTCCGGTGGCTTTCTGTATCATCTCAGGATTGTTTCGTACAAATTCAGTAACATTTTATATTTATATGAGCAATTATTCTTTAGTATTAACTTTATGTAGGTATTCTATCATTTACATATGGCCCCAAATGAAGTAATTTAGTAGTGTTAAGGCAGGTGATTGTAGTGGCCAATCAATTGGTCCAATTCAGTTTAAGAAATTAGCAGTCAAGTGATTTCTGGTTACTAAAGAAAAATGTGGTGTTGTACCATTGTGCTGGAAAATTATTTGCAATCTAGTTTGCAAAGGAACGTCCTCCAAAATAGCTGACAAATTACTTTTCAAGAAATGAATGTATACATCTCCAGTAAGGTTTTCATTTAAAACAAGTGGTCCCAGAATTTTGTCATAAATAAATGCCACACCAAGAATCAATTTGAAATCTATGTTGGAAACAAGTTTCGACAGTACCATGAGGATTTTATTCACTCTGTAAATGACTATTTTTAGAATTGAAGATTCTGTTTCTCGTAAAAGTGGCTTCATCAGTAATTAGAATTGAATTTACCTTATCAGCATTGTCTAGAAGCCAATGACACAAGTTTAACTGCTGGGGGTAATCTGTTGGGTCGCATGAAACTTTTGCAGGTGAAAATGGTAAAGGTTTTCTTTCCATAGTTTGCACCACACTTTGTTTTTTGACAAACCAGCGCAACATGAAATTCACCTAGTACTAGTGCCTGGCTTACACTGAATCACACGATTTTCATCATTAACACAATGATTTACTTGGCTTTCAACAGAGAATGAACATTTTGGAAATGACCCTTTCATTTGTAAATGTGATACACTGAAGAAAACGTTTTCATATTTGGAATACACCTTTCAGGAAACTTCTCCTGATATTCATGATGAACAGCTTCAGAATTTCCATTATAAAATCCATAAACAAAAATTATATTCGCATATATTCCTTGTAAGAAAATTGAAACAGTATTTTTACACTATGATATAACAGTACACTTCCATTATCTGTATGATAATTTATGACAACAGATTCAAATGTAGTACTCAATTTTCACTGTTAACCAGCTGTTGGTATTGCCAAACTATATAATAAATTTTTTTAAACTATTTCTGACGTACATTTCAATTTAGTTTTTTACATAATTATTTCATTTTACCTGTGCAAATTATTGAATATGCAAAGCAAAAATATTGTTTTATATATTTTGTATTTCTTTAAAAATTATTTTCCGTAATTTGGTCTTTGTTTTTAAAAAGAATGTTTATTAGGTACAGAAAGAATATGATTTTCTGTCCATTTTCTTTTAATAAAAACTGATTTTTAAGTTTTTATTTACTTTTTATTGGCTGTATTTACATTAATTATCTCAGAATTAAATTCTCTACAAGTTTTGTTATTAAATCTTCACCATTTATTAGTCATTTAACAAAACTACTGTACTACAAATCTAAAAAATAATAGTCTTTCTACACCGAATTTTGCATTTTATGTCGGATATCTTAAAAACTATTGGTGTTACAGTTCTGTTTTATCCTATTTCTCAGCTCAAATTACATAATAAACTACCAACTTTACTCCTTAATTTTGCTCCTAAAAATTACAGTAGAGCTTCTTTTTATCAGAAGAGTTGAAATCTGGGCAAAATCTTTTGCTAGCTGTAACTCAAAAACAAGTTTTTCCAGACCTATGTTTATGTGAATGTTTTTCATTATTTTCAACAGTAGAACATGTCCTAAAGTTTCTCTGTGGAACACTCTGTGTATGTATATATATACATAAATTAAACTACATTAAACACAAAGTGTTAGGAAGGAATAGTTCATTTTACTTAAAAATAAGCTTCAAATTAAAAAATAAAAATCATTTCTCATGTAACCTAAGTCTAAGTTTAAATTAAAAAATGCATGAGGGTGCATTTAAAACAAAATAATGAACAGGCTTGTTAATTAATACCAAAATTTTATTTGGCTTTAAATAAAAAAATATTCATGACAAATTATAAGTGTAAAGACAAATAGCATGATGTATGAGGTTAAAATCCTTTCCAAAAAAACAGGTGGCTCATGTCAGAAAAAGGTTTAGCAGTGTCAATAAGGTAGAGAATTTTTAGTAATTACTTGTCTGGTTTTCAGGAATATTATTGCACTACCGCTGCCATATTTTGTATCACAGATGATATCGATTGCACAATGGGCTACAATAATTTGTTAATTATTAATAGTTACATTATCTAAATGCTAAAAATGTACTCACTTATGGCTTATTTTGCATAATATCCATTGAGCAAGCCAAATGTTTACTCTTGCATCTGAAATTATAAGATCTTGTAATCTAATCTGATACAACTTGCTAATATCAATGCATTAAAGGTAATATATATATATATATATATATATATATATATATATATATATATCAACACACGTGTGTGCATTTTAATACCTCCTGAAACTGATTTCAATTAAGTAATTACTGAATTTAAGAACTACATAAGAGTGATTTCACAGAAATTTAAAAAAATATTAGTTTTTTCATTTCATAAATTAATAGTTAATAAATATTACAACCTTTATTCATCTACTAAATTGTGACATTTTACCATCCAAAATCACAATATCCTCAAGATTCACTTTCATCTAGTCCTTAATTCTAACATTACTGTTACTGGTGTAAGACTAGTGTATCTCTAGTGAGTGCCAGAAAATCAGGTTAGAACTGTCTATACCACCTGAAATATATGAAAATGATTTAGTCAAGGATGTTATGTTTTGTATTGCCTATAGACTGGTGATGGATATTACAAGGGATTAGAATCATAATACACAAGTGCCTTTAAACTGTGCCTCAACATCGTTGAATAATGAAGAATCGGACCATTCTCAATCCCCTACTCAGCATGATTAGGAAGTTCAGGAGGATTCTGTTGAGTTTATAAATGATTATCATCTACAAACAGTACTTGATACTTATGACAATTATTAGTATGCTCATTATAAGTTAATTAAACACTTCTGTTTTTACTGCAATTGAATCTGAATCACAAAGAGGCTCAATATCTACAAATGGAGTTGTATCTTTGATAGCAGCAAACACATTACCTCTATTTATGTCTTGGCAGCAGAACTTTATGACAGATAAAGTAGGGTCTGACAACTCCCATACTGACAAACAGGTGAAACAAGCCTAAGTGTTCCAACTGCCTAACTATAATAGTGTGTATGTAGATATACTTACCTCTGCTGTTGACTTCACTAACTGATTGACAAACTGTAAAGTAATGTAACTTATGACCTGAAAGACAGTGGCAAACTTGCCAAGACTACATTTAGAAGTAGTCCAGAAGATGCCATATTTTCATGGTCATTGATCAGATGTGAACTGGAGCCCTACATACCAGAGGTTAAATACAGTGAGGCACATACCAGTAAAGAAATATAGAAGAGCAATCTTTTAGTGATTCAAACACCTGCCATAAAGTCTGAATTACATCTGGTTAAAATATTGGGTTTATCATGCAACATGAAAGGTAACAATTAAAAAAAGTAGAGAATTTTGTGCTTATTATTATATTGTAACTAATAAAAAATAATTAAAAATATTTTACTCTATAAACACACAAATATAAATTTGTAACTATTTTATATTTTCAGTACTCAATGTGTTTACATAGTACAAGTAATAATTTATAAATCAGTGGTTTTAATCTATCATGATGGAATGATTAGGGTACATTTTGTTTTTTAAACATTCATCCTTAATTAACTAGGAATTCATAAAACTTTAAAAGTTATCAAATGCACAACTTTTCATACGGTAAACAAATATTTAAATTTGCTTCATGTAACTTGTGTTTTCAATTTTCAGCATATTATGAGTACAAATTTTGAGCGTCTAATCCTCAAACAGGTTTATAGAAAAAATCTTTAAAACATTAAAATCTTTTCTTATAAAGAAAGTAGTTAACCAAACGGTTTGTGTACCTATAAAATACACATTAACATAAAATGAAACCATAAAAGAAAAATGTGTAGTCAAATTGTAATGCCAAATTTAAACACAAAGTAAATTACACCACAAATCTATAGAATTTAAAAATTAATATAACACAAGTATTACATAACAAAAATATAAGTAAAAATAAACTTGTAACTTAGAAATATAAATCTAATCTGTACTACATGATACATATCTAAATATCAAATTTACAAATAAAAGATGGATAGAAATGTGGAATATATAGTTAGACAATTAAACATGAAAATGTATAACAGTTTTTTTGTTAATTTGTATCTACGTAAATGTTTTTTACAGTTCTGTTTAATGCCAGCATACATTTGACGAAAAAAATATTACTTATGTTTTTGGTAATTTATGCATGTAGTAGTATTTAATTTAATCACTGTATGTTTACAAATTATAATGTAGAAAAAAGAATAAAATTTTAAGTTAAGTGTATTCATAAAATTTCTAGGAAGCAATAAAATATTCCTGTTCTGTGAAACCTTGACATTAATAAAGATTTAATTAAAATCTCAGAATGCAAATTTTAAAGATAAACTCCATTCTTAAGAACTTACACTTTTCACATCACAGTTACATGATCTCAAATCTTTCTAAAGATTAACATTTAGTCTTCTTTTTATTAAGAAAATACATAATGCCTACTGGCTGTACCACTAGTAATAAAATAAGTAAAATGCGTTTATTATTAATAAATTAAATTAAAAACCACTGAAAAAAATTATCACTTTTCTAATCATTCATATCTGCATAATATATACACCAAAAAAAAAATGTAAAAAATAAATGAATGAATAAAAATTTTCAAAATATCACATAGCATATAATTTGTTAACCTACCTAAATAAATTTAATTATTTTATTTTTAATTCTTTAAATACAGTACATAATATACTATGAACTAACAGTATAGATTATATATGCATACATATCTTATATAAAACTACATTTTAAATCTCTAACCAAAAGACAATTCCAGTTGTAATGACCTAATTAATACAGAATCATCAATAATGTTTACAATTATGTTAATAATTATAGAAAATGAAGAACAAAAACTAATAATTAATTTATGAATTTAATACTATACTAATATACTGGTGTTTGTATACTTAGGATGTTTTTCTAACATAATTTCATACAAGGGCTAGCATACTCCCATACATTAATGTATGCTAAAATAGATAAGAAATTTTTTGATGTGTCCTTGACTTTTCTCAAACAAAAGGAGTTGAACAGTATATAGAGCTAAAAATATTCAACAGTATTCCACTCAAAAAATGTATATACTGTACTCTTCTACACCAATTTGTTTTTAGTTTCTTATACATTTATTTTGTATTCTTTAAGTGCACTTTCATCAAAAGATATGACCATATCAAGGTATTAAGAAATTTAAAGAATGATTACACTATAATAAAGTGAGGTAAGATAGATTAGATTTGATATAGGAGGCTTGGTTTTCCTAAACTCCTCAGTTACTAGTTTGGTTTTTTGCGTAAAAAGCATGTGGAAAGAAGATTCCTATCTCTATTTTTCTGTCTTCTATGATATCCCAAAGGCAGAAGGAAAGAAGTAGTTACTTTCCCATCTTACTAGTAAATGGGTGTCATCATTGGAGCCAGGACAGTAGCTAAGATAATTTTCACAATAGCTTCACAAGGAACAAAGACAAGTATAGAATGAGAACAGAAAAAGGGAAGATCAACCTACAGATTCTCCTGATTGGAAAATTTCTTCTTGAAGATATTACGATCTAATTTGAAATTAAGATAGTAAACTAATAAAAATTTAAAACACTAATTTTCTAATTAATATTTTGACTTTTAAATAATATGATCAAAAAAGTTTCGTTTCTGGCCTGCATCATCATAATAAATAGTTTAAATACAACTGTAATATAAGTGAGTTTTCTACTACACATTTTGTATAATTAACAATTTATATAAATGTTTAATAGAAAATGCATAAATTTTGCAGTACTAAAATATTTAAAGATCTTAATGAAAGTGCACTTAAAATTTAATAGTTACATGAATTTGAAATATTGTAACAGGAAATGTACACAATTAACATTCATTGTTTCTTAATTAAAATATTTAGGACTTATTAATTTTTTGTTAATCTTATCTTCACTGTACTTCCTTTACTTCTTCACACATATGTTTGTGGACAATGGCAGTTTGGGTATTTCTAGTGAAACAAGTGAACCAAAATGATCTTGAGCTAATATCCTAAAAAATTATTTTTTATAGATTTCATTCAAACCTATAACATATTGTTTGAATTTACAAATTAAAATTTTAAATACTATGATTTTAAATTGAAATTTTCAATTTCAAATGTAAAATACAACAAGAAACAATCTAGTTTATCACAATTGTTTGAATTAGCTGCCCACAAACATACAACACATCAACAAATTAATATAACTAAAGCTTTATCATATAATTATGTAATACGTATTTCATGTCAAAGATTACTAATTATAAAATAAATTTGTTAATGACTGCTATTTTTATTACAACTATAATTATTATTAGCTTTCAATGACACCCCATCCCCACTGTACGAATATGTACATCGTATTAAATTAGCACACATGAGGAAAATGAGCCAACAACGTCATACAAAACACATGGGTAAAATATTACTGTTCTCTTGTCACACCTTAAATAATTTTAATTTAAAAAAAAATTATAACAAAAAAAAACTAAATCTGATGAAAGACAAATTAACTTATAGCAACTGCCACTGACATAACTAAGAAAGTGACAATTAAAATATGCAAAATTAATACAAAGGAGGTGAAACTAATATATTTTTTGTAAAATGTAAGCATTACAATAATATTAATATTTTAGGAAAAGACTATCTAAACATTTTTGTTTTAGTCTGATACAGTAATAACAAATATTTTTGTTGGCTCAACCAAAAACCCGGTAAGAGCATTGTTACTTGTACATTAGATTCTTTATGCTTTTCTAAATTTCTATAAAACATAAAATTTATTTAAATATTAATTTTTATTACCCTGCTTAAAAATTTGTTAAAAATGACAATTATATAGAATAGTTTTATGAATAACAAAAAATAAAATTTGTCAATTTTAATTTTTATATTACATACTAAATCTCAATAAAATGTAGTATTAATTAATTATCAGTGTTAATTGAAAAATGTTAAAAAACTGTTCAATAAAAAAAAAATTTCATAAGATTATTATTGCAAAGACTGTTAAAATAGTTAAAAAAAATTATAATCATAAGTAACTTGCTAATCTAACACTAAATAGCTCATATAATATATAACACTGTCTCAAAGGGTATAGCACAAAGATACATGTAAGCTCTAATTTATAATTATAAGTTCAGAAGCAGTAACAATTACAAATATTTTAATTATTATTAGGAACTTACGGGTTGATTAAGTTAACTAATATTATATCAGTACACGCAAAAATAATGTACTTCAAAAGAGCAACAAAAAATAACATTTTAATTTGATGCACAATAAAATCAGTAATTCTTCTTTCACAAGATGTGTTTTTCATTAACAACAATATACATAAATTATGGATTATTTTCATATATGAATATAACAATAATTATTTAAAAAATATTTATAATGTAATCAGTTTTCTACGATATTATTCTTATATAAGAAAGGTAATAATTATACACCTATTATATTGTTATGCGTTTAAAATGTACTTTAAATAAGATCTTTTTTGATTTTTAAAAAAATGTTTACATGTACGTAAGGGCAGTCTTAAAGCAGTGGTATGGTAATTACTGTTAATACTCATTAATTAATAAAATTTTTCATTTATTGCTGTCAACAAAAAAAACCCCACTTGGTTGGTTTAGTGGTAAACTCGTCGTCAGAAATCAGCTTATTTCGAAGTCAAAGTTCTCAGGTTCAAAGGTATTAAATTTTATTCAGATTTGAATACTAGATCGTGGATACCAGTGTTCTTTGGTGGTTGTATTTTAATTACGCACACATCTCAGGAGTAGTCGACCTGAGTTTATTCAGGACTACAAATTTATTGGTGCAGTTACATTACACTGATAAGTTGCTAATGATTTAATTGTTGATGCGACTATAAATAGAAGTATTTTTTAAAAAATCTAAATAAAACGTTTCAAAAGTGAGAAAAATTATAGACTTTATAAACATCACTAGAAAATTTCCATTTTAATAAATCTATGTATTTTTTATATATTTTAACAAATATTTTAAGAGTACACGAAAATTTTCTTAATATTTTGAGGATCTTTTTTTTATTAATAAAAAATTATTTTGGGTGAAATAGAATGAGACCAGATTATACTCTTATTCAAACTGAGAATAATTTCAAATCAATAAATTAATTATAATTCAAAGTTAACATAAATTAAAATAAATATGTTGGCTGGACAAGAAATTACATTTTGGAAAAAATTCTGTATTTTATCATGTCTCTTTTAAAAATAAAATGAAATAAATTAAAGCAGTGAAACAGTATACATTCTATTTATACTGCGAGGTTTAAGAAATTCATATTTTCTTTAAGTTCATGGCTATATACATAATCCACATGCATTGTATTGTCACATCTTAAAAATGAAAATCAGGATATGTTTTACATATAAGGTAATTTAAACAAAAGATTGAATCAAAAAAATTTAAAAGTATGCAATCGATTATAAATAAATTTTATTTTAAAAATAAATTTACAAACACCTTAATGTCATGTAAATGTTAAACATGCTATTAAATTGAGTGTTTAGGACTGTATAACAAATTTTAAATGTATTTATTTAGTATAAAATATATCAGTCAGGTTTTAATTGTTTAAGAGTTTCTTACTTTTATTAACATTTACTCAGACGAATACCAGAGAGACTGGAAACTTAGGTAGGTAAACTCTCTTTACTACTCGGTTCATTCAAATATAAACCGAAATTATGCCATGCAGACTAAGGAAGAGCAGTAAATGTGATAAGATGATGCACTGGATGTGTGTGCAGGGAAGCAACCAGCCAGCCACGCCAGTAGGTCATGTTCTCACATCAGTAGTAGAATGACTGAGCAGGAGGTATCATTGTCTGTTGTGCAATGAGCTATAATCCAACTTCTTGCCAATGAAGGAATCAAATCCTCTGAAATTTTTACTAGAGTTCAGGCACAGTTAGGAGATGCTACCCTGACAAAAACTCAAGTGTTTGATTGGACCAAAAAATCTTGAAGTGGCCGTGATGCAGTGGACAATGAAAGTCACAAACATTGTTTGTGGACCGGCATCAATGATGACAACATTCAGGCTGTTCCTGATCTTGTGGAAGGTTCGTCTTCTCAAAGGTATCTGTCAGCAGCTTCTGAATCACTTTGAGGAAGAGGCAATTTTAGACCATACTTTGATCTGCGATGAAACATGGGACCATCACTACTCTCAGAAAACAAGAGAACATGTGGAGTGATGGAGTGGTGGTGAGGGGACACCGATCAAGGCCAAGAAACACTGTCAGCTGGAAAAGTTCTGGCAACTGTTTTGGAATTCAAAAGATCTTCCACAGATTGATTTCCTACATGAACAAAGGACAATAAATGTGGCATACTACTGCCAGTTGTTGGATGACATCAAGGCTGCTTATTGCAACAAAGATGCCAGCAATCTTCTTCACTAGACAATGCACAGCCGCATACAGCAGCTCAGACTCACAAAAATTCATAGGTAACCTCTTAAACACCCTCTGTACAGTCCAGACTTGTCACCATGTGATTTCCACAAGTTGGTTTATTGAAAGAAGCTTTAGGAGGGGAAAGATTAAAAAACAATGCCGCAATTGAGCAATATGTGTGCAATTGGTTTTTGGGACAGGTATCTTGTTTATTTTTCTTATATGATCAGGAAGTGTCCTATCTGGTGGAGAAAATGCATTTCTGTTGAAGGAAAGTATGTACAAAAATAAGGTTATTTCTTTGCAATTTTATCTAATATCAATAAAGCTATGTAAGCAAATTCTGGTTTATACTTGAAGTACCTTCATATTTAGTGTTAAATAATAAATGAGTTGCAAATACATTATACAAATGTATTCAACAATAAAATAATATTACTTTTTTTCTTCATCTCTACTTCTATTGTAAATTATGCCACATTTACATTTACATTCACATTCATGAGAAAATAATTTTTATTCACAAGATCCAAAATTCATTAAATTTAAGTATGCATTCCTCTTTGTTCAGGAAGCTTAAACAATGCATTAATTACCAACAAATATAATGGTAAAGAAGTATTTAAAAACCAAATATTATCATATTATCATAAGTATAGGGCCAAAACCTTATTTATTAACTTCAAGCTCACATTCACATAACCTGCTGTGCTGTCCTATTAATTTTTATTAAATCATCTATCTTTCTGCCATTATTTAGTAAAATTTTCTCCCTCACAGATGTTGAATACATCTAGAGTAATAAATAATTCAATACACTCCATAGTAAATAATTTCTGCAAGACAGCGGTGTGTTAAATACGATCATGGTTGATTCCAGCTGTTTGTGTGTTTTATTATATATTTTCTAATGTAATACAAAGTCTGTGAAGAAGATAAGTTAAAGACTTTTTATTGAAAAATCATAACAGAATTCATAAGTTCATACATATAACAAAACTCTTTGCTGTTAAGAGTTTTTATGAAAACAGTTTTTTATCTACATTTTTTTTCCAGCAACATGTAACTATCATCTTATACCAATATATTTGTTATAATTTTTTTGTATTTATTCTTTTCATTAGACTTATTAAAAACAATTTAAGTAATTACAATTAATATCGTTAAAAGTATGTTAGAATACCCAGGAAAACGTAAAAGAAACTATATCAATCTACATATTTAAAAAAAAAATCAATATTTATATATTAAGAAAAAGTTTTTTTTAAAAAGTAGGTTTTTATTCTTTTCTTAAATATTAATTTAGTATTCAGTAAATTAATTAAAGAATACAATAAAACAAGAATAGATTAAACATTATGAAAAGAAAAGAATACTACCTAAAAGAATATAAAGTACAGAAGAAAATCACATGTACCTAAGGTAAAAACTAGCAGCCAATTATTAGAGGAAAAAAAAAGGTAATAACAGAAACTGCAGAAATATTACTTAATTGGCATGAACAAAATGTATTACTTAAGAACTTGAATAGAAGAGGTAAAGAAAATGCATATGCATACGCATACAAGTAAAATGAAGATGAAATGGATAGATGGATTAATAATTAAAAATAGTGATAAACAATATCTCAGTTGATAAGTAACAGAAAAATATGAAAGGAAACAACTGAATGAGGTAAGAGGTATCAAGAGGCAAAATCGAAACAATAGAAGTCAAGATTTAAGAAGATAGACGAAAAAACGTCAAGAGCACATATACACATCATAAAGAATCCATTTTTTTTTTTTAAAGAATCATCAACCAAATTGAACTTATTTTTTCTTTTTGAAATAGTCTTTATTAAAATAATTAAAAAGTATCTTACACTTCACCAATAATATAGTTAAATGAATGACAATATTTAACATTATACAGTGCAGGCATGTAATAGCTTTTCTCTTACATGTATAAAAATAACAGTAAATAAATTAAAATAATAAAGGATTCAAAAGTATTATATAATTATTGTACTGAAATTACCTAACAAAGTGCTGTGAGATAAAGAAAGTGCATATTATGTTATGTTACAACTTAACAAGAAAATTATGTTATAACTGTATTTAATACCAATAATAACCAATGAATTGGAAGTACAGTATGAGAGGGGAAAAATAACAATAAGAAGCAGACTGTTGATGCAAATTTAAAATTTATATAGATACAAATAAAGATACAGGACAAGGAATGACAAGAGAATATCAGGATGTAATAACAATTAGAAATAGATACTGTAAATTGGTGGATGGACAAAACTATGATTTGATCATAACATCTAATAACAATAGAAAATTACCATATTATTAATAGTACAGGATAGAAATCATCTTACAAAATCTACATTTGAGGAAGACAACAAAAAATCAAGGGACAATCTGATAGTTAAGTGGATGAGAATGGAAAATTGGAAAAAGAAGTCAAATGATAAAATGAGAAATAAAGATTACAGATAAAAATAAATTTTTATGATAAAATTACTTTTAATTTCTTTATATCGTTTGGTAATTACACATTTATAGTGGATTATTACTTAACTAACCAATATCAGATATAAATTTTCATGTACTTCCAGTTTTTTGTTTGTCCACATTATGCTCTGAACATTAATTTAATTCACATGAACTGGTTTTACTTTAAAGAAACCTCTGATGACATCTTAAAAATAATTATCCTTTTAAAACAAAAGCCACAAAAACAAAAAAAATTTCTAAACAGTAATATCAAACAAAAAAAAAAAAACATACTAAACAGCGAAAATATATTTATGCTAAATAAAAACAATAGTGAGTATTTACTGTTAGATTATACTAATAATTATAAACCTCGTGATTTTATCTACATATCTACAATAATATAGATTTAAACTTTAAAAATGAATATAATATAATAATAATAAAAGTCAATAACCAACTTAAATGTGCTAAACAAATAGCAAAAGCATTTATTAAAAATAGTGAACATGAATAGAAGATAAGGAGTTTCAAAAGATTATTTAAAGGGAGAGAATTGGTGTGTTTTACAGTACCAATGCATCAAAAGTTACTTAATTCAATTATCATGCTAAATTTTTAATAAAATCAAAGCAACAACTTGAATATGGACTGAAAAAACATAACAGAAAACCACTATGCACCTGTGGTTCCAAACTGAACTTGCAATGATATACTTTATGTCCAATTTTAATTATTCTTTATTTTTATAATTACTTGATATATATATATAAAACAGATGTTTACAAATCTGAGTTCAGAAACTCAAATGCATAGATTGCAAGTAATCTAATAATAAAAAAGGAGTTCAGAATTAATAGCAAGCAAATGAAGAAAATATTGCAAAATGTTAAAATTGGCATTATAAACAATACTTAAACTATTTTCAGAGAAATATATATAATATACCACCAATCATTATGTTGGTAATGATTCATAATTTAACAACCATAAATAAAAAAAATTGTCCTATGACCTGAAACATGAACAAATCAATTAAACCTTCATTAGTTATAAATTTATACATATTATGAGTGTAATTATAAATCATGAACAGTTTAAACAAAGGTGACTACAAAGACAAATGTATCAATGCAATTAACAGCTCTAGTAGTATTTGGCTATAACAGATTACCATGGTTTGTGAAGATAAAAATCTAGTCATTATCTTTTTGAGTGACAATTATTTCTACCATATACTGACATGATATAATTACCCAAATGTTTATTATTTTTTTTAGTAGAGTATTATTTCAAGTGAAACACAAGTACACAATTTAATTTAAATTTATTGTCTGTATCCTGTAAATGAATACTGCATTTGACTAACAATAAATACAATATTCTTTATACAATATTGGGATGTACTTCATGAAATGTATCCTAGTTATACGGGGATACAATAGAATATAAACTTTTCTATCAGTAGAACTGTAAATGTGTTTGGTTTTATTTCAATTGTCATAATAGTTGATTGAAGTAGCTGAATATAACATTTATGGAATGTTTTGCAACAGTATGACAAAATTATATTAAATGCTATCATTAAATATTTATAATAAAACAAATTTTGAGATAAAACAGAGAAAAAAGAAGCCTGTGGTAAATTCTCACTAAAAGAACTACATTGTTGGATGTCTATTAAGGCACCTAAGGTAATTAATTCAGTAAGGTAAGGTGAAGACTATAGTGGGAAATTGTAAAATAAAACAATTGATAATTCAGCAATACAATCTCATATAGTAAACCCATTTTCTAGAACCATTTACTATAAAGGGTTTCTTAATTTAAAAGTGACTAACAGGTCTCAAAAAGAAGGGATATTCATTAAATCTTTTAATGAAACCTAACAAATACATGTTTTTATGATATTCAATAACACAAAACTCATCTCCTTCTTAAACCTGAATGCTTTTAACCAGTTCACTATTATTTTATTCTATACTCCAATACAATATTTTTATACGACTGTGGTTTTTCAATGAGAATTATCATTTTTTAAATACCAGCTTTTGTTAATTGACCTTACCAGAAAATCTGCTATTTGGTTCAACTCAACTTTTTGTGCAAAATTTCTGTTGCTGTGATTTTGTTAGGATCATTTTCTGGGAACCAAACAGGTTATTGGAGCAGGGGACTATTGTATTAAGATTACAGCAGACTAGTAAAAAATGAGAAGCATATTAAACCAATGCTTGTTGCATAAAATAGATTAGAGATAAATGTTATAGTTTAGCACTGATGATATGTTGGGGCTTGATGTCTACAGCTAAGGTTGTCTAAGATAATATTGTAAATTTATTATTCCTCACTGAAAACAATCTCATATTTAAAGCAAATCAAAACCTGAATTTTTCTGAACTCAGAATGTAATCAACTGTGCGTTTAAATCATCATGAAATATTAACATTTTTAATTAAAATAATTGAACAATTTTTCCTTTCTGACAAAAGTAACATAAAGTACAGATTCTGTAACACCTCACCTTAAAACAACTTAATAAAAAAATAAATAACATTAATATACAAATAATACATTTAAATAATTAAAACAATAAAAATATATAAACATAATAATAATAATAATAAAGTGATTTTCATTCTTTTACTATATTGCAAAACTATTACTTAAAACTTACATAATACTTAACAATTTACCATTAATGCTAAAAATCAATGCAATTTAATTCTATAAAAGAAAATTTTATAAATTTTTATTGAATTCATTACAGCTACAACAAACTAATTAAAATGCAATAACTATCATAGATCAGTATTCTTGATGCCAATAGACAAATTAAAATAAAATTGACTAAAAAATTTCGAAAAAATATATCTAGAAATAAACACAAAAAGATTTCAGCACTACACATTAATCATTTTGATTAATTTAAGAAACTTTAGCAACAGGACATACATTAATCATTTTGATTATTTTTTATACATAGGATAAGAAATAACATAAGATAATGTGATCAGTAGTTATTCATTATTAAAACATTTTAATAAAATAAATCAGAATAATTAATTAAAATTTTAATATAATACATATACTCTAAATATATATGAGGGTGAATTTCAACAAGAGGATACTGTAATTAATTACAATTTACAGCTGGCCGAACTGGAAGACAACGATTGGATAAGGAGCCTAACTGCATGCTTTGATGTACCAGCAGCAGCTGTGACACCATAACCACCATGGCCGTAATTATGGACAATCTGAAAGCATTTTGTTTCAATAATTATTATAAATAACAAATAATATTCTGATGAAATAGATTTATCTCCAACACAAGCATAAATCAAGAAAAAATTAGTTTAAATATACCTGTATTGCGTTAATCTGCAATATTATAATAAAGAATTTAATTTATTACATTTTAAGAGCAGCTTTTGAACCATTGTTGAACAAAACTTACTTTTTGTAACTTTGATGCAATCTTCTTTATAAATTTATGATTTAAATTATTGATTTTTGATTAGAAATTAGACCTCATCTTTAAATTTTTTTTATGCTACATTTTTTTTGATATGACAATTTTTACTAAAATCATTGACAATTTTATTAAAATTACTAAATTAATTGAGAATTTTTACAAAAATTGTAATTTTAATAAAACTTATTTTTAAAATATTTCAAAAGGCAAAAATTTCATATTTCCAATGATTCAAAATTTGGGTCCCAATCCCTTTAAGATTATCTGCAAACTTAGCATTAATGCCTCTTATACAGAATGAAGGAGAGAAACGGGAAATTTTGAATTTGATGTTGACAGCCCTGTAGGTGTACCATAAATGGTAAAAGATGTTCAACTGTAGAGCAGCAATGGATATTTAGTTGTGATGAAGCAGTGAAATAGTGTAGAGTGTGCAGTTGCTGAAAGGGTGTTTTACTAACATGGTGACAGTGTGATAGTTGCACAAAGTGTTTTGGCAACACTATGAGAACCCACCCTGTGGTCAAGTTCCTTCTTCACACGCAATCAAAATTTAGGTTCATAACTATGAAGAGACTGGTCGGCTTTGAAAAAAAAACCTAGTGAGCATGTATTTTCTGTACGTATGCCAGAAATCATTGATGCCGTAAAACCTGTAGCGGTAAGGAGTCCTCGTTGTTCAGTGCAGAAAATTGCTATCATTGAAGCTCAGATATCGGAGCATGCAAAGAATACTCCATAAACTGAAAAATCATCCTTTCAAGATTCAAATTCTCCAAGAACTAAAACCTAAACCTATAGTGCATTGCATCTGCAATTTTTTGAAAAACTGTGTCAAAAATCAGTGAGAATGCTAACTTTACTGAAAATCTTTGAATGTCAGATAAAGCCCATTTTCACTTAAGTGGATATGTGAATAAGTACAACTTATTTTACTGGGTACAAACACTTACTATATGGTGTGCAGTTTCATGTCATGGGGTGACGGGCCCTTACTTATTTAAAAATGAACAGGGCTCTGCTGTCACTATGATATCTCAACATTATGTCGACATGCTAGATATTTTTTGCTCCTAGGCTCCATTCTCTTCCAAATCTCGACCTTCAGGCAAATCTGGTTTCAACAAGAGGAAGCTGCTTCACACACTGCCCAAACAGCCAGGACAGCAGTGAAATGTTTGTTTGGGGATTGCATAATTTCAAGGACTGTTAACATCGCTCTGGTCTCCAGACCATTCAGTCTGCAACTTATGAGAACATCTAAAGAGTGTTGTGTACCAGACTAGACCAAGAAACTTTGCCCAATTCAAAACTGATTGAAGAGGAAATGCCCAATATCCCAGAGAACACATTGCACCGGCCTATGCAAAATTTGCAGAATCAACTTACTGAATGTTACACAAAAATAGACAGCACATGTCAAGTAATTTTTAAAAATTAATGTATATTGATATTTCTGCTCATATATAACATATTTTCTACATCAGATAAAGGTTAGTAACTTTACTTCATTATTTCTAATTATTTAGAATTTTTCAGTTTCTCTGCGCCACTTGTATAAAGCAGTCACTATGCCAAATTTTACAATTTTCGATCCAGCAAATCTCAATTTACACATGTTTGGATTATTTATTAACCCCGCACGCATGTGTGTGTGTGACACAATAATTTACTTCCACAGGACATAAAAGACAAAAACTAGACAAATTTTAGTTGAGGGCTTAAAGATTTTATGCTTACTATCTACCAGATGCTTATAAGGTTTTTGTAATAACTGTTTAACAGCTATGCTAAATGGTAACTGAAATAAGATCGCAGTAAAATGCTCAAAAACCATTACAAAAAAAAACCTTACTAACTGTAATTTATTTTAGAAGGAATGAAATATTTGGATAAGGATTGTAAAATCAATATTCATGCGGTTTAATATTCATGGTTTCATAAAATCTTACACAGAAACTCTTATTTTGGAATCTCCAAAACTTTATGACAGGAAAAATATGGGCAGATGCTCTTATGAAACAAATATATTTTTTCAGTTTAAAATGAATAAACTAGTAATGTTTAGAACAAACTGTTCTTAAAGCCTTTCTTTGAATATGAAGAATAAAGTCAGATGGCATCCATGAACATTTTTGATTTCTGTAATGTACTGGCAGCATGTATATACTGATTTAATGCAATACGCATAAGCACAAGAATGTGATCTCCAGATGCATTACTACGTAATGTAATAATACTATATAACTTCTTTACTTCTTTTAGTAACCAAGCAGATCTTTCTCATTTGGTAGCAATGCTCTTATAAGAAATATTTTTAAATTAAGGACCATCACATTGGTAAAATATAACTTGATCCCTGACAGCATTCTTTTATTACTTTTAAAAATATAAATTTCTGTTTCCTTTTAAATTAAATTGTCGTGTTTCTTAATCTGTGCAATATCAGCAGGCAAATGCTGCTTTGCCTTAACCTTAACCTTCTGGGTTGTGAAAAAACAAACTTGAAGTTTGATTTTAAATTCAAATGCACAATTATAATCATTAAATAATTTCTCTCTGATTACTCCTAACATACCAGCAACATTTTCATCCATTTAACCAATCAAAACTAACAAAGCTCAATTTTCTAGTGCAAACATTTTACAATTGTCAACTACAGAAAATAAAAGTCTTGTGTCATCCTATACAATATGCCTGACTATGTGTCATTGTTTTTCCTTTAAAGAAACAAGACACACACAACTTCATTTAACACTACACCTCATTATTTTACAATCCGTTTGACTGGTCTAAAATTTTCCAGAGAATCTTAATGATCTTTTTCCCTTCATCAAGTCAATTGTAACATTTAGTTGGCTGCAACAGTCCAAAAATTTAAAAGTTTTTTTTTTTGTTTTAATCATTACTCTTTTCCTTTTTGTTTATATCACTGATAATTTAATATATGAAGATAGTAGACTAAAAATAGTGAAATTAGTAATGTAAAAACAACTTAATTTTACTAAACAACTAAACCAAATGAACTTTGGTTTAAACAACAAAAACTTCCACTTACATTTTAATTCTATTATGCACTTGCAAACTGACACAATGCAATAATCTGCAACAAACTGGTCAATTTGATGAACAATCACATTCACATTCTATATATAATGTTAAATGGGATTTTTATGCTAGTCTAAAAATGCATTTGTATAGACAAAAAAGTAGAATTAAGTGAAGTGTTAAGTAATATATTTCTATTTTTAAATACAAGGAAAGAGATATAAAAAAATTGATGTTTTCCAATTAATTATTTTATGGAATCTGGATGCAAGAAGTTTAACCCACTGGGTTGATCTAGTGGTGAACATGTCTTCCCAGATCAGCTGATCTGGAAGTCAAAAGTTCCAGAGTTCAAGTCCTAGAAAAATCAGTTATTTTTACACGGATTTGAATACTAGATCTGGATACCGGTGTTCTTTGGTGGTTGGGTATCAATTAACCACACATCTCAGGAATGGTCAAACTGAGACTACACTTCATTTACACTCATGCATATCATCCTCAGAAGTATTATCTGAAAGGTAATTACCAGAGGCTAAACAGGAAAAAGGAAGGATGCAAGAAGTTTATGTATGTAAGGTTAGTTCATTAAACATACTTTAAGAGAGATTTTAAAAGAATTTACACAATCACAGCTAAAAAAAATAAATATTAAAAATACCTTATTTTTTCCCTTGACTTCAATTTCTACTCTAACAGGATCTCTATGTGGTCTTAAACCAACCCATTCACGAGTTATTGGTGCGTTTTTTAATCGTGGCACAAGTGAATGACATCGTTCCAAGATGGCTGCTCTGTCATAATGATTAATATCTGTACTGAAAGAATCAAACTGTCGACAGCCACCCAATGTTGCCACACCATTAAAGCCAGGTATAATGTATGTATCAAAATCACCATAGAAAAAATTATTTAACCATGGAGCACTAACCTGTTATATATAAATAAATTAATTCAATGTTTAATAACTTAGTTTTTATTTAAATACTGCTCAACAATTACTAAAAATCAATTGGTAGTTTTTCTAAAATATTGACATCTGATATTTCAGAATAATGTAAGAATGCTTGCCACATAAATAGGTAATGTAATATTAACATGATTTCTGAATTGCTAGCGTCAAGTTTAGCATAAACCAAGAATACATGCAAGTGCTTCTTGACTATATCATAAATGCATATTACCATTTTTCTTTTCAATAGCTGTGTTATCAGTCTGACATTCAAAAAATGTATCACCTACTGCACAGATAGACCTTAGCACTAATTTTTATCACATTGAATTAGGTTTGTTTTTCTTTGAACTAGTGTATTAATTCCAGAATGAAAATAATGTACCATATAATAACTAATATGTAAAAAAATGTAATTTTGCAAGCATAGCAAGTGATGAACCTTGCACTTTATGACAAGATTTCACACTATGCAGCTCAGTTATTTCTGGTCGATTCCTTCATTCTGCAACAAAAAAATGTATTAGTTTTATTATATTTACCCAATTATGTAAATGGATCGGTACATAATTTGTACAAACTTTATTCCTCATTTCTGTTACACTGTTTTTTTCTTTTTTGTTAAAAAAAAACATCAGCTACAGCTGTCCACTGTTTCTTTTTGCATGGATTCTTTATAGGACAGCTACAAATTTTGAAGTATTTTTGCTTGTAAGTTGCTTTGAGTTTGTTTAATAGTGAACTGTAAAATGTTTAAATTGTATTTCAATTATATAGTTCATGTATATATTTCTATGAGAATACACATATTTCATTCCATTAAAAAGGGCCCAATCAATGGGAGGGTAATTCTTTGAAATGATCATATTAATTACCTAACAAGGTGATAATTTTAGTTATAATAACAGTAATACTAAAATAACTGATCCTAATGTTACATAATATTACGAATCAGGAAACGGTGACAGGGAGAGCACAAAATTAGGATAAAAACTCATTAGGTCGTTGTGCATCTTGAATTAAATTCAAGGGCTTCTTTAATTACTGTATGTGGAAAGAGAAGGTAATAAGCAATTTTGAAAATTTTGTTCTGAGAAGATATACAAAAGAGGAAATTTTTGGAAAGCGTTACATAAAAAAGTAATTTTTTGAGTAAAAGAAAAGTTACATGACAGTGATCAGTTAATTTGGTAGAAGGGCAAGCTACAAACTTCTGCTTATCAGCTGAGTATCATTACCATTACTACTGTTATTATGAATTAGATGAAAATAATAGGATTATTTTTGTAGGGATATTGCATATTTTTACCTTCATCTGGGTTCACTGGGCTGGTCTAGTGGTTAACTCGTCATCGCAAATCAGTTGTTTAACAGCTGATTTCTGAAGTTGAAGGTTCTGAGGTTCAGAAGTAAAAGTTGCTTTTATATGATTTAAATACTAGGCAGTGAATACCAGTATACTTTGGTGGTTGGAGTTCAATTAACCACACGTCTCAAGAACATGGTTGACCCGAATCTGGACAAGACTGTACCTCATTTACATGTCATATATATCATTCTCATACTATTGGACTGTAGGGGGTTGCTTATAGTTCAATAGTTGAACAGATCGCAACATACACATTAGTAAAAATAAAATCTGGGTTCACGCTCAGCATGTTATTAGTAATAAACTTCCCCCTAATGCTAATGGCCAGCAGAACATACCAACAGCCTTGTAAAATAAATTGTAGTTTGTAATAGATTTAAATCTAGGCACACTTTTTAACTTTCATAGAGTTCATCAAATCTAAGGAATACACCAATTGACTGACCAGTTAAATTAATAACATACTGGAAATAATATATCAAAATTACTTACTTTTAAAACTTGACCACGTATTGGTACCAATTTATAATCATTACACAATAATTTAGCACCGAGTCCTGTACAGTTAAAAACTACGTCATATGTTTGAAATAAATCATCAAAGGATGAAATATTGCCCTTCTCAACTTTACCACCTCCTTTTTTAAATCTGTAACATTAAATTAAAACATTTAATATAACATTGTTATATTGTTACAGTAAAGTCATCAAAACATTTTAAGAAAGAAGGAAAAAAAAGAGATTAAATTACCTACCTACTAACTGCCCATGGTAGAAACTGTCTGCATTCAATAAGCAATGTTGAAAAATAAGCTCCATATTTCCAATCTCCAGGACAAAGTTTTAATTCACTTCTGGTAGCTGGTCTGTACACAGGTACAAGTTTTTCAAGATAATGATTCTGTAAACAAACAAATTAGATATAAATCGCTTTTAATAATCCTAATAATTATAGTTATTGTTTTCAGTAACTTTTGATGAGAATTCATCTACATGTATGTTTTATATCATTAAGTATTTACAAAAAATAAAACGCACCTACATTCTGTCTGCCAAATCGCAGAGGAAATGAGGAAAGTGTTCATTATGTACATGATATTTAGCCTATAATATTGAGATAAACTTTATTATATAACCATAAAAATAAAATAAACAAAAATTCTGTTCACTTTCTCAATTTTAATAGAAACTGATCAAAGGAGAACTACTAGACTGATTTTACATTACAACTGAAAATTTTTGAAAACGGTGACTGAATTTTCCTTTTTGAATTCTGTATAAGTATTAGAGTGATAATAGTATGAATTATGTTGCAGCAATTGATAAAAACAAAAAAAAAAATCACAATTACTGTCAAACGAATTTTCAGTTTTTATCAAAAATATCACCGTTAATAATAATTACTGATTCACAATCCATAACTTCAACTGTTAAAAAACAACCTCATAGTACTGAAGTCCCTGCCAAGTCATCATGCAAAAGTTATGGAATTAAATTTTAACATCTGCTCAGAAACGTTTGATTTTAATTGGCTGATTATATGTAAAGAACTGTTTTTCTAATAAACACCTTTTTTATGACTTCAGAAATGTTAAACATGTATTTTAATGTGGAAGGTGAAATGTTAGGTGAAAAAATACCATACAGTGATGAGAATTAAACCAGACACGACCAATCTAGAAGAGTTTCAGGTTTGCTTTCATAATCTTTGAAAATCATTTGGTGAAAAGTTTACATATCATGAAGATAAATTTTTATAAGATAAAAAATACATTAACTCATATAAGATTTATTATTACAGGGTAACCTTATAATCCACTATTATACTCTACAGCTAGATTTTTCTTTCACATCAAGCCATATTAGAAAATTTACTTATTGTATATATACTCCTCCATGATTAATTAAGCTGTGCAGGGGTTTCTTAATCCTTTCAAAGGAAATAAATCTGGAAATAAGAACTATTAAATAAATAAGAAGTTTAACTGTTTAATATTAATGTATTTACCTGAACATTTGATTGGCTGATGCTAGAAAAAATGTAACCTCCCACTTCTTTTATCCCACATCTTTCAGGAATTAAATCACTGTAATGCCTATAAGCATCCTCAATCCACTTTCTACACAGAATAACAGATGTAAAAGGCACAATAAATCAAATTAATAAAATCCTACCATATTAAATTACTATAATTAATTTAATAACTGCATTCTTTCAGAATAACCAAAATAAACAATGCAACACACTGTATTAATGCACACACAGCATCGCACTGTAACTAATTATCTGGAATGAGCTTTACTAACCCCTAATGTTCAATAATGAAAGTATTGTTTTGATAACATAATTACTTTTATGCCATACTATTATTTTTATGCATCACACAACAAATTCATTGCTCTTGTAAGTTTTTATGGACGAAAAATCAAGAATATCATGATTGTGAAACTACAAACAAATAATAACATTGTAAATAAAATAAAAAACAATCATACAACATAATTAAAAGGCAAATGCCATGAAAGTACACAAAAGAATTTTGCTATATTGTGGGCATATGGAAATAACATATGAAGACAAAAATAAAAATACAAATGGAGTAAAGTAAGATTAAAATAAAAATATAGGAGAACACCAATACGGATATGTTGTTCAATGTGTAACTTTGCGTAAAATTAAATCTATATGTATGTATCACTTGTTTATTTTCTCTGTTTTTTTGGAGGAAAATAACCAGAGATGAAAATTTGTTAGGATTTAATTTTTCTAAAGTCAATCTTTTCAAGACCCATATCCTTCTGTACTAATATATATTGTATATAATCCAACTTGAGCCACCTAAGTACAGAAATTATAAATTAAATGACACTTATCTTATTTTTTCATATGTTTACAAGAGTGCTTTCATGATAACCCACATCTTCAGTTGTAATTTACTTTTTAAGTGTTTATATCAAACTACATATATTTTGTTATTACTAAAAAAATGATTCTTCACAATAAACATAAAAAAAAAGAATAAATAAATTTAAAAAAATATATATATATATATATAAATTGAAAATGATAAGATTATACTCAAATACAATTAAATATAAAATTGTTTATATATATATATACATGAACAATTTTTTATAAATTAAAATTGAAAAGAAAATGTTTATATATATTTAATTGTATTTAATATGTAGTTTGATATAAAAACTTAAAACGTAAATTACAACTGAAGATGTGGGTTATCATGAAACCATCTAGTAATTATATGAAAAAATAAGGTGTAATCTACTTAATTTAAAATTTCTGAATTTATGTGGATCAACTTGGATTATATATACAATGGTACTCATATATATATATATATATATATATATATATATATATATATACAAAACACTATTTCTGTAACTTATAAAAAATAATTAAAAATTAGTTGTATCTTCAGACTTTTAATATGATTACGTCAAAAAATATGAATATAATTATTTCTGTAGAATAACAAGTATTAAAACACGTAATAAACGAAACTGAAATTATAATCTAATCACCTAGTAATATCGATAGAAGGACCACAAAAACTTGTTCCTGGACGGAAGAGTCCAGCAGCTCCATCACTAGTAGTATCTTGGTTAAATTCATTAGCAATTACAGTAATATCAGCAGAAGGTAAAATGTTCTGTAACTCTAAAGCTGATGTCAAACCAACTATACCAGCTCCAGCAATACCAACTTTTAAAATACCCATCTACAAAATAAAAATACTAATTATGTAAATACAAAAGTGTAGTGAATACATAATCATAATGCTTGGAGAAAGCAACCCAATTAGTCTCTCTTGTTGTCAGATACTTAACATATAGATAGATAATATAAAATAAATTAATGTACCACTTCCTTTTAAGAAAAAAATTATTATGTATATGCCTATAATCAGTCAGGGAGAGTAAAAAATTAAATTGAATGTTTAATTAAAAATATACAATTTCGCTACCTTTTATTATAAAATTTTAGTTGTTCATTAATTACATTATTATTAGTTTTTTCTTTTACTAAATTTTAAGTAATAACAGCTAGATTCATTATGCATAAATAAAATCCCAATATAAGAATACACTAAAATTACAACCATGTAACCTTCAACGATCTACAAATTTAGTTTATTAAACTTGGCTTCTACTATTGCTGTTTAATTTAACACTACACTTCAATTTCCAGGATATTATTTCATGAGATCTTTTAAAATCACCAGGTTGTAAAATTACAGTTTATTATTAATGCCCTTAACCAGGGCAAATTATTATTAGTATTTATTTATTATTATATGTAAATTTTCCAGTAAGTGACATAACTTTATTTTGATTTATTTCTAAAATTGACATATCTTGTATCTTTGAAATGATTTATTATTATTGTTACGTTATTTCCATGGTTTAACTCTTTCCGTATGTATTTGAGTCTCATGCAATCTTGAAAACATTTTTAAAACTTTGGCTTAAATAAATAAAATTTATAATGTTATATAAAATAACAGAGCTTTAAATTATATAAACAATAACAATGAATTTACAAAGAATAGTAAAGTTTTGATTAAAAAAATTGTGCCATACTTTCTAAGTGCTTTTTTATTTTTATTCCAGTTCCATATGATTTAAATTCAATTGAATTTAAATTCAATAAATGTATAATTTTGATATAGTTCTTCTTTTAATACATGAACTTTGCAAAGAAAAAAGAATACAAATTCTTAAATGTAGTTTGTTTAATCTATATGAAGTGAACCACCCAAAATATTTTTGGTTGTTTCACCATTTTTAATTTTTTTATGTTATTCCCATACATATTGACAATTCAAAACAGATATTTTTCTATTTTTATCCCAGCCAGCTTGTGAGTCACGACCAGTTGCTAGGATTTGACTTAGTAGACATTAGCATAAACTTCAATATCTTTGGAATGGATTATGCTACAACATTGCAACATACACCATTTTTTTATCAGATTTTTCTCTGCAATTTGGATGTTTTACATTAAATGCCTTAATAAGTTCTAATAAAAAAATAACCTTCAAAGACTGATATCGAAATTTAATAAATTCAACTTTTTAGAGCTTACATTTGCAATGAAGGGGGAAATATCCAAGTTGATGTTTTTTATTATTATTGCATATACTACCACATTCACTTTTGCTATAGTAAGAACACTGCTAAATGTTACTTTTTTTACAAACTTTTTAAAGTTTGAAGTTGGATATCTCTGGTTATTAATTCAAGTCATGAATTTTCAAAAACAGAACATGATCAGTCAGTGCTGTTAACCTCTTACAGTGTGGATGTATTACTATTTTCCAATGAAAAATAGCCTTATGATGTGATTAATTAATTTTTTTATTATTAGATCTCCTGCTCTCATTTATTATTTGTTTTTTAAATTAAAATGGATGACTATTGTTCCACTGAACAAATAGTAAGTGAAGTGTGCCATAAAGCCTTTTATGCACCAATCTAAAAACAACTGAAAACAGTCAGGTGATTTTTTATGAAAATTTAGAAAAATTAATTAAATTGAGAGTGAAAGATTAAGTTTCTTTAGTCTGTGAGTACATGAAAAAATATATTTAAGCACAACCTTCTTTTTGGAAAATACAGTTCTGATCCACTTAACAGCTATAAGAAACCAATCAATAAGGACTTAAGAGAAATAAAGCTTCAATACCTTTCTTTGTTAAGTAGCACCGATGAATCTCTTGTGGGTATAACTCCTGGAAAATCCCACTGCTCAAATTGTTATTAAAAATGTCTATTTTACATACAAAATCAATAGAAGTATATGATAGCATGTGATGAGAAAACTATTGATTAAGTTAAACAATAGTTTGAAAATGATAAACACAGTAAAATTTGTCCAGGTAAAAAAGATTAAGTGATTATAAGTGGAATAAAATAAAAGTAGCAAATCTTAAAGGACTCTTAATTAGTTTTTAAAAATGCTCATCCAGAATGTACAATAGATAGATCTTAGTTTGTGAATTAATATCATACTATTTTTTAAATTATACAAGTGGTGTATTTTAGCTGGGTCAACAGGTACTCATGTGTGTTTGCATTTATCATCAAAACATCAAACTGATGACTGCTGACACAAAACTCAATGTTAATCATAAGGATTTACTTGATGTAATAGTGTGTGTCAGTAATAATTATAGTTGTATGATGAGTTTGTGTAAAAAAGTCCTGTTAAACAAACTGCTCTTGAAATGTTTAAAAATTGATAAACAGGACGGGGCTGAAATGGTGATATAGTTATACAATCTCAAGATGAATATTTTGAATTGTTGATTGAAAAATGAGAAAAACTGAAAAGTCATCATTACATTTCCAAAATTCAAGTTTTCAAAAGATAAGAAAGTTTTTCTGAAACTGATTTCATAACTTTGGCTGACTTTGTAGAGAATTTCACATATGTAATCCAGGATAAAATTCAAAGGTACGATTGGGTATATCCAATTGTTTTGAAATTTAAAGATGAAAAGAGTAAAATCCAAATTTGTAACCACAAAATGGATTTGGATTAGAAGCCAATTGGTATTTTTTGTACCTTATCATGAGTAAAATACCTGCAATGTAGTAGGAGGCACAACAAAGTGCAAAGAAAGTAAAGCTAGCTTACAAGCACAACAGCAGATCAAATCTTCACTTTCATAAATTTCAGAGTTGTAGAGAACATAATTAGGTGCTACACAACATCAAAAATGGACACTGACGAAGATCATAAAATTATGTTCTTAAATTGGAGATAAATGACAGCGACAGCATGATGGACAGTGGTGGTTCACAAATATTGTGCAAATAGGTTAAAAATACAATGATGTGTATGTACACTTTTATCATGCTGCAGGACCTAGAACTTATTTCACAAATTTGCTTGGGATCGAGTTTTAGTTCTAACTAAAAATATTTTAAGGAAACTATGTGTTTGAACTTACCGGAGTGGCAGGGAAATCTCATTCAATTTTATATAAACTGTCAGAAGAAATAACAATATTCCTGATTAGTCATTAAAATTATAAAAAACAAAAAAAGTAACTTTATTTTAGTTTTGTGATTTTGACATAATTTCAACAAAATAAATTTCTGATAAAGTTTATGTTAGTTTTATTAGACTAAATCATTTCAAAATACACCTTTAAGGTGTACCTTTAATTTCTGTATAATGTAAATACAAATCATGAAAATTAGTACTGTCTTAAAATTTCACATATTAATACCTAAATCATAAATTTAATTTTTAAGTCATGAAAAGTTTTTTTGGCCTGCATGTTAAGATTAAGGTAATATTTTTTATGAATTATAAATAATGAATTGTGTTTTTTTTCCAATTTAAAGAGGGTTTTCAT
Source organism: Lycorma delicatula (assembly GCF_047948215.1). Taxonomy (NCBI): domain Eukaryota; kingdom Metazoa; phylum Arthropoda; class Insecta; order Hemiptera; family Fulgoridae; genus Lycorma; species Lycorma delicatula. Next base: position 104,030,452 of record NC_134460.1, on the reverse strand, counting down.
GAAAACTTGTACAACTGTATTGTTAGGCCTAATAATGGGTATAATGGGCAAATTTAAGGTTAGTTACACAAATATGCATTAATTGTAAACTTGGTTCAGAATCAAATAACAAAGTTGAAATTTTAATTGAGGTTGCTCTTCTATATATGTATAAGGGCTGTCCAGAAAGTAACTTACATTTTAGATAAAAAAATCAACCAAATAAAAAAAAAGAAATTTTATTATATACATTTGAAAGGAACAATCTTAAACTATTTTTCTACACAGTTGCCATTTAAATTGAGACACTTACAATGATACACAAACTTTTCAATTCCTTCTCTGTAGAAATCTGCTTACTTACATTTTTGGCACCCAACTTGCAGAAAACTTGTGATAACCAAGCTTCCCCAATACAATTTCATGCAGTAAACTTTGTGAAATTTGGGGGAAATGAATTGAGTTTTTGTGAGAAATAATGCGGCGTTTTTCAGAAATTTTATTGTTGATTTTCATCGTCAGTTCATCAGTCACAAGGCTAGGCCACCACTGTGGTCCTCATCATGAACACTGGTGCAGCCATTTTTAAACTGAATGCACCACTGCCTCGCTCCACCTTCACTCATTACTCCATCTCCATACACCTCTCAAAGTTGCCGATGAATTTCAGTTGGTTTGAGGTTTTTTGTCAGTATAAACCTATCACTGAAAGTACCTCACAAAGTTCCTCACGGGATTTTCTATTGAAGCGCATCAATAATTCATAATGAGCAAAGTAGAAAAATCACAGACCACATGCTATGACAGCTTGATGCGTACTGAATGTAGAAATGTTTTGACACCAAGTTGGTGGATCTATCCCCTTTCATTTTTCTGTTTAGCCTCCAGGAATTGCCGTTCAGGGATTACTTCAGAGGATGATATGTATGAGTGTAAATGTAAGTGTAGTCTTGTACAGTCTTAGTTCGACCATTCCTAAGATGTGTGGTTAATTGAAACCCAACTACCAAAGAACACCGTTATTCACTGTTATTCATCTAGTATTCATATCCACATAAAAGTAACTATGTTTACTAGGACTTGAACGCTGGAACTCTTGACTTCCAAATCAGCTGATTTAGGAAGCAGTCACCACTAGACTAACCCAGTGGGTTTGGATCTATCCCCACCCATCTCCACACTAGGCACAAACATAAGTTACTTTCTGGACCGTCCTTGCGTATTATGTGGAAAAATTAAATTTTTTTTCTCAAGCCATACTAGAGATATCAAGCCTCAAACTTTCAAAAATTCATAAAAAAAGAAAGGAAACACTGATCAATGTTAATACTCGAGCTATGGCAAGTATGGTACCATACCTAATAATAAAAAACTGACTAATATTTCACCCCTTAACTGCAAATGTAAGCTATAAAAGGTGGAATTTGTTAAATTTTGATATCAACTCAGGAGATAACTTTATAGACTCAAATTAAAAAAAAGAATTTGATGAAAAAAATGGTGATGTCGCAATATTTTATCATAATTCAGCCAAAGATAATTAATTTTTTGCTAATGGCTGCAAAGTCAAAAATTAGCATGTGTTGGGAATGGCCACCATTCACAAACAAGCATAATTAATTAATATTGCTAGAAAAATTATTACTTTATGGTAATTCTTTAATGTGTCTATTTTTATTTATTAGCTTAGGTGTTCTTATTAGAAAGAGTCTATGTAATACTTCAGATTCTGGAAATCATTACTTAAAATTTAGTTTACACTAAATTATTTAAACAATTAATAAAGTTATGATTATACGTGTACTACTGTTATCTGGTCAATATATGATTCTTCTATCTGGGTTTGGTTAATTGCAGTGAATTATTAGAAATGCATAATATTGCCAAACCATAAGGGTTACCGATCAACAATTAACGAAATGGTGATGCAAGCAAACATCAATCTTGTAAAAACATATAACACTGTGAAAATTCTGAAAAACATATTATACAAAACAAATAATACTTTCATTTCTAAAGAAAACAAATTTCTGTACTTCTCTAAAATTCTTAGGAAAAGAGATTACTGGTTAAAAAAATACATTTTTATTTTAGAATATTGTAAAATGTAACCAACACTCAGAATCTTACAATTTAACAGTAAAAGTTGTAAACAATGTATAGTTTAAAAACATACCCACTATCTGAAATGGATTTAATTAAAACACCTGGTTCTTTAACAACATTTAAAAAGAAGCACTGAAAATGGATAATAAAAGTTACATCTGTAAATTCATTAACAAAATAGTCTTAAGTAGAATAAATCACTTAAACAATAAGCACAAATTTATATACATATTCAAGAATCTAATTCACATACAGTCAAAGTAAGAATACTTTACTAATTACAACCGATAATATATAAAATATCATTGTAATAAAAATGCTAATGCAAATGCTGTATTTTATTTCAATACTCTTAACAGAACAAAAGAATATTTCGTAACAGGTATAGAAATCATACCAGCATACAAGAATTAGGATAAAAATAATTACATTGTTAGATTGCTATACATACTTAACATAACACATATTCCAGACTAAACACAAATTATTAAAAGGTGAGCATTAAAAAATAAATATTTGATTATTTATTATAACATTAATCTTTACTTTATGGGGCAGTAATATTATATTTCTATTTATAAAAATATAATAAATATTCATTAAGATTTTTATCTCACTCTTTAAATATTATCGGCAATGAATAAAGCATTTAAATTACAACTTATCTTTATTAAAAAGATAACTTTATGGTTTAACTGGCAAAGTTTTAGAAATAAATAACGCAATTTAATTCTCAGTCATGCTGTACAAACATGCATAATTTTATTAATTTTAACTTTTTTTTTAAATGTAGTTCCTCTGATTGTCTTGTAATTTTTTCCAGAAAACTCTAGTAGATATTTTTTAAAACAAAAATGTTACATTATCTACCTAGACAATTAAAAATAATTTTCTTTTTTTTGTCATCATTGCTTAATATTAGACATTATGATATAACAATATCATAATGAAATATAGCCTGATGTCATTCTTATATCCAAAGTATTTTTATGTAAAGATTTAAGAAAATCAATTTTAAAACTTAAAATTGAAAAAATTATACATAGCTCACTCATCTCTTTTTTATAGTTAAGCGAGTCAGTTATTGATGCAGAAACATTTGACAGTTTATTGGTAACTTGCTCACTTCTTCTCTAAATAAAAGTAATTCACACTAAACTTTGAAAACCCAGTCAACTTAAACAAAATCTGTAATAAGATTTATTTCTCTGATCAAACTACAATCTCTGAATAAAGTTGATCAAAATTTTTTTTTTTGAAAACAATAAAACAGTTATTCCTGTCAATGCAAAAAACCTCTTAACTTTAAATAACTGCAACAATATAAGTAACTGAGATAATAGACAACTGGAAATTACTTTATCCCTGATATCCCCTATTAAGCTTGGCAAGAGCGCTTTTTATTCTTGAGAATGGCGTTGTATTTTCAGAGAGAGTTACGTTTCACATCAGGTTACCTTTACTGCTCAGTATTTATTTATTTATTTATTTATTCACATGGGTGTAACTACCATACAATTACAGTCATAAACTTATTTTTTATAATGTCTTATATACTCATTACCTTTAATGTTATTCTTCTAATTTTAAAATATTATAAGTTATTCTAATCAAGTCTAACAAATTTTTCCGAATCTTATCGAGCAAATACCAGAATTAAAATTATAAAACTTTAAAATAAAAATCAATATGTTTGCTACTGTGGCTTTTATATACGTAAAAACAAGTTTTGTATGTATTACAAATAAGTTAAAAAATATTTTCAAATTTTCTACTGGGTAAACCACAAAACTTTTGATTTCAAAAATATTTTTGTAGTTTACATCTAAGGGATCTGGAAGAAATTTACTGAAAGGAGACCATCACAGAAGACTTCTACAAAACAAAAAACTGATCATTGAATTCATGGTGAATTTATAGTGAAAAGGAGACCTTGAACATGCATATAATAAGTACATAGATACTACACTTTCATACAACAAACATACGAGGTTAATAAAAAATATATGTGGAATTTAGTTTTTCAAAAAATCTTTATTCATAAATATTGATTTTGTCACTTTCAAAGCTCCTCTTCAGATATAATATATTTGTGCCAATTATTTTTCCAATTGAAGGACTTCTGGAATGCAATTTCCAACATGGCGTTTAGCTCCTTCAGCAATTCTGTCTTTATCTCGTCAATGCAGGCAAAACATTTGTCTTTCATGGTTTTTTTTTTGGCTTGGGGAATAGGAAGAAGTCACTGTTGTTTTTGACTAAAAATTTACAAACAAGCAGTAAAATGTGAGCAGATGCATTATTGTGGTGCAATTGTCATGAATTGTTTTGCTACAAATCTGAGCTTTCTTTTTATTGCGTCATGAAAACGACATAGAAGTTCTGGGTAGTAAATCCTTATTGACTCTCTGATAGTGATTCAGCAATTGTCCATAACCATTTTCTTCCCTTTTTTGATGCCATCAGTTGTTGATGTGCTAGGATGTCCAGGAGCTCATCATCTTCAATGCCTTCACAACCATCTTGTAAATGTTTGTACCACTTGTAAATGTTTGCTTTATACATAGAATTGGCAAAAGCAACATTCAACATTACCAATGTGGTGCTGCACTTTATTCCAATCTTAAAGCAAATTTAATGCAAATTCTTTGTTCCACTTTTTCCATAAGTTGAAAATCGCTGACCATAAATAAATAATATATATAAAAATATATATATATATTATAAATAATATATAAATATATATATATATATATATATATATATATATATATATATATATATATATATTTATATGAAATTAATCTTTTTAAGATTCACATTATTTCTCAGTACTGTTATATAACAATTCATAAAAAATCAAATCACCCTTGTTTTCACAAAGCTATCACATATACAAATATGATTAATACAGCAATCAAATAGACAAATAATAACAAAGAAAAGTTTAATAATGAAATAAACATATAGCAGTCGAAAAAGGTTATGATACTACTCGTACTTTTTAATAATATCTATAAAAAACAACTATGAAACACAATAACAACCTTACAACCAATACCATAATAAGACAAAAGAGTGAAAAATATACATAAAAGTATTAATACACTAATACTATCATTAAAAACATGAAAATTCACAAAAAAGAAATATTTAAACTAGCATACAAAACCACATAATAAAATACTTAAAGAACAACTAATAATAATAATAAAACAGACAACCTGTGTGGAATTTATAAAATTAAATGTAATGATTGTCATTATATTTATACCAGAAAAATAAATAGATCCTTTAAAACTAGATTTCTTGAACATTATAGAAACTACAAAAATAATATATTAGATTTATCTTTATGGCAGACCATCTAATAAACAATAAACATTCTATTTCTGATATTAACACAAATTTAGATATATTAGAAATATAAAAGATGACAAAAAATTAAATACATTAGAAACAAAATTTCAATTTGATAAACCGTCAAACCGTGTCTGAGGGAGATTGTTTTATAAAAATTGCACAGATAGTAGCACTCATTTAAATTAATACACAATTTTCATTATTTTAGTATTTTTATTTTTAATTTTATATTATGCAATAAGGGAATTATTTCAATCATAATTGAGAATGCAAGATCCTGGGACAGTACTTTCATGAAAAATTAAAGTAAGATATGTCTTACCTCAATATTCTGTATTAGGTGGTTTTTATCTAATATATGAGAGCAAGTGAGTGAGAGATTTACAACCTCCCATAAAAAAATAAATAGCAATAGTTTTATTCTCATCTCTTATAAAGTACGTATTTCTAACAAAATTTTGTTGTAATTTGGTACTTAAAATTTTGTTGTAATTCTTGCAAACTTAAAATAAAATATACACATACATATATATATATATATATATATATATATTATATTGATGTAATAACAATGAAAGGAAATTACCTAACATATTCTTGATATATTATGATTTTTAGATCATAAAAGAATATGAATTAGGTACTCTTGAGGAAATCCTGTATGGGAATTACCATCTTTATGTGAAAATTGGAATTATAATAAAAGGGAATTGTTTACACTGGGTGTTATATTAATATGTAATTTTTCAAGAGAGAAAAAATACATTTAATTCTGAGATAAATTACTTATTTTTGGAAACTTTTGATATAATCCTCTTTGAGTAGACACTTTTTTAATGCCGATTTATACCTGGTAATTAATTTTACTTGTTTTATGTCTGCAGGAATTTTATTGAAAATCAGAAGTATGATAAAAATCACATAAAATCTCTTTGGTTTGATGTTGCGTGTTTGCATGTTGTAAGCAATGCAAATGAAGTTCTGTTCCTGCTTACCACTTTTTAAATAAAACATTACAAGGATCTTAAAAAATATAAATATCGAAGAAGTTCCATTTATCTTAAAGAAGAGCTACATTTAGTTCTTCTAATTTCTAAAACTTTCTGTTACAGCAATTAAGAAAATTACTTATCTAATTAATATTGAAGCACTAAGATGACTTCCCAAAGAATGAGACTAATATTTTACTTAATATAAAAAGTTAATTAGCATAAAGTCAGTACACTAAGCTGTGCTAAAAAGTGTTTTTTATTCAGTAATAAAATAATAATAATGTTATGTTAGATGTTACCATGTAAAAAAATCTCAAATATAAATAATATGTACACAATTGTATGCATTTAGTTTGTTTTCTATCTGTACATTATGCATTTAAGATTGTGTTTAACTTTGTTCTCATAACTTCATTAATATTCACTCCAGTTTTAAGGTCAACTAATGTAGGGTTTCAATCTCTATGGTTTAGGATGGAGTTTGGTTTTACTTTTTATAATAAAAATATATTTAATAATAATAATATATGTGCACTTTCAAGTTCAAACAATATAATTCACTTTTTTTCTGTTTCTTTTAGAAAAATTTTCGATACTCCAACTTGTTAGTTATAAATCAAAGGAAAGTGTTGCACTCCTTTAAGAAACTGAGAGTAATTAACAATTGTCTCCAAGATGTTTTTTTTTTGCTGAGGGTAACTGAAATTTTAATTGATAACTAATAAGGAAACATTCTAAACATTCTTGGAAATACACTCATACAATACCATGGATCTCAAGTACTCATATAATAACTACGAGGTGTGATAAAAAAATACGGTGAATGAATTTTTAAAGCGGCAACTGCCGACGCTACATCCATATGCTGTAATTTGTCCAATAGCATGATCAACTGAGACAGGCAGGGACAAGTTGTAACACGTTCGAGCTTGCCAGTCAGCTGCCAGAGCCGCTGAAGTGAGGTCATGGATTTTGAAAATCGTGTGTCAATTTGCACGGAGTTGAAGGGTCATCTTCATGCAGATCCGGACTTCATGGCCAAAATTGTAACTGGAGATGAAAGTTGGGTCTATGGCTATGACCCTGAGACCAAAATGCAGAGTTCCCAATGGAAAACCAGTTCATCTCCTCGCCCTAAAAAGGCACGTCAGTCAAAATCCAACATCAAGGTCATCCTCGTTTTTTTCGATAGTGAGGGCATAGTGCGATCAGAGTTCATTCAAAGGGGAACAAGTGTAAACTCTGAATTTTATAAGGGTGTACTGCAACGTTTGCGAAATGATGTACAAAGAAAGCGACCAGAAAAATGAACCAATGGCTTCCTTCTTCACCATGACAATGCGCTGTGTCACATCTCCCTTCTCATTCCTGAGTTTTTGGCCGAAAAAAGTGTTCCTGTCTGTCCACATCCGCCATACTCACCGGATTTAGCACCATACGACTTTTAGCTCTTCCCAAAAATTAAAACTGTGCTTAAAGGAAAACGTTTTGACACCATTGCTGACATTGAGAGGGCCACGACCGAGCAGCTGAAAGCCCTTCCGAAAGATGCCTTCCAGAAATGCCTCCAGTCATGGCGTCAACGTTGGGATAAGTGCATTGCTAGCCAAGAATAGTACTTTGAAGAAGATTAAATCGAATTCTATGTAACCTTTAAAAAATTATTTACCGTATTTTTTGATCACACCTCGTATATAAAATATAAACCTGAAGATGTACAGACTGGAAAAACAAGTACTGTGAAGTAGATCAGGATATTAGTATCATACTTGATGGCAGCTAGATAGATGGAAATACTCTGATTACAGCCAATACACTTTACAGGCTGTACAGAAAGATTCCAAATTGCATGACAATCTTGGGAGATAATGCTCCCAAAACCAAAAATACTAAAATGAGATAAATAAAGAAAAAAAGTAAAAATCTTCAGCAAGTTTTGGCCAGTGATACATTCAGTCCTGCTTCTGCTCCCTCTATGAAATTAAACCATATTAAAATTTCTTGGGGTACAAATCGAGGGGTAAATTTGATGTTTCTGTAATGAATAAATGGTCCCTGACCTCTATTCACTTAGGTTTTAAGAATAACAAGGTAAAACACAAACTTTTTTTGTCAGCATCATTATTATTCCAAACAGTAGCTCCAGCTTCTATTATATGATGTCTCAATTTTTCTTGTGTGCCAGTACAAGCTGAATAAACACTTTTACAAGGAAAAATTCCACTGGTGTGAGATTGGGAAATTGAGGTGGCCATTTTACTGGTCTGTTTCGACCAATCCATTGCCTATTAAATGTGCTATTTAAATGATTCACCACATTACAATAATAATGAAAAGGTGAACTATCATTGAAAAACCACATCTGCACTTTATTTGCAAGTTAAATATCTTCCAAGAATTCTATCAATATCTGCAAGATTTGTTTGCAAAAAATGCAAGTTCCGCTCTCCATTGAGCCTTGGCGATATGAAAAAGGAGCCTATGAGATTATCACAAAGAAGATCACATCACACATTAAATGAAAAAAATGCATTGGAAATGACTTGAAGCAGTCTCATGTAGATTTTCTTCTCCCCAAGGGTAAGCGTTTCGATAATTTACAATGCCATTTCTTATAAGACAGGATTCATTAGTAATTAGAATATTACTTAGGAAATCAGGATCATGTTTACATTTTCTAATTAACCATCAACAGAATTTCATCAGCTTTTCAAAATCAGGTGACAATAACTCTTGTAAACGTGATATATGGAATAGGTATAATTGTTGCTCCTGTAACATTTGATACACACTTGATTGCAAAACATGAAAGCAATCTGACAACCTTCTGGTGTGTGAGGTGGAATATGCTTGTACCACATTCAATGTTGCTTCTTCAGTGTTGGCATTTCTCACAAAATGTTCACGACCAGCATTGAATCATTGTGGTTTAAGCATACCTGCCTCTAGAACTCGCCTCTCCAAAAGCCTCAAATGTTTTACCATCTGGTACTCTTTGATCTGGATAAATTTCCCGATATCCACGCACAGCAGCCAAATAATTTTTATTTAGTTTATCATAAATTAACAACATATTCATCAACTCTTCAAATGAAAACAAATTTATGGTATCACAAATTGTGAATGACTGACAGAACAATAACAGCACAAACACTGCTCAAATGAATATTCAAATGATAGACACTTAATTGTTTCAGCTGTTATTGTCAAACTATGAAACACTACAGAAAATTTTAATATGTTTTAAAATGATGTCTTTGAAATTTATTTTTATAATTTTTAGCATTTGTATGTATATTTTTTGTTTTATAATTGTATCACTTTTCTGATTCAGTTTGGGTGTTTTGTTTCTAATTAAAGTTGAACTTCTCAAATTTGTGTTTAATTTTAATAGATGTTATTTACATCAAGTTTCTCAGAATTAGATACTCTACAACAAAAGTAAAAAATGACTTAATTTTAACCTAAAAAAGTGTATTTTCTGACAAAACCTTTTCGTGTTTTACTCTGTTTTTCTTAAAGCCTAAATAGGTCTAAGACCACATTTATTAAAATTCTTAGATAAAAAATAGAGGGAAGCACTAAATTTTTACCTCAATTAGTACCCAAAAAAGTTTAGTATGGTTTAATCTCAGAGAGGGAGCAGAATGCAGGGCTAAATGTTTCGCAAGCTGAGACTCGTTAATGAACCATTTTCTAGCTATAGAATCATTTTTAATCATTTTTTTCTTAATTTTGGTTATAGAATTATTTCCCAGAGATTACCATGCAATTTGGAATCACCTATATATATTAATTAAAAATAATATAACCTAATAAAAAATGTTAAATTAAATAAATTGTTAAAGTGCAAGACTGTATGTGTGTGTGTGTGTGCATGCGCATGTGATCTGAGTAGTCGCTTTTTCAAAACAAGTTTACTAAACCAAGCTATACAAATATAATGACATTTTTCCCTTAAAAATAAATATTATTGTTTCTTATGTAATATATATAATGTATTAAAAAGAATAAGGCACAGTTTTACCCACTAACCACAATAATACCAAGGATTACCAAACCTACACAGGTCCTACTACCATTAACGGGTAGGTGGCTAGCTAAAAATCAACAGAACACCACCATGAAAAAAGGATTCAATTATAAGATGAATAAATAGTGAGAACAGAACAATTTACCCACAGACCAACTATAAAACATGAAAAACAAGGGTTTTAAAGCCCATACAGATATTGATCCAAATTACAATTCCTGGAAGATAGAATGGAAGCACCACAGTACTTATTAATTTAAATCAACCAGCTCAAGTATATCCTACAAGAAATTGATTTATTCCTTCAAACACCAGAGAGCAGCTTGAGAATGTTTTCTTAATTATTGATGGCATATGGAAGAATACTGTTTAACTAAAAACCATTTTTCTTCAAACCCTACATGAAAGTTAATAAAATAAAATTTAAAAAATCTAAACTGTCAATAACACAATATTAAAACTACAAACTAAATGTTAAACTACAAATGTTAACTATGTTAACTACAAATTAAATGTTAAAACATTTATTAATCTATTTTAATCAGACAATGAAGCAAGTACAATGAAGCAGGTACAAATTAGCGATCAGTTCATGACTGAAAAAAAATCATTAAATAAGGAAGTTGCTAATTGTTTTTTCTATTGACTAAGAAAATTTTAATTTAGCACTGTATTTAAGATATATATTGCTTACACTATGAAAAATTATTTTAAATTCACAGAAGTTACACATAAAACACAGTTCACATCAGGCATGTAGCCAGAAAACTGACAGTTCATCCAAGGTTAAACTGTAATATAACAAGACCTACAGTTAAATTAACTGTAATTTATATCAAACAGTGAATTAAGATAAAAATTAATATACAAACAATTTCAATAGTAGAGTAAGAAAAAAACACATATTAATGAAGCAAGATAATAAATTACTCTATAAACAATATGACAATATTACTAATACATACGTATATCATTTTATTACCTCATGGATTAATATACTTCAAAATAAACAAGTAATAAACAAATTATTAAAATAATTATAGAAGAATTTTAAGCAAATAAAATAAAATTGAGTACACAGTACTGTTTTTTAATTAATTACAAACTAAGTCAAAAGATAATTTCATTTTTTTACATTTTGCCTACACGAAATTAAAAAGGCTTCTTTTGTGCACTAATATAACATCATAAATGAGGATAGAATTGGAGACTAATATTGACAAAATTATTAATCTGCCTGTACAATGCTATTTAGGCCGATCATAAAAACTGACAATGGACAGAGCTGAAAGCGAAATTCATATAACAGTTCAACAGACAATATATGTAATTTACCCAATGAATATCTTGATAATCTCTTAATCAATTAACACCTGAATTAGCAACAGATTAGGTGTAGTAGTTTTAAACTGGTATGCTGAAAGCTAATTTAACATACGATTGGTAAAACCACTTCCTACAACACCAATAATATAAATAAACTGATTAGAATTTTACAAACTACTAGAACAAACAGAGAAAGGGTGCTCTCTCAAGAAGTAAATGTAAAATGTTAAGTTTTAAACAATAAATATCCTTTCTTGAAGATGAAATATTCCTTTCATATTTGTATGCTAACCTATATCACACAACAAACATTCTTAATTCAAACTTGCTTTTGCTTTATAGTTTATCTTCATCAAAGAGATCAAAGGGTTAATCTTCATTAAAGGTATGATTCTTTTATTTCATCTTCCTTTAACGGTTCTTTTGTAAATTTCTCCAGATTATTACAGTGGAAGATTTCTAATATCACAGACACAAATGCTCTGGAAGTAATTCAAGCTTTCTTGTCATTATAAGTTGGTATTTGACTAAAAATAGCAACCCATACATAGTGTAATTATAAATAATCTGATTCCATATTAATATTAAAAGTGTTTTTCATGAGACCAACTAAAATATTAGGTCCTTAGGGGAGAAAAACAGACATTCAGTAATTTCAGAGCCTTGCTTCCTTATACTTAGCAAAAAAATACTGTTATTTTTTAAGATCTTATTTTCTTATTTTTAACAAAATGTTTCTTGCTTTTACATTTCTTTTTAAGTTTTTTTTTTTTACATAGTGCTATTTTTTTTAAGACCCATATTGTGTTTTAATCAGACTTTTTAACAAAATGTAAAGTAAAATTTAAAAATAAAAAATGCTCAAAAAAATCGAAGATTTTTAAAGAGTTTTAGAAGTAAGCCTCAAATTTAAAATTACAATATACTACTCCTTAATTTGGCATTGGTTTCAGAAAATCAAAATTGAATTTTGATTTTCTATTTTTATTTTTAAAAAAAGATTTAAATTACATATGAAAAATATTTCAAATATTTTCATAATATTTGCTCAACAAATCAGAACAGACTAATCCACACTTCTCTTTAAGAAGTTCATAAAATTAGTGCAAACCAACCGCAAGTAAATCCTGGATCCTCTCAAATCGGTTCTGAAAGTCCCCTTCAAATCTGAAAATAATCTCATAAATTTCCAAAATATAATAACTATGAAAATTCTTGATAACTGTTGATTGTATTTTTTAATTTTTTAGCTGTACTTAATTGATACTAGTGATAATGTCACGTTTATTTAATGTGATTATCTTCAGTGTTAAGCTTTTTTGTTTATTTCTTTATATTTATTATATCATTACAAACACTAGATTAATAATATACACATCTAGACAATATTAATATCCTTAACAAGTCTGAGTACTAATAAAATGTTTTAGGTACTTCATAGATTACTAATTTTAATTAGTCAAAAATATTGATAATGAAAATATACAAGATATGAATAAAAAATTATGTTTCACACGTGGCACAAAAAAAAATTAACAGATGTAATGCTTATGTGTTAACTATGATGAGTAAGCTGCAACTTGTAATGGAAGACAAAACTAAAAGCTACTTAGGAAGTAAAAAAAAATCATTTAAAATAAATGTAATGAAAAAATAACAATGAAATAATAGTAATATATGGAGCAAGGTTAAGATAAGCAATTAAGAAGTGGAGGTGTAAAAAATAAAAGCAATAAATGTTGAGAAGATGGTTGTTATAAAACCAGATTAATGGCAAGAGGTTTTGTGTAGAAAATTGGATTGTATCTCAAATGGAGAAATAGTCCTATTAAAGTAAGGCAAGTAATTGGCTATATGAATTGCAGTAAACATCAAATTATGAGATTTGAAATAGAACAAATAAGAAAACTTATTTTTTCAATGGAAATTTTCTGAAAATAAAAGCAGGAGAAATTACATAAGGCTTACACACAATTACAAAAAATTATATAAGGCTTAAAACAAGATATATGGTTTATATCTTGGTAAAAAAACCTTTGTCAATTTGAAGGATCTTTTGGATGAATAGATTCACCCAGCACAGCCACAGAGGCTTTCAGAGGAGACCTTGAGCTTCCCTCTAAGTGGAGGTACTTATTTTATACAAAGTAAGTACAAAGAGTTGCTTTGAGGATAGATCATCCTTTCTTATCATCTACTTTATTTTCTGGTACCCAATTTTTGGTTCTAGATATATTGTAACTCTTATGTCTGTACTCAGACAAATTTAAGTAGTCTTTATTGCAATAAAGTCTACTTAATACTTCTTTATTTCTTGAGTGTACTCACCAAACATGAGACCAGATTTATATTGGCAGGATAAATATCACAATACTAAAAGTATAATATAAAATACACTTAAGGATCAATCGATAAATATAATATTACACTAAACATCAAGACAAACAAGACAAAAATTAAATTATTATTAAATTATTTAATTAGATTAAGTGGCATTGGTTTAAAAAAACTTATAAATATACTATTTATTTAGATTAAAAACACTAAATAAAAACCATGTCTATGTAATAGTTATCTTTGCAATTTTTCAACAACTATCTCTGCTAGTTACAACCAACAATGATTTTAGAAGTTTTTGTTAAATTTGACTGTTGCAACTACTTTCAATAAAATGACCAGTACTTTTAATTGTATAAACAGATAGGTTAATGGTAATCAGTATAAAAGAAGAAAAAATGCTTGGATATTACTTTTAAAAGGAACAAGTATATAATAACTATTTAACAGAATCTAATGATTCTAACTGAAGAAACAAGGGTCACAAACATCTATAAGCTTCTAATACATTTCTAGCTTCATAGACCAACATTTTGATAACTTGAATTGATGGTGTTTAAGTCTTAAAAGACATCAGTTAAAGTTAATATCGTAAACACTTAAATTAGAATTTGCAAGTGATCTTGAACTATTATCCTGTTTAAAATAAATACTAACTAATGGCATATAAATAAAAATAAAAAGGATTCATTTTAGCTGTCGTTCAGCATAATGATTCTGTATATGTAGATTGTTTCGGCTTATTAAAAGATTACTGATATTGTATACACATAACTCAACTAAAGTTCAGCATACAAATTAAATATTTATGTCCTCACTTTTTGAATACTATTAATCCCATAATTTCATTTTTCAGATACTCATCTAACACCATAAAAGAAAAAAATCAAGGTACCACTGCTAGCAGTAATTTGGCATAAGCTGCAGTGGTTGAAGTAAAATAAGGAAAACAATCTAAAATCTAAGCAAATCTAAAAATGAACTCAAGTTATATCTCTTCAGCAAATATCACACAGCAGAACTACATGCAAGGTTTATACCCTGAGAAAGCAACTTCTTAAAAAACTTTTAATGAGAGGAAATGAAACTTCCTAAGAATTTTTTTTTTTAATTCCTGGATTAAGAGGATGTAAATTTTTTCCCTGTTTCACTGATATTCTTTGCTGGACTGCAATCTCTTAGAGCACATCATAAAAAAATTGATTCTACAAGAGGATGTCAAACCTTCCTTTGGGGTCTATAAGCCTTATACCCCAAGAATTCCAACTTTTCCTGCGATGAAACCGTTTTAGCTTTCTTTGGCGCACTTTCATCTGCTGTTTGGCTAACTGTTTAGTCTCAGATGAGCAATGGTGAATGCATATTTCTTCTACTGTTATAAAATGCTTAAGAATCATGTTCAAATGCAATTTTGGTCGGTATTATCAAACATAGTAGCCATCAAGCAAAAGCCATTTTCATACAAAAAACATTATGTAATCTTTTATTACAGAATTATGGAAAACTTTTTACGATTTCATCAGTCATAGCAGTTTTTTGGTGTCCCGAGGATGTACATGTTTAAATTCAGCAGCCTAATTTTTTACTGTTGAAAACAAAAGGGAAGAATCATTTAAAAGTGGAATCTAATCCTTTTTGTATATCTCTCGAACAGCTCAAACTTCAGAATTATCTATTTTCCAGATTAACTTCAAAATCCCTTGTTTGCTTTACTCAATCACCACAATCAAACAATTAAACATATTTGTCTGAAACTTTGCAGCATCATCTAAAGGATCATACCTGACAAATGCTAGTTATTTGGTTATACTTGTGCCATCTCTCTGTTAGACAAAGAACTTTCCAGACAACCCTAGTAAGGTCAATTAACAACTAGAACCTGATAAAATTTTAAAAGTTAAAAGTTATGATAGCAAAATCAAGAGAATTTCCATTTGTTAGAATGGACGCTTGGTATAATTAACAATGCAATGAAATTAATCCGAATCCAAATTGGTTAATATTTAGTTCATGCTGATACTAATTTGCTCATTTACACCAACGCGCAATGTATAAAAGTCAATTTAAAACATAGAGCTTTTACTTTGCTGTCTTAATATACACGATATGTTATCAATAATTTTATAATATAACCTAAATTATAAACAAGAAAACACAGTCATCCTACAACAATTCTCCTAAATTGTTAAAACAATCACCAAAATACAATTTTTAACATGCTACTTATGCCACTAAACCAATGAAACATGAACTAAAGAAATATAATTAAAAACCCATCAATAGATGAATGAACATCATTATTAATTAGATGTTATTACACGTGATCCAAATGGTACTACAGATTCAACATTTTAAATAACATGCACTGTTGCAAATACAGTTTAAACCATCGTTACTTTAACTGGGTTGAATATCTATTTTTCCACTGAATTTTGAATATTGAAATTCAACTCTAGTGGTAGTGTTTATCTTAAGACTGAAAAGGATTGACTGCTAACTCTAATATGGCTCAGCCCATCACATTGTATAAAAAAAGTTCTATAATTCAGTAAACTCCATTTATTAAATCTTAACAATTAGATTCTAGTTTATCTGAAATAAGCAATACACTCTGGCAATACACTAAATACAATTTAACTGTATAAATTTGTATGTAGAATTAAACAATTTAGTTTAATTTAATTTACTTTACTTACTTTTGGTGCTCTACAACTACAAGTTTATTGGTCTTTGTTTTCATCATTAGAATTTCATGCCTTTTAACTAAGTAGCAGGGTTGTACTGAGAATTGCACAGATTCGACCATCCAGATGTTAAAGAATAATCAGGATGCAAGTAAAGAGGAAAAACAGTTTAAAATGACATTAAAGTCATGTATCTAAAATTGCATTTAGGTTCAGCTGACATTTAGTAACTACATTAAGAACTTGATAAATGACATGTATTTTTATAAAAACATGGATATATTTATTTTCTACACAAAATTATAAATGTAATTACAGCCCAAGCAAACATACACAGTTATCTGTTGAATATAATCCAAAACTGAGAAAAATATATATTACCCATCTAAGACAATGCACTACTTTTGTTTTTTGATTAAAAAATGACCAGCTTAAGGACACATCCAGCAATTGAAAAAATAATCAACAGAATAAGATTCCCAACCACATAACTGATCTGCAAGAAAATGTTTTGGCTGTTAATAATAATTGCTACTCAAATAAAGGTAGCCGTTTTAAATGCATTCATACTGCTTTGTCAATGGGGGCAAGTGATTATTAAACATGTCATAATTGTGTATATTATCACAGAATCTAAATGGTTAACTCTTTGAATGTCCAGTCTTAATTAGTATGGCACAAATTATATTTTGACACTATTAAGATATAACAAGCAGCAGCAACTCATAAACAAGGAATGCAGCTGCCAAAAGCTCCAATTCAATAAAGCTACACAAGATGACAAGAACTACAAGCTGGTGATACAACAGAGTGGGTTAGTTTTTACACTCTAATAAATCCCCTCGACGAGTATCTAAGTCTTCCCATTTAATAAATTAATGAAATACATTTCTTATTTGGAAAATATAAAACACTCATTTTAAATTTCAGCAGTAGTTCGCAGTAAATTAACAGACTCATCAAATAATCAAATTTTGAATCTTTATATTTATACTAAAAAAAAGAAAAAACACAAAGGCTGTACTATCAACAGATAAAATGGTATGGTTTTTATTGGTATTAGGCATTTATTGTACAGTAAAAGTTTTCAGTTTCACTACAACTTCAATCATGGATCTTGTGTAAACATGTCTGGGCAAATGTTTCTCATCAATCATTTTCCCCTCATTATCTCTAAACTTCATTAAGCTTCATTAAGTGCAATGAAGCTTTTAGGATTCTCCTGTACTTATATGAAAACTTTTTTTCGGTTTTCTAATTGAAGAAAAAAGTATTAATCTTTCAGTTATCATTATTACATGCAATTTAATAACAGGCTAGTCATTAATCTTTTAAGTTTGAAATAGTAACACAAACTTACACAAATTGAAATAAATACTGCAATTTTGAATACTCCTTCAAATCACAAAGTTTAATTTAATTCCTCTGTATCATGATTGTTGGATTTATAAATTTTGCTAAACACTGAAATAAAAAAATAAGTAACAAATTTTACAAAAAAAATGCGCATGAATTTGCTCTAACACTTTTAGCCATAATTTCAAAATTTGTGAAGATTAAGGTTAAATTCTAGACTTTAGTTTCTTGCTTCTTCCTTATTAAAAAGAAGAAAGGTGTGTATGAGCAAATATGAGCAAACATGCTGACTCCTCAGTAGTTGCTACTGTATCTTATTCATATCTAATTATATTAATTTGAATAACACAAGTTCAAAAGAAAATAAATCAAAATAATAAGGTTAACAAAAAGTAATTGAATATCAATGTGTGATAATATCATTACAAAATAAATAAATTTATGCAAGTAGTAACTGATTTATTTATTTAAATAATTTTCTAATTAGTCACAATTTATGGCGATTTATACTTAATAAACATCATCATATCACGACAATATGTGTAATACATTTTCACACAATACATACTAAATGATAAGAATCACTGATTTATACAATGTTTAAAAAGAAAAATAGTGCCTGAAATTGGTTTATTCATACTACTGAAATACTAGCTTATCCATAGTTATTGTCCACAACTCAATAAAAATATCTGAATTTACTTTATGAAACAGGTTATTCCAGAAATACTATCATGTTAATTCCTTTTATGTTTATTTAGATGGACCAGAATTCATAATATTTTAAGGGTTAAAGTAAAAAATTATAAAACTTACCTTTTATGAAAAAACTGAATTCCTCTTGTATTTCCCTCATATAATTATCACACAACAGTTTTATAACTAGTTTTTTTTTTTTTTTTTTTTTTTTTTTTTTTAATTGCTTCGGTTTACAATAAATATTAATTACTTGCTACACAAATGTTTATAATTGTCTTGCATAAAGTGTCATCAAAAAATACTACAGGTTCATTATATAATTTTAACTAACAACCAAACAAACACTGAATTTAGGATAAAAGATGAAGTCACATTCCAGATCACTGACGTCTTAATAAATTAACTTAAAAAAAAAATTAAATACAAACAAATACATATGTGAATAAAAGAAAAATAAAACAGTCAGAAACATAAACATGAAATGCACAAACAATTTAGCAAATGAATCTGGCCCCTTTATTTATTAAAATATACTTTTAAGTACAAAGTAATTTAATAATTAAGCCATGGATGAGTAAGACATTCTGCAGCAGTTGCTCTTCGATTTTGATCAAAATCTAACATAGGACGTAAAAATGAAGTAAATTCTCTAGCTTCCTTTGGATCCCAATGATATTTTTCAGTCAACACATCATAGAGATCCCATGGTTTTAGGCCTGTAATGTGGCGTAATTCTCCTTTTCTATTAAAAAACTGCCTTGATTGTTTTCCAGAATTTATTATACGTTTTGGAATTTCACCTAACAACTCTATTATATGGGCTAATTGATCTTCATCCCTAGTATAATCTTCACCAGAATGCGGTTCAAATAAATAATCACCAGTAGCTAACTCAAATGCGACACATGCCGTACTCCATATATCAGCTGATGTGTTATAACCAGCACCAATAAGCACTTCAAGGGAACGATATTGCCGTGTTTGAATATCTTCAGTAAAATGATTGTTTACCCAACAAGCATTGCCTAAATCAGCAATTTTTACTTCAACATCACACACCCAATGAGAAGGATCTAAATCGTACCCATAATATGATCCAGAATTTTGTGAAGTTTTTTCTGAATTCTGAGGTGAAGACTGAGGTGTATCTTCTTCATTACATGTTTGAGGTCTATTATTTAATGAGATATCTTCCCCAGCTCCTGTGTTATCAAAATTATTCTCATCATTTTCTTCACAATCAACATAATTTTCATCTTGAATATTCATTTCCTCAATACCACCAGTTTCTCCACCACCAGCCATGTTCAGATTATTTAACGCTGGATCAATAAATTTACATCCATTCTGGTAAGTGGATTCAATATTTTCATCAATATTCAGTTCTTTAGCAATAATCTCTATGTTTGTATTTTCATCATCTTCAATTACAGATTCTTCAATTTCTTTAATTTCAACCTGCTCTTTCAAAATAGTTTTTTTCTGTTCTTCTAACTCTTCAATCTGCTGCATTTGTTTTTTTAAGAGTTCTGAATGTCGTTTAGCTTTTCGCTTCAGTTTTTTCTTTTTACTTTTAGACATCTTTGAGTTAGGTACAGGTTCTTGAAATTCTTTTGGTGCTGTACTTACAAGAGATGTCGGCAATTTAAGTCCCATTGAATGCAGTTCAGTTGCTTCACAAGCTAATTTTCTAATATAATTTTCACTTACACACAATAAAACATTTTCAGGTTTTATGTCTGTGTGGATGATTTTACATTTTGTGTGAAGATAATCTAATCCTTCCAGAACTTGTCGGATAATACATTTTACATTTCTGAGTGGAATGCCTCTATAATTACTTTTAATGATAAGTTTTAATAAATTATGTCCAAGAACTTCAAACACCATACACACATGTGTTCCGTTTACACCGGTGATCTTAAAATCGTTAAGTAACTGCACAACCTTTTCTCTCTTTTTATCATTCACATCACTATCACGAACTACTTTTAAAAGCTTTATTTCATCTAATGCTGTTTCAGTAAAATGTGGAGCACTTTTGACAACTTTTAAAGCAACAAACCTTTTATCCACCAAATCCCAACACAGCCAGACAGTAGAGAAGTGGCCCCAACCTAACTTTCTAGTAACGTGATATCTTCCTTGAAATAAATCACCAATTTTGACGGGATGATATCCACCCTTACAATAATCCATTGAGTCTTCTTGCTCCTCCTCTTCTGAAGAAAACGCTTCTTCTTCGTCGTCCTCGATAGTTTCATTTGAAGACGAGTTGCTGGGATCAGTTCTACTGTTCGTATTCATGTATTTTTCTTTAGGTGTGTCTTCATTCTTGGGCTTTCTTTTCCCAGGTTTGTGACGTTTCTTTTTGGCTTGAATAGCAAGAACTCTACGATTTGCATCTTTATGAGTATTCATAGCAATTAAAACATAAATCCCCACTTATTGAAAATTAAGACAAAACAAACAAAAATTCAATCTAACCTGTTTCCAAAATATGGTTCCTCATTTAAGCATGGCGACTGCTGGTACAACAAACATATGTCCAGCTGATTGTAATTTTTAGTAATGAATTTAAAGCACGATAGTTGTCTTACGACATTAGGTCTTGCACATTTTATTTCAATTTTTTACACAATGTAAGTACAAGAAACGCAACGCTTATTTTTAAATAATGCCATTTTAACATAGTTAGTATTACCAGTCAGCCTAAAGTGTCCACCTTTATTAATTATTCTGGAGATAAAATTTACACAGTTTTCATTGTTTATCTCATTTCTCTTAAAACTACATCAACTAACTTGATTTATCCATCATACGTCACAGTGCTACTACAATAATTATACAAACCTTCTATGTTTTAGTTTTCCTTATCGTAATTGGCAACGTAATCATGTTATAAACAGAGAGCGCGAAATTATGTTGTGACGAAAACAATCATTGTTTTTATTTGATTAATCTTTAATTTTTCATAAAATCTCGTAACGTAATTAATAAAACATCTTAATAAATTTTTATAACAAATATATATATTTTTTCATTATCACAATTTTTTTTATTTTTATAAGTCTTCTTTGTATAAAAAGTAGATTGAAAAGTGATATTTAAACTTCTATAATAAAATTGAAATGTTATTCACTAAAGCAATTGTTTATTTTTTTATTACCAAAGAAACCTTGAGTGAAAGTGCATTCAACAAACTGTGAATATAATTAATTGAAGCATCTTATTTTCAGCTCTTATACAATTTATGGTGTGCTAATCTAGCAACTATTAGTACTAGTTAGTAGTATTGAATTAAACAAAAAAGAATAAGTAAGAAAAAAACTACAAGTGATTATTTAAGTAGCAAAGTATTACATTCATAGATTACTGGAAAAATTTTATTTTTATTCAAAAGAAAATTAGAGAAACAGCTTGATTTTGTAAACACTAACCGAATTAGAAATATTAATAAATACTGTATATAATACATTCAACATAGAACTACAAATTTTAAATGACTATATTTGGAATGGAAGAATAATAGTAATTGAAACTACATTTAAAATGTGTATAGTGGTAATTCCACATTTTAACAATTAAAATGCCATTACATATGGATTAACACAACTGTGCAAAAATTTATGATTATTCTACAGATTAATAGTAAACTGTATAAAAAATAAAATGAGCTTACATTACTGACTGTATGGTGGGGAAAATAGGTTTATCTAAAAAACCTATCTATGAATATGTTTAATCATAGCTTTATTAATATGAATAATAATCATATTCATGACCAATATGATTATTGGTTACCAAAATAATAAATATGAATATCTATCAAAGTTCATGATATTTAGTTTTTTTTATACTATTTTATAAATGCTATAAATGAAATGTCCACTATTTTAACTAAACACAAAGTACAAATTCACAATATTTTATTTCAATTAAAATTTTTTATTGGCCTTTATTTGCTTTTCATTATTAAAATCTTTGTTACATATATAATATATTTCTGTTTTCATAACTGAGATGTCAAAGGTCTTCTGGTATTATGTAATGTTACTTTGCAGATCCACTGATGTATTAACTTTTCAAATAAACATCTGTATATTATTTAATATTTTTACCTCATTTCATATTTTTAGTCAATGCTACTTTGCATGTTTTAAAAATGTTGATTCTGTAATGTCCCCTTACTTTCCTTTCTCCCTTACATTTTGTCCATTCTACTGTAATCTTTCAGCTAGAAGTTACTTATCTCTCTTCATTATATTGTTATACCTTATGTTACATTACATATACTAATCTTTCTTTTTCCTGTTTAGCCTCCAGTAACTACCGTTTAGATAATTCTTCAGAGGATGATATGTATGAGTGTAAATGAAGTGTAGTCTTGTACATTCTCAGTTCGACCGTACCTGAGATGTGTGGTTAATTGAAACCCAACCACCAAAGAACACCGGTATCCACGATCTAGTATTCAAATCCATGTAAAAATATCTGGCTTTACTAGGACTTTAACGCTGTAACTCTCGACTTCCAAATCAGCTGATTTGGGAAGACGCGTTAACCACTAGACCAACCCGGTGGGTTTACATATACTAATCTGGTTAATATAAAGTTTACTTAAGCAATTTCTGTCAGTTTTCGAATGCAAATGCAACCTCAAAAATAACAGAAAAAGCATGTAACTCTTTCAATCCCTAATTGTCTATGTTACTGGTAATTTGTACACCTCATGACCATACAGAAATTATTGACTTCACACCTACTATAGGTTATACCTGAATTTCTTGTTATTTCTTTAGTTATCACTCCTCTCAGCTGCAAACAGTGACCCAATATTTTAAAGGATATTGAGATGTTTATTTTTTCTCTGAAAAGTTTAATATTCTTTTACAACACATATTTTAAAGTAATTTTTTTAATGTCAAAGTTTAGACAGTTACAATTGTTGGAGTATAAAAAAAAAAAAATAGGGTGTTTCATTAAAGACTAGGATGTTAACGCTTAAAGGATTAGTGGGAAGCTACCAATACCTTTTGGTGAAATTTGTTTTTAGAGTTAGTAGTAGTTTTCTTTGGCAGTTGAAATCTTTTTATTGCTCAAAAATTTTATTTATAAAAGGGCCCCTTTTGTTAAACTTAAAAAACTTACTTGCTCAATAATTTATTTCCTTTTAATTAATTTTATCTTAACAATAGTTACACATCCAAATATTTTCTTATCTAAAGCAATTAAATTTGTGATGTTCCCTTTACTTTCCCACTATGTACTTTGTTTTAAATATACCTCAGAGATGCGAGATATATACAAACAAAAACTATTAATAACAAATTTTCCATAGTTCATTCAAAATGAACAAATACCATTAAATCACATAATTTTTATAACTTTTACCTCAAAATAAAGTGTGCTGTGACTGTAATGTAGAAGAAATATCAAATTTTATTTTGGTTTTTGATTCATAAAATTATGCTTTCAATTTTTAAAAAAAATCTTTAGTAGTTCATTGACAAACAAGTTTCTATTAGTTACTTTGGTTTGCTTTGCTATGAATTAAAAACTATAAGAAAACTAATTACTTAAGTAGCAAATAGCTATAAACATTTTTTGATATAATATTAGTTGTTATAAAAACTTGATTTCTGCAGTGTTAAGAATTCTGAGTAGTTAAGTTTCTTCTAGGAAAAAGGATGCAAATGTTGTTGGTCTGCAGTATTCCACACTCAATATGTCACTACAAATATTAATATGCTAAAGGTATGATATAAAAACTCTGAACAAATATGTAGACTGATTAAATAAATTTAACCAATATAATTTAAAATTATTATCATCAGTGTTAATAGCTCATCTTGAGGATCAATTATATAAGTTCTACATTAACCACTTTTATTTCTTGAAATTACAACTGTTAGTAACAATAATTTAAAACATTAAAAAATGTTGTAACATCTAAACATTCAAAAACTGTTTTCCAAGTTAATTTGTATGTGACACATGATATTAACCTGCAGAAACAGGATCAATCGTATATTAATAAAAATTTTTATCAGTCTTATAATGTCATTAAAATGACTGCAGGAAATTAGCAGCTAATGTCAACTGGCAATTTCTCTTGGGTACTTTTCCTTGTGCTAAAACTACATCCTTAAAGATCTTAAAATGAGAGATGGAAATATTGTTTGTATTATTTTTGATAATTCATTACTAAAATCTACATTCTTTTTAATATTAGCAGCAGAATCATAATATATTCAGCATATATGGCAAAAAAAAGTTGTTCTTGATAATAACTCATTTATGGAGTTAAATTTATTAATGTAGTTAGGCATTCATTCAGCTATAAAAATTTCTGTTTTGGAATATTTAAGTCTTTGACAAAATTAAGTTTTAAATGATGGCCAACTATTTCTGTGTCTTTGACTGATGTGTAGAGAAAAGGTCAGATTTTGACTCGATTTTAGTTCTTTTTTTGTATTTCAATTCTGCTTTGCTGTAAATTAAAAACTATAATAAAAAAGGAAAAAATAGCAAATAATCATCATCATCTTTTGAGAAAATACAAGTTCTTGTAATGAAACTTGATATTTGCAGAATCAAAGCAAGGTGTGAAAATTTTCTTTTTTAATGCATGGCATCCATTTGCAGGAGGAATTGTACATTGAAAGTAGTCTGGGAGAGAAGGGTGAATATAGATAAATTATGGTTGTGAATTGTGTATGTTAAGAAAATTATGCCTGGTGTATCACAAAGTTCTTCTGGGACTTTCATATTCTACTCATGAAAATAATGGAAAAAAATCATAAAATCATATGTCCTAAAATGCTTCGTTTGCGAGTTACAGCTAGTGAAATATTTTGCTCAGATTTCAGCTGAAATAAAGCCATACTGAAATTTTTATGATGTTAATTAAGGGATAGAATTAGTGATTTCTCATGTTTGATCTGAAAAATCGAATAAAATAGTTAAAATAATAAAGTATATCGGATACTGTGAACTGTGCTGTTGTTAGTAAAGGTTTCCTGTGAATTTTAGTTTGAATGTGATCGGTTTGCCATTGAAGTAATACCGTACTTATTTACCACAGAGGAATATGCTAATATGGTATCGGGTTTATGTAATGGTAATGCTACTGCAGTAGAATATGAAATACGTTTTCCAAATCCTAAAACAAGTAGTGCAACATTTCACAATCTTCAGGAAACATGTTCACTATCTAGTATTCGTATCAGCTACAAACGATCTGTCCAACACGACGCTGTTATTGATGAAATTATTATTGATGCAGTTCAGCACAGTCATGACGTCTTTCTAAGCATTCAACTGTGTTTTGCATTCGATTGTTTGCAGGACATTTAAACAAAACAAGTTTTATCCTTGTCATCAACAGCCAGTTTAACATCTACACCCAATATCACTTCGCTTGGAATTCCATAACTGCTAAATACAAATTGACAACTCTACAAGTATGTTTTGTTAAGAGACGAGGCAAATGTCACTTGGGATGTGTAGTCAAATACAATGAGCAGAAATAAATCCTTATGAAAAAGTGGAAGGCAACTTTCAACACCGAATTAATGTCAATGTTTGGTGCTTGCTTCTTCACAATCAGCCCATTCCTATTACTTGGCCACACACTGCTGATGGTCGTCTACATGCACTTTCTTCAAGAAGAATTAATTACAGCAGCTGCTTGAAGATGTTCCTCTAGCATTACACTTCCAGAACAATGGTACATCTCCCCACTTCTCTTGTGCAGTT
Organism: Lycorma delicatula; assembly: GCF_047948215.1. Taxonomy (NCBI): domain Eukaryota; kingdom Metazoa; phylum Arthropoda; class Insecta; order Hemiptera; family Fulgoridae; genus Lycorma; species Lycorma delicatula. The sequence goes on along the minus strand of NC_134460.1, from coordinate 104,003,816 downwards.
TCCACCAATTAAATCATTTTCCTGAGAAATGGTTGTAGAATCTACATTTCTGACCACCAAGATCACCTAATTTTAAAGACCATCTTATTTTTAATCTAAATGGTCCATCTGTATGTCGTTCATGTTATCTTTTTGGAAATTTGTTGGTTGCCTTGTCCATGTGCACATACACTCATGTTAACCTTTGAGTTTAATAGTTACCATCAATTTGTTCACTGAGCTGATTGCCTAGTGTACAAGCCTATGTATTCAACTATAACTCCTATTGGAAGTTATTGTAACTGTAAGGAAAGAATGACATTGATGTTTTCCATGAGATTTACTATTATTTTAATTAGATTGTACTTTGATAGTTGTTATGCATTGAAAATATTAATAAATCTGAGATTATTTGTTAAATATAATTAATATTTATTTGCACCTTTATTATACTATAAATCTAAGTACATCTGATAAAATTGTGTATAATCATCTGTGAATAATAAATACACATTTCAAAAAATATAAAAACTTATTAACTCTCCAAAAGCTATTAACTAGTATAAATGTATACAAATTAATATAAATATATATATATATATATTTTTTTTTTTTATACAGAAATAAATAACCGATTAGCATTGGCACTTATATACAAATTTTTTAATAGTAATTTTTAAATAAGTAAATAAAATTTACTGAACTGAAGAAAGAAAAATTAATACAGATTTTTTTTTTTTTTTAGTAAATCTAATAGATTATAAGTATGAAATATCTAAAACAATATAGACTTAAATTATGAGTGCAAAATATAATTTTATAAAATATCACAAAATTTTATTTTAACAAAATAAGAAATCTAAATTATTCAATTGTTATATAAATAATGCTTATCAACAAAAAAAATTAAATACTACAAAATATAAAAATAAAAAAAAATATCAAATTAAAATATCATGAATGAAATTTAAAAAACAAAAAATAAGTAAGTTAGTCTGTTCCACGTTTATGCAATTCCAAATTATTTATGTCTTATGTGTGTGTACATAAGACATAAATATTATTTGCTACATATGTAGCTAAATAATGTAGTATGTGTCAGTAAATTCTTTGGGTTAATTTTATTGTCTGTAAAAAAAAAAAAAACTTTTTAATCATTAAATACAATAAAATTAAATAAAAAATAGCAATATTTAAAACTAATAAAAAGACAAATAGTTTATCATCAAATTCGTATCTGAAATAATAAACATGGTGGACAACTTGTAAGTAAAAGTAATTCAATTTGTCATAAAGAGATTTTTCATGAAGTTGAATTAAGAGCTGTGTTAAACAATTTTTTCAAATTTAAAAAAAATGCATTTAAGAGAAAATGGCGGAGAAGATTAAAGCTAACGTTTGTATAAAAAGACAGTTTGAGACCCAGTTATAACTTTATGCTAACAGCTCCTCAAAATGATCTCCCAGCCACCATTCTGGTATTATAATTAATAATACATCCTGATGCAGCAATCCAGGGATTCAACCACAGATAGGTTACTTAAGACAAGGAATGCTAAAACAGTCTTTGGCCCTGAAATAACAAATCTGTATTAGATATTTGGAGATTATTTTCTCGAATATCTTTTAAAATAACTCAAAGAAAAATTTAACATTACATCATTTAATTTATGTTTTTTTGTACCACATAAAAAACAGTTTTTAAAAAGAGAGATGGACTCAAATTTTCCTGGATGGGCCAGCAGCAGCACATTATACATTAACATTTTACTTTAATTAAACTGCATAATTTAATTTATATTACCACCACAGTAAGTTTTTATTTATACATGAGAAAGTGAATTTCATAATTTTTATTACAAATGCAAATTTTAATTAAATTACATAACTATTTAATAATTTAATTAGTACTTAAATGAAATAAAAAAATAATTTATATAACTTTTCATATTAAAAACTTTGTCATATATATTATACAGCAGAACCACAACAATATATAAATCTAAGAACCAAAATAAGTAAATTACAATATTAGCTATTGAACACAAATCTTTTGAAAACTTGGTTTTATTCAAACAAGTCCATATTAAAACCACACAAGATTATTTATTTTTACAAGGGAGCTTATGACTATTTTGTTCATGATGGTTCAATAGTCTGAAACATGTCAGGTGAAGCACATAGCACTCCCATAACAACAGATAGCTGAAAACAACTAAACTGACTAAACAAAACATTTAATATAGTGCGTTGGCAGCCTTATAAAGTAATTAATAATTCTAAAATAAAAATAACACCCTAATATCATAATTTTAAATATCAATAGATAGATTACTAGAAAACTACATTATATATTAAAATGTAATTCTTATCCATTTAAATAAATACATGAAAAAATAATAACCTTGTATACTAAAGCTTGTTTTTATATTTTATTATAATTTTTTTTAAATGTGCAAATTATTGATAAAACTGCATCAAATTAACTAAACAATACTATCAAATACTATCAATTTGGTTAAAATATTACATCAGTATTTCTGAATATTCATTACTTCACCTCATTTATTTTCTAAAACAAAGTGGAATAAATTTCACATATTTATACTTTTATAGAAAACTTATTAATTAAAAATATAAAACTCTATCTAACTTTTCTGCTTTTATATCCAAAGCAATTAATAGTAAATAAAAAAAGATAGTGTAGTACATCCCTTATAGACTGATGGTTCTGAATACCTGGAACATCTAACAGACCAGATTATCAGAAGTAGTAAAGAAGATGCACAAAAAATGCCAATGGCTGAAGCCATGTTTAATAAACTTTTCCCATAATCAAGGTTCAACAGTTTCATTCCTTATGTTTATTGTTTACTTTTTTTGTATTTATTAATAGCTAATAAAAATCACTCAAAAATTTATAAAAAAAAAGGACTGCCTTAGAAAGTTATTGATTAATATTGTAAATTTTAGTGGTCTCATATATTTATATAGTAAATAATACATTTCTACAGTAAATAACTTATGCAAGTTAGTTTCCTTTCTGTACGTATCTACAATGGGGTTCATTAGAAGCTCTTTAACTAGTTGCTACTAACAACAGCTTCATAAAATTTCTTGATAATCTAATTGATTAAAATCTAATTGCTCAAAATAACCTATAATTACATTTGTAGAAATTTAAATGTTCTTTCAAGATATCCAAAATACAGTTTCAGCCAGAAGAAATAATGAAGACAACCAACCAATTCTGTTTTACTGGTTAACTGAAAAAAAAATTCACTAATTTTTTATATATTAATTTTTCTCTGAAGAAGAAAACTTTTCAAAACCAACCAAACATACACAAATAAAAAACCCAATGCAATGTAAGACATCATCCTGAAAGTAAAAATACTGTAACTACTCTGCAAACTACAAAACACAAAAGCAGTAGGAGTTGCAAACCAATATGTGTGTGATGTTTATTTTTACCTGTTCACAGATATAGTAGTAGACCAGTATCAAAAGGAATAGGTCTCCTATTACCTTAGAGTAAGCCTTTAATTCCTTGATGCATTTTTAAAATTTTGAATGGAGTGAAAGTCCACTTCAGAAACCCTTGTACCATACTCTTTTTTACTTTACCCCTACTTTTTCATAAAATTCATTAACTATGTATGTTAATAATGATTTGGAAAAAGTAGCTCATAAATTTAAAAACTCTAGATACAGTGATCTTCAAAACTTCAAAACAAAACAAATCATAATGCACAGAACGAACACAATGGCCCTGGAATATGTAAAATGAAAATATAAAATTACGCACCATAATAAATTAAAACATATAGTTAAAAATACAGTTAAAATTTAAAATAAATTATAGTTTGTTTTATATTAGTGTTACAGTTAAAACCTCGTACATCTACTGTGGTAAGGTAATGAATAGTATTCATCAAAGAAAATATGAAATTGTTAGTTTAACATTGTTTTATCACATTCAGTTGGTTTAGTTAGTCTGTATTTATTTTTATATTTATTAATATAATATTTCTCTAATATATCAATTTCTTTATTATTATTATTTATATCTAATATTTCTAAATTATTATTAATGACAGTAATTTTATATTTATTTTTTAATGGATCTTCAGTAACATTTGAAAATGTAATATTTCCTTTTTTATTATCTAATTTGAAAATTTTATTGAACTTGAAAAATGAATATAAAATTACTGACAATAATAATAATAATTTAGAAACATTAGATATTATAATAACCATTATACCTCAATAGATATAACTGATACCTTGGGCTGAGGCAGTCAGCCTCAGGGCAAGTCCTCTAGGTGAAAGATGGAGGAAAGTTTTCCACGCGCTCATGGCTCTGGGGCTGGTGCCTGCAGGTGGTTGGAGTGAAATAAAATGGCTCCCATAGACCAAAACACTGGGGGAAAAACCCTGATATCATATCTGTTACTGCCGAGCTGATTGTAATGAATGAATTGAAAGCCGGAGTGGTGATGATGTCCCTAATAAAGCAAGAAGTAGACTTCTCCGGAAGTGGTAACAGAGATGGAATGAAGAGTTGTCCAATCGTTGGGACACATTGATTGATTCACAATCTAGAGAAATGGGTGAGTGGGGATATGGCGAGTTAAGCTATTACCTGACACAAGCATTGACAGGGCATGTAAGCTTACGGGCACCAAAAGCAGGATCATGCCCAAAAAATGATCAAACACAGATTATAAAAAAAAAATAAGAAGACAGCAGTTATTTCTCGCCTTTCTGATATCTCCATCAATTTTGACGATCAGATAAGGCATGTTGTCTGGATTATGAGGTGGAAGATGATGCAGAACACAAAATCTTCCACTGCAGAAGATGGATTTCAGAGAGGGAGGTTCTAGAAGCCCAGCTTGGATCACTAATTTTGCCGCATAACCTAGTAGATCTTATGGTTACAGAAGAGGCAAAGTAGAAGGCAATTGAGAGATTCATCCAGAAGGTGAAGAGGAAGGAAAAACAGCTGAAAAAAAAGCAACAAAGAACAGCTGAGATGAGCTGAACACAGACCCCCTGACTGGTTGCAAAGTTATGCTGTGAGGTGATCCCGCTGCCTGTCATTGTGGGGTGGAGTAGGAGTTTTTGGCAGATATGGGAACATTATCCTTTGAGTTTTGCATAACCCAAGAGATAAAGAATCTTACCCTGACGTACTTATAAAAGGTTTTCTCCTTGATAAAAAAAAATAATGATGATAATAATAACAGGCTGAAGCATCTTGCTGACCAGGAAGTAGGAGGGAACGAGGCCAACATGGAATCCCAGAAAAAACCTGAGAATGTTGGCAGCAGAGATTGGAAGAGGACTGAGAGGGCAAATGGGCCATGCAACTAATAAAGAAAGTCAAGCAATGTGTTGAGCAACAGCATGGAGAGGTGGACTTCTACCTCACCTAATTTCTGTCAAATCATAGCTACTTCCAGCGCCTACCTACATAAGATGGGAAAACTTCATTGCCATGCTGCAAATACTGCAGGGACAAGAAAGATGATGAAGAAAACTCGTTCTTCACATGCAACTGATGGCAGGACGAAAGATGAGATCTTGAAAACACAAGAGGAAGCTTCAGTCCTGATAACGTTTTCAAGAAGATGCTACATAACAGAGAAAACTGGAGGGGGGAACTGGACTGCAGTTGCAAGCCATACACACACTGTTTTTTGAACGAAGAAGGAGGTGTAAGCTTGGAAGACTGATGGGAGGAGCAAGGCCAATTCCCCATAAGACACAATGTAGAAGACAGACAGAAGGAGACCCACATCAAGAGCCAAGTCTCAGCAGCCCCGGTTTGAGTTTTTTATGCGAGAATGGATACCAAGCCGGGTGTTCCCTGGATCTTGCCAGTTTGGTGTGGTAGTACAGCCCGCACCCCCGGATTCTGTAAAAAACAGGTGAGGGTCCGCTTACTCTCTTATCATGCGTAAATGTGTTCTGGATGACCATGGATAAAGAAAAAAAATTATTATCAATAATAATAATAAATAAATTGATATAATAGAGAAACATTATATTAGTATATATAAAAATAAATACAGACTTATTATTAATAAACAGACTGAATATTTTGATAAATGCTATTCATTATCTTACCATGGTAGATACAAGAAATTTTAACAATGAACTATGACATTTGTATATATATATATATTCTTTTTTTAAATTTTAACTATATATTTTAATTTATAATTGTATGTAATTTATAAAATTTGTCTACTGATAATGGAGTAAAACTCCATTAAGTGCTACAGATAGATGAGTGTTCTTACTTTTTATTTAACCATATTTGGTGGATTTAAATATTTAATTTTAAAATAATTACTATGATACAATGATATATAATGTTTGAAAAAATAATTATTAGAAAACTAACAGATTGCTACTGCAAGTAACATCTGGTTTTGCGAACAGCTCTGTAGTAACTGTAAGAAAGAAACTGCAATCATATTTTCAAAAAATATGATTATGAATCAGAAAAAGTATATCTTTACTGACATAAATATAGTATATCTTTTATGACTGCTTGACTGACATTTTATAACTATTTCCAAAAACAGAAAAAACTGGCAATATTTAGATGAGAGGTATAAATGGGTGTAAAATGTGTTCATCTTAAGGTAGGAAATAGTCAATGAGTATTCAGTCTACTTTGATGATAGATTAACAAACGAGGGCAGTCCGGAAAGTAACTTATGTTTGGGCCTAGCATGGAGATGAGTGGGGAGTTGCCATCTTGGCGTCAAAACATTTTTACACTCAGTATGCATTAAGTTGTAGTGTGTGGACTGTGATTTTTCTACTTTGTTTGTTGTGAATTATTGAATGTGCGCTTCAACAGAAAATTTTGTGACTTGTGTTCAGTGATTAGGTTTTTACTGGCAAAAAACCTCAAACCAACTGAAATTCATCGGCAACTTTGTGAGTTGTACGGAGATGGAGTAATGAGTGAAGGTGGAGTGAGGCAGTAGTGCATTCAGTTTAACTGCACCAATGTTCATGATGAGGACTGTAGTGGTCGGCTTAGCTTTGTGACTAATGAAGAAAATCAACGATAAAATTCCCACATTACGATTACGGAACTCTTGCTTCATTTCTCCTAAATTTCACAAAGTTTACTGCATGAAATTGTGTCGGAGAAGCTTGGTAATTAAATTTAAAAAAAAAAATAAACCAACCACATAAGAAAATCACAAGTTATGTACAAGATGGGTGCCAAAAATCTAAGGTGGCAAATTTCTACAGAGAAGGAATTGAAAAGCTTGTGCATCGTTATGATAAGTGCCTCAATTTAAATGGCCACTATGTAGAAAAATAGTTTAAGATTGTCCCTTTCAAATGTATAAAATAAAATTTCTTTTTTTTTATTTGGTTGGTTACTTTCTGTTACAGCCCTCACACATTACTCAAAATTGGAAGTGCATTATTCAGTACTGAAAGAAATTTAACATTTTTTGAAATTTAATGGTAATTAGAAACCTTCAATTTAAGACTGTATTTATCTGTTAGATAAACCACATGTTAAAAGATGAGGAACCACCAGTTTAACACAAAATATACCCATTACTAAAGAGAATTCCTTTGGTTTTAGGTTAAATAAACATTTAATACAAAACAATGATTTCATTTAATTAAACAATTATTGATTTTAATATAAACTGTAAATTTAAAGATTTCTTAAGAATTATTATATAAATAAATTAACAATGTATATTACTTTATTTACTTAACAGTTAATGATTTTTAACCTGTACAATAAGAAATATTTTCTCATAGAACTCATATCAAATACACTGGCTGATGGAGATAAGAAAACTGTTAGCCAAAATTGATTAAACTTAAGGGTGAAATAATCATAACATGTCAAGAAAGAAGCAAAGAACCTGAAATTTTAACATAAATATTGACAAATATGTAGATGTGCCTACTGCAGCTTCAGCTTTATAGTAAACTTTCTGTACATTTTCTAATATTGAAGTATAATTCAAAGAGTTTTCATACAATGGACTGTTAGAAAGAATTCTAATTGGCAGTTAAATTGTACAAAATATTCTAATGAATATAAGGGCAAACACCTCATAAAACAAATTATTACAACTAACTGAAACAAAAAGAAATTATCAATGTCTGGGGACAAATTATTCAAAATTAAATGTTTTGAAGCATTAAAACGTAACAGTTAATATGTATTTATAAGCTTATCAGTATTTAAAAATTTCAGTGTTTAGTAAATAAAATCTAACAGGTAGATTTTATTTACTAAACACTGAAATTTTTAATTAAAGTAAATTAAGCTTTAGAATGCTTCTTTAGAGATTAAAAGATACAATTACTAACAATATTATACTAAACATCAAAAACAATTAAAAAAACCAAAACATTTACCCCTTCCTGCAATAAAATAAATTTAGCTAAAACAGGTGTGTTTGGCAAGTCTAAATTGATCACTTAGTTAATGATCAAAACATATTTCTACTAATTTGAAAGTGTATTATCAACTATACTTCGACATAAGATCTACCGGTAAATCTGAAATAAATTCAATGATGTTTTAAATAATAGCAATTTGATGCAAAATTATTCAAAAATGATTATCTATATAATATTTTATACTATTTCTCAAATCTTAAAGAATAATAATACAAAATACAAATATTACATTTTTATAAAAATTATCAATAATTGAAATTTACTATATACAAACTATGAAAGAGGAACTTTTAAGCAAAGTAGTGTAGCAAAACCCTGCATAACAATGAAAGTATGTAACAATTTTAAAATAACTATAAAAAATATAACAATATTATAAAATAAATATAAAATCATTAACTACAGAACAGTGAGATCTAAACACAATGTAAATGAACTAATACCAATTTAATATGATTAATATAAAAAAAACACTGGATAAAATGATTTTGCATAATTTCAGTTCCAATACGAATTACATTACAAAAAGTTTATTTTTTAAATTTAACAGTTTTAATAAATATACAGACAACACTCTATATATATATATATATATATATATATATATATATATAATTATTATTACCATATTCTATAAACCACAACAAAAATATATCTTATTTGGCACCAAAACAATAAGAGCGTTACTTGTAAATTACAAGACAAGTTTGTGATACTCTTTATACTTGCTGTGAAACACAAGACTAATCATTTAATAAAGAAATACAAGATACTGATGGAAAAAATATAAAGAAAATTATTACGTAATACTGGCAACTAATAACAAATTTTAACTGATATATGTTAAATAAATAATAACACGTTATAAAAAAGTAACATTAAATATTATTTAATTTTTAAATGTTTGGGAGCTAGATATGATGGTAAACTCTTACAGCCTTACTGTTCCATTATAAATAGAAACATGTAGGTCAACAGTTTATTTTGAGATAAAAAACTTAGGTCTAATAATTGTGTTTTTATCTTTCTAACCTTCTGACCCAATAAGATCCAGTATGGTACGATAAACTGGGAATGCAATTTCCATTTGGGTGGGTGGCGATTACATGGTATTACCAGATACAAAGGCTAAAGGCTACATAGTCAAAGCTACTGTACATGATTTAAGAAAAAATATATATATTTTAACTTAGCAAAAACAGTTCTTTTGTTATTGGTTTTTGTCCATATTCCCTCTGATATCTCAAAGAAATAAGTATAAAAACCGTTCATTACCAAGAGTACAGAATTCAATAATGCTTCTTACCTTATGCTTATTATTTTGTTCTAATAGAGCTTTCGAGGTTTTTCATCATCATCAGTTAAACTTTTTCTTTCAAATCACACATTAAATTCAAACCATTAAAATTATAACATATAAAAATATGTAGTCATAAATATTAACAAATATAAAATAAAAAAAATGTATGTATAACTAGCCACATAAAAAAAAAATTACTTTTTTAATATTTATAACTATATATTTTTATATGTTATAATTTTAATGTTTTAAATTTAACGAGTGATTTGAAAGAAAAAGTTTAACTGATGATGAGGGAATACCTTGAAACCTTGAAAGCACGCTATTAGAAAAAAATAATAAGCATAAGGTAAGAAACATTACTCTGTACTCTCAGTGGTAAACAGTTTTTATACTTTTGTCTTTGATATACATATATATAGAGCAAAAAAAAGAATAAATTAATTAATTGAGAAAGAGTCTATCTATTTCATGTAAACCAGTGATCACCTTATCATGTATATGGTTACAACAGATCTAAAATAGTTTACTTGAAAGTTATTATAGTATGTGGTGTACTTTGGATTTAGTCAACAGCAAAACTGAATCTTTAAAATCTAACTCTATGATGTAACTGGTTCTAGTTGATTTTGTTCCACAAAATCTGTAACATCTCTGAACCATCTCAGAAAATACAAAGTGTGAAGGAAGGACAAAATGCCAATAATAAGTTACATTTAATGAATAAGCTCCCATAACATTAAATGTTATAGCACTGAAGTGAACAAATTTAGTTGTCACTTGCTGTTGGAAATAGTTAATGATAAGACAGTTATAGAAGAATAAGGAATGATGATGTATTATCAAGGATCAAGGAAGAGAGGAAGCTTAACAGCAACAATAAGAAATAGGAAAGGTTGGTTGGGACATAAATTGCAAACAGACTGCCTGCTAAGAATGATAATCAAAGGGAAGATAGAAGGTAAATGAGGAAGGGAAAGAAGACAGATGGAATGCTGGAGGATATCAAGAACGGGAGAAGTTATACAGAAATGAAGGATGATGCTCAGGACTGAGAGAAGTAAAGACAGTTAATACAGCTATTGATTATTAAAAAAATTATAATCAATAAGGATAAAGTAAATAAACACCTCTGCACAAATACTATTACTACTAGTAAAGTTATGCCTAGTGAAAGCATAAATTTAAGAAGGATTCAGTTTAGTAAACAAGAAATAGAGCAAGTACAAAAGCTGTCATATCATGACTATTTAGTCAGACCAAAAAGAGAAACTAAGTTTTATAACTTACAAAAAATTAAACCTATTTTTGTTTCACAAATACTTTTTACTTCTAGTTTACTGTGAAATACATTTTTAAGAAAATTAATAAATAAAATTCAAAAAATATCAAAATTATTCATTTATTTAATAATATAGTGCATTGTAAACATTCACTCTGACTTAATTCCAAAAGGCCAAGCAAGAAACAAGGAAATATGCATCAATACTTTTTGTCACCTACAGAATGAAATCACAATCAAAATGTCCTGAAAATGGAAACAAGTGGGTGTTTTTTTCATGGAATGCACCAAATTTGATCCACACTGATCAAGGAGTGTCTTGTACTGCACAATGTAACATCTCTGTAACATTCACTACACTCTCTTGAGTTTGCATCCACTGATGTTTATTCTGTTCTTTCGTGAAATTGACTGAATGCATAGAGATACAAGGATTCTAAAGACATCATTGCCGATGAGATGAATCAGCTATAGATTTCAAAAAATATATTCCAGGAATATTCACAAAAATTTTATGACTGTTGGACAAAGTAAGTAGCTATCTAAGGAAATTTATTTGAAATAAATATAATGCTAGGCTTTTTAATATACAGTTTCTTTTAAGTAAATGTATTGCAGGAACATTTTTTCTACCTTGTACATTTTTAATACTTATTAACAAGTACAAAAGAAACATTTTGTTAACAAGTAACAAAGAGAATATCGAAAATCTTAAGTAGAAAAATCATAGTAACAGAATTAATTCACTCATATATTACAAAAGAAAATATGTTTCTCTTAGAAAGGTTTAAAAAAAATGTAAACTGTTTGTAAGAGAATGGATACACATTTTTATGAAACAGAATGACAATAAATAAATTTATTAATAATTTGTTTCCAATCTTCTTTAATAATCAATTCACATCATCACAATTTATGTTTAAAGTCCAGATATAAATATCCATTTCAAGTCTACTATAAAAACAACTGCATTTTTAGTGAAATAAAATTACATAAAACATAAGAACTGATCTTCCTTATACTTTATAATGTAAGTATATTAAACTTGTATAAGCTATAAAATAATAATAAAACAGTAATATACTGTTAAAAAATTTATTAACTGGATTTATTTACATTATTTGATAGCATTAGTGTCACAATATAAATTAAAGAATTCCACGCAAAAATTTTACAATTCCTTACAAAAATATTTTAAGTGTTACCTAGAACAAATCCGAGATAAAAATGCATTATTTTTTGGCAATGTAGAATATAAATTGTCTGTGGAGAATTGCTTAAATTACAATTTTTATATCTTCATGTTTTATATAAATGTGAAGTAAATTAACTGATTATTCTGATTTGTAAGTCAGTTTCGCTACTGGTGCATTATTCAAAAACAGGAAATCAATTTCAGTAAAATGTAGAAAAAAATTCTCTTAATACTCTACAGTATGTAAATAACTGTATCATAGAAACGAGCTAAGAATTTTTCTAATATCCAGTTAATATTACAATTTTATGTACCCTAAAAAATACTACATTCTTTAATAACCTTCCTGATATATATATATATATATATATATATATATATATATATATATATAAAATTATATGAAATATAAACCAACAAAACACAGTAATTACATAAGTTAAACTTATATTAATTTTGAAATATTTATAAACTTTATTTCAATATTATTTAACTGCTGTACATATTGGTGTTTTAGTTGTAAATAGAACTTCTAATACAGAAAAATTCTGGTTTTCTCTGATTTGATAAAGCATACGATGTTAGCTATAATTAAGAACATCTCTAACAGAGTTTATTATTCTGAGCTGCCTCAATTAAAGTGAAAATATAAAACAGCAATATATCAAATAAAAATTAAAATAATGATGAAGACTTACCAATAAATGCAAACAAATCCGATCAGTAACATTACAAATTTGCTCCTATGTAACAGTATAATAAACCAGATCATGTGATCCTGTTGTAAGTTGATTGTTTATCTCCTACACTCCCCTTTTCTGATCCTTCATTCTTACTGCCTTGAAAAGATAACAAAAGAAATTCTGGCATGCAATCATTCATCTATATTTATAGATTCTGGCATGCTGATCTCTTTGAATAGTTAGAAGGGACATAACCACCTTATTAGATCTCAAAGGATGGTGAGCGTCAGTGGAATTCCAAGTTTCTGCCAAGGGAAGTTTATCAATATAAAGTACTCATTAAAAAAAATTCACGATTCTTCATTTAATATTATCAGGGTTTGCTGTTTTCTTTTTTGCAAGATATTGACCTACTGAGTGAAAAAATTAATGCATTTAATAATATTAATTTCATTATTAAACATGTGGAAAAGACGGATGTTCATTCTTATGAAACCAGAAAACATTTACAATCTTTTGTTGCTAACTTTGGGTGAATTTGACATTTTTAATGGATGATAATATAAGTTTGACAATCTTTGGAAGGATTTATATCACAGAATTTTATTAATACTAATTTAACAAAACTAAGGGACTGTCATAAAGTTATTTTTTTATAGAGAAAAAAAATAAAATTTCCTAAAATATATATGTTTTATTATTAGGCATTATTTATTATTTATTGTTAAAAGAAAAAAAAATGTTTGTTCATTTTATTTTTAACATGTTTCAACATTATTTTGTTTTTGGGAGAAACTTTATGGATTTTGCTGAACATAAAACAGTGGGAAAAACTCTTCAATTTATAAATAAAAGATAACATTACCTTTTAAAATAAAAAAATATTATAGTTATTTAATCAGTATAATTAAATAGTATTTAAAAAAAAAAAATATATATATATAAAACAGAGCGTATCACTTAATTATAATTAAAAATGAAACAAATAAAACCTGAATTGATAAATACACCACCAAGTAGTTCAACGAAAATATGACTACAATGTACACCGTACTCATACAATCATCGTTGAACATTTTAAAAGACTAGGATTTTGTAAATTAACATAAATTTGTAAACTAACAACTCTAGAAACATAAACCAATACGCAAATTTAATTATAGAACAACTAACAAAATTAAAAGCAGAATTAATTAAAAACTTATATTAATTAACCTAAAAAGAATAATAAATTATGACAAAATAAAAAAAATTACCCAATAACTTTGGTGTTTTGTAACATAATTAACATTAAACTTAATTATCTAACTTAAAATACTGATTATTTTTTCAGTAAATATTTAAAAAATTACAGCTAAAATTCCGTTTATTGTACTTCATATTAACTTAATTGAACATGTAATAAAAATAAAATTGTACTGGAATATATAAAATTTAAAACAATAAAGATCTTGAATTTTTTTTTGTTATGAAAGGGCAGTCATCAACAGCTATAGGGACATTAGTTGCCTGTGGAAATTGGTAGCATGTGAAAAGAGGCCAAGCCTCACCAGAATTTGAAACTGGGATCTTTGTACAAAACCACTGGGTTGGACTAGTGGTCATTGTCATAAATCAACTATTTTTGAAGTCAAGAGTTCTCAGGTTCAAATCCTAATAAAGATAGTTGCTTTTTATTACTTTCTTTGGTGGTTGGGTTTCAATTAATTACACAAGTCTCAGAAATGATCAGCCTGTTTTTAAGACAATACGTTTACCAGTACAGTTACATTACAATAAGTTGCTAATGATTTTAATTGTTATGCGACTATAAAAGTTTGGTTTCCATATAATTTAAAAGAGCCTTTCTTTTTTTTCTAGAAATAAATCTAAAAATACAGAAAATCTTCAATAAAAACAGTATTTGTGTTTTTTTGAGGATACCATAAAATAATATATTTATTACTCAACACTAAGAGTTACGTAATAAGTCTTAATTTATTAATCCTCTAACTTAAGCAGTTTTTTAACTCTATATTTATCATTGACATTTTTAATGAATAATATAAGTTTGACAATTTATGAAAAGATCTATATCACAGAATTTTACTAATATTATTTTTACAAAGCTAGGGGAGTGTCATAAAACCATTCTTGGATTTTTAGTTGAAATGGGTCTGCATAATTTCAGTTAAACACATTATTACAAAGAGAACAAAAATATTAGAAGGGTTTAACCATAGGTTTTTAGGAAAAATAAAATTTTTCCTAATTTTTGTGATATAGAAATTGCACATATGTAAAACATAGCTTTCCATTTTATTCCAGTTAGGTCTGAAGAGGAGTTATTTTTATCAACATTATTTTATAAATTTATGAACATAAATTATTAAAATAAAGATGTGCAAATCTATCAATCTATCAATAGATCTTTCATATCTAAGGCTTTGGGTTTAGAATTCTTATCAGTACAGCAGCTATCACCAACAAGCTACAACTTATAGCTAAAAATTGTAATACATATTTTCACTGATTTATGATATTATTATAAGCTGACTATGGTTAAAATAACAATATATCTAATAAAAAATAATCTTTAAAAAATTGTCTACTTTTTGAACTTATAAATATGCTTCCAGAACTTTCCATTTTTATGATAAGGTTCTTTATTAATGGAATTGCAAATAAAGTAATTAGTAATAGAGCTTGTTCTGAAGTGATAAGGAATTATGTTATTAAATATGAGGTCAAGTAATGTATTTGATCTGCCTAATGTTAATTCAGCCTGCCCTAAGGATTGGGAGCCTAGCTGAATAAGAGGTGTCCCAAATAAGCAGTCGTGGACAAGCAGTGGCAGGACCTGGGGTGTGATGGGTACTACCAAGGGGAAGGGTCAGTGCACCTAAAAAATACTACTAAGCCGGTAATGGTCTTGTAATATGGCAAGATTTGACCACCAAGTCAACATTTCCCTCAAGTGCAGTGACCCATATTAAATCAGGAGCAGTGCATAAAAGGAGGGAACTGATAGACATTAGGGTGGTGAGTGAAGAAACAGTGGTTGGAGACCATAGGTTGGTAATAGCTAAGCTTAGATTTGGGAAAATTTGTAGTATGAAGGTTATGAGGGAAAGAAAAATTAAAATGTGGAAGTCGAAAGAAAACAAAATAAGGGAAGAATTTGAAGGAGGGATAAAGGAATGCTTACCTAATGAAGAAATAAAAGAGGTGGGGGTAAGAGTGGGAGTACTTCAAGAAGGCTATGGTGGGTATAGAAGACAAGGTATGAGGTAGAACCAGTGAGAAAAAAGAAAAGGAACCAAAGTGGTGGAATGTTGATATAAGGATGGCAGTTGAAAAGAAGAAGATGTTGATATAAGGATGGCAGTTGAAAAGAAGAAGATAGCATTAAGATATGGAGGAGACAAAACCATAACAACGAAGACAGAAATAAATATAGGGAAGAAAAAGGGGAATGTAAGAAAATTGTAAGCAGAGAAATGAGCAAATGTTGGAATGAGTTCATAGAGGAGGTGGAAAGGGACTCATAAGGGAATAAGAAAATGCTGTTTAGTGTTCATTAAAAGTAAAAGAAAAGAGAGAGAGGAGACAGACAAAAGGGGTAAAGTTTATTAAGAATAATCTAGGACATATGATAATACCCACCGGGTTGGTCTAGTGGTGAACGCGTCTTCCCAAATCAGCTGATTTGGAAGTTGAGAGTTCCAGCGTTCAAGTCCTAGTAAAGCCAGTTATTTTTACACGGACTTGAATACTAGATCGTGGATACCGGTGTTCTTTGGTGGTTGGGTTTCAATTAACCACACATCTCAGGTATGGTCGAACTGAGAATGTACAAGACTACACTTCATTCACATTCATACATATCATCCTCACTCATCCTCTGAAGTATTATCTAAACGGTAGTTACCGGAGGCTAAACAGGAAAAAAGTAGTAGGACATATGATAGTAAAGGAGGAAGAAATATTTTGTAGATTGAAAGAAGATTTTAGTAAACTCCTTAATTCAAATCGATTGGGACTAAGACGGGAGGAAATGGACAGGACATAGGTGAGGGAAATGGGGATAGAAGGATGATGTTAGGTAATGATGAAGGAGATAGAGGATGCTTTAAGAAAAATGAAAGCAGGCAAAGCACCAGAAGGAATTGATGAGGTCAGCACCGAGAATGTGAAGCATGCAGGAGTTTGTTGTTTACAGTGGCTAAAGAGACTGTTCATAAGTACAAAAAAAATGAAGATGGTTCCTAAAGACTGGAAAAGGGAATAATAATCCCCATATTTAAAACAGGGACAAGATGTTATGTAGTAATACAGAGTTTTTATATTACTTCCACACATAGCAAAGCTGTTAGAACGGGTATTGAAAAACCACATCTGAAGGAAGACTGAGCAGGGTTGGAAGAACAGATGGGATCCAGATATTATAGATCTACTGTAGATACAATATTTTCACTTAGAAGAGTGATAAGAAATTAGTAACTGCTTTTCTGGACAGAGTAAAGGCATTTGATAGCGTAGAATAGGGAAATTGTGTGGCAGGTGTTAGAAGAAAGAAATGTAGTATGTAGTTTAGTGTTGAGAAGAGTACAATAATTGTGCAAGACACATCATCTGTGCAAGACAGAAAAAAGGGAAATTCAGTGGACATAGCTATGAATGATAGAAAAATAGAAAATGTAAGAGTTTACTTATCTAGGAACAGTTTCTCTAAAGACAGGAGAATGGTTAAAGAAATAGGTATAAGAGTACAAAAGGTAAGTGGATTTTATCGAGTATAACAAGTCAAGTCTGAAACAAGGAGTTACCTTTATAATGTACAAGTTATGTATAAAGCCTACTTTGTGTCAATTCATCCCTATACAGCAGAAAGCTGGACAGGAGGTAGAAATATGGAGGGTCAAGTACAGGCAGCAGAAATGAAATTTAAAAGAAGCATAGTAGGGAAGACAAGAAGGGAAAGGGTAAGGGCAGTATGAGTAGAGAGAAACTGAGATTGGGAAGCCTTGTTGAGACAACTGGAAAATCAAAGCTCAAATGGTTTGGGCATATTGAAAGGATGGATAAGAAAACATTATCAAACAGGATGCTACATGCAAAGGAAAAAGTAGAAAAAAGACCAAGTGTGCTAGAGAGGGGATTTAGTGAAAGTAATGGAAGAAGGATGGTTCGTGGATTGAGAAAGGTGGAGAAATTTTGTAGATGGCACAACCTTCTACAAGAATTAAAGCGAACTAAAAATGATAATGAATGTTAATTCATTTAATACATTTTTTTTTGTCAAAACCTTAGTAAATTTCATATCTTTCAGGTGTATAGAGTTTATAGCATAAGTATACAATTTGCATGTTGTTATAAATATCTTTTTGTTTATGACCTGCTTTAATATGGAAATGTGCAAAGATTGATTTTTATGATGTGTGTAGTTCTATTATTTTCTTTAAATCTAAAGATGAATGTGTTCAGTTTACCTAGCGTAGTTTATAACAATTACAGCAGTTTTTGAACATATCTGGGATGCTGTGTACATTAGTACATCAGGTAATCTTGGATATTTTAATTTTTGTTTTGAAAGCAATAAAAACCTTCCGTGAAAGTACTAATATTGTCAATTATATTATATCGGTGTTGGTTGATGAATAACACAATACTTTTCGGTAGCACATGACGTTTTTGCTACAAGATTTTTTTAATTTTCTACAGTACTTTAACATGATTTCTATAAGTACTGATTTGTATCCTTGTATGTTAGCTACATTTTATAGTGTTGAATTCTTGATTCAAGTTTTCAGCTGACACAGGTATGTTATAGGTGAGTAACACAGAAAAAAAGCTACACTTCAGATGAAGCTGATCTGTGAAATATCTCGATAAAAGTATTTATTTTTCATGTTAAGCAACAAATTAATGTAGCGTTTCTGTGAAAAACAATATGTCATATACTGTATACCGTTTTCATTCAGTAGGGAAACAGAGTAACACTTTATGATACTGTCATATTTTTCTAATATTAGACTGCTGATTTTATAGAAAGGGTAAGAGCTGATTAATAAGTATCCCACCACAAGTTGACAGATACTTTTACCAGACTTGTTAGTAAGGAAGGTTAGACTTGTTTAGTAGGATTGGGGCTTACTAGAATAAATTATTTCTTTATCATAATACAAAACTTGTAATAATATAAAACAGGCATTTAAAATTAGACAACGGTAGAATGGTGTATTTCATATCAATTCAGAATACTGTTTTGAAAGTAAATTATGATATAATGTGTCACTGATAAAAATGGCAGAAGGAAATGGATACTGGAATGAAATGAAGAGATAAGAGAGGCCTACACTAAGAAACGAGGCTTGGTTTCAATGGTACTATTTAGCTTATTTGTAGAACTTTTAACTGATTTTTGTGATATGATTATACATAGGAACCTATAAAAATATATACTATATTATTGGATTTAGAAACTAGTAAAGGCTTATTATTATTACTACAAGGAAACTTAAGGACTTTGGTTAACTTCCTTTATTAATTTTTCATTTCTTTCCATAAAACATTATCCTCCCAGTGCCACCCACTGTTTAAATAAAATGTGAATGAGTAGAAAAACTAATTCACACTTAATGTAAGTAATAAATTACTTAACCTAATGTAAGTAAATAATTAAAGGAAAAATAGTAATACTAATAAAAAAAGAAAATTTTGTAACTTTGTTATAACTTTCTTCCTAGATCCTAGTAAATATCTGCCCTAATTTTAACATGTTTATTTATCTAAAACTTAACTGAATCTGAACAAAACAACATGTATTATACAAAATGATCTTATTTATATACATTTTAATAAGATTTCTGCAGAAATTGGACTAGCATAATTAAAGATTACAAACAAGCATTTTATCTCATTAAAACTAATAAAAAAATATTCATAATTTCTATTAATATTAGATATACTCTAAAATACCTGTAGTTATTTAAAAATGAAAATAATATAATAGAGAGATAACATTAATTCAAAGCTATGCTTAAGTAACAAAATACAGTACATAAAAATATTTACAACAAAAAAACTACTTTCTATTTATAAAATAGCTAATTGATTTTCAAAACTGATTTTTTGTAATTAAGAAGGTAAAATTTTGTTAAATTTGTAAGTTAAAATAACTCAGTTCCCTTTTGTTTTCTTCTGATTATGACAATTTGTTGAAACCTTTGTGATGATGTAACACCATAGAAAAAATATAAATGAGTCAAATTTTGTAGAAATGGAAAATGTATGTGTGCATGTGTAGGTTTAAGATGGTGTGAATAATGTATTATGTTGATAAAATTGAAGTTAGGATTTTGATCCAAACTGCTTTCAATTTGATAAGTAAACATTTTTAAACAAAACATTTAAAAAGTTTTTACAATTGTTTTATAATTCAGAATATTAGGCACACTTAACATTCTAAAACTTACTGCTGAAAGGACTAAAAAAAAAATTAAATTTTTTAATATTTTAAAAACAATAATACAATTTTTCGTTGTGAAATACTAATCTATTTTCACATAATTTTATCATCTAAAGCCAACATATTCATATAATTTAAAAAATGTTTTCAGAATTTAGCACTTCATTCACATAATTGGCTACTATTTTAGAACAGGCATAGGGATTCCATATTAATTTGTACACTAAACATCACTTCAAAAGGATAAAAAGAGGTATAAAAGCATCAATATACAAGAGTATACTTACACATAACACAGTTATTGATAAATAGACTCCACAGATTACACAAGGGAGGATCACCCAAAACTACTTTTTTTTTTTTTTTTAATTGATAATTTTCAACAAACTTTCTGTTATTGGTGATCCTAAGATTATAAGGCACTCAACTTTCTATAAATAACGGTAGTGCCTAAAAAATCATTAATACAGTATGGCCAACATAAACAATGCTTTACAATCTCAGAATACCTATCTATGAGAAGGATAAAAATCTTATTCAGCTAACACATACTTTAAATTATTGTAAGTTACTTACAAATACATTGCTTTTTGTTGAGTCTATTATCCGGAATTCTGAAAATGAATTCTATTTATAACTATTGTCATGATGAACATCTATAAAGAAATAAAACAAATAATAAATAAAGACATCCTCAAAAATTCTGGGAAAACAAACACGAAAATAAAATGGAAAGAATTAGTCTTTTAATACAATATAATTACTTGCTTGAAACTTAAGATATAATAAAAATGTATAACAATAATATTAGGGTTTTCAAAATCATAATCACAACTTTCATAATTCATAATTCCAGTCACAAAACTCAGTCCTAACTCATTTAAGTACTACAAAACTTTTAAAAGATAAATATAAATTTAAAAGTAAATAATTTAACTTACACAAATAAACGTTTTAAATAAAAATTAAAACAATAAAATATCTGTCATAATATTAATGTCTAATATTAACATATTGTATCAATACAATGCAAATAATACATTTAAACAATAAATTTGTTTGTATAATAATAACAATAAATATAGTAATAAAATTACAAATCTAAAACTAAATAAAAATTATTATTTATTAAAATAACAAATAAACTAATTAATAATTATTAAAATTTAAAATATTTAACACTTATTATAACTTTATAAACAACAACACTGAACTATTTATCTATCTATGTCATATATATTTAATAAAGAATATTATTTATTACTAACTAACTATCTGATCAACACAATATATTACTATGTTTGTTTTGTACCACGTTAATGGGTAACTTCATTCAAGTATATGGTTCTAGTTAATCATTCAATAATAAAAATTTATTTATTTTGGTTGGTTTAATACGGTACAGGTTACAGATAAACAATTTATAATATTATTTACATATTATAATTACATAACAGATTAAATTATAGTACTCACTATATTATAAATATATACAAATATATAACATATAAGCTCAGCTATATTGAGTGATGAACGCAGTAGTGTTTTCAATAACAATACGACGAACACCAGGCCATAACCAATGAACAGCAGCACGAATACGCCCATACAACCACGAGAATATATCCAGTTTATATACCAGGCCACAGCAATGCTTCACATAATCGGTTAACATAACAGTCAAGGAAAATAATAAATAAAAAATAAACAATTGAAATAATTATGTTATGGAATTTTCATGTTAAGTAGCCTTTAATGATTAAAATATTACTTACACAGATTGCCCAGAAATATCTATAAATAGTGCTTCCAAACTACAATTATCAATAATCCAATGAATCTGTATAAAAACATTACATCATTATATAACAATTACATGCATCTCTAATTAACTGTTGTATCATTTTGAAAACGTGAAAAACCAATATAGAAGAAATTAGGCATGATTCTCATGCAAGAGAATCATCATATAATCATATCATGTTATACCAGTGTTCAAAGGCAATTAAGAGAATATTACTGATGTAAATCTGTGAACTGTGGTGCAAAGACATTTGGGTGCTCCATCACAGTAATGCTCTCACCCAGTTTAAAATCATATGTGGGTTTTTCTATTGTAACAAGATGATCATCTCTCCACATTGCACCCTCATAGAGTTTGGTGAACAGCAACTTGTTCCTTTTCCTCAATATGAAGGTCTACTTTTTGCCATCATATATGAGAACCACCATGAGTTGGGTAAGGTGATAGTCATTTAAAGAACATTTTAACAGTACAAGAAATACTGAAGTGGAATACTATGACTACTAAGAGCTGCAAAAAGGAATTATTTTTAAGAGAATTATAACTGCTAGAATAGAAAAAATAGTGATAAAAATATATAATTCAATTTAAACCCATATCTTATTACACAAATTAGTTTATAAATAACAGATACGAAAAATAAATTGACTTTCCGGAAAGTTATTAGAATTTTATCAGCACTATTACAGTTGCAAAACAGCCAGTACCTGCAAAAAAGTAAATATGATAAATAGAACTTTTATTTTTTTATGGTTGTTTATTTTTATTTTACTTTGCTTCTGTAACTATTCTGTGGATTTAATATTCTTTTACTTAGTCATTAATGTGATCTGTTGTGCAACATTTGATTTTTGTTCAAAAGGTGTTGGATTTCTTGTTTACTGCTTTATATTCTTACTAAAGTAGTGGAACAGTCGATTTACAGAAGTCAGATTTTAGTTTCAGCAGTAAGTTTATTTTTTATGGAATTTTATAATTTTTAAAAGGTTTCACATTTATGGAAATCTCATTTTCTAAATGAGATTTTTAACATTTATCTCATTTTCTAACATTTTTAATTTTCTCCACTTATTTCTCTTGAAATATATTAAAATTATTTTAAAATACTAATATAAAGAGTTCTTTTTTTATCACTCTCTCTGGTTTTTTCTATTTATTCAGTGTTCTTATTTCATATTTATTACAATTATTGTAAGCTTGTATAATAAAAATTACTGACCTTTTATATTATGATAAATCACTCTCAATATCTACTCAATGTATATTTTATATATATATATATATATATATATATATATATATATATACACAGATTTTATTTGTTGTAGAACACTACAGTATTCAAACAGATTAATTATAAACTGCCCACCTATTTCACAAAGGAAATAATCAAATGTGACTTTTGTTAGTCTGTAATCTGAATCTTTGAATTTCATATAACTTAGAAGCAAACTCTATAAGGTGATTTAGGAATAAAGGACTGTTTTTCCTAAAGATTATCATAGCAGGAAGACATGTTACATAACAGAAACATTGATGATATCTTGACTAGCTTTGTTCACACTAATAGTCATCTACAGTAGTAGGATTCATTCTAGAAATTATGATGAAGACCTGAAAAATATTTTAAATGTTCATGTAACTTTCAAACGTTGTACATGGGTTTTTGTGCCATAAACAGACTATCAGATGTGGTATTTAAAGTCAGTGACACTGTATATAAATGCAGTTTTAATATACAGAGTGTATCAGGAATTTCTCCCATGACTTTCATAACCTATTCTACTCATGAAAATAATGGAAAAAGTTCATATAACATATTTCCTAAAATGCTATGTTTGTGAGTTAAGGTGCTAGTGAAAGATTTCACTTTGTTTCAGCTCCCCATGAAATGAGGTTGTACTAAAATTTTTAGGATGTTAATTAAGGGAAATGATTTCCTATGGTTTTTGACCTGAAAAACCAAATAAAATAAGTACCCAGAACCTCTGAAGTAGTTTTTGAGAAATCTGGGATGAAAACCAATTAATTGGGGTAAAAAACCCTCTTTTTTATGTTTTATATACAATAACTTTGCTAAAAGGGTAATAAAGACAAAACTTTTACACAAACCTTGTAGAGAATTTAATTCTTAACAAAATTGTGTAAGAAAGTTGAATAAAACAAAAAGTTGAAAAAATTCAAATTTTATCAACAACTTATACAATGAGCATACATGGTGGGAAAAAGCACCATGGTGGTGATAATCATGAGCATACAAATTGTGAAAGGAATTTTCAACACTGATTTAGGGTCAATGTATGGTGTGGCCTTTTTCACAGTCGGCTGTTTGGTCAATTTCTATTACTTGGTCACGTAAATGTGAGGTCTACTTGCACTTTCTTCAAGAAGAATTACTGCAGCTACTTGAAGATGTTCCTGTAGTGCAAAGTATACTTCCAGCATGATGACGCACCTCCCCACTTCTCTTGTGATATTTCCACTTACTTAAATCATAATTTTCCAGAGAATGGATTGGTCATGGAGGTCCACATTATTGGCCACCGAGATGGCATGATCTAATACCTTTAGACTTTTGCATCTGGGGATGGATGAAAAACATTAGATACAAAAGAGAATACATTCTTGTGAGGAATTAATTATTCGCATTATGGATGCAGCTGAGCAACTTAAGGAGAGCCTTGAAGAACTAAAATGAGCAACAAAAGCATGCTAAGAAATGCACTGAAAATGGCAGGCTCATTTTTGAACATTGATTATAAACTGGTACATATAATGCATTTTGGCCTAGTGTACATTTCTAAATAAAATTAAAATGTTTCTAACTTTTCTATGTTTTATTCAACTTATCTTAACCACTTCAGAATTAAATTCTCTGTTTTGTTCAAAAGTTTTAAGTGCTTATTACCCATTTAACAAAGTTATTGAACGCCAAATACAGAAAACAGGGTTTTGTAACCCAATTTATTGGTTTTCACTCGATTTCTCAAAAACTACTGCAGATACAACCCTGGGATCTATTTTATTCGATTTTTCAGGTAAGAAATCACTAATACTGCCCCTTAATTAATGTCCTAAAAATTTCAGTACTATCTCATTTCACCGGGGCAGCTGAAATCTGAGCGAAATATTTCACTAGCGATAACTTGCAAATGAAGCATTTTTGGACACATGTTTAGATGAACTTTCTCCATTACTTTCATGAGTAGAATAGGTTATGAAAGTCCTGGAAGAACTTTAAGAAACACTCTGTATATTAAAACTGCATTTATATACAGTATCACTGACTTTAAATACCATATCTGATAGTCCGTTTATGGCACAAAAACCCTTGTACAATGTTTGAAAGTTATATGAACATTTAAAATATTTTTAAGTCTTCATTATAATTTCTATTATGATTAATATAAATATTAAAACTAATATAAATAAAATTTCACCAATATAATTTTTCTAGGTAACTTAGTTCACTAAATTTCTAGAAAAAATGTAAAACCTAAATAAAATAAAAACCATAAATCACTTTCATATACTTTTATCATCCTGCATATTAAAATTATATTTAAATAAAATAAATAATAAAAAGGATATTAAACTCCCCAAGGAGGATGTCCACCATTGATGTAAAGTACATATGTGAAGCCGTCCTTACATCTTCCTTTTATTGAATAGTAATAAGGCAAAAAGGAATGTAACCTGAAAAATAATAAATGCAGCAAATTAAACTAACAAATATAAACAACAAATTTTAAAACAGAATTTCTTACATGCCTTAAAAAATTAAAATGCTAATGTCACTTAAAAGAAATCAGCAAGATATTTCACACCAACCATACACTCAGTTCCACCTTAAAAAAATTAAAAAGTAAATGCCACTAAAAAAAGTCATCAAAATATTTCACACCAGGCATGCACTGAGTTCCATCAAAATAATGTAATAATAGATTTTTCTGATGAATCCTAATTAAAGTTTAACCCAAAATCATAGTAACCTCTTCTGAGAACTTACCCAATAATTTGAGCACACCGACAAACATTCAATCATACATTACATAATATTCATTAAGGACTGCATTACTGGCTTCCCACATTTGTATACTGATCACCTACTAAGAACGTATTTTATCAAAAAATAGACACAGGATAACTATTTGGCATTCTTATATGTATGTTTGTAATAGTGTAATTCCAGAATACCTGCCCTAATTTTCATGAAAGATATCAAATGACTTCTGAATTTGCAAAAATGTAGCAGAACAATTACTTACGAGAGATTAAAATAATTTCCCTCTCAAAAAAAAAAAGTTTGAAATTCATCAAGCGAAGTATAAATAACAGAACTTAAAAAATGAGTAATATATGTGTGTGTTTTGAGTGTAAATATATTTATATATATTTTTATTATATATAAAAATTAAAAATACTAAAACTATGTACATGGTGTAATATTTGTTACATAACTGCAATATTACAATGAAAATTGTGTATTAATTTTTTACAAGAGTGCGTATATAAATACAAATAAAATTTCAATTTGATAAATCATCAGATAGTGTTTTAGGGAGACAGTCTTACAAAAACTGCAACAGATAGCAGCACTTATGAAAATTAATACGCGATTTTCATTATTTAAAGTATTTTTATTTTAAAATTTTTATTATGCAATAGTGGAATTATTTCAATCATGACAGATGTTAAATTTAAAATTTTAATTAAACATTTTAATATATTTATTGAATATGCAGTTTAATTAAATATACCCGGTCAAGGCATGGCCATTATTCATATGCTACAAATTTCCATTTTCACATTCCCACATACAAGCTTCTTTGTAAGCTTCTGTGGTGAATTAATTCATCAGTCAGTCGGTTGTCAATGAAAAAGAATAAAAGAAAATGATTAATTCTGGGTATTTGATTAGAAATTCTTACACATTACAAAATCTTGTCATATTCTCAATCACAAATTTCCAAGATAATAGTAAAAATAAATACAATTTATATTAGAAGAATGTTTATTTTTGCACATTACGGGATGAAACAGGTCAGTATAATTACTTTAAGATCATCATTACATAGATGTAA
Source organism: Lycorma delicatula (assembly GCF_047948215.1). Lineage (NCBI taxonomy): Eukaryota > Metazoa > Arthropoda > Insecta > Hemiptera > Fulgoridae > Lycorma > Lycorma delicatula. The sequence continues at coordinate 103,976,567 of NC_134460.1, read as the reverse complement.
CATAATTTAAACATGCAAAAACCTTTTTTTCTGAGAAAACTGGTAAAATTCTTAAACAACCGCTTTTTGTAATTACAAGACAAAAAACAACTGAATGCAACTTGACTGGCAAAATATGATAATTAATTGATCAGAAGAATGTTCAGGAAAGAAAATCTGATCTAATTTCAAAAAAAAATATGGTCAAAGGTAAATTTACATTTATGGATGACAAGACTAATATATTTTTACATAAAATCTATACATCTATTTTAATATATGTTTTCAAATGAAAAACCCCAGTAGTAATTATAACAAAAAAAGACTAATGAACAATCCTCTATCAAGAGCATAGTGATCTCTAGTAAGAGTGACTTTACAAAATATAATAAAAATTTAAACATTTTTACAGCACACACTGCAGTTAAAGACTTACTATAGATAAATTACTTAAGAATATAACAGATAAGGTTAAAAAAAATGTGTAATAATTTACGTAGAAATACATGCAAAAATGCAGGAAAAAATTTGTGGAAGAAAATTTTGGAAAAACGAACAAAAATTTGTTTTCAAAAAACTTTGAAAACCAGAGAATCTGACAGTTTGCATGAGGTAGTAGAATTAATGATCACTACAATTTGGTTCTAAACCTGCTAACTATTAAAAAAAATCATCTTCTGTAAACTAAGAACATACCAGGATGAAGGTTCACTTTTTTGAATAAAGAGACAAAATTTTTAAATACTGTCAAAGAAATATGTCATCTGATTATGAAGATATATAGGCAAATTTTTAATCAAATACTTTTCCCTTCATCGATTTCTTTACTGTTAATTTATCTGTCACTTTTGTTGTTTTTTCAACAGCTTTCCAATTTTTTAATTATACCAGTACACAAAAAAGACAATAAACAAAATTTAAATAGTTTTACGCAACTTTTTTTTTTTTTAATTTTCCTAAAAATTTTAGAACACCTAGTTTACGGATGGTTCAGCTTCTAGAGAGATTTTAATATTCTTTATAATAACCAGTTTGGTTTTAACTGAAGTATTCATTAATAAATGTTTAACAATAAAAGAACTGGCAAAAGGATTATTTGGTGATGAAAAGGTTTCTGTTTGGTTGATCATAATTTCCAAATGAAAACATGTGGGTAAGAGGTATTAGTAAAAACAGGTTTCCTCTTAACCTAATGCAGAACTAGGTTCACTGAATTTGATGGGATCAGCTGTAAAGAAGTTATAATTACAACTACAATTCCCCATGGATATTTGTCAGACCTTTTGTTATTTCTAACTTTCAATAATGATTTCTGTTTCTCTTTTTTGCATCATTTTATGTTATTTGGTAATGACACAATAATTCTCAATTGTACACAAGATACAGATATCCTTCAAGTTGTTGAATAATTTTACTCTACCTATTTAGTTTTCATTTTTCTTGACTATGAACAAAAAATTCAGCGTCAATGACAAATGTTGAAAAATAGCTGTTACTGTGTTTTTTCTATTAGGTTAAAAACAGTATTATACAGAAGACCTCATTACAGAAGTGAAGTTTAAACATTGTTCTTACTGGATTTTTTCCAGACAGGAAAAAATCTTACTGCAAGTGGGAAATTGTTAAACCAGTAATGCTAAAAATATGTTTTGCTGTGCTTATAGTTTTAATAACAATTATTTTTTTCCCAGTTATAATATACTTTATTATGGCTACAATAGACTTATACAAAGTTTAAAATGTTGGAAAATAAAGTGTATATAACAGAAGTATGTTCAATTGTATAATAAATAAATATTATTTTATTTTATTCAGTACAAATAAAAGTAATAAATATATAAAATTACCTGAAACGTCTATGCTCATAAAAATGAATAGCTGCAGAATTTGTAGTGAGTACATGAAGGAAAATTGCTTTACAATCAGAATTTTCACTGACTGTAAGATGCGATATTAAATTATCAAGTAACAATGATGCGATTCCATTGCGCCTGTGTTTCTCACTCACCCCCAGGCTCAAGATGTAACCAACACACGTTGATTTTCCAAACGAAGGGGATAGAATATCTTGATCCTACATAAAAAATTCATATTTTAATATAAATAATAAATAAATGTAGCAAATATAAAGCATTTAAAATTCTGAATTTTACTGGTGTGCTAGTCAGCAGTATTTTGGAAAAAAAATTAAATATTATATATATATATATATATATATATAATAAAGAATTAATAAAAATTTTATAAGATGATGGCTTTATACAAAATTCTTCATGGATAAGTGTTGGAAAACTTCACTGAGTCACTGGAGAGTGGTACAATCTGTAAAAATTAATTTTTAAAGAGTATAACTGGGTATTCTTGACTTGACCAACAGAATAAATCTATTCAGAAAGAATTAAAAATTTTAAGAATAAATTAACTCAATTATGAATACAAAAATGATTGCGGAGGACATTGGTTGAGTGCTACACTATATGCTATTAAAGAAAATATTGGATAGCCAGGCATTTTGGAGATGAGATATTGACTGTACAAAAAAAGCAGAGGAAAGATCAATTAATGCTATGTACTGTAGAATCTCTGTAGTCATATAACATGTCTGTAGGTCTAATGCAGTTATGGTAATTATAAATAAGTATAAATAAAATATATAGCCCGATAACTAATCTGAAATCAAAGATATAACATTCTTTATAACTGCTGTTTAAAGCAATATGACTAAACATAGTCCACCAACTAACAGGAAGAGATTAAAAAAAATGCAATCATAATGAACTTATTTTAGTTAACTTATTTTAGTGAACAATTTTAGTTAAAAATTTTCAATTTTTAAGACAGTATAACATCAAAATAATAAATTTTACCTCTCGATTGAGCTTTACATATGTCTTTATTTCTGCAATAATAAGACCAATTATGATTCCATCTAGAACAGCAGCTAGCGAATAGAAGCGTGGATTTGAAGTTATATCTTTGTACCATGCGTATGGATAATCTATTGGAAACCAATCCTGGCATAATGAACGAACCTGAAAGAAAAATTAAACTATCAAAAAGTTAAATTACATTTTTTTTACTAATTTCAACTTCAGGTAAATACTGTGCTCCATTAAATTAATGGTTGTACTAGGAATTTATATGGACTGACAGCAATGGGAAATCAAGTATGTAATGATCTCATTCATAGCTATCAAACAATTTACCAATCTGTGAAATATTTTCCTGAAAGCTTTGAACAAGAGAATTTGAAAAATAAGATCTGTCTGTTAACTGTGACAAGTTACAATTATTCAATAACTTTAAGAAAAATTTTCATTCATCATATCTTACACTTGTATTTAGCTTTCCTTACGCATCCAATAAACAACTTTTTGTAACAATTCCACAAAATGTACAGAATAAAATAAATCTGAGGATATATGAATATGGAATTATGGGATAAACATTGAAGATCGAATAAATATTTTCATGGAGAATTAAAAAAATTCTTTACTTTTTTATCAAATTTTGTAAGTAAATACAAATAAAAGAAACAAAAGTGAACTCCACTATCAGGTATTTCAGGTAAGTTAAATAAAAGAATACACACAAGAAGAAACTAAAAAAAAGTATTTTTATAATATATCATTTACAAATATTTTAAGTTTAACAATGGTAATAATTTTTAAAAAAATCAGGTTCATGCAGCCTTTTTGAATAACCTACAGAAAATATATAGCAATCTTTTTGGTCTCTGATGTTTAATTAAATAAATAAACTTTTTGACTTCTTATATTTAATGTATCTCAATACTTAAATTGAATAAAATTATCTTTTTCTATTCTTTCTCAAACTTTCATTTAGAACTGCTCCCTTGTTGAGCAGCCATTGATAAAAACACTATAATTTTCTTAAAATACTATCTTCATCACTTCCATATTCAACTGCAAACAAATCATATTTGATTTTATCAACTTCTGCATCCATTCCTTTCTATAATTTCCTCAGTTTCTTGACAAGCTCTTTTAATTTTCTCCTTTGCAGGAAACAGTAAATCACATGGATTTGTTTTAATTCTTTTTCAACAAACTCCTATGAACAAATTAAAATAACAAATCATATTATCAGGGGGAATAACTTTGCTAATACATTTTAAGTATCTAACATACATTTGCAAATGTCTTAGTGAACACTTTTTTTTTATTCATGATCAAATGTACTCCATAATTCTAATTTTATAAAGCTAATATTTTCTATCTCAATGTAAATTTGATGTTTTTATTATGTATTTTTAAGCAAAAATGGTTATATTGCAATTATATGTTGCCAAACTATAGATTATAGTAAAAAGGTTTTATTCAACAACAATGAATAATTATTTTAATGTTATCATAAATTTTCACTATCAATATAGAATAAAAATGCTGTATTTCGGTACTACAAAAAGAATGTCAAAGATTTAAAAAAGCAGCTTATTTTCAAATAGTTATAAGGCATATTCCATAAACTTTGCATAGCTAAATTAACATGACGGTAATATAATTTAAGGAAGTAAATTTTATTTTTAGAAATACTTTAAGCAAAATTTTTTAGTTTTTAATCTTGATTTGTCCTGTCTGGTGTGCCCAAATTCTAAATTAATGTAAATGGCTATTTCATTACTTCATAAGGAAGAAATAAACTATCAGACTGTTAACAATCAAATTTTGTATTTTATTTAATTACAAGAAAATTCAGAATGGTTATTTTCATCTCTTTGAACAAAAAAAAGAGCAGATTGTAGGGCTTTCCCATCATGCGGATTTTTTCTGATGCACAGCTTATAAACACATACATACACAACTCAATTTAAAATAATTAACATTTTATTTAAATATAATATTTGTTGTTTATTTAATTTAATGATTCTAACTAAAGCGTGCAAGCATATCCTACTTCATTTGCATGGATGTGACAGTACAAGCAGCCACTTTAAATATTACGCATTTATTTAATTCTACTTGATCACCTGTGACGTCACAACATACACGACTACAACAGCTGTATGTCAGTGCTACACTAGCACTCCTTGTGGTTGCTCTCTTTTTTCTGTTTAGCCACTGGCACCACTGTAAGATATTACTTTGAGGATGGTATGTATGAATGATGTGTAGTCTTGTACAGTCTCAGGTCAACCATTCCTGAGTTATGTGGTTGAAACTCAACCACCAAAGAACACCAGTATCTGTGATAGTATTCAAAATCATTTATTCAAAATCTATTCTAGTATTCAAAATAAAAGTAACTGCCTTTACTATGATTTGAAACTTAGAATTCTTGTTTTTGAAATCAGCTGATCTGCAATGACACGTTCACCATTAGACTAACCTGGTGGATTTGAATACTAGATTGTGGATACTGGTGTTCTTTGGTGGTTGGGGTTTAATTAACCACACATCTTACAAATGGTCGATCTGAGACTGTACAAGACTATAGTTCATTTATAATCGTATACAACATCCTCATTTATCCTCTGAAGTAATACCATATGGTGGTACTGGAGGCTAAACAGAAAAAGAGAGAGCACTCCTTGTGGTGAGAAGGGGTACTTATTGATGGTATACCCACTTAGCTACTAGTTTATTTAGCACATATTTTGGGGTCAGGGTGTGATTTTGCAAAAATTATTTTTTAATTCTTAACAAATGTGCCTAAAACAAAATAGACCTTAATTAGACTAAATCTCGAGATACTGAGGGTGAGCTTGCTCTACAGCCTCACCCCATTGACCTTTTAAGTTGAAATTTTAATTGCATCAATGCCCCACATATAGAAATAATCTGATCAAGTTTGTTCAAAATTGGTCAAGTAGTTCTGCAGATATAAGGTAATTTAGAGTGCAACATCGAACACACACACACATACACACACATGCAATGTCAAGATCCCCCCTTGACCTTTTAAGTTGAAAATTTAATTGCATCAATGCCCCACATATAGAAATAATTTGATCAAGTTTGTTAAAAATTGGTCAAGTAGTTCTGCAGATATAAGGTAATTTAGAGTGCAACATCGAACACACACACACACACATACAATGTCAAGATCCAGTAAAAATTGCATATGCTCAAATTGGATCGATTGTAATACTTTCCCTTCTAAAGCTATAAATATACGGGAAATTTATATCAATAAAAGTTTGTGATATTATTTAAATTTATGGACACTATGTAAAGCTTATATAGTATATAAGCTTATATACACTATTAAAACTAATCTGGAACATAAATCAAAAATCAATTGCATAATAAAATCATTCTTTTCTTTCAAATTCTGTGAAATGAATATATTTCTATAAATCTACTGAAGCTAACTTAAGTTGGCTTTAAAATCCAATATCCTTTACATAATTGTTTGAATAATAATGCCTTATTGCACCTTTAATTATTCTGAAGCTTTATGGCGCTGGATCATTTATATCTCTAAATAAATTCATTGTTCAATATATGTTTATTTATATATAGATTATCACATCTATTAGATATGATATCCTTTATATTTTATAAGTATTAATAGTGTACCAGGTGTATAAATATGAAACTGGAATTTGCCCATAGATGGCCCTAGCTGTCAATGTAGTTACTGTCAACTGCATCATTGGCGCTATTTTCTTTCTTTGAAAGCTGACAAAGATTTTCAACTCACAACAATACAACAGCATAGTTTTAATTAGCGTTGAACATGTTGAGTTTTGTACCTACAAACTACAATTTGTGGACAGCATTGATTTTCTGTTACCATTTAAAGAAAACTGCTGCAGAATCGCATCAAATGCTTGTTGAAACTTATGGTGAGCATGCTCTTGATAAATCACAGTGCTTTGAGTGCTTTAAAAAATTCAAAAGTGGAGATTTTGATTGAGAAATGAAGAACGTAGAAGACCACCAAAAAAGTTTGAAGTCAGCGAATTGCAAGCATTGTTGGATTTAGGATGACCCTCAAACGCAACATCAACTTGTGGATCAATTAAATGTAACACGAGAAGCCGTCTCCATATGTTTGAAAGCCATGAGAAAGATCCAGAAGATGGGAAAATGCGTTCCACATGAACTGAATGAAAGACAGCAAGAAAACTGAAAAACCACTTGCAAAATGCTGCTCGCCAGGTACAAAAGAAAGTCATTTCTCCATCGAACTGAATGAAAGACAGCAAGAAAACTGAAAAACCACTTGCAAAATGCTGCTCGCCAGGTACAAAAGAAAGTCATTTCTCCATCGGTTTTGTGACAAGTGATGAAAAGTGGATATATTTCAAGAATCCTAAGTGTAAAAGATCATGGGTAACTCCAGGTGAACCATCTACACTGATTTCAAGGCCAAATCGCTATGGAAAGAAAACAATATTCTGTGTTTGATGGGATCAGAAGAGCGTGATCTATTATGAGCTGCTAACAGTTGGCGAAACTGTTAATACTGAATGGTACCAACAACAAATGATTGATTTGAATTAAATATTGCTTGAAAAACGACCAGAATATCAAAAAAGGCAACACAAAGTGATTTTGCTTTATGATAATGCACCATCACACACAGCAAAACTGGTCAAGGGAATGATTGAGGCGTTCAGTTGGGAAATACTTTTGCATGCAGCTTAATCAACAGACTTGACTCTGTACGACTACTATTTATTTGCATTGATCAGACATGCACTTGCTGAGCAGCGCTTCACTTCTTAAGAAAATGTACGAAAATGCCTCAAAAAAGCAACAGAGTTTTTGGCGTGGCATTCATAAATTGTCAGATAGATGGGAAATGCATAGCTAGCAATGGATAATATTAACAATAAAATAATTTTTCATTAAATAAACGTGTATTTTCTATACAAAAATTCTGGTTTCATATTACACACCTGGTACATATTAGTTTAATTAGTGTTTTCATTAGAATCATAATTAATATTTATTAATAGTTAAGTTACACGTATGAAAAAATGATTTAGACTAGCAATACAATAAATATAAAGTAATATATCACAAAAATCAGCTGGTGAATTTGTAAACAGGAATAACAAATTTATATGATTTTATGAAATAAGAAGAGACAGCTAGTTTGTTTAACACCAATAAGGAGAAAACGAAACATGAAACTGAATATAACTGCCCATTAAAAATCCGAGGATTTTTTCCTTTATAATATTGTAATGAAATATTACAAGTGATAACATGAAATAATATGTCATTTTAGTTTGTAATCCCAATAGGTTTTATGACAATACAATTGTAAACATGTATTACACAACAAAAAGATAAATAGATAATAAATATAATCTATGATGCTGTATGTTAATATGAATACCAAACAAACGTTACAGCTAATAACATGAAAATAATATAAACAATCTTTATTTTGTAAACTCAATAAAACTTATAACAATATAATTATAAATTTATATTATATAATTTAACATGAATATCAGACAAAATTTAAGTGTACGTATCACACTAAATACGTACATAGTTGAATTATTGAATCAATACATAATTTTAAATTATATTCACACTCGTTTGCATATAATATAATAATAAAGAGTAATAATAAATAATAATCATAGAGCTTGGATATATATTAAGTTACTTTATCAACCATATTTTTCTTGTAACCTGTAAGTGCACATATAACTTTCATACAAATCAGGTAATATATACTGCTTGCTTTTTGTATCTAAAATCATACATATTTAAGATTTCTTTAGAATGTTGTTTAGAAGTCTTTATGATGTGTAGGTGTATTCATCATTCCAATGAAGATTTACATGCACATCAGGGTAACCTGTACCACTTACTTATTGTACCTAAACTCATATAGATTTAGGATTTCTTTAGAATATTGTTCGTGATTCCTTATGACGTGTAGGTATATTTGTTAGCAAGCATCTCATACCAATGAAAATTTACACATGTAAATCTTCATTGGTATGAGATGCTCAAAATGGATAAATATCGCATATAATAAATAAACAATGGGAAATTCAGTCTGTAAATTGTTTAGGAGTGTAGAGCAACCTGAATGTGATGCAATAATTACATTAACATGCATTTTAGCTTGTAACAATACAGATTAAGAGTCATATCATGAGATTACAATTATAAATCAAATTACATAAATAATATAGTGTGTAAAGTCAGTAATATAGTATATTAATTAAAGATATCTTAAAAATATCATTTAAATTATTTATTTAAATAATATGATTTATGTTAATCTTTAGAAATCGGTAAAAAACAAAATTTATGTACAGGTCTTTTTTAGTGAACCAAAGTTGTCAAAATCCGGATAAACCTGTTTACAACTCCATGCTTCCATATGACATTTTTCATTGGTGATCAGAACTAAATCTCTAACAGAAAGGTTATGTGAAGGGAAACACCATTTGTTGAATTGTTGTAGATACAATGTAGATAGTCCTTTGACCATTGTCTCCAAATGGATTGCATATATTTTTGGAGTATTTGCCAATAGCCTAAGTGCATAATTTAAACCTTTTGATAACTGGGTTCAAGCAAAGATGTGAAAGGACATCCAATAAGAAAGTGTCTTGGTGAAAGTGGTAGTGGATCTCTATGGTCTGTGGAAACAGCAAAAATAGGGCGAGTTGAGACACCTCAATTTATGTCAACACTGTATAAAAAAGTTGAGGATTGTTTTTCCTGTTACACAAAGAATATGATATTTGACACCTTTGACTGCGCTTTCCCATAAACCTCCAAAATGAGGAGATGAAGGAGGAGTAAATGACTTAGTAATCCCTTGTGTAGTGGAAAAAGCTTGAATGTTTGTTTTAAATTTGTTTGAATTTAAAAGTTGGTACAAGTTGTAAAGAATATTTTTAGCAGAATGAAAGTTAGCACCGTTGTCAGAAAAGATTTGAGCAGATATACCGCTCCGTGAAATAAATCTTTTGAAGGTGGAAATAAACGACTGTGAAGTCAAATCAGAAACTAGTTTCGTAAATGTTTGTAAAATTAGTTTTGTAATGTTTGCACTTGGGTGTAATATAATAGGATGTTTAACATGGTATTGTAGGAGAGAGAGTTGAAGTCTATCTCCTACATGAAGTAGACCCAAATCGTCCAAAAAGGGATCTAGAGAACTGAGCTTACTTTAACGATAACTTGATTATTTTTAAGATTCTTTATCTCATTATTGAAATGCATGAATTGTGATTGACATATAAAAAACTGAAGAGTATGGTCTAATTCCTTTGTAGTTAAGAGTATCAAAGATACGTTCAGACTGTTTTGATTTAATATTGTGAAAGAATCTGAAACAGAAGTTAAATGTTCGTAGTAAAGTATACACAGATGAGAATTTCTGTGTATAATCAAATACAAAATTAGATACACATGAAATTAACATAGTTTTGCGCCTTTCTAATGAACATTCAGAATTCAATTACCTCATTAAATATAATATTACGATCCTTTGGCCAATGAGAAGATTGTAACAGCCAAAGAGGACCATGCCACCGCTGTGACATATCAAGTAATTTACCTGGTGAGCAACCTCTAGACAGTATGTCTGCTGGATTACCAGAGGATTTGATGTAATGCCAATTGGTAATTGAAGTATTTTGGTGAATTTCAGAAACTCTGTTACCTATAAATACCTTCCAATTCAAAGAATGCCTGTGAATCGAGCAAAGTGCTATTGTGGAATCCATTAACAAATGTATCTCGTCAAATTGTATCTTTAACGCATTAGATACCTTTTGGTATAAATTTTAGAATTATTGGAATGAGTAATTTGGAAATTTAGTGTGTCTGAATTGTTGTTCCATAGAACAACAAGTACGTATGTTATATTCTTGCTTATGGTATGGATGAACTATGATTAGACATAGAAATGATAAACCACACTGAGGTAGAAAAATGTAGATGTGAAAAACCATACTGTTGAAATTATTTGGAGATTATAGTTTTAGTTAAATAACTTCATTTAGGTTATCTGAACCTGTAACGAGATCAATATAGAAATCATTTTTAATGGCTAGAAACTTGTGGAAAATTATTTTCATTTTCAATTTATATTTGAATGAGACATCTTGTGACTAAATATGGTGCACATGAGGTTCCATAAGGTCAGCAATTTTAGCTGAACCATCGAAAACAAACCATTCAAATTTTAGTTGTAAGAATAGTTTTTAAATACTGGATAGTGGGGTTAAGTAACACACATTTGATCTGTCTATTAACAAATCATTGGAGTTAAGTAATGACATGTGACCCAAATCTAAATATTCTTATATGAAAGTGGACTGACTAGTCACGTTTAAGATTAGTATTATTGTTTAGCCTTCTTTTCAACAAAAAAATCTATCCTTTGCATTTATGAAGGAATCTGCCTTGACTATTACGAGTAAAATTGAGTAGAAAATGTTTTTTTTTTTTGGACAGAGAACTTTCATTAAATGGTATATCAGAATTTCTGCGACCTTCCAAAAGTTTTCAAGTACAGCTCAAAGATTTGTAGAATATTTACGAAAAATAAAAGATGCAATGGTATTATTGCACTTAGAGTTAATAGGAAAGCAACCTCTGAGAAAATATCCCAATTCGGTTTTTTGGAAAACAGGATATTCAAAGTTTAAAATAAATTTGTTAGGAAAAATAAAATTCAAATAAAATTGAGCTCAAATGAGGATGTCAATTTCATTTATGTTAAATTCCGGATCTGCAAAAAATAGATTATGAGGTAAATCAAGATGTGAAATATCATAGGATATGTTTGTAGGCTATTTGTTATTTTTCTTAAAATAGCACATTGCAATTGGAATGAAAAGTTCACGTATAAAGAATGCTTTGTCAATACAACACTGTATTCATAATGAGAAAGTATATTATTTATTCCTAAAGTGGGAAAATCATTTTTTATAAATGAAAGTACTAACCTTAGTATAAACTTATGGGCATAAAAATTTGCTTGAATGCCAGAATATAATGATACTAGACATGTATGAGTATTATCCATGTACATCATTGGTAATACATACTTTGGTAGATAAAATTATATTTTTGTTTGACTGCAATTTAAATGACGAATGATTATTATTTTTAGACTTACTGTCTTTTAATTTAGAATTAATATTATTTATATGAAAAAGAGTATTATGTTTCTGAGAAAAAATCTTACATACACTACTAGAATAACATTTGTTAACAGAATGACCCTTACTTAAACAATTCTTGTTCTAAAATTTTTTTCCGTTCATAAACAAATAAATTAAAAAATTTCTTACAACAATGTAAATAATAATAAGAATTACAAATCAGACACTGCTTATAATTAAATTTTGAAAACAGCTAAAATTATTTGCCTTATACTGCTTGTTAGCATTTACGTTAAAACATCTAGTATAAGATTTAGTTCCATTGTTGTACAGTTGTCCTTTGGAGTTATTTCTTAAGATGTTTTTATGGTTTGACTTTCATTAATATTTTTAAAGGTGGAAAACTTTTGATTTGAAAGTTTATCCTTCATAATCTGGAGGTATTGTAGTCTAACTTTGATGTTAACAACTAAACAACAATAAATTCATATGTATCAATCAGAATATGCATTGTTACAACAGCATTCACATATAAAGATACTTTGATAATAAATTTGGATAAATTATCCAAAGATTCTCCTTTTATAGAATTTAATTTTAAAATACAATCTGCATTATGAGATGCAAAAAGATACTTATTGTCAAATCGTCTTTAATAGATCTAATGCAATTATATAATTTTCATTCGTGATTGGTCAATTTTTAATAACAGCTAAGGCTTTGTCCTTCAAGGAAGAATGTAGATAATGTAGTTTTTGTAAATTACTAGTCGTTTCTATTATGTACTTTTGCTAAATAGATTATAATAATGTTGCCAATCAATAACATTACTTCTGAAGAATAGTAAATGAATCGGTTGTGGTTGTTTGCTTAGTTGCTGTAACTACATTGACTTCTTCATTAATTGCTGTTTGGTTAATATATTATCTATCAAACATTGCAACTTACATTCAATACTGCTTAAATTGTCTTCATTTTGTACACGGTCAAAACAAATATACTCATTTTCTTCCATTTCAAGTTGCATTTGAATGGTGTCATATTTGCCTTGCAACTCAAGAAGGTTTCTTAGTTTAATTCGTTAGACATGACTATCAACTTGAGACATACTTTTCAATGAATGTACTGATTCTTAGAAGATTTAATTGATCCTCTCTGTCTTATTAATTGTTCTTTATTCATTATAAAATTAATAATCTTAATTAACAATGTGAAATATAAAGTATGAATTACATGAGAAATAATTAAATGAAATTTCTTAACCGTAACGAAGAAATAAGTTGTAGGCTGTTTTCCATTTGAATAGTTGGCAACTTTAATAAATCCTTTTTTATTAACCATAAATTAACATATTGAAGGTTTGTAAAATATAATCTGGATTGTCTTTCAATTGAAGAATGACACAATAAACCAAACCGTCACATGACTGTGGCACGGAGGACCAAAAAGAATGTTCGAATAACTATGCCTTATTGCACCTTTATTTATTCAGAACCTTTATGGCACTGGATCATTTATATCTTTAAATAAATTGATTGCTAGTCTGTTCAATATACGTTTATATAGTACATAGATTGTCACATATTTATATTTTATATCACATAATAAAAAGTTTTAATAGTGTATATCTAAATTAATTAGTGTTTCCATTAAAATCATGATTAATATATTTACATTTGTTAATAGTTAAGTTACACATATGAAAGAATGATTTTGACAAACAATACAATACATAAAAAGTAATATATCATACAATACATAAAAAGTAATATATCATACAAATCAGCTGGTGAACTCGTCAACTGGAATAACAGACTTATTTGCTTTTATGAACTAAGAAGAAGAAGAGACAGTTAGTTTGTTTACCATCAATAAGTTGGAAACAAAACATGAAACTGAACAATAATGTTGTATATCACTAGTAAGGAAAACTACTAGTTTCAGGACTAATAAATTTTCTCAACTTCGCGGGAACCTGTCATGAAGTATGTCATAATCATAAATATCCAGTGGAAAACATCCTACTGTAATCAAATTAGTTTAATTTATACACAAACAAGTATTTCAGGGTTACAAGCATAAAAGTAAGAAAAATCTAGGAAAAAATTAAGAAAAACCTGTCCATGTCTTAAAAAATCATCTTCATGCTTAGTATTGTAAACTCAGTAAAAGGTGTGGTCTTGAATGTTTCCATAATGTCAATGCACATTAACAAATAAAAAACTTTTAAAAACTACATAGGTATAATAATTTTAAATATTCATAGAATAATATATTAAACAGAATATATCTTTTTAATATGTAAAATGTTTTCAGGATCACAATTTATAACAAATGATGTCTCAAAAGACAATAATGAGCAAAAAACACTGGATATTTTGAATTGTACAGAATTTTTTTAACCATCAGCACTAAAAGTCTAATATACTACCTTAGAAAATAACACTGTAAAATTCTGACCGAGGTAAACATTATGTATTGTTAATAAGCGTCGTTCTATTTTGAAGCAGATTTATCTTATCTAATAATACAGAAAACAAACCATATTTTGATTATCAAATTTATTATTGCTGTCATGGTACAACTAAAAATTTAAAACATATATAAAGTTTAAATTCACTAACCTTTAAAAATGTTCATGAAGGGTATTAATTTTTCTAAATAATTTTTTATAATGAATCATTGAAGAAGAATGGCTGAAGAAATACTGAAACAAATATGATAGGGGCAAATTTATGCTTAGTTCAATATCATGATAATCATCCTCTTCTTAAAAGCATGAACTGCAAAGAAGGCTACACATAGTTTTACATTACTCCTGGCGTTCATCTTTAATGAAGGATCAATAGGATAAACTGAAAATATAATGACAAATTAATTGATGTAAACTACTGTGAGAATAAAAGATATAGAAAATTGCCATCACAGTAATTTGTTAAACTAAAATTGATGTTCTTTTTCATAGTGAACATTTAAAAATTTCTGCTTAAATTTTTTTGGTAAATAAAATAAATACTAAAAGTATAAAAAATGAAATAATAATTTATACTTACTGATGAAATGTAAACAACCAGTGTGCTTAATTTGTCCCATCTGAATCTGATATTATTTTTCTCTTTAGTAGATTTATGTTGCCTTACTACAAGTATACTAAAAATAGCAAAGTAGAATAACTGCTTTTAAAAATTTTACATTTAAGTTTTACTTTTAACATTTCCCTTGTTCTATTTTTGGACCATCAAAACATATTCTGACTTGGTCAACACACTTTACAGCAGCTTCATGTGAACGAATTACTTCAAAAGCAAGGAATGCAGATACATGAGGTTTCCAACTAAATTAAGGACAGACTTTCAGATCATCACTCCACTTACACACTCATAACAGGTTATCAAAGTGCAGTTTGGTCTTGTACAGGCTCTGGTGAAACACTGTTGAGCCACTAAGAAAGTATAGAAAGAAGACAAAGTTTGAATTCAAACTCAAACAAAATAAATTAACTTCTACTAGACCCTGGATCCTACCCACCGGGTTGGTCTAGTGGTGAACGCGTCTTCCCAAATCAGCTGATTTGGAAGGCGAGAGTTCCAGCATTCAAGTCCTAGTAAAGCCAGTTATTTTTACACGGATTTGAATACTGGATCGTGGATACCGGTGTTCTTTGGTGGTTGGGTTTTCAATTAACCACACATCTCAGGAATGGTCGAACTGAGAATGTA
Source organism: Lycorma delicatula (assembly GCF_047948215.1). Taxonomy (NCBI): domain Eukaryota; kingdom Metazoa; phylum Arthropoda; class Insecta; order Hemiptera; family Fulgoridae; genus Lycorma; species Lycorma delicatula. The sequence continues at coordinate 103,960,802 of NC_134460.1, read as the reverse complement.
CAAGATTACACTTCATTTACACTCATACATATCATCCTCTGAAGTATTATCTATATGGTAGTTACTGGAGGCTAAACAGGAAAAGAAAGGGAAAAAGACCCTGGATCCTATAATATAAAATAACAAAGGTTGGTGATGGTGAAAACACCAACTGACCTAAGTTAGCTTTAAGGTAAAAATTATTATTTTTTTTTTTTTTTGAGATAGAGAGAGATATGACATTAATTTGATTTGCTCATATATCCACAGATTAAATTTTTGTATCGCTTCTACTATTAAAACAAATTAATAAAATGTGTGGTAGTTTTAATAATGCTTAATTTAAGTTTCATAAAAATTAAATTGCTTAGAATACTTAAAACTTTTAGTGTTAATTTTTAACTTCTGTTAAGAGTTGTTCAATTTAATTAGTGTCCCACATGCCAAGAATCAGTGAATTGTAGCATCTAATCATTTCTAGTAAAATTTAAAAAAATCTTTATTAATTTTCCAACCATCCTAGTACCATAACCTTTACAATTACAAGTCAATAACTAAAACCACCGGTTTTCTTCCAGTTTCTATTACTGCAAAATAAGATTTATCATGATTAATTTATAAATAAGAAATAATAATGAATGGACAAACCTCGATGAGATCAGAAGGACAAAGAAACCTTAATTGTAAATTCGGAAGGCTACAAAGTGGTACTGATGTTGTCATACATGGTTTTATGGACTGATTATCTGTTGCATACCTATAAAAAAAGAAGTAAATAAATGGGACGTACTTTTTAGTTCAATAAATTAAAATTTAAAAAATAAAATTTCTTAACATCTAACAATAAAGAACAAGTTTCAATATATAAACTAACTTTCATATTCATTACTTGAACATTAAAAAGTAGCATATCTGCACCTTTTTTTAAATGAATACATTAAAAAAACCAAGAGTGCTTCTTAAAAAAAAAAAATACTGTTTAATTTAAGTCGCCTATGGGAATGAAGCCACCATGCATAATAAAAGCTGCAAGTTGTCTGGTTTTGAGTAAATAGCTTTGTCAGTAAATATAGTAACCTGTGCTGCTTATCATGTTAACTTCATTCTATACGACAGATTTTTGTAGCAATTTTTCTTTAATGCATGAAATTATTTACTCAGTTGTTGAAAGAAAGCTGTGGTCAATGTAGAAATATCCAGAAATAAAAATAGTCAAATTAGATAACCTAAAAATTTAAAATTAGCTTAAGTAGTAAGGGGAAAGTTACAACCATTTCTTTATTCTAGCTCTGAATATTACTCTTTACACTGATTTAATTAATACATTCAGCGTTTAACATACATCCTCATTTTAAACAAAGCTTTCCTTGTTTCTCTCTTTCTGTTAATTATTTAAAAATAAAATATAATGTTTAAGAATTAAGAATAAAAGTATGTCTCGTAAATTACTTGCTTAATATATAAAATGTTATGGAAGGTCACTGCACATTTTAACTGTTACATTGAAAACAAAAAAAAGCAGCTGAATTCAAATGAAATTTGATATTTATACGAAATTCATATTACTTAAATTAAGAGATAATGCTGAGGAATTACTTGATCAGCTTCAATTTTGTTTATAATACAATTAATATACGATAGTAGAAGTGCTTAGGATCAGGAAAACACAAGACAAGATCTAAATGTCGAAAAGCTGGTTTGGATAGTGGGTGATTCATATAAGGTCTAAGTCCGCACCATATAATCAGTAATCTAGTCAATTAGCGGAGCAGTTTGTGCATTATCAAGACCTGTTCAGATGCTAATTTGTTCTGTGAAGAGAGAGTAGGGTTAAGTTTAGATTTATATGGAAGTTAGGATAAATTATAAAGGTATGGCAATACTTTACACCATCTTGTAGGGCACTGACCGAATTTATGTTTTAACAAAAATATACTCACTACAGAGTCAGACTACACCACATGTCTGTACTATTAATCGTGTGAATGACAGATAATCAGTCATCTTCAAAGGTGAATGAGTCCGACTCTTTACAACTATTAAGGTAAACTGTAAGAAACTCTTTAACTTTAACCCTACCTCTTCACAAACTGGATTAGCATTTGAACAAGTCACCATAACTCACAGAACTGACTGCTGATTGATTAGGGTACTGATACTGATGTGGTGCGGACTTTGACCTTGCACAGGTCACCTGCTTTTTGACATTTAGAGTTTGTGTTTTCCTGATCTTAAGCATATCTCTATGGTAAATTAGAATTTGAAGAAAACTAAACATGTTCAAGTAACTGCTCAGAATTACCATCTAATGTTTAACCTAATCTAGTTACAAAACAGTAGGCATAGTTAAAAGAAAGCTATCCTTTAAATAATAATAATGTTAATAAGTTTGGGTGGCAGTGCTATAATTTTCTATGGTGTTGTTTGGTGGAAAAGCCAATTAAAAAGAAAACGGTTTCTAAAATATTTTTAATTTTAAGAAATGAACTTCTTGTTTCTGGATTATTAATTTAGAATAAAACTGTCAAATACACAGAATAAACATATAAATAAACAGTTTAAATACTTATGAGGATTTACTCCAGGACAAAACACATAGAACCATTTTCATTATTACAATATAAGTTTTATTTGAAAAGTCACATGTAATAAAATGCAAACTGTTTAACTATTTCTCTAAATATATGCCACTTCATTCAATCTTCAATAAATAAATTATTAAAACATATTTGTACTTTAAAAGCTCTAATATAATCTTTACACAGAATAAAGTATTAAAATTTTATATTATTTACACAGAAACTTTTAATAGAACAAAATTTTCTGTAAGCAAACCATAAACCAAAACCTTAAAAAATGATACGACATGAAGAAAGAATGATTTGGGGTTGCTTGTATCACTGCTATACAAATACAAATCTAAAACATTATATATTTTGTAACTGAAAATTAATCTACACATATGAACACACATTGGTCAGAAACTTCATTATAAACAAAAATTGGTTAACGCAGCTTAGTACAATTAATGATACTACGAATAAATAGTTTTTAGAAAGTTTCATCACTGCTTTAAAAAGTCAGCCAAGCATACAGTTTTTGAGATAAACCTGCTCTGTCCAACAAAAAAATATAAAAAATGCAACACATTGAAATGCTTTAACTGAAAAGTTAATACTAATACAAAGATTAATACAAAATAAGTGAATAAGTTAACAAATAAATAATGGCCTAAGCAAGTTTCTAACAAAGATTATACGCAATATAGCATTAATATGGCTGTAAATTTATTCTCTATATTTTAAATTAACAAAAACAAAATAAATGTTACAGCAAACTGTTAAGTAAGTAATAAAAACAATTAAATTACAAACCAGCTAAATGCATCCATTTAACGAAAATTATAAGTCATTAAAGATCACATAGTTACAACCTTCGTGTTGGTATAGTGTGATACACACACTTTCTATAAACAATACATTCATTCATGAATTATTATAAAGCAACTGAGTTAAACTCAACACATTCAGAAACTACGAAAACTCACACAGGGTTAAATGCCTAATTCTGCACCTCCCACTATTTACAGTGTCATTCATTTATCATCAGCTGATTACGTCTTTGTTTCTGTTGTAAAGATAGCCAAACTCTAGATAGTAACATCTTAACGACGTACTTGAAAGCATTTTGTTGAATAAAACACACTTTAAGATATTTTTATTACAATGTAATACATATATAATTAAATTAAATGATTGAAAGTAATGAGTATCATTATTTAAAAATAATACCCATAATTTTAATTCATATGAATAAAAAGTAAAGTATAAGAACTTATTTTACTTTCTTCTGATTATTGTTATTCTCGTACCAAATACTTTCTTTGATTTTTTGGAGATTATTATATTATTTATTTCTAATCGCAGATATTTCGCTTTCAATTTGGTTTTCACCGCCATCCAACAGATAGCGTTTAATTTTTGTTATAACCGGCAGGCAGAAACAAGTTTAGCATTACTGTAGTTTGATAAAGTTGCAGGTCTACTTATTTGAAGATACAATCTTGAAATATTAGATACAAATGTTTTAATTTCTAAATTAAAGATTCTTAGAAAAGAAATTAAAATTAAACAACTTTTACTTATATACTAATTATTGTATAGTCATGATAGATAAATTTTAAGATGACAATATTTTGGTTTTTTTTCAAATAACAACTGAATGAATATGATACTCTGAAAAAAATTGTATTACTTGTACTGTCACAATAATCTAATGGCTTTGTTATGGAAGCCTAACTGGAGGAGTTGGCATTATATGGTTAATTTCATGTTAGGGCGAAGTAGCTTTATATTATTAAATAATTCATTTTAATTTTATTTGTCCAAATAAATTAAACTTTCGAAATGGATGATGCTACCCCATTAAGTTGTCTATATGGCTTAGAATTCCCGGTATAGTATTAACATTTTTGTACATGTGTATGTTATGGCATTTATAGGTTATGTTTTTATTCTCTAATAAACATTTTGGTAATTCATTTTTTTGTTAGTATAAGTTCATTGCAATTTATACCGTTGTATTAAGTGACTGAAACTATGGTTTTTCACTTATATTTTTTGTAGTTGGTAATTCGTCACGTTGTCATCATCCCTGTGGTTACCTTGCTAATAAAATCCTTACCACAATGCTAAATTTTTTGAAAATTGTAATTTCCTTTACAATGTTTATGTTATAGTTTACACCATAAGAATGATGAACAAGGTTAAAGTTCATTTTTTTAAAGTTTAATTTACTGAAAAAGAAAAATGAGTAAGCCTAGTTATTAGAACTGTACACATATTCAAGTTTACTTTATGAACTCTGGTAATAATTACTTTATAATAAACTGCAGTCCTTATAAAATATATGTTTCCTCTTAAAGAACAATTGATAGAGCTTCTAGATAACAGCTATTAAAAAAACCCCGTGGCATGTAACTGTTAATTTATATTGTAATATTTTATTTATTACTTTTTGAGTTGAAATGAACTTAAGCTAATTATATTAAGTTACTCTATATTTTGTGATACTGCCTTGATAAACGTGATAGTGGTTTTCCTTGATCCACCTAGGCAAATGTTAGTGCAGTTACTTTTTTAATCTAGCTTTAGCAGACCTATCTAGTCCAGAATTATTTAATAACATACCGAGTTGGATTACCTTTTTTATTCATTTTTATATTCTTCATTCAAATGCATTTTTGATCAGCAGAACTTTTAATTTTTAGTTTTGTAACAGCATGTCGCATTTTATTTTCCTAATATCTGAATTATATTTTAATAATTTATTTCTACAAATTAATACTTCTTTACACATTACCTTGCTACCGTCTGTGATAGTTTTGTGTTTTATGTATCCTGTATATTTAATCACTGCTTATTATATCCATTCTGGACACCCTACACAAATAATCTATTTCTAACAATCTATACTTTTTTCACCCAACTGACCACATTTGTATGTCATCAGCTAATACTACGACCACAATCACCTTTGCAGTACTTCATTGAATGGGAAAGCTAATGATTAATTTATTCGTTATTGTGGTTAAAAAGAATGAGTTTAAACTTTTCATTGCTACATGGCTCTTAACTGGTATCAAACATCATTGTTGTATTTCCTTTGGTAACATTTTTGTATTTCTGGATGAGAATTCCTATTTTCCTTCTATCCTATGACAACAGGAATAAATTTAAAGATTAGATTTATGCCTAGGAGCATGAAACCTTTTTCTTTCAAACTTTTATCAACAAGAACTCATTGTTTCATAATTATGTTATGTAACTGAAAATAGAAAATTTAAGCTCATAACAATAATAAAGAATTACAATAATTTTAATAATAAGATTTTTCAACAAAGAATTGTTGAAAGTGATTTGTTCATGATTGAACTGTATGATTAGTTTTAAATTACTAAACAATTTTTTTTTTTACACCTGACAAAATGTTGTCAACATTTTTTTCATTATCAGTGACATACTAATCACAGTGAAATTATATGGCTGTTGTAACAGCAGGAATTTCAAGTTTGCTTGTTTTACTTTACTGGCGTATTAAAGATAAAGTATGGTGCATGTCAAAAATGGGTATCAGATTTTTTTGCAAATCTATGTTTTACAGTTCAACTGGTTAATCTAGACAAACTAAACACATGTATATATGCACACATACATATGTGTATCAAACTGCTTTTGGCCTTATATCTCAGGATTGAGCAAACCGATTTTCTTCAGATTTGGCTTAAACATTTCTGTACATGGGGAATTTATAATATTAATTTTTTTAATTTGTTAAGGGGGTGGGAAATATAGCGAAAAATCAATTAAAATTTTCTTTAGATTCATTTAAGAAAAAACTGTATTAAAGGCAAATTTGTTACCTATAATGCATATATATTAAAAAAAATTTCAAAAAATAAACCCCAAACTCTTAAAATTGAAATATATATTTTTTTGTTCGTTTACTCATTCCCTTTGGTTAAAATACTTTTAAAAATTTTTTTGAAAGTTTATACTTCATATACACTGCTATCAAGAAATATAAACATTTTTTAAAATTATAGACCTTGGACCTAAAATGCACAAAGTCTTTCAAAAATGTTCTTTTTCTTATTTTAGCCTTTATTGAAAGGAGTCTTAAGATTTAGAGAACCTAAATATATGAATATTTTTATTATATAAAATATAATAATATAAATAATTATTAGTGGTTTCATTTCAGTATACCCCTTCATCCCTAACAATTTGTTTTACATACTCCTGCCTGCACAATTTTTCCCATCTACCTGCCCCTCCAATATCAAAGTGATTATTCCAAGATGCCTTAAGATGAGGCCTATAAGTCTGTATCTCTTTTAGCTGTATTTTTCCAAATACTTCTTTTTTCATCAGTTTGCCGCAACACTAGTTCATTTATCACTTTATCCACCCATCTGATTTTTAACATTTTCTATAGCACCACATTTCAAAAGTTCTCTCAGGTTCTTCGATCTTCCAAGTTTCACTTCCATATATAAAGCTACATTCCAGACATATATTTTCAAAAATGTTTTTCTGATGTTTAAATTAATTTTTGATGTAAGTAAATTATATTTCTGACTTAAATCTCATTTTGCCTGTACTATTTGGCATTTTATATCACATCTCCTTTGTCCATTTATAGTAATTCTACTTCCCAAATAACAAAATTGTTCTACCTCCATGGTCTTTTCTCATCCTATTTTTATATTCAGTGGCCCATCTACTTTCTACTACATTTCATTACTTTTGTTTTGTTATTTATTTTTGCATAGGAATTCATCCATGCCTTTCATTTATTCTTTTTTACTTTCACCTAGAATTACTATACCATCAGCAAATCATAGCATCTTTATCTTTTCACCTTGCACTATTACTTCAGATCTAAACTGTTCTTTAAAATCATTAACTGCTAAATCTCTTCGATTATTAATGTTGCAGTTTGGTTCCTGTAAATGTTAGTAATTGTTCTATCTCTATACTTGAACCCTAAATTTTTTAAAATGTTGAACATTTTATTCCACTCTACGTTATAAAATGCCTTTTCTAAGTCTATAAATGCCATATATGTTGGTTTGTTTTTCTTTAATCTTCATTCTACTATTAATCTGAGCGCTAAAATTGCTTCCCTTGTCCATATACTTTTCCTGAAACCAAATTGGTCTTCTATATAATAATAATAAAAGCTGTGCAAAGTATTGTATGACTTGACTGGTGTAGCCAAAAAGTCATACAATACTTTGGCTGCTTTATTTTTTTTAATATTATGATGGCACATAAGCTATGTAGTCAAAAAATATATTAGATTTGAGCTTTGTCTGTTTATTTACTTGATTACTTTTGTGCATTTTGAATTCTAGAAGTATTAAATTTTGAGATGTATTCCATAAAATTATGGTTTTTTTATAAGAATGCTCATTAACATTATGTACACTAAGCATCAGAATAACAACTGCTTTCTAATCCATTTAGTGTTACAGTTGAAAATTGTGTAGTATGCTTCGACCAATATAACCTCAGGATAGAATCTATAAGAACTACATTTGTTAATTTTTAAATAAAATATTAGTAACTTTAGTACTGGGAAACTCATAAATCTTTATTAAGACAAATTTATGAATCTTGTTAAAAATAAAACAAATTCTTTATCAGTGAACATCACATATGACTGTACCCAGCTATAAAATGGTGTATTAATAGCAACAACATACTTATGTATGTAGCTTTAGTCTCATGACTTCAGTTTTTAAAGCCACCACTCGGTGGTTTTTGAGAAATTATAGTTAAAAGTTTTCACGTTAATATTGTAATTCTAAATCTAAAATTAATTTTTTTTAGGCCCGGTCACTTGCCCCACAACTAGCTGAAACAGATGTTGTAAGATTTTTAGTGGGAACTCAGTCACTAAAAATGACAAATAATCAAGTACATCTTGTAGAACTAAGTGAAGAAACTGGTGCACTGTATAGTAAGGTAAGTTGTGATAGAATTGACAAAAAAATTGTTTAAGGACTAAGTCCCTTAAAAAATGAAAAGCAGCATATTCTATCAGAAGAGGCTTTTGCAAAAAATTATGGTCATGCACTGATGTTTTTAAATAGTACTTGAGAGTGTAAACAATATTTCTTGCTTTGTCAGTTTAAAAAAAAAATTGTATATATAAACATTCAATTAGACGAGTAAATAGAGCTGACTTTTTGTTTAGAACTAGAAAAGTTTCTCTCTTATGGATAGAATCACATAAGCTCATAGAGTATTATGGATGGTTGGATAATTAATTTCCCAGTAATATATTATTCTGCAGAAACTTTTATTTATTTTTGACACTGTAGAGTGTTATATTTACTGATATATATATATATATATATATATATATAAGGCATTACTTCACCAGCCTCAGCCGCAAGTTGAGCTTTTTGTATAGTCACAGAGTCCCCTAACAGATTTATACTATAATAATTTATAAAAACCACTTGCCAACAACTTTTTTTTATATATGTTTTATTACCTTCTGAAACCAAATCCATCTTCAGGAACTCAAAAAACTTTTATATTATTCTTAAAATAAAAAAACTAAAACTCATTCATTGTATGTAAAATGTACAACAGTGGTTGCCATGTTTTAAAAAGTTGTCAACTTAGCATCCAGTTACATTAATAATTTACACCATTATGGTAAAATTGAAAGCAAACTGTGTGTATAGTTATAGTTCAGAACTTGCCTATATAATATATCACTGTTGAATCTTGTTTGTTCATTCATTAATTTATTATTATTAAGATAACAAGTATATGGTATTTTTCCAAGTTATTAGTACCTTGTTTATTATTTGGAAAATCAAGAATTTCAGTAAAATTTTCCAGATTATAATTATGGTTATTATTGATAATGTGTTTAACAAAATTAGACCTTTTATTATACTATTGATATGTTCTCGTATTCTAACTGAAAAAGATAGATTGGTCTTACCAATGTACAGGGTTATCATAAAAGAATGGTGCGGTTTCAGTTATTCATAGGAAGATTGTAGGGAAATTTCTAGTTGTTTTATTGGTATCCCTGAAGGCCTCCAACCCAAAAGTTTGTTTATCAGCAGTTGTAACCACAACATCAGTTCTTGTATTGTTGTTGCGGTGAGTTTGGTGAGTTACTATGTTCTCGGATAAAGAGAAAGCAAAGTGTGTTTTATTGATACCTGAATTAAAATCCGTAATTTTAGTTCAACGTGAATTCGGAAGAGATCCACCACACAAAAATAACATAACACGTTGGTTCAAATAATTAGAAGTAACTGGATCAGTTAAGAAACAGAAATCAACCGGCAGACCAAGTGTACCAGACGAAACGGTTGAACTAATTAGACAATCGGCAATTAGAAGTCCTGGGAAGTCCATCTCCCGTCGAATTAGGTATTCCAAAATCAACAGTTCACAAAGTTTTACATAAAAAACTGAAATTACATGCTTATAAAATTCATATACTGCAGGAATTGAAACCCGATGATTGTGTAAAACGTTACAATTTTGCTGTTGAAATGTTGGACAGAATAAGTGAAAACGAATCATTTTTAGATATAATTTTTACAGACGAAGCTACATTCCATGTGAATGGATGTGTTAACAGACACAATTCACGAATATGGGGCTCTTTAAACCCACACGCAATTATTGAGAAACAATGCGATTCGCCTAAAGTTAATGTTTGGTGTGGCGTGATGAAAAATCGTGTAATAGGGCCTTTCTTTGCTGAAAAAACAATTAATGGAGTTGTGTATCTTGACATGTTAACCAATTATTGCTTTCCTCAGCTGGATGAACAAGAAAAAATTCTTCAACTTCATTTCCAACAAGGTGCTCCCCCCGCACTTCAATGCAGTGGTCACGGAAGCTTTGAACGAAAAATTTGGAGATCGATGGATAGGCTGGCAAGGATCCGTACTTTCGCCTCCAAGGAGTCCAGACATGACACCTTGCGACTTTTTTCTTGTGAGAGTACATCAAAAACGTTGTTTATACACAAAAAATTCGCGACCTAAACCACTTAAAAAACAGGATTAAAAAATTGAGCCTCCTGTTGTATCTCTTAATACTGACAGCACTAGGTTTTTCTCCCAATCAGATTATGAAAACTGATTGAATTTATTTGTTTATTATCATAGAAATTTAATCTGAGAGATTAGTGAACTTTTCTATTTGTGGACAACTGACAAGGGGCATTGTCTAAGACAATAGCCGAATTATCTTCCCAGAGGAAGTTACTCACCACTAAACCATTACTTAATAAATAAAATTCATGTACTTTTTTACGAATTGTGTTTTTATTAGGATCTTCTACATTTTCCTCAATTGAATTCCAGGGTTTTTTTTTGGGAAACCGTAATTCATTAGTAGATACATACTCTCGAAACACTTTGAACACTGAATGCAGCGTAATTTCCACTTATATTAGCATTTTATTAACGACATCCAAAATCAGTGCCATTGGATTAATCTGCAATTCGCTTTTTAAACATTTAAAATGTGTTTTTCCGCACAACCTAAGGTCTTTTTCGTGGTCCTTTTTTCAAAGGGAATATCAATAATCATGCACTATTATCAGCTGAATCAGTATCATACATGGTGTCAAAATAATGGTATAACTCAGTTTGTACAGACACAAATGTAGGAATATGCTGCACTCACATTCCAGTAAAAAAATTGCATTATATTAATTTTAAATAACAGAGTAAATAAATAAGAGAAACACAAAAACTGAACAAGAGAACAAAAGAGTGATCATATGAAAAGATTGAGAATTTTAATAGAACTGAAAAAGTCATAAAATTATATAAACTTTTATATAATGACATTTATATGACAAATTAATTATTCAGTGACTAATGATTATAGTGTTGTGTACAGATATATATGGCCATGTTGTAAATCAGCACTGATACAAAGGACATGCATATGGCCCCATCGTGTATTTGCACTGATACAAATGATGTGACCTTTGGCCAAAGGACATGGTCAGAATCATGACTAATTCACTAACACAAATGTAACGTTTGTTTATTCTTCACTCTAAAGTTAACTGAATATGGTAAAAGTATTTTTGGTTTCTGTGATTTATTCATTAAGTATGAAATGTGATCTTATAATTTTTAGATAAAATATTTGTATTTATTGGTTAGGTTTCTGCATTACAAAGCAGTGTTACATACATTGTCTATCACAGCTAATTGTGTGGGTTCATTTTACATATTTTTTAATGTGTTATATGCAGATAAATTATAAGAAAGATTTTGTTAAAAAATGTTCACTTAAAATGAAAACCTAGATTGCCATTTTGATTGTTAAAGTTATCAGTAGACATTGTGGAAAAGGCATAAACGAAACAAATTATTAAATTAATAAATAACAAAATATCAGGTTGTTTAAAAAATATTAATATATAATATAATATTAAGTTCTTGGAGGCCAAAATTGAGAATAAATTTATTGTTATTGGAAAATAACATTATGAGACTATGTATGCACCATTTTTTTCAATGACTTCTGCCATTTTTCTGGCAACACCATAATCCCATTGCTATAGAATGTCTGTCTGTGGTTTCTGGTCAAAAAACTATGACACAAGGTTTTCACAGGCCTCTTCTGAAACTAACTTAACACTATTCAGGGAGTTCTGCAAAACCAAAACAAATGATGCTCTGATGGTGCCAGGTCCGGACCATTAAAACCACCCAGTCAAGTTCTCTCAATTTGTGCTGGGTTATTAAAAATGTATGCAGACTGGTGTTGTCAGTGTGGTATACCACACTTTTGACTAGTCCAGGCCATTTTTTTTTAATTGCTTGGTGCAATCGCACTATTTGTTGACAATACAGGTCTGAGTCTATTGTTCTGCCTGGTGGCAGCAGCTCATGATGCACGATGCCCTTCCAATCTTTTAAATGCAAAGCAGAACCTTCATAGGCATCAGTGTGAGCTTTGCCATACACTGTGCAGCTTCTCCTTGCTTCGACCACTATCTTTTTTGCACATTGTTATCATAGGTTATCTACTTTTCATCACTTGTGATCAACTTATTCAGAAATGGCTCGATTTCATTGTTTCAGTAAAGATTTGCAGGCAGAAATTCAATTGAGTAAATTTTTCTGTCAGATCATGGCACACAAATGTTGAGCTTCTTTTTGTAGCCGGCTTTCTCCAAATGGTTTAACACTGGTGATGGATGTTTTGGTCATTGGCGATGTCATGGCTACTTACATGCTGGTCTTCCTTGACTTTTGCCAGAATATTCACCTTTTCTGTGATTGGTCGCCCATTGTGAGGATCACCTTGGACATCAAAATTTTTAGAATGAAAGCGAGTTAACCATTTTTTGGCTGTTGCTTTTGATGACATCTTGCCCATAAACAGCAAAAATTTCTTCATGGCCTGTGCAGCATTTGTTTTTATCAGAATAAAATTGTAAAATGGAGGGCAGCTTTGCGGAAAGTTCACTTATCTTCATGATGCAGAACCTTAATGTCCGAGTATAAGAATTCTAACACTTTTTGCACATCTACTAGTTTCAACTGCCAGCTGTCAAATGATGTTTGGACTGACCCACTGCAACTCACATACTTGGATATTAATTTGCTCATGAACAAAAGGCTCATTACATTTTAAACTCCCTGTCAAGTTTTAAAACTTTGTTAATTTTCAGGTATATCAACATGAAGTTGGTGAAGTATGGTCATTAACTTCATCACCAAAAGATGCAGACATATTTGCAACTTGTTATAACACTTTACGACCAGAAGAAAATGACTGTATCATGCGTTCAGCATTATGGAGAATGCCAGAAATAACTGGTGAAGAAGACACAGTTGTACCATTAAAACATATTTGTACATTTGATACAGAGTCTCATGGTGTACAAGTGAAAGTAAGTTAGTGTTTTATTAAAACACTTGCAAACAAAAATAAAAACTTCAGAAGTGAAGTTGATATTTCTATTTTTAAGATAATGAGAACATGTTATTTCAGAAAATAAAGCATTTAAAAAGAACCTAGTTTTTCCAGCAAAACCATATTTACTTTTTTAATAAATTCATCAGGATTTGAAAAATTATATTTTTTTTTAAGTACTCAAAACTTTCGTGTTGATCAAAATTATTATTTTTATTATAATAGAGACTCATAATCTCAATCATCACGGTTAAATTATGCAAAAAAAAAACAAGCAAATTAACTGTAGTTCAAAACTTTTATGCAGCTGTAATTGTTATTAATATACCAAAAAATAACTGAGAATTTTTATTTTTAAATCTGTTGGGGAACAGCTATATCAGTTCCAGCTTTAGCTATGTTCAATATTCCTACAGAATATTGAGATAAGACTTATCTTACCTAATTTTACCAAGAAAGTATTTTCACAGGATCCCACATAATCAGTCAAGATTGAAATATTTAATTAAACTGCATATTAAAAATACTAAAATTGGGTTTTATTTATTATGTGAGTGCTGCTATCTGTTGCAGTTTTTATAAGATTGAGCCCCTCAAACAGAGTCTGATTGTTTATCAAATTGAAATTTTGTAATATTTTTCTAATATATTTAATTTTGTCAAAATTAAGGTAAGATATATTTTATCTTAATATTCTGTTAAAGGTGGTTTATAATAACAGAATTTAAAATATAATTTATCAGTACAGAGGAATAGATCTTATAAAAAGTGTAATTTCAGTAAAATAATATATATATATGAATAACTCAACTTGATCCACTCAATTATAGAATTAAATAAAGTAAAATGACACCTTATTTTTTCATAATGTCTACAATAGTACTTTTGTGGCAACCCATATCATCAATTGTAATTCTTCTTCATAAAATGTTTAGTACCAAATTACTTATTAAACTCAAAATGATAATTAAAATAAAATATAAAATATTTATTATTTAAGAATTAAAAAATTAAATTAACATTAAACATTTTCAAATTTATAATTTTTAAAAAGAAATTAAAAGTTAGATTTATAAAATATGACATCAATTATGATAAAATAAATTAAATTGTAAAAAACAAAATATACTACTTGTTTGGCCAGCCAATAATATAGTACTATTTACTGTTTTGGTGGTTTAAATTTCATGTAATGTTAAATTTTATTAGCACAGTGGTCAGTAAAATTAATTAATTTTTTGAATTTTCAAAAAAAAAAATACATTTATTTATAAATATTATAATAATTGTTGTAGAAATTATTGCAATGAATTTTGTGAAACTATTCACAGTTAGGAAACAATAAAGTTGTTTTGTTTACTAACAGTGAAAAAGGTCTTGATAATATAATACAGGTAATTGATTGTATCATGGTTATTGTACTATGAAGCCACTAATTTTTCACTGATGTTTTTTCTTACAGCAATTTTATGTTTAAAAGAAATTATTCCTTTCACATAAGTTAAAATGCTGTTTTTTAATTCATTTTTTAAATTTGTTACATATTTATTAGGTAACAGCATTTCACCCAAGTGAAAGTACTCAACTTTCCACAGTTGTAGATAATAAGGTTCTTATTTGGGACATGGGAGAAGCAGAAGCAAGACTGAACACAAGCATTTTATTGGAAGGAAAAGGTTAGCTATTTAGTGATAATTAAAAAAAAAATTAGCTTTAATTTCAATATTCTTACTATGGTCATGTTTCTTTTTTGTTTTAGTAAACTATTCATTAAAAATTATGTTACTTTAGGAAATGGCAAAAAATAGTAGTAATACATAGCACGATGTCATTTTAATCTGTTTTTGAAGCCTAAGCAGAAGTATTTCCATGAACAGAATTCATCAATGGTTGAAGTATTAAGAGAATGGTGGACACCTATGTAAAATCTCATGGTTATAATAATTTGTTCCTTTTTATTAAAGAGATTTATGCTATTAGACTAAATGATGTGTAAGTATGTATACATCTCTCTACGATGCATTTTAATATATATATGCAGAAGAAAAAAGATGTTGTGTAACAATTAATACAGACACTCAAAACATTATTATAGTTCAAGATCCGGCAGCTGATTTTTGCAGTTATCTGTTTTTTTAATGAAACTCAATTTAAATGAATGATAAATGATAATTTATTACATTACTGCCGGGTTGCCTAACAAAAATTAGCCGCAATTACCTTTAATTAAATATATTGTAAATAATTAATTTTAACAAATTGCAACTATATTTTTTTTAAGTGAATTAATGTAATTTGAAAGAAAATGATGTGAAGAATGAAAAAAAAAATGGTTGCCAGCTTTCAGTCAGCCACAACCTCTAAGTTGTCAGGTATAAACAGGAATGTTATTGTTAATTATTTACGCGTATCATGTTTTTAAAAAAAATTATATACTAAATTTCTCAAACTAAAGTTTAATTTCTTCTGCGCATAACACATGGTTGCCTGTAAAAAAAATGGCCGCAAGTAGTGGTTGTCATTATTTGAACTAATTACGTTCTCTCTGGACGAGTGTGAACAAGAGAAAAGGAATGCTTATGCTGCATGTTGTAAACAAGAACGCAGCATGACTATCATGTACAGAAAAAATTAAACTTGAATTTTGTTTATAATTTTTTTGAAAAACACAGTGAGCGTAAATAATTAACAATAACGTACCTGTTTACACCTGACAACTTAGAGGTTGCTGCTGACTGAGAGCTGGCAACTATTTTTTTACATTTTTCACATAATTTTCTTTCAAATGACATTAATTCATGTAAAAAAAATATAGTTGCAGTTTGTTAAAATGAATTATTTACAATATATTTAATTAAAGATAATTGCGGCTAATTTTTGTTAGGCAACCGGGCAGTAATGTATTAAATTATCATTAATCATTCATTTAAATTGAATTTCATTAAAAAAACAGATACCTGCAGAAATCAGCTGCCAGATCTTGATATATTATATTCTCTTTCATGTACTTAAAAATGTATAATAATTCTATTTTCATTGTAATTGATGTAAACAGGTCATCCTAAATTTACAACAGGCAAGTGGAATCATCAACAAGTAGGATCTCAATTTGCAACTGCAAATGACACTACAGTACGTGGTTGGGACATAAGGGCTGGAAATAAACAAGTTTGGGCGATTGAAAATGCTCACACACAACTTGTTCGGTAATATAATCATATTTGTGTTTTTTCAATTTCATAATTTTAAGCAACTTTAATTTTTGTCTTTGTAATGGCAACGGTATACATATTTGAAATAAAGAAGGATTTATGGTATTTATTTTATTTTAATGTACATTTATTATTTTCAAAAGAGTACAGTACAATTATCAACTTTTTGCAAAACCTAATTAAATTTTATTGTCATTGAAAAATTAATGATAAAATCCAGAGACCTCTTTTTACAATTTACTATATTGTGGCAAATTTTTATTGATTGATTATTCAGTGTCTCAAATATCATTACTGGACTTATCATTTGGTAAAAAATGAAGTGGCACTTTTGTACCAGTTGAAACTGGCTATATTAAGATAGACTGACGACAGATATTTATTTATATCATATATTTTTATAGGTTTAGATGCTATTTCATTATCTTGTGCATTTTTTAATAGGAAAATGTTAAAATTTGATTTTTGTTTTGAACCGAGATGACTTTAATAAACAAATAATTAATCAAATAATAATGTTTAAAAAAATAATTATTTTTGCAGTTTATAATTAAATGTAAGCCCAATTATTTATTATGGCCAAGAGTGAATGCTTGACAATGGTTAAACTACTAACCATTGATAATGATTATATTGGTAATGATCCTAAATAACATAAATATAAGAGTACAAATGTTTTACCATCACAATTGGTGAAATGTTTTATTAACATAATGTGAATACAAAAATGACTTCTTCAGACATTCAATGAAACTTATGCAATAACACATTTAGCCAGAAACATACGACAGTATAAAAATAAAAAAAGAAGTATGCAATATATTTTTCAATATTTTTACAATAAACACCTCTTAATTTTATAATTTGTTACTAATTATTTAACTTAATGTTCTATTTTATTACTTACAGAGATCTTGATTTTAATCCAAATCGATTGTTCTTTGTTGCAACATGTGGTGATGATGCAAGCTGTAAATTTTGGGACATAAGACAACCAGCCGCACCAGTAATTACTAGATCTGATCATTCTCATTGGATATGGGTTGTCCGTTATAATCAATTACGTGATCAACTAGTATTATCTGCATCAAGTGATGGAGTATTATTGCTTACGAGTGTTGCATCTATTGCATCTGATACACTTGATACATCTGATACATCTAATTCATCATTCCTTCCTGATACAGTTCTTGCTACACATGATCAACATGAAGATTCTGTATACTGCGCAGAATGGTCTTCAGCTGATCCTTGGTGTTTTGCATCACTCAGTTATGATGGACGTTTGCTTCTAAATAAAGTATCAAAGAGTCTTATGTACAAGTATCTGTGAAATGTATATATATATTTAAAAGGCTGTAATAATTAAGAATAATTTCAATATTTGTATAATATAATTCAGTGATGATGAATCTGTTTGTTATCACATACCTCGCTGATTATAGTTAATAATTTACTAATAGTTGCATATTATCATCATCCATTTTCATTTACACTAAGGTTTAACAATTTAAAATTTTCTAAATTATAAAAATAATAGAGTATCGTGCTTTTTTATAAAAAATTACTACTGAAGATATGCAGTATGTAAAACATGAGGGATATGACTATGCTCTGAAAGAGTTATGCATACATTCCAAACTGGTATAAAAATGTTATGTATTATAATAATAAAATAACATGGCTGTAATAAGTATAAGTTTATAATCAGTATTATTTTATAGTGATTTATCTTTCATGGTGAATTTAAAAAAATATTATTTTTTTTGTGTTTATTAAATCATCACACAAGTTTGAAGATTACGTGTAGGAATAAAAAAATTATAGTGTAGGAAAAATATCAAGTCTTAGAATTTAAACAAAACATTTCAGAGACACTACCATCAGTCAAAAATAAAAAAAAAAAATTTTTAAAAGCAGATATAACAAAATAAATCCCACATTAGTCTTATTAGCTACAAACTATATAAAATATCTAATTACAAAGAAAAGAGAAAAATGAATAAATTGTTTTTATAGAAAATGAACAGCTAAGATTTTTCCCTTCAATTTTTAAAAAGGTCTACTAAAAAACCAGTGAACTTACTAATCAGCACTAATATTCAATGAAAAAATGAACTTGTCTAAATGAAATGATGAGTGCGTATAATGATGGTTCTTCTATTAGCTTATAGAACACATTTACTTTACCACAGATACGAATATCAAATAATTTATTATTAAATTTTTCATGAATCCTTTACAGCTTAATTCAAATGTAGGCTATAGGTAGATTCATCTTGTTTATAGTGAGTCTATCCATATCTTGTTAAAGTTTGATGACTGAACCAGAATTTGATAAAACTATAACTGGTCTGGCGTAGTCTGAAGAACAAACTTTCACTCATGACATATTTCACTATTTCTAACCTATTTTACTCATGAAAATAATGGAAAAAGTTCATATAAATATATGTCCTTAAAATGCTTTTGTGAATTACAGCTAATGAAAGATTTCTCTCAGATTTCAGCTACCCTGGTAAAATGAGGTCATATTGAAATTTTTAGGATGTTAAAAAGGAACAGAAATAGTGATTCTTATGGTTTTTGATCTGAAAAATTGAATAAAATTGCTCCCATTACCATATTTGGTAGGTTTAGAGAAATTTGTAGTAAAAACCAATAAATTAGGATAAAAAACCCTGTTTTTTATGTTTGTTGTACAATAACTTTGTTAAATGTATAATAAACAGATAAAGCTTTTAAACAGAAATTGTAGAGAATTTAATTCTGAACAAAATTATATAAGATAAGTTGTGTAAAACAAAAAAAGTTAGAAAAATTTGAATTTTATTTAGAAATGTACACTAGGCCAAAATGCATTATATGTACCAGTTAATAAATAGTGTTAAAAAATGAGCCTGCCATTTTCACCACATTTCTTGGCATACTATTGCACTGCTTTTGTTGCTCTTTTTATTTTCAGGGTTTTCCTTAAATTGCTCAGCTGCATTCATAATGTAGACAATTAAATTCCTCACAAGAATGTATTTTTGTTTTGTATACAATATTTTTCATCCATCCCAGATGCAAGACACAAAAATCAAAAGTTGTTAGATCCAGATGATCTTAGTGGCCAGGAATGTGGATTTACATTTCATGAGATTTACTTCTGCCCATGTATGCTCATTGTGTAATTAAATGTAAGTTGTTGATGCCATCTAGAGTAAAATTTGCCTCATCGGTACATAAAACAATTGACAGAGTTGTCAATTTGAATTCTACCAGTTGCAGAACTTAAAGCGAAGTGGACCATCTCCTGGGTATAGATATTCAACTGGCTGTTTATGGTAACAATAAAACTTGATTTGTTTAAGTGTCCTCTAAACCATCAAATGTGAAACTCCGATCCGCTTAGAAAGATGTCATATACTGACCGACGCCTGGACTGCGCTGAATTGCATCGCTAATAATTTCATCAACAACAGCATAGTGTTGGGCAGATTATTTATAGCTGGTAAGAATACTAGCTAGTGAACCTCTTTCCTGAAGATTATGAAAAGTCATGCTAATTGTTTTGAGATCAGGAATCCTGCGAATCAGAAAACATATTTCATATTCTACTGCAACTGCTGTAGCATTACCACTACATATACCCAAAATGAATATCATTTTCAGAGTTCCTCTGTTGTAAATGGCAAGCCTATCATGTTCAAACTAAAATTCACAGGAAACCATCGCTAATGACAATACAATTCACAGTACCCAATATTCTTTATGTACCTAACAGAATGATTTAAATACTAATACCACATTGCGCATTCTTGATCAGATGATGTTATTTTATTGCAAACTTTGGAATAATAATTTTTCAAATAATTTATCCGTCATTAATAAAAAAATTATTGTCTAAGTAATTTTTATATATTTATTTTAATTTACAATTGTGGAGTAATTTATCAGTTATTTAAATATGTTTTATAGCAATATTTTAAATTTTGTTTTTAAAAATTTTTTAAGTTACCAAAAAAGGATTTGATTTTTGTTTACATTAATATATACTTTTTCTGACATATCTTGTAATGTACTGTTTCTAAATAAAATTAAAATTTTTCTAACTTTTCTTTGTTTCATTCAACTTATAACAGTTAGTTTAGAATTAAATTCTCTATGAGTTTTGTTTAAAAATATTACCCATTTAACATTTTATTATATATCAAACATAAGAAAACAGGGTTTTTTACTTCAATTTATTAGTTTTCACCAAAGATTTCTCAAAAACTACTCCAGATATGGGTCTGGAACCTATTTTATTCAATATTTCAGGTAAAATACCATAAAAAAATCACTAGTCTTCTGTAATTAATGTCCCAAAAATTTCAGTGCAACCTCATTTCACTGGGGTAGCTGAAATCCAAGCAAAATTTCCACCAGCTGTAACTCACAAATAAAGCATTTTAGGGCATGTTTATATGAAATTTTTCCATTACTTTCATGAGTATAATAGGTTACAAAACTCCCAGAGAACTTAACTTTGTGATACAGCCTGTATTTTTTTTTTTTTTTTTGTCTTCAGTCATTTGACTGGTTTGATGCAGCTCTCCAAGATTCCCTATCTAGTGCTAGTCGTTTCATTTCAGTATACCCTCTACATCCTACATCCCCAACAATTTGTTTTACATACTCCAAACGTGGCCTGCCTACACAATTTTTCCCTTCTACCTGTCCTTCCAATATTAAAGCGACTATTCCAGGATGCCTTAGTATGTGGCCTATAAGTCTGTCTCTTCTTTTAACTATATTCTTCCAAATGCTTCTTTCTTCATCTATTTGCCGCAATACCTCTTCATTTGTCACTTTATCCACCCATCTGATTTTTAACATTCTCCTATAGCACCACATTTCAAAAGCTTCTAATCTTTTCTTCTCAGATACTCCGATTGTCCAAGTTTCACTTCCATATAAAGCGACACTCCAAACATACACTTTCAAAAATCTTTTCCTGACATTTAAATTCATTTTTGATGTAAACAAATTATATTTCTTACTGAAGGCTCGTTTAGCTTGTGCTATTCGGCATTTTATATCGCTCCTGCTTCGTCCATCTTTAGTAATTTTACTTCCCAAATAACAAAATTCTTCTACCTCCATAATCTTTTCTCCTCCTATTTTCACATTCAGGGGTCCATCTTTGTTATTTCTACTACATTTCATTACTTTTGTTTTGTTCTTGTTTATTTTCATGCGATAGTTCTTGCGTAGGACTTCATCTATGCCATTCATTGTTTCTTCTAAATCCTTTTTACTCTCGGCTAGAATTACTATATCATCAGCAAATCGTAGCATCTTTATCTTTTCACCTTGTACTGTTACTCCGAATCTAAATTGTTCTTTAATATCATTAACTGCTAGTTCCATGTAAAGATTAAAAAGTAACGGAGATAGGGAACATCCTTGTCGGACTCCCTTTCTTATTAGGGCTTCTTTCTTATGTTCTTCAATTGTTATTGTTGCTGTTTGGTTCCTGTACATGTTAGCAATTGTTCTTCTATCTCTGTATTTGAACCCTAATTTTTTTAAAATGCTGAACATTTTATTCCAATCTACGTTATCGAAAGCCTTTTCTAGGTCTATAAACGCCAAGTATGTTGGTTTGTTTTTCTTTAATCTTCCTTCTACTATTAATCTGAGGCCTAAAATTGCTTCCCTTGTCCCTATACTTTTCCTGAAACCAAATTGGTCTTCTCCTAACACTTCTTCCACTCTCCTCTCAATTCTTCTGTATAAAATTCTAGTTAAGATTTTTGATGCATGACTAGTTAAACTAATTGTTCTGTATTCTTCACATTTATCTGCCCCTGCTTTCTTTGGTATCATAACTATAACACTTTTTTTGAAGTCTGACGGAAATTCCCCTTTTTCATAAATATTACACACCAGTTTGTATAATCTATCAATCGCTTCCTCACCTGCACTGCGCAGTAATTCTACAGGTATTCCGTCTATTCCAGGAGCCTTTCTGCCATTTAAATCTTTTAATGCTCTCTTAAATTCAGATCTCAGTATTGTTTCTCCCATTTCATCCTCCTCAACTTCCTCTTCTTCCTCTATAACACCATTTTCTAATTCATTTCCTCCGTATAACTCTTCAATATATTCCACCCATCTATCGACTTTACCTTTCGTATTATATATTGGTGTACCATCTTTGTTTAACACATTATTAGATTTTAATTTATGTACCCCAAAATTTTCCTTAACTTTCCTGTATGCTCCGTCAATTTTACCAATGTTCATTTCTCTTTCCACTTCTGAACACTTTTCTTTAATCCACTCTTCTTTCGCCAGTTTGCATTTCCTATTTATAGCATTTCTTAATTGCCGATAGTTCCTTTTACTTTCTTCATCATTAGCATTCTTATATTTTCTACGTTCATCCATCAGCTGCAATATATCGTCTGAAACCCAAGGTTTTCTACCAGTTCTCTTTATTCCGCCTAAGTTTGCTTCAGCTGATTTAAGAATTTCCTTTTTAACATTCTCCCATTCTTCTTCTACATTTTCTACCATATCTTTTTTACTGAGACCTCTTGCGATGTCCTCCTCAAAAATCTTCTTTACCTCCTCTTCCTCAAGCTTCTCTAAATTCCACCGATTCATCTGACAACTTTTCTTCAGGTTTTTAAACCCCAATCTACATTTCATTATCACCAAATTATGGTCGCTATCAATGTCTGCTCCAGGGTAAGTTTTGCAGTCAACGAGTTGATTTCTAAATCTTTGCTTAACCATGATATAATCTATCTGATACCTTCCAGTATCGCCTGGCTTTTTCCAAGTGTATATTCTTCTATTATGATTTTTAAATTGGGTGTTGGCAATTACTAAATTATACTTCGTGCAAAATTCTATAAGTCGGTCCCCTCTTTCATTCCTTTTGCCCAGCCCATATCCACCCACTATATTTCCTTCCTTGCCTTTTCCAATGCTTGCATTCCAATCTCCAACTATTATTAAATTTTCATCTCCCTTTACGTGTTTAATTGCTTCATCAATCTCTTCGTATACACACTCTACCTCATCATCATCATGGGCGCTTGTAGGCATATAAACGTTAACAATCGTTGTCGGTTTAGGTTTTGATTTTATCCTTATTACAATGATTCTATCGCTATGCGTTTTGAAATACTCCACTCTCCTCCCTATCTTCTTGTTCATCACGAAACCTACTCCTGCCTGCCCATTATTTGACGCTGAGTTAATTACTCTAAAATCACCTGACCAAAAGTCGCCTTCCTCTTCCCACCGAACCTCACTAATTCCTACTATATCCACATTCACCCTATCCATTTCCCTTTTTAAATTTTCTAGCCTACCAACCTTTTTTAAGCTTCTAACATTCCACGCTCCGACTCGTAGAATGTTATTTTTTAATTTTCTGGTGACCCCTTCCTTAGTAGTCCCCACCCGGAGATCCGAACGGGGGACTATTTTACCTCCGGAATATTTTACCAAGGAAGGCGCCTCCATTGTTGCTATGTGAAAATGCAGAGAGCCACATTTTCTTGGAAAAAAAGCAGCTGTAGTTTTCCATTGCTTTCAGCTGCGCAGTACTCAGAGGACTGAGTGATGTTGATACGGCCGTTTAAGTCATTGTGACTCACGCCCCTAACAACTACTGAAAGAGCTGCTGCCCTCTTTCAGGAATCATTCCTTAGTCTGGCTCTCAACAGATACCTCTCCGATATGGTTGCACCTTCGGTCCAGCTACTCTGTATCCCTGAGCACTCAAGCCCCCTCACCAACGGCAAGGTCTCATGATTCATAGAGGAGGACACAGCCTGTATAAATAATAATAATTATTTATATGTAAATCAGTGTTACTTAAAGAGAACATTGAGAAATGACTTATACTCTAGATTATTTTGGGCTTGAATTTTGATTACAACAATGTCTGTAATTATAAAGCAACTTGTCTTGAATGACTGATTCATTAATGTCCAGCAAAAACTACTAAAGATAAATTAATCAAAATTTGTATTCATTCTTTATATGGCGTAAGTGCACACTAATAAAGAATTTTTTGAAATTCATAGTTAGAGTTAAAATGTAGTAACAGTGACATTTACTATTTTTTTAATTTCTCGGTAAGAAATGAAGATTTTTGGTGTGTAATTTTAATATAAATATCTAAAACAAATTTTTAGATTTTTCAAAATTCAATCTTGAAGGGGTGAAGAAAGTTAAAAAATTTTGAACAATGATTGCAAATTTTTCCCATATTTGATTATACTAAACGAGATATTAACTAGATTGGGATTTGCAAATACTCATGAGATAAATATTTAAATTTTTTCACATTTGTTTGAATTTCGACTTTTTAAGGGGTAAGACGGTATATGGCACAGCAGCTCAATCAATATAGCCACTGTAACTATATGTGCGACGCAACTGGCTGCACCTGCCTCCAGTTATCTGACTACAAAAACATAAACATAATTTAAACATTTAAAACAAAAAGAAGAGAACAAAGTATGGTCACCTAATAGTGGTGTTTGTCATGTAACTCTACGAACCAGGAAAAAAATATTTTTACCTGTACTTTGAACAGGTAACCAGTTATAATAAATATTTTTAAGATGGAGGCCGACTGTTATGAAACCCACATTTTTAGATCACTCAAAGTTTTGGGTCCTGTACTGACCAAACTGTTACTTTGGAGAAATTTAATACATGGATATTTTTTTATAAATTGAGTAGGTTTTAATCTTTATTTATTGATCATTATTATTCTCACAAGCATGAGTTTAATGAACAAAGCAGTCTAGACAGAGAGAGCCCTCTGTCTAGACAGTAACGACAAGCGAAGTAGGCCATTACTGGCTACATATCCCCTGATTATGATGCGAAATGCAAGTAACCATATAGCACAGGCAAAGTTACAAGAGGGTGAAAGGGGGTAAATTGTTTTTCTTTTACATTTTTGTGCATTTCTCAGCAACAATTGAAATATCAATTTGATTTTTAGAGTGAATGTTCTTCATATTAATATTTAAAAACAAATTTCTGGGTTTCCCACAATTCAACCACTAATGGGGTCAACAATACCAAGAAAACTATACGTTGAGCAACTCACTGACAGATGTGCATCAACAGCAACAACAGTTTAGATGAGCAAGCATCACCAGCTTCAGCATTACGCCAGTGACTAATGCAGCAGCAACAATTAATACTTTCCTCCACTCAGCACTTGAAGGTGAAATTTTGTGGGTGAAGCCGTGATGGGAGAACGCTGGTACATTTATATTATTAATGCAATAATAATCTCGACAATATAAAAGAAACAAACCTGATGAAACAGTTTTTAAATTTCTCTTAATAATGTACCAACTTAAATAAGCTATCCATTGATTTCAGAAATCATTTTATTTTTGAATTTAGTTATATTATATAACATCTTTTCAATTATAACTATTTTTAATAAAAATCTCAATTGTTAAAATTTATAACCTATATTTATTAATTTTTATTTTAAGTATATAATTAATTAATTAATTATACATTAATTAATTCGCTGTATAAATTTTAAGCTTGTGCATTGGCAATTTTTAACAAATGAAAAATTCCATCCATCATCAGAATTCAAATCAGGACCTTTCAGATGAAAGGCTAAGATGACAATTTGTGCTTTTTAAAAGCTTTGCAACATATTTAATTTCTATTTTTTGTAGGCTTTAATATACTGAAAGAAATATTGTTTGAATGGCTGAGTAACACATTCAGTCATCACATTTTATTTTCTACGTTTAATTTGAACTGCATTTATTTATATAATAATATTCATGATATTAATAAATTTACATGCTAAAAATTTAATTAAGAAACTAAAGTATAATAATTATATTTCAACAACAAGAAATGTAAAATAAATATGACTGTGATTAATGTATGCACTGGTAAAATAAAAGATTCATTCCAACAATATTCTTTCAACATCTTACAGACTAAGATAAATGGAAATTCAACATTATCCAATGTTAAACAAGAACAAACCATCAAACAGAAAATAACTAGCTAGTCGGGCCTAGCTTTGATTGCCCGACCAGATGGCAGATGGTCGGGATGTGTTATCCTCTTCCCTGGGATAACACAAATGTATACTGAAAATCTGAAACCAACTGGTCAGTTGGTTCTCACAGGATGCTTTTGCAAACAGAAAAACTCGAATTTATATATGATTAAGAAATATCTAAGATTACTGAAATAATAATTAGGGAAATATTATATTTACAGCAGAAGTCAAACATAAAATATGTCATTGAATAGTTTACAAGAAATTTATTTAAATTCGTACCATATTAAGAAAACCTTTATGTTGGTTAACCAACATAACAGTTAAAGGTGATTTAACATTCTCTGGACTCTCCAAAATTCCCTAACTAGTGCCAGTTGTTTCATTTCAGTATACATCCTACATCCCTGACAATTTATTTTACATATTCCAAACATTGCCTGCCTGCACAATCTTTCCTATCTACCTGTCCCTCCAATATCAAAACGAATATTCCAGGATGCCTTAATATTTGACGTATAAGTCTGTCTCTTCTTTTAACGATATTTTTTCGAATGCTTCTTTCTTCATCAATTTGTTTCAACGCCATTTCATTTGTCACCTTATGCACCCATCTGATTTTTAACATTCTCCTATAGCACCACATCTCAAAAACTTCTAATCTTTTCTTCTTTGGTATTGCAATCATCCAAGTTTCACTTCCATATAAAACTACGCTCCAAACATATACTTTCAGAAATGTTCTCCTGATGTTTAAATTAATTTTTGATGTAAGCAAATTATATTTCCGACTGAAAGCTCGTTTTGTTGTTGCTGTTTGGCATTTTACATTGCTCCTGCCTTCATCTGCCTTTAGTAATCCTACTTCCCAAATAGCAAAATTCTTCTACCTCCATAATCTTTTCTCTTCCTATTTTTATATTCAGTAGTTCATCTACATTTCATTACTTTCATTTTGTTCTTTTTATTTTCATGCGGTAGTTTTTGCATAGGACTTCATCCATATCATTCATTGTTTCTTCTAAATCTTTTTACTTTCAGTTAGAATTGCTGTATCAGCAAATTGTAGCATCTTTATCTTTTCATCTTGCACTGTTACTCCAGATCTAAATTGTTCTTTAACATCATTAACTGCTAGTTCTATGTAACGATTAAAAAAAACTGGGATGGGGAACATCCTGGTCAGACTCCCTTTTTTATTACGGCTTCTTTCTTATGTTCTTTGATTATTATTATTATTATAGTTTGGTTCCTGTAAATGTTAGCAATTGTTCTATCTCTATACTTGAACCCTAAAATTTAAAAAATGTTGAACATTTTATTCCAGTCGGCATTATCAAACGCCTTTTCTAAGTGTATAAATGCCAATATGTTGGTTTGTTTTTCTTTAATCTTCCTTCTACTATTAATCTGAGTGCTAAAATTGCTTCCCTTGTCTCTACACTTTTCCTGAAACCAAACTGATCTTCTCCTAACACTTTTTCCACTCTTCTCCCAATTCTTCTGTATAGAACTCTAGTTAAGATATTTGATGTGTGAGTTGTTAAGCTAACTGTTCTGCATTCTTCACATTTATCTGCTCCTGCTTTCTTTGGTATCATGACACTCAGGGGAAGTCTGATGGAATTCCCATTTTTTGTAAATATTACACACCAGTTTGTATAATCTGCCAGCCTCCGTGGCGCAAGTGGTAGCGTCTCACTCAGCCTTTCATCTGGAAATTTTGGGTTCGAATCTAGATCAGGCATGGCATTTTCAAATGCTACAAAAACTGTCATTCATCTCATCCTCTGAAGTAATACCTAACGGTGATCCCGGAGGTTAAAAAAAAAAAAATGTATACTCTATCTATCGCTTCCTCACCTGCACTGTGCAGTAATTCTGCAGATATCCTGTCTATCCCAGGAGCCTTTCTGCCATTCAAATCTTTAAATGCTATATTAAATTCAGATCTCTGTATTATATCTCCCTTTTCATCTTCTTCGACTTCTCTTCTTGAGTTTTTTTAAGGGTGTCTGAGCATGTTTTCATACAGTTCCTATAGAAACAGAACTGAAAAATTGCTGATAGAATTTTCATTCAAGGTAAAGAACCCAGATTGTAGGAACTGAAGGCAAGGTAGATGCCTAGAGGTATTCACTCTTCAAAGAAGTAAAGCATTCATTTTGGTGGGGTATCATAGTTACAGTTGTCTCTCTGTGGGCTGATTTTATTTTTCACTACCCACTCCTATTACCTTATCTGTGATCTCCTCTTCAGTAGAAGCATAATGTAGATTTTGGTTAGATACCTGCTGGATTCACAGTTAAGTTGAAGGATCTGTTTGTATCTCAAAACAGATCCTATTAACTTAACATGAATCTTGATTTAATTTAAAATTACAGCCAAAATTATTATAATGTTAAACACATTTTAAGTTTCTGAAAAACTGCTTTTAGTTAGTTTTAGTTTTACAGAATTTAAATTAAAAAAGTAGATACAGATTAGGAGAGGTGATAAACAATACAAGCCATGTAAATAAAAAAAGATAATAAAATTTATTTCAAAATTCATTTCAATTTTGGGAACAATGAGTCCTGAGTCTCAAAAAGGTGTTTCTAAAAATTTAAAAGAAAAAACTCTTAATAAGTGTTAATAGCATTTAGTTTTAACAAACAAAAAATACATATCTTAAATGTTGTACAATAAGCAGTTTAGAAGCAATTTAATTATATTTATTTACCCTCACCAATTCTTAACTATGACCTCAGATGATTTGGTAATGGTAGACCTTGTTGTATGGTTTTAATTCCTTAATCTTATCATATTTTCCCTCCTCCAATATTGATATGCTGTTCTTCAGGATTAATTTCCTTTAGATCTCATTTCCCAGACTTATCTAATTTATTTTCCACTTCACATTCTAGCCAAGCACCCAAACGTATCAATCTGTAAATTTACTTGGATCAGACTAAATGTAATGAATGTAAACTATAAAGTTTTTACCGATGCATATCCTAATCATTAAATTAACTAGACCATACAGTTCATCTCTTAATGAAATTCTGCAACAAAATTTTCTTTTCTACTCATCTTAAGATTAATCGATTGTGAAATTTAATCATATATTCATTGATATATAATGAAAATTATCAGCCCACTTAATTTCCAACATCCAACTGATGCAAGAGACTTCAAAATCATATACTCTTTTCCTTTTTCAACTGCTATTGTCCATATTTCAATATTATATAACAAGTAATTCCTTAGAAAATATTTTAAACATTGTTTTTTCCTAATTCCTCTTCTCTCAAATAGAAGCTCTCCTTTTGTCAATTAGCTTTTAATGATTTCCTTCAGCCATCTTTTGTAATTTTTTCTATGGATAACAGGATTCTGAAATGCGTAATATATTCCATTACCTATTTTAAGATTTAATTATCCAATTATCCTTTCTGCCAAATTCATATATATTTAAACTGAACGTTTTACCAAGCAATCAATCAATCCATATGCTATTCAATATCTTCTGCACTTTTTTCCTGAGAAAAAACAAATCAATAATTCTTAATATCTTTACTTTCTTTTCTAGGATTATAACTACATGTTTCTAATATCTCTTGCAATTTGTGTTTTGCTTCTAATAAACAAGTTTACAACCTTGAATCACTTCTTTCTGAAAAAGAGCTGACTCTTTTATCATCATCATAACCTGATTCTAGTGAGACAGCATTATAAATATTTCTTCTTACCGCAAACAAATTTTCCTTAAATGTTTAAACATTCTGGTCCATTTTTCATCACCAAATTCTTCTCCAAATTATATACAGTGTGATCATTTGAAAAGTTACCACATTTTTTATTGAACACCAGCTATCAGTACCATCATATTTCTTTTTGCAGGCATGTCTACCATTCTTGGGGGAACTTTTTTAAAATTATTTTCATAATTTTAAAAACGTTCCCCCATACCTGCTGTTCAATAATAAATGTGGTAACTTTTCAAATGATTACCTTGTATACGAAGTGTGGCTATTAAATAACAACGAGACTAATGCTGCTACAGAACTGTGAATGTGCCAAATTCATATGACCAACAGCTTTATAGCGTGAAGCCTTCTCTTTCGGCTGTTACCACTCCAGTTTCTGTAGACATATTAGTCTGGCCATGGCATTTGTTTGGAAAACATCTGTTTTTTATTTTGGTGAAAAAATTATAAGTGTTTTAATAGAGCAAAGAATTGTCATGAAATTTCATATGAAACTTGGAAAAATCGCTACTGAAACTTATCTTTTATTAAAATATGTATACAGCAATGAATGTTTATCACGTGCGCGGGTTTTTGAGTGGTTTAAGTGTTTCCACGATGGCCGAGATGAAATTGTAGATGATGTTTACCTGGGTCGCCCTTCCATGTCAAAAACTGTTAAAAATATTGAAAATTTGGTAATCTGATCTGATCTGACTGTTGATTAACTATTCTCGTCTTTATTCAAGGTCCTTGCTCAACTATGTGAAAAAATACGAAAAAAAACGACCCGAATTGTGGAAAAACAAGTCATGGGTTCTTCATCAGGACAATGCACTGGCTCACACTGCATTATCTGTTAAGATGTTTCCAGCCAAGTATAACAACTCAGTATTAGACCATCACCTTATTCACCTGATCTGGCACCATGTGACTTTTATCTTTTCCCGCAAGGTCAAGTCTGCATTAAAAGGAACAAGATTTCAGACCTTTGAAGCTGTGAAAAAAAAGTGGCACACGTCATGAAAGAGCTTACAGAAAACTTTCAGCAGTTTCGAACAATGAAAAATTTGCATGGAGAGTTGTAGGGATAGAGGACGAGTGTATATTGAAGGGGGTAATAACTAAATATGTATAAATTTAAAATAAAATATTTTACAGCATTAGTCTTGTTATTTAATAGCCACAACTTTAATGCTTGTTATTTAATAGCCACAACTTGTATATATTTTAAATTAAATTATATTTAAGTAAAAACATCACTTCTACAAATTGAAAGCTTTAGGAGAAAAGTAGTTTATTTTTTGGTAAAAACATGAGATTTGACAGAACAGATAGGCACATCTATATTAAGATATCTGTAAGATTAAGCATATCTATAACCTTCATCCACAAGTTCTTAAATCTAAAATTATGGCCAGAATTAATATAAATTAATAAAAATGAACTGTAAATTAGTTTGCTTAAGCTCATAAAATAAAATTTAATAATACTTCATAAGTTGTCCATGCAAGGTGGAGGTTTTATCACAATTTGTCCATTTTGTTATGATAACAACTGTAACATTGAAACATGCAAACTTGCTACAGCTTTTAGTACACTATTATACATCTATTGAGAAACGTCAACCCTCTTTCAATGACTTTTATTTTATACAATTGATCATCTTTAAAAGTCTGTTTTTTTGTTGATAAAATTAACTGAAAATTAATTTTGGTCTAATTTGACTAGAAATAAATTTTTTACCATTTACATCGTCAATTACCTGAATTCATTCCTCCAAATGTCAAGTAACTTAACAAACTAGACTGCTTTGGTTGTTTCAGTTCTAGAAGCCATGACTTAAAGTAACTATCCATTTCTTTTCTAGATGATACACTCCCAACATTTACAGTCGGAATAATCTCATCAGGCCTTGTAAATTGTACAAATCTACGAAGTTCAGCAAAACTAGAATGTTCACTGTATGGGACATCTGTAAAAAATAAAATCGCTATGATAATGGCTTAAATTTATAAATACTAGTTAAAGTGAAGGTGTTTGAACTTTCAATTTACTTAGTTTATTCAATTTACTATTCAAATGTATATAACTGAAAATGAGCAGAATTGAACAGTGATAATTTTTTAATAT
The DNA here is from genome assembly GCF_047948215.1 of Lycorma delicatula. NCBI lineage: Eukaryota > Metazoa > Arthropoda > Insecta > Hemiptera > Fulgoridae > Lycorma > Lycorma delicatula. The sequence continues at coordinate 103,928,203 of NC_134460.1, read as the reverse complement.
TCAGTCTGTGTTTTGCATGTGGTTGAATGTAATTTTATTAATTTAAGGACATTCACACCAAATAACATAAAGAAAAGCTGCTAAGAATTAAACAGTTCTACAGCTATCCTATTAACCAAAACTGAATTACAATGAATGAAAAACAAGGAAAAAAGTTATAGCCAAAACTGTATAAATAATGTTGTCAGATTTTATCTAAACATAACATACCTATTGAAGAACTTAATTCATTTTTTTTTTAAATTTAGATAGCCATTTTGTACACTCACTATGTCTGTTGTAATATACAATTTTAAAAATGTTAACTAATAAAGAGATGATTTATAATTTCCCACCATCTCTTGACTCCTCAGTGTGCTAGCCTAAACATGTATATAAAAAAAAGAAGTTAACCTCGTGAGTGCACCTGCTGGACGTGCACTCATTTGTCTGGTGAGAGAAAAACAGAGTAGTGGGAGTGTACTGTGTATTAGGGAGATAATCACGTAGTATAACTGACTGTGGTTAATGTTTAATATAGTTAGGTTGAGGAACTCTTGATATAAATTAATAGTATCTTATTTCTTACATTAAACAGTATTTTTCAATACTATATTTTCACAATATTTTTTAATACTATGGTTTTAAACAGTATTTTTTAATGCTGTGTTTTAAAAAGTACTTTAGAAATGCCTCAACCAAGATCTGTTCATTGACTAGGGCCAGGTATAGCTATAAGAAGTCAGAGAAGGTTCTTAATAATGATGTGTTAAAAACATATTTCATTAGAAAATCCAACTATGCCATTGTCAGAAGTTCAGATTCATGTCACCAATCTGTGCAGAATATCAGTTGACTCAATAAAAGAAGTTTTGACAGAATTAAATAAAGTAAGAGAAAACGAAATTTTCAGTGTGCCCGGTAAAACTTGCAGATGAGTGCAAAAAACTGAACATAGACAATTCTCAAAAAAGCTATTACGGAACATAATTTATAATTTTCATAAAAATCACAATACATTGCCAACATTAAACAAATTCTGAATATTTTGAAAGAATACCCAGAATTAGGCTTCAATTTTAGTAATGAGACATTGAGAAAACTTTTGTTGAATATGGATTTCAAGTGGAAAGTGACAGATGACAGCAGACACAACTTTTAATAGAAAGTCATGATATACACTTTAAACATATTATCTGTTTTAAAAAAATATGCAAGAGTACAGAGAGGAAGAAAGGCCAATTGTTTTTTTTTTCTGATGAATAATACATTCATTCCACACATGCAAAGCCTGACTGATGGCTCCTGCAACGGTCATAAAAAAAAAAAAAATAACCTACCCTACTAAATGGCACTTATATGTGTCGTGTGTGCGTCCCCCTTAACTTAGCATCGGAATGTACCCATCACTATCAGAAAATCCTGATTCGTTAGTATCAATTTCTATAGTTAAATTTCAAATTTAACTATTGTTATATCAATTTTCATCATTCAAAAAAAAATATTTTTACACAAGAGGTATCAATTTTGGACAACTAATAATCCCGTTCTGAGATATTGCCCACCAGGGTGACCCACCTGGAGGCCTAGCTGTGGAGACGTGCCATAGACACGCCTTGTAGCTAGTTAATAATAAAGGGAAGAGATTAAAATCATTCACGCAGGCAATGAGACTAGTGGTATTCCTAACGCGCTTTTAATTTTTAAATCGGGCACCAAGTCGAGGGATTACAAAAACGAAATAAACACCAAAAATTACAAAAAATGGGAGGAAAATCAATTGATACCAAATCTTTCAGAACATTCAATGTTAGTAATTGATAATGTGTCTTATAATAAAAAGTTGTACCCAACTCCAAATTCTAATTGTAGAAAGGCAGTTTTGTTGAAGTGGTTACAAAAATGAAACATTCCTTGTAATGTAACTATGTTCAATTCTGAATTGTATCAGCTCGTAAAACTGAACAAGCCACAATACAAAGAGTTTACTCAGGATAATATGCTTGGAAAATACAGACAGTGCGTTGGAATTGCCACCCTACCATCCAGAGTTAAATTCAATCAACTTAATGTTGTCAAAGAAATGATTTAACAGAAATTTTACGAGGTGTGGGCAGTATATTGGAAGAAATGCTGTGATCACTCATGCAATTTAAAAAAAAATACTTTGAGGATGACACAGTAGTGGACATACAGGTAGAGAAAATAATATTAATGGGTGATAACAGTGACAACTAAAACAAGGATGTAAAAGTGTGCAATGAGAGCGATGACACCGCTGAGTATCCAGACGATAACATGGATGGAACTGAACTGTTAAAATAGTTAACATTTTTTTATCTTACAATTGTAAATAAATGTTTTTACGTGCAATAATGTAAATTATAAAAATTAATATAAACTTATGATATATCCCCCCCAAAAAAATAATAAACCTATTTATACTAAATAAATGAAAAATAAACAAAATTTTAAATAAGTTGTCACTCATTGGCAATGGCTACATATACTGTAAATGCATTTGTTCGTGTCAGTCAAGATTATTCAGTATTAGCTGGAGTTTTTTAAAAATCAAGCTGATTCCATGGCGCAGTGGGGAATCACCCACCACCTGCTGTGCATGCACTATGTAAAGAAAACTTTGAACTTTCCTACAGTTGGGAAAAAATTAGTCTATATACAATATGGACAATAAATCTTGGCAGATGAAGTTGTCCCCATCATTCCAAAGCAATGAATGTGAAAACTCAACTTTTCAGGAGAGCAGAAAAAAGTTTCAATGATACATTTTAAATAGGCCCATCATTTTATTCAAGATTGGTCTGATTGCTTACCTCATTTTGGCACCTAAGTTTATTCTGTTTAGTAGGAAGTATTGATAAAGGATTGCAGGAATCATTAAATAATTTGAAGTTATCAAGGGGTATTGATAAATTTATTACAATATTTGAAAAATATGACAATTTAAATAAAGGTACAAAACATTACAGCAGTTAACAAGAAAGTGTAAACCGACACTAAAATAACCAAAAAGTACATTAAAGTTACAAAAAATAATATTATTTATCCTTTCGTGACAGAAATCTACGTATAACAACGCAACATTTCTGTTACCTCAATATTTTTCTACAATATTTAAAAAATGTATGAATGTTGAAATACAGTTCAAGACAATATAAGAAAGTATAAACTAAGATAACAAAATATCAAAAAGTACAAAAATTATAAAAATGTCAGAAAAAATAAAATTGTAAAAATTACAGTTACACAATTTTACTTATAAAAAATTATTACCATGTAGGGTAACTACATTTCTGTTTGTGACTTAATAAAGTTTAAAGTATAACATATTTTCCACTTTTGTTTTATTAATATAGTTTAGTATTGATAAATTTATTAAAAAATAAAATATAAGGCAATAAAAAATTAAAAATTTGTATATAGAATTAATAAAAGTACAAAATAACATGATTAAGAATGATAGTTAAAACATTTATATAAAAACCATTGTTTTTCTTGTTTTATCTTTTTATTTTTTGGTTTCATCTGGCTTGAGTAACGTGTCTTTTTTATCTTCCGACGGTGGCAGGTTTTCATAAAACTCATGATATGAACTGGGAATTAAATATTGTTTCATAGGTGAAACAAATATATATTTTTTTCAATTGAAACAGCAAGCCTATTTCTAAATGCAACAACAACTTTGATTTCTTGTCTTTGTCCTCTTTTAAGGTTCAAAATTAGTGTTTTGAATTCGACTTCATTGTAACTTGTTTTTTCAAAATTTTATTCTGAACCAATTTCTGGTACTGAAACCAAACAATCGTTAAAAGTAAATTGAGCTTCAGAGTTTGCTTCATCCTCTGTTTTCTTGAAGTTATTTTTTTACCATCTTCTTCACTTTTTTTTTCATTGGTTATTTGGAAATTTTTATGATTAAAATTTAAGAAATAATCATGTAATAATTTGGTAACAATAAATGGATGAAGCTTGGCTCACGCCAATCTCATTATCTGTACCCAATCTTCTGAAATATAAACAGGTACTTGCTTTGATCTTAATTCTCTAAATGGAGTATGACTAGTTGTACTCCATTTGACTGTGTCCGAGTTCAAAATAAAGATGATCTATTGTTTGTAGTTTTTTATGAGTGTTTACAGCGTGTAAATGCACTGCACTAAAATTATAATTATGTTGACCACCACAACTGGTGGACATCATTCTGACGTGAAAAATATCAGTTTCGATATGTATTTGAAAGCATAAAAAAATTTTGTTACAGCCTCAATTCTCTTCAGTTTCATCTTAAGTGTAGTAGCAGACGTTCACATTTCCTAAATTTTAAAATGTTAAATTGTAGACTGCCAGTTTTTAAACAAAAGAACGGCCCAGCAGCACCTTTTGGTGTGTACAAGACAGCCTGAAGGTCAAAACTGAATGCCAGAACATCACTATATTTTTCTGCTGCCAGTGCTTCATCTTAATCCTTTTGATTTTTGGTGGCTTCTTTTCTATTTATATGCTTCTCGTAGGTTTGTTGTGTTCATTTTTTCAGACTTGGTGCTCTCATTGAATTTTAAGTATGTTTTGGATAAGTCTTTTCTAGGCTTATGAAATTTGAGTTTGTAAGTTCTAACTAAACTTAATTCATAGTAAACTTAATTCTAATTCACAGTAAGTTTCAAACAATAAACTTTCTCCCTTTTTCCTTACATTTATCTGCATACATATTATACATTAATCTTACGTTAAGAAATGCATCTAAATGCATAAATCCACTTTTTCACTGACAATAGTGGGATTCTAGGGCCGGAAAAGAAAGAATGTGTTCTTTAATAAAATTTATATCATCATCACTATACAAGAGAAGTTTGTGCCCCTTTTCTCAGATTCTAAAACTCCTGTACGAGACAACTTTTTAAACGCCTTCTTATTATTCCTTCAATGTGTTCAAAAAGAATTCCCTGTACACAGTGTGTTTTCATTTTGATATAGAAAAGAGTATTTTTTTCTCAATGATTTTCTAGAATTACCAGTAACAACTTCCTTGAAAGACAACTATTTCTAATGAGTGGAAATGTTTGTGTATTTCTTGACTCAGTTCTTCTGGAATAGAATCGGAGCATTTGTGATTTGGACAGTTAAGACATGCCAAAGGTTTCGTAGCAATGACTTTCCCTGTAGTTGTTTCATATGATTATCCTCTTAACCAAAGAATCTTATTTTAATAACTTTTCCAGTTAGCAGGATCGCCTATGTGTTGTTTTCTTGGTTTCTGACTTTGATTTAGATTGATTAAGAGAGGTACTTACAATATTAGTAGTATTTTTTCTATCAAAGAATGCAGCAACTGAAGATGGTGGTGGAATTTCCTTAGAAACTGTAGCCCCTCTTCTTCAGATTCTTTTCCCACTGAAACCGAAATCATCAGAATCGTCACTACTGTCATCATCAGGATTAATTGTAGGATCATTGTCGGTATCATCTGTACTCAGGAAGAAATATGTATAACAAAAAAAGTTAGTTCTATAATATACAGAAATAATAATAATAAAAAACAATTAAATCTGATATTGTTATCTATTAAATACCAAAAATTTTATATATTTCTTTTATTTGATAATTATTTCAATGTGAGATTTATTAAAACAGAAGTATTATAATTTACACAATGTATTAAAACATTATTTTGTGATGTTTACTTACCTTCATGCAGAACAATGGAAGTCATCGTGACTAAAGGTTGATTGAAGTTGAAGGCAACCCAAAGGCAGCATCTCTTGTACTTTTCAAAAATAATACCCGATTTGACATTACTAATTACAACAGATAAAAACTGTCTGGAATATTGCAAGGGAATGATTTGCAATGAAGATGTAACACTGACTATAATACTAAACAAGTAAATTAACGACACATAATCTAAAGTGAATGAGACAATTATGATGTCATCACAAGGTTGATTAACTGTATAAGAGAGACAATAAATGCTGAGCTTTAAATAATGATTACAGCATTATTTGAAAATGTAAACAAACTATGGTTAATATATTTATTATGTTAAAGATTATAAATATAAATTCGCTTACCAACAAAATAGAGTGGTAAATGCAACAAATTTTATTGTTGGTAAGCGGATTTATAATATATATATATATATATATATATATATACCAATGGGCCATGTTAAATAAAATTAACAGATTTATTGTTTATTTAAAGAGATGTGTGTTATGGCTATAAAAAACATACAGACTTGTGAAAAGAAAAGTATTTATCAATATTTTTACCCTTAGTTTGAACTACTGAAATATTATAGTTGTACGCTTAAAACAAACCACAACATGTACCTATGTGTTTAGCCAATGCGTAAAGCGGTTTTGGGTTGATTCGACTGGTTTGGTATTTGACTTGTTTTCGTCTGAAGTTTTACAGTATTTCAATCTAATGAATATTTCAATTATAAATAAGAAATTTTTCATACGTTGAAATTTATGCATTCCATTCAATGTACATATAAATATATGTTCAGTTGATTTTTATTTATGACTTTTGAATTGATTATTTATTAAGATTTAACTCTGTATTATTTCATGTGTATAATGTTTAAAAAAAAGAAAATAAAAAAAGAAGAAGAACAAAACATAAACATGTTACATTCACTTGGCTCCTGATGACTCACTCTGCTCCTTTCGGATGCACTCGGCTCCTGACGATTTAGCAGCTCTTCACAGTTCACAGTTCCTTTCAGATGCACTCAGCTTCTATCGACATCACTCAGCTCTTTACAGTTCACTCGGCTCCACCACCTACACTATATAAGCCGGCTCCCCACTAGTCAGGTCATTCTTTGGCAGCCTCTCGTTGTGTGTTTTTCTCTCTCGCAGTGTCATCTGGCAGTCTCTCATCAGTGTCTCTCTCAGTCTCCAACCATCATTCGAAGAATCATTAGAGCGTCTTACAATTCTAATATTGTTTAGTCAAAGTTTAAACTTCATGCCGTTAACAAGTAAATTACACATATTCTTCAACAATAAATCTTTTTATTGCATGTTAAAGATCCTTTAAACATTATGTTTGTGCTCTTTCTTCTCTATAATTGTATGATAAAATATTAACTTAAAGGAACTTATGTAGACATATATAAAATCCACGATATATTTTGTTCAAGTGAATATCAAGATATTAGTGTTTTTCGTCCGTTAAACTCTCTGTTATTATAATCCAGATTACATCCTGCGTAAGTGAATATGAATATATTAATGTTTTTTCATTCTACAATAATCGTCTGTTGAACTTTCTATTATGCTAATCCAGATTACATTCTGTGCCAGTGAGTATCAAGATATTGTTTTTCATTAACAAAAAACCATAATCGTCTATTAAATATTAGGTAATCCTCTGTTAAACAATAAGATACTATTATTATACTCTGTATTGTTATTATACACTGTATTTACGTAAAAGAAATATTTAAGGTAATAAGTTTACCTATACTTTACTTAACGATTGTTGTATATAAATATCGCACAAGAAGATTTTGTCTTAACAAAACAATAATACATAAAAATACATTTATGCATTTTTTTATTTTTATGAACATGGTTATATAATTCTGATTTTCATTCTGTTAAAAATAAAGTCCAATTTTCTTTTGGCAAAAACAAGCTATTTGTAATTTTATTTTTGTAACTTTCCCCAACACTATGTAAAAAATGAATGTGGGGCGGACGTTTGTGACTCTGCAAATAATTACATACAAGAAAAACAAAATAAGTAGTGTACATTGTGTGAGTTATTCGTTAAAATGCAGTTTAAAGATTGCACCGAGGCGATTTTTGTAATACTGTAGACTATTGAATAATTTATTTGTTAGTCATACATTATTAATGGCAAAAAATTGACATATTCATAAAAGTTATAAGGTTTAAACTCTTCCTAAAAGAGATATGCATTCAATAATTCACCATAAGTTGCAGAACGTTCATTTTAGAAGTAAACTGATGAATCTGAAAAATGCGATTTTTCACATTTGTTACTTTAGCAAGGTGGTGACAAAGTGATCTGTCTAATGATCTTTGGAATAACTTTCACAAAACATATATTATGTAGCAGCAGAATGAATATTTGTAATTATTTTTCTAAAGATCTTTGCTTTTAAAAACAGTTAAATTTTATAGTGCAGATTCTAGCATGCAAGTCCAGGGTAATGTTTAGATTGACGTATAATTATTTAAAAGTTTCTTATATAAGTTTGTTTTTAAAAGTATTTAACAATAAATATTTTTGTTTATTTTTTGCAGTTTATTTTAAAAAATTTTTTTCAATTCTAAATTATTAATGTAAATCTATTCTACCATTAGAAGAAATAAATTATAAATTATAGTTATGTGTGATTCAATGATTGAAAAACTACTATAACTATGAAGTATAAAGCGAAAACAGTAAAAACCGAGAATTAATATACAGGGTATCCCATATAAAACGCAACCCATCAATCACTCATCCATGAAATTTCAAAAGTCAAGTTTACTCCCCTACTCGTTACTGAAATGGACTCGTCCAACATCTGAACATCGCGGCGACGCAGTAGAACACTACCGATAGTAACAACAATGCAATCATAATGTTGAGTGTATTGCTAGAGACAAGATGGTGTTTTCCCTAGATGAACGTGTTTTCATTGTTGAGTCGTACTTTAGTACGAAATCAGTGGTTGCAGTGCAAGATTTGTTTCGCCATAAGTACCCAGATAAACCAGCTCCTAACAAAACATCAGTATTAAGGTTAGTTGCAAAATTTAGAGACTGGTTCTGTTAATAACAAGGAACACAAAAGATCTGCGTCAGTGTTGAATACAGATACAGTCACTGAAATCAAAAACCGATTACTTGCCTCGCCAAATAAATCGATTAGACAAAATTAATTTGTCTAAATCAACTGTTCATCGGGCGACCAAACAATTACAATTACGACCTTATCGCATTCAAACGGTTCATCAACTTCTTGAGCCTGACAAAGAAAAACGGCTACAATATTGTCAATGGTTCCGTAGATTTCTGGATGAGGGAATTTATGTTATGGATTCGTTATTTTTCACAGATGAAGCACGGTTTCATTTGGATGGCTAGGTAAACAGCCAAAACAGTAGAATTTGGAGTGCTGAAAATCCCCACGTTTATCACGAAAAACAATTACACCTGCAGAAGTTGGGCGTGTGGTGCGCGATATCGCAGAAGAAAATAATTTGTCCTATTTTTTCGAGTACACCATTAATGCATAACGATATCAGGACATTTTATTTCAGTTCGTTGCACTCTTGGAAGAGGAGGACAGACACTGCTCGGGCTACAACATGACGGTGCGACATCACACTACGCAGGTTCAACTTCTGATTTCGTTGAGGAATTCTTTGGTAATCGTGTTATCGGTCGAGGCTTGTGGTCACCAAGATCTCCAGATTTGACTGCGGTGGATTTTTTTCTATGGGGTTACCTCAAAGAAAAAGCCTACAGCAACAAACCACGAACACTTGAAAGTCAATATTGAACAAGCTGTATTAAATATCCAGCCACAAACTTTGAAAAAAGTTGCAAGAAACGCTGTAAAAAAAATTGAACATTTATTGAAGAAGATGCCAACTTCCAACATTTACTCTAAATGCAAGGTAATGGATGGTAATAATAAAAATTACATTTACATATGCCTTTTTATTATTTCAATACCTACCAATATAAGGGTGGGTTGCGTTTTATATGGGACACCCTGTATAAATTTATATGCTACATATATGAGGGTTATTTTTTTCAAGGTCCAATCGGTCACAAAATTAAAACCAGTGAAAATAAAAAAAATTTTATTTGTAACACGTACTTACATAGTTACGCTATTTCTCTACATAGTCGCCACTCCAATTTAAACATTTGTCGTAGCGTGGTACCAACTTTCCAATACTGTTGTCATAGAACGGAGCAGCCTGTGTTTTCAGCCATGTTTCTACGCTGGTCTGCAGCTCAATGTCTGTGCCAAAATGTTGTCCTCCTAGCCAGCGTTTCATGTGGCAAAGAGGTGAAAATCGGATGGAGCCAAGTCCAGGCTGCATGATGGGTGATCAAACACTTCCCAACGAAAACACTGCAGGAGCTTCTTTGTTACAGCTGCAGTGTGCGGCCGAGCATTGTCATGGAGAAAGACAATGCCTGATGACAACATTCCTCTCCCCTTATTCTGAATTGCCCTTCACAGACGTTGAAGAGTCACGCACGTATGAGGCTGCAGTGACGGTCGTGCCACATTCCACGAATTCCACCAAGAGAACTCCATACCGGTCCCAGAACACAGCAGCTATACACTTTCTGTTAGAGAAGGTTCGCTTGAACTTCTTTGGTTTACTGGGAGAATGAGAATGCATCCACTGTTTGGATTGTTCTTTTGTTTCTTCAGTTTCGAAATGGACCCATGTCTCGACCCCTGTGACAATTTTGTTCAAAAAATCTTCTCCTTCATTGTGGTAGCGCTGGAGAAACGTTAGGGAGGCGTCCATTCTCATTGTTTTGTGATGGTCGGACAGCATCATTGTTTTGTAATGGTCAGACAGCATCTTGGGAACCCATCTTGCACACAGTTTGTGATACTGAAGTCTCTCACTCACAATGGTTAGAGAGCTGACCTTGAAATTTCAGGAAACAAATCACTCAATACAGAAATTGTAAACCGATGATTTTCTCGAATTGCCTCATCCGAAGGCTCAACGATCAACGAGATCATCGGTTGACACTCGCTTCCTTCTCTGACCGCCTGCATCATGAACATCTGTACGTCCTGCTTTAAAGTTCCTGCACCATTGTCGCACTTTGCTGTCACTCATTGAAGTTTCACCATACACATTACTTATTCGTCTATGAATTTCAGCTGCATTACACCCCTCAGCCTGAAGAAATTGAATTACCGCATGCACTTCACACTTGGCGGGAGATGCTATTGTTGTAGACATGTTTACATGCTAGCTGTGTGTTCAGAACTAAACGAAGTAACGCAGTGTGATTGAAGGCCATACTACAGATGCGGCGCAACACATATGCGCAAAGGTTCATCTGATTTTTATTTCACAACCGATTGGACCTTGAAAAAAAATAACCCTCATATATATATATATATATATATATATATATATGAGGGAGATATATATTAACACTTTTCAGCAGTTCATATATATATATATATATATATATATATGAACTTAGCAAAAACAATTCTTTTGTTATTGCACTGGTCCATATTCCCCTCTGTACTAATATCTCAAAGACAAAAATATAAAAACCATTACCACCAAGAGTACGGAATTTAATAATGCTTCTTACCTTATGCTTATTATTTTTTAATAGCACTTTCAAAGTTTTCCTTCATCATCAGTTATCTGAAATCATACATTAAATTCAAACATTAAAATTACAACATATAATTATATAGTCAAAATATTAAAAAATATAAAGTTAAAAAATTAATTAATAAAAAATTTTATTATGTGGCTATCCACACATACAGTATTGTACTCTAATTCTGTAACTTTATATTTTTAATATTTTGACTACATATTTTTATACGTTGTAATTTTAATATGTGACTTGAGAAAAGTTTAACTGATGATGAGGAAAAACCTCAAAAGTGCTATTAAAAAATAAGCATAAGGTAAAAAGCATTATTAAGTTCTGTAATTTTGGTGGTAAACGGTTTTTATACTTTTGTCTTTGATATATATATATGTAATCTTATAATTGCAGTTTTAAAATAAATTCTAAAATGGCAGACCCTAATAAAATTACTTAAGACAGAACTTGGCCATCTTCAGAATTATGATTTATGAAGATGATTGCTTTTCCTCTTCATGACTATTAAAACTTTGAAGCAAAAAATGATTAAGACCAAATGGAACTCAAAAATAAATGTAAATGTGTTTATAAAAACTAAAATAACAGTGCATGAATGCAGATAATGCTAAATGTATAATTAACTTAAAAATTCACACAAGGGTTAAAACTCTTCTGTATAGTCAAGTGTGGAAAGGTTTAATTAAAATAAATAAACAATATTGAACCTCACCATAAATTCGGATTTTACGTTCACCCCTAGGAATAATCATACCACCACTTAATTTGTGGGACCATCCTGTCGGCCTGAATGCGACAATATTCGTATATACATGATTATACTTTTCAAAATACTTCTCTAACTTCTGAAAAGAAAAATGGAAAATATATAAGTTGATTACAAGAAATATTTACAAACTTAAAGAGAAGTGTATTTCTATAAATACCTATTAATGTGGAAAACCATTAAGGAAAAATGCAGTGTCTTACACCTGCGCCAATGTATAAACGAAAAAAAAATAAAAGTCACACAATGCCAGGATATTAATGAATATTTACCCTATAGTAGAAACATCTGGCTTCATAAGATTGATTTCTCATTCATTTTGTATTTATTTCTTCCACCAGGAAACAATCTTCTAGACTTAATGGAACTATGGTTTTCCAAAACGTAACAAAGTTGATCATGACTTTTCATCTAATCAAATACTGAGCCTATAAATCTATCAAAGCATTCTACAAAAGATACTTATAGAAAAATTTAATTTAGTTCAAAATTCAACTTTCATTACAGATTTCATAAAAAAATTGTTTTTCTTAAAAAAAAAAAAAAGTCAAATCAGTTCAACAATATATTTGTCAATAGCAGTTCTGATTTAATTTTGGAAGAAAAGCTGTAAAAGAACAAAATTTTAATAGAAAGAAAAAATGAACAAATATCTATCTCATATATCAAAGCAGTTTTTTATTTTTATTATTTTTTTTTTAATTTAAAAGATAGAGTGATCTTACAAACAAATTACAGCTTTATTTAAAATTATTAATGGATATAAAATATTTATTTAAAAACACAAAAGATATTCTCGGTAGCATGCTATTATTAAATTAAAACAGCCATGTTCTAGAAAAAAAAAATTTATAGAAGTTTACAAATAATTACATAACAGAAAGGCTGTTAAATCAATTGACAAGATTTTACTAGCTAAGGTACATCCTTACTTCTCAGCTAAGGGTACCTTATCCTGTTATTTTACCTATTGAGGACTAAAGGGTGAACCTTACCTTTAGCCATTGGCTGATTGGTAGTGGTAACAGTATTCTGTAAATAACACAGGACTTACAATAACCTGTTAAAACAAATGTTGTAACTGCATGAGTAGTTAAAATACTCTTTGTTGTACAACTCTAATTCAGTTTCAATTTAGTTTTACCAACTGCAATTGCACATCTCTATTTACTTGCAGTCATACAAATAATATATTTATTTTAATGAATGTTGTAAATTTAAAGAGCTAAATCTCAATATTATTAAGACACTATTAATTCTAATGTAGCTTAACCCAAAGGATTCTGATTAATGTTGATAAAAACTATCTATCTAAAAAAAATAAACTATATGGAAATGAAGTAGGCAAAATTTAAAAACTACTTTCTTACATCAAAAGTTATGTTAAACATAGAGAGTACATGAACTTGAGCTTCTGCCGAATTATTAGTCAACCTTCTAATAAGTTGGGGCTCATTAAGGCAATGGAGTATTTTTACTTTTTGTGGCTCAGCCCAAATATTACAGTTACATGCATCAGCAATATTACTAAAAACCTTTTCTTTTCCTGCAACATAAATAATAAAAGATCATTAGGCTTATTATAGTCTTACATTCTTCAACAGAATTTAGATTAACCCAATGATATTAAATTTAAATACCTACACAGCTGACTTAGAAATCCTATTTAAATCAGCAGTATGCTGAGGAACATGGTAGTACATAAAAAAATCATATAAAATCAACCAATAATGATTTTTCACTGAAAATTTGCATGTATATTACTGAAACAATAAACTCACCCCCAATGATCCCTTAGTATGTTTGCTGAGTGGTACACCTCAAAATATTCTTCTATATGAAGAGCAACACACTTTTTGCCCTGCCATACAGCTTCACTTCTTTTTCCCCTAGAATAGCATACAACACACCATTTTGTCACTTTTTTCTCTTCTGTACAGGGAATGTGAACTGTTCACATGGAAAGTGGGCCTACCTTTTGCCTGCAGTCTCATGGGGGTGGTGCTGGTTGAAGTTCACCCTCGAACCAAGTATTCTGGCAACTGTACAATCCAACAACTGCTGTGCAATATTTATTTTGAAGTCAGAATAACTTTTCTTCTTCTTTCCAGTTATCTTGTGATACAGTGAAGGAATTGAAAATATACACATCTAACATAGGAAAATATTTTCTATACTGCTTCACTGTGTGTCGCATGATGGGAAACCGAGCTATAACCTGGTCCTGTAAATCAACACCTCCCATCCCCTTCTGATACTCAAGGGCACATTTTAGTTTCTTGACCTCCTCTCTTGGTGTCTGACCTTGTTTTCTTCACAGCTTCCCTGTTGCTGTGATGTCAGCTGATTTGTGTTGAGAAGAGAGAAAATAAACATCCTTGTCCTCCGCTTCACACATAAGATATTGTTCACACTCCATATTTCATGTTCCTCCTTTTTCAACTTACTCTTGCTGATATCAGGAGGCATATCTTTTCTATTATGTCTCACAGTTCCAATTACATTTGTTTTTCTCTCTGTTAGCCTTTTATATAAATCTGGAGACGAATACCAATTTTCTAAAAATAACGTGTAGCCTCAGTCCAACAATGGTTCACATATGTTGATCACAACATTAGTACTGGATGGAAGAGTAGGATTTGTCACATCATCACCTACATAAATTTTGAAATATAAATAATAATCTGAACTAGATTCACAAATTTTGTAACATTTTATTCCAAATCTTGATCGTTTAAGATCTATTACATTGCACAAATGAACGGCGACCTCTGAATTTCATTAGACTTTCATCCAAAGCTATGTTCTGAGAAGGGAGATGTAATTCACAAAATTCTGTATAAAAATGTTGTAAGATAGGCCTGATTTTTCTTAGTTTATCGTTTTCATTGTTTCTAGTAGTAAAATGAAGAAATGTGAAATTAACTTGAATCATTCTCTGCTCATTGTTTCGCAAAATACGGGTGTGTCAGTGCATCTATTTTTACTCCAATACAATTGGATGTGTGATTTTTGCACCTGCGACATCAAAATTACTAAAGCAAAATAAGTCCTAATTTCACCTGCAGTTGTTTGAAACCATTTGTCGTAATTTTTCAACTTTTTTCTAACGGGATTGTTCAGCTTCTTTGTAGTGTATGCATTAGTTTCATCAAATTTTATCAAACAAAGGTTCCATATATTCCAAAAAATTTGAAGTTCTGAAGGTGGATCTTAACACGAATATTAAAAAAAATAATTATATTCAATTTTATGAAAATAAACGTGAAAAGCAAAACTTAAGGAAATTGCTATAATTCATTTAAAAATTAGATTAGGTAGCATAACACCAAAATATCATTATTTTATTTCTATACTATTTATTCTAATAAGTACAATCCAGTGAAATTACACGCTAATGCATTTTCATAAGGGACAGAAATGATAAATTTGTTTTACAAACAGATTTTTATTTTCACTGATTCAATACGAATAATATTCAACATCATTTTCAACTACTTCCACATACTTCCTAAAATTATAACTAGAGATACTGTTTGATAATGTTGCAAAATATGTAAATGCATAGTGTTTACTTACAAGAGAGAATAATGGAACACGAATACATAGTCTGTAATAGACTGAATACACATATTAGAAAGTTTAAAAATAAGTCATTTGCAGAGTATTCATTTTATCTTCAACAGATTCTACAAGTAGAATGGGCTACAGGAGAGGAATACAACTCAGATTTCTTGTTTTAATTTATCAGACTGAAAAAAAAAATTGCAATTTTACAAATTATTCATTTGAAAATACTCTTCTTAACAATCAAGGGCTGCATTAACACTTACTTCAGCAGTCCAAATCTCTCGTAATAGATGTAAAAAAATAATTTCATGTCTTTTTTCTAAAAAAAAAAAAGAAATAAACAAAATATTTATTCTTACCAATAAGATATGCTCCACACACAATTAATGTTTTGGGATTTTTCTGTAGCTCATCTTTTACTATACTAACAATTTCTTCTATAATAGTATTTTGAGTAGGAAAGTCATACTCTGGCTTGCAGTACCTGAAGGAAATTAAAGATCTTTAACACAAATATTAATAAAAATAATTATATTCAATTTTATGAAAATAAATGTGAAAAGCAAAACTTAAGGAAATTGCTATTATTGATTTAAAAATGTAAAGAGAATGACAACTAGACATACACCCAACTTTTTCATGTTTAAGTTTAAATTTTCACCGAATGGACTGATTTGGATATTTTTCTATTTTGTAGAGGAAGTTTTTAAAGTGGACTCCTTGTTAATATTTCCAATAATTAAATGGATTATTTTCAAAATTAAAATATGGTATATAAGCAAATAACCTAAAACTACTTTATATTCTAAATTTAAAATAATTTCTACTTTAATAAATTCTACATTCTATATATATATATGTATATGCAGGATCTCATGAAAGTACTTTCATGGTAAAATCAAGGTAAGATATGTCTTATCTCAATAGCATAGCTTTATAATATAGCAAGATTTTATTTTCATCATATGCACTATACAAGAGCTGTTCAAAAAGTAATAATAATAGTGGCCCTGCAGGAAAATGTGTTGCGAAGGGTGATAATCGTGTAGCCCATCCTTTTAGCCATATATAACAATCAGTTTCAAGTCGAGTGGTGCAGTGAATGAATGCATGTGACAATTCACGTAATGTGTGTTGGGTATTCGCCTACCATGTCCAGCACGGGTAAAAAATTAGAGCAATGTTATAATGGGAAATTTTTAGTGAAACTCGGGAAGAACCAAGAAGACATGTATGAGTTATTAACTATAGTGTACGGTGAAGATGTTATGAACCAGGTAACCTTAGAAAATTATGTGAATTCACATGTTTGTTTTATCAGACCTTAGTCTACACGAATGGTAAACCAAAAACAATTAACTCAACACTAGATGCACAAATACCGTTCGATTCCGGGAGTACTCAACAGAGACTGCTTTTCATTACTTAACAAAAAAATATATACAAGTATTTTCTTGTTAAGTGATGAAAAGCAGTCTCTGTGAGTACTCCAGGAACTGAAGTGTTTTGTCCATCTAGTGTAGAGTTAGTGTTTTTGGTTTACCATTCGTGTAGACTAAGGTTTGATAAACAAACGTGCAAGTTTGCATAATTTTCTCTTGAGCAGTTAACTTTTTATAGTGTTTTTTGTGTGTCGACCACGTAGACTGCTGAACGACCACGTTCAGCAGAAGTGCACTGAGGTTAGTTTGGTCTGCCAGAATAGGCGGCTAACCTAACTATAAACAGCTCTTCAGTGAGAGGTAAGTTGACTGTAGTATTCCCGCCAGAAAACTTCAAGAATTTTAGTGGTGAATAGCTGAGAACTTCATAATTTTTCTAAGTGCTACATACAGTTTATAGGGCAAATTTTCCCATTTAATAACTCCCGATCCCTTCTTTCCTGGTTCCCTGGATCTTTCCCGAACCCAACCTCCCCCCTAGAAAAAATTTATTTTTGGGGATACATCTTACCTTCCTCCCGACCCCTCCCCCTTATAAAAACTAGTCGTGTGGGGTATCGATCAATGTGGAATCAGACGGTGATCATCATAGTAGTGTTGTTTATGAGGTTACATAGAACCCAAGCCCAAGAAGGTAAAAGATGTTGGAATCAGCGTTGGAAGAGGTCCAGCAGCAGGCGAGCCTTCGATCTCCAGTCCTTCACGTTGTACTAGGGTCACGATAACTGAGTGTCCTCTGTCGTTGCCGTCATCGGCTTCTAATAGTGATGGGGGTGACTTGCAGTGGACGGTTTTGCTGATGATAACAGAGCAAAAGTAAGAGAAAAAATTAAAGCACTCCAGGCAGATTTCATCAGAGGAAGAAGAATTGCCTCTAGATGCCCTGGAAGCTCAAATCTCACAGTTGGGACGTGATATGGAGAAGTACATTATAGAACATTTAAAGGAGCTGTGCAAGGTGCACAGAAAGTTTGTGCTGTTGGGTGAGATTTCGCCTCCAACAGGCGGTATTAGTCAGGCAAATCAAACAGAGGAATCCGGGGTACTTGAGACAATGTATATCAAGGAGACCCTTGCTAGGAATCAGACTCTGATCTGATTAACTTGATTACGAGGATGGCCTGTGGATACTTTTTCGCATATTCTATGGTGCCCACAGAAGGAAATGTGATCTACTTCCAGGCAGTTGCTAGATAGGCTATAATGGACCCTTCTCAACCCAGGACACAGAAATTGCAAGCTGGGAATGTTAAGAGGAATTGACGCTCTGGGACATGGACTCCCCTTCCAGCCGTAATAGAAAATACATGGCATACTATAACTCATCTCAGGAGGTACAAACACTGCAGGTGATGATAATTGCAATTCGTAAGATAACTGAAAAAACGAAATCCCCTATTTTTGTTTTGCCACAGGATAGGCTTAGCACTTTTGTGATGAAAATTGTCACATATGTGTTCAGGGGAAAGGAGGAACTGATTGTGGTGCTACTGACACCCTCCGATGCTAAACTGCAGGCTGATTCGAACGTCAGTATCAGAAGAGCAACCCCTCCTGTTAAGGAAAGCGGGATAGTAATTGTAAAGGCCGATGAGAAATCCTACACAGACCTCCTTAAACACATAAGGAATCTGTATCAAGAGACAAGGTTGGCGAGGTTCTGTTCCTGCATCAGGGTTCAAAAGAGGAGCTTTTATTCATGCGAGTGGCGCTAAGAGGGCTGAGGAGCTTATAACACTTCTACGCAATAAAGCTGCTGACCTTCAGGTCGACCTTAAAATGAGGAGTGGTAGGCGAGAGACAGTTCATACCAAGGACATTGACTTAGACACTGCAGAAAAGAGATTATGGATGAGGTGATCCAGACAATAGGGGTGTCTGAGGAGTGTAAGAATTCCTCAATCAGGCAGATCATCTTTATTCATATCTAATATTTCTAAATTTTTGTTAATATCAGAAATAGAATGTTTATTATTAGATGGTCTGCCATATTAGATAAACCAATTTATTATTTGTGTAATAATCTATAATGTTCAAGAAATCTAGTTTTAAAGGATCTGTTTGTTTTTCTTATATAAATACAATCACAATATTTACATTTAATTTTATAAATTCCACAGAGACTTTTATTATTATTACTATTATTTTTGTGTTGTAAATATTTTATTATGCAGTTATTAGATGTATATGCTGGTTTAAATATTTAATATTATTAATGTATAAATATGTATATATTATCACTTTTTTGTGTCTTATTAAGTATTGGTTGAAGGTAGTTATTTTGTTATTGCGTTTTGATAGTCATTTTTTTTTTTTTAATAAATACTAATTAATGTAATATCATATCCATTTTCATTGCTAAATGTTTTATGATGTTTATTTCATTACTAGCAGAACATTCACAAAAAAAAGGAACTTCACAAAATTTAATCTTTTCCCTCTCTCCCTTTCCTTTTTCCCCGTTTTCAGCTTTACCATATTCCCCTTCCCTTTTCTGCATTTTTTCTTTTCTCCCCCTTTCCCTTTCCATCCCCTTCCTTCTCTTTCACTTGTTTCCCATTCCTCCCTTTTTCTCTTTCCATTTTCCCCTTCTTATCTTTTACTTTTTTGATTTTTCCTTTCTCCCTTTTTCCCCACGTGTAAATCGGTGCAGTAGTTTTTTAGTCTATAGTGGACACACATATCGAAAACATTGTTGGAATCGTAAAATATTTAGTATAGCATGTGTTGCTTTTACATCCAACAGATAGCACTGTTTTAAAAAAAAAATGTTTTAATCTGTAACAGGTATGACATCTTAGGTATATAAAAACACACGTGGTATTTGAATGCAACGTTATGTCAAAATTTCAAAGCCATCGATAAAGAACTTTCGGAGATTTAAGATTTTGAACTAACGAATATTTACATTTTTATTTATATAAATTTAACTTTTCTTTGTTATTATGTGTGTATTTACCTGCTCTATACTTATATAAGTGCTAATTTTATGAGACCAAGGGTGATTTGATTTTTTATGAATTGTTATATTAGATGTAGGTTTTCTTTATATTGATGTTTTCAATTTCATTGTCATGATTATTTCAATATTAATTTAATATTCTATTATTACCTATTTCAAATGTGAATTTTAAAATGTTTTTCAAAGAAAAACTTACACAGAATTGATATTGCTGTTAGCGTATTAAAAGATTAAAACCTGAACTAAAAGTAAAGTGTTTATATGGTATCTTTTGTATTCTTGGATGTACAGCATAATACCAGAAGCTTAATATTTTTACTTGAAGTTAGAATAAACAAGTTTGAAGGCATTTAAGTTAACATATGAAGTTATATAAAAAAATAAGTGGAAGTTTCTATGCTGTACAAGTCCAACTGTCACAATTTTTTTTTTGCTGTGCTGGTAATACTTGTCCGTAATGAATATTTAAATTGGTAACCACACTGGATGCTTAGTTTATTGCTGGCTTTCAAAAAGACTAAATATGTTTTTGTATGGTCGGTGATTTTTGACTTGTAGAAAAAATGGAACAAAGAATTTGCATTAAATTTTATTTTAACCCTTACAACTCTCTTGTTGGCTGACAGCCAACGAATCATTCCTATTGCATGTTGGCTGGAAGCCAACATCGAACCAGTTCAGATAAAATGCATTTTTGACATATTTTACAATAAAAATCGTAAAATTTTGTAAGTGGGTTCTTCTACACATTCTATATAATATATGGAATTGGTGTCAATAAATTTTAAATGATTTTATATCGATTACTCAAGAGTTGTAACTCAGCTGGTTTTAGTGAGGTTATTGTGTTCAATGTTTACTTTGCATTCAAGTATCAATATTTTTTCGTGCTTTATTTAAAGTTATTGTTAAAATTTTTAACATCATATCCGGTAAAAATAACTTGTAAGATGATGATATAGACTTTTTTTTAAACGATATTTTAGATATTGAATCTATATTTAGTGATGAAAATAACCATAATTCATCAAGTGATGAATTGGACGAAATTTGTGTGTGAAGAGAATGAAAGTGATACTGATTGTGATGAAGGAAACATGTTTAATTGATAGTGATGTAAATATAACAGTAAATAGGGTGAATAATCCTAACCCACCAGGTTGGTCTAGTGGTTAACGCGTCTTCCCAAATCAGCTGATTTGGAAGTCGAGAGTTACAGCGTTCAAGTTGAAGCCAGTTATTTTTACACGGATTTGAATACTA
This sequence comes from Lycorma delicatula, assembly GCF_047948215.1. Taxonomy (NCBI): domain Eukaryota; kingdom Metazoa; phylum Arthropoda; class Insecta; order Hemiptera; family Fulgoridae; genus Lycorma; species Lycorma delicatula. The sequence continues at coordinate 103,906,834 of NC_134460.1, read as the reverse complement.
GATCGTGGATACCGGTGTTCTTTGGTGGTTGGGTTTCAATTAACCACACATCTCAGGAATGGTCGAATTGAGAATGTACAAGACTACACTTCATTTACACTCATACATATCATCCTCATTCATCCTCTGAAGAATTATCTAAACGGTAGTTACCAGAGGCTAAACAGGAAAAAGAAAGAAGAAAGGGTGAATAATCCTGTAAATAATGTAAATTAGTAATATAATTTAGTAATGTAAATTTAGTATATACCAAGCACAAGCGAGGTTACAGGTACAAATATTTCATTATCTGCTTGACCTAACCTATTTCCAACTATTGATGACTCTGATGTTCAAAATAAAATAAATGTAACTAAAAGGTGAGGAGTCAGCCAAAATATTGTAAATACAGTTAAAAGGCATAGAGTTACTGATAATGTTAGTAATAACCCCAATCAACATAACTAGATTGTGACTGTAAACATGAAGAAAGAAGTTCCAAATTATAAACCCTTTATGTTTACTAAAAAATCAGGTTTTACTTCTCCTACTGTAGGTCCTAAACCTGTTAGTGAGCTAGACTTTTTTCAGATGTTCATGTCTGATGAATTATTTGAAGTCACCAATGAGACTAATAGGTATGCAGCTAAAAAAACACAAAAGAATACATCACTTCAACAGCGGTCAATCTGGCATAACTGGTCTGTTGTAACATTAGATGAAATAAAAGCTTTTTTAGAGTACTTTTAAATACAGGTTTGCATGAAAAAAGTTCACACCAGCATTATTTTTCTGAAGAATGGAAGCTTCCTGAAGATCCAAGACTGAAAAAAGCTCATTAAGTTCAATAAAATATGAAGATTTTGATCATTGTCCTTTGAGTTCAATGGCTTACTGTATCATGAGTTCTTGCCACCAGATCGTACAATCAATAAGTAGTACTACCTGGAAGTTCTATGCCATTTGCATGAAGCAATCTGAAGAAAATACTCAAGATTTGTGGTGAAACAATTTATAGCGATTGAATAATGATAATGTACTTGCTAACCATTCACTACTTGTTTGTGAATTTTTGGACAAAAACAACACCACTATGATGCCTCAGCCTCTGTATTCACCAGACATGGCTTCCTGTGACTTCTTCCTATTTCCCAAGCTGAAAAAGAACCTGAAGGGACAACATTCTGCCAACATGCCAAGAGATAAATACAAACTCAGTGAAGGAGCTAAATACCATACCAAAAATTGTGTTTAAGAGGTGCTTTGAAGATTGGAAAAAGTGCTAGCACAAATGTATTACAACTGAAGGGGAGTACTATGAAGGTAAAAAAATCAATATTGATGAATAAATAAAATTTTTTTAAGAAACTAAAATCCACAAATTTTTTGACCAAACCTCGTAAAATGGTTCATTAGCTGGAAACAAATGATGCCAATTATGTGTGATGCATTTGTGATCTGACAGCATGTAAATGTAGTATTTTTCCATCAACTGATAAGATTAAGCAGACAGAAACAAAAATCAGTCTTAACATAAACAGAATTAGCACAGTAACTGTAGCAAACCCACATAAAAATTCAGGGAAGAGACAAAAGATAACAAAAAGGAAATAACATAGATAAGGACAGTCAAATCATAAAGAAATCAAACTGAAAATAAGGATGGTTTACTACTTATCCAATATGATAAAAATAGATAGGAGAAATGTTTTCATAAAAAGTATAATTACACATAAGAAAGTAAATTAATCACAAACTTGAATCAACTGACGTTGTATCCAAGAAGAGTTTATGTATATGAAGCTGTTTTAACTCTGGATAAGATTCCATTTGAGGTCCTGCTCTAAAATCACCAACGTGTAAATAGTTCTGTCCAGTTCTCAACTGAAAGAGAAACATTACAGCTCCTGGGCAGCTAGAAACAAAACACAATATATATTAATTACATTAATATTGTTAAATAATAACAAAAATTTATTGTTTCACATTATAGTTTCTTTTTCAATAATATTTAACTAAATATTCTATTGAGATTGAATGCAAAGATCTGATTTTTTTATTACGAGACAACAATCTAGTTTTACAACGGAAAGAAATAAAAAATTATTTTTGAAGATTATATGCATCAGTTAGCCAAATATTTGGATATATTTGTTTTTGGTTTATGTAGTCTGACATTCATCCTTTGTTGATCAATTTATCAAAAAAGCTAATATAATGAGACTGCGGATCATTCCACATCAAATCACTGAAAATAAATGCACTTCAGATTCATGCCCAGTAATTCAAATAAAATTTACAGGTTTGGATCTACCCAAGCAGTTATACGAAAAGATATTTTTTCAAATTTTTCAGTCACTTAGTTTTGAGGATTCCTACTAAAAAAAAAAAATTGCAAAAAGCAAGGTTTGGGTAATTACAGAAGAATAAATTTCTCAGCTCCTGCAAGAGGAAACTCATTTTGGTGTCATCTTAAAGCTATCAGAATGGGCTTTCATATGACATTTCACTTAGCAAGGTTTTGCGATATTAATATGGCTAAATAAATGCTAATTAGTTTCATGGAAAGAATGCGGTTGGTTAACTTTAAAGATATTGTGTCTTTATTAAGGATGCTCTAATTATGAACCAAAAAAAATTTTTCAGCTTATTTTGGAGCATCTTATTGATAAAGCTCGGCCTATTGCGTTATGAAGAACTTATCCTTCATAACACAATATAGTGATAATATTACTACAGACTACTGTTTACATTACTAAGCACATTTCATTTGTTTTGAAGTAGTTTTATCAGAAATTAGTAAACTTATTATGATGACTTATTATTCAAAAATCTAATCGGGCAAAATGTATTGACAAGTAAATAAATAAATAAATAAATATTGATTTCTAAACTTCAAATTTTCTTTTATATATAATTCATCATTAAGAGCTAGCTATACAATATAAAATATAAATATAAATATAAAATATAAATATAAACTATAAATTATATATATATATATATAATTTAAGATAACTATATATTACTAATATTCTGTACCTAAGATCTAAAGAAGGTACTGTGTGTATAGAAACTGTTATAATGTTTAAATCAATCTTGTAAAAATAAAAAAAATAAAAAACATATTTTGTTTTCATTTATCAATTTTTGATTATGGATTTTCACCATGTAAAGGCATAATCCATCGATAATTTGCTACATATTTGGTTTTTTGGGAATATTTTAGTAAGTTGGGAATAACATTGACTCATAAAATGCTAAGTAAGAAAGCCCAGTTGTAGAGGTTATATAAAATTTAGCATTTATCATTCACTTACAGAACTACAATATTTTTAATGTCTTTTGTTTTTTAGGCAAACAACGCTTCAGCGTTATCACCCCAACATGATGTATGTGTTTTAAAAACTAAATGTTAATTCACAATTCAAAATTAATTAAAAACAAAAACAATTAGAATACATATTAAAATGAAAAAACTTTAGTGTATGCTAAGAACAAAATAAAAATACCAAGATATATCATTCTATACCTCTGATTAAGATAATAAAATTACGATCTGCTTTATAGCAGATGGCATAAACAGCTGAAATACAGTAATTCAAATATTAACAGATGGCCCTAAGGAATCGTAAAACATAAATAACTTTGTATCATCATCCCTTAGATTAGTTTGATTGTTAGCCCCCAGCTTAAACTTGCGACAAAATGCTGCGTAACAGATAAAATCTACAATTGACTTTCTGATGTCAATAAATAATTAATTAATTATAAATGAGGAAATTTAAATAAGAAAAGTGTAATACATAATACATACTGATTAGCATCCATAGCAACAACTTCAACTCCTTGTACCACACGACGTTCACCACAATTGATAACATTTAATCTTTTTTCATCAACACCAATTTTCAATTTAATCAATTCCGCTGAAAAAAGAAATTATCCAATCAATTATTTTTTAAATACACAAATTATTGTGTACTTCTCTTTTTTTATTCTAAAGATAATAATATTCAGAATAATTAATAAAAAACAACTTATTTTTGTCAAATATTTTCTGAGAACATTTTGCTAACCTAAACATATAAAAATATATTACACATGATCATAATGTATAAATTTTATTACTTACAAATAAATGGTAGGATTAAATCTCATTCAACCTATTTGCTCTTTTTATTATTGTTTAAACCCTAATTTTTTGTGTTCATTTTTTTATGGTAGTGGCTGACTAAGCATGAAAATTGGTATTGATAAAATTAGATGTGTATGTCAAATTAGACCTCCAACAGCAAGATAAATATTTATACCCACAAATCAGCAAAGAGGTGTTACTGATCCCTAAAAAAAGAAATGTCTTACACATATGGGTATACCAGAATCAAAAAATGTTTCAGTGTCCTGTTTAAGCCTGCTTTAAAAGTAACACAAGCCTGCAAAATTTGGGTTGAGGAACGTTTTTTTTTACTTTTGATAGTTGATTCCTATGTATTTTTAGCACTGAATCTGAAAATAACCTTCATTTTTTTCCATCACATCAGGATTTTTCACAAATCGAACATTTCAAAATTTGTAAAAAGTTGAAAAAACTGCAAAAAAAGGTGATATAAAATAAATATATATATATATTTTTTTAATATATTTACTTTTTTAGCTTACTATGCATTCTTATAGTTAAACAGCTGAGTGGTCTGAAGAGAAGGGTGGGGGGATGGATTGAAGATAACAAGATAGTGGAAGGGTTGGCTTTCCATTGCTCATTGAATGCATGGAGTCGACATCTTGCGACAAGACTTAATAAGATGTAACACGTTTATTAGCAGCTATAAGCGCCACTCATGCATAGTACAACTACTGTCACTATTGTTTCAACCATCAATGTGCGTAAATCAAGTTTTTTTCATCTCTGTAATCAAACACGTTTTTGTCTGTGGATAATATATTTTTCACCCATAAGGCAAACTTTCCGTTTTCAAAATGGCTTCTAGAGGCTGCAAAAATGAAATATAACAAGTTTCATTCAAAAAGTGTACTTCACGTATTTCAGAGTGAAAATAGAAGATCAAGACAAAACTTAGGGCACCCAACTACTTTTGCTACACACATGTTGAAGGACTTAGATGGTGGTCAAAGGGTGAACAAGAAGCGTTCAGATTTGGAGTTCCAATGATGTGGCAAGAGCCACAAAATCACACCAATGATTGTTTCTTTTATTCGATTGGTGCTCAAGGTTTCAATTTGAAGAATAAAAAAAGAATCTCTATCCAAATATGCCATCCGCTTTACGCCTGGTTCCTCATGGTCCAGACATACCAGTGCCAAATCCATCAGAAAATTTACCTGAAATAGACAGTTCCACAAGTGATTTAAATGAAGATAACATCGACAAGTACAAACTCATAAACTTGGAGACAGCTGTGCATGAGAGCTTTATTCACAGTCTGAACTAAACGATTTGGTTGGAGACTTACATCTGACCAAAGAAAATCCAGAATTTCTTAGTTCAAGGCTTAAAGAGAAGAACCTGCTAGCAGCTGGCACCTCATTTTCCTGGTTCAGGTACAAAGAAAAGGATTATTGGTCACAAAGAAGAGAATTATTAGTCATACAAAGAAGGAGAATTAGTCTTCTTCAATGATGTACATGGAATTTTGAGCAGGTTTAACATTTTGTACAAGAGTAATGATTGGAGACAGTTGATAGATTTGTACAAAAGAAGTCACAAAGTTGTCCTTCACAATGGGAATACGTATCCGTCAATACCCACTGAATATTCTGTCCATTTAAAAGAGGGTTATGATAATCTGGAATTCATTCTTGATAAAATTAAATATAACAATCATAAGTAGATAACATGTGATGATCTCAAAATAACATCAATGCTCCTAGGACAGCAAGGAGGATACTCAAAGTTTCCTTGTTTTCTGTGTGAATGGGATAAAGTACTCCGTCCACCTCTGCATATCAAGTTAGACTTGATGAAGCAATTTGTCAAAGCCTTACCAAAAGAAGGTAAATATTTTAAATACATCTGCGATAAATTTCCAGTCTTATCAACCACTAAACTAAAACAAAAGAGGGTGTCTTTACTGGTCCTCACATCAGAAGTATAAGTCCTCAAAGATGGTATAATCTTGAGAAACAACTGGAAGTTGTAGAAAAAGAAGCCTTCTCTTTCTTGTTTAGCCTCTGGAAATTACTGTTCAGGTATTACTTCATAGGATGAAATGAATGAGTGTAAATGAAGTGAAGTCTTGTGTAGTCTCAGTTCGACCATTCCTGAGATGTGTGATTAATTGAAAGCCCATCAAAAAACATCACTATCCACTATCTAGTAGAAAAAGAAGCCTGGGAACCCTTTAAAGATATGCTAACCTAGTTTCTGAGCAATAAGAAGGATCCTAACTTCAAAACAATTGAGAACTTGCTGCAGAAGTACAAAAATTTAGGTTGTTCCAAGAGTTTAAAGGTTCACCTCCTAAATTCACATGTGGACTATATTCCTAAAAATCTGGGTGTCATTAGTGTCTTCACTAAGAAAGAAGACACCCATCAAGAGATGGGTGTCTCTCACCCATCTCTTGAGATTTCATCAGGACATGAAAAAATGGAAAGGATGTATCAAGGAAAATGGACTACTATGATGATGGCAGACTACTGCTGGATGTTGCACCGAAATAAACCTATAGTGAACATAGAATGAAAAGCGCAAAGCAGAGTATAATCCAAAGAAACTTCGACACATGGAATAAAATGGTAAGTATTTTACAAACTTTGACATTAAGGGTGGGTGAAGAGAGGGGGGGGGAATGGTTTCCAAAGGCATTACATATCTCATAAAAAAAATTAATTAAATAAATAAAAATAAAGTGATTTAAAAAAGCACTATAATAGAAATGAAGCTTATTTTGTGGCAATTTTCATTAGAAATTAGGGGGTCAATGACCCTCCTCTTTAGACCACTCAACTGCTTAGCTGTAACAATGCATAGTATAAGCCAAGGAAGTGAATATATTATATTAATTTACTACAAAAAAAATGTTTTATATCTATTTTATTGTATCACATTTTTGCAATTTTTCAACTTTTTACAAATTTAAAATTTGTGATTTGCGAAAAATCCTGAAAATGGAAAAAATGAAGGTTATTTTGGATTCAGTGCTAAAAAATACAAAAGAATTGATTATCAAAAACTAAAAAACACAACCATCGGAGGTGTAATTAAAGAATGGAAGAACTGGAAAATATCTTAATTATATATTATATTATACTATGAGAAAAACCAATTATTAGTTGATCAATCATGTAACGAGTAAATACTGTAAATCTTTGTTTCAAGTATTGCACTGAATTTCATGTTTTCTAATACTAAGATGTTTGCATATATTTGTTCTAATCTGTGTATTGCTATGAAGCAAATCTGATCTTAAATATTACACAAAAAAAATCTGATGTGGACAACACATGACTTATTTGAATGCCTATTAAATTATATATACACATTTCTTTTAAATTAAAAGTACATAAAATTTTATTTCATTAATAACTTCTGATATTTTTTTATATATATTTTTTTTATTGTTATTATTGAATGATTACTTAATGTAAATTTTTTTTTACAATCAGAGATTAATAATTATTAATAAATCAATACATTTAAATTGAAAAAAAAAGTTAAAAAAAGGGAAAAGAAGTCAGATTCAAACAGATGTGCCTTCCACTTAAAAGATTCAAATATTTCATTAATTAAAATTTTATTTGACTATAACTCTGAAACCAATGAAAATAAGTACCACTTATGATATATCACTGAAAAGCTCTCAATGAGGACTTATAATTAAGAAAAAGTCTAAAATCCCACTTTTTTTGGACACTTTTGGTCCAGTCGATTGCAATCAAAAGGGTAGGTGCACAACTAGATGTTACAACAGTCCTAAATCCAAAATTTCAACATCCTACGGCTAATCATTTTTGAGTTATGTGAGGTACCTACATACATACATACAGACATCACACTGAAACTAGTCAAAATGGATTCAGGGATGGTCAAAATGGATATGTCCATTGAAATCTGAATACTGTAATTTTTCATGATCACAATACTTCCTTAAAAGAACAAAAATAATAATGACACTTCGAAGCATTTTACTTGTAGCTTCTTATTCCATTTAAAACTAACTAATAGTTTACAATGAGAGACTTTCTGTAAAATAAAATTAAAAAATACCTACCAGTAACTTTACTACAAAAAATAGGTTGATCAAACGATTTTCTAAGTCCACAATAATGATCAGAATGAAAATGCGTTAAAAAATATGCTTTAATTCCTGGTATAACTCCATAACTGAATGCATCAACAACAATTGGGGTGTCTGTAAAATATAAGTTAATCTTAATATATCATCTTATATTAGTATATCATCATATTATGAAATTGAAAAAACTTAAAACAAAATTTATTAAATTTAATTACCTTAGATATATTGTTAATGTATAAAAATAAAAATAATTGGTTCTGACCAAAAAATTACAGACATTAATATCTGACATATAGAAAAACTAAATATTAAAAATATCCATTTAATTATTATTTGAGCAAGAACACTTTTTTCCTTTTTTTTATATCTATACATCTTTTAACCAACAAAATATGTACATGTACCTACATATCTTATCAGATACAGAATGATATTCTATCATTCCAAATCTATTATTAGATTTAGGAAATGCAGGTTATATTAGCTACTTTTTCTTTTTTGGAAAATTAATTCACTGTATAAGCTCGAAGCTTGTGCAAGGGAATATGAAATGGAAATTTTGTAGCCTATGAAAAATGCCATACCTGACCAGGATTCGAACTTGGGACCTCTGAACAAAAGGCTGAAATGTTACCATTGCACCACGGAGGTCAGCAACTCATTTTCTTACATTCTAAAACAATTTAATAACATATTTGTATGAAGATTTAGGATTGGGAAAACGTCTTACTTGTATTGTTAAGTTTCATGTCCCCCTTATTAATGATAAACTAGGTAACTCTTTTCTTTTTATTTATGTAAAGAATATAAATTTGTTAATCTAATTAAGTTCAACAGCTGTTTATATTACATATTTTGTCTTCTTAATATTATTGTTAGTGTAAATCAAACAGTAAAAGATGTAACTTAAAATGTGAAACTAAATATGAATACATTAATTACAAAACTCTTTAAACATAAATATTGTACATGTGCACCATTTTTAAACTCAATGTGATATTCTAAATGTGTTATAAATTAAACATAAATAAAATATATATTGATCACACTAACAAGCAGTTTATTTAAAGATATTAATGATCCAGCGGCATAAGTTCTGAATAATGGGAGGTGCACTTAAGACATAGTTATTTGAACCATGTATTACACTTCTATTATACTCATAGAAAGTATATGTAAGGAACCACAACAGTATATGCAACCTGACACAAAATCTAATTATTTCTGAAAATGCCACAGCTATTCTCAAGATTAACAAGCATCTCATGCTAGCCTTGGTAAAGAAATAATGTGTGAAGTGTAAACCATTGGTTTCTTAATTGAATCAAACCAGCTGTTGCACATTAGTATTCAATCCCAAAATATAATATTCACTGAAACATATAACAATAACCTACAACATTTTACAACTTGGATTAACTGTATAGTGAACATCATTACTGCCAAAGAAGTAACCTTAACAGATCCCACCTGAACTTCAGGAACTTTACATGTTTTACAGTCAAATGAAATCCTGGAACAGACAGGATAAACGAATAACGTATCCGTTTCTGTTATAAAGCAGAACATTGAAACAAAATAAAACAGATTCAAATAGTGTGAATACAGGTTATGTGGAAATGTAAACTAACCTAAGATAAGAAATTGTGAAAGTAATACTAAGGGTCCATGGTAAGACAAGAAATTACTGTACAAAATATGCTACTAAAAATGTATGATTTATGCAATACCAGTGTAATCAACATTTCAAGCCCATTTCAAACTATTTACAATACTTTAAAATTAACATTTACATTTATTAATCTTATCTGCAATAAATATTTATATTTTGTGTTTATCTTTGATGAGTGAAAACAAATATCAGTATAATTTTTTAAATTTTATGTAAATATTATACATCACATCTCCAATCTTTTTTCTATATCTAAATACACACAAATTTGTTTTGAAAGATATAATACTATGCCTTCATACAATATGATATTGCTTTTCCGTTTCTCTGTTACTTAGGCTAGAAAATTAAATTATTAATTAATGTACTGGTTTATGAAATGATATAAAAACATGTTAAAGCCAATTGTGAATATGTACATTTTCCCCCCTTGATTTTTATTGAGCTAAAATTATATTTCTTTACTTCACCTCATTTCAAAACAGACCTTATTTAATTATTACTATTTTTTAACTTCATGCTTAAATGACATAAAAGAAGATCTAACACACAGAGCATTCTTATTAACCTTAGAACTAACAACCTTTTATTTCAGTGGCGACATTTTGATATATTATTTAAATATTTTAATGATTTAAATATTTTTTAAATAACAGCATCATATTACCAATCATTTTTGGATATATGCAAAGAAAATTATTCTCCTTAAAAAATTATTTTTTCAGTGAAATGTACAACTTTAGGTTCTTTTAAAATATTATTTTATTTTCCTCCAGTATGATTCAACTATTTTCAAAATACTGAAAAGCCAAAATGTACAAAATCAGCTGACTTCCAGCCGCTGCAACAATTTTCAAAACCGTAACATCAAAAATTTATCAAAACATAATACAAAATTTCACTTGGTACCAAAATCAAGACAATCCAAGGTGAATTAGCAATTGAAATGTTATTTATGGTAATATAACTTCCATTTTTCAAACACAGCCACTTAAGGAAAAACTCCAGAAATTATCAGTAGTTGGGAACAAAAAAAGTTTTTTGTCTCAGGAAGAATAATTAGTGATTCTGATAGTATTTTTTCTGCTAAATTCAAATATGATATTGGTTTTTCCCATCAAGCAAAGTTTCCAAGAGATGTATTTATAATTCCAAACGTTTTAATACTTTCTGCATTGTTAACTATACAATATTTAAACATTTGACTTGCCTAGAAAGTAAGAAATGACGTTTTTCTGTTATATTTCGCCTGTCGAGCATCCCTCTTGATAGTCTAACAATATCAGTCAGCAGCATATTAGGATTCAATTTGCCTTGATTTTCTATAGTTGAAATCTCCTGATGAGTGTTCCCCATGCTCATCGCTCACTGCACCAAGATTTTCCAGGAAGAAATCTAGGTGTGATTGCAGGAAGAATACTTTTAAGGACATATTACAACTCAAATTTTTATAATATGTTATAAGATCGTTAACAATATCATGGTAATTTTCTGCCTTTCAATTTCCCAAAAAACTCTGAGTAACATTTTTGACTGCTTGCCAAGCTGCTTTCTCCAGTGGATTCAATAGTTCCTCAAACTTTTAATCACACATTAGTAATTGTATTTGTGGACCCACAAATATTCCTTCTTTAATTTTTGCATCACTAATTTTAGGAAATTGCTGTTTTAAGTACATGAAACCAAGAGTATTTCCATGGCCTTGATGAAATTCTTCATTAATCCTAGTTTGATATGTAATGGAGGTAGAAACACACTTTTTAGGATTATACAATGGATCATGTTTCACATTTTTCGGTTCAGGAATGAATGATTCACATTTAAGCCATTCTTTTCTAATGAAATGGTTTTTTTCTGTTCCTACTATCTCATTCACACAAAAAAAAAACAGTACTTAGTGTAACCAAGCAGAAGACCTAGAATAAGTGCAATTACCTTCAAATCACCACAAATATTTCATTCATACACTTCATATTGAAGCTTTTCCAATATAAATCTAAAGTTTTCATATGTTTCTTTCATACTAGCAGAGTTAGCCACAGGTACTGATGGGAATTTATTGCCATTATGCAGAAGCACAGCTTTTAAACTGACTTTAGAGGAATCGATGAACAAGCGCCATTCTGTTAGGTTATATAAGTGTCTCCATAAGAGAAGAAATGTCATTATAGAACACTAAGCCATTTTCTTCAGAAAAAGTCTTTAAATTCAAAAGGACTCTTACGATAAGGACATATTTTTGTATTATTTTGAAGATTCCATCCTTTTAGCTGGAAAGCAAGCATTTCAGACTGTTTTTTTTTTTTTTTTGATAACTTTAAATCTCGTATGAGATTGTTAAGATTTTTTTGAGTCAGTAAATGAGGCTCGAATTGCTTTGTTCAAAAGTTGTATCACCAGAATCTGTTCCTTTTCTTCCTTATTTCCATCAGACTTTGAGGTCTCTTCATGTAATGTCACATGTTTTGGAGGCTTCGGTATCGGCAATTCTTCACAGTGTGGAACTGGTCTCATTGCAGATTGCAAGTTAGGGTACACCACTGTATATTTTGATTTTGACGTAAACTCTTTAATGTTTGTTAAGTAGAAGTAACAGTAAGAAGGGTGATCTTTGGGTTCCCTCCAAATCATAGGGATAGCAAATGGCATGTGCCTTTTTTCCATGTAATGAGAAGCCTAGAACACGATAAACAACAGATATGTGGGACCCAAGCCTTTATTTGGTTCCCTACTTTAAACCCAAAATAAAGTTCATAACAGTTTTTTATTAATGGAGTAAGGTTTTGCCTTTGGGACTTGAGCATCACTTCGCCACAAATATAACAAAAATTGTTAGAATGATTTAAACAAACTCTAGGCATTTTGTAACTAACAACTACTTAAAGGAAATAAAGTTGTAAATATGTAATATACAATAATTCAGACAAACAAAGCACTCACAATGACATGTTTAATGGTTCACTACTATCTCACAACTGGCATGTGCTACACTAGATCATGTTTATACATGTCTATACACATCTGAACCTGCACAACAGTAGCAATGTTACCCTTTGAGTTAGCTCATTTGTTTCCATCATATTTACAATGCTCTAGGAGCTTATATTTGACAATAGACAAACGGATGAAAAAACATTTTAAAATATTTAAAATAAAATAACAAATAACGTGTTGGTGATGGAGAAATTCCAAATACATATTTGAAAACAGGATAAAAAACTGCATTAAGTACACTTATTGGTACTCATGAGACAAAAATCATGTTGACCAGTGAATTATAAGAACAGTATCATGAGAAATTCATTTAACTTTATTAAATTCTAGCAGTTTATATCCGCTAAGTGTAGAACCTTAGAAGCTAATAACAAGAATTTGTTACATGCACAAGACCATACACATACTACAATTTTGATACAACTTAAAATTTAATATGTAAATATAAATTTGTATTTTTAATCTATTTAAAACATCACCAAAACTACTCCACAGTTATCGCTCAGAACTAATCTAGAGAGAGGTTTCCAAGTAGTAAGATTTTCTAATTTCACATAAACTTAAGAAAAGTTGTTTAACCCTTTTAGGATCGAGCAGGTTATTTATTGCCCACACATGCAATGCAAGAAAGACCAAGAGGGTGATCTATCACCCGCTAGAGTTTTTGTGAAACAGACAGAGTGAGCAATCTACCGTCCGCTTTGTTTTTCTAGTTATTTAAGCTGATTTTTGTACAAAAAGTGATTATGCTTAGATTCTGTGTAATGTTAATGCACAGAAACAACTGAAACAATGAAAAAACTATTATGATAATTTAAGTTAATGGGAAGATATTTCAGAGTCAAGCCCACCAAAATTTGAACTCAATTTTGGCTTTCACGAAAATCCTGACCCAAAATACATTCCTTCAACAGCTAGAAATCCAATAGATTTTTTCAAATTATTTTTCACTGAAATGCTGCTAAACATATTTTTAAGATAAACAAACAGGTATGCTAACAATCCCTTTCTAACATGAATAGGGCTACTAGAATTTCACCTATCAGCCGTCAACTGTCTTGGGTACCAGTTACAACATTTAAAATATTTGCTTTTGTTATTGTTATCTTTAACATGGGACTAAATAGAAAACCAACAATAAAATCATACTGAGTAAGAATGACTTCCAATTTATTCCATGGTTTGGCAAAATTTTACCTGGACTAGATTTGAAAATATCTTTGCGTTCTTTCATATGGTTGACAATTCTAAGTTGCCTAAATCAAATGAACATGGTTATGACCAATCTCAGAGATTTCAACCTCTGGTAGATTACTGGAATATATTTCAACTTTACTATACAACCAACCAACAAATTTTGATTGATGAAAGCTTAAGAGGTACCAAGAACCAAACAATTTTTATGCAGCACCTGCCTAATGAACACAATCATCATTGGGGGATCAAGTTTTGGGTTTTATGCAATACTGTTTAAAAACTTTGTTTGAAATTATTTTGCTATAAGATGCAAAGTCAACTGTAGACAATGACAAAAAATTTTGGTCTAGCCTATACTGTTGTAAAAAAAACTATTTTGGCTTGTAATTATTTGATAAAGAAGTATAATATTTTTATTAATAACTTTTTTACTAGTATTCATTTGATAAAATGACTTTATTCAGGACAAACATTTGTAACAGGAACTGTCAGGCAAAATAAAAAGGGTGTTCCAGAAGCTATAAAAAAAAATTTAAAGTAGGAGAAAAAGTTTATAAAAAAACATAATATAACATTTAAAAAAACACAAACTAAACCAGTTACTAATTTCTAACAAAAATAAAATAAGAAAAAACATACCTGTAACTATTAAATGGCGCGGTGGATTTGTAACAAAGGAGACACCTGCTGTCATTGTAGACTATAAGACCTACACGGGTGGATTGATGCATTTGATAAGATGCTCTATTCATATCTAGACGAGTGACGTACAGTCAATATTCAAGTCAGAAAATTCAATAAATATTCAGTCAGTAAATATATAAAAGAAAGTAACCTTCAATTTTTTTCTCTAGAATGCTGTTAAATGCATATATTTTATACCAATTAACATACAGACAAAAATGCAACTAAGCCTCTTGATAGATACCAGTTTATCATCATTCAAGAGATTGGTAATGCTTGAGTGAAGCAATGGCGTGGCGAGAGCAGTGACAGTAATAGTGCAGTGTCTTCTCAACAATTGGAAAACTTCCAGGAAAAAAAGAAAAAAACTTGCTGAGTCTGTTTGAAGAAAGGAGGACATTCAGAAGCTGCAAGAAAAAGGAAAAGATAAAGGACAACATGCTCCAAGTGCAAGGAAAGCTGTTATTCTCTTTGTTTCTCCAAAGCACACATGCAAATAAAACATTTTAAAAAGTGTAAATAGGTGTTTTAAACTTTTATTATCAGTGCCTTGGAGACTGAATATAAAACTGGAAAAATGTAAGTAGCTTAATTATTAGAATGTAACATTTTACATTATGAGGTTTAATTAATGATTTTACAGAAAAAACTAATTTTATGATTTATTCATTATTTTTCATGCAAATGAGTTGAAATTTACACTTTATTAGAGAAATATATTCTAAAAATAATTATTAGGTTTCCCATTGCAAATAAATTTCTTGTTTTGAAACTACATCATACCAAACTTGAAAATTATTAGAAAAAAATCTGGCAACTTTTGTTATTGAATTATTTTTTGTTATTTAAATAGCACTTTAAAATACAAAAACATTAAAACCAAGATCATATCAATAACTTATTTTAAAGTAATTTTGCAGTGTTTTTACAAAAAGTTTGCAAAATACACTGTTTATCCTCAGAACTTCATTTCTCAACCCCTCCAAAAATAAGTCTCTAAATTGGGCAAAAATTGTCTGGTCCTAAAAAGGTTAATTTAAGTCTATTTCAAAGTATACAAGTAAGCTATATAAGTTTTATTTTTAAAAAAGTAAAAGGTCTTTACTTGGTCAGGAATTGTACAACTAAAAATAAAATCCATTATGCCCTCCTGAAGACTTGCAATGAAGCTGCTTCTAGTAGGAATGGAAGATTATAAAAAACGGGATTATGTATACAAAGTTATAGAGACTAGGTCAGCAGACTAAACCCATGTAACAGAAGAAAGCAAAACATTTAAAGTGAAGTTGAAAATAAAATTTGTTACAAGTTTATAGTAATATAATATTTTATTTACCTGGAATAAATTTATAAAACGGACAAACTTTTTTAACACTTCTTCGCGGTATGCTTGCAGTTCTTTGTACTCGTCCCTTAGTAAATGCATTACTTCTTTCTAATTTTGGTATTTCTTTATCCTTTTTATTTAACTTGGATGATATACCATCATTTATCTTTTTTCCAGGAGAGCCTTCAACTAACACTAAAAGATACATAAATGACTGTAATAAAAATATTAATACTAAAGTTACATAATAATTTTGTTTTTGCATTTTCTATTGAAACAAAACTTATAGTTCTGTTATTTGAAATCTCTTTTCAGTAGCACAGTAAAATAATTAATTAAAAATGTCTCCATTGTTTAAGAATTAAATAAAATAACGATAAGCCTATTTTAAATCACAAATAAATAATCTGAACACTGCATTTTAATTACATAAATTAACCAAACTAAAATCCTAAAAATATAGAATATTAATATAAACTTTAATATGTAATTAAATGAAAAAAAAAAAAAAAATTATTTCATTCATAAGATTAGCTACTACTAAGATTAATATAAGTGATAAGATAACAAAATAGTTTCTCTTAAGAACTTCTAACAATGTCCATGTAAGCAAATAATTAGCATTAAAAACAAATAATATTAAATCTATATAATTGCAATACTACTATTACTTTATTCAACGAAATGCCCATCATCATATCTTCCGAACAGTATACTCTCCTTTTAAATTATAGAAACCAACTCTAAGAAATTAACAAATTAATTAAGATATTAACAAAATATCACAGATTTTTTACAATTGGAAAAACGTTTGGTAGCTTATTTAACTCTATTAACATTTTTAACACAGTCATTGTTAAAAATCACTTATTACATTCACTGTAAGAAGATCCTGTATTGGATCCTACTGAATTTACAATGGATCCACTAACTTTAGCATGTCCCAAGAGTAGCATATTGGAAAATAACAAAATATTAAAAAGAATATGTCATAAGGAGAAACCATATTTAATGAATTAATTCTTTTTAAACATCAATATAAGGAATACTGAATCTTCACAATGAATCTGCTAGTAATGATAAAAGTAGTAAGTTATGAAATTAAAGAAAATTTTTACCAGTCTTTATTTAAGATGTAGTACAATTATCATACTTCTTTTGGAGTATCCAAAAACTCTAAAATCAACAAATAATTTACAAAATTATAAGCAACTGGATTTTTATATGGAAAATAAATAAAAATAAAAATACTTAGAAATTACAACAAAAAAAAAACCACTGCTATGGTGGCTGAATTCAGACTCAAGACATATAAACTTACTTTGAAAGCATCTTCACATAACTGAAAGACATGAAAGGCGTGTATTGCAATTAAGTAAAAAACACTTTAGGGATTTTAACCTTCTGTTAATGACATTTTTTCAATTTGTCATATTCAAACCTTTGCATTGTAAACAATCATTACAATGCAAAAAAAAGGTTGGATAAGCTTTAATAACAAATCAATCATATTTTGCAACAAAATGTTATAAATTCAGTTCCAGTATTTGCAGAGATAAATCTTGGAATTTTTGATTTACTGAATGAGATCAAGCATTATTTACAAATATTATGCAGCCACCAAATTCTGCTGAATAGCATTCTGTAGCTTTTATTTTGAATAAGTCTAATAACATTTCACTTCAGAACATCTCAATATATACCCTGGTTGATAAGGATTCCACCAACAAAAAATTTGATAAGCAGGTCTTTTACAGAGTAGTGTTAAGATTTTTAGCAGAATATAATGAATTATTTCTTTATCTTTCTTGAAACCATCATTATTTTTTAACTTTACAATCACTCACAAAATCTGGGCCATAAATTAGGCTTAAATTTCATCAGGAGAATTTTTTTAAAGGTAATTAATTCACTACATAAGCTAAAAGTTATGCATAGAAATATGGGTGAAAATTTTAAATAGTGTGTGAAAAATATAATTCTTTCAGTCACTTTTGTAGTTGTCTTTATCAGGTGATACTATTCCTATTCTGATGTGAGCTGGTGTTATTGCTAATATGTCTGAGTAAACAAAATAGATCACAAATTAACTGTTATAGCTGAGTAAGATTACAGTAAATAAAAATATTTTAGTGAACTCATCATCAAAAAAGCAATTATCAAACTCAAACTAACAATTTTAACACTAAATCCCATCAAAAAATTATAATTCACTGTACCTTAAACTACTTGATTTCACGTAAATGATCTTTTAGAAGTACTAGGTACAGACTACTCAACATACCCATCTGAAAAATTATCATACACTTTATAACTGTCATCTGAAAATTATACAAAATACAACACTGTAAAATACTCTGCACAGAAAGATGTAACAGAACACTCGCTGAACAAAGAGAAATTAGCTCATAAATTTAATATAACTGGATATAATGCAGTGTTCAGGGAAAAAAAACAACTGAGTACATGCAATACACATTTACCAAACAAATATATTGCCCCTGAAAAATCTAAAGAAAACTGCACATTCTACATCAGACAAACAGCTCAAATAAAGATGTAATGAACATTAAAAATCTTTTGTAAATCAGATTCATCTTAATAACTTTGATTTTGTATATAAAATTCTACGCATCACAAAAAACCAACCTTAACACATTCAAACATCATGAAATATACAAACAACACACAACAATAAAATACTAAATGAACACACACACACACACACATATATATATATATATATATATAATGCTACTATTTAAATAAATATATGAATGTCACAAATAAAATCAAATACAAATAATTCTTCCTCACAAGTTTTTAGGCAGTAGAAAATAAGACTATATTTTAAAAAAAGAAAAGAAGACCTTTTTTTACAAGAAGTAATTTAATCCAGTCAACTTTATTTATTCATTGGTGTAAAATAAGTTCAAATAAACACCTCATTAACATAGAAACTGTTAAGTAAAAAAATGCCATAAATGATAAAAAAAATGTAAAATTTAATAATAGATAACATTCATTGAATGCTGTAACAAAAACATACAGCACTTTAAAATTAAAAACAACTCACTTTCATATTAGACAGAAATTGTTTTTCAAGAGTTGTTTGTGCAATTTCTTCTACACACTGAAAAATTTCCATGCAATTTGAAAGAAAGTCATTTCCATTACTATTTTAGTAGATAAGTTAGTGAATGGAGTTGCATATTAATTCAAAAATGTAATTTAACATACTAAGAAATCTATCTGGCTGTGCAAATTTCTCAGTGAAAATGAAAGCATCTCTCCCATTAAGTAAGGCTTAATAACTGTTCTGAGGACTTGATGTGACAGTTGATTATAGCAGTGGAATAAGTCAAACCAGCCTTTAAAGTGATAACTTATTTCTACAAATTCAACTATATATATATATATATATATATATCATAAAAATAATTTATTTAAGCACAAACCTTTATTATAAGCATTATCTACAATATATTGTAACTTCTTTGAGTTACTGATCCCTGATTTTGATAAAACATTTGTATTTACATCAGAAAAGATATTAAACTCTTCAGAACACTTGCTTGATTCAACTTTATGTGAGATACTATCTGAATTAGAAATTTTATGAGTTCTGTCTTCATTAATTAAAGAATAATTTATAAAATAATTACTTTTTGCTACTTTATGTTGCTTATAATTGCTAACTTTTTGTTTATCACAGATAATTTTGTGTACATTATTCCATCGATATCTACTATCATCACATTTCAAGTTAAATTTAGTACTATTATCCTCCCTTTTTAATTTACATCTACTTTCAATTTTAGGAATAAAAACACCAGGAATAGGTTTTTGATTTTTAATTCTATTATCTTCAGGTTTTATTCTATCTGAACTTTCTTCAGTAATACTGACTGTACAAAAATTTGTATCCAAATACTTGGATTTATGTAATTTACCATACAGTGAAGAACTTGATTTTGATAACAACGCAGAATCAGATTCAGGATTAAAATTAATTTCTTCACCATCAGATAAATTATGACACTGCATACTAGTCTGACTACTATTACTTTTAATATCAACATATCTAATTTTATCTAGAACATTATTATTTAAAAGTACATCTTTATCAGTATTTCTAATACTGATACTGTCATTACTACTTTGAAATTTACTTTCTTTTAAATTAATACTGTGACTAAATTTCATTTCATTTTCTTCAATATAAGATAAACTCTTATTAATAATAATGCCTTCATTTTCGCTACTTAACACCATTTCCATCCCTAATTTTGAAATATTGGTTTCAATTTTATCAAATGAATTAACTTTAGTTTTGTTATTTATTTTTGCTTTTTTTGCCAGAATTTTATTTCCTTTATCACACTTAGATTTAGCTGGTCTTTTAGAAGGCACTTTAATGTCTTTAAATATATCACATTCTTCCTCATCATCATTTAATGAACAGTCTAATTTAAATATTTCTTCGTTAGAATCATGTTTTAACACATTGGAAGAATTTGCTTTATTAAATTTGTATTTTTTGTAATTTTTATTTTTCAGTGATTTATTAATATTATTAGTGATATCATCATTACTGTGCACGTCTTTAATTTCACAGTCTTCTTTTATCAATTTATGTTTGGAGGCATTTAACTTTCTAGGTGATTTAACAGGGCTTCTCTTTCTTCCTGAAGTATAAAATTTATCACCAAGAGATGGAGTAATATAGTAACTAGAACTTCGATAAGCTGCCAATTTAGAATGAGCAAAATCTCGATAATGAAAAACGCTAGTATTTAAACAATCTTGACCATCTGGGCATTCTGAAACATTACCAAATATACAGAACTCATTTCTTGAGAGAAAAAACAACAAATTAAATTTAAAAAAAAAACATAGAAAATGTTAAATATTACCAAAAAATCTGGCCTTGAAACTAGATGTACAATATAAGTTAAATACATAACAGTACCTTCATCTTTATCGAATAATAATAACAATAGTAGTTGAGAAAAGCACATTTCAATGAGATTTTAAACAACTAATAGAAACAAAAATATAAAACTTAGAGAAATCTATATTTATATAGTATGATAAATAAAACATTTTCCTTTATATATTAATGAAAATAAAAAAATTTGCTAATAGGAAACAGGTTGAGAAAAGCTAAATTTTTGGGAAAATAATACATTTGCTAATTTACATACACACACATAATAGTTAAATTTTTTTTCAAGTTAAATTTTAACATATTTTTGTGAAAAAAAAAACAATTATCAAACATATTCATTCATTCTCTGTGATTCCTACTCATATTTATAAAAGAAATCCATTTATCTAAAAAAGATTGTCACAGACTGTACTAATCAATTTAAGTTTCACCAATTTCAATAGGATTACAACCAAAAATATATGCAGTTATTAACAGAAAAAAATAAAAAATGAATTGAAGCACTTAACACCTTATAGCAGTAAATTTTTCCCTATTGAAAAGAGATAGTTTATATATTACTTAGTTTCAACAAGAAAGGTTATATTGGTGACTTTTTAACCAAGAACCAAGAAAGAATTGGTAACTTCTTAACCAAGAAAGGTTATAACTGATATTTTACAGTATATGTCTTAGTTTTCAACATAGCTGTGACATATGTAAAGCAACAAAGGTACACCAATTTCTTAGAGTTGGCTTACTAAGAATTTAGAATCAAATTTATTTCCAAAACAAAATACAGTTTGTTAATTTTCTTATAAATAATAAAATATATACAAATACCAAGTAAGAATAAGTACTCCTTACTTTTCCTATTAACTCAGATATGGGATGCTTGACAAGTCACTATTCTGGCAATGATTTAATCTTGTGTCAGACAATTTAGTTATGCTACTAACAAAAAAATCAATAAGTTACTTTTTTAAACTGCATTAAAACTTATACAAAAAATTTCTTATCATAATTGTATAACTGCACCAAGGAAACAACAGAAATTTCAAATGAAATTTAAAAAAAAAATTACATTAAAATTATATATAATATTTTAACAGTAATATAAATATCTGTTTTTAAAATATATCCACAAACAACTATTAATGACACCAATAAGACTATTAAACCAACAATATATAAAATAAAAAATATGATACCTCAATAACCTATAGCTTTATTAGTAAACAGTTCATTTTTATAGCCATTCTTTATGTAATGAAAAATTGTAAACCCTAGTTCCATCCTTTCACACTTACCCACATCTAACAAAAAGTTTACTGAAACCAAGCCGTACACAGTTTTTTTCTGAACAAACATTTTGTGCATATACATTATGTTTCCTCTCTTCTAAATCAATATTTAGAAGTTTTAATTAAGTTAATTATAAACGTTTCCATCAGAATGAATTGGTAGAAAAGATGTGTACACATTGTAGATATTCAAATGAGTGCACGGGCAACAATCAAGAATATTTTACATACAACATAAAAACATACTGAACATAAAAGAATACTGAAACACAAAAAGGAATAAATCAGGCACAGACAATTTTAGGGAAAAATTTCTTCAATAAAAAATTATTAGTGGCGATTTAAAAAGAACTTCACAACTTTAAAAATATACAAGAATTTACTTAGATAACTACAGATTCAGTTGGTCTCATTTCATGGTAAACACACCTAGTTTTGACATACACACAGTACTGAATTCAGCCACCAGTGCTGTCACCAATGTTGTTAAAAATGGATTAATTTACTGGTGTGGAATGTGCTTGCTATGTGTTTTGTCTTCACAATTTGCAATCAGCAACTGCAATTCAATGTAATTTTCATAGAGTCTCCTAGTAGGCGTACAATTTACTCTTGGCACTAAACCTTCATTGAGGCAGGTTGTTCTGTTAAACATACAAAATCACCAGGATTCTAGCACATCCCTGAAGCTGCTGTGGAGCAATTCAACTTGCCTTGCGTCACATGAGACGCACTCCACAAACAACCGTTTGATGCGTATAACAAAAACAACTGCAATTGAAGCCACACAAATAACATGGTTCAACACATTACAGATGATGACAAAGTTGCTTGGCTGTAGTTTTGTGTGGAAATGATGGTTAGAATTGCAGACAACACATTTTTAGACATTGTAACATTTAGTGATGAGTTAATGTTTCACATTAGCAGCAAGGTGAATACCCATAACTGCCAAATATGGGGTAGCGAAGAATCACATGAAATTTTGCAGCACATTCGTAACAGCCCTTAGGTCTTTTGTGCCCAGCAAACAAAGACTGTATGACCTGTTTTTCTTCCAGGTGGCAACCATAAATGTTATCGTTTATCTGGACGTGCTTCAAAATTTTCTAATTCCTGAGTTAGACAAAGATAACAAAATAGATGCCATTACTATCAGCAAGACGTGACACCACCTCACTACCAGCTAGAAGTCCAAGATTTTCTTGATGCTAGATTCCCAGGTCAGTGAATTGGTCATGAAGGTCCAGTCGCATGGCTACCTCGCTCTCCAGATTTGACCCCACTAGATTTTTTTTTATGTTGTTTCATTAAAGATTGGGTTTATGTACAATTTTTGCCTGCTAATCTTGTTTGAGCTAAGATGTCAAATTAACACTGCGACTAAAAAGCTAACACCCAACTTGCTCAATTCCCAAATAGGAATGCAAAATAAATTCCTTTTTTTTTTTTTTGTCTTCAGTCATTTGACTGGTTTGATGCAGCTCTCCAAGATTCCCTATCTAGTGCTAGTCGTTTCATTTCAGTATACCCTCTACATCCTACATCCCCAACAATTTGTTTTACATACTCCAAACGTGGCCTGCCTACACAATTTTTCCCTTCTACCTGTCCTTCCAATATTAAAGCGACTATTCCAGGATGCCTTAGTATGTGGCCTATAAGTCTGTCTCTTCTTTTAACTATATTCTTCCAAATGCTTCTTTCTTCATCTATTTGCCGCAATACCTCTTCATTTGTCACTTTATCCACCCATCTGATTTTTAACATTCTCCTATAGCACCACATTTCAAAAGCTTCTAATCTTTTCTTCTCAGATACTCCGATTGTCCAAGTTTCACTTCCATATAAAGCGACACTCCAAACATACACTTTCAAAAATCTTTTCCTGACATTTAAATTCATTTTTGATGTAAACAAATTATATTTCTTACTGAAGGCTCGTTTAGCTTGTGCTATTCGGCATTTTATATCGCTCCTGCTTCGTCCATCTTTAGTAATTTTACTTCCCAAATAACAAAATTCTTCTACCTCCATAATCTTTTCTCCTCCTATTTTCACATTCAGGGGTCCATCTTTGTTATTTCTACTACATTTCATTACTTTTGTTTTGTTCTTGTTTATTTTCATGCGATAGTTCTTGCGTAGGACTTCATCTATGCCATTCATTGTTTCTTCTAAATCCTTTTTACTCTCGGCTAGAATTACTATATCATCAGCAAATCGTAGCATCTTTATCTTTTCACCTTGTACTGTTACTCCGAATCTAAATTGTTCTTTACATACATACATTCCTAATACATTCCTATACAACTAAAAGCCAACAATGTATCAGTAATACTGATTGTAAGCTCTATTTCATACATGCAATTTCTTAAGTTTATATACTTAGAATTATCTAAAAAGCATAGAATGAATCTAAGATTCTTTTTGGAGCTTAAATTTTTTATGTTTTAAATTACTCTTTGTAACTGTGATTATTATCACTCATTTCTAATAAATTGAAAAAGCTCACAATATTAAATAAAATTGTCACCTGAAAGATTATCCCAATCAACAGAACAATTAGAAACATGTGCAGATGGGTTTATTTTTAAAAAATGTATAGGAGCTTGACATAGTGGACAGAAATTAAATTTCGTTTTACTGCTAGCATCTTCTATACAACTTTCTAAGAAGTTAGACATTAAAAACTAAAATTATGAAATCAATTAGATTTAACTGTAATCTGCAACAAAAACACAAACACAAAATGATTAATTTACTATGATAATAAGCAACTACAAAATAAAAAATTTAAATTAAAAGAAAGGTAGGTTAGTAACAGCAACAGATGATAGTCATTTATCAGCTGTAATTGTTGTAATTAACCTATTATGGTTGACTTGAGATACTACAGGAATTCAGCTGAAATCCACTATAACAGTTTCCACTCTAACAAACACATTTGTGCGGGTTAGTAAAAATATTTACTCAAACACTTATTTTTCAACAGTCATAGTTCCAAACGGCTCACAATGATCATGCAGGTTGTTCTTTCCATAACCAATGTGTCAATAGTTTAACTATTTGTCACTAGAGTTAAGTATCTTAGTTTGTTGTCACGTCAGAACACGCCTTGTTAACAGCCTACAGTGTTACATAATTTAAAAATATTTAATATGTTTTAAATGTTTATAATAATATTTTTAGGTTAAAAGAACCTTACTTAAACTATACAAAGTAATATCAAACTGATTTCTTGCATTTGGATGAAATTATTTCACTTGAAATTATGACCAGCATTTTCGTGCTGGTTAGGACTATATTGTCATAGAAGTAGGATTATGTTTACATCATACCTTTTGAGGTTAGAGCTACAGATTATGCTTGTAAAGTTAATGGAAAGCATTAATTTGTAAATATATACTCTTAATAATGAAAAGAATTCATAATTTAATTGACAATACTTTATAAATCACTAAATACATGTAATTATTTATTTATTTATCTGAGAGTTTAGTTTAGATTATCTGTAGTAGTTACTTACCTAACCAAATTTCAGTTATAGTTAATTGTTATGTCTTTATGCAATGGCAAGCAGTGTATTTTACTGAAACATTGAAATACTTATTCTTAACATGTTCTGAAAAATATATATGCAGTAATTTAGTAAAATTTATAGATAAGTTCGGAGTTAGATAAATATTTTATTAGTTTTTGTGTGTAAAAATTATTTTTACATACACTAAAATATTTTTACTGGACTATAGAATGTGTGTTTTTTCCCATTTGGCTACTTCATTCGGTGTGATTTCAGATGCACTTCTCCAAATATTGGAACACAGTTCTGATGTAAGTGATTTATCTGATGGCGATGACATAGACAGAACTTTCACACCACCTCCTCAGATTCAATTTGGTACTGACAAATCCCAGAGATGACCAAAAAAAGAAAAAATATATTACTATTAATTCCCCATTCATTGTATTGTATTACAATTGATGCATGGGTAGGGTTGACTTACGTAACCAATTGACAGAGTTGTACAGGATATGGTTCCACACAGGAAAATGGAGCTTAAAGTTATTTCATTGATTTGGCAACTGTTAATAGCTGGTTGCAGTACAAAGAATCTTGCCAAGAAAAATAAACTTCGATGTAAAAATACAATGGATCTTTTAAAGTTTTGATTTCAGCTTGCTGAGGCACTGCTGGCAAGCCCTGATCTGCTTAGAAGAAATACTGAAGATTCAGGCACTGATGAAGCTAGTGAAAAACAGTCTAAATATTACAACCCACCTACTCCAGTTCCCTGTAATGACAAAAGGTATGATAGGTACAACCACTTCCCAACTGTAGATGATATTACATTTACAAGAATTTGCTGGAAAATTGCAAAAGCAGAACAAAAACTTGGGCTTGAGAAGTCAATGTATACCTGTCTTCTTAAAAACCAAAACAGTTTTAAAACTTTCGATAAAAAGTGAAAATGTGTTTTATTTGTGTTATATGATCTACTTTCTTGGGCTATCATTTACAATTTTTGATTTTCAAAACAAGGTTTTTTGTTTTCAAATAAAATAAATGACAATCAATGATAATTTTCATTATTAATTGGCTTTATGCGAGAATGTTATTTTACACTTAATTTTTTTATAAATTTGTATTCCATGTGAACTGAATTTTAATTTCTGATTAATATTTTGTTCTGAAAGGTAATCTTTGTTAGACTATTTTTTATCAATATTAATTTTTATATGTAATATATTATTGAATATCCAGTAATGCATTACTACTAAATTTTTGTATATAATCGTTTTTTATTTCAGTGTGGGACTGTTTTATAAATTAAAGTACAGTATAATTTTTTTATTTATTTTTTAACACATGCTCATTTTACTCAATATAACCCTAACCAGCACAATCACACTGGTTAGAATTTTTCCTTATTTTGTAAATAAAATCTAATCAGCACGGTTGTGCTGGTCGCTTTTCATGTAAAATAATTTTCTATTATTTTTCTGTTTTTCAGAGCTAGACATAGGATAAAGAACATGTGAAGAAATTAATAAAAATGTTTTCAGGGTGGAAAGGGATAAAGCAACGGTCATTAACTTGGTTAAATTCACATGTTATAAGAATACTTGATCAAGAGGTATAATGTTAGATTGATAAATAAATGTGTACTTTATACTTAAAAAAGTCATCTTACAATGAAATCCCAGGGTTGGTTAGAAGCAAGGCTATTAAAATAATTATACATATTATGAAGTAAATGGTTTGCAGTGTTCTACAAAATTCGTATCACAAGCTATTCTTCCATTAATGAGTACTAAACTAACAAAATTTAAGAAATTGTGAATAACTTAAATATTTCTATAAAAGTGAACCATTAAGAAAAACTGTTAACAAGCTAATTTGAGAATAGTTTGTAAGTGCTAGCTCACAGTAAAATGGCACAGCCATACAGTATATATACTTCAGATTACATGGTAATAGAGAAATATGATTTTTCATATACATTTGATTTCGTGTCCAATGCATTCTTTCATAAATAGTTGTGATTCATTTACTACATTTGTCAGTCTCAAGGTATCAGGATTCACTCAATAATGAATGGAAAAACATTTCAAGTAGACAAAAATTATTCATAAAAAAAATCATAGCTTGAAACTGACTTGAAGACTGAGACATATAGAATTACATTCAAAATATTTTTTTAAAAATCTTTATCAAATTTTTTAAGTGAATTAGGGTAACTAATCACTCAAAACCAGTAACAGGTAAATTTAAACAAAACAATTTTACACTAATTACGGGTGAATGTCTAGCATGGTTCATTTTATAAGTATTTCACAATAAATGAAAATTTTTTAATTATTTCCATTCAAACTTAAATTCGCTGTTTTTTATGTAAAAAAAAAACATTCTCCAATCAGAAATACAGTTTAATAGATCTACTTGAAGTTACTTACCAGTTATCTCTATTTTCAGACAGGAAACCATAAACACGTACAACTTCACTTAAAATAGCCGAATTCAAAACGAAGTTCACAATTTAATTTTGTATATTATAAGTATTTACTTTTATGACATTTTATTATCATTTTTAAATCATTAGCTTTGCTGTAATTATTACACGAAACACAATCAACTAACTGTATTTAGTTTTTAAGAACTAGACAATGTACAGGTTTACCCCCGCAAAACACTTTTAACCGTTAATTGCACGCTTAACCTCAATGACATCCAACTCTGCAGATGAGTCGTGAAGAACGACTCTGCAGTATTCACTAAAATGTAAATAGACAATTTCATACTATTTATTTTCCCAAATATACAAAAACTGAAGCCCAATTACAGTAAAGTGGAAAGATTTATAACGTTAATTAATTTGTTGTTCGTGCGATGGCTGTGCGGTTTCTCTCATGTATGAGTTGTAGAGGTTGGTAGTCCTTGTACTAAAATTTAAATAGTTGTAACTTCTACAATTGCTGTGGCCTCCTTGGATACCATGCAGGATTAGTTAATTAGAACCAGAAAGATTAGTTCTTTGGATAATAGTTGCAAATGAAATCCAAGTTGTCTATTTATTTAAAAAATATATATTTCTAAACAATTTGAAGGCCTATCTTTATACACCACTAAATAATTCAAGCAATGTTTTCTGCAGCCGACACTCAGTAGAGAACCATGAGTAGTTGTGTAACTGTCCAATTACAGGAATTGCTGTCCTAACAGGTTACAATAAGAATGTTGTTCTGTTTCTGCAAATCTTAGTATTTGCAGTGTGGTTCTATCAGAGTCCAACCTACACCTACAGAACCAAAAAAGGAAGAAGAGATCAAAGATAAAAAAGGGATCAACTGTTTGAAGTGTAATTTATTACTAAGAGACCATAAAATGAGAAAAACCAAGTACAGGTTCACACTCCTCTCCAGTCAAAGGATGTGTATTTTTAAAATAACCTCTTCAAAGATGAGAATCATATAACCCCTTACCACAGATGAGAGTAGCAAATTACTAATTGAGAAATTCAGGCGTGATTTTCATTTTTCAATAAACAATATTTTTTTTAACACTTAAAGTGAAACATTTTCTGAATGCAATTATGAACTTAAATCCTATTTTCACAGTTTAAATTGCAGTAGAAAATAATAAAACATTACTTATACTATTGAGATGAACAGGCAAAGGTACATCTACGTTAAAATATACTATAGGTGTACAAAATATTTAACTGCTCACTATAAAGTGAGTTGCTTGTAATGTTATCCCTAGTTAAATATCAATATTAAATATCCCATTAGTTTGTTCCAACAAACATATCTCATTTTTCATCAAATGAAAAATTAGTAAGGCTGTAGCCAAAATTTAAATAAAAACCACAAAAATCAATTTATTTTAGTTTATCTTATATACTTTGAAAGTCTTTAGTAGAGTAAATTTAATTCAATGATACAATTTTTTTGTTTTCTTTGCTTGATGATATTGCCACATAAGCTTGTGCATGGAATATAGAAATGGAATTTTGTAGCATATGAAAAGTGCTATGCCTGACCAGGATTCAAAATTGGTATCACCGGTGAAAGGCCAAGATGCTACCACTCCACCATGGAGATTTATTTTCTTTCATTTTTTACTGACTTTAACTCTCTTCTTCATGATTTATCAACTACCATCAACCTGATGGTAGTTGATAAATCATTAGTGTTAGAATTTAACCAGTATGGATTTTATTTTTTTTAAAAGCAGCAGAAAGAGAATTTAAGAGACTACAGAGAAAAAATCAATTAGACTAACACAATTTATGTTTTCCAGTAAATTACTTAAAAATGATAAGTCATTAAAAAATGTAGTAAATTAGCATATTTGTTCATGTTTGTTCAAGAACAGTTGACCTTACTGAAACGATGCTTGAAAACAAAATTTCTCAACCCTGATCTTTGCTTTGTCTCGACTGAAAATTTCTTCATTTGAAATATATTGACATTTAATTGGTTCAAATGAAATTTACAAAAAAAAAAATAAAAAATAAATCAAATAAGAAATCTAAAGCCTTAATTTAAAAAAAAAACTTATGCAATGGATTTAAACTTTGCCTGAAAAAAATATTTATGACTTCTTTTCCAAGAAAACATTAAAAAAAAAAATATTAAGGAATGAACTAAATTTAATCATGAAGTGGGTTATGAAATGTCACAAAAGAACAAAATTTAAGAACATATTCATGACAACACTATCTTTGTTGTTGAAAAAAAGTTCCACTTACAGAATTTTCATTTTCATTTCTATTATACCAGAGAACAAAACTATCTTTGCATTACACAGCATTACTTTGCATTAATACTTCGGTTTTTAACAAAAAGCCATACTGCTATATTTAAATTAATTACTTAATCATTAAAAGTACATCCTGAATATAAAATTAAATTAAAATGTTTTATTTAAAAAAAATATATATATTATCCAGTTCTTATGCACTTAAATATAACTTTTTATGTACTGTAATTCTGATTCAATAAACCAAACTGAATTTTCTGTATTCTTCTTTCTAAAATGCAAACCTATATAATAAAAAAATTTTGTAAACAAACTAAAAAAAAAAAAAAAAAACTAGTTTTTCTACAATTACTCAGTAACTAATTAAGTGTCAACTTTTTTGGGGGTCCTAAAACACTCATTACATCAGGTCACAGAAAACCAGCTAGCTCTGACTATGCTCATTCAATTATGAGAGAGTTTTAAAGGACCATAGGTTTTCTCATATTCAAAACCTAACCTCAATGGTATTCAGATCAAGATATCTCAGCAGCTAATTAAGATACATAAATCATTTGGGTCTTAAAACACTCACCACATCAAACGCCATTAAAAGAGACCACATTGACATCCATCACTCAATTCAGATAAAAGTTTTGTGGGAACATACACATTTCCTCACACTTAAAAATACATTCAAACTGCCATATTATCCAGTGAAAGGATTATTGAATGAAATGAGACTGATAGTTAGAAAAATGTATGACAACAGTTTTGAAATGGAAATTATAACAAACGTGAATGTTGGATAATGGGTACTTCTGCCCCAAATTGATTTGATGCCATCTGACAATACCATCCCATTTTCTTTTAAACAAAGACAATTTCCTACATCAACAAGGCACAAGGATAAATTCTAGACAAAGTAGGATCTACCTTCTAGGTAGAATCTACCTACCTGAACCAGTTTTTAGCTATGGACAATTGTATATTAGCCGATCACATGCAAAACCTTTTAAAAATGTGTAAGTGGAGATGAGACCTAAAAGTTGACCCACAGAAAATGTTGTCTGGAAGTCTTATGAACTACAAAGTACATTATTAATTATAACTTAAGTACTTTATTTATTGATGCTGTGGAGCAGAATAGGTCCCCTAATATTATTTATTTACATGTAAATATGTAATTTTACATATTTACTGTGTAAATTAAATAGTAAAATTTCACATACTTTTTATTTTCATGTATTATCTTTTTAGTGATTAATTATATATTTTATATTACTGCTCTGATCATTGTTTTCCCACAGTTTTCCTTGATTCTTCCAGGAATATTCTGAAGCTTTTCCTTTAGTTAAATAGCATCAAAACGGAATTATCTTTAAAATATCTGAATAAAAACTGATCGGAATAAAATATATTAGTCTCAAAAGATTTTTTCCATGCAAAAGTACACAATCTCTTTATCCGAGTGGATGGCTAAAAAGAGGATAGCTAAAGTAAAGTTTAAACATTAATAAAATAAATTTAATTACTGCTTACTTTTTAAACATTTGGAAATATCCTTTTAAAGATGTTTCTGGAATTATAATCCAGCCCTTTTCTTCAATAATATTGTGAAATGGCCTTTTCTTAAAGTGGTTACAAGACTTTTAGTAAGTTGTCAGATAGCATAGTTGATGTATGCCACAATTGTCCTGCAGTATGTTGTTTTTTTACAAATTTAGTGGTTAGTAAATCTTGGATTAGTTAAGGGTGTTGAGTTCATGATTTTTACCAGATATATGTAAAGGTTTTGTGGTTTATATATTTATTTATGTATCTTGTTTTTATTTAATGATTTGAAAAAGTTGATTCTGATATTGTATGTGTTCTTTGTATTTGTGGATGAATGTGCATCCAATCAATTTTGTCCAATATATTACTTAACAATAGAAGTTTAATTCATCTCCTAATAAGTTACAATGTTTATCAGTGTGATTTAAATTATGCTGTTAATATTGCATATTTAGTTTGTGGTTTTGAAAGAGCAAAATTACTTTCTTTTTTGAAATGAATTCAGCACAATAAAATGTTAATGGCTATGCATTTAGGTCTTCGCTACCAAGACGTGAATGTAGAAACATGACATCTCATCAGCCCCTTGCTTTTCTTATTGTTTATTAATGACTTCCCTTAAAAGCTTGAGCCATTCATTGCAACCCTTTTGACAGATGACACAACTGCTTTTATGTATGAAAATAATTATTTAAAAGGACTGAAAATTCTATTATAGCAGTTCAACAAATTATTCACTGGATGAATTTTAACTATCTAACTTTAAGTATGGATAAAAGATATCCATGTTGCATTAAGGTTCTGTTAGATATGACATTGTTGAATTGCTTGAGTAGAATTCTCATTAATGATAATGGTAGTATTTTTGTTTCCCGTAAAGCAAAATTTCTGTCTGTTTTGTTAAAAAAACACATTCTCTTGGAATGTTCACATTGATTTCATTTTAAACAAAAACAATCTGTAAGTTTTGCTTTAAAGTGCCTTAACAAATCACTAAATTTATCATAATAATTAAATATTTATTATGTAAGTCTAAAGTATCATGTCATCTTTTAGGGGTTTCCTAAAAAATGCCAGTTTTTAAGATAAAAAATAAGCTGTCAGATCATTAATTAGTGCCTGTAAGTTTGAATTTGGTAGACCAATATTTAGAAAATGAAATCTGTTAATTTACCCTTGTGTTTATATTTATGAATTCACAATCTTTGCTAAAAAAAAAAAAAAATAGTCACTTAATCTTAAAAAAAATAATCCACTGCTACCAAACCAAACAGTGATGCTTTCATATAACTCAACAAAATACATCAGATTATGAGAAAGGGGCTTAATAATAATACATCTATTGTCATTTTTAATAAATTGCCAAACTATTAGAAAAATCTTCTCACTAATTTATCTAAAAAATAATCAAAAGATTTTCTTTTATGGAAATTATTACTCTGTCAAATTTCTAAATAATGCTAATTTAAAAAAAAAAAACAATTTTTCTGCATCCTCCCATATAACGATGTACATAAATATTTGTTCAAAATCATTTTAATTTGGGCTTTCTGAATTGTGAATTATTTTTGTAACATTTTTTTATATTTAATGCTTATACTTTAACATTATTTCATGTATTTATATTTAAATAAATAATATGTACTTTAATTACACATATTCTTTACCTTATAATTTATATTATAATAATATGATCCATGTCCTATTGATGTGATTTAATATACTATTATGTATCAAACAGAATAAAAGATTTACTTATTTATCTACTTCTATACTTAAAGACAAAAAAGCAGACTTAATCCAAAAATATTTCAGAATTATTCAAACTTTTTGTTTTTTTTTGACTGTCTATGATTCAAATCCATTTTATAACACGCTTCACACAAGGCACTTGACAAATCTCTTCTGCAGTCCAATCAGGTTCCTTCTTGCTATCAGCAATCCTTCATTAAATACTGAAATGACATCTGTTCATTCAACCTTCTCAACACTGAATTTTCAATTCTTCCTCTTATTCTGCCAACACTGCTTGGTCATCTGTAGATATAATTATAGTGGAATTCCTATAACTTGAACATTCAAGGGAATAAAGACAAAATTTGACTTAATGGAAAATTTGAGTTAGAGAAACATACATGTTACAAAATTACTGCCTGCTGTAGATTCACTCACATTAAATGTACAGCATTATTAAAAAAAATATTGCATTTTTTCCATATACAGTCTTATTATTTAACAGAAATAATATTACATGACATGATTCAGCATTATAAGTGCAGTATACACTACGTACTATTGGTTAGCATGTAAATATATGTACGTAATTAGTTAGTTAACTTAACTTACCTGAAGAGTAGTCTATTACCATGGATGGCACTAAAAAAAATGTAGGCTAATAAATGCACATGAAAATACTGTACACATTTACTGTATCACAATTTTTCTCACTGATAATTTATTGCACAAAAACCTAAATGAATGAAAAATACAAAAGGCTACACTTATTATGAATAGTAAAAAATATCATTGTTGTATTGTATATAAAAAAAACGGTTCAGTTTTAAATTCAAGAACTGTGTTTTAAAAGTTTTTCAAATAAAATAAAAAGTGAAGAATAATTGGATCTTTCATAAAAAAAATTAATTTAACTAAAATCGATTAAAAAATTGTTGATAGTTGTCTAACGTTTCTTCTGATGTAGTATAGTCCATCACTTTTCTATATCTGCCACGCGGGGAAAACCTATTCTGGTACATCATTTTTGAGTCAACGAATCGTTGAACAGACTCAACGTTATCGTAACTTCCATTAAAGTTTCATGAACTAAGCAGGGTAGTTCATCATTGTCGTTATCCGAATCAGTCCCTATAGTGTCACTCTCACTTGCCTTTGCATTAATTGTATTGATTACAGTATCTTCGTTAGTAGGGTTAGTAGGGTTTGGCTACTACCAAATCTTCGTCTATAGAAACATAATCCCAAAAAGTTACGTCATTGGGTACTTGAAAAACATCGGTAACTGACTGCCATTAATTATCATTACTATTACTAGAACAAAGGTTTTCACTGCTAGTTTGTTGACATTCCAACAAAATAACAGGTTGTTGTGGGTTTTTAATCCAGTTTTTTAAAACAATTAAAAATTGTTAGTGCTCAGTCACATTATTCCAAGATTTGTTAACTTCCCATACACAATGAAGAAGATTAATTTCTGTTTTTTGTTTCTTTTCAATTATCTCTAACGTTTTCATTATAATCCTTTTCCTGTACATTTGCTTAAAATTTTGTATAATGCCCTGATCCATTGGTTGGAGTTTAGAGGTAACACTTGGTGGAAAGAAATTTTATCAACAACAATCCCTGAGGAAACGGTTTTGGATGTGCCGTGCAGTTGTCAATAAATAGAACAATCTTTCTATTTTTCGAATGATAATAATGATTCAATTTGAATAACCATTGTTCAAAATTTCACTATTAATCCACGCTTTTCTAATAGGCTTCATACTGAATAGGCAAAGATTTAACGTTAGCGAAAAAACGTTTTTTTTTTTTTTTTATTTACCAATTAAGAGAGGTTTTAACTTTTCTGTCCCCGACATGTTCACATTTAAAAGAACTGTGTCGTGGTCTTTACTTTGTTTCCCACAATGGCATTTAACACCTTTAAAAGTTAAAGTTTTGTCAAATAAACATTTGTAAAACAGTCTCGTTTCGTCAGCGTTAAAAATGTGAGATTCGTTGTACGTGCTAATAATTTCTTTTAGTGTATGTTTATCCACGTATTACAAATTGATTTTTTACCACAAACATTTTAAAAAATTTTTCCATCCCTATCTCTAAACTTATTAAGCCAACCCAAAAGATTAACTTATATACTCATAATGCAAACCCAAAACACTAGCTTTGAAATCCGTACAATTGAACTATCTCGCAAAACATGTAAAATTGGTCTAAATTTTGATCGCGACTCTTGTTAAACCTCTCTAAAACGATTTTTTTAACATCAGTATACTTGACAGACTTTACCCTTTTGATAACGGATGAATTACTTAGGTTACACGATCTTTCAGAATTTTTCACGGTTTTGTGTTGGTTGGTATACAGAATTCCGATGCGATCACGTTTTTCTTCTTTTCCCACTTATCTACTTCCATTATGAGCCTTCTTTTAATCATATAATGACGTGTTTTTAAATTTCTATTCGACATTTAAAAAAAAGAACAGAAAGAGTGTAAAAACAACTAACCAAACGGAATAAAAACTGAACCTAATTATACAAAAACTAAACACATAAAAATCGTTGTAAGGAAAGAATAAGAACATCCTTGTTTACAGTATCACAGAAACCCAATAAGACATACGAAAACTATGCATACGAGCTAAGACGGTTATAAAGATATATTGACCGACACTTCTTACGATAAACGAGTTCCGGTGAATACTGACGATTGATGTATAAGATTTCGCTTCCCTTTTTTGTTATCGCAAAGTACAAGAAGTGAATCATGCTCGTTTCATATTTCTGAACTGAAAATAAGATAGGTATTACAGGTCTAATGTTAAACTTGTTTTTTTTTAGTTTTTTTTTGTAATAAATTAATCAGATTTTTAATTCGACTTATAGGATTTTTGTTTGAGTTAAAGGAATTATATTTCCGTATAACGTAATACAATACGGCCGGGAATTAGAATAAATTTCGAGTTGTAGAAATTTTCGAGTTATAGGTATTCCAGTTACAGGGATATGACTGTAATTTTTATTATTTGCCCTACTTCTATAATGTTTCTGCTTATTCAGAATCTTCTCAGTGAATTTTTCAGCATATTGTTGAAAAGTGTTGGTGATGTAAAGCATACTTGTCTCATTCCTCTTTCAGTGCTTACCTCTTCTGTTTACTATTTCCTATGGTAACTAAACCCTTCTTATGTATAATTTTCTTACATAAACCTGTTCCTCTTCTATAAGTTACAGAACAGAAAACAAAAATCACCTAGTGAAAAAGAACATGTACTAACATAAAACAAATATTTACTAACACTGTCAACAGCAAATAAGGAAATAAGTAATAGCTCTTAAATATATTATTTGTCCACATACTTAAAGTTGAATTATGCCTACTAATCACATTAAGGTGTGCGCCATTAACAATAATACTACAGAGAAAAGAATTATAGACCTGAAAAACTTTCAAGATTTGTATTTTTAGGTATTTAGAAAGTGAGTTTTATTAATTTATTTTTAATTATTAATATTAAAATTCTATTATTGTTATTATTTTAAAATACACAGTCTCTTTAATAACCATTTACCAATAAATGTCAACAGTATGCAGTTGCACAAAAAAATTAATTAAAATTCATTTCAATCAAAAAACTAAATTAAATTATACAAGGATTTTTTGATTTCAATAGTTTGGAATAACAGTTTTTGTAAAACTCCTGATGTAAGTCTGAGTCTGACATAATCTGTGCTAATAGTTTTGTTTTAACTATGTCCTTTTTTGTCTTTAACTTTCCAGGCGTTACAAACAATTACTTATAAAGAGGTGCAGTTCACCAATTTGCCTTTGTCATCCTCATTGGAACAATATATTGTAACATTATTACGTAATCATGTTATTTGAAGGAGATTCCAATATATTACTGTTTTCTCACTAGACTGGTTGTCATTAATGATGCTAGTCCATTAATGGATGAACTGGTATCTCTTAAAATGGCCAGTTTCTTACAGCAGTCATCTGCCAGTACTGAACTAAAGGAATAACAAGACAGTTCCAAAAGAAACTTTGTTTAGTTAAAGGAAAGTTTATTTTTCGTAAAACAGAACATAGAAAATAATTATATAATTTTCTTTAATATGTTATATAATTCATTATTACATAAATTTTTATTTAATTATATAACATAATATATAATTGATTTATAAAATCATCCTATTATAAGTCAAGAAAAATTGTTTTCTGTTTGTTATAACTTGAACCAAGGTGTGATAAATGACTTTCAGTTAGGAAATGGAAGAAAATATTATACAAGAATACTCATCTTTAAGTTTTTATACTAATACACAAAACAATTTTTTTAAGTTGCTTGGAAACAAATTCAGAAACCTACATCTGGTTTTATATTTAATGATTTTTTAAAGTAATATTTGTAAAAGAATAAAGAACATTTTAAAATAAAATTTTAGTTTAAACCATTTTAAAGTCCAAAATCATTAAAAATGGCTAACCCAACAATTGCAAAAAAATCACCATCACATACATGTGATGTATTTGAACAAGGATGTATGTTCTGTGCTAATAAAGACCTTACAATATTTAATCCAGAAAATTACCCGCAAAAGGTTCATGTTGCAGAAATGACTTATCATTCGCATCCTGGAACACTGTATATTCGAGAGACTACAGCTGAGGTACTGTAATATTAACTAATTTCCCTCGCCTTAGTGTAAGCCTAACTTGGAAACAACTTTTCAACTTTACCTCTAAAACCCTTCTTTACCTCATAAAAAAATATGTTTGTGGTGAAATGTATACTACAGACATTTTTTAATCATTTATCTTCAGGGATAATTCAAAAACTATTGTTTTATTCTAATATTTAATATTTCAGCCCCTGATATACTATAAGCATATTTTAGTGAGCAGGATGAGATGGATGAAATTATAAGTGAAAAAATGCCAGATCTTTGCTGAAAATTGAATCCAAGATCATCAAATCTAGAAGCCATCAAATCACGTACACTGACACTGAATGACTGACTAGTCAGTATTTGCACCAGTTTTGATGTTAAACTTTCAATCATATATATCTCTAATTTTTAAGTGATACATCAGCAGTAATCATTGTGAAGACAAAACATGTTTTAATTTTTTAGCATTTTAGAAATTTTCTTGAGTACCGTACATTTCATATTTTTTATTTTGACATTGGACATATTTTCTCACAAGTATTTTAATAGGAAAGATGAGATGGATAAAGTGATAAAAGAAATAGTAAATAATGCTAGGAATGTAGGTCAAAAGCAATTATGTTTGACAAAAAAATCAATTATGCATATGAATATTAACTTAAATATAATTTATTTAAGTTTATTTTTCTCTTGATTGGATAAAATTAAATATAATAACAAGACATATTTTACTTAAAAATATTATCTTTATTAATCTCTTGGGTTAACCAATTGACTATACAAACTTATACATTAAGCCAGGATTTGTTGATAACAAGAAATTAAATAAGAAATGTGGTCTTTTGACCACATTTGTTCAGGAGCAATAAAATAACATATTAGGAGCAACAAAATGTAATTGATTTGTCTTCTTATCAGAATTACAAATTTTTTATGGTAATATAATTTCATAATTTACCAGATTATAACAAATATATCTCTTCTTTTGCATTATTCGACAATGAGTATATTTTTGAAGTGCTATGCTTCTTATGGTCTATTCCCAAATATATTAAAATGAAATGCACCAAATGTCTGATTACATTGTTCTATTCAGCTTTTTCATTATACTGAATTCTTGTTATGAGCACTACATTTTTTATTAGATAAACGAAATGAAATGAGGTATGAAGTGGTATTTTTTGTGGTTAAAGATGCCATACCTTTAATAACTACTGCATTGAATAGTCAGGAAATAAATTGATACAAAAATAAATATAATAAATATTACCCCCAAAAATAATTCACCTTTGAAAGCCAATTAATTGAAATTATAAATTATATTTAATATAAATATAATATATAAATATAATATTTAATATATTATATTTATAATATAATATATTAAATATTTATATATTTAATTTAATTTAAATATAAATATTTAATATAAATTATAATATTTTTTATCTATATTGTTATTTCATGTCATTTTAATAAAAAAAAATAAAAAATTAATATGGAAAAATGAAATTTTCGTAGCATTTTAAACAAATTTTGTCTAAAATATTTAACATTAATTTCTGGTACTTATTCTACTTATTATAGCATAGTGCATTTACACTTTCACAGATATCAACAATTCTTCATTTAGGTACCATTCTGATATATCTCTAGCATTTCTTTAAGTTTATTTAAGTTTAGAGGTGTAATTCTATTTTTATTTAGTTATTTTCTTTAAACAGATAGAAAAGCAAGTGGTAGATAGACCCCTAGTTTCAACTGTAGGAGGAACAGGTGTACCAGAAACAGTATCATCAACCGATGAAGTAATACAATTTAGAGGGTTGAAACAATCATGTTCTGGAATAACATTTATAGAAGAAAAGGAAGAAGAAAAGAGAGAAGCTTTGTATAAAGAAAGAATTCAAAGTTCAATAGCAAAGAGAAGGCTATGGAAAGCTTATTGCAAACATGTAGGTTAGTTGTTTCTCTTACTTTTAATAACAAATACATTGTTACTTTCCTTATTAAATAAGGTCTATTCGCAAAGTGATGTTATACATTTTATTGAAGCGACTGTACATTGCAGCACGCTCTATCATCCGTTGGGATCGATGGTGGTGTAAGTCAACTAGCTAACGAGTGCTTGCTAAGTTGTCTCCGAGTTCTTGGAGGTGAAGGACAGGTGATTTCATAAACCTCTGTTTTGTCTCTTGTACAAGTCGCTATGCAGGACTCACTGGAACAAAGATACGCAATCAAGTTTTGTGTGAAACTCGGCAAGTCTGCAGCAGAAACTTTTTCATTGCTTTAGCAGGCCTTCGTGGGATGACTGTTTATCACAAAGGCAAGTCTACAGATGGCACAAGGTGTTTTTGGAAGGCCGGGAAGAGGTTGATGACGAAGCCCGAGCTGGATGTCAATCTCCTCAAACATGACTCGTGTGAAAGAACTTTTGCAAATAGAATTTTAATGTACAGGTATATTATTACCATCAAGCGAGACTACTTTGGGCCACTTTTTCATGTTTTCACTAACTTTTTCCTTATTAAAAAATATAATATATGGATTTTCAACATCCAAATTGAGTTTTAACCAGTTAACATAAATAACTGTCCATTTTATCAAACAATTTTGAAGAGACAGCTGGCACATACA
This sequence comes from Lycorma delicatula, assembly GCF_047948215.1. Taxonomy (NCBI): domain Eukaryota; kingdom Metazoa; phylum Arthropoda; class Insecta; order Hemiptera; family Fulgoridae; genus Lycorma; species Lycorma delicatula. Next base: position 103,865,632 of record NC_134460.1, on the reverse strand, counting down.
ATTTCTTTCGTTTCTTACTAGGCCCTTTTTTGGTCAAATCCTGCATTTTTTCTATAAGGTTTTCTAAGAAACTGTCTCCTATCAGTTTTTTAGAGGACTGCTTACGTCCTTTTGAGCCAAGCACTCCAGAACTTTAGTCTGTCAAGGTGTATGATACCTGTTTTTTTGAACACAGATATCATATTTATCTTCTTGTCTGCATACAAATAATCAACCAGCTGTTTAGGAAACTGATCCTTGGGCAAGTTTGTATTAACTTGCTTTTTCTTTCCACAAAGTCAATATTTTACGGCACTCTCTTTCCATAGGACCATATTAGGCAACATCCCACGGCTGGGTGAAGTTACTAAAGTTTGGGGGTAGGCACGCAAACCTTATATTGTTTTCCTCACACACTTTTAAAACTTCTAGGTTGATATAGAAGATTAAATTATCTCCAATCACAACCTTGACTACGGGCAGCTTTTCGAATCAAGAAAGCAGGGTTGAGATAAACCAATCTTTGAACGTCCCCATATCAAACCAATCACTTTTGGTTCTATTATACCTACATCTCGCAGGTCCACCCTCTGTCCATGTAGACCACAAGTTTTCAAACTTGTACACCACATAAGGTGGTAACATGTTTTACAGTTCCATTCCACAAAACATTAGTGAGGTAGAAGGTTTCGTAGAATCCATAATGCGTTCTACATACTTTAGTCCTCTTTTACAAGTAACCTTACTTAACCATGGGTCATCTCGTAGATTTGTCTCATCATAGTTCCAGATATTTTCATGTGGCACATCACTGAGGACAGTTACTAAGTTGTCAAAATAACCATTGGCTATTTTTTCATCAATAGCAGCTCTTACTCGTTTTTTGTTGCTTGCTGTGTGCACTGTTAAGTTTGGGTGGGGTTTCCTAAACAGTGCTGCCCAATCGGGTCCTGGGAAATTGTTTTTAAAGTTATTTACTGTATATGCATGTTTGTCAAGAAAGCATTTAATGGAATATCTCAAATCGAGATCAGTAATTGGAAAACCAAATTCAGCCAATTTGTTGATTTGAACCTCAAATGAACGTTCTTCTTGTTGAGAAAACAATGTGGGATGGCCCTGTTTTTTTACCTCATTTGTTTAAGTTTATTTATTATTGTGCTTCTCTCTCTCTATTGACTTTCATCTCTTTGTGTACTTACTCCACTTTTTATGTCCATCAAACAAGCTTGCAAGGTCTCAGCATTGCAATCGGCATAATTTCTCGAGCCTGCCTTTCTTTTGTAATTTCTTGTCATGATGCCCTCAGCAACTGGAAGAAACACAACTACAATAACATTTTACAACAGTAACATTTGAAAAAAATGTTATTAAAAACATTTTTTTTTAAATTTGGTGGCAAAAAAGGTATTTGTAAGTACAGAGTGTCCCATATAAAACGCAACCCATCAATCACTTATCCATGAAATTTCAAAAGTCAAGTTTACTCCCCTACTCGTTACTGAAATGGACTCATCCAACATCTGAACATCGCGGCGACGCAGTAGAACACTACCGATAGTAACAACAATGCAATCATAACGTTCAGTGTATTGCTAGAGATAAGATGGTGTTTTCGCTAGATGAACGTGTTTTCATTGTTGAGTCGTACTTTAGTACGAAATCAGTGGTTGCAGTGCAAGATTTGTTTCGCCATAAGTACCCAGATAAACCTGCTCCTAACAAAACATCAGTATTAAGGTTAGTTGCAAAATTTAGAGAGACTGGTTCTGTTAATAACAAGGAACACAAAAGATCTGCGTCAGTGTTGAATACAGATAAATTCACAGAAATCAAAAACCGTTACTCACCTCGCCAAATAAATCGATCAGACGTTTGTCTGCTGAAATTAATTTGTCTAAATGAACTGTTCATCGGGCGATCAAACAGTTACAATTACTACCTTATCTCATTCAAACGGTTCATCAACTTCTTGAGCCCGACAAAGAAAAACGGCTACAATATTTTTAATGGTTCCGTCGATTTCTGCGTGAGGGAATTAATGTTATGGATTCGTTATTTTTCACAGATGAAGCACGGTTTCATTTGGATTGCAACGTAAACAGCCAAAACAGTAGAATTTGGAGTGCTGAAAATCCCCACGTTTATCACGAAAAACAATTATACCCGCAGAAGTCGGGCGTGTGGTGCGCGATATCGCGGAAGAAAATAATCGGTCCTATTTTTTTCGAGTACACCATTAATGCAGAACGATAACAGGATATTTTATTTCAGTTCATTGCACTCTTGGAAGAGGAAGACAGACACTGCTCTGGCTACAACATGACGGTGCGACATCGCACTACGCAGGTTCAACTTCTGATTTCGTTGAGGAATTCTTTGGTAATCGTGTTATCGGTCGAGGCTTGTGGTCACCAAGATCTCCAGATTTGACTGCGGTTGATTTTTTTCTATGGGGTTACCTCAAAGAAAAAGCCTACAACAACAAACCACGAACACTTGAACAAGCTGTATTAAATATCCAGCCACAAACTTTGAAAAAAGTTGCAAGAAACGCTGTAAAAAGAATTGAAGCTTGTATTCAAGAAGATGGCGGCCACTTCCAACATTTACTCTAAATGTAAGGTAATGGATGGTAATAATAAAAATTAGTTTACAGATGCCTATTTATTATTTCAATACCTCCCAATATAAGGTTGGGTTGCGTTTTATATGGGACACTCTGTAGCTGTAGTAAGGCCTACTTTGGTCCTGGCACGGGCAGCCCTGAAAACTAGTTTTTAGGTTATGTTTTTATGAAAACTTAAAAATTCACTGTCAAAACAAAAAAATTATGGAAAAACTACACACACTTGTAATATGTTACTGAAGGTAATATTTTGACACCTTATTTTTAACTCTTTTCCAGATTGCTTCACAGGGGAAAGTTTTGAGTAAAAACTTTCACATATGAACAATTGTCTGCGAAAACTCCAGTGTTGCCACTAACAAAAAATTTAATTTACCCCAAACTAAATAAAATTACCTTCAAATAGGTTACTAACCATTTTTTAAGTCCAAAAATTCCCATTTATCTTGTATTGTTCATTCAGTACAAAAATTAATAACTTCTTTTTCATGTTGGATCAAAGTAGCCCCATTTATGGCATGTAAGTAAATGTTTTTTTTCCATACTTGTAGACTTGGTGACATTACTTTCCTTATTACAGCGTTACACTAATCTAATAAATTTAGATTTTAAGACAGTTGTCAAGAAACTGTTTCCTCCATGTACATTAGTGTAACTAGCTTTCTCATTATAGTATTTTTTATAGTTAAAAATTAAAAGATTCTGCTTCTAATTTATAAAATGGTTTGATTTTAACGGACAATTCAGCATTTCTGGGTCACTTTAGATGATTTCAAGAATTGCCAATACTTATTTCTAAACCTTTAAATCACCTGAAAACTTAAAAATTGATAATGATTATAACCACTAATTAAAGGTCAGTTATTCTGAACAATTCTTTTTACTAGTTTTGACAAAAGAAGCTCTATAAAATCTCAGAACTCAAAAAAAATTAGTAAAATACAAACACCTATTATTTTATTTATGAAAATTGATATTTTTTATTGAACATAAATAAAATATTAAAAAATCAGTCGAACACAAGAAATTAAAAGTATAAAACAATAAAAAATTACTTTTTATTAAAGTATCTTGTTTACTGTTATAATTGAAACTAAACATTATCATTTTTATTTTTGTAGAGAATTACAGGAAAATGAAGCAATTGGAGGGGGTTGGTCCACGCTGGTTTCAAGAATTGTCAACAACCCAGGTAATTTAATTAAAATCGTTCTAACCAATGTAACTTCACGATTATAGTATAATTTTCAATTTTTTGTGAGAACTTACAGAATATTGATGCTAGATCCCACCAGCAGCAAAATATTTTGAAAGAGTTCTGGAGAAAAAGACAATAATAAAGATATAATCAAGTGGAGGAAAAATAACATAGTCTTTGTGGGAAAATATCAGTATAAGAATTCTATTATTTACCATAAGGGAGCTGACTAAAATAAAAAAAATTGCTCAAAACTTTGATAAGATTTAGTAATAATTAATAAAGATTTAACCTTCACTGATATAATATAGAACTTATGACACCATTTAAATAGTATATGCATTTAGATAAAAAGATCCCTTTATAATCATGAGGAAACAGTTGGATAAATATCCAAACAGGATCTCATGTAGTGAAGGAATTCTCATATTTAGTACGCAAGACAACAGAGGAATAAGAAAATAAAAAGATATATCGAAGGAAAGAGACATAAGAGTTTTTAAATTTGAAAAGAACATGAAAAGATATAAAACTAGAATTGCAGTAGAAAGCTACTCATATTTTTCAAACAATACTTCACTTGTTTTGGTGGAAGCTACTTATATTTTTCAAACAATACTTCACTTGTTTTTGTCATAATTTTCAGAGTTTAACACTTATTCATTCCATCATCACAGGCGTGCAATTTTTTGTCGTGTTATATTAATAATATTACACAATAATACTACCTAACAACAGGTAAAGAAAATATACTTAACTGATCTTGCAGTAAGAAACACAAATAAAACAAGAACTAGATTGTTGTCAGTAAGATATTAGAATCTGCAGAACTTGAAAGAAACTGGGATGTGAATAAAACGCTTATAGTAATGATGATTATGTAATTCAAAAGTTATTCTTAACTTTTTTTTACAACAGCTTGTGGTGGACTCGAACTGGATTCCACTTTCTAGAGTGCTGGAGTTGGAAACAATAATCAAGAAATTCAACAATAATCAGAAATTTCTTATGTTAGACTCAGGAATGTTTTTAGCTTCTTATTAGGAATGCCTATTAGGAGGAGCTTAGTGCACCTACCTCTCTGTAGAATAATCTGTACTTAGAAAGTTGTCAGAATAAACACAACTGATAATATTAGGTATATGAGGTGTGTGAGAAAAGTAATGAGACTTTACTTACCAAAGTTTTTATTTTTTCAAACAACAATATTATCCCCTTCAAAGTAGTTCCCTTGGGCAGCTATACACTGGCGGAGTCGTTGTTCCCACTCCTGGTAGCAGCACTGGAAGGCTTCAACTGGTAGGGCTTTTAACTGGTCAGTCACAGTCTTTTGAATGTTCTCCAGAGTTCCAAAATGATGTCCTTTTAAGACATGTTTCACTTTCGGGGAAAAACGTTACAAGGACTCAAATCAGGTGAATAGGGGGGTTGAGGAACCGTAGGAATGTGTTTTGAGGTCAAAAATTCCGTGATGGAAATGGCCATGTGACATGGGACATTGTCATGATGAAGCATCCTCTTGTCTGCAATGTCTGGTCTCACGCGAAACACTCTTTTCCTGAGCCTTTGTAAAACACTTGGTTGAAAGTTTGTCCTGGAGAAACAAATTCTTTTTGCATGATATCCCTACTGTCAAAAAAACAAATCAGCATGGTTTTGATCTTTGATTTGCTCATTCAACATTTTTTCGGTCGAGGAGATGATGGAGTGTGCCACTCTTTGCTTTGCCGCTTTGTTTCAGGATCGTACTCAAATATCCAGGATTCATCACCTCGAATCATGATCACATGATTGAAGAATTCTTGGTCATTGTCAATCTTCTCACAAAGATCAACGCACATGTTTCTTCGATTGTCCTTCTGTTCTGTTATGAGGTTTTTTGGCACCAATTTGGTACAAACCTTTCACATGTCCAAATCATCTGTCAAAATTTGATGTATGGTGAAAGTGTTTAAATTTATCTGTTCGCTCATCAACCTTATTGTTAAACGATGGTCTGATCTCACAAGAACCCTCACACACTCACTGTTTTCGTCAGATTTTGAAGTTGAAGGTCTCCCTGAGCGAGGTTGATCTTGATGGTCGTTCTTGATGAACGTGTCTCGGCCTTCCAAAAATGATTTGTGCCTGCAGAAAACTTGTGCTCTTGATAAGCAATGTTCCCCGTAGGCCTGTTTCAACTTTTCAAAGGTCACACTCGCAGATTCCCAAGTTTAACACAAAACTTGATTGCACAACGTTGCTCTAAATTCCGATCATACATTTTCGTAACACACAACAAAAACACTACTTCACTGATTGCGTTGTCAAAAATAATGTGTTGGCCGAACAGAGTTGAAACTCATATTTGCACTCATTGCACAACATAAGCTATTGTACAAGTGCAAACTTGTACAATAGCTTCTGTTGGCCATATTTTCAATAGACTGATTTAATTTGCATTTCTGTGCTAATGAGTAATGATAGAAAAATTTGTTATTTATAAAGTCCCGTCTGATTTAGTTTCTCTATACTGAAGATTTTAATGATTTTTAAAAAGTTTACAACTGTTATGATGAAGAGACAAGTGCTCAGAGAGTGATTGCGGTAAATGTGAATCATAAGTTTGGGAAAAGTTAAAGATATGGTTCTAGCCACAGAATTTTCTAATATTTTACCAAGTAAAATGTGAAAAATTATTGATATAGACTAGACTGTGTGCAAGATGAGATCTTAAAATGTTGACTGACATGCACAAAGATCAAAAGATGACAGTTTAGTTTTTTTTTCACAAACTACAATGATAAAAAGAGAATTTTTTCCAAAATGATGAATATCAATGAAACATTGATGTTTTTATATTAATGAAAACCAAAACAACATAAATCCATTTGGTGGTATCATTCAAATTTAGTAAATACAATCCTTTTGGTGTTTTTTATAGAGCTGGAATCAACATTTGCAGTAGAGGTGTACTGTGAAATCCTTTGAAAGTAAATTGTGCCATTCAGAACCAACATAGAATACTGATTTCAGGAATTATTTTCGCTCTACAGAGTACACACATGGTTGGTACACAGCATAATTCAAAAGATTTAACTCTTCCAAAATGAGCTTTATGACAACCTCTCTTTAAATCCCAGAGTTCACACCATATAATCTCCACATAATCTTTTATCTCAAAAAGTTGCTTAATATTGAACAATTTGATTGGAATGAGAACTTAAAAATGGCAATGTTGAAAGAATTGACATTACACATAACAGTTGTTACCCCAGGAAATAAAAAAAGCTGACTAAGTATTGCATAACTTTTCTGGCTACTGGTATAGTCATGCAATACTTTTTTCATTGGAAAATGAAATTTAATGGCAGTTCACTTGTTAAAAAGCATTACTGTTATCTTTTTAATGAAATATCATCTTGTTATGAAACTATTACCAACAGAATTAGATAGCTTATTTGACAAATAAACTCTTTATTTATAGATTTTTTTTTAATGTTCTAAATTACAGATCATACATAATTTTATAAAATTTAATAAAAAATAAAATAATTATTGTAAAAATCTCCTTTGAGCATTAGTAAATTACAAAACTGGTAATATTTTTTTTAATAGTATTAAAACTAAAAAAAAAAAAAAAAAAATTTTTTTTTTTAATTTTCTAAAATTGGGGCCCACACTAAATGGGACTTATTTTTTGTTACTTTTATGCTTACAAAAATAAGTTTTAGGCATTGATAATTCCGAATTGCAAAAAAAAAAATATTTTGTGGGGTTCCTTACTCCATGGGGAATAATTACTGGAAAATTAAAAAAATACAGCCCTAGTTTAAAATAAATTTAGTGTGATTCTTTAGGAAGGGATGGAATTTTTTTTGCCAATTTCTTTTCATAAACATACTAAACATTTCGGATAATGAAACTTATATACTTTTACATCTTAAACTCAATGGGTATTATACATTAAGCTTTTAAACTTTTAAAAAATTCAAAAAATGATTTTTTGTTGCCACAGACAATACGAATGGAATGGGAGAAAACTTTTTATAATCATTTTAAAGTCCATTGATATAGAAAATTGCCATTTTAAGGCCTATTAATGTACAAAATTCTCATGCAAAAATCTCCCTTTTAAATCCTTTTCTGAAGCAAGAAATAGGTAAAAAAGAAAAAAATTTCATTTTTTTTTTTTTGCGGGCAGGGATGAATATTAAAAAATAGGGCAATTTGTTATCCCGATAAAGGCTTCAACTTTTATAAGAAAAATCTTTTGATAAAATGTTCCAGTAAAATTATTAAAATTTATTCTGGTCAAAACACTCCCACCTTAAGCTTATTAAGCTTCAAACAGGCCAACATACATTCAAGTAAGTATATAAAAATTCTTTATAAAAATTAATATTTTGAGTTTAGGAATAATGTTACTTTTTTTGGAATTCTAATAAAAAATTTAGGATCTATTTTTTTTCTAAAATATCCCCTTGAGACACAATTTAAAAAAAAGAGTGATTTAATCTCTTTATCATCTTTTGAAATTTATTTTCTCTTTTAGTATAGCCAAACCAGCTTCATCAGCCAGGAATAAAAGCTTGTTTCTTGGACCAAGGAGTATTTAGGATGAGTGATAATCATACAAAAAAGTAAAGTGGCTTGTACAAATATTGAATAAGATGTCATTTTTTTCTCTAGATTTACTTTTTATTTCTGACATACATTTCAAAATAAGAACACTAATCGGTTAGTTGACTTTATAAATTCATAACTATGTCAATATTAATTTTACAGACTACACTGCTGGAATCACTTCCTTACATTCTGAAATCAGATACGGATGAAAAAACTATTACTTCCTCTAAGAGATTTCTTAGTGAAATGGGCATTGTTCCAGAAATTGAACCAAGATATCTTGAAAAAGCAGTAATTGACTGTGAAATGGATCCACTATATTTTCTTGCTCGCATCCAAAGAGAAATCAGATGTCTTATTGATAAAAAATTAGACCCAGCATCACAAATATGTAAGTCATATGTACAAATTAGGATGAAATTTAGCCAGATATTATATATCAATTACTCAGATCTAGAATTAAAACAAAGTACGATTACTGTTATATCTTATTTGAACCTGCATATTCTGCTTGATGTAATTTGACTGATAATTTTGACTTTGTTTTTAAAGTTTTATTTTCATCTTCTGAATGAACTAAAGTGTAGTTTGTAAGACATATTCAGCACATATTATTCTTGAAATATACAATTTTCAATTGTGCATTCTGTCAATTGACATAATGTAGAAAATATGTTACTGAAGTGAATGTAGAAAATATGTTAAATATATTTACTGAAGTGAAATGTTCTATCTTGTTTTATTTTTTAATAATAGCTTTGTTGATTAAAAAACAAAAGGTTGATGTACCCCTTTTGAAAGTATTTATTAAAAACTGATAACTGAAACTAATATTAAATACCTTGCCAGTTATTAAAAACAAAAACTTTAAGAAAAAAGGTGTAGATTTAATAATGAAGGATTTTTATGAAAATCTATTTTTATGATTACAGTATAGCTTATAGATAAAATACATCTAAGTTATTAAACAATTATAATTTACTCGTATTTGTCTGAAATTATTAATAATTTATCATAACCACATGCCTTATTTTATTTTTAATTAAATTCGTGTAAAGGAGATGGAATACTAATTTCAATCAAAAATTTTCACTTTGAGTCAAATAATATGCAGATCCAGAAAACTTTCTCAAACAAGTATCATCAGGTTTTTAGCAAATCTTTACATTTTAGGGTTCAATTAGTTCATCTAGACAAAAAATCATCTATGTGCATATGTGCGCATGTATGTGAGTCATACTGGTTTTGCCTTTTATCTCAGGATTAATTAAACTGATTTTCTTCAAATCTGGCTCAAGTATTTCTGTATATCATATTATTTTCTCAAAATTCATTAAAACCAATTTTAATGTTTTTCAGAGACATTTTAGAGAAAATTTTATTAAAGCAAATTTGTTACCTACAATGCAGGTACAAATAATTCAAAAAAATGTTTTCAAAAAATCAATCCCACTTATTAAAATTGAAATATATGGTTTTTGTTCTTTGCCCTATTTCCCTTTGGTTTAAATATTTTTCAAAAAATTTTGAAAGTTTATACTTCATACATAGAGCTATCAAGATTTGTCTAGAATTTAAAAAAAATTATAATCCTGGAGGTAAAATGCAGAAAAGTTTTTTGAAAATTCTTATTTTAGCTTTATTGAAAAGGGTGTTAGATTTAAAGAAAACTTTACTTAATCAAATTTGTTAAGCTACATATGAATATTTTTAGAAAACCTTTTTTTTTAAATTTGTTCCCCACCTCTAGAAAACATATATTGTTTTTTTTTTTGCCTTTAACTATTTTAATTTTTGTTATTAATAGCAGGTAAAGTCATGCAATACTTGGCCAACATTTTTTAAAGATGTTATACTTCTGATCATGTTTCCACTTAATACATAATGGTCTTATATCCCAATTTTATATTACTGTAGATTGCCATAATCTAATAATTAAGGATGACCTGACATAAGATATAAATCAGTCATTGAAATGGGTATACCACTCTCATGAATAAGAAACTTTCAATGCCAAACTTCCTAGGGGAAGTGAGTAGCAAGTGGTCTTCTGTTCTATCTTCACTGAGCCAAATATAATTTCAGTCTTTCAAGCCTTCTGAAACTGGTAATAAAAGGAAAATCGTCATAAATGAAAATAGTTTTTGCAATATCTGAATAACAATCACAATAACAAAATTAATAATTTTACAACAATAATTTGTAATAATAATTTTAAAGTTCTGTAATATTCTATTACCGTTATTCTAAATATTCTAATACATACCTAAATTATTTTATCACATATTTTACAAAATAAACTAATTATAAACCATTACAAAATAAACTAATGTACTTTTCAATACATAAATACCATTCAGTCATTAACTTTTAATAATTTTCAGCAAATTTTAAAATGAAAAAAAGGAAATATACTGTAAGTGAAAGAATAATACTTTCCTCAATTGCTCACCTTCACATGCCAGTTTTTCTTTTCAAGTTGCATTTAATTTTGCCACCTCCAGCACTACATAAATCAGGTAATATGGTAATATATTACTAAGTTTAAAGAGAAAAACAAATTTACTAAATAACAAAAACACCAAACTATTGTTTAATATAATTTAAACATCACAAATTATTTATGTTGAATATTTGAAAGAGATTATAATTTTTTTTATAAAAAAGGTTTTATAGTTCTGCAAAATAAAAATCCATAAATTAAAAATATTTTTTTAAAAGGCAATGAAAAACAAAACAAAACAAAAGACCAAATACTTTAATCTTAAGTATGTTCAATTGACCTTGCTGTAATATAGGTAATTAGTTTTACATAAGAACATTCTGTTTTGTTTGCCTTACTATTACAAATGACAAAACTAACCAGACATTCAATCTTCTCTAAAATATTATCCACAACAATTTCTTATACAACTAAATACAATAAAACAGATTATACTTCATTCATGTCATCTTGGCCAAAATTAAAACTAATTAAACAATTCTAAATGAATTCTATTAGTATAACTCGTATCATTTGTAAACAGACAACCAACAAATTTGTACATATATAATCATCATTTTAAAGTTAAGTAGGTAACTTACAATGAATTTTTTTGTTGCATCAACAACTAAAGTCATTAGCAACTATCAGTGAAATGTAACTGTACTGGTAAATGTGTAGTCTTGAACAAACTCAGGCCAACCATTCCTGAGATGAGGGAGATGCAGTTAAATTCGCTGCAGTTAAACATAACTATACTCTTCACTTCAATTCCTAGAAAACTACTATTTGTTTATTCATGAGTCTTGTCTGTCATTTCATCTACCCTAATAACATAGATATTAAATACTTGTCTGAGATTATCAAATATAAGCAAAATTTTATAAGAATTCATGCAAATTTGTTGGCATTGATATTAATTTGTGTTATTTATTTCAGTTCCTTAGTTTTAAAATATTTTAAAATTGTACAAAATATTTATACTTTACACAATATGACTTATTCAGTCTGTGAGTTAAATACATAATTTATACAGCTATAATGTCACAACAACACCTTATGTTGGGTAAAATAAGACAATGCTAGATTTATTGTGACCCATCTAGGAGAATGTGTTTACCTAGTCCTTAGTCCTTATTTGGCACTACATCAAATACAATTATTTATTTTTGTTGGGTATACAGCTGAATGAAGTAAACCAAGTTTATAGAATGATTCCTCCAGCAATAACTATTAAGAAGAATATACAAATCAGTTGACCCTTCAAATCTGTCAGTTCGCAGTGAAAATTCAAACTTGAATAAACACTGTTTTAGGTAGTCATTTACACGAGTGTGCAAGTTAATCTAAACACAGGGAATTTTTTGTTTATTTCTATGTTGTGGCTATACTGCTTGACCCCACCCATTATTTAAGTTGTCTGTGTAATGTGAGGTTATTGATTTTTGATTATTTAGTAATCTTCACGTTATAAATAGGGTTTTGTGAAAGTTTATTTCATTTTTTATTACAAAATCACATTTTTGTATTTTTTATTCTATGTCTTGAACAAGTATTAATGGACATAGCTCCAAGAAAGCATTCAAAAATTATTTCTATCTAATCATACTATTATGACAAACAAGAAGTAGCATCTGAGTGTGGTGTTAGGCTAGGATCAGAGAATGCTATGTTAAAACAATTTAAAGAAACTGGCTCTTTTTCACCTGAAAGGAAAGGCAAATGTGATTATAAAAGAAAAGCTACTCCAAAACAGGATTGGTTGTTAGTAAGAGAAAGGTTTGATGCAAAATTATCTGCATGGACTTAATTGAAAATTATCAGCCAGTGGAACAGATTTACATGTGACAACTGTTAGACACTGACTTCTTGCAGCTGGATGGAAAACATGTTGGCCAACTAAAAAGCAGCTTTTAACATCAGAAATGTGGAAAAAAAGGCTTTTGTAGGCCAAAGCATAGGCAAACTAGACCAAAGAAGACAGGAAAAATGTTATGTTTTCCAATGAGTCATATTTTTATGTTCAGGGGCAAAGGGTTTCATATGCTAGAAAAGCATCAGATGAAAGTACATTACTGGCTCATATCCACCAAACAGTTGAAGATCCCCAGGAAAACATTTGTTTGATACTTGAAGGCAGTGGCTCATTACTTTCAGTATATGTTGAAAAGCGATGGATATATCAAGATTCTGAAGGAAAGGGTTGTGACACAACTTCTAAACAAATTACCACAAGGCAATGGAGTGTTCCAACAAGATCTGGCACCATGCCGTACTGCCAAAAAGTGGAAAAATTTTTCAAAGAATGAAACATTAAAGTGCTTCCGTGGCAGGTAACATAAACCCAATTGAACATATTTGGGAAATAGTCAGAATTGACTCTCAAAAATGAATTTTATCACAAAAATTGACCTCATTAAAGCAGTATGATTTTATAATGAAGAAAAATGTGTAATACACTTATTGAATCGATGCCAAATTGTGTATGTGAAGTGATTAAAAATAAAGGAGGGCATATTAATTACTAGATATTCAAAAATTGTACAGGTGTTTTTCTCTAAATAAAGTTACTTTTATAAAATAACATCTGTGTTCAGATTAATTTACATGTTACTGTAAACATTGACAATTTTATAGATATGTCCAAATTTTTAAATTAAGTATTTAAATAATTACATTTATAATAATTTTTAATATTGACTTTCAGAAACGTATAATGTATTGGCTCCTTTATCAGAATCTGTAAAGTTACCAAAACCAAAAAAAGAATGGTACAAGTTTGACAAATCAGTAAGTTTTTCTTTTAAAGATTAATTAATAATTTCCATTAACAAGTATTTTGAATATTATTTTTGCATCATTTATAAACAATTGAAATAAATTTCATTGCAGAAGGACATTACCTCACCTCATATTTAAAAAAAATAATAATTTAATCATCTACAATACATTTAAAGAAAGAATAATAAAACAAAATAATGAAATAATAAAAACAAAAAGAGTTTCAGACTGGGTATGAATATTGAAGGATATTGCATGCAAAAAAAAATAAAGGAAAGATAGGAGAAGCAAAGAATAACAATGTTGACTAATACAGGGTCATTCACGGGAACCGGATGTTTTTAAAATAATCATAAAAATTGAATATTTACTTTAAAAAAGTTTTATTGGTACTGAAACACTTGTTAAATCAAAGCATTTGTTACTTACTCATGAACGAAAAATTATGTCCGGCAAGTGATGTCCACTTTGGGCATTATGTTGTTGTAGCCTTTCACGGTAACTGGCCTCAATTCTTTGCAGCATGTCTACATCAATCTGGGTGACGTGATGACGAATTGCGATCTTTAGGTCCTCCAATGTACGCGTTTTATTGCCGTACACACGCGATTTCAGAAACCCCCACAGAAAAAAATCACAACTACTCAAGTCAGGGGACCGAAGGGGGCGAAGGAATGTCGCCGAATCTGGAAACGTTCCGTCCCGGAAACAAGTTACGGAGAACAGCCATCGTTGCCCTCGCTGTGTGCGCTGTAGCTCCATCCTGCTGGAATAACACATTTTGAAAATCGCTTCCCCGGTTTCGTAACTCAGGGATGAAAAACGTATTCAACATCGCAATGTAACGATCAGCTGTTACAGTTACGGCAGCGTCATTTTCTTCAAAAAAATATGGTCCAATAACAACGACGTTTCCTATTGCACACCAGACCTTTGGTGTGCTAGTCACCTTTGGGCTATGAAGTGGTCTCTCGTGAAGCTGATGTGGGTTTCTTTCTGCCCAATACCGGCAATTCTGTTTGTTGACGAAGCCATTCAGATGAAAATGGGCTTCGTCACTCATTAACAATAACAAATTTTCATTTTCTTCAAAAATGTTAAGCATTTGTCGACAAAATTGTAATCTCTACGTGAAATCTTGCTCGTTTAACTGCTGCACAACGGCTGTCTTGTAAGGATGGAAATGCAGGTCTGTATGTAGAATTCGTCTTACCGTACTTGTGTTCATTTGAAGCGCTGCTGAATGCCTCTGAATAGAGCGGTGTGGGCTTCTGACAATGGCTTCCTTTACTCGTTCGATGTTGTCCGGAGTGCTAGCAGTTCGTCGGGGACCCGGTGGTTTTTTCTTCAATATTGAACCACTTGTTCGAAGGTTGTTTACCCATCGCAATATTGTGTTACGGGAAGGGACACTTGCATTACGATGGATATTAAACTGATGGCGGAAATCTCGCTGAACAGCAGTTACGGATTCGTCATTTCGCACAAAACTGTCATACGCGTACAGGCGTTGGTCTAGCGTCCACGGATCCATCTCAACGACTAAAATGTAAATGCTATGAACAAAGGAAACGTCAGATACCAGCCACGTGCCCCTCCCACCACGAACGCCCGAGTACAACCCACTTCATAAACATCCGGTTCCCGTGAATGACCTGTAAAATAAAGGAAATTTCCTTCCTCTATTATAACTACAGGCAGATGAAGAATGATACAAAAAGCACAGCAAGAAAAATTTGTAGATTTTTTTCTTTTGATAGTTTCTCTTCATTCTTTCCATGAGCCCAACTACTTTAAAAACACGTGGTTCAGTGCTTCATATTTCTGTACTGTACCCACTTACTATTCAAACTTTAAATTTAATTGTAGGTGCGAAATTTATACACATGAACTGATTTTTTGTTCTATTAGTCCATTACCTGTGGAGTAATTTATAAATATACATTTTTATCATTAAATGTTTGTGATATTTTTAATTCAATTAATTATTGATTTTATTTCAGTAGAGTCTTTTAGTATCATCTTTACATTCGTTCAACCTTGTAAAAACTCATGTTTTATATTATTGCACAGTATTACTGGAGTTTACCATCTCTTGATATCTTCCTAAATGCAATACATCTCAGTTTGAAAAACCTACCATTAATAACCTTTATTAACCATTAATATACAATTAATAGCCTTTATATAGTATATACCATAATGCAATAATATTAAAATTAACAACAAAATAATCCATAATGTGATTTGCATATACCACTATTTATTCTCAGTAGTTTTCATAACAATAATTATAAAATTGTGTCATACAGTTCATAATTTTGATGAAGATTAATAAATAGCTCTTTCAGCAATAATTAGTGTGTTATAAATTATTGGTTGAAAAGCTAGAATAGGGCTTACAGCTAGCTAGTTAGTGGATCAAGTAAAAAAAAAATTGCATTTATTTTAAAGGAAATATCGTTACAGGAAAATGCTGAAATAATAGATGAACAAGAGTCTTCAAAAAGTACAACAAACACAGTAGATTCCAAAGCTACAATAAGTAAAGTTCAAGAATCACCTTCGACGGCGACTTCAGGCAGTATAGCTCCTCCATACAGAGAACGTGAGAAAATTTCAGTTCTTTATCGTGTTTGCATAAGCAAATTATTTGCATTTTATTGAAAATGTAATAGACTATATTATGTGTTTTTTCTGTTATAAAATATCATTGAATCAAGAGAATCAAGGTTTTTTTTTTAGACACCATATGTACAGATTTTTAATAAGTTAAATCACAAATTACAAGTTATCTATTGTTCTACTTAAAAAAAAATTGCAAAATTTCTTTATCTTTCTTATTCACTGTGCCAGTGACTGTGACCCAAATAGTGCCTATTTGGGTCTTTTTTCAGACTAAAAAATTGACTAATGAATTTTAAACAATTATTCTGTTTTTTAACTTACCAAGAAAGAAAGAGGCTCTCAATTCAACTAGGGTATGTTTTTCTTGACTTAATACTAATGACCAAATCTGCTGTTTTTGATTATTCTTTTTTATTTTATAGAAAAAATTATTTTAGTGGTCCCAAGTTCTATCTGATAACCTTATGTGATTATATTTAAAATGAATTATTTAATTTACATAATGAAAATTTAAAAAGTAAGGTAACTGATATGAAAATAGTTTTGATTTCGTTGCACAACATGATGAACTTTGTAACATTTTAGAATTAAAAATTACAAACTATTCACACTCAAATCAGGAAATTATTCTTCTACAGGCTCTTAATCAGTTAATTAGCAGAACCTTTTTTAATAGTTACTATTTTTAATGATGCCTATCTTATGAGGTTCAGGTTTTTAGTATGTAACCGAGTAACATAATTTATCTATGTTGTGTTTGTTCATTTGTAATGCTGTTTTTAACAGATTTAGTGTACTTTTAAGTTTCATACTGTACGAATATTTTAAGATCTTGGGTTTAACGTCATATGTATAAACATGTTTATTGTGGTTAATATCTTTGAACGTGATTTTTGTATGCTTATGTGTAAAATTTCTGCGTGTTGATTAATGCCTTCATATGTTTGTTCTGTTTCCATTTTAAAAAGTTGATTCTATTCTTTGTAGTAGTACCTATGTGTGTTATATACAGTAATATTTATTCAATTTTCATTCATTTGAAACAGAATCGTTTGTAATTTTTAATAATTAAAATATAATTTTTATTTTTATTGGTCATTATTAGATTGTTTAAAGTCATCCTGATGTTGAAGTACTTTCAGGTGAAAGTTTAAGAAAATTAGGCTGAAAACTTCAAATAGTATATATTCCTGAATCTCGGACAGCTACGACCCTAGTTCACCCTCAGCAACACTTCTAATTTCTTTGCATTCCTTTCTACTTCCAAGTACGAAGTAAAGGAAGTATTGTGATCGGAAAAAAAATTTCAGTTTTCAAATTTCAACGAAAATATTCATTTTGACCATCCCTGAATTAATTTTGACTAGTTTTGGCGTGACGTATGTACGAGGTGCGACAATAAAGTAATGAGACTGATGTGAAAAAAAATGTTGCTTACCGTTTTAGTCATGTTTAGTGTTGTCTACTTCAAAGTAGTTCCCCTCTGATTGCACACATTTATTCCAGCGCTTCTGCCATTCATGGTAACATTTCTGGAACTCATCTTCTGTAATATCCTCCAAGACCCTCGTCACAGCTTTTTGGACATCTTGTGTTGTTTGAAAATGGTATCCCTTGACCGCCATTTTGACTCTTGGAAATAGAAAAAAGTCGCACGGAGTGATATCTGGTGAATAAGGTAGCTGTGGTAGTACTGAAATTTGTTTTGAGGTTAAAAATTGCTGTACTGACAGAGCAGTATGGGATGGCGCATTATCGTGATGCAGAATCCAATTATCAGCAGTGTTGGCACGGACACGAACTCGTTTACGAAGTCTTTCTAAAATTTCTTTGTAGAAATATTGGTTAACTGTTTGTCCAGGAGGCACCCACTCTTTATGAACAATTCCCTTGGAATCGAAGAAGCACACAAGCATGCATTTCACTTTTGACTTTGACATGCGAGCCTTTTTTTGGTCTGGGTGATCCCTTTGAGCACCATTGCCAACTTTGTCGTTTTGTCTCTGGATCGTATTGAAAAAACCAACCTTCATCACCAGTGATAACACGGCTCAACAAATCTGGATTAATTTCCGTTTGCTCTAACACATTTTTCCGTGTTTCTCGCCGTTGTTGTGTGAGATTTTTGGGGACCATTTTTGTACAAATCTTTCTCATACCAAGATCTTCAGTTAATATTAGACGAACCGTTTCTCGATTGATGTTGAGTTCTTCTGCAAGTATTTTCGATCAGATCGTACGATTTCACACACCCTGGTCAAGTTGACATCTGTCCGCGAGGTTGATGGTGGTCCACTGCGGTCTTCATCTTCAACATTCGTTCTGCCTTCGCTAAAAATTTTATGCCACCGAAAAACTTGAGCTCTTGACATAACCTCTTCTCCAAAAGCCTTATGAAGCTGACCATAAGTTGTCGTCGCGTTTTCACCCAATTTAACGCAAAAAGAAATGGCATACCGTTGAGCAATATTTTGCGGTTCCATTTCTGTGACGAGAAACACAAACACGTGGTCACTTATTACAGCACAACTCACGACTGAGCAGTTGCATCAATGTGCCGCTTGGACTAGAAGTAGCTTATAGACCAAGGTCAAAGATGGTGTGCCTACGTAAGCTGCACACATCTTGCAAAGATGTGGCAACCCTGCAGACCCAGGGTGTGAAAAAGTAATGAAACCCACAAGATGTGTCTCATTACTTTATTGTCACACCTCGTATGTATGTACGTATGTATTTAGCGTAATTCAAAAACGATTAGCCGTAGTAGATTGAAATTTTGGATTTAGAACTGTTGTAACATCTAGTTGTGCACCTCCTTTTGATTGCAATCGACTGAACAAAAGTGTCCAAAAAGCCCAAAATCCCAAAAATATGGATTTTGGACTTTCTCTTAACCGTAGTAATAAGCCCTCATTGAGAGCTTTTCAATGACATATAAATAATATGTCATTATTTTCATTGGTTCCAGATTTATAGACAAATACAATTTTAATTAATGAAATATTTGGCTCTTGCCAGAGAAGGCACTTAAGTTCGAAGCAGATTTATTTGCTTTTTTAACTTAAAAAAAAAATTTTTTGAAATTTTTTTAATTTAAATATATTTATTTATTAATAATTTTATTAATCCGTGATTGTAAAAAAAATTACAATAAATAATTATTTATAACAATAAAAAAATTATGAAAAAAATCAGAAGTTATTATTAAAATAAAATGTTACGTATTTTAAAAATGTGTACATGTAATTTAATAAGCATATATGTAATAGTTTGGGTGAAGCATCTGATTATTTAATATTGATTGAAAATTACAATTTAAAATCGTATTATTTTTGAGTTTTCTAGTTTAATTATTCGGAAATTTCTATTTAATTTTATGTACATTAAAGTTAACTGGTACACAATAATTGAAAAATAGACCTTCACAAGAACAACATATACACTTAGGCATACATGCCCGATCTTTAATAAATTGCAAAAAAATTTATCTTTTAGTTCATAACTCCTCTAATATTGTCGGACAACATCTCCTAAGTTGGAGTTGATCACCATTTCGTCTATAGGTTTTGGTTGACATCATTTAATAGCTCTGTGGTTTGATATAATACTTCTGATCTTAATTTGTGTACACGTTCTCAAGTTTTCAAATTTTCTCTCTCTTTATATTCATCATCCTCTCTTAATCTTTTTATTCTTTCCTTGCTTTTAACGTTTTCTTCCTCTTTATATTTATCATCTTCTCTTAATCTTTGTAACCATTATAAATTTGATCAAAAATAGGCTCATAGGGCTTAATTAAGTTGGTTACTTCGTTTGTGTTATATACTTTTTATTTTATAAATTGTATTACGTCGACGGACGATTTTAAAAATGCCAGGTTAAATGGATTTATTCAGAGAAGACTGATTGTGGATAATCACGGTATAATTAGATAAGAATAAATGATGATTCAATTCTTATCGCGTATTATTGCTAAAAATAAACTTTATCATAGTATGACATCAGGCTCAGGAATGGTGGTGGGGTTAGACTGGTAAACCATCGATCATCGGTAGGACGCAGTTTATGTTCGGATTTGTCGATGTGAGCTTCAGTGCACTGATTTTGTTCGTCGTAAAATGTTAGGAAACTGTTCATAAAATTTATAGTTTGTTTCATTCTGAACAGATATGAGAAACTTTATTATTAAAGGCCTCAATAATATTTCAATGGATCCATTACAATAATACTAATCCGTCGACTATTTAATAAAGAACTAAAAAAAATGATACTTGTTATAATGATAAATTATATTCAAAATTACAACTAGCTAAGTTTCAGTTTTATGTTAGAACTAGCCGTGGCCCGAGACTTCGTCCGCGTGGGATTTATTCACTCGTTACAAATAGTACTTCATTGTGAAAATTGATTCGCAAAAATTAACGACTATATGATACATGGCTGAAACCCGCAACTTCGTCCGCGTCGGAATCACTTAATTTATTGAATATAGCTGCCCGGCCCGGCTTCGCACGGTTGGTGTACCCATTTAAAAAAATAAGATATTTGTTGCAGTCGTTCAGGGTTTTGGGTCACTTGTTCAGCCGTTTCTGCGGTAAAATACACCCTTTGGCCGTTTTCTAAGTGGACGGCTAACTGCAAGACTGTAGGATATCGCTCGTGAATGGGAAATTCTAAAATTCGCCAAACAGCTTCGGATGTACTTATGTACCGGCCATTTACATAGTTTTCCACTTCATCGTTTGGGTTTTTGACGCTAAAAGTAGCTTGGTCAGATCCTTTATTGATATATTTACAAATGTATTTGATGGCTTGAACTGAGGGGCAGTACTCGATATTTATGTGTGCGTTAAACATCCTACATAATAATGGAGAATAAGGGACAATCCACCTATTATCTATATAGAAAGTACTTCCTCTGATATTTAGCGTAGCGCTCTGGCCTCCATTTTCGGCGTCACGACGACGATAAACTGGATATCCGTCCTCTCCGGTTTGGGTATCGTTAACGGAACGTCGAGGGTACTTTTTTGTGCAGATACCGTTTTGCATACATGGTGCTGTTAAGTTATGCTCTCCGCATGGACCGTGCACCATATTTTTAGTCACTATATCGTACAATATCGGGTCGTTTTGTTAGTTGGGCAGTTCCGCAACTATGACACTATCAATTTCGTCTGGCTGGATTTTTCTTTCTAGTCAAAACAGCAAATGACAGTGAGGTAAACCCCGCTTCTGCCACTCCACACTTGCCATGTAACATTTCACTTTGCCGAATATTTCATCTTTTGTGAATAATTTTATGAACTTTTTCATCTTAAATGAAATACCCTTGAAATTATTTTTATTGCTCTAGCCTGTAAACTATTTCTAGAAAGTTGAGATCTTAATCTTTTGGGCATTTTGAAAAAAACTAAATACTACATCAACTAATTATCGAAAAATATTCGAAATCGCACAACCGCTGCGTAGGAAGTCGACCGCGCGGCACTTTATTTTGTAACATTGACTCCCCTCCCGCACCGCAGTGACGCTTAGGTCACATGCTGCTGCCTAGCTAGATGAGCGGGGTGTGGGCGTGGTGATGGTGCAGAGGCAGGCGGTGGTGGGGACGCGAGCGTCAAGAGAGACACGACGACGACGGACAGTTGCTAGTTACTGAATTACAAAGATAGAAAAATAAAAATATGTTGCTTAAATAACGCGGTAAAAAGTAGCCTATGTTCATCATGGATAATGTCGGCTTCTAATGGAAAAAGAATTTTTCAAATCGGTCCAGTAGTTTCGGAGCCTATTCAATACAAACAAACAAACAAATCTTTCCTCTTTATAATATTAGTGTAGATTTTCAATTTTTCAAAATCCCAAAATTACTAAATTTATTTATTCTTTTAAACAAATATTTTAAAAATTAGTATTTTATTTTTGTAAATTTTTTTGGTGTAGTATAGAAGCTTACATTTTTTTATTCTTTCTTTGTTTGCAACATTTTCTTTCTTTTTTTTTATTTAAATATATTGATTTATTAATAAGTATTAACATCTGACTGTAAAAAAATAAATCATTCAGTAACACAAAAAAAAATGAAAAAAATCAGAAGTTATTAGTGAAATAACATTTTATGCACTTTTAAAAATGTGTATATGTAATTTAATAATGTACAAGGAAGTCATGTGGTGTCCACATTTGATTTTTTAATTTTTATCAAGGAGCAGGTCTCTTGTTTTTGTGTTTATTGTTTTAACAATCTTGCTTTTGATATGTACAACCTGAATATGTTACAGCAGTCTTTTGCTTGATCTATGTTTTCTTTGGAGCTGTTTGTTAGACTCTCCAATGGGTGGGTCGTTCATGTCAGAGGAGTTTGTATGGTAGTCGGTTTCCACTTATTCTGCAGGTATGGATGGCCATACCATCAACATTTTTGTTTTTGAATATGTTTCTTGATTGTTTGTTGTTCGCAGCGATGATGGATATTTTCATTTTGGATGTGATCACGAAGTGAGACTCTGATGATCTGGCATAGGCATCACATTTGGAACATGTCTTAAGTAATGTTCACGTTTCTGCTCTATACAATAAAATTGGCAGGATCAGGGCTTGGTAAAGACGAACTTTGGTCTTCAGTGAAATGTTAATTTTTCACAAACACCACTTCAAGGAAGCAAATGCTGCGGTTGTGTGACCAATTCAATTGTGGATTTCCGCTGTAGCTGCTACTTTCTTCTGTACCAGTGAGCTCAAATATTTGAATTCTTGCACTTGTTCAATTTGGACACCATTCAGTTGGACAATTGACTCTTGTCAATTGACAATTGAAACTTGTTGGCACTTGAGCGATCTGTTGTTAGTACATGAGTCTTATCTGCATTTATTTTCTGGCCATAAGATTGGGCAATGGAGGAGATATCATAGAAAATATCAGTGGTCTCAGCATCATGTCAGTGAATACACTAATGTCATTGGCAAACATCAAGACAGTCAGTAAGCTATTTTCTCCAAACAGAATTCCTCTTCTACCCTGGAAAACTTGTCGCAGTAGTAAAAACAGAAAATTTTAATTTTTCATCTTAAATCTCAACTGCTGATTTCTGAGAATTCTCTCCTCTTTAGAGTGAACATATTTGTATGCCACACCTAAGATAACATTTAAAGTGATTTATTGCTAGCTTTTTGAAATTCAGAAGTAAAAGACTTTAAATTCAGAAGCAGAATAAAATTTCTATTCCTCTTAACTCTCCATTAGTATTTTTCCTATAATCCTGATTCATTTAAACCTGATGTGTATATGTTGAGTGATATAGTGTTAAATGGGTGATTTGACAAATGTCATACCTAAATATTATCAAAGCTACTTTTAAGAATAAAAAGCAAGGTTACTTGATAAAGTTAGGAGTAAAGTGGTTTCTTATTGCTTTCTTTACTGAGCCAAATGTATGATTGCTTATCAATATGCCATCACCACTGAAAAGCTGGTGATATACAGCCAAGATATGACAACTTGCTCTGTGAAGGTCAACCATAAGAAATACTGGGAAAGGCACTGTAAAGCAATGAATGAATGAGCCCTTTTCTGTTATGAAATAATGTACTACTTGCATTTGCTTTAGCTCTACAAAGAAAGTATTACCTTTATTTTATTTTAGATACATAAATCTAAAATTAAATGTAAAATCAGTATTGTTTTGTAATTCTCATTTCCTTGAGATTAATAGTGTAGACAAATAAGATGTGTGATATCAAACCTCTCAAATAATGTAAAATTTATTTTGAGTTGAAAAAATTAACTACACTGCTAACTGAAAATGAGTCATTCACAAAAACATACTGATTAAAAGGCTATATAAGTACATAAAAATAATCTTTTAAAAATAAAATCAACTTCATATCATTAAAAATGTAAAATTGTAGTTTTACATTTTTATCTTTATTTTCCACTAATAATAAAAATTTATCTACATCTTCAATGTAATATGTTGGAAAATAGATTACATTCAATTTTTTTGAAAAAAAAAAAGAATGGTTTTGATGTTAAAGAGAAGGAAATCTTAGAAAAAATTGTTATCTACCAGATTGGGTTTTCTGCAAAAAGGCTTGCAACCTCTTAAAAATTTTAAGTTGGAACATTTTGAAGGTACAATATGAAGTTTCATCTAAAGTAAGAGTGGTAAAGTAGAAATGTAAATTACTGGCAAATACTTAATAGAAAAAGCTAGTAAGTAAATAATTTTTTTTGTATGAGGGCTATTTTTTAAGTAAGGTCTGTTTTTTTAGTACAAACAAAACTAGTAAAGATATTGTCAAAAACCTTTTTTTTCACTCTACACTTTATGCATTAGATAGGGAATCTTGGAGAGCTGCATCAAACCAGTCAAATGACTGAAGACAAAAAAAAAACTTTATGCTACTTTTTTACATAGTTATCTTGTTTGTTTGAACATTAATAGCATTTTACTAAACTGTTTATGTCCAGTCATAGAAATCAACTTCCTGTGAAGACAACCAGTCTTCAACTGTTGTTTTCACTTCTTCATTGTTGTCAAACTGCTGACCGTTGAGAAACGCCTTCAGGTAGCACAACAGATGGTAGTTGCTCAGCACAAGGTCTGGGCTGTATGGAGGATGGTCCATTTGTTCTCATCAAAAGATCTGTTCTCATGAAACGCTAGAGTTGAGTTTGAGCAGCAGAATGAGGATGAATTGTATGCAGCAAGAAAACTCTAGGTGACAGTGGACCACATCACTTGTTTTATATGGGATGTCGAAGTTTCATCAAGGTCTCGCATTAAGAGCTGAGTTTATTGTTGTTCCTTTGGAAATAAAATTGTCTAACAGGACACTATGTCTATCCCAAAACACAGTTGCCATAATCTTTCGTGTTGACATTGTTGTTTGGCTTTTACTTTGACTGGAGATGTGTGTCACCACTCCATTAACTGCTGTTTTGATGCAAGAACCCATGTCTTGTCTCCTGTGACAATGTGATCAAAAATTTGTCTCCTTCCTCGCTGCATCAGGTCAAAATTTTAAAGCAAAAGCCATTCTCTTTCTTTTGTATTCTTCAGAAAGGAAACGGGAACTCTTTTGGACTTCAAGATTTCAGAAACGATTTTGTAAAAGTACTGACATTGAAACTTGTGGAACTACCAGTGACAAAGTGGACAACGTGAATTGCCGGTCTTCACAAATTTTTACGTTGATTTCACGCACCAAATCGTCTGTGATTACAGAAGGTAAAACTCGATCGCGGTTCATCATGAACATTGTTCCCCCTGTTCTTGAACAGTCTAACCCATTTACGCATTTTGCTATCACTTACTGAATTAGGCTCGTAAACAACACATATCTGGCGATGAATGTCTGCTGTTGACATGTTCCTTCCGTTCAAAAATTGAATCACATACTGTATTTCACAATCGGCGGGTCGCTCAATTATTTAAAACACTTCAATTTCATGCAGTGCGCATGCGTGTTTTGAGAGTCGCACAAAATTTACATAGCTACAGCCAGTAAGACCTTAATTAAAAAAAGAAACTCTCATAATAACTTTACTGGTAATTCAGCATTGACTGCAGGGAGATCAAAAGTTACATTTAAATGTAATCCTAAGCCTACAATTATCTATGAATAATTTGGGAGGAAATGAATTGTTTGAAGTAAAAGAACTTTTCATTTAAAAACTATTTTAACAAGCCAGTTTATAAAATCATTTAATTATTAATGTAGCAATATCATATGGTAATTTCTCCCTGAACTTTGGCCATACATGAGATGGCTTACTAGTACATTCAAAAAACAAACGTATATGGACCTCCACAAACCTAATTTCATTTTTTGAACTGTAACTGAGTATCTAAATTTATTTTCAAATCTATCTGCCTACATCTGATTTTTTATATTTGCTGCTTCATAAAAAAAAATAAAACAAAGTAATGTAGGAGCTGCCGTTAATTGTATAAGTTTTTTTTAAGTAACATAATATTAGCATTAATTTGTATACAAGTGCCATATTAGTAGTCCAGAAAATGTTCTTTATAGGCAAATGTAGGGTAACTGAAGAAATAAAGTTTTTTTTTTGCTTCTGTAGTACACAACTAATACATTATTTTTTAATGCATTTTTATCTCTTACCTTATGTATAATAATAAGAATATAAATGTGTACATTAATGATAAAAATTATTTTTTAAAGGGAAAAGTCAATACTACGGTATAGATAAAAACAAGACAAAACATATACAGTCTATTGTACGTGAGCAGTCATCATTTCAACTGTATGTGGAACACAATCAATATTATCAGAAGGCAGATAATGGTGAGTACACATAATAATAAAATATGATAACTTCAAAAAAATTGAATCATCTTATAAAAAAAAATCTATGAAACTGAGATGATTTTTGGCCTATCGGAGTATTCATTATTTTTTAAATTTCACAATTTTTAAAAAATGCATAAACTAGAATAATAAAACTAGGAGTCTAAATGATTAAAAGATAGTTAAAATTTCTAAATAAAAATTAATATTGTAATTCTAACTACTACTAATTTTACTATTATTAATAATATTTAACTACTGATAAAGTATTCCTACTATAGGAGAATGTTAAAAATCAGATGGGTGGATAAAGTGACAAATGAAGAGGTATTGCGGCAAATAGATGAAGAAAGAAGCATTTGGAAAAATATAGTTAAAAGAAGAGACAGACTTATAGGCCACATACTAAGGTATCCTGGAATAGTCGCTTTAATATTGGAAGGACAGGTAGAAGGAAAAAATTGTGTAGGCAGGCCACGTTTGGAATATGTAAAACAAACTGTTAGGGATGTAGGATGTAGAGGGTATACTGAAATGAAACGACTAGCACTAGATAGGGAATCTTGGAGAGCTGCACCAAACCAGTCAAATGACTGAAGACAAAAAAAAAGAAAGATAAAGTACTTGGTAGTTTAACACTAATTAAATCTATGGACAAGTAATGGCTTAATTGAATTGTCTTCATGAATTAGTTCTTTTGTGTGAATGTCTATCAGTAACTTCTAAGTCTTCATTAAATAACACAAAACAAAATTTTTGCTCATAGAAGTTTTATTTTGTTCTTAAGTTGAATGAATCCTTTATAATGAATTCAAAAATGCAATCAGAATTTTTCTGCCACCATATTTCTGAAGTATTTCTTTTGTGGAATTTTATGTGTTTCTTTTTTAGGGATAACTTATATACATAAAAGGATATTTTAAATGATTTCTAACAGAGGGTGAGGTATAAACATAGCATTATGAAGGCAATAACTGTATATGCATGATGATTCATTTACTTTAGATTCTGACATGTCAGCATAGATAAGTAGTCTGAATCATATAATAACATAATATTGTTTAAACATTCATTGTATATGCATGCACTGTGATTTTATTCTGTTTTGTGATTTACAGTTATTGTTTCAAGTGTATTTTGTTATTGAATTGTGTAAATGATTCAGATAACTTCTGTTACATGTGTAGAGATTTGATTAATATATTTTTATATATGAAATTACAAGCTCAATTGCTATGTTCATTAGTCCAAATGGAAATTTGTAGCATATGAAAAATGGCATGCCTAATCAGGGGATTTGAACCCAGAACTTCTGGATGAAAGGCCAAGGTGCTACCATAATGATAACGTTTGACTCCACTAGTTAAAAATGCTGTGAATTATATTTTGGCTGTAAAGTTTGTGTTCAAGATAAGAACTGGGCTCTTCACATCTGTTCAACCTTTGCAAAATGTCTGACAGACTGGGCTAGAGGTAATCAGTACATGAGATTTTCATATTGGTGGTGTGGAGTGAATCACAAGACCATTTGTTGGACTGTTTTACAAAATAAAATGTATTTCTGTATTACAAAGATAAAAGGAATCAGTAGTAAATATAATTTCACAGTGCAGTATCTGAAATTACCATCTGCTAGAATAGACTGTCTGAGAATCATGGTAAGGACTTAACCTGTAATGCATTCTAAATACATAAGAAGAAGAACATCTTAAGAATATGAATCAGAATATAAGGTAGCCATTGAAGTTTCCACATGAGGAGCAAGATGATCCTACTTTTGAAGCAGAATCCTTTTACCGTAAACCTCATCTGATAACTCAGGGTAAATTAACAACCTTGCTGGGGATTTGAACTTGTCAAAAAAACAAGCTGAATTTATGGGATTTAGATTGAAAGGCTGAATCTTCTCCATACTGACACTAAATGTGTTTCTTTCATAATTGTCAGGAATACTTTAAGATTATATTCTGAAGAACGTAGTTTAGTGTACTGCAAAAAAATCAGTGCTGTCATGGATGCATTCTGTCAGAAACAAAAATCTACAGAATGAAGATTATTCATTGATTCTTCAAAAACTAATTTAAAGGGAGTCCTTTAGCACAAAGCCAACAAATTTACTTTTGTGCTGTTAGGTTATGCAACTAAAATGAAAGAAATATATGACAATTGAAAATTCTGTTAGAAAGAATGCAGTTTAAATACCAGTGGATTATATGTTGTATGACTCAGATATACTAAATTTTGTAGCATTTTGTGCGAATGGGGTAGCTGGGGTAAGACAGATCATTGTATCATCACAAATCATTGTGTCAAGAAGAGCCAAAAATGAATCAATTTCTCCTGGATAGAAAAATGTTGTACATACCACACTAGTTAACTCAGCTTCTGCTCCACTCCAGAGCTTTCAAAACTTTATTAAGGCAATTGATAAAAATGTGAAAATTTCCTCGTATTAGTGACACTAAATCAAGGAAGGAATTTTTTAGGTCCCTAAATAAAAATTTTGATTAGAGATGGTCAACTCAAAGAACTGCTAAGCCAAGTCGAAAAGTAAGGATGGAGGTTATTAAAAAACGTGTTGTGCAAAATGTTTTAGGAAATCAAAAATCCTGACTATCATGACATTGTGGATGAATTATTAGTCACACAAAATTTGGGATATAATATGTCCCTAAAATTTCATTTCTTGGATTCAAACATGGATTTCTTTCCAGACAATCTTGGTTCTGCCAGTGATGAGCATGGGGAACACGTCCACCAGCAAATCTGTCATGGAAAACAGGTACCAGTGACAGTGTAGTGCAAGAATTTAGCAGATTATTTTCGGATACTTTTGATACTTTGGATTCTGTTCATAGAAATCTTCGAGAGCTGTAGAGGGTGAGATTGAATCCTCTAGCTGCAACAAAGAGTTTGTTTACATCCAAATGTTTGCTATTAAATGATGGAAAATCTGATGTTGATATTTGAGGTTAAAAGTTGAACATAATAATCTAAATGCTGCAAAATGTTTGAAGGGATTCTTTCATGCAAAGAATATCCTTTGTCACATATGTGAATTAAAAATTTACCTTGGACATACTACTTGAACAAGGCAGTAATATAAAAATGGCATTAATTTGTGGGATAGGTTGGTCCATGTTTAAAACATTTTATTATGCCAAAAAAAATTAGTAAGGGTGATTTCAGGTAAATATGTAAAGTACTCTATAAATCTTTATAAAAAATCCAGCACTTTTAAGTAGTTTAAAGTAATTTTTACTTATTATACATTCAAGAGAAATTACAGACATCACTATGAAAGAAACAGTTCATAGATATAACACTACTAAAACAAAATTTAGATGTATCTTGCTGCAGGCTTGAATTAACAACTAAAAATTAGTTTAGTTTAGAAATTAAATAGTACAGTAAACTATTTGAGAAGCTAAATTTAATTCATATTAAAAAATCTGAAAAAATAAGTTGTAGTTAGCTTATAGATAAGCTAATAAACAGACTAAAGGAGTTCTTGGAGTGCAGTATAAAATCATTAATGATATATTGTATTGATTTTACTTTTAGTTATCATTTGGTAATATTTCTTGTTTTATGAAAATTATCAATATTGGTAAAATTGCAAATGCACTATAAATAAATATTTTAATACATTTATACAATCTCTATTATAAATTTTCTGTAATCTAAATATGTATCATCTCATCTAATATTTTTTTTGATAAAATCTGATATTAATTCATTGCTCAACTTTTGAAAGTAGTGCAAGTAAATAAAAATGTATCCCTACTTCAAACAAACCAGTAGAAACGTAATTAATTGGCTTATGTGCATTATTTTACAAGATCAATTTGTGTTGAGCTTACTTACCTGTGTTGTTTTGACTTATATTACACAACTGCTGATAGACCTGCTCTCAGGCAGTTTGTACCCAAGGCAAATGGAAATTAGTATACTTCTCAATATTGAATATTTATTTTGTTTAATAGATTTTGTTCAATAAAAAAAATAATTTTTTTTGAGTTTGCTTTATTGGTTTATTATACTTTTAATTCTGATTCTTCATTCTATCCAGTTACACTGAACAGCAGATATAATAACTGGAACAAAACAATTTATGGTCTTAAACCTTTGAAAGATCCTTCGTGCCTGCTAGAACTAATAAATAAAACTGGTTTGATATTTAACCTACTCCTAATGTTTTATTTGAGCAATTAAAAAAATCTGAAAAACTAATTAGGTCATAAATTATGATTTTGTTTACCTAAATGAGAATTTCCTGTTCTCACTGCTATCAATCAAATCCAGTGCTCAAGCCAACCATTTTAAGGCTGGCTTTAACTACAGATGGTTTTTGATAACATCTTACAGATAAAAAGAATGTATTTTATCCAAATTTTGATACATATTATGGAAGTAATCTAATATTCAAATGAACTAAATTATTCCCTTTAAAAGCAATGCAATTACTAATTCCAAATACTGACTAAAGTAGTTTAAATGGAGAATGTAGTAGGGTATATTAATTGTAAGGTGAGAACTGATTGCTGTATGAACAGTCCAAATAAATTAGGACAATAAAATTTATGGTTAACATATATAAAATATGTGTAATACTGTATCAGTATAAACAAATGTTTTTCAAATGAATTTTTTCTTTACTCTCCATTTTTAAACATATAATCATGCAAGAAAATTGTTGATTGCTTATTAACTCATGTTAGTTTTAGGAGTAGATAAGATCAATCAAAACTACTCCTACACTTCAGTTAAAACTAATATTAAGGTTTACATGTACTTTCACTACCACTCAAACACCACTTATAAATGAAATTAGCCCCAGTTACCATGAATACAATTTTTCATGTAAAGCTATTTAAACTAATTCTATCAAATACTGACCAACCTTTATCATTAATTAGTTATGAGTGATTAAGGAGATGCTGGGAAGTATGAAAATACAATAAATTATATAAATTGCAAATTGAATATTTCCAGGTTTGCAAAATGTAGCTTCAATGAAGTTGGTACAAAGTAAAGATGAAGAGAGTGATCCTATTGCTATTCCATCATTTCAAAGTTTTTTTCAAGGAATTGAAGGATCTGATTCAACTTACTTTATAGTAGACTCTTTTACTCAAACAAATGTATCTTTCCATGATAATGTCCCTGTAATAGTGCCAGAGAATTGGGTATGTTGAGTCAGATTATTATAAAAACTAAAATTATACAATA
This sequence comes from Lycorma delicatula, assembly GCF_047948215.1. NCBI lineage: Eukaryota > Metazoa > Arthropoda > Insecta > Hemiptera > Fulgoridae > Lycorma > Lycorma delicatula. The sequence continues at coordinate 103,833,778 of NC_134460.1, read as the reverse complement.
CTTTCATTTTAACAGCTTGATATAACTTAACACTTTAAAGTGATTAAAAGTTATAAACTAGTGACTTTTAAATTATAAAATTTATTCTTCCAAATATCTTTTGGATCAACATCTTCAGCGTTGTATGCAGCAGTATTGTGAATAGTACTTACCATTGAAATTAATTAATGTTAAACTATAAAAAATAGCGGGCCGTAGACCCGCTGCAGAAATGTTAACATGGTCTATCTTTCATTACACATGATTTTCTTAAATGTTTTTGCCAGTTATAATTAAATAACTTTCATAATTTTGCGTACTAAGAACAAACACGTTTTCAACGAAAGCTTCAAAATCCTGAACATTTTTAACTATTTCTTGAGTTGTGATTTTTTAACACAGCTCTAACCCCAATATTTTCCTTTTTTATCCCCAAAACACAAATATAATTTTAGATAAATTGTTCGTATCAAGAAATATAAATCGTTCGTGTGTTACGCGCAGCCGTCCGGCGTACCACCATTAGTCCGCTCCGTGCCAATAGTAGCTAAAATAGCATGAGAGCGCATACAATTAACAAACAAACCCACCCAGCATCCTTTTTAATGTCGAGATATGACTAGCCAGTCAGAGCTCTTGGACCCTCGACGCGTATATTTGTGACCCTCGGCTTATTTGTGAGAAATATTTTAAGAAAAGAAACAGTGTCTAGAGAGTATTTTTATGAACATTTTGGTTCTTTTATATATAAAATAGACTTAAGAAGTGAGTAGATATAGAATTTAATAGTTTTTAATTTAAATATAATGTTTAACGCTAGCAGTATTGATAAGAGGGATTTGGCTTTGTGACTCCGTCTTCTTCGTTTAGTCTTGTGTATGTTCATGTGAACAGGGCCGGATTTTCCTACAGGCTAACTAGGCTTCATCCTAGGGCCTCAAGATCAAGAGGGGCCTACATTCAAATTGTTAGCAAAATTAAAATTACACTATTCTAAAAACAGTGAACACTAAAAGACTGGACCGAAAATAAGGAGAAATTCTACGCATATGACTAATAAACAAACATAAAAATGTATTGGTTAAGATCAACGCGTTCGGCTCATTGGGTCTGTTCGTTTGTATATACTAGATTGCACTAAAGTATAGTTCATACGTTCACTGATTGCTATGACAAATATATTGGCGTGCCTTATGCTATTAAGCTCTGGTTTGTTCTTGCATAAATAAAGTGCAGATTGGTGTAAATTGCTAAGAAGAAGAAGAAGCTAACACCGATTACTGCTTACATGCATGTGCCAACTAGTACTACTCAATTGGAAGCAATGCAGCACGTTGTATGTGAGGACACGGCCGTTGCACCAACTCAAAGTGAAAGTATGGAACTAATTCAAGAGCAACTTACTGAACACGAATATACAAACGAGCGACAAGAAAATAATACGAATATTCAGAATTTTTTTCCGACATCTAATGAGAAACACTAAGTTCAAGATATTGCAAATTTAGATAGTGATGTCAAATATATGTCTACTGTAACAGATGTTGGCTTCTGGACAAATTTATCGCAAAATGATGTATCATATTGGGTAGAGAAGGGCCCTCCTCAAGTTCAGTATCACTGCGGACCATTTTTAAATTCTAAGCGATAATATAAGAATCAGGCCAGATTTTGTACAAAAGCAATTTTTTATTCAACAAAAGCCAATAGAGAAAAATATACCCTAGAATGGCTTGTGTACACCCCCTCAAAAGGCCGCGTTTTTTGCTTTGTTTGTAAACTCTTTCCAAATATATTGCATCTTCTACAACAGCATGAACTTCTGAAAGGTTTAATGATTGGAAAACCCCTGCTATCATTCAAACTCATGAAAATTCGGAAAATCATAGGAATGCTATGTTAACGTACTTAACAAGAGCAAAAGGGAAAACTTTAACTTCAAAGCTAGAAGAAGAAATAAGAAAAGAGCAGCAATACTGGCGTTACGTTATAGAAAGAGTTTTCGCTGTAATTTGCAGTCTTGCAGAGTAAGGCTTACCATTTAGAGGGGACAATGAACAGTTTGGAACTCCAAATAACGGCAATTAGTTTGGTCTTGTAGAACTAGTAGCAAATTCGATCCATTTTTAAGAGATCATTTCGATCGATATGGAAATACTGGCTCAGGAAAACCTTCATATTTGTCTAAAACTATATGTGAGTAAATTATTCAACTTATGGCAAATAAAGTGAAATACACAATTGTGGCGGAAGTGAAAAAGGCTGGCTATTTTAGCTTTTCAGTAGATTCCACTCCTGATATATCTCATACTGATCAGTTGACCTTAATTATTAGATATGTTTCACCTGCAGACGGTTTGCCAACTGAGAGATTTTTAACTTTCCTTGAGCTAAAAGATCACTCAGGGGAAAGCATAGCTGATTTAGTATTTAACTATATCACTACTGAACTTGAAATTGATTTCAGAAAATGCCGAGGACAGTCTTATGATATGCAGCCAATATGGCTGGTAGATAGAATGGTATGCAGCAAAAAATTATCGAAAAAAACAAGTTTGCAAGATTTGTTCCATGCGCTGGTCACTCTTTAAATTTAGTAGGTCGTTCAGCTGTTGATTGTTGCCTTGATGCTGTTAATTTTTTTGGTGTTGTGAACGAAGTTTATATATTTTTTCGTCTTCCACAAAAAGATGGGCAGTTCTGAAATCACATTTAAAACCTCATTCTAAAGTGCCTAAATATTTATCAGACTCTAGGTGGGAGGCACACGCAAAAGCTACAGAAGCTATTTTAGAAAATTACAATGATATCACCGATGCACTAAATTATTTACATTCAGATAATAATACAAAGAGTGATACTGGATTGAGGGCCAACAATCTTTTAGAGAAGATGAAGAATTTGAATTCGTGTTTACGCTCCATTTCTGGAATCGAATACTGAGACATTTTTCAAGAGTAAATAAAATTCTTCAAAACCTTAATATTTTATTTAGTAGTTGCGCAGATTGGTACAGGTCACTTTTGGATATTTTATGTGAAATTAGGGAAGATTTTGATCCACTTGAGCAACAAGCAAAAAACACATTGCCAAATACTGAATATAGAACTGCCAGAAGGATAAGAAGAAGTAAACGGCAAGGGAATTACGAAAATTCATCTGACCCTGATGCCTTAGACGAACTCTCTTCAAGAGATAAATTTAGGATTAAATCATTTATTCCTATATTAGCTGCACTAGAATCAAATTTAAGAAGAGCTTCTGTTTATGATGATGTGAAAATATTTTCCTTTCTTGCCGATCTTACATTATCAAAGGTAGAACTTCAAAGAGGTGTTGAGCTGTTAATGCAAGAATACCCAGAAGATGTCAACCAAAATCTTACTGAAGAACTATTTCATTTCCACACATATGCGAGACAAACGCATAAGCCTTCAAAAAATTCCACATTGTCGCATACAGACTTGTATCAAATAATATTCAAAGAAAATATTGAAGTGGCTTTCCCTAATGTGGAATCAATCTTCCGGCTGTTTCTCAGTTTAATATTCACTAATTGTGCTGGAGAAAGGCCATTTTCAAGACTTAAAAATATCAAAAATCAATCGAGACCCAGACGAGGTTGTCTTCATCGAGAATTTTGTGCATCGAAAATGAGACCTTCAGAAAAATAGATTTTGATGAACTTATAGAAGAATTCTGTGTGAAAAAGTTTAGAAAGAAATTCTTCTAATCTACTATTTCGTTTTAAATGTATACTTAGATTAAATCAGTTCTTAAATAAAATAATATTAACATAAAATTTAATATGATATACAATTTGATATTTTATTTTTTGTGATCTGGATTTGGTTCCATTTTTGATTTAGTTTAAGACTTAAAATTCATAATAATTCATACTTAAACTTTAAATGCGAATTATTATGAAATAAGTATGTGAGGTTGTGTTAGTTGCCAGTCCAGCTGCTACTATCGGCGCAGAGCGGACACGTGATGCGCCGGCCGGATGCGCGCCAATAACTCACTCCCGCTAAATAAATAATCTCTTTTTTACTGTTAAATATTTGAGGAGTCCGAGGTTACTTGTTAAATAGGTTGAGTCCATCAATAATTTGTATTTTAAATATTAGCTAATAATCCCCTTTTTTATATTAATCAGATTAAATAAATAAAATTATTAAATAATAAATAAATAAAAATTCAAATATAAAATATAAATGAAAATAATCTATGCTTAGAAATTAAATTAAATAATCTGTAAATTAACTGAAAACGGACTACTTCTAGCGAGAGACAGTTGACACCCGCTTGGCGCATCAGCATTGGTGCGCTCTGCGCCGATAGCCTCCAAAATAAAAATGTGAGCACACAAAACAAACACACGTACCATCATTTTTAATGGAGAATGATGATGAAAACAGAACCATATCTATAAATATTACACATAACATATAAAAACCGAGATATAAATATAGTTAAACAATGTAAAATTTATAAACATACTAAAACTGATAAAAAAAATAGTTAAAAAACAAACCCAACATAAAATTGATGTTTTGTTTGATTATATAACTAAGATGTCTGATGCTTCAAAGGTCTTTGGAAGTATGAACCCAAGTACAGTAATTTGAAATTGAGTTATAGTGTTAAATAAAGTAAGTAATTTTAAGAAAAAAGATATTATTAAAAAAAATAGTACATTATTTAATTTCTAGAATGAGCAAGACTGCATTTTAAAGAAATACAGTTTTTGCATTTCTTAAAGGAAAGCTTACTTTTCTGCTCATGAAGTTAATTTTAAGCCAAAGTCTCTTGGCTTAAAATCTTTTAAATCATCACTTTAATCATCATATATATAGCTGAAGTCCTTAGCATTAACAGAATTTCAAAATACACATATTCTTTTGTACATAGATTAGTATATATGTTACCGTGTATATATATATATATATATATATATATATATATATGTGTTGTATATGTATTACCGTGTATATATGTATATGTTGTATATATGTTACCGAAATTAGAGAATGGTAGTATTCTCCAATGAATGTCGACACGTACCAAATATATCGGTGAAAAAGCGAGATATTTGCTTATACGAGGTGCGACAATAAAGTAATGAGACTGATGTGAAAAAAAATGTTGCTTACCGTTTTAGTCATGTTTAGTGTTGTCTACTTCAAAGTAGTTTCCCTCTGATTGCACACATTTATTCCAGCGCTTCTGCCATTGATGGTAACATTTCTGGAACTCATCTTCTGTAATATCCTCCAATACCCTCGTCACAGCTTTTTGGACATCTTGTGTTGTTTGAAAATGGTATCCCTTGACCGCCATTTTGACTCTTGGAAATAGAAAAAAGTCGCACGGAGTGATATCTGGTGAATAAGGTAGCTGTGGTAGTACTGAAATTTGTTTTGAGGTTAAAAATTGCTGTACTGACAGAGCAGTATGGGATGGCGCATTATCGTGATGCAGAATCCAATTATCAGCAGTGTTGGCACGGACACGAACTCGTTTACGAAGTCTTTCTAAAATTTCCTTGTAGAAATATTGGTTAACTGTTTGTCCAGGAGGCACCCACTCTTTATGAACAATTCCCTTGGAATCGAAGAAGCACACAAGCATGCATTTCACTTTTGACTTTACATGCGAGCTTTTTTTGGTCTGGGTGATCCCTTTGAGCACCATTGCCAACTTTGTCGTTTTGTCTCTGGATCGTATTGAAAAAACCAACCTTCATCACCAGTGATAACACGGCTCAACAAATCTGGATTAATTTCCGTTTGCTCTAACACATTTTTCCGTGTTTCTCGCTGTTGTTGTGTGAGATTTTTGGGGACCATTTTTGCACAAATCTTTCTCATACCAAGATCTTCAGTTAATATTAGACGAACCGTTTCTCGATTGATGTTGAGTTCTTCTGCAAGTATTTTCGATCAGATCGTACGATTTCACACACCCTGGTCAAGTTGACATCTGTCCGCGAGGTTGATGGTCGTCCACTGCGGTCTTCATCTTCAACATTCGTTCTGCCTTCGCTAAAAATTTTATGTCACCGAAAAACTTGAGCTCTTGACATAACCTCTTCTCCAAAAGCCTTATGAAGCTGACCATAAGTTGTCGTCGCGTTTTCACCCAATTTAACGCAAAAAGAAATGGCATACCGTTGAGCAATATTTTGCGGTTCCATTTCTGTGACGAGAAACACAAACACGTGGTCACTTATTACAGCACAACTCACGACTGAGCAGTTGCATCAATGTGCCGCTTGGACTAGAAGTAGCTTATAGACCAAGGTCAAAGATGGTGTGCCTACGTAAGTTGCAGGGTTGCCACATCTTGCAAAGAAAAATCACTCTCATTACTTTATTGTCGCACTTCGTATTATTGTACAATCGGACCTTCGCCGGTATAGGTCGACACACACATATAAGCACTGGAGGGAATCGAAACAAAAACTAGAAATTAAGAAAAAATTACCCAATACCAATCTCTAAAGTAATGAGATTACAAGAAACCCTCGTAGAAAAACGGAAGTTGAAATTTAAGCTAAACATAACCTTCGCTCGCTAACATCGTCTAATTAACGTTAAATATACAAATTATGTATGTTATTCTCCAGTATTGGAGGTGATTAATCAAATTCAGCATGCTTTGATGGTAAAAGCTGAATAAAAATATTTTTATAACAAAACTGAAAAAAGGGCTAACTATCTGAACATTTATTTGTATCGTTATTGTTCATCCATGCAGTTAACACATTCTATATATCCTAAATGTCCTTTAAATTTATAAAATGCTGAAAATTCGATGAAGTTGTTTTATAAATGCGGTGAATTTAACTAATCGCCTACATTGTTTGAGAATAACTCATAATTTGTATATTTAACGTTAATTGGACGAGGTTAGCGAGTGAAGGTTATCTTTGGCTTAAATTTAAACTTCAATCTTTTACGAGGGTTTCTCGTAAACCATTTACCTTAGAGATTGGTACTGAGAGATTTTTTTAATTTCTAGGTTTTGTTTCGACCCCCTCCAGAGCTTATCCGTGTTTGTCGACATACATCGGGGATGGTCCGAATAAGCAAGTATTTTGGTCTTTCACCTTCGAATTTGGTATTGGTCGACATTTACCGGAGAATATAAACATTTGCTAGATATCAGTCTCCCACGGTAGTACATATTTATATATATACATATACCATTATATTTTGTTATATTTCAGTTAAATTAATTAGATAAGAAATATTATCTGAAAATTTCAAAAAATAAATAATTATACTATTTATAATCATATAACTTGCCGGTCAGGACTCGCTTCGCTCGCCCGACCACTAGCCACGGGGCATATTAAGTGCGTAGAGAATATTTTTCTGAACATTTTGGTGTTTTTATATTTAAAATAGGCTTAAGAAGTGAGTAGATATAGAATTTAAAAGTTTTTAACAGAAATATAATGTTTAACGCTAGCCATATTGATAACAGGCGTGTGTGTGTGTGTTCACGTAAGGTTGTGTTAGTTTACGGTCTCCGTGACACGAGTGGTAGCGTCTCAGATTCGGATTCCCGGATTCCCTGGATTCGGAGGTCCCGGGTTCGAATCCCGGTCAGGCATGGCATTTTCACACGCTACAGAAATTGTCATTCATCTTATCCTCTGAAGTAATACCTAATGGTGGTCCTGAAGGTTAAAAAAAAAAGATTGTATTAGTTGCTGGTCCAGTTGGTGCTATTGGCGCAGAGTGGACCACGTGATGCGCCGACGGATGCACACCAACGACTCTCTTCTGCTAAATAAAGAATTCTTTTTTTACTGCAAAATATTAACTAATAATCTCTTTCTTTTATTAATAAAATTAAATAAAATTCAAATAAAAATAACCTTTGCTTAGAAATTAAATTAAATAATCTGTAAATTAATTGACAACGGACTGCTTCTAGCGGGAGAGAGTAGGCTTATGGAGAGTCACTGTGCGCAGCCGCCCGGCGCACCACCAATGGTCCTCTGCGCCAATAGTAGCTAAAATAAAAATGTAAATGACAAACAAAAATACAAACAAATCCGTGCTCTAATTTTTTTTATGAGAAAGAATTACTGTTAAGTGGAAATACTACTAGATGTATGCACATCATAAAACTGTTTCACAACAGATATCTTAAAATTCCATAATCTGATAAATTACTTGAATAGTTTTATAATTAATTTTCAGTGGAACAAAAATAACTTTTCAGTGTAACAGAAAACAGTTCTATTTTACTCTTTCTATGAACACTATTTTGTAGATATATTTACATCTTTTCTTTTGTTTTCCCTTTCTTGTTTTTCTCTTGTTTCTTCAATTCAGTGTATCTCTTTTTATCTTTCTTATGACTCATATTTTCACCTTCCTCTTCTATTTTTTCCCAGTCCTTTTATTGCTATAAGTTTTTTTTAATATAAGCCCAAACCTTTCGTCCTTAGTCTCTTTATTCATTCCCTCAAAATCCTCTTATATTTAATTAAGATGTTGCCGATTTTGACAAATAAATTATAACTCTAACATATTTGGACATAAAATTATCTGTAAATCTTATGCTTGTTGCTTATTGTCTCTTCCACATTCTTGTTAAACAGAGTAGAAATAACTACCACACCAGTCTCACATTCTTTGCAACATCTAACTGCTCTATTTATCATCCATTTTGATTATTGCTTCCTTTTAGATGAGCAAGTTCTGAATCAATCTCCTCTCTCTCTAGTGAACACCTTAAGCTTTCATACCTTCATAAAATGTTCCCATTTTACATTGTCAAATTCTTTTTCTTAATTAAAATATATACTTTGAAACCTTTGCAGTTTTTAAAAGTATAAAAATTTACTACTATGTAAAACCAAATATTCTGGTACAAGAATAAAATCTAATCAACATGTGTAATTTTTTGGGTTAGGTGTGAATGAATAATTATGATCTCTCCTCTTGTCAATCTTCTCCTTAATCCTAGAACCTCCTGCTGAAATCTTCTTTCACATTCTCTACTGCTTTTTTTCCCTTTTTTTTTGTGGCTTATGCAGTCCTATTTGAACAGCATAATATGGTCTTTTTTAAGATAGTTAGAGAAATCTGACTTACATGATCTCCTTTCTATCACTAATTTATCAAACAATCTTTCCTTGGAATCTTCAAAACTATCTTTCCTATCTAGTTATGTTGCTCAGATTTTTATACTGAATTTATTTTTCTTGTTTTACCTAATTATTTCTGAAATTTCATTTTCATTGTTTGGATTTTACTTTCCTTTCTTGTTGTGGTTATACTAAATGTGAAAATTAATCATACTACTACTGATTACACAATCTCTTTACTGATACTCTAGGAGTGATTGTGTTGACTACATTGAAATAGATAACTGTATGAACATATACAGTATGTCCAAGAACTTTTTGTACCTCCTGACAAATATACATGGACTTAGTACATATATTTTGAACATTTATACTTATGAATTATTAATCCAGCGGATCTGTGAGCACACCATTTAGTTGAATGCACAGATGCGTCTTTATTTCCTTATGTCTTCCTTGATAAGTTGGGAAGTATCCCAGTTGTTATGGTTTAAAGGTTTCCCCTCACTGTTATGCAATTCTTCGTCTGTTGTGTACTGACAATGAGATACATAGGCCTTAATTATTCCCTACATTTATAAACATTGATGGAAATGGTTTCATATTCAAGTATTTTTTAATATGATTTTGCTTTGAAACAAGAGAGTGTTAGTGTTCTACCTGACCTTGAGAGTAGGGATACCAACCAAGGTAAAAAAATTATTTCTTAAGAATCAAATACCATGCAACCTTTAAGACAGCAGCTACATATTAATTGCAGAAAGGCATTTGGGGGACTTCTCAGACATACTGTAGATTAAAATTCTCTAAAAATAATTTTTTTAAATTCAATACCTTTACATGTAAAACTTCCCATAGAAGTCTAGAAAGAGAATTATAGTAGCCTAAAACTAGTTTATATATTTTATCTATGAAAAACTAAGTATTCAAAACAATTCTTTAATTCAACACTTCATTATAAATTTTAATTTTATTACAGCATGGAAAAGTATATGACAGTGAAGTAGAAAAAATTGAAGAAGAAGTGGCAGAATTATTACCATTTATAAAAGTTCCGTTACAACCACCATTTGGTAAAGTTGACGTAAAATCATCTTCAGCTCAAACTGAAGTTGGGTGGTTACCTGCACATGTAGGAACTGATATATTACAATATATTGATGATGATTATATGCATGGTGGTACAAAAGAAGGTGCATTTTCTATAGATAAAGGAGCTGGTACAGTCAATAAAAATGAAATTGATTTAGAAGAAGCAATAGCAAATCTAATAGCATCAATAATAAGAAAACCAACTGAACAAGAATTAGAACATAGAAAACAACTGAAGCAATGTTTAGAACACAATAATATTGATGGTCTGTACAATATATTTGGAATAGAAAAACAATCTCAGAGAAAAATATGTTCAAAAGTACATGGTGCTTCAAAAACTAAATATGACAGTGCTTCTAAAGTAAGTAGATTCTAGAACAGAAATATTAGTAATGTCAGAAAAAGAGATGTAATGATCATCACTTTATATTAAATATTCTGAAAAAACAGTGTACTTTACAATAAAATCATCCACCAGTAGCTTTGACAGTGACATATTAATACACTTATTTATCAATATTCTTATCAGTAACTATCCATGAATACATTTTCATAACAAAACCTATAAATTTGTAGCATTTATGCTGAATAATGTGTTCAAAAGATGGTTAAATTTATGTAAAACTACCAGATTTTTAATGACAAACTAAACAAAAGTTAATAAATTTAATGGTTCCAATATTTATTTACATTTTTTCACTTTTAAGTAACTGGTGACAAGTGGTGTTTGTATAACAAATACTTAAAAGCTCTCTATAGTTACGTAGAGACCAACACTTGCTAAGAATTTTGTCAGTGCAAATTGTAAATATCCCATCATTAACAATGTACTTGAAGTTCTACACATGTATAAGAAAAAACCACACTTAATACAATTTAATGCAATAACCGTAACTTAATTTACAATAACTATAGCAGTTATTGTGGATTAACAAAAGTAATTGATATTAGGGTGAGAGCAGCAGCAAAAATCACTGAAAGCGGTGATTTAAACAACTGAAAACATTATGAACAGAGTTTTTAGAAACTCTACATTTAAAAACTGGTTTGGTTTGTCATTATGCAAGTTTGATACATTTAAATAAATCTTCATTACAATCATCATATAAAAAACATAGCCAACGATTCAGTTTGTTGAAATTGAGGCTCAACTAATCATTCAAGAAAATAGTAACTTTATAAAATACCACATAGAGCCAATGTGGAATTACCAGTCAGTGTTGACTTTTGATTACCCAGTTACTGTTCCACAGATAAAAAAAAAGACGATAAAACTATGAAGCAGTTATCTAACGAAATCAGAGTGTTTTTCCAACATGCTCAAAGAAAATGAATATTATTGTAAAGGGACTCTGTACATTAAAGTACATCTTGAACAACAGCATCCCATTAAAAATTTTTTAATTTTTAAATGTATTATCCGACTTTTTTAAGGAAGTTTTTTTATATGTAAGAGATGAGAGGATTATGATCTACTCTTTAGGAGATGATTTAGGGTTTATGAAAATCTGAGTTAAGTTTTGTTGAATAACTGTTCTTATCTGAACTTTACTAAACTGTTGATTATTGTATTGATTAAGGTTTCAATAGTTATGAGTACATGTGATAGTAAAGCATTAGAATATAATAAGACTGGACAAAGAGATTCCACAATTTCATATAACCAGTGGTGGCTCGTGTATAGGCACTGTGGAACTGCAGCACTCCATATTTCCACTTGATATTATTAATAACATTTAATATAATGAGTCCTCTTTTCTTTAATTCTTTCTTTATACTTGTATAATATATAAGCTTAATGTCAGTAGCCATCTCCAAGTTTATGAAGAAGATACAAAAATCTTTGCATAGAACTGTGCGCTTCACAGTTCCAGTGGCATGGTGTTTGGCTGTTGTGTGCATGCACGCATAGGAAGCTGCGAGGGAGAGAGAGCACTATTGCTACTGCAGTGCTGACCCTGGTGTGCTGGTGGAAGATAGTTTTTTTTTTTTACTCTGTGTGCATGGAACTTTCCTTGTTCGTTCCCTTAGCTAGTTCAGTCGGTGGAAGGAATATGAATTTGGTTTAGTTGTTTTTTCTGTAGTGATCAGAGGATGGTGGAAAGCAAGGCTCCTTTAATGCTAAATATCTTTGAAAAAAAAAAGAAAGAATAATAATATTCTAAATATCTTTGAATTAGTAAAATCTAATTATATATTTCTTTCTGTGTATATAGAAATTTAAATTAAGCAGCACTGGACTACAGTGTTTTTAAGCGGATATTTTATTAAGTTATTATCTAATAATACTAAAAAATATTATCTGTATTGACATTTTATTATTTATTCAGTTAAACCGTATACAAAAAAAAATACATGTACCATATTCTTGAATGTGATAAAGTGTAGAATTAGATTATTATCCTGCTTCCAGCTATACTATTTGATTCTTTTTTTTTTTGGTTCTTTTACTTTACAGAAAACTTTAGCCATGGCCTTAAAAAGGGCCAGAAAAAAAATTTTTCTGGAACAACCCCACTAATTTTAGCTACGAGCCACCACCGAGTAAAACCATGTTTGAAGATATGAAATATGGTCTTTTTTTACAGAATGAAAACTTGATTTATAAGTGTCTTATACGTTTGGCACTAAAATTCAATACTATCAAGACAGGACTGTAGATGAAAAGTTAAATAGATGTACAATTCTTTCAAGAAATTTATTTACATTTCTTAAAATTGATAAAAATGAACTTTTGCAATCATCATGAATCTGTGAATTAAATTCTCTTTTGGGTATGTGAATAAGACCTAAAACTTGAAAAGAGTAAGGACAATCAATGTTTATAATTTAATATTTGATTGATCAAGTATGGAGTGGACTCTACAGTCTCATAGACAGATGAGAATCTGTGGGTAATTATGCAGAACTCTAAAAAGAGAAAGGCAAGAGTATGCAGCCAAATAATCAATGCATTGTATTTAAAACAAATGAAAGTAACTTCATTTACACCTTTTTTTGTCAATTATCATAACATAACATCTAAATATATTCATTTTATTTGTAATGTAGTAAAAGAAACTTAATTGCATAGCTCTAGAAGTGTCCAAAAACAGTCTTGTACTTGAAAATGCATAATGTAATTTATTATATTAGAGGTATATTCAACAACAGTTGATGTAGTTGAATATCTCTTTCTAAATTCATGTTGAGATCTTTGAAATATTTTGTGTTTTTCAAAGAAGTTTTCCAAGTATTCATAGAGAATATTTTGAAAGATTTTAGCCAGTATAGATATAAAATTTAGAAGTTAATAATTTTCAACATCTTTTTAATTTGCTGGACTATCTTTTTAATTTTTAATACTTGTCTACTTTTATTAATTTTAAACACAAAAAAAATCACACCATCAATTAAATCAAACATTTGGGTGTAAACAATGACTGTTGATGCAACAACAATGACTCTTTTAAATTTTAAAAGAATAGGTTTGGGTAGGTTCTATTCATGTACCCAAAAGAAAATTTAACTAATAATTTTATAAAATTTACCATATTTTTTGTTTATATTAACAGAGAATAAAATTGTATGCCATGATTTTTATACTTAATATATTCTAAAGCATAACTAGATTAAACATAAGAGACATTTTTTAAAATATCAGTAAGCGAAGACATTTCATTTCACTAGATATTCCTAAAACTAATGTTCATGCTAAGTGATTGAGAGGTAGATAATATTATTTGTTAAATTGAAAAACTCAGAATCTAGTCTGGCTAGAATATAATCGACGTATGTAGAGTTTATTTTCTTACCTTTACATATTTGTAAGTTATTGTGTGAGTACATTTGAATGAAATAAGTCCATAAGTTTTTTAAATCCAATTTTATTATCGAAATTTACATTAGCATCTTATTCATAATTTTTTTACTGCTAGTATTTGTAAGCTTAGGCAGAATAAAGAATGTTTAAACAATCTGGTAAACTGACACTGGGAGGTCTGTATATTTCAAGATTAAAAAAAAAACATGGAATTGCAAATGACACTACATGAAGTCAATTTAACAAAACTTTCAAGAGATTAAGACAATTGACAACAGTCAGTATTTGCCAATTATCTTATTTACACAAATCCACTAACATTTACAACCATCTTGATTTTTACATATAACAAAAAACTACTTCTTAACACATATGAACATTACAAAATAAATGTATAAATACATAAGACATAATTTTATATATTAAATTTAACTATTTTGTCAATTTTTCTGAATAGCAGCAGCATTTTTCACTAAAGACTGGTTATATAAGAGGAACTCAAAACATTTGGTAGTAATTTTTTAAATTGTTTCAGACTATAGTTTCAAAGATTTTAGTTTAAATCTCCGACTGTCATGTTGAGAAATATAGCAAAAACTGAATAAATGTTAACATGATATTGAAATCCAGCTGATTTTCTAAACCTAAAGAAAAAATTGTTAAATTAGCTCATAAAAAAAAGTTAAATTAAAGAATTCAAAATCGTTTAGTGTAAGGTCACTCTTATATTATACGTTCATTATATTCAAAATGTAACTCTACATATTTTTTATACTTACTAACAAAATGTTACCATTTACTTTTGAAAGTAAGTAACAGAAAGAATTAGGTAGGCTATTCTAAATTTAAAATTTATCATTACATTCATCATAAAATAAATTTTTATTTTAATACTTTTGCCAAGTATATTTAAAAATTTTTTTTTGGAACGAAAAACGCTTTCGCTTTATCATCGCCTGAGTCAAAAAAGTAATGAAAAAGCCCTTTCTCGGATATTAAAATATTAATTACATAAGATTAAAAACTAAGATGAAAACTAATATAGCAGTAGGATTAAAACTACAATAATAAAAGAAACGTGACCGTTAAAATAAAATATACAACACGAACTACAAAATAAAATAAAAATTTATGGTCGTTTACCATTAAATTTTATGAAGAATTTTGATTATTCTTAGAAATAACAATACTCGGTTGACCGGGTATTACTACATTCTTATTATTTCCTACGATGTGATGCATGTCTCTAATTAATTTGAATTTTCGACGTAAGGCTGTATAACATATACAGTCCACAAGAATGTGGTGCACAGTTAAGCGGCAGTTGCATCTTACGGACATTGGTGCGTTTTCCGTTGACATCAGGTTCCTCTGAGTATCTCTGATATGTCCTAATCATAATCGACACAAGACCAGTTCCTCTCGGCGAATTTTTCTAAATGAAGTATCCCATGGTAACACCGTACCTGTTTAATGATCAATGAAAGATCGTCCTTGGCAAAAGCCACATTGTTCTGGAGACATGAGAGTGTCTAACTACCATGTAAGTCTTCAGTTTACCATTCTCTTTGCACAAAACACTCGTCAAGGAGATAGATTGGTAGTCTGTGGAGCATGCTTTGTCGCTACCAGATTCAATTAGTGGTATCACAATTGCTTCCGACCAGATGGGTGGGAACACTTGCACGGAGAATAAACCATTATATATACGCAGTAGATGATGAAGGGCCGGCTTGGGAAGGTTTGAAAGCATACTGAGACGAATATTATGAGGTCCAGGGGAGGTGTCAAGTGAGTTTTTTAATGCTTGTAACAACTCGTTGAATGTAAAGGGAGCATTTAATTCGTCGACCGAATCACCAGTTTTTAACAATAATATTTCCATTCGTATCTCATACCTCAGAAATTAGTGTATGATGAAGTTAGGGACACCGTACGAAAATAATAATAGACTGCAGAAGATGAAGTAAATAGTTCTTCAGGAAGATAGACTGTTTGTGGCATCCGAAAATTTTTTTTCCTGTTTAGCCTCCGGGAATTACCGTCAGGTATTACTTCGCAGGATGATATGTATGAGTGTAAGTGAAGTGTAGTCTTGTACAGCTCAGGTCAACCATTTCTGAGATGTGTAGTTAATTGAAACCCAGCCACCAAAGAACACCGGTATCTTCGATCTAGTATTCAAATACGAATGAAAGTAATTGCCATTACTAGGATTTGAACGTTGGAACTCTTGACTTCGAAATCAGCTGATTTGCGAAGACGCGTTCACCACTAGACCAAACTGGTGGGTTTCTGGGAACCTTAATAGCACAAAGTTTTCTCCACACAGTAGACGTGGGAGTAGTGCGTGAGATGGTGTCTGTGTAATTCTTCCATGACTTGCTCCTAACGTCTATGAATACGCGATGATATATAACCCTAGCTCTAAGATACAAGTTTAGATGTTCATATTTAGGTCTGCGGTTAAATTTACATAGTGACTGCCGTCGTTTCCTAATCGCGTTTTGACAATCATCATTCCATCAGGGAGTGGAGGACGCCTTGGATTTTCTGATGTTTGTGGTTTGAATCAATTGCAAAAAATTGCAATTTTAAAGCATTCTCAAGTACCAGGGAGGTAAAACAGGTAAGTTGGTGAAAGGCATCAGCAATATCGTCATATTTTGATGGGAAGGCTTCATGGTAAACTATTCCAATTTGCTCTTTCAACAATTCATCTCCTGGTCTTCTGTTTCCATGTGGTCGGCACCAAAAGCAATGATAATTGGTTTATGGTCACTGCCGTTTAAGTTGTCACAGACAGACTAATTAAGATGAGGGAGTAAACTTGGTAAGTATAAGGGGAGGTCAATGTTGGACAAAGTACCAGTCGATGAAGACATAGATGTGCATGATCATCTTTCAGTAGACAGAGGTCCAAATCCTGTCTCAATCTGTTTGATATTTCCTTGAGGGGAACAGATTGTTGAGCCCCATAAAATATGGTGGGCATTAAAGTGTTCTACTATTAATGATGGAAATGCAATTTGAACGAGTAGATTTTGTATATCTAGTGCATCGAACTCGATGTTTGGTGAAAGGTATAGATTGCAGATGTGCAGTTTGATTGGAACAGAGGCTACTAACTCTCTATGGCTACTGCAAGGATGTGGGTAGCTAGTGGTTCACTATCCTAGTATCCTTGAAGCTGAAACCCTATCCTGCATGAAGATAGCAACCCCCATTGTTTTCTCTACTGTCTACAAGACAGTCATCCCTCACAGAAATAGCCTCTGAGAGTTACTGCATCTTGTTATAAAAGTTGTGTTTCTTGGAAGCACATTACTAAAAGTTCTTGTGCAAGTATCAATACCTGAACATCTTCAACCAGGAACGGAAACCTCAAAGGTTCCAATGGATAATGTTCATAAATGAAGATACTACAGATATATATATATATATCATATGTATATACATATAAAAATTATTTACAGGTGATTCTGTTTTTCTGCTGTAAATAACTCTATATTTTCTCGATAATAAATAACACCATCATATTCTCAAAGAGACCTCAAGATGCGGATTTGGAAGCCAGAGGTACCGTAGCAGGCGTTGTTTTTTTTAATAAATTCTTTTAAAGGATTCTTGGTAGTTGCTGCAGCAGGAATTTCATTTGGCAGGGTAGCGATTAAAGCGGTTTAAGGTAAACCACTGGTGGTCTTTCCACTAATAATGTCCTTCTTGCCTGTACTCTTATTTAGCTCTGAAATAATTGCTGTGGGCAACTTGATCAGAAAACATCTGAACAAGCTGTTTTATTTCACTGCAGGAGCCACTGTTTATTATCTGAATTTTCAGGGTCTTGGCTTGATGTAGCGGCAGCAAGAGACATCTGGTTTAACCAGGCTTTGGGAGTTCAGCTGTATTCTTTTCGTGCAGCTGGAAAAGATAATTTCTGTTCGGTACAAATTTTGGGAATTAATTTTTTTTTAAAGGTTGGTCAATCTTGCGAGTGAGCAGAATGCGATCCTCAGCAGTTAATACATTTTTCTTCCTCCTGACAGTCAGTAACTTTGTGGCCTTCTTTTGCACATCCAGCACATATTGCGATGTTTGGGAAAGAAGTTGTGGTATGACCATACCTCTGACACTGGAAACATCGCTGTGGGTTAGGAATGAATAGTCGTACTGTTAACTGACAGGTATCCTATTTTAATTTTCTTCATTGGCATGGGAAGGTTGAATGTTAAAATAAGGGAGGAAGTAGGTTCTTCCATCCCACTCTGACTTTTTATTATTCTCTTCACCTCTATAACAGCTTGGGGACGAAGCTCTTCGGTAATTTCACTAACGTCAATCTCAAAAAGATCCCGGCAAAAACCACTCCTTGGCTAATATTTAATGTTTAATGAGATACTGCACTTATACCGTCCATATTGGTTAGGCGTAAGAGCAATCGGCTCTGCTCTTCACTGCAAGTCTCTATTAGTATTTATCCGTTTCTCAATTTTTTAACATTCTTGGAGGAGTCAGTTATTAATTAGTTGGATACCTTATTAATTACAAAAGATAGACCTTATGAATGGAGCCTCCTTTCTGATTATTCCGTAGAACTACATATCTGAAATTACTATATTGCAGGTGTGATTTGTCATCATTTAAATTATTATTCATCTTGGGAATATTATCATCATCAGACAAAGCTGATCGAGGTCTTTCAAGACCTCAAGGTTTTTCAGATGGACCACCAACCATCATGGGGTTTTACTATGGAATACTAATTTTGGTCCTACAAATACTGGGGAAATACAGGGCCACCTCTGCAGAGCCCACGTACAGAGGCTAAAACTAAATACAACTGGGTTCACCCAAGTGCCCTGAGAACATCGTTCAAGACTCATTATGTAGAGCCATCCACCCACAGCACGACAGTTTCCACCTATGGTTATAATTGCATTTCGTAAGGTGTCGCAACACCACCGAGTGTATGTGTAAGAAGTAATAGTGTAGGGTGTTGATTGTGTAAGGATATATGTTGTAATTTATGTAGTGTATGTGTATAGTGTAAAGAGTTTTGCAGCTCTTAATATAGTGGGAAGAAAACCCTAAGGCAAGGGCGATGCCAACCCCCAAAGTCTTAAAGAATCTCCCCATTGAGGTTTGCTAAGGATAAAATGCATTTCAAATAAGATGATAAAAACAGCCTAACTTATTAACATATTTTATATAATTAAAAAAACTTTTCTTCTTTTTTTAGCATTGGTTTAAAAATGCAATATCTTAATTTAAACAATATTAAGGAGGGGAATCACCATTTTCAGATTTTCTACTACAAAAGTGATCAAGATCATAAATGAAATATTTCTGATAGAATCAATGTACTGTTTTAACAGTTGTGGGCCTTTTCCAGTTAAGGTTTGCCAGTGTTTATGCTAGTGTTTTGAAATAGTATAATTTTTATAACAATTACTCTTACTGTACTGTAACCATATAAGAAACAACATAAGAAGTAAATTCATTCACTAGTTTAGCAATCCTTTTTACAACCCTTAATCATTAAAAATTTGCCAAAAGTTTTACTTACTGATCTTAAGATCTATCCATACAAAATGATTATTCTTCAGCTTAATGAACAAAACTTGGAACATTACATAACATGTGGAGGATATTTTTGTTATTGATGGAAAGCAATCCTCATCAGTTTCAGGAAAAAATTTATGCAACTTAAAATGAACTTCTTTTGTCATATACAGAGTGATTATAAATGATTCATCAGATCTTAAAAATCTGTATTTAAAAAAGCAGTATACAAAATTATGAATAATACATGAAAATAAACAGAAACTGTATAAGTTTCACTCATACTGACATAAATATTTGATATGGCCTCCATTTGTCACACGATATATGTTGTGTGACAAATGAAGGCATGCAAATGTGACGCACGCATAGATGGACTCCCACATAGATGCAGGATGGACTCCTGCATAGATGTATATCTATGCGGGAGTCCAGTTGAGCCCACACACATGTTAACATATCCCTATTGATGATCATAAGTGCGGCTGTAATGTGTTCCTGAAACTCAACCAAAATTATTGGGTGCGGTAGCACGTAAACACAGTCTTTTACATACCCCCAAAGGAAAAAACCACAAACCGTGAGATCAGGAGATCTAAGAGGCCATTTTAAGAGCACTTAGTCATCATCTGCACATTGCCCGATCCAACAGTGCGGGCGTTCGTCGTTCAGGAAGCCTCATACTTCAGTATGCCAGTGAGGCAGAGCTCCATCTTGTTGGAATACAATGTTATTGCAGTCATCTTTCAGTTGAGGAAACCAACCACAAAAGCATCATATTGAGGTATGAATACCATTCATGGTATACTTGGAGAAGAAAAACGGTCCATACACCTTTGTTTTAGAAATTGCGCCAAAAATATTAAGTTCTGGGGAATTATGTTCACGTTCTTCAGAATTAGTTATTCAGTACCCCATATCCTGACATTATGATAATTCATCTTTCCATTCAAGTGAAATGTCACCTTGTCACTAAACACCATATGGTTAGCAAAATCGTCATTCTCCAAAGCTTCCTGCATATCATTACAAAATTTGTATTGTTTGTTGATAACTTTGTCATTTAGTTGTAACTTTTGTAATAACTTTATACGGTACGGTTTCAGTCGTAATCAGGTTTGCAAAATCTTTCAGACAGTTGGCTGCGGATATCAAGTTGACTACTAGTGCGTCGAGTTGACTTCTTTGGGCTATGAATGAAACTCGCGCTGACTCTCTCCATTGTTTCATCCAAAATGCTTGAGTGTCCAGTTCTTATGTGTTCTGTTGCATTGACGCCATTTTAGAAACTGAGCTTGTGCTGCTACCTGTTGATGACCAATTTAAATTTAACCTGAAACTTGGATAGTTTCTGTTTATTTTCATGTATCATTCATAATTTTGTGTACTAATTTTTTCAAAACACGATTTTTAAAATCCAATGAATTATTTGTAATCACTTTGTATAGAAAATTGCTACAAATGCTGGTGTTTGTGTCTTTCAAAGTAATACAGTAATGTAATAAATGTATACATAATACACAAAAAATACAGTCATATGCAGTCTATACAAATATGAAAATTTGAGAGATAAAATTGTATTAAAACAATAGTTTAATATTCTAACATCAAGTCCTTTTATGAATTCAGTTGCACTAAGGGTCTCTGAGAGATATATCTATATTCTCAGAACAGTCTTTTATATGTTTTTGTGACAGACCCACCAGAAAATGCAGGTATTGAGAAACTGACTTAAATAAATTAAAATTTATGACACCCATTAAATTTTAATTTATTATTTCTATTTTGTTATTTTTAATCTGTAAAATATATAATAATTATTTTATATTCTTGTGAAAAATAAAAATAAACTATGCCTCTATTAGTATTACAGTAATTTAGCAATTTTTTTTTCAGAATGTTAAGAAAGAACCTTCAGGCAGGAAGCCAAGTAATTCAATCAAGTTATTAGAAAATGTAGAAGTATTGGAATCAGAGTTAGAAAACCTAGTGAGAAAACTTCAAGAAGAAGTAAAAAAAAAAAAGGTTGCAGACCAGTTACAGGTTAAGTATTGTTTTTATAAATTTTACTCCAAGTAATATTGAAGAAATAGTGTTTGAAAGTAATTATAATAAATTATAAAACTTTGGATGTGCTGTAACAATGTTACAAATTGTAATAAATTTACAGAAACAGCTAGGAAACTAGAAATTAGATTTTCATCGCATAGAAAGTTTGTGAGCCACCATCAGAAAAATCACCTATATTATCCATTTTTTCACATTTTTAATTCATTTTTCACTGAAATGTTAAGAACATAAAATTCTGCCTATTTGTTTCCCTTGCTGCACTTGATTCAGCTAAGAATTTCTGTAACTGTTTCATTCCAATTTCTTTTTAATAGCCTTTAAATCAATGGCTTTTTTCTTTTTAGAAAGAAAACAGAAAGATAAGAGATATCTCAAAGATCAAATTCTGAGGGTATTTATGATAATAAACTGATTTTTTTATATCATAATGAGTATGATGTGTTTGCATTTAGAATGATTAATATTCTTACTACACATTAAAATCTTATTAGAGAAAAAAAAAACATTGTTAATGAAGGTTTTTAATTCAAATTGCAAGACAAATAATTGAATACTTAAACTTTTCATTCCAATTTTCTTTTAATAATATAATGCTGTCGAAGATGCAGTGATACATCAAACAGTATTCTTCTATTAAGTATTATTACTTTTTATCTGTATCAGATCAATAATTTATGTTTATCATTACTTGTAACAAATCCATAACTTGTAACAATATCCACTAACATTTGTGCAGAAAACAGAAATCTTTTGATGCAATTCAATAATATGATATATAAGAAAGAGCCTTTTTCTGTGTGTTTAAATTTTTAATAAATTGCAACTCACTCATAAGAGTTTCACCAAGTAAATTTAAAAGATTTTGTTATGCTATTTTGCCAGTTAGATTTGAATAACTTTATTAAAAATGAAGCCTGAGTTTTTAGCATCTTCATTTAACATAAGTAATATGTTCTCAGATAATTTCAATTAACACATTCTAGGTTGAGTTACTTATTTTATTTACTTTACCATTATTATTCACATATAGTTGATTTTTTTAATGTATCAATGTGCAACTTCATTTTTTAATATTCGTTGCGCATTTGTAACACTAATCTGATTTTTCCTGGTAATTGCAGGGTATTTTCTTTTTTTTGACCAAGCAGTAAGTACTCTTACCATTCCTGGTATGGTGTACATGATGTGTAATTATCAGTAAATCTGAATAAAATATCTATTTACTGATCATAGATTCTGTTAAACTTTATCCCACATATTTCATTCATTGAAAAAAATAAAAAATACACGTATGGGTTGCATTGAAATAAAAATTGTATAGGCTAGTAATCAATTATTTTTTCATGTAAATATCCTCTGTAATTAATACAGAGGATATTAATTACAGATAAGTACATTACAGATAAGTAATTACAGGTAAGATGCATCTCACGCTACTTTATTGTCCTGTTTAAATTCAGCTTGATAATCGCAGTGATTCAGCTCCAGCAGAATCCTGCTGTCACAAGATTTCCTAATCAGCTAATTTCTATACAAGATTCTTTAGAGTGTACCTCCTTCCAAATTGCGCCCAGTATCTCAGCATAAAATTTCCTCTTGGCAGGCATAATCACCACTACATTCCTTAACCCTAGAGCACTGTCTTGATTTCTTCTACTTTTTTCTCTTTCCCCCTTCTTCAACCTTCTTTCTTACAATAGAAGATGTTGATGAACTGTCGAGGTTCACAGCAGAGCCTCTGGCTTTTTACCTAAAGGACTGTGGACCATAATTCTTTTCCACCAGTTGTCTCTATTTCAACTGAATCATCTACAACTGGCTCTGCTGCAGCCTGCTGTTTCTTGTACTCAATTCGCTCCAACTTTGGACTGCAGCTGTTGCTCTGATCTGATGATCTGGGATGCTTCTGAGGTTTGAGCGATGCTGGCAACTCTAGATAGGCAGGTAGTGCTGCTCTGAAGCTTGGCTGCTCAATATCAATTTTTCTTGTCATTCGCAAGCTTGACATCAAGGTTCATGACATCAAGGTTCTCCTCTACGAACTGTAGGCTGTTATAGATGTCCACACTAACCTTCTGTTTATCAACAGCCTGTGTCAGATAGTAACTAATACTCTGAGTATGGTTACCAGCTGTGTCTGATCACTGTTATCAGCTACCTCTACTTGTGTTTGGAGCCTCTTGAGCTCTGCTTGCGCTGACAGAGATCCTTCTGTGAGAGTCTGATCCTGCAGTCTCTTCAAAAGGCATTACCTCTGACTCTTCCCTTCCTGGATCTGGATCTGGCCAGGCGCTGACCCAAATATTGAAGGAGACCTGTGTAGTTTAGGCCTCCACTCAAAAGGGTTGGGGAGCTGGCTATCCCCTGTCCAAAAACATTATCTTCTGGGTTTTTCTCATTAAAGATACCCAAACTCTAGTAAAATAGCACTAAGTGTACAAGGGTAGACTGGGTTAATCAGGAAGGGGTGTACTCTTGGGGGCATTACACTCCCTTACCTTAATTCCCTGAGCCTGGTCTCCAGTTGCTCAGTCCCAGAAAATATGGATGGATTGGGGCCTGCTCAAAACAATACAGATTCTGACCTGTGTATCCATGATCAGGTGCGTAACCTGATCAGGGTCCTAAGTGGCTATCTTCTTACACGATGCTGTCAAGACTATTCTTTGTCAGAGTAAGCTCACATCAGCCCCTCTACAGCTGGTCAAGAAAAAAAATGAACTGGTGGGAGCACCCCCAGGGTGACCTAATGCCTACTGATCAACATATAATCGGCTGCCTCTAGCTTGAGGAACAGACGCTGATCAGAATGCTGACCAATACAGGAACAAATGCATCTGACAGTTTCAGTGTTGGATTATCCTATTTTGCTCTGTAACTGGAACTTACCTTACAACCTACCTGACATATCTCCTGAGCCTTCCCTGATCCAACTCCAATGAAGAACATCCCAACCCCGTAGGGGAAGACACCACCTAGTCTTCCCCTACCGGGTGACTAGGTGCCGGGTGGTGTGGCAACCGGAACATCACTCCGGTTGCCACACCACCCTCCCCCCATTCCTTGCCCTGATGGGGTTTAACGGGAGTCGTCTATCGTCCTCTTACTTTTTATATCTCATAGTAATAAGACTGGCCTCATTGGAATGCCACCAATATAAATGCCTCGGTAGACATTTACATCGGTGATTAACAGCTTTTGCCTTCGTTGTAGACCTCGTCCAGACATCTTGAATGTCCTACATCGTTTCCCTCTGAACTAGCTAACTGAGTTCACGGAAGCACGAACCCCCCCCCCCCCCCCCGTCAAACTGAACAGTAAACTCCCGCAGATTACTATTATTATTATTTTTTTTTTTTTTAGAGGTTTTTAGGGGCATCGAATACTATGGTCATTAGCCCCATCCCACTTCTCTGTCTGCGTCTCTCATGTCAACGGCGTCAGACGGAGAGTGAGCCTTCTCATGTTTAGTTTGTTCCATCCGATGGATGGAACACAGCAGCGCTTCACATCTAGCTCCGAATCGTTGACACTTAAAACATCTCATCGGCTGCGGAATAAATGCTTCAAAATACATCAAGCCGATGGATGCCAGATCGTACCTTTTCAGGAAGATTCGGCCTATTAAATGTTAAAACATGCGAGGCCGAAGGAACAACTTCACCATTTCTTCGCATGGTTAGTCTGCGACACTGAGTCACTCCCTGACTCGACATTTCTTTTACAATTTCTTCTTCTGTACAATTAAGAAGATCGCGACAAACAACAACTCCTCTGGATGAGTTCAGTGTGCTATGGGGTTGGACAGAAACCGCAAATTCACCGATCTTCTTCAACGCCTGGACTTTCTGGCTTTGCACGTCGTTGATAGTTTCGACGTGCAATCCATTAAAAGTCATTGGAATTTCTTTAACGGGACTACCAGCACAATTTGTATTTTCTCTTGCGATTAAGAATGGACTAACTTTTTGGAAGTTTCCATTCTCCTTTGTAATAATTAAAAATCTTGGCTTAGGTACACTATAGCCAAATAAGCTTTTACGTAAGTCTTTACTGATTCTATCAGCATCTTTCTTGATTTTCTCACACTCTTTGCTCTTTTTCCTCTTCGCTTGTGGCGAATCGGAGGATTCTAAACGAGGGTGTTTACGTGCACCCTCTGCCACGTTTGATTGTTCAATTATCATGAACGGTTGATCCCTTCTGTAGCAAGGCTAGCCGCCGGGGTACACCCCTACTCCAGGGCTACTAACCTTGGAGGTCCGATCCGGTACTCCGGTGGAACCGGCGTAATTAATTATTAATTATTATAATTAATAATAATAATAATTATTATTATTTTTATTTATTTTTTTTTTGAGGTTTTTAGGGGCGTCGACTACTTTGGTCATTAGCCCCATCGCACTTCAAAAAATAAAAAAAATTAAAAAAAAGGTTCAATGATTTACATTCTTATGAATCAAAAAATGTTCAAAAATGTAGGTTCTTCTAACTTCGAATCCAGAAGTTTCCAGAACTTTCTAGGCTTTCCTTTTGGCCATCCTTTCTTGCACCGTTTCTCCATTCTTCTGACGACCTCAACCTCTGATGACAGCGTATCTGAGGCCTCAGACATGGCATCGTCTTCCTCTCTTTCGGATGCCAGTGACGTTCTGCGGCTGACGTCAGTTGATGAAAGTTTCGTCGGTGCTGTTAGCATCTTTGCGAGGGAATCTAAACTAACAAGCGATGCACTCTCCGTGGCGGATGAGCTGGACTCTATCTCTACTGCAGTACTGGGTCCAGCTGAAATAGATGCTCTCACCGAAGCTGATCTTTGCGCTTTTGGAGGGTCTATTGGTACAGGTTTTATATTCTCTACGTCTGGTGGTTTCTCAATAATAACTTGCACCTCCATTTCCGTAGATTCAGATTTTCTTGTCACAATTTATTTAAGTTTGTGACTAGACGACGGAGTGATCCATTTCTCTTTGCTAGATAAGTCAAGATTTTTTATTCTTACTTCAGTTGGTGGCTTAGTAATCGCAGGTTTAGCTGGTGATTTAAACTGTGCTGGTGCGTCTCTCATGTCAACGGCGTCAGACGGAGAGTGAGCCTCCTCATGTTTAGTTTGTTCCATCCGATGAGTCGACTCAATCTTTGAATCAATCATTCTTTCAATCATCGTCGCAAGACTTGGAGCCATCGTGTTAAGCAACTGCTCCACGTTAATTTTAGATGTGGAAGGGGCAGCCGCTGCTTCTGCGTAAGAAGTCGATGGTCGTGGTGTACGCTGATTAACAATTTTCTTCGCTTCAGGCTAACTGACCTTCTGAAGCGTTTTAACTTCCTGAATCGCTGTTTCTAATTTATATGTAGAGCAGTTTCTTGAACGACAATTGTGATGCCCTTTACAGTTAACGCAGGTTGGAGGGTCTTTACATGGGTCACCCTCGTGTGTTTTTTCTCCACATATACATATTTCCTGCTCTTCACATCTAGCTGCTGTGTTTCCGAATCGTTGACACTTAAAACATCTCATCGGCTGCGGAATAAATGCTCGTACATCAAGCCCGATGGATGCCAGCTCGTACCTTTTCAGGAAGATTCGGCCTATTAAATGTCAAAACATTATTTTGACATTATTATTATTATTATTATTTTTTTTAACTGAATTTTTACGGGCATCGACTGCTAAGGTCATTAGCCCTCGTCACATTCTTTAAAAGTAATTTGTATCACCATCTGGATCGTCATATGTAAGGGTGTAAAGGGCCCTTACATTTTATTTAAAAGCACAAACTACACAAAAACATTAAGACACAAAAGACAAGTACAACACACAACACTTACGGGGTGTAAAGTGCCCCGATATTAAAATTTGAGATAAGGTTCTCAAAAGACCATGAAATTAAAAAATTTAACTTATCAATACCATATCTTTCTTTCTTCTACGAGTCTCGTTTATAGTTTGTTTAAGCACCCTCGGGGCGACCAGAACCGCCGTTGAGCAGTATATCAGTAGCGCCAGGGTGCCGTGGCAGTTGAATCCTTCTTATAAACAGGCTACAGGCATGCACCGCGCATATCCATAGCCTCGCGCTCTCAATCCACCCTTGAGGGTCCCCCATGCCATCATCGGACACACCCCGACTCACTGCTCTTGAGTGCAGGTGAGCCAAAATGGCCTAGGCAAGAGGGCTACCTCCCGTCACTATACGTGCCATGCTTCGAAACTCCCTTATATATATATAAAACTACCGCTTAGAGATGCTTTAATCACAGCTTTAAACTTTCATTTTATAGACTTTTAAGAAGTCCACTGGCGTGTAAAAATGCAACTATATTTTCTTCATTTCCATTATCCAGATCAGCAGTAATATTATTTCTAAGACAGAACCTCTTTCTGAGGTCCTCATATATCTCTTAATCCTCATATATCTCATATACTCTTCTATTAGATGCTTGATTGTCAGTGTTTTATTACAAACACTGCACATTGATCTCACTTCGCCGGTTAACAAATATGAATTTGTTAATCGCGTGTGACCGATTCTAAGTCTGGTCACCGCTACTTGTTCACGGCGAGTCAACTTAAAGTCGCTTTTCCATTTATAAGGAGAAGTTTTTACTGAGTTTAATTTTGTATTTAAACTCCTCCATTCAGCATTCCACTTGTTTTTTACTATGTTTGTTAGACGGTTTTTAACATCTGCCACTCTTACAGGAAATGCATCCAAATCATCGCAGACTGTTGCCTTTCTGGCAGCTTCGTCTGCGATTTCATTACCTGTAATACCAGCATGCCCCGGAGTCCATACAAATACGCATCGCTGTCCTCGTTGATTTAGAACGTATAAAATGGACAGGATGTTTGCAATTAGGAAATCCTTAATGTTCTTGTTCCGAATTGCGACAAGTGCACTTAAAGAATCGGAACATATTAACACTCTCTCTTCGCAATAGTGTTCAGTGTAGCGAAGAGCTTGCTGAATTGCAGTGAGTTCTGCCATGTAGACACTGGCCACATCTGGCAGTTTCCAAAAGTGGGCTTCTCCATTTACATATATTGAGCATCCAACACCATGTTCGGTTTTAGAACCGTCAGTATAAATTCTAATATGTTCTTCGTAACTACTGACGGTTGCTAAAAATTCCCGTTGGATGATCACTGCTGGTTTCTTTTTTATTTCTCCTTGAGAGAGATCCAACCTTTATTTACCGCTGGCAAGAGCCATGGCGGTATTTCTGTAGTAGAAATTGCCAATGTATCTGGAATGGCAATTTCGTATTTACTTCTTAATTCGTGGTACCTAATTCCGGCTGGTCTGGATAGGTAGCACGACGTTCGTATAATGCAGCCATAGGATGGTTGTTGAAAAGTATATTATTTATATGGGCAGGATAAGCCCCTGTATTTGCTGTGTATCTTAGTAAAAGGATCTCTCTTCTATAATCTAGTGGCATTATTCCGGCTTCAGACATCAGACTAGCCGCCGGACTTGTGCGGAAAGCGCCTGTTGCATATCTTATTCCGCTATTATGAACTTTGTTTTTCCTGTTTAGCCTCCGGTAACTACCGTTTAGATAATACTTCAGAGGATGAATGAGGATGATATGTATGAGTGTAAATGAAGTGTAGTCTTGTACAATCTCAGTTCGACCATTTCTGAGATGTGTGGTTAATTGAAACCCAACCACCAAAGAACACCGGTATCCACGATCTAGTATTCAAGTCCGTGTAAAAATAACTGACTTTACTAGGACTTGAACGCTGGAACTCTCCACTTCCAAATCAGCTGATTCGGGAAGACGCGTTCACCACTAGACCAACCCGGTGGCTTCCGCTATTATGAACTACGTCTAACTTTCTTAACTGCGACTTTCTAGCGGATGAATATACGATACATGCGTAGTCTAGTTTAGATTGAACCAATGCTTTATACAATCTCAATTATGTCTCTTTGTCTGAGCCCCAATTTAAGTTCGATAAACATTTTATAATGTTTAGGGCTCTTTTGCATCTATCACTCAAGTCCTGTATATGTTATCCACATGTAAGGGATTTATCCAATACTAGTCCTAAATATCTTACGTTGTCTTTATATTGTACTGGATTATCATCAATTGTCAACGCAGGACTTTGATGAGGAATTCTCTTCCTACAAAAGTGTACACAGCACGTTTTTTCTGGTGAGAATTGGAATCCGTTATTCCTTGCAACTTCATTTAGAGCATTGATCGCTCGTTGCAATTTGTACCTCACCATAGCAGTCTTGTTGCTGGCATACACAATTGCCAAATCATCAACATAGACGCTTTTGCTGATTTCTACTGGAATGGCTAATATCAATTTATTAATTGCAATGATAAACAAGGTACCGCTCAACGGCGAACCTTGTGGTATGCCAT
Source organism: Lycorma delicatula (assembly GCF_047948215.1). Lineage (NCBI taxonomy): Eukaryota > Metazoa > Arthropoda > Insecta > Hemiptera > Fulgoridae > Lycorma > Lycorma delicatula. Next base: position 103,803,767 of record NC_134460.1, on the reverse strand, counting down.
TTTCCAAATTTCTTACAGATGAATATTCGCTATTGACTCGTACTTGGAAAGTACGGTCATTCATATAGTTGCTCAGTAAGACTGGCAGATTTCCACGAATGCCCCATTCATGTATCTGGAGCATTATACCATGATGCCAGGTCATATCGAAAGCCTTCTGAAGATCAAAGAAGACTCCGACATAATGTTTCCTTGTAATAAAGCTGTTATATATAACGTCCTCTAAGCTGATCATTTGATCGGTGGTGGAATGGTACTGTCGAAAACCTGCTTGATATGGTGATATCAGGTTTACATTTTTCTAAAACCCAGACGAGTCGATTATTAATCATTTTTTCCAGTATTTTTCCCATAGCACACGTCAAGGAAATAGGACGGTAGCTATTGGGATCTGTTAAATTTTTATTTTTCTTTGGTACTGGAACAACATGAGCTTTTTTCCACTGCTGCGGGTACATTCCATCCCGCCATATTTGATTATAAAGTTCTAATAATCTGCGTTTTGCAGTGGTATTCAGCTGCCTGATCATATTATAATGGATTTCATCCGGACCAGCAGCTGTGTTACCTGCTTTTTCCAACGCTTTCGTGAATTCTTCCATTTTAAATGGTACATTATATGAGTAATTATACTCAGTTCTAAAATTTAGTAGACCTTCGAGTTCTTCTTTTTTGGTCCGAAAACCTTCCTCGTAATCGGCCGTTATGCTGGCTTTCTCAAAGTGATTGGATAATAGCTCTGCGATTTCGTTTGGAGTGTCCTTAATTCCATCTTCATCTTGAAGGCTAGTTATGGGCGCAAAATTTTTACACCCACAAATCGCCTTCACTTTCCTCCAAACATCTGACGCAGTAGTGGTTCTGTCGATGGATGACACGTATTGCTGCCAGGATCGTTTCTTCGAGTCAATCATGAGACGTTTTGCATGCGCCCTGTATTTTTTAAAGGCAATAAGATTTTGTAGGGTAGGACGTTTCTTGAAGGCGTTATACGCTCTTTTCTTTCTTTTAATAGCTTCACTTATTTCTTCACTTTCTATTTAATAGAAAGTAGCCATAACTAATAAGCTTCACTTATGTTTTGGGAATAAATCTCGATGCCGACTCAAGTATCGTATTTGTTACGGCTTCGTCATCGTCTCCGATAACTCCAGTTGTTTCAGGGAGTATCGTTCTAGTTGTGAAGCTCGTCCAGTCTGCCTTATCAAATAACCATCTTTTAGAGATGGGATATGTTTTTCTTGTAACATCAGTTACAATTTGCACCGGGAAATGATCGCTTCCATGCAAATCGTCTAAGATATGGAAGCTGTACCTCGGTGCTATCGATCCGCTTATAAGTGCAAGATCTATACAGGACGTCGATCCATCTCTGGCATTGAAAAAGGTTCCCGATCCGTCGTCTAAAATAATAAGTTCTGAATTCATCAGGAACCTTTCCAGTTCTCTTCCGCGGGGATCTACTCGATCCGATCCCCAGAGAGAATTATGAGCATTAAATTACTGGTGGTGTTTCCCCCACCAGTAACAGGTGGGGGAAGCTCAGAAATTAGTCTTGCTATGTCATCCTTATTCCAATCAAAATTCGGCAAGTATATGCTGCAGACAGTGACCTGAAGCGGACGCTTCATTCTAACGGCGACCGCTTGTAGGTTTGTGCTTAGAACAACCGCTTCGGTGGTAGCTCTGGTCGATGTTAATATGGCTACTCCACCTCTTACTGTTACATTTGGCGGTTGATCTCGCCGAAATATATCGAATCCTTTTAATTTAAAATTTTCATTTCGGCGGAAATGCGTTTCTTGCAGACATATACAAATCGGGTCTACATCATGTACCAAGCGTTGGAGCTCATGGATGTTTGAAAAACATCCATTGATGTTCCATTGTACTATCGACCCGCTGGTTTTAAATTATATTATCGTCTGGGCTTGCCTTTCGGCCACCCTTTTGTCCTTTTTTTCTCCATCTTTCGAACAGCATCGTGTTCGTGGAGAAGGTCGTCGCCCGTGAAGCTTCCGGGCTCCGAATCGGAGACTACCGAAGCCGCCGACGACGACGGGCATGAATCGGCACCGGTTACAGGCGCCGATTGTGGGACGGCAACTTGGTCGACCGCAGACACGGGGGTCGCACCGGTCACCGCCTGTGGAAGGGGGGACACTCGTCCCCCCTGTGTAATTTTTTGTGGCCTCTGAGGCTTAGAGGCCACTTCAGTTACAGGAGGCTTGGGCGCCTCCATAACAGACTCTGTAGCTGTTACTTTCTTTTCATCCACTAAAATTTCGCTAAATTTCTTTTTTTCCACTAAATTTTCAGGTTTAGTGTCCGTTTTCTTTTGTATTGGAGCGACTTTCTGTTTTGGAGATGTCTTCAGGAGGCTGTACAATTATTTTTGGCTTAACAGGTTCTTTAGTGCTGAGAGGCTTCATTTTATTTTCAATTATCCTCTCAATTAAGCCAGCCAAGGTAGGTGCAAGTTTGTTGATGATTGCATTCTCATCAACAGCAACTGGAACAGGAGCAGGAACAGCAGCCGCAGCCTGAGCATAGGTTGTTGTTGCTCTAGGTCTGCGGGCGTTTACGATCTTCTTTGCTTCGAAGTAGCTGACCTTTTGCAGGGTTTTAACTTCCTGCACAGCTACTTCGTCATTGTATACAGGACAGTTCCTGGATCTACAGGAATGCTGTCCTCTGCAGTTAATACAGGTAGGAGGCTCTTTACACGGCTCTCCCTCATGCACCTCTTCGCCGCACACACATATTTGCGTTCTCTCACATTTGATAGCGGTGTGGCCAAAGCGTTGGCATTTGAAGCATCGCATTGGCTGCGGGATAAATGCCCGCACGTCCAAACGATGTATCCCCGCTCTTATCTTCTCCGGCAATGTAGGCCGGTTAAATGTGAGAACATGAGAGGCAGAAGGTAGGACTTCGCCATTCCTGTCACATGACACATGGTACATGAAGTCCCGTGAAAGTTTTCCTAATTTCCTTAACAAGGCCTCCGCACATTTTGTTATTTCTCGAGCAATGAGGAATGGACTCATCTTCGAGAAAGTACAGTCTTCTTTTGTAATAACTAAGTATTTTGGCTTTGGAACGTTGCTTTTGAAGAAAGCTTTTTGAAGCTTTTCCTAGCCTCAACTTCAATTTTCCTAGAATCTGCGCTCTTTCTCCGTTTTGCCTCAGGCGAAACGGCTGGTTCTAGACGAGGGTGTTTACGTGAATCCTCTGCCACGTTTGGTTGTTCAGTTTGCATGAACGGTTAATCCCTTCTGTAGTAAGGCTAGCCGCCGGGGTACACCCCCACTCCAGGGCTACCAACACTGGAAGTCCGTTCCGGTACTCCGGTGGAACCGGCATATGTCCTGGCAGAGAGCGGATGCGCAGTCTCTGCACTGACTCCAGGCCCTTACGCACCGAGGCTTTCAGGGCTCCCATGCCCCGAACAACATGGGCACCTTAACTACATGCTTGCCATCGCGGGGGGCATGTGGACCACGAAAGGTCTCCGTTACACCTGCAAATAACTTCGACCGTGGCCGCCACATCGCCAGCTCTAAAGGTAGTATCAATCCATTTCCATAATCAGTAAGAATTTCTTATCTGCAGGTGGCCGCGAAATCCAGTCCTCTAATTCGGCCTGCAGATGAAAATCGGCCGAAAAAAGTATATCCGAGAAACAATACTCGGAACCCCGTTAGCCAGCTATATGTAATGTACGTGAGTACAGCTGTTGCCGCCCTGGACGTGGAACGTAGATGTTGTGTTCCGGACGTGGGGATTATTATTATTATTATTACAACTACTGCATAAAACATTAATTTAAAAAAAATCAAGCCAGTTTATTTATATAAGTTACATTGAAAAAAAGATTGAAGATGGTCTAAGAACCAAAAAAAAAATATTTAAGATTTTGGTGAGTTCTATTTTATTATTCTACAAGATGGTTCATTTAATAATATTGATAATACGTTTAATCTTCAATTCATATTTCAACTGCTATGAATACTGTCACCAGAAGGTGTAAGTTAACTGGGATATGATTTTGATACATATATATTTATATTAAGCCTTCGATGAATCAAATGTGTAATTTATTGTAGCTGTAAACCATTACAGCTAGAATAATGGAGTCAATAATATAATCTATCTGTATACAAGTATAGTTAATCTAATTTTGATGTAATGTTATTTTATGGTTTAGTTTGCCATAAAAATGCTAGCATTGGCTGGAGATCCGCTTGCTGATTTTCCTGATCTAAAAAGACATCCAGTGCTTCATAGATGGTATGAAATACGAAGAGGTATTAAAAGGAAACTATCAGAAAAAGAAAAAGGTAAATATATTTTTTTTAAGAGAAATCTATGGTTTAGAAATAGCTGGTACAAAGAAAAATTTAATGGACAATTTAATACATAAAAGAGAACTTTATAGAAGAGTGTTGAGAATAACTGTAATAATGTAGAAACTGTTTAAAGTTACTTAGTAGATTCTTAAATAGTGTAAGTTCCTAAAATGTGCTTTATTCAGTCCATAATTCAGCAACGAAAATTATTTAAATTTACAAACATTTTTAATGATCAACTGAACCAAATTTAATAAATATAATGCTTTCAGAACTTTACATATTTTCTTGCAATCATGTGAGACTGCAGTCACCTTGGCATATCTCATATAGTTAATGCTGGCAATTTTTTTGAGTTAAACAGACTTGTTTAAAATCTGGTTAAAAAGTGAGTTCGATTTGAATCATTTATTTATTTAGAGTACTGTTGTGTGTTAATATATTTCATAATGGTTGAGGGTGTTAAGGTGTGGACTTTTTTATGTGCAGAATATTGTTAAAAGATGTTACCTAAAATTAACTTTTGATTAATAAAACTGTGTGAATTCAAATTTATGTAATTATTTCTTTAAGGTACAGTAGATTACCCGGTTACAAATAATACTGATGATGACTGACCTCTATGGCACTAGTGGTCTAGTGCCACTAGAATCACACTAGTGGTCACTAGTGATGAAAGGCATCTCTGCCTTTCATCTGGAGGTCCCGGGGGGTTTGAATCCCGATCAGGTATGGCATTATAGCATTTTCACATACTACAAAATTGCCATTTCATCTCATCCTCTGAAGCAATACTGATCCTGGAGGCTATACAAAAAAAAGTGATGAGAATATATTTTGTAATGTGCAAAAAACACCAGGTTTGATCATGATTTGAACCCAGGTGAAAGATATTGATCCTATTCGCAAAAGCATAACATATGGTTCATCATTTTTTCCCTTGCAAACAATAATTTAACAAATCATAATTCAATATCATTAACTGGGTTTACATTTGTCATAAATAAATGTTTTTTTTTAATTTTAAAACTCTCATCTTTTGAGTACTGAATGTTTATAACATGGAAGAGCAAGCTGTCATCTATTGACTTAAGGAACAGTGATAAAAGTCCAATCACTTCTGTTTGTTAATATATCCTATAACTTAGCATAACAGCTTTTCACAGCAGTAGAACAAATAGAAAATAAACTATTTCAGATATCAGGGATGTTATAACATTAGAGTGTAAACAATATAAAAAGTAGGAAAAGAGTAATGATAACTCAGTTCAAAGCAATATTAATTTATATATATATATATATATATATATATATATATATATAATTAAAATGATAGAAAACTTTTAATTTCTAAAACAAGTAAAATGTTACTCATCATACTCCGCACAAAAGACATTTAAAAAATGCCTCAGAAAAAGATATTGTGGAAAAGATATTTTATTGTATTGTAATAGTTTTGTTCATATTTTAAAATTTATAAAAAATGTTATAGTTTATTATTTTATCTTATAATTGATTCTGTTTAACATGAATTTTATGGAAACAGGCCTTGAAATAAGAGACAGCAAAACCCCAAGATCTTACATCTGTTCATTAATATAAAAGAAAATTATTTTTTTCTTTCTACAATCTAATGGTTAATAAATTGTCAATTTTCAGTTCAGCTAATGTACAAAAGCAAAAATATATGGCGTTATCTCCTAAATACAACATCTGAATTAAGATCACCTAGATGCAATCTTACTGCAGAACAATTGACAGAATTCACTTGGGATAAACGTCAGTGGCTCAGAAGGAAGGTAAGTTTAAAATTACATTTTAAATTTATTTTTAAACTAATGTAATTAGAACCATTATTATTATTTGATTGGTCATTGGTCATTTGGTTATTATTATTATTATTTTGGTCACAAAAGAAAATTGATCTCTTAAATCTACTAATGCACGTCTTCGTCAAGGAAGTACTTCTATCAATGAACATCTCACACAACCGAACAAAATCATCCTAAGTAGAGCCAGGGAAATTAAAAAACAAAACAACCTTACATATGTTTGGTTGAAAGAAGGAAAACTGTTTATAAAGGAAAAACTTGACTCAAAAGAGCCGTCAGACTCACTAAGGTGGATGACATTATTCTATTAGAAAATAAAAAACTTGTTTACAAATTGTAATGTCAGTACTTTGATTCTGATATATTTTATTATGTTTCTATGTATTTCACTATAATTGTGTTGGTGTTAATTTTTTAATGGGTAACAGAAAATTTAGTATTTTTCATATTTTATTGATTATTCAGATTACAGGTATTAATTTTAGTTCGACAGGAATTGGGTAATTTTAGAGATTTCTTATTATTTTTATTGTGTTATTATTATTAGTGTTGGGTTTTTTCTTTTCTTATCAGACTTTCTATTAATTGGACTTGCTTAACTAAACAATTATACCTTTCACTAATGAATTAGATGATATGATAGCGTACAACTGCTATGATACAATAGAAATAAATTATATTTTTTTTTTAATCTTAATCCTCAATTATATTTTAATCATAAATATGACCTAAATGTAATTCATACGAATATAAGTATAAGAAAAAACTTTGATAAATTTGTTTTTTACTTATGTAATAAATTAATTGTATTAAATAATTAATATAGTAAATATAATTAATAAAAATAAATAGGATAGAGGATCCTTATGGCGTAAAATACAGTTAAGGCTCAGGACAGACGAGCGTTTATTTTTCGAATTTAATTTCAGTTTAGAAGGTTAAAGCGTAGTGATTCAAAATAATAAATTCACAAAAAGTGACGGTATATGTTTATTTATAGATAAAAATATTACACACGAGTTTATGAAAGTAGAATTAGAAAATGAAAATTCAGTTGGTATTATTTTTTACGAATTGATAATGGGAACCATAAACAGACTGCCGTTTTTTGATCACCTTCCCAGAACATTCATTCTTGCCTGGTTAGCTTACATGCTTGTCTACAGAATATAAAGACGGACGATTACGTAATTTTAATAGGGGATACGAATTTGAATATTCTTGATAATAATAACCTGATAAATGAATTTCTTAGTATTATGCAACTATATGGATTTAATTCATATACATGTATAAACAAACCATTGATCTCTATATAACTGGGTAGGGGATCCTTGAAGTGTAAAATACAATTAAGGCCCGGGACAGACTAGCGTTTTTTTTTACATGTGTTGTAACGCAAGTAGTTTTTGGCGCACGTTTAATAGTTGTCACACAAACATTGTATTTTTACAAACGTGTGCTAGCTATATTTTTGGTGAAACTATATTCACTTCAGACACAATGGACGTTTTTGAAGTAGGTAAATTTTCGTATTTGGTAGTACTTTAGCTAAAAAATAAAAGAAGAGTCAAAAAAGAAACTGGTGAGTGCATCCTATATCTGTATGGTCATTTCTATACTCTGTATGCATGTCTTAGAGCTGATGAACACAAATTTTTAATTATTTTCGGATGTCTACAAATTCCTTTGATGAACTGTTGCATTCTAAAAGAATCACATAGCATACCAATATGAGGAGCGCAGTTCCACCAAAAGAAATGCTTGCTATTACTTTTAGTACCAAACTTATTCAATTCATTTTATTTTATTTTTGCACAAGTTGCAATGTATGCATTCTAAATGTAAACTTTTGATCAGAATTTAATTTCCGAACTGAAGGCAGAACAGATTTAAAAAAGGATAGATCCTCATCTTCTTCACATAAATCTTGCTTTGGGTGATGAGCATCAACTGATGAACTTATCTTCAATATAATTAATTTTTCGAGCACGCTTTGCAATATTTACTACCACAGGTTGTTTTGAAATTGTTGGAGTAACTTGCTGATCTACAGTTCCCTCAAAATAATTTTTACAACTGTCACTTTCCTTATCAATACTACTATTATTTTCCTGTTCTGGATTTTCTGGAATACTGCTGATGGTAGCTCGCAATTCCACGGGCTTTTCTAAAAAAAGTAGCGGTTTTTTAGCAAGTACTTCCTATGTTTTTTGCCTCAGAGCCCGACCTACTGGCTTTTACTTTATTTTTGCGGTTTCGGACAAAATTATCTCTGATACTTATCCATTTCTTCTCTGCATCTTGTACTACAAAAAAAAAATAACATTTCTGATTTGTTCAATTGTAAGAACAAATAAATGACAACATAAGAAAAAATAATAACATCTTAGTTCAGTTGTAAGGGCTGTTTTTATTTTCAGCTATCTTGGCAGTGGATGCAGTTTAGAGGATTTGCACTATAACTTGGGTTGGATGTTCAACGGCAGGTGAAATTGTTAAGAACTGTTTGCAGAACAGTGTGGTATGTGATGAAACAAAAATATATTCCTGTTCTTAATGAAGCAGATTGGAATAATATAGCGGTGGGTTTTAGAAATCAAGCTTATTTTCTCAACTGTGTGGGGACCGTAGACGCAAAACACATTCGAATTATAAAACCAACTGCAAATGGATCTTCATATATGAACTACAAACATTATTTTTCTATCGTACTAATAGCAGTAGCTGATTCAAATTACAGTTTTATCTACATCGACATTGGATCTTTGGGAAAATACTCGGATTCTACGATTTCTAGAACTTCTTTTTTATATAGAAAGATAACCCACTAATGATATATTGAGATATTTATATATTGAGACTAACCCACTAATGTTTCCTAGTACCGGGTGTTACGATAGCTTTACCTTTTGCGTTTGTGGGAGATAAAGCATCTAGGCTATCAGCTAATCAATCTTCTTCGCCGTTTCTCTGACAAACAATTAATAGTACTGAAAAGAGTCTAACTACAGGTTGTCAAGGACTGGGCGAATTTGGAATTCTTAGCATCAAGTGGCGTATACACATATTTCAATTCACAGGCCAATTGATGTAAATGTAGGTTTTGCTGTTGACATTGTAGTGTTGTTGTGTATTGCACAACTTTGTCCGCAAACGCAATGGTTATAATTTTGACGATACCCTAAACGTAAACAGATCTATTAATCGCTACCGAGATGCACTCACAAATCATTTTGTAAGTGAGGCTGGACCATTGCCTTGGCAATATAACAGAGTCTAGAATTACAGACTATGTTAAAATATGTGAATACTTACCTAGTATTTTTTATAGCCGAATGTTTCAAATAAAGATGAAGCAACTGCAATCCAAACTGCGTTTTTTTTATTTTTGAAAAATAAAAAAAACGCTTTTTTTGAAGTTATTACAAGAAGTAATAACTTCATTCATATTCTAATATACAAACTTCTTTTTCTTAACATCCAAAATCTGGATATTCGGTCAGAGTTACTCATTTGTGCATATTTAAATTCTATTAGATAAACCATCTAATGCAGAATTTTGAAACAAAACAGGGTTTATCTCAATATTCTGTATTAGATACACAGAAGTAATATGAATCTTAAAATAATTTCAGTAAAATAATATACTGTATATCTATTGAATTCTAAATTCCAGCAGTATTATCCCTAATGTATCAATTTTTAACTTTAATCATTTTCAATTTTATTAATAAATTTTATCAACTATCAATTTTACAATATAAGTTTAAATACAAGTTTGAAGGTTTATTTACTTGAATAACTATTTATGGTGTATATCTTCTGTTACTGCTAAGGTACACTGCCTTTCTCAGAGGTAAAAATACATAAGAAAAAATTAATATATGATTAAAATATGGTTAATGCTAATAAATAATGTACAGCGGTAAGTAAACACTTATTTAAGTATTTTTTATCTTTTACTTATTACATTTTTCAGGCGAACAATCTATCAAGTCAGTTTCACCATGACATTCAACAATCATTAGTAGATGATGCTCGAATTCTTTATCCTTCAATGAATACAGATTACTACGCCTCAAAACTTAATAAAAACTTAAGGAAAGTATTTTTTACATATCTTCCAGCAAAAGAAAATAATTATTATGTTGTGAGACCTCAGAAAATTGAAGAAATGCGAAAAAAAGGAAATTAAATAAAAATATATTTAATCATTTTTTATATTTCTTTCCTTTTTTTTTACCTAAAAAATAATACCTGTTGAATATTCACAGAATACAATATAAATATGTTTATTACTTTGAACAAAAATTCACTTTTTCTGTTTACTAGAAAGTTGAATGATCAACAGAAGTGGGTTTACTAATTAAAATCTAAAAATAATTATTTTAAAGTAAAAATAAAGTATATGTACTAATTTTCTTGTTATTAATGCTGCTGTTATTTGGTAATATTCTAAATATTTAAAAAAATATAAATCTGAAAAAAAATTTAATGCAGTTAAATAATATCTTTTTATATTTTAAAGGCAATGCCTACCAACTCTTTAGCCAACACAAATCTGAAACATTAGTCTTCTACTGCTTCCCCTTGTTTGTTAACAGAAAAATTCCTGAAGGCCACAGGACAATTTATTCTATTGGAATTTCTAACAGAAACTTACTTTTTATAATTGCTAAATTGGTGTCAAAAGATTGATCGGCATCAGATTGTAAGGCTCAAGGTTTGTCCAAAGTGACAAGAAAAGTTGTGTTATCTTTGGAGGTTGGCTTTTAACAGGCTTCTTGAGTAACCGCTGAGCAGAAAACAATCTCCATATCCTTCTTCATGTAGAAAGATATCAAAAGCATATTGGCTATACACATCTCAGCCTTAACTTTGACCTGGCTGGGTTAGACCTACACTCACAGAACCTAAAATGGGAAAGTACAAATAAAGTAAAAGTAAGAGGGCAGACATTGAGAAAGGTGAACTATACTAGGTGAGATATCACCAGAATAGCTCATTACCTCAAATTCTAGGCAAGAAATACCCTTTCTGCCCCCCAATTCCTCCTAAGATGGGACATTTTAACTCGCAATGAAAGCAACACATAAAAATGGTTTTGTACTGACCACTCTATACATCCCTATTGAACTTGAAGCAATTCAGTTACATCTTCACTGAAAGTAAGGTACAGCAGTTAATCTTGTCTATACTGCACTACAGGGTTAGAAAATTATCATTTTTCATGCCATTAAGAGCTTTTAACATTGATGAGTTTAATTAATCACTGGAGCTTTTTAATCACTCAAAATTGGAGCTTTTGTACTGAGATGGAAATATTTTTCCATTTCCTAGGATTACAATAGTCACTTTTATTAAATCGTAGATCAAATTGCCTAAGTTTGATGCACTATCTTCATTTCTTATGTTCTAAGATAACCTTAAAAAACCATAACTTTAAAAGTCTCATTTAAAATGAAATATGTGTAGGTTTCATGTCTAAGTAAAAAGATTTAATTTGTTAAATAGGTAAAATAATGATTTCATGTTTGTTTATTATTAACCAATGGTTAAGTTTGTAATTAGAGTATGTAGAATGAATTTCCAGTGAAATTCCGGTTTGTTAAACTGATATATATTAATGTAATTACTTCAAGACTGTAACATCCTAAATATCTTCATAAAGTAGAAGATATTTTTTACAGAATTATATTTACTTATGATAAACACTTTAATTTGAAGAAGTATATTGAATATTTTAAAAATATTTCATAACTGAAAATTACTTAAATCTTATATAATATTAAAAATGGTTTTTCATTAGCAAAATTTCAAAAAATGAGAAAATATTCACGAGGAAAATTAACAGACAAATTTTGTTTTTCCCTTGTATTTTTGCCATGGTCATTTAGCTTTAATATTACTTTGCAGTGCCATAAAAATAATAGCACCAGAAATAAAAAAGCAAATTGTAAAATAAATATGCAATAGAATAAACATTAAATTTTTTTTGTATTGCTCCACTAAGGTTCATGTGAAATTTCATTAAAAAATAAATTACAGAGATCAATAAAAAAAATTTATTACTTTTTTCTTAACTGTATTTTTTTGTAAATTATTTTTCGCTTTTTTCCCATTCATATAAAATATACTAAAATAAATTTAAAAAAAATTAATTTGAATAGCATATTTCTTCTTGATAGTCTTAGTATTTATTCTACATATTTTTATTAAATATGTAAGAAATGTGTAAGTAGTTTATTCTTCTGATTCTTTTATTTTCAAGTAAATTAAAATTGGAAGCACTCTCCATAATGAATTGTGAACATAAATTTAAATGTCTTACTATTCATACTTCATGTGTTAAAATTATGTAGACATCTCCTGTGTAAATTATAAGTAATGATACATATAAACTTAGAAAACAGGGAAATATAAACCTTTCGCAACACCAGAATCTGTATTACTGGTGACCTCTGTATGCTATGATTTATAACATATTCTCACTGACCACTAAAAATATCAATTTAACATAATTTTTTACTTATTGTAAAAATATTTATAATGTAATACAATAATATATATGAATTGAAGGAAAAAACAAATAATGCTTTTTCAGTAGAATTTAATTTAAAATTGATTTACTAGTTATCAGATTAAACTACTTCTAGCTTAAAAATTTTACATATAAATTATTATATGTATTACCAATTTGGTCTGAATGAAGTTAAACTGAATATTAAATAAGATTTATAATTTCTGTGAAGCAATTATCATGATTAGAATTGATGTGGTCATGAGTTATTGTTTGCATTCTTTTGCTTAATTTTATTTATGACAATACAGAATAATCAAAACCATTCAGTTAAATTTTGAATTTAACAAGTATATTTATACGATTTTGTTAAAAATAATTATTTTATATATATATATATATATATATATATACAAGCCAGTGTGTTATTATTTACTTTAAATCATGATTCTGATAAAATACCAAAAACTGCTCTTACATTTATATTTGTTACTTTCTTACTAAAGCATTTTTTTTTTAATATTCCTTCATGATCAGTTAATTTTTTAAATTATACTGAAATCCAGAAATTGATATTACATATAAAAGTATTAATAATAATGTTAATGACTTTTTTTAAATTTATTATTAGCATATAATTTTTAAGAGTAAATATTATTCAAAAAATTAAATTCAATGAAAAATAAGGAATGCTTTATAAATAGTATATTTACTCTTTAGTGTTAAATTTTATTAAGGACCACCTTTTATTAAGTTTTTACAAAAAAAATAAAAGAAAAAATTTAAAAAAATTTACAAAAAAAAAAATTCGCCTTCAAGATTTATTCACCTCTGCATTTGTTCAACAGCTTCTTGAGGTGATTGAAGGAAATCACTGTCCACGCATTTTCGCTTAACATTCAGTAACAAAATTAGGCGATAAATCAGTTGAATATAACCAATGAGACATTAATTCAATGTTTTTCTCTGTCAAATAATTGTTTAATGTGCAGTGCGAGAGGCTGGCATTCTTATGATGAAGAATGATGCAGGGACGTTTTCGGTTGTTTTTCCTGATTTCATACATGACTTCTGGCAAACAAATTGATTATATATCATTCAGCATTAACTGTTCTTTGATCCTCTAAGCAATGATTGCTAAATGTACAGTATAACCAAAGAAACAAGCAATCATTTTTTTGGAAATGCTTCACAAATGAACCAATTTGTTCATGAAGATTCGGTTCATCTTTGAATACCCAGTTGATTGTTGCTTAGTTTCAGCTCATATGAATATACCAAAGTTTCATCTCCTGTTACAATATTGTATACAGATTTTCCTTTTTTTGGTCAAATTTTTTTATCTTTTCCTTAGACCAATTGACATGAGCCTGTTTATGAGTTTTGGTCAAATTATGCGGAATCCCCAGAAGCAGAACTTTTTCACAGCTAAATGTCATGCAAAATCGAATGCACTATTAAAGATGTCTCTATCTCACAGCAAGTCACATGCTGATTCTCAACAATGTTGTTGCATGCAGCTTCGATGTTTTTTGGAACAACAGATTTTGGTCAACCTTCACAAAATTCATCGCTGACGGAAGCACAACCACAGTGAAATTCTGCAAACCAATTGTAAATAGTCTTTTCTGATGATGATTCATTGCCAAAAGATGAACAAAGCAATTCGAGGCATTGTTGTTAAGTTACACCCTTACTAATATCGTAAAAAATCATCCAATCTTCATGTGAAATTCCATTTTTTCACAAACTGTTTTTTTTTAAATGCTCACTGTAACAAACTTTTTTTAAAGTTCACTGTAACTCTTCGGTCATTGTGACAGATTTTTAAGCTGCCACGTTGTAACAATAAAAAAGTCAAATTTTACTAAAGTAGTTGTATCTCAATAGCCCCATATAATGGTTGTATCTACTTTTCATACAGCTAAAAACACACAATACAACCATATTTTCTATCAGATCAAACATTTTTCTTAATCTATTTTTAGAAACTTTCTTTTGCAACAATTCTATTATCAAATGTAGTGTTATATGATCTATCCAGTTTTTAACTGTCAAATTAATTCAATTCAATTGAATTTAATTCCAAATAAGGCAAGCTATAAAGAATGGTGTTCCACTTCTTAGCAAGAATGCCATCAATTTACATTTTAACATATCCACTATATATGGAATATTGTTGATTTGTTAGCAATATCTCCATGACTTTTTTAACAGACTTGGTGCTCTGTCTACTTAATATAAGAGGCAATCAAAACATTCTTATCTCCTAAATCTTTCATTAACTTATACTCTCATTGATCCTTTTCCAATTACCAATTGCTGAGGTCAGCTTAACATCATTAAGCAGTCCTGAATGAACCCCCAATTCTCAATTGATTTTTTTCTGTTTTGACAAAGGCTCTGCTATGAGTGACTTGAATGAATGTAGATTTTAGCCATGTGCACAATGGAAAAATTCCTGTATTCCCTCCTAGCGATTAACATATTGCTATTGTTTTGAAAGTAGTGTGATAAAAGGGTGCTAAGAAATAATGTCTTTACTAACTTATCTCAGATACAATTTGTTGGGATGTGATTAGTGACATGTGTTGGGTGGATGAAGGATGACGTATAGGGCAAACAGTGTCCCAAATAATGAATACATTTTTGGTTAAACAAGGACATGTCACATAAAACAAGAAATATGCATGCAGTGTTAAAGACAGTTTGCATAAAGGATGAAAAAAGACATGAGTTTAAACAAATTTGGTAAAGCAAACTAATTGTAAACTAGTGGCTCAATTTAATATGCCATGATTATATTAGAAGTCTTGGAACTAAAGCCATTTCAACCAACTTTTATCAAAGAACTGTTGAGTGGAGCCTACCATATTTTCCAAATTCAGGTCTCGCACAAGTGTTATTCTCTGATGAATGTGCAATTTACCATAATTCACGAGTCAGAAATAAAAAGTGATAATATTAATTAATTGCACCGATAGTTGATCTATTACTTGTAAAGTGTAATGAAAAGACTGTAAAATTAATTGATGGGAGCTGAACGTGCTGACAGTGGTGGACAGTCCCACTGCAGGCAAACTTACATCTGTGTTTATTCACTCAAACATGCAAGTGGAAAACATGAACCAATCTAAAAAAAAAAGGAATAAATTTTCTCAAGATGACTGTGTTACATGGAAAGGCCAATTTATTAATAACAAAATTCTTATGACTCGTGGACCTACTCTCATGTGAAGATAAAAGTTTAGATTTAAGTGATTGTTACTTTTTTTTTTTATTATGAGCAGATTTTCAAATTTATTAATTTAAGAACTGTATGTTTTGAGTCTACATATATTTAATGTACAGCATTGAAATAAAACTGGTTTAATGATAACATTTTATGCAAAACTTTAGTTTAAGCATAATAAAAGTAATTTTCATATAAACTACTCATCACTCTGCATCCACAGAGGCTATACACACATATATATATTAGAAAACAACAGTAGTGTATTCAACTTGATGGTATAAGCAGCTTACAACATTCAATTGTATAATTAACTATCAAAATGAACTTACTCTCCAGAACAGAAGAGGAGATGTAAGTAATGTATTCTATGTTCATTCTAAGGAGATATGAAATAAACAAACTGCCAGTGTGGTAAAGCATCCATATAGAGCACACTAATGTACACGCCGAGCTGTTATTGGATGTTTATAAACAAATGTCAATGTTTATCACCAGCTTCAAAACTGCAGTATAAATTATCTTATTCCACACTGGATATTTTTAACTTTCTTTTAATTATAGTTCTGTTTCAGTACTTTGATACGTGCGAGTGTGTAGGTATATTCGGCGTTATTGTAGATTTGATAGTGTGATAGCCTGTATGTGTGTGTATTCGAATAGTTTATCAATATGGCCGATAATTCACGAACATCTTTTAATAAGCACAGAAAAGGAAAAGATTTGCAAAGTGATGAAAAAAAAATTAAACGTATTCAATCAATTGCTGCAGAAAAATCTTACATTGGTTAAAAAGGAAATAGAGAAATTAGCTTCTCAGTTAACTGGTGTGTCGATTACTAGTATTAATAGATTATGGACTGAAATAAATCGAAAAGGAAAGGTAGAAACTCCTGTTAAAAAATAAAAAAACGTAAAAATCCTGTGCTAGGAAAATAGGATGAATTTGACAAAAATGTAATAATACAGACTGTACATAATTCTTTTTTTGAAACAAAAAAAAACTGCTGGCTGTGATAAGGATTTACCAAACACTGGATGTACTATTTTATTAAAAGAAATAAAGTGTAATTGTTGATCGATAGGAAATCATAATTTGGGGCATAATTATTTTTAAAAAATAGCCAATAATAGAAAAATTGGTAGAAATATATTTATTTGGATGAGATGTGGGTAAATGAAGGCCACACCACTTCAAGAATTAGGTGTGATACAAGAGTTACATCAGTAAAAACAGCAATTCTGTCAGGATTAAGCACGGTCCTGCAACCTCCAAAAAATAAAGGAAAGCGATTAATTGTGGTACATATTGGCAATGAAAATGGAGTTTTAGAGAGCGGATTACTTGTTTTTAAATCCAAAAAATCTGGAGTACCACGATTACATGAACAGAGATATTTTAGCAAGTGGTTTGAAAATGTATTGTCATTATTAGCTGAAAATAGTATTGTTGTAGAGGACAGTTCATAGAGAAATCAATTGCTTTATGCCTGTGATAACAAAAAATCCACTTAGGAGAAAACAGTTTAAAAGCAGAACTCCTTGAACATGTAAAACTCAATTGTGACAAATTTATTAAATTTTTAAATGAAATGATTTGGCTGAAATGAAAGGTCATACGGTGTTAAGATTCCTTGTTATCACCGTAACCTTAATGCAATTAAGTTAATGAGGAGCCAAGTAAAAGGTTATGTTGCCCGAAAAAAAAAAAATATATAAAATGAAAGAGTTAAAATCCTGCTTGAAAACGGCATGAACAAGCTATCAACTGATAAGTGGAAACAGTCAGTTAAGTATGTTACAGAAGAAGAAAAGAAAATGTGGGACTTTTGTTCAATGTTGTGGTCAAGAAACTAATAATTAATGTCAGAGATGATTCATCATCAACGCCAACTTCTGGGAGTGACGAAGAATCATATATAATAGAAGATATTGAGCATTTGTTGGACACTGACAGAGAATATGGTAAGCTTTTCTTGTTTCGAAGAGGTAAGGTTTTGTTCAAGTTATACATTAAATTATTTTGTGCTATATATTATACATTATTATTTTGTGACATCTTCTTATATTGAATAGAGAGTATGTACGTATGTATGAGATGCATATAATTTCTCTACTACAGTATTGTAGGGTTACTAGTGGCTAGGCAAGCACTATATTTTTATGCAAGATTCTGTTGCTTCTCTCCTCATATGTTTATTTCATACTGTATTAGTTCACTTAATTTTCAACTTCCTTTTGTAATATCAGATGAAAGATCACCTTTCCTATGGTTCATGCTTCACTACCATAAGGTATACCACTCCACAGAAACATTTTTATAATTTTTAGATTGTTTCTTACAAAAGATTTTTTCTTTCCAAAAAACTTTTTTTATGATCTCTAAATCTTTTCATTTTTGAAGGTATTTTTTACATTGTAAAAAGAAAATCAAATAAACTACTGAATAAATATAAAAAAAAAAACAAAAAAAACCAGGCTAACTTAAAACAGGCTAAAACCTAGTACATTTAACTGAAAACCTGTTTCCTTAAAAATACTTTTGTAACTCAATCTATTATGAAATCTAATTGTATAATTTGGGTTGTAATAAAATAAATACTGCGGGAAAAAACTGTTTACAGATTTACTTCCAATTTATGCTAGGTTTTTACAAACCAATTTAAAATTTACTTTTCTGAAGATCATTTAAATTACACAACCGAAATCTTTAAATTCATGTTTTATAATATAATCATCCACTTAAAAAAATGTTTATTGGAAGTGAAAATTTAATTTAGATATATTGTCTTGCTGATTCTGTTATATTGTGTTCATGATTCTGTTACTCTTTCATGCAAAAACTAAATTGATTGAGCTGAAATTTTGCACAAACATAGTTTTTATATCTGAAAAGAACATAAGACAACAATTATTGCAATTATGAAATGTTTCACAGTTTGAAATCTGTGGCCGTTTTAATGGCTTGTGGTAACAACTGTAACCAGATTATGTTCTTTGATATTCAACTTTACCACGGCTAAACCATTGGTCAAATCGAATTCCATGACGAGTTGGAATATTTGAAATTAAATTTTCAACAAAAAAAGCTCTGTCTTTTTCAATGTTTCTTTCCATTATTGAGAAAAGTAGCTTCAAAGGTGTGTAGAGTGATACTGTACTGCACATGGGCTCAACCAACACACAGCCTCTGCCATTATTACTTGACTGAAAAAATAAGAACATCACTTCCTTGTGATGTTAACACAGTTAAAAACAGTAATTATAAGACGGGGCTGACTATTTTGAAACCAGCATACTTCAGATCACTTGAACGTTTTACTGATTACTGATATTGAACAGGATTTGTTATTTATCAGCATTAATCTCTTATTCTTACAAGCATGAGGAAGAACGCAGTGGGGGTTCTAATGGACTGCTTTGCATGCCCTGACCGGGTAGTAAAGTACAAGAAAATATGATACCATGTGGCTCGAAGAAAAAGGAAAATGTTGGGATAACTATGAATATGAAATTTAAAGAGGAAAAAATGAAGTGAACTGTTATTGGTTAATAAAAAGTATTAATGATTAACAGTAAAAACTCAATTAAAAAAATCTTCATAATAAATGGATATTTATAACAATGTCAATAATTGATATAGGTAACAATGAAAAAAAATTACCCTACCAAAAATTCCAGATTAAAGAAAATAATTCTGTAAAAAATCTGCAATTTCAGTATGAAAAAAAATTAATGATTGTAAGTTAACATTTTACATATTTATATAATTTATTAAAAAAACTAGTTAATTTTTTTATTTAAACTATACTAACTGATGCACTAAAGACTGAAATGTTTTAAAAATATTTTATTCAGTAAATAATAAAGATTATTACTTAACAAGTAATAAGAATACAAAATTGAAAGTAAATTTTAATGTAAAAAATTTCATGTATCATATGAACAAGAAAACCTTCACTATATTACTTTCCCTCAATTATATACAATTAAGAGTTGTGAGTATTTACAGTTTAAATAATTTCAAATAATTAAATTAACACATGCAATTGTGTTGAGACGTGAAATATTTATAAAGCTTTCATGAGAAAAATACAGCAGGATTTCTTTAAAACAAAAATAACCAATTGCAATTTATACGTTATTTAAAAAAACAATGTAATAAGAAATTTTCAAATAAATTTATTACATTTGTTTATTTATACACACACCTTAATTTAGTGCACTAACTTAATTTTAACCACTGAATTAACCTTTGTCACACCAAACTGTTTAGAAATATTTACCTTTCTATTTCATTTGAGTCTTATTGTGTATATATTTCAAACTAGGAAAGGCCAGTTTTTATTTTTAGCCCTTTTGCTGTTAGTCATTTCGAAGTGGGTTGTGCTAAAACTGTCGTGTTTTTATCCTGGCATGCAGAGGTGTTATTGAAACCATTGTATATTATGCTGTTTTCAATTTATAAATTTGAAAAAATACCACTTACCCAGAAAATTATGCAGCATATGATGATGTTTAGAAAATGTCATATTTTTCACTTTCAAATGTTCATATTAGAAAAATTAAATTTTTAAATAAAAATTTAAGAAAGTATTTTTGTTTCCATATTCCTAACACTATACTTAATTTGATTAAAACTCACCACTGTCCATAAAATCTACATAAATTAATAAATAAAATCATAAGTATGAAATTTGAATTATTTACAATATTATGATAGAAATTTGAGAGTACATGACAATTTTTGTCCTTGTTGTCTGTATTGCTATCACTTCAATATATTGTGTATCTTCCATTTCATCTTCATTTTCATTATGTTACCTAGAACATCACTGTCACTTTCAGAACCACTATTTGTGTCTCTTGTGTATTCGTTATCATTGTACTTATCAAAATATTTGTGAATCATCATCGTTAAGTCTTCCATTTGGGCCCAGTGTTGGCTCCATTTCAGAAAAAATACACAAAAATGAACAACAACAAATAAAAAGAATATAGAAACAATTACTAAACAAAACTACGGTTATATATTACAAAATAAGCAAGCGCAAACAAGTATTAGGTTATGTGCAATGAAGAATGTGATTTTCGGAAATGAACATGACTTTCAATATCGATAGTTTGTTGAAACAGCCATTTAAAACCGAATAATATCGATATACATGTAGAATGAAACATATAGAATCAATATACAACACTCCAGCACAATTTAGCTGCGATTTAAATAAATTAAATGAGACTAAACAGTGTACCGATCTCGGTACCCTGACAGTTCTAGCGCTAATTGTGGGTAACAATAGATTATTACCCTGACATTCAAATGGTTAATGAAAAGCAAATGAAAAATATGACATTCACCCAAATATTCTATTGTACACAAACTATTAATTAAATTAACTTCCAAGAATGAGAAAAATTAAAATTTTATTTAGAAAGAAAAAAAATATGCACAAAAACAAACATAAAACAATTATAATACAAAAATGCATAATTTAAATCTTATATGAGTATATAAACAAATGTAAAATTGTATCAACTAAATAAATGTACAACATGAACTCATCCACCTCTTACACACTAAACAAAATTATAGTATTACAGAAAGTTCCTAATTAAAATTATATACTGCCATACTTTTTAAAATTTGAAATGAAATAATTTTTAAAAACTGCTTTTCTCTACTTATGATACTTAAATATTTAAAACTTGTAGGAATGAAATTTAAATATACATAAAAAAAAAAACAATATAATATTCTTCTTGCTATCAATTCCAGTATAAAATGGTAACAGAACACAAATCTGCATTAAACATTTTGAAAAACATGTACACTTCAAAAACTGTTGTTCAACTAATTTATCTTTTAATTTATGAAGATTTTATTAAAGGAAACATGATTTAAACTACTTACTGGAAAACTTTATTAATTCCAAGTTGTTGGTTTTATCACTGCACTTCATTAACTGTAAATACAGGAACAACCCTGAAAGTATTATTTATAATAATATCCCTGAAAAATCTATTTGGAAGGCTCATTTCACTAAACAATTATTTTAGTTAATAGCTGAAGTTGCTTTACTTCAAGCCAAAATTACTATTTAATACTATAACATAGTATTGCTCTTCAGTTGCTGGCTAAAAAAGAAAAAGGTTTCTATTTTATAGAAAAGGTTTCTATTACACCAGCTCTACTGCAAGTGTATAATTTGAGAACTTATTATTCAATAGAAAATACAATAAAATTAAAAACGAAGTAAATTTACAACTGTTATGTTAGAGTTATTACTGTTTGAGAAGGCAGTCACCACAGATGAAAAAAACAAAATGACATTATGTTGTAAATTTTATATACGAATCAACTGATATTTCACATGAAATGATATTTACTTAACAGGAAAGTAGATAACGTGTAGTTAAAAATCATTTTTTTATTCTTAAAAAAATATATGTACATAAAAAATACCACATTCTTTTGATTAATGCAATTTAACTGACTTTACTTTTGTTAAGTCTACAACATTATGTGATTTAACACTAATAAAAAACTCTTTACTTTAATGCATTTGTTACTACTATTATGCTATTATTTTATAAATAAATAGATTTTATTTTAGAAATAAACAAAAAGCAACAAGTTGCATAAGGAAAAATTCCACTATAAAGCAGTAATGATAAAAAATAAAAATAAAGAAAATAATGAAAGAAATACTAAATCCTCAAGCAAATGAACAAACTTGAGATACTCATTATCACATTTTGCATAGACCTAGCTTTACAAGTATTATTAAGCACCATCCATCATTGATAAAATATATAAACAAAATTATACATAACTACTGCATAAAAAAATTCATTACCATAAATTATAATATAATAAAACAAGTACAGTATAACAAATGTATATATATTACATATAAATATGATCAAACACTACATATAGTTAATGGTGTAATAGAATTATGAACTAGTGTCAGCTTCTTCAAGTTTTAGTGGAGTGCCATGTGAAATTGGACCAGGAACAATTTTTTCAGTTAAAGGAGTTTTACTGTGAACAATTTCTTTTTCTATTTCATTTAAATTACTATCATTTACATTATTTACAAAATTTGTTTTAGCAACATCTGTGTATATATTACCATCGTGTAATTCATTTTTAATGGCTTCTGTATCTTTCATTACTGAATCTGTAATTAAATTAATATTTTCTGATTCACTGGAAACATCGGAAGCTGGAACATGCTTATCGATTTCAATATTTTCTTTTGCCTCATTCAGACAACTATTTCCATTTTCAACAAACGTTTTACTTTCTTCTACATCTTGCAGATAATCTTTATCATTGGTTATAAAATCAGCTACAATTTTATTTTGAGAAGGTTCTGTTTCTTTTTTTTCTAATGAACTGTCAAATTCTATACTTGATTTGTTCGAATAAGTAGTTTCTTCATTTTTATATTGAATTTCCACATCATTTACAATGGTTTTAACTTCTACATTTTTGTTAACAGATTTTTCACCTTTATGTTCAGCTTCAATACCACTCACTGTTATCGCATGAACACTGTTATCTTCATTATTAATTTTTATATTTGTTTCCTTAATTAATTCAATATTTTCATCATCTTCACTTTTATGATCGATTTTTGTATTCCTTACTATACTATTTACACTAAGTGCAACGTCTGTGCTTTCATTCACTGTTTTTTTTTTTTGCTCCCCTAGAGAAAAAACCTCAATTAACTCATGTGCATTCAGTATGATCAATGGTTCATTGCTTGATAGATTTAATTGAGGCTTTTGGAAACTGGTATCTTCCTCACTATTGCTGTCAACAGTCTGAACATCCTTTTCAACTACAGGACTAAGTGCAATGTCTATACTTTCATTCACAGTTATATTATCTCTCTGCTCCCCTTCAGCAATATCCTCAATTAACTCATTTATATTCAGTATGATCACTGGTTCATTGTTTGATGTATTTAACTGAGGCTTTTGAGAACAGATATCTTCCTCACTATTAATGTTAACCGTATGAACATCCTTTTCAACTAGATTTTCTATAGCAAGTGATATATTTTCAAGGCATTCATTCGATGAAAATGTATGTTCTTCAGTGACAATATTTAATGCTTTTTTATAATTTCTTTCTTTATCTGATGAACAACTTACCTCTCTTTGTTGTAATGAACCATTTAGAGATAAAAGCTGGGAAACTGGTTTTCCTTCAAAAAACAATTCAACAATTGTCGGTGTACCTTCACTTATAATTTTCAACCCGAATTCTGTAGTACCATCAGCATTTAATTCAAAAAACATTTTACATGCTTCTTCAGTCCAATCATCAAAATAATTTTCAGTATTCTGTAAGCTACACAACAGTGATAATTGTGGAATGTCCAACAGATACTGTGGTAATGATTTCAATTCTGTAACTGAAGCACTGTTCCCGTAATCTACAAAAAATACAAAATATGAATTCTCTTCTACTCTACTAACTGTAGCACGGTACCATTGACCATCATCTGCAAACTGAGCAGCAACTAATGCACCACCAATAACTGTATTCAATGGTTCAAAGTTATCTGCTTCAAACATATGATTTACCATTTCATCAACTTTATATCTATCTGTATGAATATAAAAATCAGCTGGAGAATTTGCATGACTAATTGTTGCAATTTCTAACACTTCAGATTTACAATCTTCTATGTTTTCCTTCTTACGGTATAACTCCAATAACTTGATAGTTACGTCTTCGTTTTCGACGTACAATTTTACAACTGCCGGTTCTTCTGTTGTAATGTAATTAATATTAAATATTTCTGTTCCATAACCAGTGATTTTTTGAAAATGTTCAATAACCTCAGGTGGCCATTCAGTAATATAATCTGGAAATTGTAGACAACAATGCTTGGCTATTGGTGGTAAATGTAACAATTCATTACAAAGTTCACGGATTTCTTTTACTTCACTTGTATTTCCATAATCAATAAACAACACATTAACAGCACCATCGCTTGTTTTATCTAAAATTTTTGCCCGATACCATTGTTTATCTTCTTCAAATAGTGCAGCTACTATTTTTCCTATGCTTATATCTTTTGGCACCGCCCATGTTTCAACATCAATAAAGTAATTTAACAGATCTGTTAAAGGAGAATCTTCTAAATGAATCCAGAAATCAGAAGGAGTATTTATATGACTCACTAAAACCTTTTCAGAGTTGAGATTTGAAACACACTGTGAAACACGTGATTTGGATAACATTTCACTTACTGATTGTCCTTCACAGAATAACTCAACTGAAACAGGCTCATCATTACTAAGGAATTCAACTTGAAATAGTGTTGAACCATCAGCAACAAGCTCGATAAATTTTTCACTTGCTTCATCGCTCCAATTTTCAACAGTTTCTGGTAATTTTAATGAACAATGTTTAGCCAAACAAGGAATGACAATTAACTCTTTTGGTAACTGTTTGAATTCCACAGCTACATCAGAATTTCCATAATCAATGAAAAGAACATGATGTTCATCTTCATCAGATGTTAACAGTTTTGCTCGATACCATAAACCATCAATGTGATATTGAGCGGCAAAAATGTTTTCTTTAAAACTACTTATATCTTCAATACTTGTAAAATTATCTGCTAATGTTAAATGCTCCCTTATTTCTTCTAAAAATGGATTTTCTTCTTGTACATAGAAATCACCTGGACTATTTACATGTGAAACAAAGACTGATGACAAAACATGTCCAGCAAGACCTTCATTGATTAAACAATCTGAAACACTTATGTCATTAACAATCAAATCAACTACAACCACCTCACCAATGCTTAATACATGACCAATTATTACATCATCTGGAACTAAAGATTCTAAAAATTCTACAGATTCATCATTCCAAGCATCTTGAAGAGGTTCAACATTTAGCCTACATGGTATAGCATAACCACCAGGTTGCAAGAAGTCTTCCTGCAATTCTTTCAGTTCTCCACTACTATGCTCTGTATTACCATAATCGATTGAAAAAACTGCATTCTCTGAAGGAATATATAAAGCTCGATACCAGATACCATCTGAAAATTTAGCAGCTATCATGTCAGATGGAGGTGTTCCTGTTATATTTTTCATTAATGATACATTACTTTGAAGTTTGTCCTGTAAATGTTCAAGATCTTCAAAATCTTCATTCAAAATTACCCAGAACTGAGAAGGAGAGCAGATATGTGATCTACAAACACCAACCTTTGCACCGACTATTAATTTTGATAAACTGCTAATTTTCTTAATAAATGGTGAATTTTCTAGGTTGGTAGCAAATCCTAATTCAATAAGTTTGTCACTAAGGTTTTCATTATTGTCATCAATCATTTCTACAAACCAGGAATCGTGCCATTTTACAATTTTTGTGTTAAATTCTTTATCTGGCACAAGTTCCAGTAAATGTTCTTCAGAAACTTGCCAATTAACAGGCAGCTTAACTTCTAGAGCTAATGCAGATGGTTTAAAAAATGATTTTTCAAGTTTTCTTAACCTATCTACTGTAACAATTTCACTATTTCCATAATCCAGATATTTCACAGTAATTTCAGGTTCTATTCTTATTATCTTAGCACGGTACCATTGTTCATCAGCAATAGATCTAGCAGAACACAACATGTCTGGTTTCCATTCTATTTCAGTAACTAACAAATCTTCATTCCATGCAAATAATTCTTCCAGAAGCTGTTTTATTACTTCACCATCTGAAACTTTCTGAATGTAAATTTCACCACTCTCTGCATGTGAAATATACATTCTATCTTGCTTTTTATATACAGGCATTGGACAAATTGCACTTAATTCATTTAACTTAACTGTTGACTTATCTTGACAGAATTTCAACAAGACACCTTCATTTGAATAGACAACCACCAGCAACCTAAAAAAAATACAATCTGTTAAATAATCATATCACAAAGTAATAACATTTTTTATCTTGCTTAATAAAAAAAAATAAATCTACAGCCAATAAAATATTCCTATTAACAAAACTTGTCCTAATTCTATGTTAAATTCTAAAATGTTAATTTATCTGATCTGTAATCTTAATCATGTATTACAGCTTCTAGATCAGGAAAATCCACAACATTAAACTCTCTATGGAAGACAATACAAATATACCAAACAGATTTTAACCTAAATGAAAGAAGTTACAAGACCGACCAATAGCTACACTCTACAAATTTGAATCCACCCTTGATAAATTATCATATTTGAATGTAAGGTGATTATTTTTACTTCAAACTGATACTTGAATTGAAAATTGAGGATCACTTATAAATTATTTCTGCATGGTTTAAGTAAACTGAAAAATAAAGAGCATTTAAAATCTAACTTAGTTTGAAAAAAGTAAACTCGAATTTGGTTATAAATAGAACGTAATATTAGATAATGGAGAGGAAGCAAAGAATTGAACAAATTTAATTCAATACTGGAATTTGTCACAAAAAAAATGAATGCAAAACAGAGAAAAGTTAATAAACTAAACTAAAATAGTTAATTTCATCAATAATAATTTTAAAATTCATTAAGAAAGGATTAATTTTATGTAAATTATGGTTGGTGAAAGTAAAATTTCTCTTAAAAAAAGGAGATGGACAAAATATTAGAGCTAGATTAAACAACTTTTTTTGGGGAGGGAACATGTTAATTAAACCAAAGGGAATGTAGATTTTCTTTTTTATAGTTAAGATAATAAAAAGACAAATAGAAAAAAGAGAAAATTAACTTTGAAATAACAAGGAAAAAACATTCAAAAGCAGCTTTCTGGATGTAGTGATCAGTCAACAAAGCATTTAAAAACCATAAAATACTTAAGGGGAGTGGCAACATTTTGAAAAAAAGAGAACAAGGCTACGGGCAATATGTTTTGGGGCAATGGGCTAGTTATAGTTAATTAAATGAAAGAAGTAAGAGTAATGAGTAAGAATCAAGATTAGAATCAATCAAATGGTACATTAAGATGTAGACTGTAAAGAGATATGTTAAGGCTAAAAAACAGGCACAGAATAGAAGGCCCAGAGAAGTTAAAAAACAATTAAAAAACTCTGAAAATTTACAAAAGCATTTTAATGTGATTCTAACGATGACACGGTCGAACGCATTACATCATCAATGGCTGAGGCTCTGCCAAACAGCTCTACGGAAAAGACCACGAGGCCTATCCACAATAATCTCCCACCTCACATCTGACACATTTCTCTATAACAGAGAAATACCGACTGAGGAGGAGATACCAAATCACCCTGTCCCGAGATGATAAAAGGGCTTTTTATAATCTAAGACAGAGTGAGACAGCTGCTGACACAACATTGAGATGATTCGTGGAATGAATAACCTTGCCTCGGTATCAGACAACCACTCCTCGGTGTTCAGGCTAAACACAAAACTACGAGAAGGAAAGAAGCCCCGCCACCCACTTATGGGGCAATGAGGCCGCCTTCTAGCATATTCAGAGGCAGATAGGGCGGAGGTTTTCACTGACACCATGGAGAACCATTTACTCCAAATCCCCCTTCTACCATGAACGACAACCACACAACCGAGATGGAGCCCTTCCTCATAGATTATTTAGCACAGGTGGAGGACAGCCCACTAGAAATAGACCAAGTCACTGAGGCGGAGGTTTCCGCAGCAATCAAAGCTCCGGGTATTGACAGGATCGGAGCCCACACATTCCGGAATGGGTTCAGGGAGGGCCACTCGACAACCCTCCAACTGGTTAAGATAATCAACAGTCTTGTCAGAGGCCTAAATAGAAAAGCGGTAACTGCAACCGTTTTTCTAGATGTGGCTAAAGCCTTTGACAAAGTTTGGCATAGCGGTTTGCTTTATAAACTCACACATACGATGGTCGCTATGTCAGATTGATAAGGTCTTATTTACTAGGCCGACAATTTGTTGTACGCATAGGGGGGACGGCACAATCTCCTCCACTAGAGACATAATCGCTGGAGTCCCCCAAGGAGCAGTGCTTTCGCCATTCTTGTACATGGCCTATGTCAATGATATGCCACTGTCAGAAGGAGTCAAAACAACTCTATACGCAGACTACACAGCATATTATTATGAATCCAGAAGTATAGATTACGCTATCGAGACTCCAAAGGCAATTGGATCTAGTACAGCCATGGCTCGATATGTAGAAAATCAAGGTCAACTGTAAAAAATTGGTGGCAATGATGTTCACGTACAAGACACGTACTCCAGCCAGGCAGCTGGAAATCTCAGGAGAGAAAATCCCATTTGGGAAAACAGTCAAATACCTGGGAGTAGTCCTGGATTAACGGTTCTTAGGAGAACATGTTGACCCAAAGGGCAAAGGCCGTCAAGGATTCACTATAGCTAGTACTGAACAGAGCCAGCCTATGTCCACTGGTGATCAAACTGCTCATTTTTCAGCTATACGTCCTGCCGATTCTAACATATGCTTACCAGCATATGGATATGCATACGGCATAGGAAGCTTTGTTGAACTCCATGCTTCCAAAGAAATTAGAAGCCATCCAAAACATAGCATTGCGGACAATATTTGGAGCAGCACCATGGTTCATCAGAAACATGTCACTCTTCACTACGATACGGGACTACACACCGTATCCATGGTGGGGGTGGCGAAGGCACGCAGTCTGTTCGGTAGAGTGGCCGTGTGCGAACCTGGCCATCTCTGGGACATCTGCCGAGAGGACCCTACTCCACAGGGTATAAGAAAACTGCCTCATGCCATATTAAATGAACCACCGTGTAGAGGCGGTACGAGAACCAAAAAAATGACAAACCAGGCTTTGGAGCCTCTATATTGCGTAACCTATAAATGGAAACTGCGCGAAAGTGACAGTCTTCACAATTAAATTTTCGTACACTATAAAAACCCATACGACAACCCACACCGTCCCTCGAAGAGACCACAATTTAATTCAGTCAGCATATGCGACTCCCTCCTGGAGAAGGAGGCACTACATTGCTCCTTCCAAATAAGCAAGGCGCCGGTGGTCTTATAAAAAAAAAATTAATTTCTTCTGTATGCTAGTGTTATTACTATGTGTAATGTCAAGGTACAAACTAGCAGTAACAAATCTGAAAGTTACAAATTCAGATTCTACTGCGAAGGAAAACAACAACAATACGAACAACAATATAAACAACAGATATGAACCAAATTTTATAATGAATTCCTTAAATGAAGTTATGAGTTTAACAATAGGTAGTTGTTTATGGAATGTATCCAACTTTGGAAAAAAATTGAAGTAGCAAAAATTTGATTAAAAGAGATCTTTAAGAAAATGGAAAATGTTAAGAACAAGCATTAAATCTTCAACAAATACTGACTATAAAGTAAAAAATACTTTTTCAATTTTTCTTTAAATACAGTGTTTAGCAGTAGGCACCAAATAAAGGATTATTTAGTTTTGTAGTTTTTAATCTGATGCAAACTTCTAAAGTCAAAGTTTACAGAAGAATTAAAAGGAATTGTGTTTTACTTTTCACCCTTTCTGGTTCCTTTGCTGAAAATATTGTTTGAGATAAAATTTCTGGTATCAAAATTTATTCAACATGGAATATTTCAGTAGGCTTCTGTAATGATCATTCAAGGAGTTAAATAGTCCATTATTTTGTTAGATCATATTGGTTTATTCACTTACACTAGACAGCTTATACATACTACCTGGATTTTTTATTTGTAAAACAGCATACATATGACAATGAACTATGAAAATCATGTATGAATGTATCATAAACAAAGCAAAATGACATATTCTAATCAAGTTATGATTTTGAAATAGCCTATAAGGCAAATTCTAGTGATTCTGTATTGACACCATGCTTATTGAAGGTGATTTTTACAATACTCGTAAAGGGATATCAATAAAAACTTAATTACAATTAATAATTACTGCATGCTAATTAGTTTTACAAAATTCATCAAGTTACATATTTCATTCGTGACTTTTTTGTCCTCTGTGCATATAAAAACTTAATCCTTAATTTAAACTAAATTAACATAATAAAATATAACATACTTGATGTAATAATACAAATTAAAATTTGTAGTAGAAAGTTAGTAGATAACACGCTATACTTTTTAAATGTAATAAATAGTACACCTGTTTTTAAATAGGTTAACTCTACATTACAATAGTTCATAAAAATTTAACAAACCTTTGTAAATCAACACTTTCTACATGTAACAATACATCTTTGTTTAAAACTTCAGTTTTAAAATCTTCTACATTTATATCATCCACACCTTTAACAGCTAACCCACATTCTAGTGCCTGTGGTGGTATCACTGATAATGTATTTGGTAATTCAAATATCTGTAATCAAATATAAAATCAACAAATTAATAAATTCACAAAAACTATATTTTTTCTTGTTCTGGTTAACAGGACCGAAAGCAATTCAATTACATAAAAA
Organism: Lycorma delicatula; assembly: GCF_047948215.1. Classification (NCBI taxonomy): domain Eukaryota; kingdom Metazoa; phylum Arthropoda; class Insecta; order Hemiptera; family Fulgoridae; genus Lycorma; species Lycorma delicatula. Next base: position 103,772,360 of record NC_134460.1, on the reverse strand, counting down.
TCTGGATTATCCAGAAATTTATACTAACATTACTAATTCATATGGGAAGTAATTTTGTAATAATAACCTTGTATAACAACTATGACAGCAAGCTATCTGATTTCCCCCCTCTTATCAGTTTCCCAGTGATGTGATAATTTATCGATCAATATTGATACTGATGCCATATTTTCAAATTTAAATGGAATTTAGTGATGAACTAAGTAGACAAACTCTAATTTTTATTTAACACTTTTACAACAGTTTCAAGGTCATTACTGATACTTACGTTTTCTACTTTCAGCTTAAATAGGAGTCTATAGCTAAGTATGATAAAGTTAAAATACAATACAAAATCTAGCTTAAATGTAAATACAGCCTAGTCCATTCATTCGACTAATGAGATCAGATGAATGAAAGTTTGGATTATTTGAAAATATCACGTAGCTTATATTAATAACAAATTCAAAGTTTACTTATAATAATATCAATTTCAAAGAAAATAGTCTTACAATACCCTCATTATATTAGTCACATTCACTGAATGAGGGAAGGGGTAGTAAATGTAGTATTGTGGCTAAAAAAGCTTATGTGTTTGTAACATATGCATCTAATTGACCGTCTACAATCTGGTGTCTTAATTTCAATTAAAAAACATGAAAAATCTAAATTTTTTAAACTGTACTAAAAAACCTAATTACATTACAGTTATTGTAAAAAAAAAAACTGGTTATTGCAGTTCCTTTTGTCTTGTTTTATAAATACCTTTTGTCTTTTTCATAATATAAAGGCAATCTGGTTCATTAAAATTTTTTTTGTAGGATAAAAATTTGATCTTTGCTTTTTTATTTTTCAGATGTTCATTTGAAATTTCATCAGCAACTTTGCAAACTTTTAGATGACTGTTTACATAAAGCAGTACCACTTTCTTTGCTTCATCATCACTTTCACAGTCACCTCATCAAGTTCAACATAATCTAGTTTCAATAGTTTGCTTTCTACCTCCTCTGACAGTATATCACAACTTTCTGGTAAGTGTTTTCCTATTTCAGTTATTCTCTCAAAATGCAGTTTCAACAAACATTTTTAAACCTCTTCTGGCCATAGTTTTTCTCAACAAGTGTTTTGGACAGTAATTTGTCTAGAGATTGTTTTAAGTGTATAACCATTATCACAACTGATAAATCTTTCCACGACTCCTTTGATAATAATCTTCTATCAACTTTTGTATTACCAAACAAAATTGTATTACAAAAAAAAATATTAATATGCAGCAGTAATTAATGGAACAAAAATAAAAATATTTCCTATTGTATAAAACCAATTTATTTTTCACTGCATTTATTTAATATATTTGTTTTAAGTACTTAAATATATTATTAATGTTACTTCTGTATTTTACAATACTGAACAGCCAAAAATTTTGCTTTTCAGGAGTAAATGTATACAGTTTTAAATTAAATGCAGCACCATAGTGTCATAAAATTTTACTTACATAAAAACTTATATCTGACAGTAAATTCAAGGAAAGCAATGTTATCAGAGGATAAGACCACCTCTCTTGCCGCTTCTTAAATAGTGTTTTCATTATCTGTTCAGTCCTTAAGAGAGTTATCAATCAAATAATCTTTAAAAGGAAAAAATGTCCTGTAATGTATGTTTATAAAATTTTTATTTGCTTTGTATGGCAGCAAATTTAATTTAAAAAGTCATTTTCTTGATACAGATCACATCTTAGGTCTTCTTCAATGATGTCATTTAAAAAAAAAAATGATAGTGACAATTCCAATCCATCCATTCTAGCCAACAGTCTATTCTACCCGCAATGCTGTTATCTGAATGGTAATTACAATTGTTTTTTAAGTGTACTTTTGTAAGAATATGAAACATGGGCACTAAGAAAAAAAGAGTGGAGGTGTAAATATGGACATGGAAGAAATTGGGAGTAATGAGGAGAGTGAAACAATTCAGAATAGGAAGCTAACGGGCTGGGACATATCATGAAGAAAAGGATTAAGAGTGCAGAAGGATCGGTGCACAAAAAAAGTAAAAATTATAAATGCTTTAATAAAAAATAAGAATAGATATGATTACAGTGCAAGGGATTTGCCTCAGGGAAAGTAAGATAAGTAGATCTTATCAATGTTGTTATAGCATTAATTTTAGAATTTTATTTATTAATGATTAGTTAATCTATTGTAAAAATATAACACAATATATCTACTAAATATGTAAATGTTTTAAAAGACTGATGCTTATCTACGCAATATATGCACAAAGAACATTTTAAGATATGTTCCATACACTATTAAATACTCAAGCTTTATGTGAAGGAATACCTTTGGCTCTAAGGTCAAACGTCATTTTTGTAGATATCATAATCTTGCCCTAGTAAGTTTGTTTACAAGCACTGTTAACTTAAGTGAGATCTACTTCATCAATTAACAGAAAAGAGAATAGAAAAAGTCAGTATCATTCACTTCTCATTAATAGCTTTAAGCATAAGTACAATTTTTAGAGAAAAAATTGGATCTTTTTTAGAAAAAAAATTGACAGGAAAATATGTAACAGTGATAAAAAAAGCCAGATACTATAAACATTTAGCCTAAATTTGTCTAAGAATTTAAAAAAAATGTTACCTTATCTGATGAAACTTCGGCACAAATACCACAATCAATGAACTGAATATGTACTCCTCCTGAAGTACCAGATTTGTTGATTACACGTGCTCGTTGCCACACAGTCCCATCCAAAGTGGAAATGTATAAGAAATTATCTGTAATGTTATCAGATTCTATTTTCTTCAACTTCTGAAATAAGAATTACATGGGAAAATATTAATAAAAAAAGGAAGGAATTTGTCATCTTTATGATTCAAGCTAACAACTAAAAGAAAATATTGTTACAATGATTAAGCAAAATATCCTTTTTAGACAAATTCAATAAAATATCACAAACTAAATGAAAATTTCGCTGAGTAATATTTTATATATAAATTCCACTTATGTTGTTTCCAATAGTATTCGAGCTGATATTTTATTAATATGATTTTATTCGTCTTTTATATATCTTTTCTTTTTTTTTTTGTAGATTAGTATAAGTTACTAAACAACTAGCCTTGCTCATTACTTTGTTTTATATTAAATTTACAAACTCTAGTAAAGGTCAAGTGAATTACAAAAATAATATAAAAATTGAACAGACATAATTCCTTCCCAAACAAAATATACAATTCACATACTATAGAAATTTATAATACCTCAGGCACACAGGTAATTCGGTCAAGCTCTTGCTGAATAGTTGTTGCTTCAATTGATAATAACTGGACATAAAACTTTGAACAATTTTCAACAAAAGTCACATGTGCAAGTAAAGTTTGCTTAACCAATAATGGCAATTCCACTAATGTGTAAGCTAGAAAAAAGAAACAAACATTAGACATAGCAACGACCACTGATCATATATAATCACAAAACTTTGGCTTAGGTCTTACTAAATATGATAAGAACGCCAAAAAAATACTTTGCAAATGTAAAGGAATAACACTATCACTTTACCAAGGTAAGTGAAATGCTCTCTTGGAAATATACGTTTCAAAAAAACCTTTTCCTTAGCTAACAATAAATATTTGCTATCAATAAATACAAACTATTGATCATTTTACTCATTCAACTGATGTTCATAAAATTTTTATAAATACAATATCACACGATCGATTTAACTAAACAATAGAAGCAAAAATGTTTGAATTACTATCAATATTATAGTACATTACTCTGATGCAAGTCATCATAACACTAAAGATGGAATTGTGTTCCATCTTTATAGTATATTATAGATAGGAAACATTCAGGAAAAAACTTTCATGAAGAAACTTTCAGGACATGTTCTACTGGTGAAAATAAAAAAATCTTTATATAAACGTAGGTCTGGAAACATTTTTTTCGAGTTACGGCTAATGAAAGATTTCACCCAGATTTCAGCTTTTTAATAAAAAGAAGCCCTACTGTAATTTTTGGAACCTAAATTAAGGAGTAAAGTTGGCAGTTACTTATGCAATTTGAGCTGGGAAAGAGGATATTATAAAACATGTCCCAGAGTTTATAGTTTTGTTTTGTTTTGAGTAGAAAAACAATTTTTTTAGGTTTGTAGTACAAGAGCTTTGTTAAATGATAAATGTGAAAAATTTAGAACTTGTAGTGAATTTAATCTGAGAAAATGTAAATACAGCCAATAAAAAGTAAATAACTTAATCTGTTTTTTACTGAAGTAAACACAGTCAGAAACTCTAATTATTCTATACCTAACAAACATTATTCCTAATACAGCAAAATAAAAAAATAAAATTATAAATGGTAACAGAAGAAAAAATCTTATAATAATTGTTAGAAATTCCTGACTTCACAGGCCACAGCCTGACAAATATTTCCGGTGGCTTTCCATATCATCTAAGGATCGTTTTGTATAAATTCAATAGTATTTCATATTTTACTGAGTAACCTCTTCTTTAGTATTAACTTTTGGTTTGTATATTACTATTTTCATATGGTCCCAAATGAAGTAATCTAGTGGCATTGTAATCTTTGTGAGTAATTGACTGGGCCATCATGTCCAATCCAGTTTCAGAAATTAGCATACAAGTGATTTCAAGCTTCTAAAGAAAAATGTGGAATTAAACCATCATACTGGAAAATCATTTGCAATCTAGTTTGTAAAGGTACATCCTCCAAAAGTGTCAGCAAATTTTTCAAGACATGGAATGTCTGCATCTCTTGAAAGGTTTTCATTAAAAACAAATGGTCCCAGAATCTTGTCATAAATAATGCCAAACCAAACATTCATGTGAAATTATGTTAGAAACAGGTTTTCACAGTACCATGTGTTCTGTCTTCACACCATAAATGACTATTTTTAGAATTGAAGACTCAGTTTCTTGTAAAAGTGGCTCATCAGCAAATAAAATTGAATTTACCTTAACAGCGTTGTATAGAAGCCAATGACAGATGCCGAGGGTAATCTTTTGGCCAGTAATTTTAAACCTTCTGGAAAGGATAAAGATTTTCTTTTTGTAGGATGTGTCACAATTTATTTTTTCACAAACCTGTACGACATGAAATTCATCTTGTAGTACTAGTGTGACTTTGCTGAATCACATGATGTTCATCATTAACATGATGATCTACTTGGCATTCTCAACAGAAAACAAGTTGGATATGAACCTTTCATTTGTAAATGCTGATACACTGAAGAAAAGATTTTCTATTTAGAAACCACCTTCCAGGAAATCTATCATGATATTCATGACAAGAGCTTCAGAATTTCTGTTGCAAAATCCATAAACAAAAATTATATCAGCATATTCCTCATTAGAAAACAGAAAGGGCATTTTTACACTAAGATATGATAACACTATATATTTTTCTTTTATCTGTATGATAATTTATGACAACTGATTCAAATGAAATAAATAATTTTCATTATTGCCAACCTATATGAAGTCATTTTTAATTACACACCAATGGAGATATTTAGTAATGTGCAGTTGGCAGCCCTGTTTCTGCATAACCTCCTCTCTAACATGTTCTTGGATTGCTGATATCTTGTTTAGTTTTCATGTTATTGTTATTTGAGTGTTAACATGTTTAAGTATTAGCAGCGATTTTTGTAATGTGAGATTTTCAGAAGCAATGATAAAACAAAAATTTTACGTGAAACTGAATAAAACCTTTACATGTTACACGCTTACAGAGACTTCAACTGATGACATCCACATTCAGAAAACCCAACTATCTGGTGCATGCTGCAAATCACCGACTGACTTTCAGACAAGTATTAAGGCGTTTTTCAACAGGTATGTGAAAAATCCTCAAAGAGACCAAGAGTTGTATCGAGACAACTCTTGAATTCCGCCCATGAACGGAAACCATTCGTTGCGGCTGGGACTTATGATATAGCTCGAGTTCAGGAAGAATGACGCAAGCACGTCGAAAAAATAAGAATGATGAAAGGATGCCTTTTTGAGGCTATTGATTACTTAAAGGACATTTCAAATGAAGCTATCCAGGACTGCTTCGCCTAGTGGAAACACTACTGAGAAAAGTGTGTGAATAGGGGAGGGGAGTACTTTGAAGGGGAGTACTACTTTGAAGGGGAGAAGGACCAGTAATCTGTAAAATGAGTAATAAACATTAAAAAAAATAAATTTCGGTTATTTTCTGAACAGATCTCGGAACAATACATTTTTTAAAAATATTTCTGAAGTAACATACATTTAAATTTAGTTTTTTTACATAATTATTTTGTTTCAACCTGTGTAAATTAATTGAACATACACAGCTTAAACATTGTTTTATAAATTTTGTATTTCTTTGAAAATTATTTTCAGTAATTAGCATTTTTGTTTTTAAAGAGAATGTTTGTTTGTTGGGTACAAAAAGAATAATATTTCCTGTCTATTTTTCATATGTTTTGCTTCAATAAAAAACAGAATTTTAAAAGTTTGTATTTAGTTTTGACTGGCTATATTTACATTTATTTTCTAAGAATTAAATTCTTAAGTTTTGTTACTAAATTTTCTGCAATTATTAGTCAGTTAGCAAAGGTACTGTATTATAAACCTAAAAAAAAAAAACTGTTTTTTTTTTGACACAGTTTTGTTTTACATCAGATATCTTACAAACTACTGGGATTACAGATGTAGGACCTTTTTTATCCTATTCCCGGCTGAAATTGCATAAGAAATCACCAACTTTACTCCATAAATTAAGGAGTAAAATTAATACATCTGTATTAATTTTCCATTAATACATCTGTATTAATTTTCCATTAATACATCTGTATTAATTTTCAAATGCCAAAAATGGCATTTTCCATTAATAATCTGTTTTCCAGTAAGTATCTATTATCTCCTAAATTTTCAAAACTGATCTTTTCCATTCTTCTACAGGAATTTACAAAACTGCATCTAATATAATGGCTCTCAGTTCTATTAATGACATGTGGGACATATTGCAGTCTCAAATTTTTTTTAACTATATTCCAAATAAATTCAATTGGGTAAAATCTGGGTGGTAAGATAGCAATCTAAGCAATGTAATTCCTTTGTTATTTAGTATTTCATCTAATTCATATTGTGGTTCAGGGCAGTGTAATTTGACAATGTGTAAAGATTCTTTTTTTGTTATATCTGGGTTGTAGTTGATTTTATTTTTTTTGGGGCCATTCTTCAATATCTTTTTTGAATGAATTGGATGATGGAGGTATATTTTTTTATTATGGTAAGGTGCGTTATCTGTGACTAAAATACAATTTGCTGGTAGTCAATTAACTTGCTTTTCAATTTACTTCAAAAAATTTTCATTATTCATCTCTTAACGATAAAATTCTGTTTTGCTTTTGGAATCATATTTTAAAAAATCTGACGTGGGCACCACATGACTTCCTTATATGCCTATTAAATTACATATATACATTTTTTTTTAAAACTGAAAGTAAATAAAAATTTTTTTCATTAATAACTTCTGATATTTTTTCATATTATTTTGTTTGTTACTGAATTATTATGAACTTGTTTGTTACTAAATTATGAAGTCTGATTTGAACTGATGTGGCTTCCCCAATCTGGCTATAATAGAACCAATGAAAATAATAGTTGAAAATCTCTCAATGAGGGCTTATTACTGCAGTTAAGAAATAAGTCTAGAATTCAATTGTTTTTTTAGATTTTGGGCTTTTTTGGGCACTTTTGGTTTAGTTGATTGCAATCAAAAGAGGAGGTGCACAACTGGATGTTGCAAGTCCTAAATCCAAAATTTCAACATTCTACGGCTAATCATTTTTGAGTTATGTGGGATACATACATATGTACGCACAGATGTAATGCCAAAACTAGTCAAAATGGATTCAGGGATGGTCAAAATGGATATTTCCATTGAAATTTGAAAACAAGAGATTTTTTTTGCGATTACAATACTGCCTTGTACTTCATACAAGGAAGAAAAAAGCACCATCTATGAATCCCATGTTCCCACCAGCCCCATGTTCCCACCAGCAACAGCCACAATGAAATGGTCACCAGCACTACTATTAAAAAACCACCTGGTACATTGTCACTTTGCCAACACGTTTTACTGTGTTAATGTGTGTGCAACCAAGATGAGAAAAAACGTACATTTTATTCATACAAAATCAGTCTATTCTTCTTATTTTTCCTGAATTGAAAACACATTATTTTACATTTTATTTTTAACCCACAAATTTTTGATAAGATCATGTAATAATTTTTTGTTTTCTTTCATTTCAATCACCTTTAGTGAAATAAAAAATAATTCATAACAGTGGGATATCAATGTGTTTTAACAAATTTTTATAATATTCTAAAATTTATTAGCAAGAGAATATTACCAGGCTTTCAATAGTAAACACCAAAGATGACCTGGACAGCATATAAAATTGTATCTCTAACATGCAAATATGAACTGATTAAATTTTCTTTTTGATTTTAATTTATAACTGTAGTATTCAAAAATTTATTTTACACACACATGACATTTATAGTATGTCTTTTTATTAATGATTTTAAAGTTTTATGTGAAATTACTCAAACATTAAAGGTATGCACATCAACTACTGCACAGTGTGCATCTACATGTCGCTCCATAGTGATCTATGCCTAAATGCCCTTTATATTTGTCTTTTACTGGGTGTGTGTATAGAAATATACTATATATATATATATATATATATACAGAAATAGCACTTTAAAAATAACTTTTTATTAATCTGATCTAATTCTTGCTGAGGGTCAAAGTACATCTGCATACTATTTGATCTAACTTAGGTTAGGATTAAAATATGAGAGTGCAAGTGTGACATAACAAAGAATTATTTTAATCTAAAAATCAATCCAAAGAAAACATACTGCAAGTAGTTATTAAAATTTTAAGAAAAGAATGGTGATCCAGAAACACACAGGGGCTTTGATTTATTTTTGAAGAAAGATAAATAAAACCATAACGCAAGACTTGTATCTGTAAAAGCATTTAATAATGTTAGAACCACATATAAAATTAAAGGAAAAACTAGACAAGAGTAAGAATGTAATGTAAGATAATGTGAGCTAACTCTGATTATTGAAGGCTTAACTCATATTAACTCATGATACTATATATTTGGTCAATCCTGCACAAGCATTCTTATAGCAGTAAAATTACAGTTTCAAATAAACAGTTGTTATTAATAACCATTTTTATGCAACCTTATTTAATCTTATTATAAGAAGAGAAAAGAAAGGAAAGGAATTAAAAACTGTACATGTCTCTTAATGGGATTATTCAATTTTTTCTTTGGTAATGATCACTTACTTTAGTATTCATTAAAAGAAACAAATTTCCCATTAAATCTAGTTTACCATTAACTAGTAAATATAGAATATACATTTGAAATCAGTAAACAATCTGTTACTTTTATTAAATTTAAAAAATTGCTGTAACATTTTTAAATGTATAAAAATGAGCACTCTCTTAAAGAATGAGTAATATTCCAGCAATCATACTTACATTGTTGGTTAAAAAACATCAGAATTACTAAAAATTAACCAAGAATCCAAGTTAACAAAAAATTACTAATTAGAAAAACTTTACATGAGTCATGAGAATAAAATGACATCTCAGTAAAATAACTATCATCATCATCATCATCATAATTGTGGGAAAATTAATTATTTTAACACTGTTTTTTAGATGAAATGGATTGCAAAATTGGTAATCTCATTTAAAAAGTGACTTATGAAAAAACTAAGTATTATCCATGTAGAAACTAGTTATTTAAAAAAAAAAATTGGTACTGAATACTACATGGGCAATGTTACAAATACAACAGCAAAAATTTACTAGAACCAGTTTATTAAATATAACTTCAGCCATTGGAGTTATCCTTACTTCTGACTATTCAATTTTCTTAGCGAGATATGAGATATAAAATAATGACAGAGATATTCCAAACTATCTAGATTGTAAAGAATCAATCCTAACAGTAAAGAGTAAACATTTATTAAAAAAACACACAAACAACTGACATGAACAATAGTCAATTTTTACTGTACATAAGAAAAATAGATTGCATTTAATTACTTTTCATAAGAGCACAAATCAATACATTTTCTTTTAAGATAAGGAGTTTTTTCATACAAATTTTATACAGAGATTCAAAACTGCAAGGTAATATTTTAATTCCTGGTTTTAGACGATAATATATAAACATATACTTTATTAGAAACATACATTTTTTACTTTTAGTTTTTATTTTAGCATTATGAAGATTTTTTCTTTTTTGTTTAAAATTGCAACTTTTTATTTCTATCAAATCTCACAAAATTAATTCTCTATAGAATTTGTAAAGAAATTTTTATTTGTTTTTTGTCTATTTAATTTATCAAGAAGTAATGTCAAAGCTACACATTTCTAGTCATATAAGAATTTATCTTTTATGTACTGATGGATTCCTAATTAATTCCCTGCAATTTTTTTAAAACACATTCATTTGTTGATATAAAAATCCAAAAAAATGGAGATATAGAGTTGAAACAAAATGAAGGACGTATAAAAGTGAAACACTATCAGTCAGATGGATAGACTGGAAAATCAAATATGTTCCTGATCAATAATAATCTCAATCTGAGTAAGTTATAAAAATCGCTTTACTTCATTAATAACACAAAAAATACATACAACTAAAAATAATAACTAAACTTACTTTTTTCTTGCTGAATAAAAGATGTGCCATCAGGTATAGCCAATCCATTAATAATAAGTTGGTTAGAAATACTAACTCCATCTTGATTTTCAAGTGTAACAATAAACACACCATTTTCCCCTTCTGCTTGCACTGTACACTTGTAAACATCAGATTCAAAAAATGATTCCATATTAGATGTACCTAATCTTGGCCATTCATCATTAGATGGTTTAATACCTGCTAAGCTACATAAAATAGCCTGACATGGCATAATACAATATTCAGATTTTAGTTCATACATTTGATTTTTATCAACATTTTCATTATTGCCATAATCTACAAAATTTATCAGTGGTCCTAAGAAAGAAAAAAAAAAAATCTTAAGTATATTAATAAAATAATTACACAAATAATTAATAACAAAATATATAAGAACTGCTTTCAAACAATTTATATTTTTATTTTTAATAAACCCACACAACAAGACTTGTTAATATAAAACTATGTTTTAATTAATTTAAAATAATGGTATACACAAAGGATGAAAATATATTCAATCAATTTTTTTTAATCTTTCATAAATCTTCAGAAAAAAATTGCCTACAGTAACAACTAGTTACCTTTAGACAATCTAATTTTATGATTAAAAGCAATTTTTGCTGCAGCGAAATAGTGCAAGTCAACATTTTCTATTAACTGGGGAAAAAGTGCGCTCTTCTCAAAAGAGAATGGGCATGGCACACATTCATCTGGAGGAGCATTTGTACAAGGTGTGTTTTTAAAGTAAGATTCTTTTGAATTTGCCACCTATATATGTGATGTAAACAGATAGTCTGTGTAGCTCAGTTATTTCAGCCAATAGTCAACCGTTAGCAAATATAATTTAGTTATTTGGTTATTAGTTGTCAATTATATTGACTGCTACCAATTCATGATCCCGCCAAGTGTGAAGTACAAGGAGCAATAATTTTTTTGATGATAAAAAACAGTTCAACTGAAAAATTTCACAGTCAAATTTGTGACCTTTACAGGCCTAAAATCATGAGTGGCGCTCAAATAAATGGTACCATTCCGTTCAAGGGAAACAAACATTTATAATGAAGAATGTAGTGGTGGCCAGCTGTTAAAGTGTTAAGGATAGTTCAATTAAAAAAAATGATAAAATTATCGCCAGTCTTGTGACAATGAAGCTTTGTTTGAAAAATTAGGCTATAAAATTGTGCGCTAGATGAGTACCAAAGATGTCAACAAACAAATGAACACATGCATGCACGCACATACATACACACAATATATACAGCGCTTATATAGTGTATATATTTACAGCTTTTATGAAAATAAAGGTGATGAACTGTTTGATTACATTGTTACTGGAGATGAAACCTGGATTTCTTACATTTGAATAAGAAACGTAGAGACAAAGCATCAGTCAATGCAATAGTAAGTAGTATTCATTATTTCCTACATCAGAGAATTTCAAATAAGAAGATTTGGTATAAAGAAGCTAATGTCTACTGATTTTTTTTTTTGGACAAAAAGAGAGCACTGCTTGTTCAATTTAGTGATTTAGCAGAGATACTGTAAATGTAGACAAACATTGTAAAAAATCTTACAGAAGCTATAAACAAATTCTATCCCATGGAATTTTGTTTTTGCATGACAATGCCTGGCCACACAGCAAATCAGACAGCAGCAATTGGAAAATCTTCAGTCATCCATCCTGTAGCTCTGACTTAGTTTTCAGCAATTCTTTTTTTTTCTATGTTTTAAACAGTGACTTGTATCACCAAGGTTTAATAATGATAATCTGGAACTAGTGTTACTGTGAGGTTTTAGTCACAGAATTTCTTGAAGAGGGTATAGAAACTAGTGAAATGCAATGACAAATATGTTGCAGTTGAAGGAAGCTATGTAGAAAATAAGTAAATAAATGAAGTTTTTATGCATAAATAATAAAGTTTGTTTCTATTTTTCAGTTTCATTTTCATTTCAAAATAGAACTTACTTTAAAACCATGCCTCATACTTCTCTGGATTTGTCTCATACTGCAGGTTCTTCCAGTGGCTAATCATGTCTTCTTATTACCCACTTTTTGTCCTTGATCCTTTCTTCAATTTCAGTTCTCTGGATGTAATTCTATTATCATGCTAGATCCTTTTGTATTCTAGCAGGGAGGGCGGCTGTTGTAGACCAACATAGAGAGACTCTGCCTTCTGCCCAGTGGTTGCATAGTAAGCTTAATGGATGAAATGCTCAATGGATGAAGCCAGATCCCCAAAATTCAAAACTCCTGTACAATTCTTTTTAAACTAAACATGTTCTGAAGTAACATTAATTTACAAAAGGAATTATTAAATAGCACAATGTGTCAAATTAAAAAAAAATATTTAGAATTATAAGCAATCTGATGATAACAACAAGCAAACTACGAGGGTAAGTCAATTATTATCCGCAATGTAGTTTATTTTATTGCAATACAAATATGAAACTTACATGTACATCATTTTTCAACATAGAACCCTTGCATTTCAATTCACTTGGTCCATCATTGCACAAGCTTCCTGATGCCCTCATAAAAGAAAGTTTGTGGTTGAGCTGCGAGCCAGGAATGCACCGCTTCTTTCACTAATTCGTCCGAGGTAAATCGACGGCCGCTTAATGCCTCTGAGTGGACCAAACAAGCGGTAGTCAGAAGGGGCAAGATCAGGACTATATGGAGAATGAGCCAGTACTTCAAAGTTGAGTTTCTGAAGAGTGTTTCAGCAGTGTGGGCAGCAGTATGTGGACAGGCATTTTTGTGCAACAACAGTCCTTGGCGTTTGCTTCGATTTGCAGGCTTCAGCTTGGCAGTAAGCATCTCACTGTAACGCGCACTGTTTATTTCATTCCCTTTCTTCACAATGCTCCAATACTGGGCCTTGTGAGTCCCAAAAAACCGTAAGCATCAGTTTTCCTGCGGATGGTTAGGTCTTGAACTGTTTTTTGCCTGGCGAATTTGGATGTTTCCATTCCATACTCTGCTGTTACTCTCCGGCTCATAATGATGGATCCATGTATGTCACCAGTGATGATTCTGTTGAAGAAGATATCCCATTTGTTACCATAACGATCCAAATGTTTTTGGCAGAAACGCATTTATTTATGCAACTGTGTGAGTTGCAGAAACGCATTTGTTTATGCAACTGTGTGAGTTGCAGAAACGCATTTGTTTATGCAACTGTGTGAGTTGCATAAACAAAACAGGTCCCAAAACAAGTTGTTTTGGGACCCATCTTGCACAGACTTTATGAAACCCAAGTCTGTTGTGGATGATTTCGTAGGCAGAACCATGACTAATTTGCAGACGATGTGCCACTTCATCAATAGTTACTCATCTGCCTAAGAAAACCATATCATGTGCACCCTCAATATTTTCCTTATTTGTGGCAGTAAACAGTTGCCCGGCTCCTTTGCCATGTGTAACACTTGTGCAACCATTTTTGAATTTTTCAATCCATTCATAGACACACCGTTGTGGTAACACACTGTTTCCGTACTGTACCGAAAGTCTTTGATGAATTTCGGCCCTTGATACACCTTCCGACCACAAAAAATGGATCACTGAACATTGCTCTCTCTTCTTTGGTGCTAACAGAAAGCGAAGCAGTCATGGTTAACGGCAGGGCAGCGATAATGGAAGGAACCTAGCAGCATCAAACCTGCACAGACATAACAATTAAACCATGCATGCGTCATCTATGCAACATGACAGTACTACAAACATAAACATAAACTAAATTGCGGATAATAATTGACTTACCCTCGTATCAATGAAAAGTTAAATTTCAAAAGAGGAGCCGTATAGCTGCACTCAGCTGCTTTACTGTGCAATCCTGAATACTGTGGACACATAGGCACAACAGGAGGAAGTAAAAATGATAAAGGGTAAGGGAAAAAAGAGAGGGTCAATCCACAAGGGACTTTTTCTAAGAAGTTTGTAGAGTATTTTAGTTTTTATTTATACCAAACTATTAATGATTAGATTTACGTAAACAATGAGGATTGTTCTCACTAGTTTCATTATAAGCTTAACCAAAATGAACAACATACAGAATATCTATTGTTTAAGAATATAAAGATGACTAGGAAATTTTGAGGGTTATATTTTTTTTTTAAATAATTTGTGTGGACAGTAGTACATCTATGTAGTTTGCAAATAGTAATAATAATACTAGTTCAGGATACAGCCATTTATATATTGAATATGTAAAATGAAATATAAATGCATTAATGAAATATGCATTAACATTATTGGAATTTACTAACAGGTAAAACATGTTTCATTAATTGACAGAGTAGATACAGAGTAAAAACAGACTTTTTTCTTACCATTGATATTTCACAAAGATAACACAATACTAACACTTAACCATTTAATATTACCATTTGATCTTTGATGAAACAAAGCAATAAAAATGAGCAAGTTTTTGAATAAGAAATTTGACTTTTAATAAAAACAACATGGACTAAAACGTATACTACATTGTAAGTTAAATCGAAGAAGAATAATTTTTATATTGGAAAAAATATAGAAACAAAATCAATATTACCATATAATATTCTATTTTGTTACGTGTTGAATAAATTGTGTTAAATGTGTAAGTAAAAACAAACATGATTATTATTAAGTCTGTTAATTTTCAGAACCTGCTAGTTTCAGGTTTTTAAATATGTAACTGCATTAATTTCAGCAATTGAAAACCTAGATACATTTTACTGGGTTCACAATTTCAGCGATCAATTGTTTTATTTAAATGTTATTTTTATGAAACCAACTATATTACGATGATACAAGCTTCTAGTATAGAAGATTGTCATTATCAGGATAGTTCTATTACTATAGAACCATTCTATTATAAACAGGATCAAAGGAAAAGATTAAAAAATTGCATAAGTAAAAAATACAGCAAATAATGTAAGGAGTAATATTTTGAAATTAAACGTATAGCAGAGAATGTAATGAATGGAATGAAGAACTGTACAATTACCAATCCAACAACTTATGGTACAAAAATCTGTGTATTTTGAGTTTAACTCACAATGTAATTAAAATTTTAACTTTCCTATGATTAAATATTTGTTTATCTTTTATGAGTAACTTCTCAAAGTTACAACTCCACGATGTTTGCAAATCAATTTTATCAGACAGTAAGTGTTTTGTAGGCTAAAAAAATGACGGACATAAAACCTTTATTTCTATATTATTGCAAAAAGGCATTACTTTTTGTATGACATCTAAATAATTTTTTAATTATAATTCAGAACAGTTTAGTTAAAAAAGCTTGTAATGAAAGTCTGATTATTAAAATAAATGTCCTACAAAATAAGCTTACTAATTCACCTTTGCAAAAATTGATCCATAAATTTGTTTTTACCTGAAAGTCCTCCCATCTCTTTAATGATAGCTCTGTATAACACTTTATCTTCTTTAGAACGAGCAATAACAGCTTTTCCAATTTTAATATTAAAAGGTGTAAGATGTTTAAAAGATCTAACATTGTCCTGAATATGTTCCATCATTTCTCTAAATGCTGCATTTGTTTTTAATGGCTGAATGTAGAAATTATTTGGCGATACAAACCATGTCACTTGAATATCAACTATTTCTCCCTCTGTCAATGGGTATGTTTTAAAACTGCTGGTGCCATCCTGAAATTATAAAAAATACAATTTAAAATATGAAAATATATAAATATAATTAAAAAAATATAAAATAAATAAAACTATAGTTATTTTTCAAAGTAAGCAGTACATTTTTGTATATAAAAACGTATCCACTAATCCAGTTATACAAAAGTAGTTATCGTGATTTAAAAATACCCTGGCCTGCTTTTTTAACTTCTTTTTAAATATAATGGGCAAAACTTATGTAAATGTAAAAAACACGTGATATCTTCCTCATATAAAAATGCAATGAGCTATTATCAAGGTACATAATACATTATGAAGATCAGTTTTAAGGTTAAAAATTTCAATCGTAATAAAAGGAAGCAAATGATGGCAAACACTAAGGAATTAACAGGGTATCCTAATAAAAAGGAATAAAAATATGGTGAGAGGACAATTATTAGTTTTGTTCAAAATTAACATACTTTCTGAAAAGGAAAGTGGAAACCTGCTCTTTCCAAAATTAAATTAAAAAAAAAAAAAAACAAAGAAATGTAAGTTACAAAAAAAACAAATACATACTAGCAATGGGCTGACACTTGCTATTGCTTCATCAGTTGCATTAAACAAATGGTTAATTACTTGATCTTTATCTTTTCCTTCTATAACTTTAAGAAAAATCTGAAACAAAACACATATAGAATAAACAAAATGAATATTTTTATACATACTTGTATGGCTACTAACAACATTTTACACCACATTAAAAAAAATTATGTCTAGTGACAAATACTGCTACTTTCTTGTCTTTTAATACCCTTTGATTTTTACCATCAATACGAACATAAAAATCAAGTTAATTAATAGAAAGTAGTAACACTACGTAATTAAGCAATACAGTCTGTTAAATAAAATAATTTATGAAAATATATTAATTGGTAAAAAAGATTAACAGATTACTAAAATTTTCTCGTCCACAGATTTTAAGCATGGCCACTATCTACTGATAAGAGCAGAGCTCTTATCAGAGCTTTTTTGCTTGTGATCTACACATCACAGCAAAAAATAAGAATTAAAAAAAAATTGAGTTATGCAACTTTACTGAGGTACTTTAATTTTCATGAAAATATTGTTTAGAGTGATGGAGAACTCCTATGGATACTGTTATGGAAATTCTGCAAAAATATTACAGGAGTGACTGATATTCTCTCTATTCTTAACTCTGGCTATTCTTAACTCTGCTATATTCATGTGTTTGTGAACTGAATTTAATGTTGAAAATTTTAACTATCCTGATCTTGTTTATAGACTGTTAGAAAAAAGTGTTGTTGTTATACATTAAATAATGATAAAAACATGTACATGTTATGCAATCAAAGATGAAGAGATTAATATGTATTGTACCTGCAATATCTACTCAGACAATAAAATAAGTAAATTATTGGGGTGTTAACTTCTATGACTGACTTTATTTTATTGAGGTATATTGCAATTAGTTCCAAATCCACTGTTGTTGTTTTTGATCTGCATTAAAAAAAAAAGTATAATATTAAACTGCTATCACAATTTTGTTATGATATCCCTTGTGTGTAATTTACTATTATTACTACTAATTTTTTTTATGTCTGTTCTGGCAATCTGCATACCAATTAATTTGAAAAATTTTACAATGTTCTTCTTCTTCTGTAACGCTCAATCTGAAGTTTGGTTAGTAGCTCTTACCAACAATTCAATTTCTTATAGTTTCCACAGCGCATTCTTTCATTACTTTTTATATATGTTAATTTCAGAATGGTTTTTTGCTTGATGTATCCTATAACTATCTTTTTATTACTGGTAATTTTGTTGTCAGAATGACTTCTTTTCTTCTCATTTTTCCCCATTTACATTATATGTTTCTACCTCTCTCTTGTAAAATACAAGGATCATTTTTTAAATATTGTCACGTGTTCGCGGCTCAATCAGGATATTGAGATACTGACAATTAAAACAGTTGATTGTATATAATTACAATTCATTAGTTAAAGAACATAAATAAAACAAGACAAATCAATAATAATAATAATAATAATAATAATAATAATAAGCGACAATAAAGAATTCCCATAATAATTAGAATAATAACAATAATGGCTACAGTAAATATTAAACGTCAATAACAAACAAATAATAATCTTAGTAATCCCAACCACAACAGTAACACAATAATTAAACACAAAACAAAATTTAAAGTAATCGAACCATTTCTTGTTTTCATGTACTGGAATTACTTATGACATCACCTTAATTGCAATGAACTCACAATCACTCCTCTATCGTAGCACTCTCTCACAGACTGACATCATAACGTCTCAACTGGTCTTCCCCACAGTATTTATACTCCTACACTCTTTTCCAGCTGGACTGGGCTTAACTCAAAGCGTGGGAATGATTGTCTGCCCTCACACATTCCTATGAAATTCCTATCCTGGTCCGGTTAACTTTTCTCACAGAACAACACCTGTTAAGGTATGTCAGTGAACAGTATTAGAAAAGCTAATTTAATAAACCTGTTATCTTTACTAAAAGGGTTTCTTTTTTTAGCCAGTTTGTGGATTGCTCCCATTATTATATTTTCTACTACTTTCTTCTTAATTGGTAGGAATCTATTACTACTCAGGTCCGTTATGTTGGTCTTACAATATAAACCAGAATTTCCCATGTTAGCAGAATGCCTGAGTAAGATTGTTTGTTACACAACATATGATAATCAGATTTCTTGCCAATCAAGCTATCAAGGACCTCTGAAATTCTGACAACTCAGGCACTGTTCAGTGATGCTACCCTGTCAAAAACTCAAGTTTTTGATTTGCGCCATAAAATGTTCAACTGGCCATGATGCAGTGGAGAACGAAAATCACAAACGTCATCCACAGATCAGAGTCAATAACATATATAGGCCATTCAGGACATTGTGAAAGGTGACTGTCACATAACCTTCGCTGAAATCACAACTGAGGTGGGCATGAAAGTTGGTAGTGTGCATACAATGGTGTCAGACACTCTTTGGATATAGCAAAGTGTTGGTGAAGTGGGTTCCACATCTTCTCACTAGGCACAAATGTTCTCACTAGGCAAATGTTCAGGAAGACATCTGTCAATCAATGGCTTCTGAATTGCTTTGAGGAGGAGAGGTATTTTTGAACTGTTTTGTGATCAATTGAAATGTGGATTCATTGATACTTCCCAGAAAGCAAGAGGTGTATAGAGTAGTGAAAAAATTGAGTGGGTGCTGATCAAGACCACAAGAAATGCTTATCAGTTGGAAAAGTTCTAGCAACTGTGTTTTGGGACTCACAAGAGGACACAAACGAAGGATGGTAAATGAGGCATAATACTGCTGCCACTACAACAAACAACCCTGGCAACCGATTCACTACATCCTCTTTCTCCACAACAATGCATGGCTGCAATAAATAATTGGTTGTTGTGGCAGCTATCTTGGTTTTTGATGAGGGAATCAGTAAGCTACCTATCCAGTAGATAAAATGTATCTGTTGAAAGAAACTGTGTAGAAAAATAAGTAATTTATTTAATTTTATCTAATATCAGTAAATGAATATAATATGTAAACAAATTATGGTTTATATTTGAAAGACCCTCATAAATATTTGATTAAATACTTTGCATCACATTATGTACTGATAAATATCAGTCAAAGAAATGTGCTGAATGTAACTGTAAAAACAACATGTAGAATTAAACTTTATTTCAGGTATTTTATGACTGTTCATAAAACAACTGTAAATTATTTTTTTTTTTGTAATCTTAGAATCACAAAAAAAATAATTTTCTTCAAATCACAATTTTCAGAAAAAGAATTTCAGATATAATTTATTTCAGTATTAAGTACACTTGAAATCTGTATACTGTAGGTTAGTATTTATGTTTGAATCCACATGTTACGATTGATTTTGATTTTAAGTTAACATTCCTAGAAAGTAATTCAGTAACTTCATAAAACATCCTTCGAGAAATTAAAAATAAGCATAAAATGTATAGTTTACAATAAAGTAATCAACGTAACAGGATTTTAATGAAATCATATGAAGCATTTTTAAGTAATTTAAACCTGTAACTTTTGCAAAATAGTGGTCAAATTATGGAAAAGTAGTAGCTTATTTATCTTTAGGAAGAGCATATCGTTTTGTAATGGTGTAAAAAAATCCCCTTGCAGCTTGATCTAATTTTTGAGGTATATGAAAGACTACTCATGTTTTTCTAGGCTAAAATTACATAGTTATCACAGTGAAATCAGTATTGTCTATGAAGTTCAGGACAAAATCTTCTTAAATATTTAATCATCCCAGGACACCGCAATAATTACTAGAATTTGCAAAAAGGCAAACTTATATTGGCTCTTGAGACCCTGACCTGCACAAAATCATGTACTTAAAATGGTTAATATGAGTATCATAAAACTTTTGGTTTCTTTTTATATCCACTTCTAAAATTATCTGACAACATTTAAAAAAAAGAAAAGAAATCAATGTTACCTTTCTTCTGTAACACCCTGTCTGGGCTTATTTTTGAAGTGTACCATTTGAAACATTAACATCACTACTAATGGCATATTTCACCATGGTATCTTTGTTACTATTTGTTGTAACTATTTTATATTTGGAAAGAAATTTGGCTCAACTACCTTTCACAACTACAGACAGCAGCACCAATCAATGAGTCAATCTATCAAAAAACATAACATGAATTAATGCTGAAAAAAATTCAACATTTCACGCAGTTAAGTATATTATTCAGTTACTGATTTTTTTTAGTGGGGTATTTATTTTAGTTAATGATTCTTAAAAAAAGAGTAAAACGTAACTGAAAATGATGTATATTATAAAAAAAAAATTTAATTTATTTTATGTCAACCCTAATTATACATTTGTTATTTAAATTAGTGCATCATTTCTTATCTAAAATGCAGAAGAAACCAAATAATGTAACAATTATTTTAAGCATTATGAACCAACAGACTAACAATAATACTAAAAATGTCATTCAGCCTTTAGAGGCAAGTTACATGATGTACCAAAAAGAATAATAATTGTACTAAAGAATAAACTATTATGAAAAAAATTAAATAAATATGTGTGCAAATTATTTTAGAGTATGTTAAAGGAATACACACCAAACTCATTAAAGTTGAAATAAACACTACAAGAAAAAAATATCATAATTAAAAAAAATCACCTGGTAAGTGTCATCAGAAAATTTTTTACTTCTGAAATCTGCTTGTAAGCATCTACCTTCTGTAGCAATTGCAAATTCTGTCTGTTCCTCATCAGACCATGCACCACTTTCAGCTTTAGGCTGAACTGCAATTAGACCACATTTTATAGCTTGTGCAGGTAACAGGCATAAATCACTTGTCATAACCTAAAATAAAAGACAATTAACAGATGAAATGTGTGTTACTTATCTGTATAAAAACAAAAGAAATAGAAATTTATGAACAAAAATTGTTATTATTAAACACTTGTAATTAATATAGTATTTGGTAATTATTAATTAATGTCTACATTTTGGTTTTACAAATATCACAATTTACTTAAATCTACTTTATTTCTATATTTTAATGTTCTCTTTTGCAAGTTTCAACATATTCTTTATACAAATGACTGACATAAATAAAATGTTAATGACTGATGATTTAATAAAATGTTTGTTAATTGGTAATAATTTCACAGTAAAAGAAAACTTTACTATTTAATACTAATTTTTTTAAGTAATTACATAATAGATAACATTTATTTAAAGTAAACATTTTAATTAATGAATAAATACATAAAACTTAGAATAACAAATTCACTATGGATCATAGCTCTAATATTTTGTGTAGTCCACGACAGCTAAATAGGAGTCCCAAACAGGATTTCTTACAAGACGATCTGTTATCAGCAAACTAAATTCATCATTTGTATACTAAACACACTCACACATGCAATCTTTAGTCACACCTCAGAAATTAGTTATTCCTGTCATCAATCTATAAAAAAATATAATACAGGCATTCTTTTGACACATTTTAAGGTAATAAGTATCCCAAAATTAGGGTACTGGGTGATAACACTTTAATCAATGTCTATCATCCATTCACATACCATCAATTGTGGTTTTTCAAAGATAAGTTTGCGCATGTTATAGATTTATTTTGCATATAATTCTTTAAAATTTGACATAAAATAGAACTGAAGTGTTGAATTATGGTGTATGAGTTTTTCTTAATGATTTACCTGGTTTACCTAGACTACATGTATTGTCAATTTTTTTTCACCATGCAGACATTCATTTTTAAGTTTTAAGGTAAATATGATAAAAATGTAGAAGTGAAGTTTATATTATTCCTTTCCAAAGTTTATGATAAAGTTAGAGGAAAACAAACTAGAATGTTGGTTTCAATAAGATCTCACGCTATATGTCTGACATTCTTTCATTTAAGACTTGAGGCAACTATGATCATCAGATTTTACACAACTAAATTTTATTTTCTTGGTTTTTACCTAAGAGCGTAGGATTTCAGAATAATCCTCAAACACTAACTGAACTGAAAACTAACCCTGAAAATAAGAATTACATTACAAAGAACAACATATCACAATTTTTTAAAACAGGCATGAACAAGTAACAAAGGTCTCCTTTTGAAACATCTGATATATAAATTTGCCTAAATTAATTCCCAATAAGGTCTGGAATTTTTTTTTACCTATTTCATTCATTTCATCTTCTGCATTTAAATCACACGTAAAAGTATTTCCAGGTCATAACAACAGTAATAATACACACTCATTCACTAATACTAATGCATGTGACTTTTTCTTCTGATATTGGTGAACAGTAGAAACAACCAAGAATGATGGTTGCTGTTCAATAGAACATGATCAGGTTTAAATTAATTTGATATACATTCAAACTACACAATTCTAAAGAACTGAAAAAAAGAATTTAGAAAGGTGCATACATTCAAACTACACAATTCTAAAGAACTGAAAAAAGAATTTAGAAAGGTGCATTTAAAGTTCTTGCAAAAAACATAGCACATTTTTTCTCTTAAAGTAATTATAATTATATAAATTGCATGCAAAGAGACATTTATTTGTTAAATTTTTGTTATATATTCTACTGTCCTTGTAGCATTGTGATAATAATTTGGAGTGTGAAAAACAAAAATCACTGGTCACACCAATTTCCCGAGATTATGGTTCAAGCCTGCACACTAACAGCTTAAACATCATTGCCTGTCTCTTGATCTAAAATCTACTGTACAGTCTGTACATTATTGAATAAGCAACAATTAATGTAAACAAATCTTTATTTTTAAATTGATGTGTGCAAAACATATGTTATATAACTGTTAGAAAAAACAAACTGCCAAAGCACAAATCATTCTTTCACAAGTAAAAAATTTTGTGTAACTTTTCTGGTAATAAATTATGTAACACATTTGCTCTGAATGGTTCAATTCACATTAACAATATAAACAAAAAAATCTGATCTCTAAGAATCGGAAATTGAAATAAAGTTATGTATATTTCTTATGCCTACTTCTTAGAAAAGGTACAATTTAAAAAAAGAATATCCTGAACAATTATAGAAATTAATCTTAAAGAGAATTGCTAAATATAATTCAAAAAAAGCTCATTAGCTATCACAATAATTTAGTGCACCTCATTTCTTTTATTAAATGATTATTTTTACATAATTCATATAAAACATATTGTAACCACTATAAATTCTGACATAAATTTAAATTAAATTGGGTTATTTAAATTTATGAATCTGTTTTATATTAAATTATTTTGTAATATGTCAATATATGATATATTTGTTAAAACATAAAAATTATTAGCAGCATGACATCATACTGGAAAAGTGTACTAGTTTTCTATACAAAGACTGTTACATTTGTGTGAGTGCACACACTCACACAGACTTTGACAATTCGAAGAAAGCGTGGTGCGTTAATTTAAAGTTTTCATACCTGTGTTCCTTATAGTTCAACAACTTACTACGATGAAATCTCGCACAAAACTGACGCTTCTTGATGGTAGCACAGGTCTAACACGCTTTCTTCGAATGAGACCATCAAGACCTGTGATGCCATCAAGAAGCGTCAGTTTTGTGTGAGATTTCATCGTAGTAAGTTGTTAGTGAATATAAAAAAAAAAGATCATAAAATTTTACTAATCATGAACTATAAGGAACACAGGTATGAAAACTTTAAATTAAAGGCTACTCCATAAGGAACATTCTTCAATCAATTAGAAGATTTTTTACTTGGCGACTTAAAAAAAAAAGAAATATATATATATATAAAATAACAAATATTATTAAAATTATAACATGTTAAAATGGCAAAATTATAACATGTTAAAATGGCAAAATGATGTATAAAATTATAACATGTTAAAATGGCAAAATGATGTATAAAATTATAACATGTTAAAATGGCAAAATTAATCTTGGATTGGCCAATTCGTTAGTATTATATATATTAGTAAGGCCAATTCGTTAGTATTATATATATTAGTAAGATATTTTTTTAATTATTGATGTGTACAAGTAGTTATGCAAAAGGGGTTCTACAAACAAACCTAAGTAGACAAAATTTGGGACTCTTGACTCCCAAATTTATCACTTCCTTTGTTATTTATAAATTTTCATTTCTTCTGAAAATTTGGTAAAGAACGAACAGGTTTTTTCCAAGTTAAAATTAATATGTCCAAATTAAATTAAAAATTGTATAAATGTTTGAGTATTTCTTTCTGGATTTATGTTGACGTCTGAAAGAGTTGACTAAAATATATCTAAAATACCATTTTAAAAATGTTAGAATAAACTTAAAACTGCACTGTATTTATATTAATATATCCCCCCCCCAAAAAAAACTGATATTTTATAGTGGAAAAAACTCTTTCAACATAATTTTAAAAACCTACTTGCTAAAGTGGAGTGATCAGATTTTATGGAGAGAGATGGTAGATATACATAAAAAATTAAATGGAAATTATTTTTGCCAAATAGGCACTATTATAGTCACATCTTTTAGAATCTGCCAATATCAATTCCAAATTCCACCAGTCCAAGGTACAGTACAGTCCACCTGATTTCTTCAAGAAGAAATTGCTGGTGAAATTCATTGCTAAGATATTATAAATGATGATGCTTACTAACAAGCTGAAAAAAAAAAAGCCAGATAATATAACTGTTAAGTATGTTCATATGGGTAGCATCTACTGCATGATGATATAGAGTCTAAAAATCACAATAATTATTTTTACATAACCTCGAATTTTGTCCCATTTTTCACTCTAAGCAACTACCATTTACAATATTTGTAAATGATTCCATAATACAAATATTAAGAACTCTTTGATGTCAAAATTAAATAACTTATTTCTAGACTTGTCACGTGCATTAACAGTTCATGGTAACTAAAATGAAAAATAAATGACTATGTTCTAAACATTCTGTTATCTCAATACGAAATAGTTTAAAGATAAAAATGTTTACTTTCTAAATATTTATATTTAAATATTTTTTGTATGAGAATTACTCATTATTAATGACATTAATAGACAACTAAGTATCTTAAAGGAAATGAAAACAAAATACCCTTAATTTGTCTGTAGCGACTTCTTCATAATTTCCATAATCTATGAAAATTACAGATGCTGTATTAGCAGTACTAGATTCAATCACAGCACGATACCAAACTTGATCCTCTGAATACATAGCAATACAAAATGTACCCTTTTCAAAGGATTCTAATTTTGTTCCTCCTGTAAAGATAGACAAGACAAGTATAATATGAAATATTTTAAGGAGTAAATAATTCAAAATTTGAGTTAGTTATTAAAATCAGTTACTGTTAAAAAAAATTTAATTCTTTGGCTCCCACAGGCTGATTAACCAGCCTCCTCTTAAAACACCAGTGTAATTCATTTACTTGTCAAAGATTATGTTGAATGCATATCAAATGAAAGATTACAATATTTTGATTAAAATAACATAAAGAAAAAGATTGCAATAGAATACTATTTATGACTTGAGCTATAATTCAGAAGACTAAGAAAGTCTGACCACTTTCTTTTTACTAACATATACCTATGTTTTACTATATTTTACTAATGTAACGCCAACATAAAAATTTTGGGTATGGTGGGTAACACCATACCCAAAAGTTAGGGGAATTTTACCATAAAAATAAAATAACTTATCATAACTTATAATTTCCACTGTCTCCTTCAAAGTAATCCGCTTGGGCATTGATACAGTGATCCCAGCGTTTTTCCCATGATTCCATGCATCCCTGGAAGTCTGCAGGTGTAAGTGTTCAAAGCACGTTCTGTGTTTTCTTCCTGAATCTCCTCAATTGTGTTAAAACGACAGCCTTTCAATTCAAATTTTATTTTTGGAAAGAAAAAAGTCGCATGGGGCAAGGTCAGGTGCATAGGTTTGGTGGGGAATCACTACCTTCTTTTCCAAATGGCTGGCGATGTGTGCGCAGGCGCGTTGACATAGTGCAGAACCCAGCTGTTGTTATCCCACAGATCTGAACGTTTGTGCCTAATGCTTTCACATAACTGCTTCAAAACTTCACAACAGAACATCCCATTGATAGTTTGACAAAGAGAAACAAATTCCTTATGGATAATGCCTTTGATGTCGAAAAAAACAATCATCATGGACTTCACGTTGCTGCGAACTTGGCATGTTTTTTTTGGCTGCGGTGAATTTGGTGACTTCCACTGCGACGACTGCTGCTTAGTTTCAGAGTCATACCCGTACACCCATGTCTCATCACCGGTTATGATGTTGGAGATGGAAGTTAAGGTCATCTCTTGCTGAATTTTTCAATTCACTACAGACAGCTACGCGATTTTGTTTCTGGTCGCTGTTCAACAGTCTTGGTACGAATTTTGCAGCAATGCATCTCACGTTTAAATTGTCCGACAAGATGCATTGCACGGACCCATATTTGTACGATTGCACAACATCATGGATTGTTTGTCTACGATCTGCAACAATAGCCTCTCACACTTTTGTGATGTCTTCTGATGTTGCACTTGTTGATGGTCTTCCTGAACGCTCACAGTCATAGACTGTCGTTCGTCCATCTTTCAATCGTTTGTACCACAAAAAAGTTTTACTTTTGCTCATAGCATTGTCACCAAATGCTTCCACAAGCATGCGATGGGTTTCTGTACCAGTTTTTTTAAACATGAAGCAAAATTTGATGCAGGTTCTTTGCTCTTTAAAATCTGCCATTTAGAACTTCGCCGAAGCAGTAAAACACAATGTTACACAACCGCACGAAAGTCAACAATGCAGCCTCTCACCATCACAGTTGTTGGAACACTGATTCACAAAGAGTACTGTTAGCCACATCTAGTGGCAGCAGGTCGTACCAGCAATGGTTCGCGCGCGACATTCAAATTCTCCAAACTTTTGGGTAGCACCTCATATACTATCCACTAATTTTTTAAAACGTTTTATTAGTTGTGCATATATTTGCACAATCACAAGAAGCAATTACTATTATTAGAATTCATTTAATAACAAAATGATTCAATTTAACAATTCTATTGAACTATTTTCAGAACCATTCTAATGACAAAAAAAGGTGATACATGGTGAAGAGAGCAGAGATATCCTTTTACATAATTAGTAAAATTCCTTCTATTAGTAGAAGGAATAACGCTATTTTAATTTTAAATCATACATTTAACAGACAAAATAGGATGTGAAGTTCTCGTTTTAATGTGGAACAAAGCAGCCAAAAATGGAACTGTAGTGGTGAGGTAATAGTAGTTGTAATGACGTGTGTCTTTGAGAAAACTGCTAAAATTTCAAGATCTCAAAACCTTCTTTTTCTTCTTTTTTCTGGGAGGAAAATGCTATGGTGTTATCATTCAGACACGACATGTTTATTATAATAAACAAACACATATCACATCTTATGTCTAAATTAAAATACTAAAAATTCAAACTGCTATATGGAAATTAGCATTAATAGCAGATACACAACACTACAGTAATTTAAAATATTGAGTATAAACAAATGGCCTAAGAAACTGTATACATAAGATAATAAAATCTCATCATCCCCTAGCATAGTTCAAATGTTAGCCCCCAAATTAAACTTGTGATGTAATGCCACACAACAAATACAATCCACAAGGATGTGGTGGTGTACTGTCAGTTGGCAGTCGCAAATGTGATATTTGCGACTGCCAACTGACAAATGTGTACTGATGACAAATGGAGAACTGTTTTTTTCACTTTTTAAGTGTTGCGCGTACTATGTAATAGAGAATTATACACCAATTTGAGTGAGGGTCATCTGTTGGAAGGCTCTGGCTCACAAGAGAGCGATATCCTGATGTGAGAGTATATCAGCAAAACCACTACTACTTTTGCTACATTTGAAAAAGTTGACCATTACAGGAGATGTAAATTTATTAGATCAAATTTTCACTGTAAACTTTCTAAGCAACAATTCACTGGGACTCTATTTTAACTCACTGAACTATTAGGAACATTCACTGTGATTTTAATGTTGTAATAACATTTGCTAATTAAAATCTTTTGGTCAGAATGCTGAAGATAAACACTAGAAGCATTAAAAAATGAGCCTAGGATAAAGTTCAACTTAAATTGACCAGCTATTCAACATACATTAAACAAAAAACCAAGCAAGCAATCACAAAAAACTTAGCCTAAGACACTACAAGATAAAAACAAAAATTAGTTACTATATTATTATACCCCCAACAAAAGGTAACAGTATATACCTGTTGTATATGTTGATGCAATAATGCTCATTAGGTTCGTTAATTCAGATTGGTCTTCTCTTTTCTGTACAAAAAATTCTGCAGGACTTAAAGAATACACAAGTTCCACAGTAATCTTATCACCTAATGAGATGACAGGAGTTGGGACAATAATCTTCTTAGGCTACATAAAAGAAAAAGACAAATTTATAATAAAATACATACATATTAAGCAAGTGTTCAACTTGTTGGTTGCTACCAACCTAAGCTCAGCTTCCTTCATTTACAATAGAATTTAGGTCTTCATTATTAGCAATACAAAATACTACTTCAATCACTACAATCAATTTTTTAACTTTGCTCTACCAGTAATTCTGGTATCCTAATCATGAACATGGAGGATGTAGCTGGGTCAAAGCTACACTCAAGAGAACCAATAATGTGGAATGGATCACGGATAAAGAAAAGGAATGAGTGGTGAAAAAAATTCTAACCAAAGTACAGTAAACTGGGATCAGGACCCTTTTTTTTACAATAAAGGCAGTTAACTGATCAATACAAATTTGCTTGGGAACTAGCATTAGCAACAAGTTACGTATTTAGAGGCTATTATTATAGATGGCAGTCTGTAGTAACATATGAGAATCATTTTTTTCTTCATGTTTGGGCGAATAACAGTTTTGTTATTCTACTACTACTGTTATTCTACTACTACTTTGATTAAAAATCAAAGTAGAATTTTAAAAACAAAATCAAAACAAACTAAGATATTAAAAAACATAGAGAAAATAAAAAACTTAAACTAAAATGTTGAACACAAAAACATACAATTTTATTATTGCACAGGATTCCTGGAACATTAAATTTACGATGCAAGGCTGCATAACATATGCAGTCTACAAGGATGTGATGCACAGTCAAGTGGCAGTTGCGTCGAATGCATACTGGTGTGTTTACTGCTGACATCAGATACCCGTGAGTAGTTCTCGTATATCCTATCTGCAATCTGCAAAGGACCACTTCCTCACTATGAGTTTTCCTGTATTAGGAGTCCTATGGCAATACAAAATCTTTAATGTGCCAGAGTTTATCAATTGTAGCCATCCAGTCATCCTGCCACTTTGTGCAAAGAGTGAGTTTTACATAGTTAATAACGGTGGATGTAGTAACACGGGTGTGAAGGATGACTACATGCATCTTTTTGCAGCGGAATCTGCACATTCATTACGTGGAATCTCCACGTGGCTTGGGATCCAGCAGAAACTCACTTGTTTATTGCAATGGTTCAACTTGGCGATTGCATTGTAGATTTTAGTGATGATAGGATGTCTGGAATAAAAATCCTCTAAGGCTTGGAAAGCACTACACGAATAACTGCAAACAAGAATATGACAATACTTTGCGTTAATGATATTCAAAGCCTTATTTATAGCACACAGTTCAGAAGTAAAGACACTAAGTAAGACACTCGATCCTGGTATGGACCAGGTAGACCTAACATACAAGTTCGGTTATTAACAATAAATATGCACTCAACTGTACCATTCTGTTTTGATCCATCCATGTATACCATTGCGTTTGGGTTTGTCTTGGAGAATATGGTGAAACATTTGTTGAAAGAAAATAGGTGATGTTGATTCCTTATTGAATATCATGAAGTCAAACATAAAATTTACAAGGTTGATTCTCCACAGAAGATATGGACACGAATAAATTGGAAAAATAGAAGGTGCGTCAACAATCATAAGGTGCCGTAAATGTTGGGTGCGAATACCTACAGGTGCAGTATAACGTGAATGGTCCTCATATCTTCGAAAATAAGGATTTCCAAGGACTGCTCAAAAGCAGAGTGATTTGGCTGTCCCTTAAGATGGGTAAAATAAGATGTCCAAAACCTGGTTCCATCTATCCCAAAGTGTTGGCTCACTGCAGTCAACAAGGATGCTTACAACAGGGCCTGATCTAAAGGCACCTGTAGCAAGCCAAAGGAAAGCATGATGTACAGCATACAGAATTTTAACCACAGTATCATGTGCAGAAGAGTAAGCAACACAACCATAATGTTAACAGGAATGAACTAAAAATCAATAAAAACACAACACAGATGACCAATTGGCACCCCAATTGCTATCGAAGCATATCTAAAAGTTTGCAACATGTTTTTAATTCTTCGACGTGACCAACGTAAGGCAGCTATCAAAAAATAACCTAAAAATCTAATATCTCCACTGAGAAAGACTTTTGGAATAAATGGGTCCTGCAGACGAGAAAAGATTACACATTTTGTTTTTTCAGGTGAAAATGTAAAGCCGGTATAACCTGGACCGAGCTTCAAGGTGAGATACAGTGTTCTGTAGTAGTCTCTTTGCTGTGGCTGTTGAACAGGATGCAATGCATACAGCAAAATCATCAACAAACAAAGAACATGAAACAGGCATCAGCACACATTCAGTAAAACCATTGATAGCTATATAAAATAAGGTGGCAACAACATTTAGCAGGCATCTGCACATATTTAGTAATACCATTGATGGCTACTGAAAATAAGGCGGCACTTAAAACATTTCCTTGAGGTACTCCATTCTCCAAGGTGACACTACCAAAGAGAGAATCTCTAACACAAACACAGAAAGTATGACCATTCAACAAATCCCTAATAAAAGCAAGCATATTGCCCTTAACTCCCCATTCTTTGAGGGTGTTTAGAATACCATGCTGCCTCTTTGTTGAACGCCTTTCTGATATCAAAGAAGATAGCGACGAGGCACTGTCGTAGAAAGAAAGCATTTTGAATAACTGTGATTGTCCTCCATAAGAAATCATGAAGGAAGAACAGATTAATTTGCTTTTATCTTTCTTTTTAAAAAAGGGAATAGATCTTATGCTGATATAATTGTTCTTAATGTTTTAATCCTAATTGCTGACATTTTCATCAGAGATTAAATTATTTAACTCAATTTTTTTGGCTGTTTTCTTATATGTTGTCTGTGCATTGAATTTAATGACTTATTTTTCCTCAAAAATAATCAAGCTATGCTTGACAAAATTATTTTTATAGTTAAGTTTTAATTTTAACATGAGATTTCACTATCTTTTATTCATTACTTTTTTCTTATTTTTACTTTTCTTTCTTTTTTTATTCATTCAGGCTTTTTTTTTTCTCAAAATGTGGTCTTCTAATAAAAATCTAACAAAACCTATGAGAAGAATTTTATGCCTTGTTTCCAAACCAATGGGAAAATACAACTTTGTGTATTATTTTTTGTAGACTACGACCAGCATGTAGATGAAATACACTCATGCTAGATATATTTATATAAAAATCTGAACCATTTTAAAATTTTTATATTAAATATACAAATAAAATAATGGATATAATGTTTGTCAGACTCAATCTGACAAAGTCAGATTGAGCCTCCACGTGCACCTGGATTTATGTGGAACAAATAGTAGAAATCTGTCCGATAAATTCAACCTACACAATCTTCACAACTTCATCTATCATCAAGTCCCATTATCACCTCATTAGATCACATATAGAGTTGTAACTCTGGACCAACTCCCGAGGGCACCACAGGTGACCCCTTGACAGTGGACCATGAAAGGTCTTTTACAGCATACTCCACTGGCTGAACCAAGCAACACCAGAGTTCAGAGAAGGCAGCATTCAGATATGGTGGGCTGCCACTTAGATCATAACATGCGATTACAAGTAATGGAATGCCCTAACACTGCACACATGAACAAGAACAATACAAAATCAAAAATCAAACCGAAGCAAATCATCTACATTTCCACACACAACGTAAATTCACTCATGCAGACTGGTAAATTAAAAATAATGTCCGACCGTATGCACCAAAACAAAATTCTCATCACAGGACTGCAGGAAATAAACACTAATCAGGATACCATGAAATCTAAAGGATATAGGCTCTAAAAAGGTATATCTGGGAAGAGAGTGATGGAAAGTGTCTCACAGTTTGAAACAGACTTTTTGGTCAACCTCTAAATAATAAACTTCATACAAGAATTCAAGTCACAATCTCCAAGAATCTCAACACTCACCCTAAAAGCATTGAATAAAATCTACAACATAATAAACGCCTGTGCCCCCACTAATAAAAACAAATCTCCAAAACAAAGGTTCTGGGACCTACTCGACCAGATCATAAATAACAACCCCAAAAATCCTATTAACCAACTAATCAGACTTCAACGCTCAACTAGGCAAAGAAAGAAGATGCCACGACTTCATTGGAAAATGGCCTGCCCAAAAAAAATTGAATGACTCATCGATCTCTGCAGAAACCACAAATTAATCTAAAAATCCACACATTTCAGGAGAAAACCTCAAAAATACAAAACCTGGAAACACCCCAAATACACTAAAGGAGAATGGAAAAACGTAGTTGTGAGACGATACACAAAACCTTAAAAAAATTCCAAAAATACGAACCCCCAACACTGCTAATAAAAAATGAAAACCATAATCTGGTTCTTAATAATAAAGACAATGTGAAAATCCTAGCCATCCTTAATCAACAACTGGATCAAAGAATAATTACCAGAACACTTGACAGCCCTCATCCACCTACTAAACAAAAAAAGCAGACAAAACGGACCCTAACAACTACATGGGAATCTCACTCCTAGACACAACATACAAAATTCTTTCAAGAATCATCTTCAATAGGATTGTTTTACAACCCGAGAAATAAGTATAGAATACCAGGGAGGTTTAAGACCCTGGAAGAGCTGTCCAGACTAGTCTCAAGCTAATAATGGATTACACAGAAAAAGAAGCAGAGACAAGGTCATAACATTTGCAGACTTCAAGAAAGCATACTACTGCATCCATAGAGAATTCCTACTAAAAATTCAATGATACCTCAGACTACACTCCAAATTAATAAACATGATAAAACTGACTCAAAAACACTAAGTCAAAGTGAAATTCAGATGTGAATTCATGGAACCACTTGAGATCAAAAAGGACTGTGCCAAGGCAATGGACACTACAACTCAACTGTACTCTGGAGGAAATGGTAATGAGGGAATGACTCAATAAATGCCCGCCCCCCAAAAAAAATAGGCCAAAAAATAAAAACAAATTGCCTTGGTTTTGCCAATGACTTGGCACTACTACCAAATGACTTCAAAGCAAATAAAACTTCAAAACATGCAAATAAAATTGGCCTTAAAATAGCATTCAAAGACAGAAATTATGTCCTAAAAACCAACACTACTGAAAGAAGTAAGAATAAATAGTGATAAAGTCATAATAGTAACCCAATTTAAATAACTCTGAGAAATAATAACAACCAAAATGAAAAAGCCTTCCAAACAAGAGCAAACAAGCTATAGCACAAAAATTAACCTGATGCACCTACAGCAAACAATGTCTATCCATAAATGCAAAAATAAGACACTACAACAAAATTATAAAACCGTAAGTCACATATGTATCAGAAGCACACTTCCACCTGAAGAAACAATCAAAGACAGAGACTCCTGAAAATCATAAGAACCTACATCAACAAAAAGTATCAGAAAGAAAGGCAGTGGTAGATTGTGCCCAACAAAGTCATGTACATAGAGTTAGAACCCATCACTGATACCATAAGTAAGGGGAGACTAGGATTCTTCAGATACACCATGAGGATGCAAGATTTGTGACTTCTGAAACAACTGTACATTACAATTTTAACTTGGAAAACATCAAGACAGGATGCAGGTGGATTTGAAGGAAATTGGGTTACAACAGAAAGACACCAGACAATATAAAATTAAAAAAAAAAAAAAAAAAAAAAATCAAGATTATAAACACTCGCCTTACACTCATAAGAAAGAAACTCACAACACGAACATTTTCAACACCAGAAAGGGCATGGAGATGGAACGTATGAAAAAGTACTGGGAGGACCACAAGGCCTGAACAGTCCCTTCAAATAGACTTTGATAATGGACTAACTAAAGTGATCCTAAGTGGTCATAAAAGATGGAAAAAAAATTAAATTTAGAAATTTCATTAACAATTATTTCATATGAAAGATTATACAGCCCTGGTTGTAAATGACATGAAAGATGTGTTAGCGATCTAGTGGCTCAACTTCAAGTGAGCCCATTGATTTTGTATGCAAAATCAAACTGACAAATAACATTATCTTAATCTTGTTTTCAACATTAGGTAAAAGAGAAGTTATGAAACTCAATGGCAGAAACTTTTACTATCTGGGGAAACCCTCACATAATTTAAAAACTAAATGTACTGTTGTACAAAGTAAATGAATGTTAAAAAAACCCTAAATAAAACAAATTATGTGTTAATTTACCTAATAAAAGTAATCAGATCCTAACTACAAACACACACACACCCACGTAAGTTTTGTTTTTTCATCCACATTTACTACTTTTCTAGAGATTTCTACTTTATCAAAATGTTTTATGTGGAAATTCAAACTGACACTTATATTTTATTTTGACAGTGTCAAACAAACCTCTTTATTATCTTATTATTTTAAATATTTTAAATTTAATTCCACATAAAACATTCTGATGGAGTAGAAATTTTTGAAATAGTTCTGAAAAATATATAAGAAAAAATCCCAAGTATAAGTGAAAAATAAAAATTAATTTTTTTAACTAATTATATTCTATTGCTAAGATGGAATTTGCTAATTGAGAAATATTAATATTTTATTTGCCAATAATACATTTTATTAATATTCAAATCAAACAATTAATATACACTTATACACTTACAAGACTTACAGGAGAAGGTATATTTGGGCTTGACAGTTTACTGTACGAGCTTTTTTTATCAAATTTGGAAACTCCAAAATCACCTGAAACAAAATATTCATTTTAGCTATTAGTAATTAAAATTAACAGATTTATATATAAATTCAATCTTTTTTTGTTTTCCATAACAAGTGTATGAGAGAATACATCAATTCAAATACTGTATCAAAGTATATTTTGTACCAATTGGTTACTGGATGGTAGTTATTCCCACTGCTATCTCAATTTTTGTTAACTGCTTTATGGAATAATTTATGATATTAAACCAAGGGCACCATTTCTGAAGCAATAAAATTCTTCTTTGACCAGGCAGGCTCTCGTAGAATAAAATTTTCTGAATTTTTATCAGAAAACAATGATTTTTAATTATAATCAATTTAAAAGGAACAGGCAGATCACACAATGCTACTTCCTCTTGCTCTCTTTAAATAAAAATAAAAAATTTATTTTTTTGCAGAAATTTAAATATAAAATCTTATCTAATAGAATCAAGATTAAATAAAAATACAAAAAAAAAAAATTAAACATTAAATTCCCCATTTTTTTTTAGAAATACCTCAAAGAAGCAGCTGAAAGCTTTTCTCAAAACATCTGGATGAAAAAAATCTAGATAACTAAGGATTTAAATAATAAAGGGGAAAACAGCCACTAAAGAAAATCTAAGATACTTCAGAAAGAATAACCCATGAGTTCAACCAAACGTTTAAGTTCAAAGGCTACCCAAGCTTGGAATCGTATGTTTTAAAAATGAAAATGAACATTAGTCCATAATAACAAAGAAAACTCTGAAATTTTGGTAAAGTACTTTAAAAATTATGATCCTAAAAAAAAGGATAAAAACTACGTGAGCAAAGTTTTACTAGATTCCCTGCTATTGAAAAGATATGAAATTAAAGAAATAATTACTTAAGAATAATTAAGGTTTCTGAAGGGAATTCCATAATGATGTAGTGCTTAAAGTATGTTCCAAAATTGAAAAAATAAAGAAACCAGAAAAAATTCTAAATGAATTTTTTTTATTTATCCTTTCCATAAAAGTGACAAAACATGCAACTACTGTGGAATATCTTTTATAAAAATATTTCATACAAAACATTATCTACACTTACATAAATTGAACCCAAAATAGATAAAAAATTAGCAGAGCATCAAAATATTTAGGAAGTCCTAATCTATGTGGAACAATTTTTTTCTGTTTAACTTATCTATGAAGCACAAGCAACTAAACACCATACAGCAAGTCTTTGTCAATCTCTTTTTGAAATACTAAAAGAATTTGGTGAGGATGGTAAAACCAGAAATAATATAATCAGAGAAACACTAACATGACTTCTAAAATTAAATTTTTTGGTAGAATGTTTAATCCTTTCCCTATAAAAAGATAAGAGAATGATACTCTCACCATTGCTTTTAATTGTGTCTCAAAACGTTATCCACAAGTAGAAAATGAATGTGAAAAGCAAAATAGTATAGTTCAAAAATGGCATAGGAAGGTATCAAAATGCTACATGATAATAGATTAATCTCGTCTTTATGGATGATTTGGTTACTTTGCTGAATGATCCTAAAATTGCAACAGAATAAATAAACCCCTTAAAA
Source organism: Lycorma delicatula (assembly GCF_047948215.1). Classification (NCBI taxonomy): domain Eukaryota; kingdom Metazoa; phylum Arthropoda; class Insecta; order Hemiptera; family Fulgoridae; genus Lycorma; species Lycorma delicatula. The sequence continues at coordinate 103,734,780 of NC_134460.1, read as the reverse complement.
GAACAGCAGAAAGACCAAACCTTCAAATATTTTTTGAAACATAACACAATAAGACAATATTGAGAATGACCCAACTTTTAAAAAAGCAGGTATAGAAAAAATAAGACAGTTTAAATACTCAGAATGGAATGGCCAAGAAAAAATCTTCCTAAGAAATTGGGTGAACAAAATGGAATTGGCATAATACTACATAATGGAATTGGCATAATACTTAGTACTGTAGTACAAAGAATGTACATAAAAAAAAATTCTCTATATGTGCAAAATTAAGCCATTTGAATACAGTGATCATTCAGAAGCATTGTTTGCTGCAAATTTTGATAATATAATCAACATGGCTTTTTAAAGAAATATAAAAAAGAAAAAGCGAGAGTTAAAAAAATACTGGCATGAAAGGAAGGAGAGAGCACTAACAAAAGTGTTAAACATGAACTTGAGCAAACTTAAAAACAAAGAAAAAGAATAAAAAAAAATATATTTCTAAATAATATATTAATATATATAAATAAAAGCACAAATTAATAATTTTTTTATTTAGCATACCTCCTCTACTTCTTGGTTTTGAATCCCAGCCATCTCCACCAATATCCTTATCAAATGGTTTACTTCTTTTATCATCAAATCTATAAAAAAAAAAAAAACACGATAAAACAATATAAAATAGATATTTGATAATAAATATCACCCTGTTAAATGAACTAACAGCCAAAAACCAAAACCTAATAACATTCTTCTTTGTTTAAAAGCCATTTATGTGATTAATCATCAGTTTCAGTGTCTGATAAGAAGCATCTAAAGAAATTAGACAAATTTATTCAAAATGACTATTATTATATAAAAACACATTCACATCCTTCTTTTTCCTGTTTAGCCTCCGATAACTACAGTTTAGATAATACTTCAGAGGATGATATGTATGAGTGTGAATGAAGTGTAGTCTTGTACATTCTCAGTTCGACCATACCTGAGATGTGTGGTTAATTGAAACCCAACCACCGTGTAAAAATAGCTGGCTTTACTAGGACTTGAGCGCTGGAACTCTCGACTTCCAAATCAGCTGATTTGGGAAGTCGCATTCACCACTAGACCAACCCGGTGGGTAACACATTCACACCCAACCCTCATGAAGTTGAAATTTTTGACACCTGGTGTTTCTTTCTGAATTTAATTTTAGAGCATTCATTTTTCCAGGGATAAATTGAAAGATACATCAGATTGTAGGTAAAAAAACCCAGAATTTTTTATTGACAGGATGAGAGAGAACTGGCTTCTTTTCGAAGAAATGTAAAGCGATAAACAATTTTGCACTGAAAAGTAAAGATTAGTTATTGTTGTAGCAAATAGAATTTTCTTTTATGAGTTATTAATGAGCGTAAATTACTTTACAGTTGCTCTTTGTCCTAATACATGTAAGTATATTAGATCTCCAGGATGGTTCCTGCTAAATTTCACTGGCATATCACTTTGATTAAAATGGAAAACTTTCATATAAACAATGGTTCAGGAACACTTTTTTCCAAGTTACAGCTAATAAAAAATGTTCACATTTTGATTTAAAAGCAATGCAAACATTTTAGTAAAACAATGCAGCACTGTACTACTGTTTTATTTGCAAGCTAAATTTAGATTTTAAACTAAACTTAAAAGAGGTAAAAATGAAAATATGTCCCAGTGTTGTGCTCTAGTACTTTTTGAAAAATCTGTGAAATGTTGGATTGTTCTTGATTTCTTCTGTGGCAAATTTTTTTTGTTTGTTCCCAGAAAGAGAATTAAAGGTTCATATCATGTGATCTGACTGGCCTAGTGTGGTCCATCTTCGCAAATATACCACTGAGAAATGTTCTATTCTGGTAATGAGCAAGAGGGTAAGAAAAATGTACTAGTGTTCCCATCATGTCAGAAATACATGTACTTAAGTTAGTAAGTGAAATTCCTCTAAAAGTTATAACAGTTCATTAAAATGAACTAGTAACAAGTTTATGTAATTACATAATCTAAATTAATTGAGTTCTTACTTGTATCATCAATCACATATAAATGTTGCTCGGTCTGTAAAAGCATTTGCAAGGGGTGCAAAAAAATTTTCTACTAAACACTAAAAGTAATTCAATCACCAATCATAATTACTTTCTTCAAAATAGTGAACAGGAGGAGGATGATATGGATAGGTCTTCATTGTATGATGTCCACCATACAAAATCTTCATGAATAAAAACTGAACTTCATGTATCAAAGTTCATGATTTCTTTCCTTTTTCATATTACTATAAATGACCCTCTTTACAATACTTGCTTATGAGTATTTTTATAGGAAGAAAAACTAAAATAATTAAGGCTTCTGAAGAGAATTCCATAATGATGCAGTGCTTAAATTATGTTCCAAAATTGAAAAAATAAAGAAACCAGAAAAAATTCTAAATGAATGAATTTTTTTATTCATCCTTTCCACAAAAGTGACAAAACATGCAACTACTGTGGAATATCTTTTATAAAAATATTTCATACAAAACATTATCTAAACTTCTACATAAATGAACCCAAAATAGGTAAAAAAATTAGGAGAGCATCAAAATATTTAGGAAGTCCTAATCTTATGGGGAACAATTTTTTTCTGTTAAACTTATTATCCATGACGCTACTTGTTTATTAGAAATCTTTCGACTGGAAAACTTACAATGATATTTTGTGACAACTTGTGTAGGAAAACTATTAAAATAATCTTGAATGGAATGAATGTCTGCATATTCTATTAGTGAAATGATGATGCTCTATACTTTTACTTTATCTACTCTATTACAGTCATCAATTTTGAACAACAAAGACTACTAATAACTTACAACAAAATTACTAATGTAAATTTGATATAGAATGCCTTTTTGAGATAAATTTTATAATTAAAAATTATAAAAAATTAAAAAGTTTTAAATTAAAAATCAATAAATAAAATAACATGTTCTTACCAAATGGTATCACAATGAATAAAAATGACAATATCTCATAGTACCTCTCTGTGAGGTAACTGCAAAATGTAAATTACTAATATTATATAGCACTATACCAACCCTAGCAGCAAAGTAATGCATTTAATTAATCAGTAATGAAATCAATTTCAGCAGACAGACAAATGTTCAGCCTAATTTTTCTGAAATTTGATTTTATTGAAAGCACAACTTGTTTATTCTATAGGAGATAAACCTTTTTAGCTCCACAACCCCCAAAAAGTAAAAAAAATATATATATAATGTGCAATCACAACTCCTAAACCAAACCAATGGACCTAGTTAAAACTATTTAGCTGTGCTGATAGTGACAAATAACAAGCATATATAAAATGTACAAATATGAGCAAGTTACAGGTTTCAACTTGATATGTACATTTCCTTGTAATTTGGTCTGCTTGTTGTGACTGCAATACCAGACCAAAAATACATTACCAGTATTCAGTATTATTTTAAACACTGTACCAGAATACCAGTGTTAATACCGATATTAGGCATTTTTCAAAAAGGCACAAAAATACTGTTGTATAACAAAATACAATTTTGTTATGTACAAATATAAAATAAAGGGATCAAATATTATTAATAAGAGCAGTAAAATAATTTATAACATTATAAACATAAAATATACTACAAAAAATAAACCATTACAGTATTACACACAATAAAGGAACAAAACATATGTATTACTATTAAGAAAAGTAAATACCACAGAAAAATCTTGTTGTTGCCTATTATATATTATCTAATAGTAAAAAAAAACAAAAAACAACTAATTTATTAGCTGCATATTTTTGATTTGTGATCGTAAAAAACATAATGCATCTAGGTGTCAGTAAGCCTGTTATATATTTTTGTGCACAAATTACCTGCAGTTGAAAATACTCTTTCTGCATCCATGCTGGTTGATGATACTGTTAATAACGAGTGATATACTTCCTCTAAATATTTGTCTCAAAGTCTTCTTCTTCTAACAACTCAAGTCAATCAGATGGTTTTGGATAAATCTATTTTTTGTATTATTATTTGCGGCAATTTTTTTATTTTTAGCTAGAAGTAATTTCTTCTCGAGAGACAATTCTTTTCCGATATTAACATCAACATCATCTTCAATGAATTCCTCTGGATAGGCTTGTGTTTGCTTTTCATAAATGTTTTTGTGGAAATTTATGACAAACTTAATTAAATATGGCATTGTTAGTTTCTTTTCTTCCTTTTCCTTTTCTTTTTAAAGTTGTTATAAATATGTAAAATATTTTCTAGTCCACTATGCCGTTCACAATTCCTCAGATAGTGGCGTGTTTATGATTGCAACATAAAATTTATTGTTGCATTTGCTGTTAATAAGTTGGGATATCCTTCCGACATAATGACTTATTGGAAGTCGCCAGCTTTATTGGAAGTAGAACTGATACAGTTTTAGATATTAAATCGAATTCACTATTGGAAAAATTAATTTAAATTGTAAATTAATGCTTTCTGAATTAATTTATTAATTTGAAAGATCGTTCCATCATTAAGAGCAAACTGATCCAGTATGTTTTAGAATCTAACATTAGCGAAGTTCTTTTTTTATTTCACCAAGTATATATTTTTGTAAAACAGCATTTTTAGTAGGGGAACTACTAAATTTTCAAATTTTTCAAATTTGAACTTTTCAAATTTTCTTAATTATAGTAAGCAATCCTTGGCAAGTTAATATTTCGTTCTCATTACTATTATCTTTTTCATATCCAAATAAGGTACTTTCAACAACTGTATTATTTTCTTCATTGTCACTCTTTTAAGTCAGAATTAGAAGTTTCTAAGTTCAGAGTGTTTTACTTCATCTGCTCTTGATTTTGTCGACATACCACACTGATTCTGTGTGCTATATCATGTTCCTCCAATTTGCAATTAACTACTTCTACACATTTTGCAGCTGGCATATTACCTGAAACATGCCCGAGTCCTATATTCCAAATTTTCTTTTCTGAAAATATTTATATTTAAAAAACATCTTTTCGTACACATGTCCATCCATCAAATGTGATACTAAATTTTGTACCATTTAATTTTAATTCTGTTAATTCTTTTTTTAAAAAATTACGAACAAATTTTGGTATATTTTTGAAACCTCTTGCAATTAATGACGTTATCAATTAAATTAAAGTCAATGGTATCATTCTAGATAAAACTTAATCGAAACAGTAAATTTTTCTATTAAAAAAATTTGTAATTTGTGATATCTTTGCTTTAGTAATATAATTTTTAGGCAAGTTAGAATTTGTCTCAGATTCTTTTCTTTTCAATAAATTAATGTCATGTTGTGTTCTTAAATGTGTATGTAGTCCGCTTGTACTTCCTCCAAAAACGTTTAATAATCCTTGAACATGTTTTGTATCTCTTTCCAGGATATTTTTTTCACCATATAAATAGTAAAACCAAGATGAAGTATTATTGGCAGATTTTTTATGTTCTTTGAAGTCATTATTATTCATTATGGATAAATAAAACTCAAATTTTGAACAGTAAAGTATAATACAAAATGTGTACATATTTACGAAAAAGGAACTCACCAACTAAAATAATCTCTACATGTTTTAAACATTTAAAACACAATGCACAATTTCACCACGATATTAAATGTGAGGTTAGGTTTCATACATGCTTCATATTTGACTTTGACATTACGCAGATAAACAGAGGAGATTGCAAATAATTAATCATTTGCTGTCACACTTGATGTACTGCCACAACGATAAAAAAAAACAAAAAAAAACGTATTTTACATAACAGTAGATGCCCATGTTTGAATATATCATGCTGCTCTCAGCAGACTATACACTCATACATATCATCCTCATTCATCCTCTGAAGAATTATCTAAACGGTAGTTACCGGAGGCTAAACAGGAAAAAGAAAAAAAAGATAGTATAAAAGAGGTGTAAGGATTGCAGAACACCAGTTTAGTTTCACATGTGGAGTGTGCATCTGGTGCCTTTATTTAAATTTTTAAATGCATAATTTCATTGAAAGTAATATTTGTTTCAGTTTTTTTAGTATTTGGTCAAAGGGTGTTATGTTTTTTTCATTAGATTCTTAAGCAAAATTGATAAATTTGTGAAAAACCAAGTGAGCCATCTACATCCAGTGAATCGATTGATAAAAAAATAAGATTGTACAGTGGCAGTTATTGTAATTATCTATCCTCATTGGATGGAAAGCCGCAGTGCATTGTTTGGTTTCAAGTCCTCTCCGATGAAAGCATGAAACCATCAAAATTAATTTGACACTTACAAACTAAACTTCCAGATTATAAAAGTAAACCCTTGGAAATCTCTGATAGAAAATTATACATTTTGAGAAATCAACAAGCTTCTATTTGTAAAACAAGCCTAACATTTCTCAGTTATGTTTTGTGAAATGTTACAAATATACTGTTTTGCAAATCAATACCTGGTCATGCAACAGGACAATGTCCTTTACGAAGCTACTCAAAAACTATAACATAGATTGGACAAAATGTATTGCAATAAGTAGTGAAAGAACATGGAAAAAAAATTAGAAGATAATCATATACCAAGGGCGGAATGGATGCAGTGCTTCCTTCACAAACAAACTCTTGCCACAAAAAATATGCTGGAAAACCTTAAAAAAAATTATTTTTAAAGCTGTAAACATGGTTAATTTTATTAAAAGCAATCAACCATTACAGAATGGTTGACATCCATATCAATTTATGATCTGGATGTTCAGTTTCCAAGTGTCAAATTAATTTTGATAGCTTCATGCTTTTATGGGACAAAATGGGCAAAAAGAAGAAATCTCTTTTCTATACAGAAATCAGATGGTTATTGCGAAGGATAGTGTTCCCGGTTATTGGAATTGCAAGATGAATTAATATTTTTCCAGGATAAACAAATGCCATTCTAAATGTTTTTACAGAACAATAAGTATATGTTGCTGTTTGCTAACTTAGCTGATGTGTTTTCGCATTTAAACAACTTGAATGTGAATTTACAGGGATGTGAAAAAAAAGTCTATAAAACAAAACAAAACAGTTTATAAAAAAACAAAGTTCATGCTTTCATCAACAATCTAGATATCTGAAGAAAAATTTGGATGAAGAAGAAACTATTTATTCATTATAGTTTGGTTGTATTTGCATGAGCTAAAATTTCAATAGGCAGAGTATTTGTGTCTTTCATTACAATGTATTGAATTTTATACTTTTTCCTAAATAATTTCCTAAAACTTTCAATGAAACCTTAAATTGCAGAATAGTTTAAATTATATTTTTACAGTAAATAATAACTGTTGCTCCCTAAGGTAGTTGATACAAACTGTATGCCATAAACTACTACACCACTGTTCTCTATCATCCCATTTGGGAGATTTCCAGAAATACCAGAAAATCAATTGAAATTTGAACCTCGCTGGAGTAAACAAATGTGTAATCTCTAGTAAAAAATAAAAATGAATAAATAAATTGATGCATGTCTTTTACAGAAAAGCAAAGGGTTTAGGAGGCCAGGTTTTACCTAATATCCACTTCAGCAATTAGAATTACTACAGCCAGAAGACAGGAAAGACATGACCCTCATCAAACCTGCTTTAAAGTTTTGATAACAAAGTGAATATCTCAATTATAATTTTTTATAGGTTGGTCAGGGCTCACTTCATTTGCCCGACTGTCTATCCAGAGAGCTCTGTCCCCTGGACCAACACATTCATATCCTCATGTTTGTGAGAATATTAAGTATTTTACAGAAATATTTTAAGAAAAGAAATATTAGTGTGTAGAGAACATTTTGGTATTTTTAAAAGAAGTGAGTAGATATAGAATTTAATAATGTTTAATGCCAGCCATATTGATAACAGGGATTGGCGGCTTAGGGGGGGCGCAGTCTTCTTTATTTAATTTTGTATGTGTTCTTGTGAGATTGTGTTAGCTGCCAGTCCATCTGCTGCTATTGGCACAGAGCGGACCACACAATGCACACCAACGACTCTCTTCTGCTAAATAAAGAATCCTTTTTTTTTACTGCTAATTATTAATAAATAATCCCTTTCTTTTTTATTAATAAAATTAAATAAATAGTAAGTAAATAAAAATACAAAATAATCTACACTTAGAAATTAAATTTAAACAATCTGCAAATTAACTGACAATGGACTTCTTCAGTGCGAGAATCTGCTGAAAAAGGGTCGAAGAGTCGCCATGCACAGCCACCCGACATACCACCATTGGTCCGTTCTGCACCAATATAAGCTAAAATAAAAATATGAGCACATACAGCATACAAATAAACCCACACACCAGCTTTTCTTATAGATGGTGACAACAGCACTTTTTGACTTAACAAGATCTGAAAATACAATTTCTTAAAAAAAATACAATAATTTTTATAGGTCAGTTCAACCAAGGTTGTACTGGCTCTAATTATTAAGGCCTCAGCATTGCAGATCTAATAGAATCTTGACCTAGATCCACAGAACTAATGAGGAAGAAGGCATCAAGAATACAATGAAAAAAAACAGAGATGATAAATGATACTAATCTGACAATTCTGTTCAGGATCAAGAGCAATATTATTACAAAGAACAATGTTTATCTACTTACTTTCTAAGTCCATCTCCATTAGATCTTCCTCTATTGTTCTCTTTATTCCATTTATTAAATCCACCTCCACTGTCATTATCTCTGTTTCTATCTTTATCCCACTTCTTATTAAACTTAGCATCAAAACCACCACCGCCTCCACCACCATCATCCTGTTTATCCCACTTTCTTTGTCTATTATCATTATCATCATCGCCACCACCACCACTGCGATTTCTATTACTTCTAAAATCCCTAGGTCTCTTATTTCTACCATTATCATCTTCTTTATTCCATCTACCACTTTTCCTGTCATCTCGTGAGAACTGAAATTTATTATCACTATCATGAGGAGAGTAGCCTTCCTCTTTACTATTTGAACGCCAAATTCCCCCCAAATCTTCATTAGAGGGTCTTTTTCCAAATTGATTATCATCACTTCTGTCACTCCTAAAAAAAAGTTTAAAAAATTTTTAAAATTCAATCAAGTTTAATTTTGATTTAAATTAACTCATGTTTAACGAATGTACTATTTCTTTGATACCAAACACTTTGCAGTATCCAAAAAAACATGCATTCTATATGCAAAAACTACCTCTCATTAATTTAGCTTGACTAATTAAAATTCCAAGTACTTTTAGTAATAAAATTTATATAAAATAAACCTGTAACTGTAATAATGAAGTTTTTGGAAATTCAAACCAAACCTGCTATAAAAAGTTTTGATAAAGTGAATATCTCAATAACATTTATAAGTACAAGTTTTGATTTAACAAGGTCTGAAAATTATACCATATCTTAAAGAATACAATAATTTTTATCATTCGTTTTGTACCTTATCACCTAATATAAAAAAGGAAAAGGTTTCAAAACATAAAATCGAAAATGAAAATTTAGTACTAACACAAGTGATAAATAGACCTAATTTGGGGTTAATACAATGTAACAATAAAAATGAACTCTTATTTCATTTACGTTTGTATGTGTGCAAAATAATTAGTCAGAATCACATATACTACAAAACTTACTTAGCAATTGTATGGATTATACAGATTAATGATTTTTTTTTTACAACAATCATTCAAAATTAATAGATGAATACTTTTAATTATTCACATAAAATTCTTTAAAATAAATAATCTTAATAAAAAAAAAAATAACTAAAATATATAAAAAAATAAAGTTATGTAACAACGGTCAGGTACTTTAGTTAAGGTTAAATCATATACAATTCAGTAGACATGTAACACACAAGTAAAAATAAATTTTAATTAGCCAATTTCTAAATTAGAAGTGTTTATTGACCAGTTATATGGTATTAAAGCAAGAGAACAGCTTGAAGCAATTTATGATATAGTGTCAAGCATGTCTTTTTATAATAGCAAAGAAGTTGAGTTAACAGGTGTATATACAGCAGATACTCAAGTAGAAATGCATATTTTAACTTTTTAAGAAATGAACCATGATGTTTATAGCTGTATATAACTTTTTTCATTTTTTTCATCAACTAAGTTAAGTAACATTTTTATAACCTACTCTTCAACTGTTAAGCAAAATTACACAACTAATCTGTAATTAATGACAAGTTGTGTAACACTTTTAAAAATAAATACATTTCTTAACACTGCAATATAATTGTAAATAAACATACTAAACTTTTAGTTGTTCATATTCAGCCCTGATCAGAGATCTATTTCCTAACTAAAGTCAAGCTAAAATGTTAAGACAGAATCAATTTTAGACCCTAGTCTATAGCAACATCAACACAGTTACTAATAAGGTTTGTACCTTCTTTTATATCTGGGTTGAAGAATAAAGTGATTCAAAACAGGAAAATTAAATAGTAATACAGCAAATATTTTTTAAAAGCTCTCTTCCATATCTACTCTCCTTGTAAGCAGATAAGTGTTTAAAAGTAGATGTAGTTCACATAAACACAAGAAACTTTATAAGTTAAAAATTGACAAATGTAATCTTATGACATAACATGTAAAATAATATGGTTATGAAGTCATTTTTTATAATAACATTCTTTTTTAAAATGAATTTTATTTGAGTGAACTTACTACTCAAATAGCAATCAACTGAAAACATAAATATCTATATATTCTTCTCACCTCTGTTTCTTAAGGCATCAAAAAAATTCTGAACATACCCTGCATACTTGAGCATACTCTGCTCAATCAGTCAAAATTTTTTTGAGCGATGAATTAATTTACCGAAGATGATTCTGCATGGGAATATAAAAATGGAAATTTGTAGCATATGAAAAATGTCATGCCTGATTGTGATTTGAACTCATATCATTTATGTATAACGTTTTGTAGCTTGTTATTTAACACAAAAAAATGTTGTGTTAATGCAATTAATTTTGTGCTATAAAATGATAGCAAAATCAAATGTTAGAATAAAATACAACATAATAGAATATTACAGTTACATAAATTCCTATTTTCCTTTAGTATAAGAAAGCAAGTACTACAGTGCATTCAGAAAGTCACTGTGCAATATCTTTAAAATTATGTGGTGCATTCTGTTCTTTTGGCGTTAGGTTGGTTGCCATGTCAGTAGTTAATTGTGATTGAATGTGCCTCATTTCATGTTATTCTGTTTATCAGAATCAATAGCTGCGAGGGACATAATGATTCTTTGGTAGTGGAACAAATTTTTCTCATTGAACACATTTCTTATGAAGGTGAGAAGTATACTGATTTAGTAAAGCACAAATTTTCTGAAAATTTTCCAATACTCCTGCTCCTCACTACAATGCAGTTCGAACTCATGTAGAAAAATTTCAGGCAACAGGCTCTGTTGAAGAAACTAATTGAAGACCACCTAAACTAAATGAATAGAAGCTGCTTGATATTTCAGATGCTATGGCTGAAAGTCCATCAAAGTGAATGTGTAAGTTAGCACAGCAGCAAGATATCAAACTTGCTATTATCATATATAAAGCTCTAAGAAAAAAATTTAACTTTTCCCCAACAAAGTATAATGTGTTTTCAAGAACTGAAACCTACAGATCATGCCAAAAGACTAAATTATGGTCAATGGTTTAAATGTTTTATTCATCAAAATTCTATAGATATCACTTTATGGTTAAAAAAAAATTGCATGCTTATGTTATTGTGAATATTTGTAAGCTTCTGCTTAAAAAATTTACAAATTTTTTTTTATTATCAATACTTTTTAGCAGTTTTTTAAATTTAACTAGAAATATTTTTTGTGGTCATATCTTATTCAAGTTTTTCTAAAGATTAAAGAACCCATAAGCAGAAATAAAAAACCCAAAAAATGAGTTTGAAGTCATTTAACTGAAAATCAAGAAAAATTTTACTATGGACATCATGATTTTTAGAATAATTGTCCTGTTTTGTGTTAAACCTGAAAATTTCTTCATTTTTGCCAAGAAACTGATAAATTTTAGTTAAATTTAGGTTAGAACTGTTGGTACACAAATTACTATCAGACTGAACATTCCTAAGCTCCCAATCAATTTCACTTGGTGTTCAAAATATGCCACTCATTTTACACATTATAGCAACTCGCTAATAAATATTGCCGGATGAAATAACACTAAGATGAAATAAGTATAGTGTTATGATCCGAACATCACAAACTAAAAACCATGATAAGCACATTATGTTCTTGGCTCATCTACGTACTATGCAACACACCAATAAATAGAGTATTATAAAAAAAATCAAATTAATAAAATAAAGCATTCCTTTTCACTCTGAACAAACTATGATTTCCCTATATTTACCTATTATGCAACGAACATGATTAAATATTCTCTAAAAATAAAAAAAAAAACAGTTAAGTTCAAAATAATAATTATTTTTGTTTACCATCCGAATATTAATTCCAATATCACATGCAAACAATAACAATCATAACCTCTCATAAACAGACCGTCATATCTGCCATAACAACCAAACATGATCAGTACAGTCATTTTAACACTGATGAGATTTTCATCAAATCTTCATTCTCACAATAAGTTTGACGAAAAATCAACAGTTAGTCTTTTTAGCATAAAACTGAACCTGACATAAAATCAAGTGGTTCTCAAAGGGTTAATCTGCAAAATACTCAACTGTGGTCGACAACTAAGTGAAAATTGGAGTCTGGGTTAGTATGAATAAAACACCCGTTGTGGGTCCAATCTTTTTTGAAAATATAGTTTTTGGTGATCATCATTAATTATGCTGCTTTAACTAACTTCATTAGTCAGGTAACAGAAGTGAAACTCAATCAAAGATGGTTCTAATAAGATGGCACACAGCGCACACAGGTAACAGGTCAATGACTTTTTAACAAAATGTCTTTGGTGAATGAAACATTTTGAGGGGTTTGTGGCCTGCACGATTCCTTGATGAGACTTCCCCAGATTACTTTCTATGAGGGGCAGCAAAACAAGCAGTATATCACAACAGACCACACACAACTGACAAACTAAAAACTGCAATTACGGCATACGTACAAGATATTCCAGTAAATCAGCTGTTAAAGAGTCTGAAAACAAACAAGAGTGTGTGGAGTGTGTTCTATTAATATTAGGAGGTAGATCATTTTCAAACTATTTTATAGTTTCTATAAACTAATGAAATAAAGACACAAAATAATAAATTAAGTTTTATTGTTACACTTCTGTAATTCCATTGCACAGCAACTTTCTGAATGCACTGTAGTTAAATTTAGAAGAATAAGAAACTGAATGAATAATAATTTTATCAACAAAACTGAAATTTTAACTGAAATAAAAACTAGTATCACAAGAAGTCACTTTAAAAAAAATCATACAAGAGTTACCTTTAATTTATTTATATTAATCTTAGACATCATAGGAATAAGATTTAACTGGAAATGGAACCCAGGAACTGTGAAATTAAAGACAAAGAAACTACCACTCTTCCAAAGAGAACTATGTAATCACAAGAAAATTAGTCACTTATAAAATTAACATGAATAATTATTTAACAGATTCAAAAAAAAAAATCTTGCAGACTTAATAAAAATTACTCTTGCAGAAAGCACAATAGAAGCGACCACATTCACATTCTCATTATGAGCCATCTAACTCTTGCTTAGAATGTAACAATATTTTTGTATTAAGTAACAAACATGCATTACAGACAACATAAAAAATAAGTGTGAAAATTGAATACCACCATTAACAGTGCCTATAATTGTTTTCCTCATATAAGTTACTACTTATTTTCTAAAAAAAAAAAAAATACTAAAACTAACTACATTCTAACTCTAAATTTTTAAGAAGTACATATATCCATAAATAAATCCAGCACTGGCTACAAAAATCATAAGCCAACAAACGAGAACACATAAGGTTTAGAGTACACTAACACAAGTACACTAGGCGTGAACTCATAAATGACATCAAAAACAAAATATCTCATAAAATATGACATTATCAATACAACACCGTAACAAAGGAGAAAATCAAGTAATCACTTTAAAACAACACATTGAAAGAGGTATAAAAATATAAAGAGGGCAATTTCAGATAGATACCTAATGAAAATCTATGTGCAGTGGATGTTTGTATTTAATAATAAAATGTGTACCACCATAAAGCATTCATTATATGTATATTATGAGAAATAAATTTTTTTTTAAATATCACAATCAATTATTATTACAGCCAACAGCCACCTATATATTTAAAAAAATGTTAACCAAGACTTTTAAATTTACTTCCCATTAATTCAATAATTCCCCTTGAGGAAACAACCATGTACAAAGCAAATCCAAATAAGCAACTCCTGTTACACTTGCTTCAGTGAAAAAAAAAATGTTCCCAAACCTTACCATAGGGACACATTACTATAGGAACAATTTTGGAGAGTCCCTTTTGCATTGCATGAGTCCATGGGGATTTTCTGATCCACAGATATGGACATATGGGTGTGAACTTCTACTACTGAAATGTTGACAATACTAAATGCAATAGGATCAAGAAAGTCGTCATCTTCATGCTGCAACATTTCAACTGCAACATCAGCATGCACAGCTTATTAACCAGGCTTCAAAACTGTATGAAAGCATACTAAAGTGTTTCCTTAAAACATTTCACATTGTCATCACCAGTATTGCTAATTCTAATTGGACTACACAGCAAAATACTCCCTGACATATTTAACATTTTATTCAGACACCCTCGATTGTCCAGTATATCTTCCCATTACACAAACATCCAATTGTTACAAACCGATGTTTTTGGTGAATGTTATTCATACTCAAGAGGATTAAAATGAAACTTTCTACGAATTGTAATTACAGATTCACATTTACCAAAACACAAAGTTGTTTGTTCAGGAGTAACCAGCTTTGCTAGTGATGCTGTCAAGCAGAAAAAAGATAAGAAATCAATCTATTGTCATGTGTGCAACTAAAACAGTCCTTTTTTCTATTTGATTTTAGCCTAATCAACGCTGTACACCTCATACAAGAGGTAGTATAAATAGAAGACACCTCAAACAACAACAAGTAGGTAAATTAGATCTCCGATATTCTTTTCTGTACACTTGGTACAATAGAAAAAAAAAAAAAAAAAAAATCAAGATTTTACAAAAATTTATATCTTTAATTTATATCACCTTTTTTTTTTTTTATATAAAATATGTTATATATGGTAAAAAAAATTAGTCAAATATTTGCTTTAAAGGAAGCATTTGAATAAAAAAACTTCAAGGGTATCAATTGCTCACTTAGTAAACTGTGGAATATAGATATTATATATCACAATAAATGTGTTCAGACACAATAAACATTTTTGTTTTAATAATTAAATTATTTGATATGTTATGGAAAAACAATGCACGACTAAGGAAATTAAATAACAAATTGTAGAATTTAACAGGTTGGCTGGTGCTTAAAAAACATTTAAGTTAAATTTATTGCTATGAGACATAAATGTGTCAAGTAATTTTAAATCGTCTTCTGAGCAAGAAGTGGCCAAATATACCACCAGTGTTGAAATTTCTTTTCCCAAGATTTTCATATTTTGCACAATAAAATCATACTGTACTCTTACATTTTATGTAATAAGAAATTTTAGATGATAACGTTGAAAAAAATGTTGAAACATAAATTTAGATCTCTTTAACAATACGGTATGAGACATGAACTGAAGTTTCAAAATTAAACTTAACAGTACATTATATTCTACATGTTATGCTAATTATAAATGAAATAATTTCACTCTCTTCCAACTGCTGTAATGATAAACCAAAAAAACTAAACAACACACTTTACTCAACATATGTATAACATGTCAGTGAATTGCACAACAATTATCATTTCAATGTAAAACTTGTTGGGAAACAACCATTTCAGTTTAAGTAAATTTAAATTTACACACACTACTTACTGTCACAGAATTAACCAAAAAATTAACACTGTTTACATCGCAAATTTTTACAATTTTGAATTAAAAGACTGATTGTAAAATAAACAACCTTAACAGTATGTTTTTACTTTTTTTATGTTTCTTTGAGCAGCTGCTCACCACACACAGAAGAGACTACTTCCTTACATATTGTAACAAGACTGGTGTAACAGCCCTGAGTAACGAATAATGGGAAGAATCCAGAAAGGGGCTAAAAGAAACCCTTTTAGTAAGGTAACAGGTCCGTTTAACAATTGTCTTTTATAATACTGCCCACTGTCACACACAATGGACAAATAAATGTTTGTACAGTGAGAAGAGTTACCGAACGAAGGCAAGGAATGAAAGGGCTTGGTCGATCATTCTCACGCTTGGAGTTTGGTCCGGTCTGGGAGATAAAGAGGAGAGGGGAGTGTAATACCCCTGGGAAGACCAGTTAAAGATCAGTTCTGCAAGCCAGTCTAGCAAGATGTTGTGATCTCAGTCCAGTGAGGGGAGTCTGCGAGACATCAGTCGAGAGCATTCTGAAGGGAGGACAGTGAAAGAGTGAATTAATAATTCCAATAAACAAGAAATACTTTCGATGAATTACTTGAGTGAAAGAAATAATGTACTAAATTTCATTCATAAACTGTAGGGGTAGTTTTATTTGTTTAGAGCAAGGTGCAGTTAAAGAATTTTATACCTATCTTTATCTTTTGTATTATTGTTATTAATAGAAGACTAACAGTTAAAGTGTAAAGCTTAGCTGTCATGCTACGGGACTGAATTCTGCTTTTCCATTCTATTTACCTACCTGTAAACAAATCCTGACAATTATTTTAAATTCTGTTTATATGTAATTTCTTTTTATTATTACGACTGACATTTATAATTAATTGTTATTAACATGTAATATTATTACTGTTTACTGTTGCCATTATTGTCTAATAGATTTAAAATGCGACAATGCCACTAGTATTAATGCCATAATTATTATTGTGAAATTTTTTTTTATTGTCTGTTAATAATAACACCTTGATGGCTTTTGTGTTTTTGTCAGATATGTTGTTCCTGAACTGGCAATGGGTTCTACATTGTTTCAGATAATGAAGTTACAATAACTGCATGATAAATCAATAATGCATTTATGGTACTAATTGTTAAAAACAAAACAACTTTACGGTATCATTTTACCTGCCATAGTGCCATAATGGTCTGCTGTAGGATCACATTTGGTCTGACAAATCTATGCATGTTTTCCCTTTATTATAATCCACGACCACAGCAGGCTTTATCATTAATTTTCCCTGAACTTGTTTACTAATCATTTCATCTCTATGTTTTATAGTACTAATCATTGATGTATCCCTCTTGTCCTTCTATTTCAAAACAATCATGTTATTTTTTTTGAGCAATATGTTGCCAAATTTCCAATTTCACCTTCTTTCCACCCAATTTCAGCTTCTTTCTTATTACATCAAGGGGATTTAATTTTTGTTTTCTATTCAATGTACAAACTATGTTCCATGGTTTAGAAGCTTTTCAACAAGTTCTACACTTTTATAGACTGACAGTCTACAATCAAGATATGGTTCTATGAGGCCAAGGATTACCTTGACCTCAAGGATGCAGAACGTTTTGGATTGATTTTCCTTGCCGCAATAAACTAACATAACATATAAAAGCCTGCCTGTGGCTTCTGTAGCTTTATTATTTAAGCAATAATTCTTAAAATACTTTTCTTAAAATACTTAAAAGTATTTCAAATCTATTTTTGCTTATCTTTCTTTTAATGGTTAATGATAAATCTGTCATTCCTCCAATAATGTTCCACTGAAGACAAAGGCACTAGACCTTGTCTAGCACAGTTAAAACAAGAAAACTTGTTTTAATTTTAATAATATCTGTTCTGTACCATTTATTTATCCAAGCTTATAGAGTAATGTGTTCTGCAATTTTCTGCTGTACAGCACACCTATTTGTTTCTACAACTAAGTGTTCAATAACATAATTTGTGAAAAATAAATTAGAAAATTCATTTTGCAAGCAATTAATCATTGTGTCAATCAAATCAGAATTTACACCTTAGAAATTCATTACTGGTATCAGTCTCTTCATTTATATGATATCTCTATTAGTTACCAATAAATATGGTATCTCTTTCATTACCAATAGGACTCCTGGTATTAGTTGGGTTACTTGTTCAGCCAAGTCAAGTAAATTTAATCCATATTTTCATTAATTATTTTGAAATCATCGGCATCATATCTTCACGTTGTAATAGTATATGGCTACCTGACGTACTTTTATCTGAAGAGCAAACCTCTAAGTCGTCTTAAATTCCCTTCAGGATTGCAGTCTAAGTGTGATCAAATAAAATTAAAAAAATTTTCTTTGTTAATTGGAAGATAGGAATGTGTAACACATTTTACCTATTTTATTTTCATCCACTTTAACAATCAAGATCACAACAGACAACAAACACTCAGTAAAATAACATGCACATGCTTATAACAGTAAATAATCTTTATGGTTAGTCAGCCATCAAGATAATGTCAACCTAAAAAGCAAACTATTTTAACAAATGAAATCTTAACAGAGACAGAAAAGTTTTATTTCATCATGTTAATCTAACTATTACAGTAAAAAATATGAAGTTTCATAGAATGGAAATACAAAATTATATCTCACAGCAACCAATTGTGGCACTTTTATATGCAGCAGCCATTTCTACTTCCTTGTATGAAGTAAAGGAAGGCTTGTGATTGCAAAAAAATTTAGGTTTTCAGATTTCAATGGAAATATCCATTTTGATCTTCCCTGAATCCATTTTGACTAGTTTTGGCATGATGTCTGTACATACCCTTATCTATCTCTTGTAACTCAAAAACGATTAGCCGTAGGTTGTTGAAATTTTGGATTTAGGACTATTGTAACATCCAGTTGTGCACCTTCCCTTTTTGATTGCAATCAACTAGACCAAAAGTGTCCAAAAAGCCATCCAGTTTTTAGATTTTGGGCTTTTTCTTAACTAGACAATAAGCCCTCATTGAGATCTTTTCAAAGATATATCATAAGTGGTACTTATTTTCTTTCATTGGTTCCAGAGGTATAGTCAAATAAAATTTTAATTAATGAAATATTTGGATCTTATCAGGGGAAGGCAAATCAGTTCGAATCAGGCTTAATCTCCTTTTATTTTTAACTTTTTTTTTTTTAATTTAAATACATTGATTTATTAACAATTATTAATTTCTTGATTATAAAATCATTTTTACAATAAATAATTAAATAATAACAATTAAAAAATAAATAAAAAAATATCAGAAGTTATTAATGAAATAAAGTTTTACGTAGTTTCATTTTAAAAACTGTATGTATTATTATACACTGTTTTATAAATAAAATTATATTACACTAGGAGGCATTAGAAGACATTGATATAAGAAAAATTTGTACCATTCTAAGTTGGCATGATGATATAACTGATGAAAACTAATGTTTCCAAAAATAATGAGACACAAATCAGGTTTTGGAAGGGGGAATATTGAAAAGAATTGCTAAGTGACTGGC
Organism: Lycorma delicatula; assembly: GCF_047948215.1. Taxonomy (NCBI): domain Eukaryota; kingdom Metazoa; phylum Arthropoda; class Insecta; order Hemiptera; family Fulgoridae; genus Lycorma; species Lycorma delicatula. The sequence goes on along the minus strand of NC_134460.1, from coordinate 103,715,232 downwards.
AAAAATCGCATACAGCTTGCCGGAGAAAATGTAAAGAGGAAAAAAGTTCTAGGTAATCGTTTAATTAATAAACTGAGATGTTACAGATAACGATTCGATGATTAGGTCATGCACATTATGCATAAAAAGGTAAAAAAAAAAAGCATGAAAAATGGACATTAAGTTTGAGACTATGGCTTATTTTTTCTCAAAACACTTCAAATATTTTTGGAAAAAATATCTATGTTATCCAAAAAGTACCTCCAGGCAGGATGCTATAACAAAATAACTCTGCTTTTGAGAATACCACGAATTTCTAAATTTACTTGAGCTAGATTGAAAAATGAGGTAGAACGTAACTTTTTTCTTATCAAATCAATATCTTCAGCTTAATTTTCTATTTTTTTTATAAATGTTTATAAAATTTTTCAATATTCTAAAATACAATCTCTCTCAAAAAATAGAAACCAATACATCTAAAAGTACTTTTTTTACCTTTAATTTAAACTTCAAACAATCAGTTTCATAGTTCCCGACATATTTGCAGTAATGTGTTTTTTACTGCAAAATTCCTATCTCCAAAGCAAATTAACATTAAGGGCTGAATTTTGGAGGGGTAATTAAGGAATTTTTAAAAATTGTTTTGATCTGCATTCTGAATCGTTTTGTGTTGAATTGTCCAAGAAACACAGATAGCAAAACAGTGAACAGGGTTCACACTAGTACATGCTTTTTGCAAATTGCTTGTAACCTAATTTTGGAATCATTATCTACATCTCAGTTTATAGGTTTAACAATATAACCTAAAATCTTTCCTCTGACATTTTTCACTGCATGATTTTCGGCCGAGCTAAAGCAATTTTCACTCGTTAATCAGGCTATTTTTTCAGTTTTTTAAAACCTGATTCATGTTACTTATTTGTTAGAAACATTAGTTTTCATTGATTACATAATCATTCGAATCTAGAGAATGGTATAAAGTTTTTTGAATAATTGCCTGTTTTATGTCTAATGCTCCAGGCCTATATTTATTATAATAATAATAATAAACAGAAAATATTATGTCGATAATTATTACAGTAACTGAACTACTGATAATTCTTACAGTCAAACAAGAGTTGAACAAAAATTCTTTAAAACCAATTCTTTAAAGAAAACTAATTACACAGCAATAATAAATGTTGCACTCTTAATTCTTTTAATCTAAAACAAATTAAGTATCAGTACATAATAATTATAATAAATATTAGAATTGTATAATTCTGCTAACAACCAGTAACTAATAATCTTTAATCGAAACATGAAATTAAAAAAACCTTTTGAAAAAACATCTTTAAACATAAATAAAACATGCAACACTGCACATCTCAAACAACAAAAATATAAACAAATGAATTAAAACAATACAGCATAGGAATACAAAAATAAACCATATATACATGCTACCTCATAAAAAGCTGGATTATTATTGCTGGATATATTATTATTATTATTGGCAATTACAATAATAAAGAAAAATATTAATGCAAAAACATTAAAAAGAATAAGAAAGCATTAGTACAGTAGTTTCACCCATTTTTAACTTTACCATGCTTTCTTATAGGAAGAACGTTGATATGAAACCTTGTTCTTATGTAGACGGTTTTGTACAGAAAAAGAAGATGATCCTTTTTGTTGTGTTTTGATTATGAACCTAATATAAAGATACAAATTAAATAAATACAATATATTAATAATTCATTAAAAAATTAGCTCTCATAATTCTTGCATCAAAGAGAATTAAACTATAAAATATGCCTTAAAACATAAACAAATACAACTATTTAACTGTTTACGGATGCAATGCCTCCTTCACTACCTAAAGTAATTTTATATAAGAAGATGAATTCATGCACATAAAAAAAGACTTTAAAATATAAAATCAAGTACTTCTTTAAAATGACAATAATTAATAACACCCATCAGTTAATGAGAAGTAAAACATAATTACAATGCCAGAATTTTACAAAATTAATTACAAAATGAGTGAAACGGATTATGGTCTGAAGACAAGACCAAAATGACTGATATGATTGGAATAATAGTAAAGATACACTAGTGCCTCATCAAAACTGCACAGCTCGTTTACACTTCTAATATTTTCCTTCTGAAAAACAATTTTTTCTAAACAAAACAAGCTTTTTTCAACATTTAAAATATGTATTCTTTATTTCATTTCACATAAAATCCATTCCACTTTCTCAAAAATGTAACAGCTTAATTTATTGCTTACACATAAACTTAGTACAATAAATTTAATGTAGTAAGATCCCATCACATGCAACAAAAATGTAATTAACTGTAATTGAAAGAAAACTTTATTTAAATTAAGCTTAACTGATATAAATAGTAAATGTGTTCACTGCTGTCAATGAGACACATATGGCCAAATTCATTCTCATCATGCAGGCACCTAACATACAGCAGCAATGGTTTTTGGCTGCAGGATAGGCAATGACATCTGTAGTTATTCTAGGTTTCCATGCATTAATAACAGAATAGCATGCAGAATACACTGACAATAAAAAGTTAGCGAACATGTTAACAACAGAACTAAAAGGGATGGGTTAATACATCTAATGAAACTATTACTATAGTAAAAATATATGTTTTTTATTGTTTTATTTTTATTTAGTAATTAAATCTTATTTTACTCTATTTCAACATTAAAATTAACATCTATTTTCCTGTCACACAGGATAAAAAAAGGAAGAATAGGTTTATACCTGCAATATAAAATTAAAATTAACATAATAAAGACTGTTCAAATCTGACAGAATTATTAAAGAAAAAAGAAAACAGAATGAAGAAGCTATGTGTACAAATAAATAACCAGAAATATTTTGAATTTGTAATTGAAAAATCAAATATTATTGTTCAAAAATGTGAAAACCTCAAGACATTACAGATGATAGAACCTAAATATTAGTAAATTTATCCATTTATTATAAATTTAATCCAAGAACAAGCCAATTTTGAGACCTCGCATAACCATTTGGTAGGGATTTGAAAAACCAATGACACTATGTAAAATCAGTTAAAAATATACTAAATATTTATTAAAAAGTATATATATAAATCTATAACATGTTAACTACAATTTGCCTGGTATATAGCAATTTTCATCAGGAAAATACATCTAAGACATTTAAAACAAATCAGTATTCGATTACATTTCTTTAATCACCTGTTCTGGATGTGCAAATATATGTATATGAAAAAAGGATGAAATGTATGAATAAAGGATTTATCCTCTTTGTGAATCAATATTTAAAATAATTGTAAGAATTGATACAAACATATTCTGCCATTATGAGTTAGTTCCATGGCACTCACTGATATAGCAGTGGATTTTCCAAGCAGTCAAGTCCAGTACTGTTTAATAACTGTGGGTCTATTAACTGTTGAGTCAAGTCAGTATTGAAATAAAAAAAAACATGGAATATACACTAGTCTGCCATTGCCACTAGGTTTGCTATTGTTCACAAATGCATATTAATTTCTTTTTAGACATAAAAAAGGATTTGCTCAAATTTCATATCTATGCTCTGAACTCCTAGCAACAGGTTATGCAAAACCTTGTAATTATTTATACAAATATTCTTTCTTATTAAAGAAATTAAACCACTCAATTAAAAATTGGAATAATTAATCTAAAATATTGTTAACCAATAAATCATAATCGTTCTAACAAGGAAATTAGACTAATAGACATTTGATTAAAAAATATTAACATTATATTAAAGAAAATAGACATAAATTAAAGAAAATACAAAAACAGACAGAAAAGTAGTAAATACAAGTGAACTTACCGTCCACTTCCAGGTGGAGTATCACGTGATTTAATTGGTGGGTGAACTTCCTCTTCCTCTATCCAACCTGATAAAATTCATGAATAATGTTTAATTACTCTTTATTTATACAAAAAACAGTAACTAAAAACATCGGTTTAAAACTTAACTGTTACTTAAAAGCACAAAAACATACTGGGTCAACATTTATTTACAGGATATTAGAAAAGTGATCAGTTTCTATTTCTCTCTATCTTGGTTTTTAGAAGGAGGATCCGGAAGTCTGGTGTAAACTTATAACCATTAGGGATTCTTCTTCTGTCTTTGAAATAACTCCTCTATTAAATTCTTCACATACCGCCCATATCAGTATTCAGATTACCTAATGTAATAATTAACATTAACAACTCTTTCCCTAAAAATAGAATAGATTCTACTTATAATTTTGAGTCAAGTTGATCCTAATACTCTTAAAATATCAAATTGATCCTCCTCCTCCTCAAAATTCTTTAACATAAAGATTTCCTATTTAAATATTCAATGTCTAAGAACTGTTATAACATGTAAAAACAAATAAAGATAAATATAATTTTTGATTACAAAGACCAAAGAAATTCAAAAAGGGTAAAACATTTCTTACTGATTCACCAGAAAGAACACCGACTGACCAACATAGAAGCTATTCCTTAAGTATGAACTTTAATTTTAGTATTTAATTTTGATAAAAAATTTAACATTTTATTTTTATTTTTCAGAAGGCCAGTTTTTATAGCTTTCTCTTTAGTAAAAATTTAACAATTTACACAAAAAAGAAAAACAGAATACTAAAGGAATTTTAAAACCTAGCTCTACATTTAGGAATCTCTAAAATGTGTAACATAATTTTTCTGATTTTCAAAATTTTTTGAAAAATTACAAATGAATTTATGCTTAAGTTATTTGTAATGTACAGAATATTTTGTACATAATATCTGAGGAATCTACTATGTACTGAAACATGTGTCTTTTTTAAATAAATTTTTTGAAAATGAAAAACATATTTTGTTTTCATTTTCTGTTTGTTATGATGTATTTCAATCACGTAAAGGCTTCATGCACTAAATATTCAATTTACATTTCCTACAATACATCTTGAATGGTTTTGTTGAAGCACCAGTATTTTTATTTCCTGTAGATAGATGCCAAAGAAGTTAAAACATTCAGTATTATGAAATTCCTTAAAATGTTTAAGAGAACTGTTTCAAATTTAATTAAAAATCTTTCAACAATGAATTTTTCCTGACTTTTATTGTTATTCCCTTATGTAAGAAAGCTAATTTACAGAATTATAGGCAATTTCATTACTGCTTGTATTTACTGAAAAAAAATTGAAAACTTCGTTTAAATTTAAACTTAAAAATAAAACTAAAAATTAAACATAACGTATCAACAAAATTTCAGCGTGGTTTTAAGAAAAAATTATCTATGAGCCATTTCTTAGTTTTAAGAAAATATCTTAATGTAAGTAACAAACATCCATTTTCAATTTTTTGTGATCTCGATAAAGAATTCAATTTAGCTCCACACATTTTACTAATAAAAAACTTAGTAGCTATGGTGTCAGAGAAGCTGCTTAAAATTTATTTTATAAGTCCTTGGTGTAATCAGGCAACTGAAATTTTATCTTTCAATAAGGATACACATGTAAAAATTTAGAATGTGCAATGCCACAGAAAGGTGTTCTCAGTCCCTTGCTTTTCTTACTATTAATTAATGATCTGCCTCAACTACTGCACTATTCAATGTTACTTATCTGTCCTCTTTGTAGATGCGACAACTGTTTCTGTATCTGAAGATGACTATTTAAAGGACTTTAAATTTTTAGTAGGCAATTCAAAGCTTTATTCTCTCAATGAATTGTAATAAATTTATTTTAAATCTGGACAAAACCACTGCATTGTGCCTTCAAGGTAAATGTAACATTGATGAATTAGCATGGATAGAATTTCCATTATTAATAATAATAATAATAATAATAAAACAATAGCATTTTTCGGTTGCTTAAGCAAAAGTTTTGGTTATTTTATTTGATAATGGGATGATCAAACTGATTTTATTGGCAACAATATCAACTGCTTTGAAGTGTCATAAATAAAAAGCTAAGCTCATTGTCATAATTATTTAATATTTATTAAGATAATATTTCCACTTGAAATATATAATTTACAAAAATTGGGCTATCATATCATTGTTTGGCACCCATAAGCACAAATTATTGAGACTGATATTTATAAAATTAAAAATGTTAACTTATCCATGTATTAACACTAAATATGACAGTCCAATCTTATATTAAATATTAATAATAAAAAAAATAATATTAAAAAATATTTCCAGTTCTATCAAGCCAGACCACAGAACTGTTTTCATATGACTCCACAAAATACTTCAGAATGAGCCTTATTATGCTTCCATTGTGCTATCTTTACTAAGTTACCAAACTATTTAAAAATAAACAATTTTTGCCACAAACACAATTAAGATTTTTTTTTACTCTGTGAATTTTTAAATAACAGTGTGCACAAATATGTGCTCAAATTATGTTTATTAATAGCTACTGAATTGTGATTTTCTATTTATTTTTATACTTAATATCTTCACATATTTCCATATTACTATTTCATGTGTTCGTATTTTAAATACTGAATACTTAAATACTGAATAAAGACCTTAATTACACCTATATTTTAAATTATAATTATGCATTTTGTGATGCTGTTCTATTCAAGGTTTTCCGAAGGTTTCCCTTGCTGAGACAGTTCCTCTTTTAGATCTGTAAAAGTAGCTACCAATTTCTGACATGATCTACATAATGTATTACACTATATAATGGTTAGAATGAATGAAAGTATAATTTTTTATTATTATTGAAAACTGTTGTTAGCGATAGTGAATTATTTTCAGCATCCTATTACTGGAATAATGTAAAAATCTTTTAATTTGATAGAATTGTGAAATATATAAAATAATAGATTATATTATATGAGTAGTGATATAAAATTGTTGTTGATTACATAAAATTTTCAGTACCTTAACAGGCAATTCAGTTCTGGTTCAAGCAATAAAATTAATAAAAACAGCATGATGCTTCAAGAGCAAGTAAATTTTATATTCAAATGTTTTAATTTTATAACTGAAATAATATCAGTTTTAGAAGCTGTGATGCAGAAATTAATTTTTAAAAACCTCAATAAATTGTATGGTTGTAATATTAACATCTCTAAACCAAATGGCAAATAGGGTATGGTTAAATGACTTAACAGAACCAAATTTGAATTACAGCAGTAAAGCAAATCACAATTGTTAAGTATTTGGTTATCTGGTTACCTGTTCACTGGAATCACAAATTATGCAGGATTTAAATTGAAATAAATTCTTAAAAATAACAAAAATCCTGCCATCAGGTTATGTTTAAAAATAATAGTAAAATAATCTGGACTTTATTATTGATTAGCCTTGCTCCATGGAAAAAAAGCTTCAGCATTAAACATATCATATGAGGTAAATCGTTTTAGATACTAATTTGGTGTTATATGATATCAATGACTTGAACAATATAAAAAAAAATTTTAATGAACAAGTGTAGATATGATATGTGACAAGTGTAGATATGTGACAATGAAAAAACCTCTCTATTTTCATTGTTTAAAAGATTTTAATTGTTTTAAATCGATTATCCAAACAATAGAAAACATTTGAAAAGGGAAAGAACAATTATTTAATTGAATTAGGGAGAGAACCAATCTTGTATGACTAGTAAACTGTGGAAAATATTAAGAAAGGCACGGAAATGTTATTTCTAAGTTCCAGTAAAGGTAGAAAGACTGAACAATTAGTAGATATTCTGATTTTTGGACACCCAATAAGTATACATTTTAATTTTATCAGGATTTGGATTAATTTCAAATCATGAATTAAAATTTTGATTATAAATAAATCTTTAAGATTACACAAAAAAAATAAAAAACAACCATTACAAACAAAACTCATTCACAAATAAGAAGAAGTAATCTCTAATCTAAGTACAACTGTTAGCTAATTATGTCATTACCTTCATCATCAGCAGTAGCAGCAACATACGGAGGAGATGAACGTGTAATAGGTCGACTGGAGGCTGGAACTTGTACAACAGGTGCAGGTTTTAAACAACTTGTAATACTGACACCATTATCATCTAATAGATTAACAATGAGCATTTGATTCTTCATCACCTCTAACACTTGCATTGTCAGTGTCTTTTCATTAATTATGCTAAATAACTTATCAGCTATTTCTTGATCAGGCTGACTAGTCTCAAATCCAGCAAGACAACATTCTAGTGCCTGGGTACGAACTTTTTGTACTAGCTCAGAACTGATGCGTTGTAATGATGCAATTGGAACCTATAAATAAAGTATCATTATTTATTTCATAATTGTAAAAATTCAACATGAAATATAAAAATTATTGTACAACAAATTAAATCTGATACTCTGAGCTGAAACATATAGCAAAATTTTATTATTTAAATATTAAAACATACTTTTTTTTGGATTCATCACTCATTTAATTGATTTGATGAGATATTTTGCATTCCTTCTTTTTTATGTTAATTTTTGAACTGATTTAGATTGATGCACCTCACTACTCTTTCTTCATATATAGTTTTACCCCCTACACACCCCTCACTTAATTAATGGCTTAATACAAAGCCCATCCGGTTAGAATGTTTATTATGAATTCTTAACACAACCAGCTTAATCATAATCTTTTGGAAGTACTATATTTAATAAGATTTAATTTCTCTCCAGGTGAACATAATTTATGCACTCAGAATTCTATATCAAAAAATTTCTTTCCAATAAATAAAATTTAAAAAAAAAGAGGAGAAGAGGAGAGAGAAGGAAAATATGTTATTAAATTTGCTATCATAAAAAAAAATTCAACTAAATACTTTTGTATTTTTTATAATCAAAAACAAACTTGAACAACCCAAGTATAGAATTACAAAATAAAAAATAACGAAACTTTCGCATGATCCTGAATCATCAGTTGTATATAAATTATATAAAATTACACGTCAAAACATAATTTTTTTTTTTAGAAAAAATTAAAAGATTAAAATTATTATCATATATAGTAAACATGAAGTCAATTAAATCAATTACATATATTTAAATATGACATCAGTTAAGAATTAAAAATTAAAATCAACTTTAGAAATAAAATAATTACAAGATTTACACTATGTAACCTAGCTAGCCAATGTTACAAAGTGAATTTGAAAGATTTTATATATATATTCTGATGTGTTTTATAATTTCTAATGTGTTTAGTTATATTACATATTTATATATATATTTGTTTTTAAATATTTTATTATATCATAAATATTATATTAATATTTTAATATTTATATTAATTTTTGAAATTTGTTTTTTGTATATATTATCAATTAAAGGAACATTATAACAATTATGTTTAGCAATTTGTTTTATAATATCTACTTCTTTGTTTGGAATATACTTTAATATTGTTTAAATATACTGTTTAAAGATATCTTAATTTTTTTAAATTGCGTGCAATCAATTGCTAAAATGATAGCAATTAATGATGTATAGCAATTGCTAAAATGATAGCAATTAATGATGTATAGCAATTGCAGACATTATACATAAAAATAACAGTAAATTAAACAAATAAATAGATATAAAATAAATTGCTAAACATAATGGTTACAAACAATGTTTCTTTAATTGATAATATATACAAAAAACAAATTTCAAAAATAAATAATTCCACAACTCTTACACCTATAAATGATACACAAAAATTGACAACATATATTTAAAATATTTATACACTGATAATGTAGTTGAAAATATAACTAATATTTATGATAAAAGTAAATAAACTGGCATACAAGAAAATTCATGCAGAATTTATAAAATAAATAGGTAATAAAACTAATAGATCTTTTAAAATTATATTTTTAGAGCACATTAGAAATTATAAATATGGTAAATTGGGTTAATAACAATTAACTGTATTCGAAAAAAATTTGGAAAATAGTCAAATTTGGATATAGTGGAAATCAATCAATTTAAATAATAGTAAAAGTTTTATAAGTACAAAAGAATTTCCAACTTGACCAACTTTCAGGCAAGAGTATGAAGATGATACTTATAAAAGCAGCAACAGATGTTTTTAGATAAAAAACCAGAATGTATATAAAACATTTCAAATCCACTCAGTAACATTGGCAGGCCAGGTTACACGGTATAAATCTTTTAATTATTATATTTTTAAGGTTAATTTTAATTTTTAATTATTAATTGACATATTTAAATATATGTCATATCTAAAATAAAAAATTTAAATATTTTCTACAAAAAAAAAAAAATGTTATGTTTTGATACGTAATTTTATATAATTTATATACAACTGATGATGCAGGATCCCGTGTAAGTGCTATTGGAATAAAGAAAGAAAAATATACGAGTGATTTCAATTACTTGTAATTCTGTTCTTGGGTTTTTGATTTAAAAAATACATACAATATATTGGTACAGAGGAATATGGATCTTATAAATACTTTTTATCTAATACAGTTTCCTACACATAGCCAATATTAATCAGAATCTTATTTCAATTAAATAATTTTTGACAGCATAAAATATTGACAGCATAAGTTAGGCACAAAAAATGGTCCAATACACCGTGTCTTGCATTAAAAATCTGTTACAAATAATGATAAAATTAGATAACAGAGTTCTACAAAATCATTCAAATTAAAAACATATATCTTATTCTTGATTCTATAAAGCAATGTACAAATCCTGCCATGCTCATTTACATAGCTAATACGTCGCACCAAATGCTCGTTCTTTAAATGAATGTAAAAAAAAATTTAATTTTGATTGTTACAACATATAAATAAGAAAAATGTTTAGAAGAACTGCACTCTGTGATTTTCTTTATGAATTCATTTAACACACATATCTGAATTATAGAATAGATGAACGACGACTATACATGGATATTATTCACACTTCAATTGAAATAAGATAAATGACTTGGTTAGGATCCCATATTATGAACAAGCATGTTCAAATATGAACTGAATTTAAATAAACTTGATTTCATGTCTTAAAATACTGCCCACTGAAAAATCGGCAGACTTTTAGTTCAAATGTCTAATATTAAAACATAAAAGTTGAATAAAAAAATCTTTAGTTAAATTTTGAATGAATAAATATTTGAATAAATAAATTACATAAATAAATCTTGAATGAATAAATAAGAATTGCATTGGGTGTAGGAAAAAAATTGGTACACTGAATTGATTTATTGTTGGAAATTAGGATGAATATTTTTCATTAGATCAATTCTATATTACCTTTACAGATACTTCTTTAAGGAGTTTGTCATTTGCATCGTTTCTGCAACCGATTACATAATCCTTTGATTACCTTTTCCAAATAGGTTGAATCAGTCTTTTTAGTTAACTGCCAATGCCCCATATGATTGAAAAGAATTTCAGCGACATCAGGTTCATGAATTGAAGTGATATAGTCAATAAAAAAAGTCCAGGTATTAATGGTTGTGGATCCTTTGAATCAGAAGATGTAGGGTCAATCCATTTGAAATGAAAGTGATTGCTTGACAAATTTAAAAAAAAATTGAAACTTACCCCCACTTGTTTCCTACATGTCTCAGGACCTCAAACAATTTTTTTAGATTTTTTATTTAAGCAGTTTACCTGTGGTGGCCATTTTTGTTACAGTGCGCACACCTATTTTTGTGATTGTAAGGGTTTATGGAAAAAAATCATAACTAAAAACCTATTAGTCCTGGAAGGATGAAACAAAAAGCAATTTATTCATATTATCTCAAGATAAACAATTTGTCAGTGGTTTACTTATCTATCTCTCTTCTTTTTATGAGAAAATTACCAATAATTGAACATGAAAAACTTGTGAAATTTCACTTTTGGTAATTTTTTCAAGAGGCAGGAATGGCATACAGTCTGAATTATTTTGTTATATGCAAGTATATGTTAGTAGTTTAACCATAAATAATATTGATATACTTACCCCTAAATTTTTATGAATTTTTTAAAACTGAAAAATTTATGAAAAATAACTCTGATGGGGCTGGTGATAAAAATCTCAAATTTGCACAACTTAGTGTTTTTGTAGATGTTTATGACAATAAAAAAGTTTGTGTATTGTACTAATAAAAAGGTTATAACCTCTCAAAAATCATGAAAAACCTGTTAAAAGTGATACCATTTTGACTCACTAAATATAAATAAGTGCTCCAAGGGGGTGTGTTTCTTGTCTTCTTTTCAATATTTTTATACTTATTACTATAGTTGAAATAGACTTGTTTGAATCATTCAACTGCAGTGTTTATAACAGGCGCTTGAAGTCATTTCCAGTCATCAGGAAAATTCATGTTGCAACATGCTCATTTATGCTTGTTGCATCATTTAGCTTTGCAGTTATAGACTGTTCAGTCTGACATTATTCAGTGTCATTCACATTTTTACAGAGTGTCTCAAATTTCATCCTGTGTTTGAAAGTGTTTATTAAATAAATAAGTTTAACTTAATAATAGTATTTGTAAATTTTAAGATCAGTTAAATTTTTACAGTATTTTCAAGTAATTTCACATAAAACAATGGAGGAACAATGTTCCATAGGAATTTATGTGAATGAATAGTGTCATAAAACAGTGTATGGTACAGTGCCAAAAGAACTCATTCAAATTTGTGAATTTAAGTGATGAAAACCAACTTATTTTTTTACGTATTAATTCAGATGTAACTAGTGTTTGTAAATATCATGAAAAAAATTTTTTGTCAAAATTCACTCACCTGTATGGACAGTTCTATTGCGATCCTTTGAGAACTCATAAAAAACAGTGAAGGAAAACTAACATTAGAGCAAGGTCTTACAGAACACATGTTTCCAAATTTAGATTTAGTTCCTGGAAAGTCTCTTTATTTTAATAGTTTCAAAAGTATTTTTTCTGAGCAGAAAAAGATGTAGGCTACTCATTGAAATCTCAGTTTGGGTAAGTTTTACAAGCATTTTTGAATCAAAATTGTACTAGGTTACTTCTGTTGGTTAAATTACGATCTATCATTAATAATTTTTTAAAAAACTATTTTAAAAATATTAAAAACGCCAACTTCAACAATGAAGGGACTAAATATAAAAAATGTAAGGTGTAAAGAAGACAAGAAACCCCTTGGAGCACTTTTTAGCAAGTCAAAATGGTATCGCTTTTAACAGATTTTTCATGATTTTTGAGATGTTATACCTTTTTTATTACTACAATACACAAAAAATTTTTTATTTACCATAAACATCTACAAAAACACTGCAAAAGTTGTCCAAATTTGAGATTTTTATCATCAGCCCCCATAGAGTTATTTTTCTCTAAAAAAGTGAATACTGAAAACGTAAAAGGATTCAATCTAATATTTTTCAAAAATTCATAAAAGTTTAGGGTAAGTATATCATCATTAATATTATTTATGGTAGAACTACTATGCTTGCATATAAAAAAATAATTCAAACTGTGTATGCCATTCCTGCCTCTTGAAAAAAACTACCAGAAGTGAAATTTCACAGTTTGTAATGTTTAACTTTATTGGTCATTTTCTTATAGAAAGAATAGAGAGATACCACTGGACCAGTCTTTTTATCTTGAGAAAATATGAATAAATTGCTTTTTGTTTCATCCCTCCAGAACAATAATTTTTTAGTTATGATTTTTCTGTAAACCCTTACAATCACAAAAATAGATGTGTGCACCATAACAAAAATGGCCAGGTAAACTGCTTAAATAAAAAATTTAAGAAAAATAGTTTAAAGGTCCTGAAACATGTGGAAAACAAGTGGGCAAGTTTCATTTTTTTTTTAACTAGTCAAGCAACCAGCTTATGTTTTTTTGGGACACTTTAAATGTACTGACCCTGTAGTAAACAAAGGATAAGAATTTAAACAAGCTTCAATTTGAGTTTGTATGGTTTAACACAACTTTAAAGTTAAGAAATATTTCAACCAACTACATGAAAAAGATGGAATTAAATACTTTTTATGCCACTTTCCCTCAATTCACCACAATGCAAAGAGAAAGGAGGAATGAATGTCCAATCTATGCCTTGTAATGTTGAAAAAGACTGAATATTGGATTGAACATTTTTCGACTTCAATAGTGTAAATAATTCATGTAGAGTATTATTAGTTGCTTTGAAGTTTGTTCCATTATCAGAGAGTATTTGATTAGAAGACCTATAAGAGTTTGTGGCAATGAGAACTTTTGACATTAACTTGGATACTATCTCTAAATGTATGGCTTTAGTAGAGCAACATATAAACAACCATATATAAGACTGCCATTAATGAACAAAAGAGTGGTTTTGCAAGAGTAACTTTAGCAGATGGTAATTGACAAAGTTGCTAAGTTAGTTTTTTAGCACTGAAATGAAAGCTTTTACACATTTTACAATGATAAATTGTATAATGACTATCACTGATAATGAAAAAAACTTTCATGAACAGAACTGTGGACTATTTGAATACTGCCGTGTAATAAGACGCAAATGTTCTCTTTCAATTATTAATCTTGTTAAGTGTGCATTAGGACGTAGGATAAGTTGATATTTTTTATCATAAGAAAAGTTTGGAATTCTGAAGACAACCACTTTCATGAAACATACCTTTAGTCTAAAAATGGACTAGGAAAAAATAATTTACTTTATTTTACAATAATTGATTTCTGAACCAAAATACATTAACTGTGATATTTGAATATAAACATTAAATTATTTAGTATTATTTAATTTTTTTCTAATTCTAAACTAAAAGTGCGAATCAATTTGGACAAGGACAAAAAAATCTTTAAAAATATCTATGAATGATATAGAAACAAAGATTGAATCCTTTTACGTTTTCAGTATTCACACTCAGGTGAAGGAATGAATTCAATAGAAAAAAGATTATTTGATCAGAATGATGAATCTTGTAAAAACCAATGAGTACTGTGCCAATACAAATCCTATTTTTGAAGTCATTCAGGGTAGCAACCACGAGATAGAATAATATCTGCTGGGTTGGCTAAATTGATATAGCAATAGAGGGTAAATTGTTGAATTCCTGATACCTTGTTAGCAACAAATACTTACCAGTTAGATGATACCAAGAACACAGTAAAGAGCAATCATGGGGTCAGATTATAACAGAATTTCATTGAGAGTAGTTTAAAGATATTATCACGAGTCAATCAAGCAAGATTAAACAACCACATAACTCAAAGTTTTGGTATCTGCTTGAATTGTGCAACTCTAGATTTTGAACAGAGTAAATTAAATTAAATTTTTCTATTAGAATAAATGATTCTGACATATAAATAAAATTTGCGTAACCCTTGAGTGATGCATGAGCAAATCTATGAATTTTAAGTGGTTTACTAGAACCGATTTTCTTAACTGATCCATTAATGATAATATTGCTAGCTAATCTTAATTGACTGTATAAATCTCACCACTGGGACTGTAAATTATCAGGTAAGATGTCATCCTAATAACATTTGTCACAATTGTTGCATAAAATGTTTGCACAAGAATACTATCGGCCCAATTAAGCCTAGTGGGTGGTAAATTCCAGTAGACAGACAGAACATTTATTTTAATGTGTTAATATTTGAACATTTCTTTTAGATTAATATTTGAATTTAATAAAAATGAAACTATCTGAATGATTATTCAAGAAAATTCCTAATTTGCGCAATTTTCATTTTTGCTTGCCAATATATTGAAATTATAGTTAAATGGAATTACACTTTGATGGTTACCAAAATGCTGGTGGAGTGGAAAATCATAGTGTTTCAACAAATAATTTGCATCCAATTTTAATTTTTTTATTACATCTAGATCATCACATTCTGAAATAAAATCATCAATATAAAATTGTTTCTTGAATAGCTGACTGACTAAATGCTTGACTGATTATCTGAAATGGGTTGAGACATATGATTTAAGTTTACATGAATAAAAGAGTAATTTTGGTCTTAAGGAATGATTATGATTTTTGGTCTTAAGGTAGTTTACATTTTAAACTTAAAGAGTCTTTGTTTAGCACTGCCAAGTTTCTCTGATTTGCATGAGATTGTAACAAATCTTCCATATTCATGAGTTTCAATGAGTTTCACAAATAAGATTGTCCTTAAAATGACAATCTTTCAAATTAAGTTATTCAACTTCCCAAAATACCTCCATGAGGGATGAAAAATTATGATTGTCATTTTGAGTAAAAAATGATGAAACTGGTTTATTAAGTTGTTTATTGATGGGTAGATTTCCAGCAAAAATATAGCCTAGCCTGGTTTCCAGAATGACTGGATACTGAGCATTATGAGTGATTTTATTTGGGATGATCACATTAAATTCAGCACAAAAATTAAGGTCAATTTTAGAAGAAATGTTAAAATCTGGATAGGCTAAGAATAAATTTTTAGATAAATTAAAATTTGATATGTTGAAAGATTCTGCTTGAAAATTTACAGTCAAATTTGGCAATACAGCAAACTGAACTTCAAAGTTGAAATCTTCATAACAGGAGTTTGATTGGCAACAACTATTGGTGGTAATTTGTGCAAATTTAGCAGTACAAAAATTTGCTTGACTAACAGAATTTAAGAGTATTCTGCAAGTAACAATTATTCTCGTATTTATCTGTAGTGTTACACAGCACAGTAGATAAAAGAATATTTCAGTTTGTGTAAAATTTAATGGCACAATATGTATAAGTCATTTTTAGAATTAAATGTTTCATGCATTAAAGAATCATATTTTTCTAACACATTTTGCACGTATGTTCATTGAAGCAGTTCTTAAAATGTGACCAAGACAAAAACAGTTACAACAGCATTTATTTTTTGTCAGAAATTCTTCACTTTTGTCAATATGTAGGTTTAAGAAATTTAATTTTACATAAGTAATGATTTGAGTACATGTGACAAAAAATATCTTTTGAATTTACTTGATAATTGAGTAAATTGTTTTTTGAGTTTTACTAGAATATCGAGCTGTTTTGACTGTTGGTTGATTTAGTAGTAAACTTATGTGAAGTACTGGATCATGAATGAGATATAATGTTTAAGTTAAGTTTTACCAGCCACATTTTTAATTAATTGTCTTCTAGCTTCAAGAAAATCAAGAAATTATGCGAGACGATTTTTCCTTCCATGCTTAGCTGTGATTGTGTGAAAATTAAGTTCAAAGACATCCACTGATAAATTCATGGCCCAAAGTGTTATGCTTATAATTATGTTAATACAATGAAAAAATGCTAGATAGATTTATTTTTAAATGAATTCATTTTTATGTCAATATGATGAACAGCTGTGAGTAATTTACTGGTAATAAGCAAATTTTTAGATATATCAAATTCTGTTCCCTAGAGAGAAGAAATGTTTAATTGAGTTTTTGAATATCAGAAATCACTTCTGGAATGCACCAAATCATTGAACACATATTAAAATAATGTTGCCACTCAAGAATATTTCCATCAAAGAATGGGAACTGGGTTTGATTAACTGTATTGAGACTTATATTTGATCTGTACTTGAATTATTTTAACTGAAACAAAATATTAATTAGTGTATTTAGTTTACATTTTAAATTGCATAAATTATCCTTAATTTGAATTCTGTCATTGAAACATTTTCATTAGAATCCAGCTCCTCAATTTGTGATTGAATACAATCATATTTTTGCGATAATTCATGTAGATTTCTCAGCTATTTTTCCAAAGAGAAACTGTCATGAATTTGCAGGTTAAAATTATTAGCATTCATTCATTCACTAGTGAATGAGAATTTATTAACAGTTCATAAGTCTACTGAATTATTTATCATAATCTATGACTATAATGGTACAAAATTTAATAATAAATATTGAATAACTGATTAGGATGACTAGTTAGTGATCCATGAGACTTGAAGTAATGGAATGTCCTTGACAAATAATTTGCATCTTCAAAAAAATTACACATTGCCTTTTACAAATATAACTAAGCTCTGAATTTATCTGGTCCGAAGAACCAATTTTTTATCTACAAATCTTTCCATGCTCATTTGCGCAGTTAATACATTGTAACAAATACAACATTTTAAGATTGATATTTACCTCCACAACATAAATATGCTGTGTTTTTTTTAAGCAAGGGGCATTTTCAATGCCACCATTAGATGCGGTGGAAATTAACGGCACTAGTGTAGCAAGTTTATATCAGCAATCATTTGTTTGCAACAATAAGTTAATGTTATTTGCATTAATTGCTGTGTATAGCCTATCTGAAGTAAGTGCTACAATAAATAATTCCAAGAATTGTGAAATGCAATCAGTAATTCATTATCTATTGGCGAGAAATTGTTGATGTTTACAGACAATTTAATGTTATGTGCGAAGGTAAAGTTTGCCAATCGTATCATTTATTTTATGGAGGAGAAACAAATGTTCACGATGAAGAACGATGCCTGACTGTCATCACAGATGAATTAACTGAAAATGTTAGTGCGAAACTATGAAAACAGAAGAAGGCTTACCGTTTCACAATTACCAATCGAATTTCCTTTTGTTTTGCCATCAGTAATTTATGACATTTTAACTTTAAAGACAGGGCTACAGAAAGTTGTGTAAAAAATGTAGACCAAAAATGTTGACAAACGCACAAAGAGAAACATCTTGCTGCAGCTCAAAGATTTTTGAGACACTATGAAAATGGAGGTGATGATTTATGGAAACACACTGTGACTAGTGATGAAACATGGACATAAGTATCTTATTCATATGTTGAGCAGCAATCAATGCAATGGAAGCATTCATCATCCCCAAAACCCAAAAAATTTAAGCGAGAAAAAATTCAATATTCAAAACAAAAGGCGTGGGAAGCCAACCAATGAAATTTTATTTCTCCACGATAACACATGTCCTTACACAGTAAAGAAAACCACTGAACAATTGTAATGATTTCATTGGGAAGTCTTCAAACATCACCTTATAATCCAGATCTTGCATAGATTACCTTTTTCTCCATTAAAACAATGGCTTGCATAGCAGAAGTTTGAAGATGATGAGAAATTGCAAAACAGTAATTAATTTGTTTAAATCACATACAGGAGAATTCTTCAGTAACAGAATAATGAAGCTGGTATAATCAAATACCAAAAATGTACTTCAGTGTATGGCAAATATGTAGAAAAATAGTTTTATGTAGAAAAAAAATCAGGATACTGAGAGATTAACAGTTTAAAATGTTTATTTAATTACAATTTATTAGTTAAAGAACATAAGTAAAAAAAAAAAAAAACAAATCAATAATAATAATAAACAAATAATAATAATCACAACCACAACAACGAATAATAACAATAAAGTGATTGCATACATAACAGAATTTAAGGTAATCGTCAGGATTTATTTACAGGTAAATAGTGAAAACCAGAATTCAGTCCCACTGACAAGACATTAGCATGACCGCTAATCTTAACACTTTTAACAACAGTACAATAAATAAGACAAGTATGAAGAGTTCTTTAACTGCAAATACCTTTGTTGTTCACAAATAAAACTACCCTAACAATTTATAAATGAAATTTAGTATATTATCTCTTTCACTTATAGTCTAACACAATAACTCGCCGAATTTCCAGTTTTCATATACTCTTCACACTATAATTACTTGTGAAGTCAATCATGTAACTTGTATTAATTCGCATTTTTATTGACTGGTATAACTCCTCACTTAAAATTCTTTCGCAGAACTCATGATTGCACTTTCTCACAGACTGACTGATAACTGGTCTTCCGCAGAGTATTTATACTCCTATCCTCTTTCCCTGCAGAACTGGACCCAACTCAAAGCATGAGAATGATCGATCATATGTCCTCACATTTTCCCATGAGATTCCTACCCTGGTCCAGTAACCCCTTTTCACTGAACATCTGTTTGTGTATGTTGTGGGCAGTACTACATAGGACATGTTAAATGAACTTGTTAGCTTTACTAAAAGGGTTTCTTTTAACCCTTCTCTGAATTACTCCCATTATTATATTTTCTACTACTTTCTTCTTAATTGGCAGGAACCCATTATACCAATCCACCCGGTTGGTCTAGTGGTGAGCGCGTCTTCCCAAATCAGCTGATTTGGAAGTCGAGAGTTCCAGCGTTCAAGTCCTAGTAAAGTCAAGTTTTTATACAGATTTGAATACTAGATCGTGGATACCAGTGTTCTTTGGAGGCTGGGTTTCAATTAACCACACATCTCAGGAATGGTCGAACTGAGACTGTACGATGCTACACTTCATTTAGACTCATACATATCATCCTCATTCATTTTCTGAAGTAATATCTGAACGATAATTCCCAGAGGCTAAACAGGAAAAAGGTCTGTTAAGGTCCAAACAAGGAAAAGATCCCTTATACCCTTGTTACAATAGTATATATTTTTAAGTTTATTTTGTTAAAATAAAGTTTTTCTTATTTCGCAGATTTCAATTTTTACATAAAAATAGCCCTTAAAAAATATCCCTGATTTCCTTTATGAATTCATTTAACACACACATTTGAATTATACAATAGACTTATATAGACATTTTATCATACTTAAATTATTAATTTTTTTACAAGATAACAGCCATCTTATCTTATCTTTATCTTGTAAAGATAAATGCCATTTATCTTGTAAAGATAAATGACTGTTGAAGGTTAGGATCCTACATTATGAATGAACATGTTCAAAATCTGAACTGAACGTTACAATACATGTCATAACAACCTCTTGTGAGAAAGAAGATTACAGGGTTACCGGACTGTTACAAGAATAAAGAAGAAATGATTTCATGTCTTTTAACAGCTACCTGACTTTCACAGTAATATTTTTTTTTGAAAATGATTTACTAACTTTTTGGTCAAGAGGGTTTTGACATATGAACCACCAAATCAATTACAAGGGATGATCAGAAAGTAAGTTACACCCCTTCTATGAAACAAACATACAATTTATTTTTATTTAACAAAAAACTACATATTTTTATCTATTTTTCAACATATCACAAAGTTTTTTCTAAACACTTTTCATACCCTGTGACAAGTTTTTCAATTCCACTCTTATAAAAATTTCCTCCAACTTCCTCCTTCAACCATTTAAAGACTGATTCCTTCAGTTCATCATTGTTAGCAAAACACTCCCCTCTCAGGTCTTGCTTGAGAGGACCAAACAAACAGGTGGTAGTCGCAGTGTACTAGGTCAGGGCTGTAAGGTGGATGAGACCACACTTCCCACTTAAATTTTTGCAGTAACTCCTTTGTCACATGAACTGAATGAGTAGTGTTGTCGTAAAGAAAAATGACCCATCACTCAATCTTTTGGGTCTTCAAACTTTAATGGCGTTATGCATTTTTTTAAAGTTTCACAGTAAAATTCAGCATTGATTGTTGTTCCTCGGAGCATATATTCACTGTAAACAACTTCCTCAGAATACCTTTCAAACATGTGGGGATGTTTTTACTTTTTTTGGCTGCGGCAAAATTTTGTCTCCATTCATGTGATTCTCGTTTAGTTTCAGGAGTGTAATGAAGCATTGAGTTCTCATCCCCTATGATGATTTGTTTCAAAAACTGTGGACCAGTACTGGAACTATGTTGAAGAGAAGAAAGAGCAGATGCAAAATGTTGATGTATGTGGTTGTCGGTCACAGATATGGCACCCATTGTACACACTCTTTAACACACTAGCACAACTGATGTTAAATTCACTTGCAATCTCTCTAATTTTAATGCATTGGTTACTCAAGATCATTTCATTTACGTGTTCTGCGTAACCTGACGCCCAGCATGCTGTTCGTCACTCACATTTGTTCTTCTGTTTCTCAACATATGGCATGGGGCATGACATTGCATTCTCACTGTATACCTCAACAATTTGGTGATGAATTTCACAATTGTAATTTTTTGACTAGTGAACATGCTGGACAAAACTTCTAGAGGACACGCCACATTGACAACACTGCACATGTACCAAATGTCTTACAGAATTGCTGCTGGGGGAGCATGAAGAAAACATAACCAGTACTGCCACCACAAGACATTACTATATCTCCCTTTCAGTAAACAAGGCAAGGGTGTAAAGTTTTTTTTTATCCTCTTTCACGTAACAGACATCATTTTGGTCCACCATCAGTTTTGATATTATTGTTTTAATAAACAGTAGTAACTCACGTAAAAAAAAATAATATAAAACATTAAAAACATTTTTTAATCTTAATTTTTCTTGTTAATTTCTCACATACTTATTTAGGCTTACTACTGTTAACTTAATGTAATGAAACTGTGATGTATCAAGATTTAATATTTATTTTTTTATTCTCAGTTTTACACAAACACATAAAAACCACGTCTTCATTAAAAAAGCAGTTATCTATTCAACGATAATAAGCTATAATAGCAATTAATAATATTACTATTTCCAAAAATTAAATAACATGAGATTTAACATTTGCTTCAGATATGATGTTAAATATTTTTAATTGAATTTAAATAAAATTAATATGTGTAAAGGTACGACGGCATTTCATCATATATCCTCAAATTTAAAAACTTGTTATTTCATATTTAATCCTAAATCTTATTAATTTTTTTTTTTGTAAAAATTACAAGAAAAGAATGTAATTATGAGTAAAATTATTTTTAAAATGACACAATATAATGCTTTAAGAATAAGGCAGTCAAGTACAATGTTCCTTTGAATATAACACTGAAAATGATCCTGGAAACTTTCCTTTAACCACATATAATAATGATATTAAATGTGCTATGAATTAATAAAACTTCACAACTTACCACATCTTCATTTCCAAAATCAACGAATAATACAGTAGCTTCAGTTTCTGTGAAATCTTTTATTTGTGCTCGATACCATGTATTATCAAATGGGTATAAAGCACAGACTGGCATGTTTTCTTTTAACTGATTATGAGAAAGACTATTTCTCTTAGCATCTTTACAATGAACTGCCAGACAAGACATAACAGTACTAAGTGTATCTTTATTACGCTCAAGTTGTATGACTATTCTTGTAGGGCTCTCCACATAAGATGCAACTACACGTTCTATAGATCCTCTGAAACACAGAAGAGAATAATAAAGTACATTATTTAATTCAACAAGTGAAAATTAAATTAAATTTGTCATCTGATAGTATTGTTGTAAACATTTCTAGTCGCTTTGTATTTAAAATATGATTATAAAAAAAGTATAAAAATGTACAGCTAAAATGAAGTGATAAATACATGTAGGTGAAATGAATCACAAAACTATTACTGAAGTCACTATTACTGTGAAAAATTGATAATTACAATAAAACTTAATAAGTAACCTAATTTAATTTATAAATTGTTGTAATAAGATTCAAACTTTATATAGATAATATGATCAATTTTAAATTATTAATCAAAAACTCTTTCACACTTTTTGCTACACTATCATATAAATGTTTCAATGTAAATAGTTCATCAGAGCAGACATTTTCCTTTAACTTTCAAAATATAACATCCTAACATTTCTGTGGCTTCAGAAAGAAAGATCTTTTCAGATTTTTCCTCTGGTATTTCACTCCTGAACTGTCATCTTCATTATCTATACTTAAATCTGTATCAAAAAGAAAAACTCAAAACACACTATCATCACACAGAAGCTGGTGAACATTTTTCTAATTCATTCACAGAGTAATTTTTTCTTCTACCTCAGAGGTAAACCTTCTAAAGAACTGTTGGTTTTTTTTAATGATTTCAATCTCTATTTCTGGCAATTTTCCCAATACTTTTAGGTAGATTTCATAAAAAAGCTACCTTTAAGAAAAAATGAAGTTTCAAAAATAAAAAAAATCATATCTTCCTTAATAGGTACAGTATCGAATCTGTTTATAGTAGTCATTAGTCTTCTAAACATTACCTGAAACTTTTGTTTTAAACAATTTTTGATATGACCAACCCTTATGCCAAGGGATGACCGACCACTTCCCCCAGACCCCAAAACCACGGTCAGTTCAAAAGTTAAACTTTTATTTATACTAAAAGTTTTTATAAATTTCACTTGTGGATATGATAACTGCCATAATTTTGCGGCAATCACTTTCAAACTGATACATAAAATATAACAACCCACAATCTCAGTTGAGTTCATTAATGGGCAAAATCAGACCATGGGGATGGAAATAGAGGCTTTTCAAAAAAAAAAAACAAAAAAAACAAAATATCGCTTACCTCTTTTATTAAATAAAATATTTAATTCTTTTAAAGTTCCTACTATTCTTTAGATATGGGACTAAAACATTTTGTAAAGGTTGGTATCAGCAAAGGAAGTGGAAAAAAATGGGGGTTTCAATGACAAAAAATCATACCTTCCTTAATAGACACAGTATCAAATCAGTTTAAAGTGGTAGTTAATCTTCTAAACATTACCTAAAACTTTTGTCTGAAACAATTTTTGATACAACCAACCCTTACAGCAAGGTATGACTAAAATGTTGCTGGAATTATTAGATGGTGCTTGTTGTAGGCTAAACATGTGAAACTTTTTTCACACACAACAATTGTTGTATTGAGTAAATTTGAAGTTTTTCTTACTTCAAGGTAGAAATCTTTTTTATCCCCTATTTAGCACCGGTGAATTTATATTTATCTTTTATATTAATTTTAATTTTATATTTATATTTATCTACCTCTGCTTTCTGATATTCCAAAAAAGATAATTTTTTCCTTGCTGAAAACACACTAATAAATGCAATTTTAATTTTTTTTTTAAAGAGCTTAACACATGATTTAAGAATATTTGCAACCTCTGTCTACATGTTTATATTTTTTTTTTCTATCAGCTTTTAAAAACATATATCTTGATTTAAGAGGATTAGACAAAAGAAATTGTTTATAGACAATATAATCATCTCTTATGTCTTTGCAATTTGATGGCAGGAGGAATTATGGATAAACAATACAACTTGATTTTTTTTTCAATTTTTATCAACATGGCCACCTGATACTTTGAGTATATTTATACATACCAACACTGTTTCTCTTTCCATACCACTTCACCAATACAACATGTTTCTAGTTTCAAATTTAAATTTGGTACTCCTATTTACTTATAACATTATTTGCACAATTTCAGTTTGTAATTTCTGAATTCTGCTCAACTGACTGATCATATAAAAATAAAACAGAAGCACAAATATCAATTACAGAAGTGTAATACTTTCAAATAAATAAGTTATACACATTTTGTATAATCTTAATTCTACATAATTGAAAGTGATTACTTGTTCTATATTATCATTACTATTGAGTCATAGATTTCTATTTAGCTACTTATAAAAATGTTTAATCTAACAAAGTTATTATTAGAATCTTAACAATACATTTTCCTATTTCTCTTAGTATAATTTCTAAGCTCTTTACAGATACAAAAAAAATTACTTTAACTTTTCCTGTATCTAAACCACGTTTCCATAAATCTATTTCACAATTCAAATCTGCTTTATGAGAATGAACTTTCCTGAATTTGATTATTTATTTGTAAGCATATTATTTTTACTTAAGAATGCATCTATTACATTTTTAAGATGCATTTCTACAGTTTTTTCATAACATAAACAGTATTTATTTGTATAATTTTATTTAACTTAACACCCTTTTACTTTTCTAATTTCTGTTTTTTATAACGGAAATGACTGATAAATCAATAACAATATTAACCAATAGGTAACCAATTATTAGACAAAGCATACCTAATATTAAATGATTCATCAACTTTTTCTTCTTCAACATGATTTTATTTATAAACTCTTAAAATTTTAAGTAATTCATTCTAAGTAAATGTACTTATGCAATACAAGCTACAATTTTCAAACATTTCTATACAATCCAATGTTTCTTACAAAGGCTGTTGTATTTATTTAATTTGTCAATGCTACAAGCAAACAAATTAATTTAAATCTCCGGCAATTAGACTTTCATGGATCTACAAAACAATTTCCCAATAACCATGAGGTTACTAATACTATCCTGCTTTTTTTCAACAAATAGTTTTAGTGTATGCCACATATTATTTCCAGTTATGCTTTTCAAACCAACTCTTGGCCCTTTTTCAGTATATTTTTATAAATTACCACAGCTGAAAATTGTTCTTCTATGTATATGTCTTAATTTTTATCATATTTCATTTTCTTTAATACACTTTTCAATAATATATCTTGTAACCTATTATTGTTTTAAATTTATTTAGATATTCTTTTAAAACATCATCAGTATCTTTGTCTTTTTATGAAAACTTAACTTCGCATTTTAGTTTATGTTGCTTCCTATTAACCTAATTATGTTGTATATGAAAACGAAAACTTATCTGTTCATTTTTATATTTGATTTTACAACAATTGCAAGTGTTTATATTCTAAAATTTGTTCAACAATATCCTATTTATTGTAATTATATTTTTGCTATTAGTTATAAAATAATCACAGAGTTGCTATTCCCTTGTATTATTCTAGTTTTTTACTTCTTAATTATTTACCTATATTGTACTATTTACCTAACGTCCATTTCATTCGTTTGCTCTAAGTATCAATTTTTAATAAATCAATATTAAAATCTCCTACTTATTATTGTTGACCTATCTTCATGAATAAGTCTTATATCAAAATAATTCAAGTAAGACTCACTTGGACTTGGTAGTTCAACAAATATTATGTATAATACATACATAACTTTATTTGCCTTGCATTCTACCATCAAATCCAACAATTTTTAACTATTAAAATCAAAATTAAATCTCAAAAAAATTTGTCATGTATACTGAAAAAAGTGCTACTCCTACACTATAACCTGATGAATAAATTGATATAATTTGTAACCTGTATCAGCAATATCTTTTGCTATCAGCATTTCACTCAATATAATACTTTGCTGTATATTTGTGCTTTATGTCTATGCTCTCAGAATTATTTAGCAAGCCTTATGTATTATTGGCAAAAATATCTTCTTTGAAAATATTTGGCTAATATTCATGCTGAATAAGTTAGCAATATTATTCCATTCTTAGATAAATAAGATGATTTTTACTGCAAGGTCAATGTTTATGATTCAATTTTAATCTGTCAAAAGGAGTTCATTCACGTAGATAAACTTTTGTTAACCTACAGCAAAATAGTGTCCCTCCCGTTTCAACAATTTTCTATGGAAAGTTCTTCCTTTCTTGTCATCTTTTAGCAACATGATAAGAATTCCATAAGTATAAAAAAAGGCACACTTTTAATTTTTCTATAACATATCTTCTCCATTCCACTTATTTTTTCTCCTTTCTTAAGCTGTTTGATAAAGTTTTTCACTTCAATTTTTATACTTTTAGTTTTTTTTATATCCTTAATTGCTTTATACCTGCCTAGTCAATTTCATTACTGAGGTAGACAAAATTTCTTCAAAGTACCCATTAATCTTTTTTCCACTTTAATCTTCATCTACACAAACTGATTTATACCCAATTCAGTAACCTTATAGAGTTGATGTAAACAAACCACGCATTTGAGTGTTTACAAGCTCTCAAAATTGAACATGATAACAAAAAAAGTGATCACATGAAAAGATCAAGGGTTTTAATAGAACTGAAAGGCATTATTATGAATTTATAAAAGTTTGATTACACGAGTACTACATGACTAAATAATTACACAGTGATGAGTAATGTTGACTATGTTGTATATAGATAGGGGGTTGTGAATCGGCACTGACAAAAGGCACATAACTCAGCAGAAACATGATGAAATCACTAACAAATGCAATGTTTATTTATTCTTCACTCTACAAGCTAACTGAATACAGTATAGCTGTAACATGACATTTTTTGCTATTACCTTTTACTCAATTTTCCATTTTCTTCTTTATTTCTTTAATCACATTGTTTTTCACTTCCTTTCGAAGTAAATCTAACCTTTCCCAGAATTTTTAAAACTACTCACTGCAACAATTAATGGTCTTTAATGAAAGTCTTGATTTTAGGTTTTAACTTCTATCATTTTTTATTGTTCTCATTTATTACATTCAATTTCCAGTGCAGGTTTGTTTATTTTAATTTTTTTATTGCTAATTAAATTAGTTATAACATTAACTTTTTATTATTCGCTTTATCTTTCATGTTTACTAATTTTAAATGGATTTCTTGCTGCAAAATCTAATATAAGAGAACATATATTCAACATCACTTCTATGGTTTCTAATTCTAATAATTTATTCGAGAGCACAATTAGTTATAACATTAACTTTTTATTATTCGCTTTATCTTTCATGTTTACTAATTTTAAATGGATTTCTTGCTGCAAAATCTAATATAAGAGAACATATATTCAACATCACTTCTATGGTTTCTAATTCTAATAATTTATTCGAGAGCACTTCAAGAAAACTGCCATAAAGAATTTTATATTTTTGTTATTTATTATGTACTAAAACATAACTTTTTTATCTTAATATTATAATGAAATTTGTTAATTATAAACACTTTCCAGATGATAATATGTTTCCTGTTTTAAGAAGTTTCACACAAGTTAAAACTAAATTTCTTATCAATCCTAAAATTCGATAGTTTTACTACTATAATCATACTTCTATTATGAAAAGAAGACTAAAAATAACAAAGCTGAAAAATGTTGTATGCATAGATGACAAACCTTAATACTGTAATAATATTAGGTTAAAACATTTTACCTTACATAAATTTTAAAGAATAAATAAATAAATAAATATAGTGAAACATTTTTATCCAGTGAAATGATCTTACAGACTACTTTAGCATGAAACTACATCAATTTTATAAGAAAATTTCACAAAATTAACACCAAAGACCATTAAATATTGCAGAGTGAAACATTAAAATTATTTTTCACAAGAAAATATCCTAATGTGTTGATCACTGCAAAACTTAAAGCAATTGAAAAAGATTAATCGTATAAACTGGACATGATTCTAATATTTACTGGATATAACATTTAAGGAAAAGATGAAAATAACAAAATAAATGACTTTCAGTAAACATAAATATATAGATTGTAATAAAAAACAGTTACAGTAATATGTTAAAAATATCCAAAGAGTAGAAATTTGCTAATAAAAGAATCAGAATTCACAAAGATTATCTGAAAAAAATAAAATTTACTACATTACAATTTATAAAAAAAAATCTAATTAGAAGAACTTACAAAAACATGTTGAAGAAAAATTGAGTTGTTACTAAGTTAAAAAAGATATTTCTTAAAAATTACAATATGTAATGTTTTTATATTCTAACCACCCACAGCATAAACAAACATTCATGAGTTTTTTTTTTTTTTTGTGTGACAACCCTATATGTAACTCATTAAATCATAGTCCATGCTTACAAATATTAATGTGTTTCCATCAATTTTATCAGAAGTTAATTTTATAATTAGTTTTAAAGAGGCCTAAATTTACTTTATGTTTTGTGCTATACAAATTACAAATACGTCAATTAAAAAAACCAATAAAACAAAGATGATAAAATAAATCTGTTGAAGCAAAGCTTTATTTATAAGTATTTCATATATTTTAAATAGTGTATTTTAATTTTTTTATTAATAGTCCAGATAGTTGGACATCTGGAAAAATTAGCTCTCACTGTGAGAATATGTGTACAAATCCAAATAGTTTTGATCTGACATATGCTCAGACCACTGAATAGTTTTAGTTTTATATTACAGTTTTATTTGCACGTGGTTTTAATAAATAACCACAGCAAGAAAACTAAAATTTAAATCTACCAAACTTAACTATTGTACAATAAAAAACTTAACTAGGAAAGGTTTTTCAGAAAAACCTACCGTAATTAAAAAACTTACCTTGGAAGAAAATGCAATTTTGTATATTCCAGAGGCACTGAAAGTTCTTTCATCAAATCTCTTACATTACGTCCTTGTAAATAAAGTTCACAGTACTGTTTTGTTCGGTTTTCCTCTATAGGGGTTACCTTCATTCGAAGTTCCTTATCTGTAACTATTTCTTTAAAAATATCCTTCATTTCTTGAGTAATTTTCTTATTTTTAAAGCCAGCAAGTGTAAATCTTAATGCCATTACCTTGGGTTCAATGAACCTAAAATAAGAGAAGAGTAACTGTATGAATTAAAAAATTTCTTTAAAAAAAAAAAGAACAGGCAACATTAACCCCTTCAGCACTAGCTTATAAAATAAAAGGTGTCGCCCAGCATTCAGAATGTTACCAAAAGCCATTAAAATTCAAACTTTTAATAAATTCTGAAGAGACTGATGTACTGCAAGCCTTACCTTCAATTCTCATAAAAAAGGGAAAAATTTCAAGATATGACAAGTGAAAGCAAATAGTTAGAGTGAATGGTTCGCTTTCTTTTGTGAATAATTTATTCAGAATAAATTACTTTATTTATTGCATATTCAACAGAAATCTTACAGTGTAAATATTTCAATAAATTTAGGAAGGTTCAAACTTAAAACAATTTTCAAAAGTTAATCTACAGTATGTGCAAGACAGTCATTTTACTTGCCAAACATCAAATTTGAAATTGTCAGTAGTATCAGCTGATTTTCTCTCACCCCTATCAGTTGTAAACAACATGTCTGAGCAAAACGAATGTTTTGAGTGTTGTCCTGACAATTATAATACTTATAACAAATGAAAGGGACATTTCAGATCATATTTATATGATACTTAAACACTAGAGCATTAATTCTCAAAACTGTTTAGCTCCATGACCCTCAAAAAGTAAAAAAATATATATAATGAATATTTCGTGCCTACCTGCCAATCACCTGAACCTATGAAAACAAACAATGAAATTGGTGGTTATTAAAGAAATCACTGAAAAGCATTAAATGTTGGAGTTTAGAAGCAATAAATCATATCGAACTTAGCAAAGTGAGTGCTACATGGGTACCTTTTGCAACATAACATAAAGGATAGTTGATGTGACATAATTTCTAGAACAATATGTATGGGATATAATCAATAACTTTTTAGATTATAATAATGTGATGAAATATGGGTGCAATATTTCAACCAAATATCAAAGCAAGCACGTATGCAGGAGCAATAATACTCAAATACATCTACATCAAAGGAAAGCAAAAACTATATTTTTACTGGGTACAGTAAAACTAATTTATTGGGAATACTTTATCTCAACTTCCTCACAAAATGTACTCCACTGCGCAGCACAATTCTATGCCACAATATTACACAATAAATTGAAGATATTTTTCAAGAGGAGAGACCAGAACAGTGCTCACCTTCATGCTACTGCTTAAGCTACGAAAATGAGACAAGAGTCAAAAAAAGTATGTATTACTCCACACCTATAAGGCCTGGATTTACATTATCATTTGTTCAGTGCATTGTAAGAAATTATTAGGAGAATTTCAAGTTTTATAATAAGGTCATTGTTGATGCTATGCAAATACAGATGAATGTGCATCAAAAAGACATATCTTTTGAGATCAAGAAGCTTTCAACCACTGGAACAAAATGCACTGCACTGAAAAATAGTGTATAAAAATAGTTTACTGCACTCTTTTATTAATTACTAGCAGACCTGGCAATGCTTCACAATTGCTAGATTTGAGTATATAGATTAAATGAACACAATTGAAATTTTGATTAACATTAACAAAATGAACATTACAGAACTTCACAAAATGTAACCTTTCCCTTTTTCCCTTTTCACCATATTCTCTTTTCCTTTTATCATTTCCCCCCTTCTTCCCCATTTTCCTTTCCACTTTTCTTTATTCTCCTTTCCCCTTTCATTTCCCTGTTTTCCCCCTTTTATTTTTTCCATTTCCCCCTTCTTCCCTTTCTCCCTTTTCCCCCCGCGCATAAATCGGTCCAGTAGTGTTTTTTAGTCTATAGCAGACACACATATTGGAAACATTGCAATGGAATCGTAAAATATTTAGTATAGCATGTGATGCTTTTACGTCCAACAGAGAGCACTGTTTTTTTAAAAAAAAAAAAGCATATTTTTACCTGTCACAGGTGTGACATCTTAGGTATATAAAAACATGCGCGTATTCAAATGCAACATTGTGTCAAAATTTCAAAGCAATCTGTGAACTTTCGGAGATTTTAATATTTTGAACAAACTAACATTTACATTTTTATTTATACAGATACCTATGACATTTCTATTTACAATTCTACCTCCTCATATACAAGGCATCTTTCTTATCTAAAGTATTTTAAATTTAGAACATAAAAACTGTGAAAGACAAAAAGAAATATGATTAATTTCATATTAAATAAATAAATATGCCTTATTTATTTTCAGTTTTAAGTTTTTACAACAAAATTATACAATTTTTCTATTAAAAAAAAAATAAATAAATAAATTAAACTTACTTCATTTAACAAAGTACCATTTGAACTAACTTCGACATTTGACACCAGGCCCATTAACATAGGCCTCTCTTCCAATATTCCATTCTACTCTGTTTAAACAAAATCTACATCAATATTTTACAGCCTCCTTCAAATTTTCCTCCCACTGTTTCTTCTGTCAACCTCTTTCCCTTTTCCAATAGAAAAGTTTCCAAAACATAACTTGATTTGTCCACCTTCTAATCTTGTCAGGTGACCAGCCTATTTCCACTTCAATTTCTACCTCACATTAACCACATCTGCCACTCTCATGTGTTTCAATATCTTTTCACAAGTAATTCTGTCTTTCCTTTTCATATCAAATACACTTCTCTCACTAATTGTTGAGTAACCTATAATTTGTATGAATTTCTTTGACAAAGTCAAAGTTTGTGAACCTTAGGTGAGACAAGGTGTCACAACAGTCTAATAATTTACCTTTCTGTATATTGTTCTTCATAATGAATTTTTTTCCCTAAAACAATTCCTGTCCTTCTTGGGCCTCCTTCCATGTTTTGCTTTCAAAACTCACCAATTTCCCTAGATTGTTTTGTTTGCCCATCCTGATTCCCATAAGAGAAGAGCCTGGTGATGATCCCCATTGCCACACAACCCCCCCCCCTCAATTTCTACACTGTAAGACACAAAATAATCATTTCCATAACCAAACTTCAAATTAGACTGTATTATCAAACATATACTTTCAACTGAAATTTAGATTTTGTAGAAACATCTTTCTAAATTTCTATCCTTATACTTAAATATTGAACGCAACAATTCCTATAAATACAAAGTTCCATTTCTTAATTTGTCAAAGACAATTAAGAAATCTGAACAAAGATATAAATACTAACGTACTCCTATCTGATCCGCTTTCAGGAGTGAGGTCAATGCCTTCACCCTCCCACATTGCACCTCCATCACCAAGTTCCTTACACATTCTACCTCTGTTCTGAAGACACATAGCTAAACTGATTGGGCCAAATGCCAAAACACTCATTGCTACACTGATTTTATTATAGCATCAAATCCCTTCAGCCACCCTCTGCAGGGACAGAAACCTAAGTAAGCTAGCAACTATTTATAAGTTTTCCAACTTGCTAGCAAATCTAGATCAGAATTAAATCTCACAAATTCTTTATTCTAGTAAGTTCAGCTTCATATGTTGAACAGACATACAGGACATGGTATATATTGCCATAAACTCTACTTAGCAGACAGACCTGAGCCTAAGCCAAACCTAGTCACCTTATCCCTACAAGTACCATATCCAGTAACCTTTCACATCCAGGAAAATACCACGCATATAATGCCCATCAGAAGATACATTCCATCTGATCTGCCATGAACAGAAACCTAGTTCTCACATGTGTCTACAGGCGAGTTGGCTTATCTTTTTGGCATTTTATTATAATTGGCACTCAGTAGCAAGGATATCAATAGGCTTAACAACTGCAATAACAAGAACTACCTTGCGAGAGAGACAGTTTTATATCACCGATCACTGACACTAGTAGGAAGACTGAGCCATCAACAAAATATTTCTGTAACTTTTATACTTCATTTGGTCAGCAAAGACAAGTGCAGCATACAGAATTATAGCTTCGCAGATACCTTTATAAAGAACATGCATGGTACTGAAATTTAAACCCCAAAATAGTTTATTTCTTTCTTAGCAGTTTTAATTCTTTCTTAACTTTGTTAAAAGAACAGTATTTTTTTAATTAATTATTAAACCAGCTGTCACCTTGTTTTGCCACTTTATTTAACATCTCTTCTAATATTTTTGGAGATTAAGCAAATCTGATAATCTGAAAACCATCAAATCATCTGCAAACCTTAGATTTGTTAAATCTTCGACCACTCATAGCTTCTACACCAAACTTGTTTCTGTCCATTTCAGTTTTATGCATACTTCTTCCAAGAATGCACTGAACAAAGCTGGTAATAAAAGATCTCCGTTTTATTAATTTTCCTACTTTAAAATATGAAACAACTTGGTCCATCACTATTCTGGTCTTACTCACTGAACGTATACTTTTTATTAAATTGAGGTATTTAAGAGCTTAATGCTCTGTAGGGCAATTTGTTGTTTCACGGAATCAAAAACTTTATGCGGTAGAGATAACCAATGAATGTTATTACCTGTATTTGAAATTCTATTGGTTTATCATTACCCTGGATATGATTATTGTACAGAATCCTAAACAAAATTGTGCTTGTTTTGATGGTTGATATTTTTCCAATTCAGGTTTAATTTTGTTTAAAATCATTTTAATAAATAATCTCGCTTATGGCAGAAGTAAGTATATTGGTCTGTAATGATTTAAGTCTTGAGTATTAAAGTCTTGAGAAATAGAAATATCTATCTTTTCTCCTCTCTCTGAACCTGGTTTACCTCATTTCTCTACACACCTATTCTACGCTCTTAAGATTGAGAAATAGTGAATAAAAAATTTTTGTGTGCTCTGTAATTATTATAACTGTTGACATTTCTATTTAAATTTGTACCCCTTCATAAACAAAGCATTTCACCATACCAGTATTACAAATTTAGAAGATAAAAGCTGAAAGATAGAAAATTGTCATGTAAAAAAACAATTTGTTCTGTTCTTGAACAATGAATTTTCACACATCACTTAAATTTTGATACATTACAGAAATTTTTTAAAGTAATTTTTAATTAACATTATAATTACAGTCTTGCATTTTTAAAAAGAACATTACAGATTTTCTGTTACTAATCATATTAAATACAAGTATTATCAGCAACAATTGATTGCATGAACAGTAAGCTCTATTCTTTTTCCTGTTTAGCCTCCGGTAATTACCGTTCAGATAATACTTCAGAGGATGAATATGGATGATATCTATGAGTGTAAATGAAGTGTAGTCTTGTACAATCTCAGTTTGACCATTCCTGAGATGTGTGGTTAATTGAAACCCAACCACCAAAGAACACCGGTATTCACGATCTAGTATTCAAATCTGTGTAAAAATAACTGACTTTACTAGGACTTGAACGCTGGAACTCTAGACTTCCAAATCACTTGATTTGGGAAGACGCGTTCATCACTAGACCAACCTGGTGGGTTATTAACAATAAGCTCTCTTTTTTTCTCTTTTTTCTGTTTAGCCTCCAGTAACTACCGTTTAGATAATTCTTCAGAGGATGAATAAGGATGATATGTATGAGTGTAAATGAAGTGTAGTCTTGTACAATCTCAGTTTGACCATTCCTGAGATGTGTGGTTAATTGAAACCCAACCACCAAAGAACACCGGTATTCACGATCTAGTATTCAAATCCATGTAAAAATATCTGGCTTTACTAGGACTTGAACGCTGTAACTCTCGACTTCCAAATCAGCTGATTTGGGAAGACGCGTTAACCACTAGACCAACCCAGTGGGTTATGAACAATAAGCTCAATTCTATAAAACCTCACTCTGAATTCAGTGTTACTTAAAAATTTTAAAATCAACATAATCTTACAGACAGACAAATTAATTTACATTTTATGATAACATTTTTGTAAATATGTATAAAAATTATAAAACACAAAGTATATAAGTGGTTGAGTGTAACAGAGTTAAATTACACTTCATAGAGTTACACTTCACAGAGTTAACAACTTCATAGACTTATCAGTCTATAACTTTATATGGTGATGTATAATACCATTAAAGCACCTTTGGGATTCTAGGTGCTTTTAACAGATGTCTTCTAACAAATTAATAAACTGATGGAGGAATCCCTAGATCTCACATAACCTTCACTCTTTATATACTTTTATTATGTTAATCTCATTCAAAAAACTTTCAAAAACATTCTGAAGGGATATTACATAAAAACTTCACTTTAAAATAATTCCCAAAAAGGGAAACAATGAATTTTCTAAGGAATTCAAACTCTGTAAAAAATTTTAAGATTTCACATAATAATAACTTTTTTCAGTTATCATTAATAATAAAAGATAATTTACATTTACAGATCTTAAATGCCTGGGATTTATAAGATTCCAAAAAATGGTACAACTGCTAAATAGAACGCCGAGTTCCCTGTCAATGGTGTTCTTTATTGAGAGTTTATAAAAGTTGATATTGTGGCGTTAGTATCTGACAACTGTAGGAAAATTAATATAGTAATAAATTTTATTTTTTGCAAACAACTTTATTCTCATCACAAGGATTAAGTTTTATGATTAAAGGAGCTAGTGTTCAAATTTTTGACCTGCCAACATCCTGACAAGTCAAATACACCTAAGTAATTTAAAAATACTGGTTACATAATTTTTTTGTATTAATTTTTGAAATTAAATTGTAATGAGTAATTGTTTTTACAAGGGTCGTTCAATAATTAAACAAATAGCTGTACAGCAAAAATGATTTATTAAACAAATACAATTTTTTTGTCTACTTTTCCATGTAATCCCTACAAACTTCTCTGCACTTGTCCCATCTTTTTACTAGTCTTCTTATCCCCTTGGCAAAGAATTCTTTTCCTTATCTTGAAGGCACTTTTGTACTCTTATCTTTACCTCTTCGTTGTGTTCAACTTGATGCCATGCAAAGCTTCTTTCATCAGACCAAAGGAATACAAATCTGAAGGGGCAAGGTCAGGGGCTGTAAGGAGGATAAGGTAGGAACTCTTGATTCCACTTTGCCAATAGTTTTCAGCGTCAGTTGTGCCATATGTGGTAGAGTGTTGTCTTGAAGAAGCACACCTTTCCTCTGCCATCCCGGACATTTCCTCTTAAACACAGACTTGACTTTGTTCTCAATTGTGGCCGAGTAGTATGGGCTGTTGATAATGCATTGCTCCTTCAAATAATCACAGAAAATCGAACCATGGGCACTCCAAAAGATGGTTAACATGACCTTACCAGTCAATGGTTGTGTTTCTAATTTCTTGCACACAGATGATTCAGGGCATTTCCACTGCATGCTTTGATGATTACACTCCTACTCAAAATGACATCCAAGTTTCATCACAGGTGAAAATCCTGTCCAAAACCTTCATTACTGAAATGATTTTTGAGTTCGGTATAAATGCGAAATCTCTTGGTTTTGTTATGAACAGTAGCTCTCTGGGAATCCACCTTGCACAAGTCTTACGGTAGTTTAGTTTGTTTTGAATGATGGAATGAGTTATGCAAACACTTACCTTACATTTTTCAGCAATTTGTTCAACTGTAAGTCATCAGTCTTCTTGGATAAGTGAATCAATAGAGAATCTAAGGTTGACACAGTTACCAAAACACCAGGAGCAGTGCTCATCAGTCATACTTTTACAGCCACTTTTTAAATTTTCCACCCACATGTAAAAACTCAAATGGTTTATGTAACAACTGCAGTATTGTTTGTTCATCTAAAAGTATATTTCTGATGGTTGTACACTTTCTGAAAATAAAAATTGGATCACAGAACACTATTCTTCAAAAGTACTTTCTTCGAGTGGACATGCCATCGTAACTAAGACTTTAGAGGTTATGTTTACGTAAGTATTAATTGAACAGCTGACTAACAATCTTTGCAAGGTTGCCAACTAACACTTACAAAAGTTTCAATTACCTGCATTAAGAGTTTTCTTCACTAAAAATGTTTTAACTGTTAAATTACTGAATGACCCTTGTACTTTCAAATTATTCACAACAATCATATGGTGAAATAATTAAGATGTGGCAGGAAATTTTTAACACGTTTAACACTAAGAATATATAACATGTATAATATAAAAAAGAAAAACTGGAATGCATAAATAGATGTAACATAAATCTGTATCCAGATTTAAATTAAACAATTATTGATGGTCTTGTCAAAAATAGAATTAAATCACCTCCTTTATATGCTCTCAACACAGCACCCTACCAATATATGACACACTGGATAAGGGCAATTTCATTTTTGTTGCCATCTGGTAATGGGATTGCATTCAACGGCCAACTTAATATTTAGTAATGAAATGAGAATAAAAAAAAAGTTCACAGGTTGCAGTATTATATATAAAAATATCAGTGAATATTTTGTTTTTATTCTATAATTGACATTATATTAATAATTACGAGATAATTAACCTTTAATCTTGCACAGCATTTTATAATAGCAAACATTGGTGATAATGCAAGTGCAATTTGATAATAAACATTTTCAATAACTAAAATAAATTCTCAGAACTATCTTATCAGGAACAAGAACATGTAACTATTTAGTCAAGTGATTGTTTTTTATACACAATTTCTTTTTCTTATCATTATAAGAAAAACGTTTTTTTATTATTAATATTTTTACTTTTATTAATACATTTTACTTTATATAATGTTTTAACTTCTACATGATTATGCTTATTACTGTCAACTCCATTTTTTCTGAAATTACTCAATACAGACTTGTATTTAATCAAAGACAATGTGACTTATTAAGCTTTACTTAGGACAAAATAATCAGCTCAAGTTATTCATATTTTTTCATCAGTTACTTTCAATATCATGTAAAATTCTATCTTTTCTCTGGCTGTTAAGTTTCATAGAAGCCGAGTTCCAAGCTAATATAAATTTTAATAATTTTTCTCTAAACTTAGTGTAATGCCAAGAAGAAATTAATGAATTGTCTTTTTTCACATCAAAAAACTCTAAAGAGTCAGAGAAGAAGAAAAACAAAATCTACACATATTTACAATGAACTGTATAGCACCCAGATAAATTATTGCTACTTCACATAATAACTAGCTAACTAAAACTCAGGAACTACTAGCTACAAACAAACGTGCATAGCTTATTATAGAAGGGAAACAATACACAGAACTTTGAACAAGGGGAAATATAATTTCCAATCAGAGAATAAGCATAAATAAAATAAATCTACTTTACACTGAAAATAACATGCAAATGATTAGACAGAGAAATAATATTTACAAGTTTGTGAGAAAGAAAAACAACAGTTAATACAGGTTATTAATTTTTAGTAATGTTTTGTTTTTGTTATATCACAACTTCATTTATCAGCTAACATTGTAAACAGTAGATTATATCTTAGGATAACAAATTTATCAGACGAACTGAATCTGCCTCTTTAATAATCTATAAAATACTGCTAAAAATACATAATCCTCAAGACAGCAAAATGATGAAAACTTTAGGAATAGAGCTTTCATAGTTAATCACAAACTTGGAAGACAATTTTTTAAATACGCAAACATTAAATAGGTCAGTGGGAATCTCAAAATGATACTCTGCCAATCATGGTTAAAGACAAACTTAATTGGCTGAAAAAGTCTGCCTATTAGTTTTGCTAATTTATATAGGACGTAATTATATTTGGTTTATTATTTTAAATTTGCCTTAAAATTTATATACAATATATTTTTTGCTTGATAACAATTAACAAATTGTTATCTTTTAATTAATAAAAGACAACAATTAATTTAAAGATAATTGGTTAGTAGATTAACAATCTACTTCTATAATAACATACAGTTATTATATCAGTTACATATCTGTTATATACTTTCTAAGTATAAGAGATTTAAAAACAAAATAATAAAAAAAATAAAATTTACAAACAAAATACACAGGAAAAATAGGAAAAAGTAAAACAACATAAAATTAAAAAAAACATTACAATAACTATTAAATAATCGAATACAGACGTATCACTTTCAGAAAGAACAACATAATATTTGATAACATCCTCTTATTGTTTCCTAGAATTATCTCAGATGTTAGCTCCTAATTTAAATTTCCGATGCAATGCTGCATAACATACACAGTCCACAAGTATGTGGAACAATAGGCTCTTGATAGTCACATACATATCAATGGAATAATCAACAGAAACCGTTACATTACTTTCATATTAATTTATTAATCTCAATAACTGATATTATAATACAACTTTAATGGACAGTTTAAAATTATTTTCTTGCAAATGTTTTAATGTCAAAATATCTACAGCTGCACTTCATTTTCTTCAGCCAACTTAATATGTTACATGTTAAATAGACTTAAAGCACTTTCATGACCTACAGTACTAATAAAATGAAGGTGCCACATTTTCTGTCACCATTGTCCTCATCCTGATCCAGCAGATCTTCAATTATCTCCAAGGGAGAAACACCCTTGGAGCACTTATTCAGCAGGTCAAAATGTTATCGCTTTTAACAGGTTTTTCATGATTTTTGAGTTTATAACCTTTTTATTATAACAATACACAAGAAACATTTTTATTTGCCACAAACATCTACAAAAACACTAAGCTGTGCAAATTTGAAATTTTTATCACTAGCCCCATCAGAGTTATTTGAATCCAAAATTTAAATCTTTTTAAAAAAATTAAGTTTTCAAAAATCCATAAAAATTTAGGGGTAAGTATATCAGCCAGGTAATATTAGCAATTAATATTACTTATGGTAAAACTACTAACACATACCTACATATAAAAAATAATTCAAACTGTGTATGCCATCCATCCCTGCTTCTTGAAAAAATTTACTGAAAGTGAAATTCACCATTTTTAATGTTCAACTTTATTGGTAATTTTCTCATAGAAAGAAGAGAGATAGGTAAATAAACCACTGGACCAATCTTTTACCTTGAGAAAATATGAATAAGTTGTTTTGTTTTATCCTTCCAGGACCAATAGTTCTTTAGTTATGATTTTTTCCATAACAGTTACAATCACAAAAATAGGTATGTGCGCACCATAACAAAAATGGCTACAAGTAAACTGATTAAATAAAAAATAAAAAAATAAAAAAAATAGTTTTAAGGTTCTGACACATGTAGGAAACAAGTGGGTAAGATTCAATTTTTTTTTTTTTAATTGGTCAAGCAACCACCCTCGGAGTCACTTCAAATGGATTGACCCGCTTGCCTATAACAAGGTTTATGGGTATTACTCGCATTAGAACAAGGCATAAAATGTAATTCTGTTTTTTAATATTAACAAAGTTGCCACCAGCAGCACCATGCACTCAACTGCAGACATAGCTACTTATGTTGGCAGTGATCAGTTATCATCAGTGATCAGTGATCATGTAACCACGGCCTACTCACAAAAAGTTGTAAAATAGTGGCATTACATGAACATCCTCAGCAGAAAACGAAAAGTGTCGGCTTACTGGAGGCTTCACTTATGGTCTGATTCACTTGGTATCCATGGGTAAGTTTAATGTGCCCTATTTGTAAATGGCAAATAACACTCCTCTTGATGGTTATTCCTACATGAAGAGCTCCATGGCAGCATAGTATCCTTGATGTGCTGGAATCTACTTTCTTCAACAGTGTGTTTTAACAAAATTAATAAAATTGGCAATAACAACAAAAGTGGTGAAAGACCAGTACCTCCTTAAGACATGCATCTTTCAGAGGAATCTGCATGTTCATTACCCAGGATTCCCACATGACTGGGGATCCAGCAGAAACTCTCTGTGTGTTGTGATGCTTCAACTCATTGACTGCATTATGAATTTTGGTGATGACAAAGATGTCTAGAATATAAATCTTCTAAAGCTTGGTGTGCACTACATGAGTTGCTATAAATAAGGATGTGATGGTATTTTGGATATTCAAAGCTTTATTGATGGCATACAGTTCAGCAGTGTAGATGCTTGTAATATTAGGTAGACCTAATATTTGATCATTGGCTTGTAATATTGGTCATTAACAACAAATGTGCACCCAACGATATCATTTTCTTTTGACCCATCTGTGAATACTACTGCGTATGAGTTTGTCTTTGGGAGAAATTGGTTAAACATATGCTGAAAGACGATGGAATAGAAGTGCTTTTATACAATTTATATTATGAAATTTTAATATTTTAAGCAATTTATGAAATTGGTTGCCTTGAAAAGTTACATACATAAATCAAAATTAAAAACTACCAAACAAAATTTGATTGCGAAATTGTTATAATCAACCGGAATTATAATACAGATAGGTTTATTTCAACTAACAATTTAACTTTGCTAAATAAAACAAATCAATAGCGATAGGTTTCCATCTAATTCTTTTAATGCACGAGTATTTTTAAACATAAAATTGATAATGTTAGTAATAAAAGTGCTAGAACAACTACTTTTTAAATACATTAAAAATTATTACTGGCAACTGAATAGATTAGAATATATAAGAATATTCTTGTAAATTATTTTACAAACATTTTTCATAAAAAAATATTAAAAAATA
Source organism: Lycorma delicatula (assembly GCF_047948215.1). Taxonomy (NCBI): domain Eukaryota; kingdom Metazoa; phylum Arthropoda; class Insecta; order Hemiptera; family Fulgoridae; genus Lycorma; species Lycorma delicatula. The sequence continues at coordinate 103,672,699 of NC_134460.1, read as the reverse complement.
CTATTACTTTAAGGTCTGCTGCTTTATGTAAGGGGCAACTTATAGTACTATCACAAATCTTAATTTCAGATTGTCAGTGGAATACTGCTGCTTTGTTAGCATGACCAGAACTTTGCAAGTAATGTGCTATATAATACTCTTATTAAATTTAAATTAATTATTCCTGCTAACAATTAATATGTTAAAGAAAATTATACTATCAGTATCCTTATTTAGCATCCACAAGTACTAGATTATAAGCAACTATGGCTTTATATATTTTATTTATACAATTAGACCGTACTTACCGTGGTGGCATGTCATAAATTTGGGTGCACGGAAGAACTTCAGAATTCCCATAATCAGGGTAATAAAGTCTGCATTTATCATTCATGACATGCATTACAACTGCTCGACAGAGACTTCCATCTTCACTAAATCGACCCAAACAAATTGAACCAGGAAGTAACGGTCTTGATATTGGGACAGGATCATGATCGTCTAATTCTGCCATCAGATTTGTTAAAGCATGTTCTGCTACTTCCTGTTATAACAAAAACCAATCAATATTATAAACATTAATAGTATATTATTAAAATAAATTAACTAAAAAAGACCAAAATCATAAACTAGACCAACTGTAGCTAAAACACTGACTGTGAGCTACTGGTAGCTCATAGAGATCATTTTGTAAACTATCACAAGGTTGACTATGCAGCAAATTATCAATGACCTTACACAAAAACTACCAACATACTAATAATGGATTTAATACATTCATGCTGATATTACAAAGTGCATGTTTAATACAAATTTCCTACAAGCATTTCTAATTGGTTTTAAGGTGACTATCCCAGCAGTATATTTACTGCCTTTTGGTGAAAATTGTAATAAAGAATTTTCTTAAATGACAAATCAAAACAACTACTTGCTTACGCTGAGAAAAAAATTAGAACTCTCCTAGTCTTTTGAAATTTCTTTTCAAGACTTCTTATTTGCTTATAATAAAGATTGTGATGTATAAAACTGAAATTTTCCTGATGCACAAAAATTAACACAGTTTTCAGCTAATAAGACATTTTACCACTTTGAGAAGATATTTTAATTAATATATACATGCCTTGATTCAATAAAAAATGTTTAATGTTTTAAATTTACTCTTCTATGAGCATTCAATTATCCAGCTGATACCTACAACCACATACAAATGAAACAAGAACACAAATTTAACAAATGAAAATTGCTGCAATGATCACTTAGAAACTGTTGGAATAATTATTTTTACTTCAGTTATTTCTAGGAAAACAAAAGAGAACATTTATGAAAATTGTTCTGTTTAAAATCATATCACTTTCCTAGCCAGTTTGTGTGTTTGTTTCAAATTAAAGTTGAACTTCTCAGATTTCTATTTAATTTTAATAGATGTTATTTGCATAAATTTTCTCGGAATTAAATTCTCTACAAAGTTAACTAGAAATCATTATTTGTTTAGTGGTAAACAAAGTTATTTTATTCCAAACCTAAAAACATGAACTTTCCAATAAGTGATATAGAGGTCTGGGACTACTTTTATTCAATTTGTTGCATGAAAAACTATAAGGAAGCACCAAATTTACCCCCTTGATTTAACCCCAAGAATTTTACTACTGTTTAATTTCACACAGGGAGCAGAAAGCAGGGCTAAATGTTTCATCAGCTGAAGCTTTTTTCTTATTTTTGGCCATAAAATCATCTCCCAAGAGACTGCAGTGCAATTTGGAATCACCTGTGTATTTACATAATATTATATATATAAAGCGCGCGCGCACACACGCACGCGCGCACACGCACACACACACACACACACACACACACACACACACACATTCACTAACTGACTCTCAACTTTTGGAAATTCAAAAATTTGAATCCAGGTTTCCTGCTGAACTTTATATGCATAATTGAAAATAAAGTTCCTTTAGTAAAGAAATAGCTTTGTTTTAAAGTTATGGCCAGTCAAAATTGTTTACAATACTTTGGCAACAATGTAGTAGTAGTATTAACTTTACAATTTAAATATAATTTTGTATTAAAAATGCACAACTTAAAGAACCAAAATTATTCTAAAATCACTCTGTTTCAAATTGCTTGTGATGACTAGAAACAGTTGAAATTATTGAAATAATCACTCTGAAGTAATAATTTTTCTTACTTAAAATTATCAGATTCAATGCATTGTTTACTCCAAACAAACCACGTTTTATTTATGGATGTCTAATAAATGATGCAATCGTTAGAGTGAGTATGTGTAACTTATGCAAGGGTAAATTTTATGTTTAATTGTCAAATGGCAATATTGCATTCAAGGTTAGATGCAGATAGGAGTAGAAATAGTACATCATCATGCATTGTCATTTCCAGTAATCAATTTTTTCTATTGAGTCAGCAGTGCCATTTTCATTTTGAGTCATTTTTGCAATTTTTATGCCAATACTTATTTTGCATATAAATAATTCTAATGTGAAAAATAAGTTTCAGTTGAATATTTCCTAGTTGCAATTCCCAATAAGTAAATGATTTTGTGTTAGATTAATAAATTTTACCAGACCTATAGAATCAAACCCACCGGGTTGGTTTAGTGGTTAACGCGTCTTCCCAAATCAGCTGATTTGGAAGTCGAGAGTTACAGCGTTCAAGTCCTAGTAAAGCCAGTTATTTTTACACGGATTTGAATACTAGATCGTGGATACCGGTGTTCTTTGGTGGTTGAGTTTCAATTAACCACTCATCTCAGTAACGGTCGAACTGAGAATGTACAAGACTACACTTCATTTACACTCATACATACCATCCTCATTCATCCTCTGAAGAATTATCTAAACGGTAGTAACCAGAGGCTAAACAGGAAAAAGAAAGAAATACCTATAGTATCAAAAGAGCCTACACATCATTAACCATGAAAATTCTTCAGAATATGAATAATTGTGCAACTTGCTCATTAGAAAACATATTTATTCTTGAAGACTGAACTGCCAATAATCAGTTACAGGACTTCCATAATTCCATACTTATTCCATGCTTAATGATCTGGTGATGTTTAAGAACTGAAAGAACCAGACTATGAAAGATCTTCTACGTACTCTAATTGTTAACTGAAAATATGTATTTATTTTAGTGGTGAGGCTTGGTTTCGTTTTATCAATATGGCTGCATAACACTTAACATAGTTAAAAATGAAGCAATCCTCATACTTTTCATAAATAAACACTTAGTGACAAGTTTGAAATCTTCAGCCACTGAGAAATAAGTTGGTTTTTCTTTATAAAAATACAAATTATGTTTATCATGACTTGTTAACAGTTCATTATACTGTTATAAGAAAATGAATGGGAATAATGGTTTCACCACAATGGCACTGCTGATCACAATACTTACAGATGATAGCAATCATGTTTCAGAAATTTCTGGTCACTGCTTGATTTCTAAAGACTACCAGGTGCAAGATCTCTGGATCTTATTTCAAAATGGTCCTTCTGTACTTGAAAAACTAGAAAATAATTTTTCAGGATTTTTCAGGAGAGAAAAATCACTTTCAACATGTGTTGAGAAATAAAGTGTATGCGTGAACTGAATATTCTACCAATCTGAGTCTTATATTTGAAAAAATGAATTTAAACATACCTTATCAAATTTCAGGTTGTGAAAAATGTCTCCTCCATAAAATCAAACAATCACAAGCCAACTTCTTTTGCAGAAATATGAGTGTTTAATGCTAACTTAAATACTATCTGATAAGAAAGAATAAAGTAGAATGTTATTGGTCAACGTTAACAATGCAATTAATTCCACATTCTTCTTCAACAAGAAATTTCTAGTTATTCAGTAATACACAAATAAAAAGATTCTATTACATGCAATAGACATCACTACAATTAAAATACGGCCACCCTGATTGTTATACCTGAGCATCGGTCAGTTATTATTGGGACATCAGGAAATTTTACAATACCCCTAAGCCATACACAGAGAAAAAAAATAAGCTAATAAACTAAAAACTACATTTACAACTAATAAAAGGAAATATTACAGCAATGATAATCTTGATTTTCAAAAATCATCAGAACATTGGAGGAAATTCTTTTTTTACAAATGGAAAAAAATTAAAGATGAAAGCGAGGAAAAAAATTAAGAAATTAAAATGTAAAAGAAACAAGTAATACTAGAAAATAACCATTTTACATCTGGTTAGTATTTATATGAAATATTATGTAATATTTTAAGGTATAATAAAAAACCTTAATTTGACTTGGGAAATGCTTTAACATGAACATTTTATTTATTTTAATTCTCAGAAGTGCTAAACTTTTATTTAAAATAAATATACACTAATATGCTAAATACAAAATAAGTTTACTCAAGACAGAAAAAAATTCAGTTCATCGACTGGCAAGTAGGCAACACAATTGATTGCATAGATTTTTATACAAGAAAATGAATAAAATATTGCAGTAGAATTATGTTATGAAGATCATACTTAACCATACTAGTAATTATGTCAACAGGTAAAATTCATTCATTTTGTACTGAATTTGTTAAATTACGTTCTGAAATAAAATTGACAACCTAAAATTAAAGTATAACACAAAATAAAATTGTCTATTATTTTTTTTTTTGTATTATCAAATTGTCTATTTGATTGTGAAAAGTTTGACCAGTGCCAAGAATAATGTTACTGAATTCAATACCATCTGTACTATTTCCAAGAACATAAAAAATCACTTTTAGATGTTCTTTCCATCTATACCTTTGTGTTATTTTCTTTTTTGAGAAAAAGTCTGAGAAGAAAATATAAAAAAACATGTCAACTGAAAACAAACCTATGATTAACTCCATAAAATAGTGTACAGAGAGAGGTGCAATGATTTACAATAATAAAAGAATGATCTCACCGACAAATATTAGCTTTAAAGGCAGAAGCAAATGTTTAACAAGCGTTACTCATTTACATATTCACAAGTATGTTTAAGTAAAACCACCGGGTTGGTCTAGTGGTGAATGCGTCTTCCCAAATCAGCTAATTTGGAATTCGAGAGTACCAGAGTTCAAGTCCTAGTAAAGTCAGTTTATTTCTACATGAATTTGAATACTAGATCGTGGATACGGTGTTCTTTGGTGGTCGGGTTTCAATTAACCACACATCTCAGGAATGGTCGAACTGAGACTGTACAAGACTACACTTCATTTACACTCACACATATCATCCTCTGAAGTATTATCTGAATGATAATTACCAGAGGCTAAACAGGAAAAAGAAAGGAAAAATATGTTAAAAGTATGATATTCATTAGATAATTTTATTGCAATGTTTTAATCATTTTCATATATATAAAATCTATGCAATCAATTGTGTTGCCTACAGTTGCTATGCTGTGTTGCCTCAGCATTTAATAAACACCTGTTGAGAAACAGCATAGAAAGGTTTAAGTCCCAGCAGTGGAGATCATGTATTTGTGACTTCATACTTCTCTTTTGAAATACAAGATTTTATAAAAATAATATTACGCAATATTATCCCTCTAAAAATCAGTAATGCAAAAAAAAAAAAAAAAGTTTAGCAATCTGCCATTAACAACCAAATAAATAAATGAATAAAATAAAATACGATGACCTAAAAACAGGACCTTATTTCACAGTCAATTCGAAATACAGTAGGCCAGATTTGCCAGATTTTTCTGAGAAAAAAGTTAAGATTTTTAGCACATATTATATTCAAACTTTACATATAACAAATGTGTAAATAGTTAAAGTACAATAATTTTAATAGGAAATTAGGGCACTTTCATTAAAAAAGTATTGCAACTAAACACATTACACAAATTTTTGTTGCCTTTTGATTCTACTTTATTGAAATCTTTGTTTGCATCTCTTAATAGAACCACATTCTTTTTATACATTCAAAAAACTCCTTTGTAGGCATTCAAAATTCACAACCACTTGGAGTTCTGCTTTTATTAATTCACAGGAGCTTCCTGATCAGTCTGTTTTCTTGAATATTCTTATTAATGAGAATGTAAACAAGAACATTTGAATATGGAATTCTAAATTTAAATCAAACTACTTTTAGAATATTCAGTGCACTTTTTGATGGGGTTTTAAGAAAATGAACCCACTTAGCAATATCAATTCCTTCATCAAAATTCAGTCACGTGTATAGACAGTTCTGTTGTGACCCTTTCAGAACTCATAAAAAACAGTTGTAAAAACCTTAAGGCAAATAACATTAGAGCAAGTTCTTAAAGAACACATTTTTCCAAATTTAAATTTAGTTTCTGAAATGTCTTTTTGGGTTAACCATTTCAAAAGTATTTTTTCTTAGCAGAACAAAGAACTATATGAATGTGAAGACCAAGAGCAATAGATTGACCGACATCATAATATTGAACAATTGGATGCTGCTTGTAGCATTTTGGGTGTATAACCTCCAACAATTGAAAAAAATTAATCATGGATCTGGCAAAGCAGGTGGGACGAAGAGACGAAGGGCCAGTGGATGCACCGCATTGTCGGAGATATTAGAAGCTGGTACTGATGGACTCATGGATCTGGCAAAGCAGGTGGGACGAAGAGACGAAGGGCCAGTGGATGCACCGCATTGTCGGAGATATTAGAAGCTGGTACTGATGGACTCATGGCTTGCTGGGTTACTCTTTAAAGTAGTTCCTGGCAGGCCATGGTGGCTATAGAGCTTACTTGTACCAATTCTGTTTAGACCACTCGGATCTATGTCCCAAGTGTGCTGAGAAGGAGACCCCCCCCGACATGTTTATTTTAGTTGTACACGATTTGAGAATGAATGCCAAGAAATGCTTGCTGGAAGCCTTGGGCACAGAGGTCATGTTTAATTCAGAAGACACTCAGAGAATTATGATGAGAGGACCCCTTGAATGGAAGGCTATAGAGGACTACGTTAAAGTGAATAAAAAATTACATGCCTTGGAAGAAGCTTGACAGGGAATTCGAAGCCAGAGGGTACCAGGCTGGCTAGGCCCCTGACCATGTGGGGGTCGTTTTCACACAATGAGATCGCAGGCACTCTGCATACTGGCATCTGATGGCTGTATACTTTCCCTGTCAGAGGTAATGCTCCATGAAAAAAAAGCATGAGGTAATGTTCCAAAAAAAAGGCATTTGATTAGATTTACTAGAGAATTAGTTATGAGCAAGGCATTCTACCGTAGTTAGGTAAATAACATAAACCACAAATTAGTAACAAGACAAATAAAAAAGTTTTTTTATGCAGATGACAATAATAGCAAGCTGTGCCCTGGCAAAAAGGATTGTGTTAGCACATGTGTTGATGGTGTTAAAGTGCATAAGCAAAGCACCTTGTTCTAATAAACTTAAATGAATTTTAAGTGAAAACCCTGAGGTAAAAATTGGAAGATCAAAGTTCTGCGAACTCCATCCAAAATGATATATCTTGGCTGGTGCATCCGGAACTCATACAGTTTGTCAGCTCCCACCACCAGAACATCAAACTCATGACGGATGGTCCCAAACTTAATGTTTGACATCTTTGTTTGTGACAAGGATAACTACAGCTGTATGATGAATGTGTGCACCAAATGTCCAGGTAAGTAATTTTTCATCTTTCGATTTACCAAAAACGTCTGAGTAATATTTTTGAATGCTTGCCAAGCTGCTTTTACCAGCAGATTCAATAGTTCCTCAAACTTTTCATCATGCATTAGTGATCATATTTATGGACCCACAAATACTCCTTTAATTTTTGCATCATTAATTTTAGGAAATTTCTGTTACATAAAACCAGAAGTAGTTTGCATGGCCTTGGTGAAATTCTTCATTAAACCTAGTCTGATATGTAACAGAGGTAGATACACATTTTCAGGATTACACAAGGTTTCACATTTTTCTGTTCACGAATGAGTGATTCGCATTTAAGCCATTCTTTTCTAATGAAATGGGTTTTTCTGTCCCTTCTAACCCATTCACACAAAAAAACAACAGTACTTAGGGTAACCAAGCTGCAGACCAAGAATAAGTGCAATTACCTTCAAATCACCACAAATATTCCAATCATACACTGCATATTGAAGCTTTTCCAATATAAATTTTAAAGTTTTCATATGTTTCTTTTATACTAGCAGAGTGAGCCACAGGTACTGATTAGAATTAATTGCCATTATGCAGAACCAGAGCTTTTAAACTAACTTTAGAGAAATTAATGAACAAGCGCCATTCTGTTGGGTTATGTTCATTTGTTTCCAAAGAGAAGAAATGTCATTTCAAAACACTAAGTCACTATCTTCAGAAAAACAGACTTTAAATTCAGAATGATGATTACAATAAGAAACATCTTTGTATTCTTTTGAAAATTCCATCCTTTTTGCCGGGAAGCAAGCATTTCAGACTGTTTTTTTGGATAACTTTAAATTTCGTATGAGATTAATCCTCCTCTATGAATCATGAGACCTTGCTGTTGGTGAGGGAGCTTGAGTGCTCAGGGATACAGAGTAGCTGGACCGAAGGTGCAACCATATCGGAGAGGTATCTGTTGAGAGCCAGACTAAGGAATGATTCCTGAAAGAGGGCAGCAGCTCTTTCAGTAGTTGTTAGGGGCATGAGTCAGAATGATTTAAACGGCCATATCAACATCACTCAGTCTTCTGAGTACTGCGCAGCTGAAAGCAATGGAAAACTACAGCTGCTTTTTTCCAAAGAAAATGTGGCTCTCTGCATTTTCATATAGCAATGATGGAGGCGCCTTCCTTGGTAAAATATTCCGAGGTAAACTAGTCCCCCGTTCAGATCTCCGGGTGGGACTACTAAGGAAGGGGTCACCAGAAAATTAAAAAAATAACATTCTACGAGTCGGAGCGTGGAATGTTAGAAGTTTAAAAAAGGTTGGTAGGCTAGAAAATTTAAAAAGGGAAATGGGTAGGATAAATGTGGATGTAGTAGGAATTAGTGAGGTTCGGTGGGAAGAGGAAGGCGACTTTTGGTCAGGTGATTTTAGAATAATTAACTAAGTTTCAAATAATGGGCAGGCCGGAGTAGGTTTCATGAACAAGAAGATAGGGAAGAGAGTAGAGTATTTCAAAACGCATAGCGATAGAATCATTGTAATAAGGATAAAATCAAAACCTAAACGGACAACAATTGTTAACGTCTATATGCCTACAAGCGCCCATGATGATGAGGTAGAGTGTGTATACAAAGAGATTTATGAAGCAATTAAACACGTAAAAGGAGATGAAAATTTAATAATAGTTGGAGATTGGAATGCAAGCATTGGAAAAGGCAAGGAAGGAAATATAGTAGGTGAATACGGGCTGGGCAAAAGGAATGAAAGAGGGGACCAACTTATAGAGTTTTGCACGAAGTATAATTTAGTAATTGCCAACACCCAATTTAAAAATCATAATAGAAGAATATACACTTGGAAAAAGCCAGGCGATACTGCAAGGTATCAGATAGATTATATCATGGTTAAGCAAAGATTTAGAAATCAACTCGTTGACTGCAAAACCCTGGAGCAGACATTGATAGAGACCATAATTTGGTGATAATGAAATGTAGATTGGGGTTTAAAAACCTGAAGAAAAGGTGTCAGATGAATCGGTGGAATTTAGAGAAGCTTGTGGAAGATGAGGTAAAGAAGATTTTTGAGGAGGACATTGCAAGAGGTCTGAGTAAAAAAGATAAGGTAGAAAATGTAGAAGAATGGGAGAATGTTAAAAAGGAAATTCTTAAATCAGCAGAAGCGAACTTAGGTGGAATAAAGAGAACTGGTAGAAAACCTTGGGTTTCAGACGATATATTGCAGCTGATGGATGAACGTAGAAAATATAAGAATGCTAGTGATGAAGAAAGTAAAAGGAACTATCAGCAATTAAGAAATGCTATAAACAGGAAGTGCAAACTGGTGAAAGAAGAGTGGATTAAAGAAAAGTGTTCAGTAGTGGAAAGAGAAATGAACATTGGTAAAATAGACGGAACATACAGGAAAGTTAAGGAAAATTTTGGGGTACATAAATTAAAATCTAATAATGTGTTAAACAAAGATGGTACACCAATATATAATACGTAAGGTAAAGTCGATAGATAGGTGGAATATATTGAAGAGTTATACGGAGGAAATGAATTAGAAAATGGTGTTATAGAGGAAGAAGAGGAAGTTGAGGAGGATGAAATGGGACAAACAATACTGAGATCTGAATTTAAGAGAGCATTAAAAGATTTAAATTGCAGAAAGGCTCCTGGAATAGACGGAATACCTGTAGAATTACTGCGCAGTGCAGGTGAGGAAGCGATTGATAGATTATACAAACTGGTGTGTAATATTTATGAAAAAGGGGAATTTCCGTCAGACTTCAAAAAAAGTGTTATAGTAATGATACCAAAGAAAGCAGGGGCAGATAAATGTGAAGAATACAGAACAATTAGTTTAACTAGTCATGCATCAAAAATCTTAACTAGAATTCTATACAGAAGAATTGAGAGGAGAGTGGAGGAAGTGTTAGGAGAAGACCAATTTGGTTTCAGGAAAAGTATAGGGACAAGGGAAGCAATTTTAGGCCTCAGATTAATAGTAGAAGGAAGTAAAGAAAAACAAACCAACATACTTGGCGTTTATAGACCTAGAAAAGGCATTCGATAAATTTATTAAATTCGAATTTATTAAATGCGTAACAGCTATTTTAACCACTACCTGTTCAAAAAAAAGTACAGTGTATTTTGCAGCATGCCAAACTGAAATCAATAATTTTATTTCAATGTGCATTTTGATGTATGTATGAAAATTAAGCACCAAATGAAAATATATGCTGTTAGTTTAATTGGTTCATCTGTTCTTAAGCAGAGATTGCCTGGAAAGCCACCAGTTTAAAATACAATGTTGAATAAATCAGACAATCTGCAATCACAAGTCCATCACTTATCAATGCCTCAGATTAAAAATTCCAAAAACAATTGTTCACAATGTTCTATATAAAAGGTTGTGCTTCTATGCATTCAAAATTCAATTACTGCAAGAATAAAACCACCTAATATAAAAAAATGTTTCCTCTTTGCTGCTGATTTTTTAGACAAAATTAATGATTTTGTTGATGATCGCCAGATATGATTAGGATAGGATGATAAAGATCTTGTGATAATTCAATATATATGCAGTCACAATATACTGAAGAAGTTTATGGAGAAGTATACAGCCATCAGATGCCGGTATGCGGAGTGCCCTGTGACCTCATTGCACCAAGATAACCCCCACATGGTTGGGGGGCCCTCTAACCACTCAACCACAGGCCAGTCACCCTCCAGCATCAAATTCCCTGTCAAGGTTCCTCTGAGGCATGTAATCTGTCACTCACTTTCTGAACATAGTCCTGTATAGCCTTCCATTCAAGCAGTACTCTTCATCATAATTCTCTGAGTGTCTTCCAGACATTGTCTGAGAATGTCTTCCAAACATGACCTCTGCGTCCATTCTCATTCGTGCATTCTTCTCAAATCATGTACAACTAAAATAAACATGTAGAGGGGTCCCTCCTCAGCACACATGGGACAAAGGTCCGAGTAGTCCAAACAGAATCTGTAAAAGTAAGCTCTACCAGCCTTCATGGCCTGCCAGGAACTGTATTAAAGAGTAATCCAGTGAGCTATGAGTCCTTTGGTACCACTTTCTAATATCTCCAACAATGCAGTGCAAACACCGCCCTTTCATCCCATTGTCCCACCTGCTTTGCCAGATTCCTAACAACTCTTCAATATCAGCAGGAATTCTCCTCATTGGCGGGCGAAAAAGGTCCCAATGTCTGAAATCTCTTCCTTTGCTCAATCAGCAGGTCTATAGGAAAAAGGCCAGTCAAGACCTCGGCCGACTCCTTAGAAACTGTTAAGCACAGATAATTCATAAACAGCATCTCCTGGGTGAAGCCTTCAGTCGTCCTAAATATTTCACATACTTAGTGCCGCTCCCCCACATTTCGCCCCGTACAACGTGGTGTATGCAACTCCAACCTGCATTTTCTCCGCAACTGGGTCAGGCCACCACAGTTGACTAGGAGACCGGCAACGAACCTCTCCGTCTTCTCCGCTTTGGTAGCCACTTCAATGGCCTGTGTTCCAAACCGGAGCCTCATGTCGATGCAGACCCCGAGGTATTTAATTGCAGTTCTTGCTTCACTCCATCTTCCCTTCAAGGTGAGTCTCATGGCAAAAGAAATTGCCAAAATCTCTGTTTTGCCAACATCAGGGACAAGCATGAGGCCCACCCCTGCCATCCACTCTTTGATGGATTGATAAGCATTGCATATCTTAACCAGTAGCCTACCAAACTGTGTCAACCTCCACCGCCAAGACAAGGTCATTCACATAACCTTCCAGGATCACCCACAGCAGAAGGGTGACATGGGAAGACCCCGTTATAAGACAACATACAGGGAGTCTGTCCAAGGAGTTGCAGTCTCCCGCCAGAACAGGACAGTGCGTAAGAATGTCTCTGGCCAAAGTAGTCAGTGCCTGCTCAAATCTTTCAACCGTAATATTTGGCGACATATAAGACGAATATAAGCAGATGCCCCCTACTCTCGCCCAAACGAAGCTTCTATCTAGATGCACATCACGTACAAATACGCTACTACTAGGCCACAAAGCCGACCCCCCCCCATCGCTGGATAGCAGCCATCCGGGTTGAGGGCGGGTGACATACAGCTCTGAGATGAGCACAACATCCACGCCCATCTCCGATGAGAATCCGGCCAGAAGGTCATTTGCCAGCCTAGTGTGATTCAGATTAATCTGGATAACCATTTTCATCCGGTTGTGCAGACGGGTCTCCCCCGACTTTCCTCAACTGTCTCTTTTCCGGGTCCTCTAGGGCATGAGGAAGCGCCTGTTCTGTACCCCTAGGTTCTGCAGGTCAAGCGCCTTGCTGCAGCCTTACAATCTATGGCTCTATGACCCTCGGCTCTGCAATTGAAGAAAGAGCCCAACCTGTCTTCTCCTTGTCATCCTCGGGTCGTATGACCCGCCTCGAACCACTTGAAACACCGCAGGGACTGCTCCACGGTGTCAACCCTGCACAACCAAGGAGATCGGGAGTCTGCAGATTGCAATCTTCGTCTCTCCATAACGGATCACAACGTAATCCGTAAATCATAAGGTAGCTCAGGGCCGGCCACCTCCCCAAGCCCCTTACTACATCCTCCGCCTGCAGATTGCCCACTAGATCGCGTATGCAGAGAGCAACAGTTCTGGTTCTTGACTGTATGGTGACATCCTTGGTGGCAGTCTTCACTGCCTGCTTAAATGCCCCAGTATTTTTAACCTCCTCCTCAACTCTATAACCTCTATATGTTGTCCAAATTTACGGATAGAATCTCTGTTGTGCCTGCAACGCCAACATCCGATCTCACGATTTTAAGTAAGTCCAGGTGTGACGTATTAGACTTCAGAATAAGTGTATCCGTTCTATGCATTTCTTTCGCCAGTGGTTCACCCCGCCAGACAGAGGGAGTTCTACCACTTGGGCCGGTGACATAGTAATTACGTGCTGCCTTCACACTAGTATTTTTCTTACGTATACTGCAGTCTCCCCTCCGTAGATCTCAGCCTGAATCTCATCAAGGTTTTCTCCGTTCTTACTAACTTTCTGAAACGCGTCAACCTGCGTCTGGACGAGATCGTTCTCACTACTGGAATCAACAAAGACCACGTGAAAAACATTCACGGTACTCGTTCTTCCGACTCTTCGTCAATAAGCGTCGCCTCCATGGTTGCCGACAATACATACCCTGCTACTAGTCTTCGGGATGTTCGTTAACCAAGCTGCCTGAGGATGCCTCATCGCCAAAGTGTCCATCAGTCTCCCCTCAGTAATCTCTTTGATGTCCATAACTGCTTCTATGTTCTTTGGGGGGTCACTCCTATCTGGCAATTTTGCGTACATGTTGGTAGGCCTTCCTGAGCTAACTCTTCTTTATAAAGTCAGCCATATCCTCCACCCTGACACCATTGTCCAATTATCTAGTATTGGGCAGCCCGTGACCACTGATGTCCGGGTAGTCGCCTTGACCATTTGGTTCTTCCTAGTAGGGTTGAAGTACGAATCAGTCTTCTCCGTTAAGTCTTTCACAGCAGCGGTGAACTCCATATCAATTTCCTTTAGACTTCTTTTAACTTTTTTATCCATGTTTTTCCTTACTTCTTTGGCTAGCTTTTCAAGCTGCCAGACCATCATCTCCATGACAAGAGGTATGTCCTCCTCCTCCTCCTTGATGGAGAACTGCCTCACCTTCAGCCGTTAGGCTCCCTTCCTGGCCCTCCACTGTTGCTCTGGCAGGCAAGCCCTCCACCAGCAGTCAGATATTATAGTGCTGGTGGCAATCAGGATGGGCCGATCCTCCATTGCTGCCTGTCTCGACATCGTAGGCTCAGGGGCGACTTCCAGTTCTTCTGCCAGCTTCCCTTCCATTATTATGGAGGGGCTGGTAAGATAAACAAAAATTAATTAAATATCAATAATGTAGCTTGAGTAGTCAAGCTACTAACCAAGCTATCGCTTAAACCTATAACGCCAGTAAATAACATAAAATGATTATCAATACTGAGAAATAATATTCTATTTAATATTATCTCACACGACAAGATAACATAATATTATTAAGTACTGTCCATTAACTAACAAAAAAGACAATTCATTAATAGATAACAAAATCTTCAGTCCTCAATGTAAATAGCAAAAATAACTTCTATTGCCAGAGGCAATACAGCAGATCTCGTAAAAGGCATAATAAAAAGTAAGTCCATTAATCAATAATCAAAAAATTCACAGGACACTTACGTTAAAATTCCACCAATCAATCCAAATCGTTCGTACCAAAAAAACCAATAGAAAATGATAAAATCACAGAGCAATCGAAATGCACATCCACGCTGGGCGAGTACATCCACTCTACTACTACCATGGAAAGCTGGAAAATATACTAGAGAAAGAAAGGAAAAAGGCATGTGTATTGATGATGAGAGACTGGAATGCTGTGGTTGGTGAAGGACAAGAAGGCAAAATAATACGAAAACATTGTTTAAGTAATAGAAACAAAATAGGAGAGAGATTAGTTGAGTTCTGCATGGAAAATTATATGGTATTGGAAAACACAATGTTTGAAAATCATAAAAGAAGGAGATATACGTGGGTGTCAAGGTTGGATGGAGAGAAGTACCAAATTGATTATAAGCTTATGTCAAAGGTATAAGAACTGTATGAAAAATGCAAAAGCTTATCCAGGTGCAGATATTAACTCTGATCACAACTTAGTAGCAGAAATCAACTTGAAGCTCAAGAAAATAAAGGTTGGTCAGAATCAAAGTACCTATGATTTGGAAAACTAAGAAACAAAGCGATAAGACAGATGCAAAATAGCATACTGGAAAAAACAAGAACAAGAGGGGAACCCCTTTGGTTAAATATGAAAAATAGTATAAAAGAAGCACCTGGGGAAACTGTAGGAATTAAGAACAGTGAAAGAATGCTGGAGGAGTGATTCAGAAATTATAGAAAAAATGAATGAAAGGAGTAAATGGAAAAATGTTTGGACAGAGAAAGGTAAACAGAACTATAAAAGGTAAACAAGGGAAAAGTGGTTGCAGGAAACGTGTACTGCAATAGAAAAACAAGAAAAAGATGAGAGATACAATGTAATGTACAAAGAAGAAGCTGCAGAAATGGTATTCAGAAAAAATGGAAAAAGTTCTACAGTGTATCAGATTGAGTTGAAGAACAAGGGCTTAGTAACCTTGAATTAAGTAGAAAATGATATGGAAGGAGTACATCATGAATTTATACGCACTGAATGATAGGAATAGAAGAAGAGAACAAAGTTCATAAAGACCACTACGGTTATAATATATTAAAATGTAAGTATGGCCATGAAAGTGATGGCTAATGGAAAAGCTGGAGGATGTGATGAATTGCCGATTGAGTTGTTTAAAGCTCTTTGAGAGAATAGAGAAATTCTATTGTTGGATCTATGCGATAAAGTTTATGATGAGGATAGATGGCCTACAGACTTTCTGGATACAATAATGGTGCAATTACCAAAGAAATTAACGCTAAAAAGTGTGAAGAATACTGGACTATTAGTCCAATTTTGCAGCAAAAGTTTTACTAAGAATTCTGAAAAGGAGGTTAAACAATAAATTGGAAGAAGATAATGCAGAACAATATGGCTTAAGAAGGGGAGTTGGAAGTAGGGATGCCATAGAACTGCTTTGAATTATTGGTGAAAAATATATAGAAAAGAATGGGAATGCAACAAGGATGCTGCATGTCACCTACACTATTCAATATTTATCTAGAAGAAATCATCAACACTGATTTGAACAGTAATAGAGGGGTGCCAGTAGATGGTAGAATAGAATGTAAACGATTTGCTGATGACATGGTGGTGCTGGCAGAAAGTGTAAAAAAGTTAAATGAAATGCTTGGCGATCTTAATGAGGCTTGTGAAAATCTAGGGTTGAAAATAATAAAAAGAAAACAAATTGTATGGTATTAGACGCAACGAGTAAGGAGGCATTTAGTAGGAAAAGGAGTTTGCTATGTGGGAAATCAAATTTAGTTGATGTAGAGATTGACAAAATGTTTTATTTGGAGTGTTATGCTTTATGGTGCAGAGATGTGGACTTTAAGAAAGGAAGGCAAACGACAAATTGAGGCATTTGAGATATGGGTGTGGTGTAAAATGGTAAACTTCTGTTGGCAGGATAGAGTATTGAGTGTTGAAAAGAATAGAAGAGGAGAGGAATATATTTAATACCATTTTAGGCAGGAAAAGGAACTTGGCTAGGGCATTTTATGAGACAAAAGTGGTTAGTGATAGATGCAGTTGAAGGATTGGTAAATGGAAAGAGAGGAAAGGGAAGAAGAAGATTTCAGTTGATTGATGGGGTTGTGGAAAGAGGAAAATATTCGGAAACTAAAACACTTGCACAGGACAGGAACTAGTGGAGGCAGCCATGACAAGACCTGCCCCATTGACAGAACACAATGAATGAATTCTTCAAATAAACCTGTTGATACTGCAGCTTTTTCTTCCTTTTTGGTAGTGTGTGATGACTGGTTAAGATCTCAATCAATCTGTATATATATATATATATATATATATATATATATATACACATTATGTGAATAGTATAATATGCAATACATCCAACGCACCAACATAACAGAATATTTTTGTATAATGGATGCTTAATTATATGGTATTAAGTAATATAATTACACAATTATTTTTATCGCACAAACTCATAAAAGCATTTTAAAGTATTCAGGTCTATCATTTCATTGATTTATTAAAAAAAAAGAAATAATCATTTAATGGAGAAAATAAAAACTTTTTGTGCCAGAAAAACCTAAGATCTGGCAACCTTAACAACAAATGACAGATGTACTATGATTAGCTCATATAAAAGTTTGGCAAAGTAAAGAAAAATGTAATATACTTTGTTTCATTACTGCTGGATGATAATGTATAAGTTTTTAAAGTGTAATAGTAAAAATTGAATTAAACAAAACTGAACGCTCTGAATGCAATAGAATAGCATTTTCTATTTTAGTTTTTTCTTTTATTATAGTTTCTAGAAATAACTTTCAACTAACAAAATAAATACAATTTCAATTAAACTCCTGTAAAATGTGAAAAAATTAGCATGCATTTTAAGGAAAATTAAACTGCTATTGCAGAACCATGAATAACTGTACATCACTGAAAATTCTAAATACTGGAGATTTATTGCAAAATATGCAACTGGCAAATCATATATTCACTTTATTTCTATTTGTGTTTTATTTTATTTTATTTTTTAAAAAATGTTTCTATAGCTTCTGCAACATAATTGACACCAATGCCTGTAATACAGCATTGCATTTCACAAAAATATATATTTATTTATTTATATTTTATGACCTTATACAGATACTGTTTATTGAACATAGTTTTGGCCAATTTCCATTTCATAACTTCTTAAGATGTTCCTGGTATTACACACAAACAGCACGTAATAATAGATATTTAACAAATTTAATGAATGTGTCAACAGACATTATCAGGGTGCAAGGTACAAGCTTCTTTTAACAGATTTTTTTTATGATTCTATTTGTCTAAATCTAAAAGTAAAATTTAACACGAAAGTCATCCAATTCAATGTACACCAAACTGTAACTAAAGGACATAATTAGGTCACAATCAGCAATTTAATTTGAAGGTTTGGATGCATACAATTTATGTACAGTAGTGAAATTACAATTTGCAATGTATTTATAACACATGGAGACAGTTAAGAATTTAGTAACTTCATAAATGAAAATGAAAATAAATAACTAACCTTCAGTTGAACAGCAAATGAAAGGGGACCATCTTCCACATGGCTAACATACACCGCATGTTCTGTGTTTTCTTTCAACATTTCACTAGCAAATTGTTGAGCTTTCACTTGAGCTGGTACCGGAACTGAAAAAGGCTGAGGTGGAGGTATATGTGGAGGAGGAACACTCATTGTAAGAGGCAGTCCTGCTCTCACACCTGGCAGCATTCCTTGTTGTACAGGAGCTCGATTAATGACAGGGGAATATGGTAACTGCGCTCCCATTTGAGAAGGAGCTCGCAGTGGTATTGACGGATATGACCCAACTGCCATTGAACTTCCTGCAACAGGAGGTGGGGGAGGAACAGTATACCGAGATGGAACGTAACCTGCACTTGTTTCAATTAGAATCTTTTGAACTTCTGTAGTTACTTGGATAGCAGCATTCACTCCCATCAAATATGTTGAGATGTCATTCTCTCCCCAAAATATCTTTATCAGTTTCTTCCCAATAACTTCATCAATTATTGCACATTTCACTGTTCTATATCGGATTGCTTCTTCTAGAAAATTAATAGTTGGTTCATCCCAATCACTGTTAATTGGTCTAACACCAGCAAGGTAGTATTCGGTGGCAAGTCTATGCAGAGTAGAAAAGGTAGGTTCGTCGATTTTATCCAATAAACGAATATCCGTTAATTTAACCTTGTCAGTATTTCCATAATCTATAAAAAGAACAGATACGTAACCAGGAGTTAACTGAATTATGTTCTTTACCTCTGCACGATAATATCTGTTATCTTTATATCTAGCGCAACATATTAAACCAGGATAAATATCTCTTTCAGATTTTGGTTCGCCAATTTTCAAGTGCTCAAATGTATCGGTGTACTGATAAATTAATTTTTCAAGAAACTCTGCTGAATTCTGATCCACTTGTCCATATACTTTCAAAAGTGAACCGTTTTTTTCTATAAAGGTAATGAACAATTCTATAAAACTCATGATGAATGATGACACGACCAACAACCTAGGTTATCAGATGAAACCGGTTAAAAATTCCTATCACTAAATGAAATCTAATTAGCATCTCACTCTCTTATAGAATAATATATACAAAACAGAAGTAAATAATATTCCACGTGACAGTAGAAATGAAAAACGAACAATGGACCTAAAATTTATCTACCATTACACAACAAATCACCCACCACAAAATGGCACCTTACAAATAACGCAGCCGTACATCGTGAGAATCTTATTCTTATTCCTTGTTCTTAGCGCTAAACAATCGAAAGATTTCCGGAAAAGTTAAAGATTTTGGTATTGTTAATTTGTAAAATATAGGAAAAAACCTTTCAATTATAGCTAGTAAATCAAAATACTTCCAAAATTATCTTCATTATAATTTTAATATGTATTACACATTAAATTAATGTATAATTGTAATGAAATTATCTCATACCTTTATTTATTTACATTTTTTTGTAAATCATTTACTGAAGATATAGCTTGTATATTTTTGTTGATATAGCTCATATTTTTTTTGTTTAAAGAAATTTTATTCTACGTAGAACCGAAAATAAAACATTTCAAAACAGATTCTTTCAAAACATATGTGTGCAGTCCTAACTAAAGTTAGTTGGGATATTTCTGAATTTGTTACTAGTAGCTGTGGATGAAGGTTATGAATTAAAATGAATATATTACCGAAAAAGAGGTACGTATTCAGGATTCTCTCTTCAATTTTTCTGTGTTGTGTATAATCTCTTCGTGGTTATATTTTTTTGTGTTCGATTATTATTGTTCATTTCTGGTTGAAAATTTTTGCTAGTATCTTAGTTGTTTTTTTAGGTTGTCTACACCATCCTATTGACTTTATTATTTTAATGAACGAAAACCGCTGTGTTGTAAATAATTTTTGTACAGTATACTTTTAAACTGAAAAATATAATCTCGGGATTAAAATTATTTTTACCATCAACCCTGAACGATTCATTTTATCACTTCCAGCTAGATTTATTTCTATTATCATGTGACTCTTGTTGCATTTGGCTGTATTACAAGGTACATGTAAAATTCAGCAGTATATAACATTTTTAGAATCTGTATCTTATAGGAAATACCCAGGGATGGAATTGTTTCGTATTACATTGTTTTTTAACAGCTTGAGAGAAAGCATTAACACTTGAAACTGATTAAATAATTAAAAATTGCATTTTTTCTTCCAATGTATCTGCCAAACTGTTTATTTTTTATTTCATATGAGGTTTTTTACAAACCATTTATAAAGTCTATAAACTGTTTTTTACAAACCATCAAATGTCTTATTTAATTTATAACCACTTTGTATACATCTAATGACAAATCCTAATGAAGTTAATTTTATAAATATTTGTTTACAGGTGGCATGTTCGGACAAAGGAGAACATTGCTAGAGTACGAAAAGATGAAGCAGAGGCTGCTGAAAAAGAAAAAGAAAGAGTCAGGAAGTTAAAGCTTGCTGTAGGTTCCTAATAAATAAACTTTCCTAATAGTTTTTTTAATATTATAATTAAACACTTAATATTATTTTAAGTAAACATCAGAAAATCTGTTTAGATTTTTGATAATGAGGTACTTACATATTAACGCCACCGCAGATATCCGTAGTCAATCGGATTTCGATGAAAAATGGGCCGATATAGAGTTTAACATAGATTCAAAACAGTCTCTTTATTAATTTTAATAAATGGTTATTTATATTTATTTTATAAATATAATTTAACCAAACTTAACCTACGCTCGCTAACCTTGCTAATAAACAGGAGTGTTTTGATTATTGCAATTGCAATAATTACTGAATTTATTAAATAAATATTCAAAAAATTACGGTGTTAATTAGTCAAGGTTAGCAAGCGAAGCGAGCGTAGGTTAAGTTTGGTTAAATTATATTTATAAAATAAATAAATATAAATAACCATTTATTAAAATTAATAAAGAGACTGTTCATCTTCCACCGAAATCCGATTGACTACTTTGTTTTTAAATAAAGCTGTAGCTGCGGTGGCGTTAATACGTAAGTACCGATAATGATAATCAGTATTAAAATAAAAAACTTACATATTTTACATGAATAAGAATTAGAGATGTTTTTCAGTTCAGAAAACTCATGTAATACATTGCCATAGCACTAAACTAGAAAAATGCTAACACACTGTATAAGTTAGTGGTAAATTATAAACAAAAGGTAAGAAAAAGTTATTTATTTTACTTGAAATAGTGCAAATATGGTAATAGTGCACTATCAGGTAACTTTTATAATTGATTTAGTATTACTGTTCAAAGATATTAGTTGTTTACAGATATTAATTCTGCTATTGACAGTGTCAGAAGTGAAACTATCAGTATAGTACAGTTCTTGACTGATCATATGAGCAATATTGAGTAGAATTTGGATGTCACAGTTAGCAGGTAGGTTAGAAAAAAGAGTTTGAAAATTAGCTGGTCTATTTCTAAAATTAAAAGAATGACACTAGACATCAAGACCAAAATAGATGTTAAGCAATTAATAGAATTGACTAATCTGAGAGTTTGTAGAAAATTATCTATTTTACAGACTAATATGTAACTCTTTTATTTTGTTGAAATAAGTTACTGTATGCAGTTCAGTTTTTAAACTTTCATTTTTATACTATAAGTCTAATTTTCAAGAATGTGTAAATCATTTAATAAATAATTTATTTTAACAGAAGAGTAATGCATTCTGAATAGCTTCCAGAAAATGCTTTTTCATTAGATTAAAATGAAGAAACAGTTCACCAAGCTCCCTTTTGGGTATTAAGGAAGCAATTACTATTATATGATTGTAATTGCTTGCTTAATTCTTTCCTTTAAATGATTCTATTTACAATAAACAATGTTTTTAATGCATCCTCACAAAAAAAAGTCACAAGGGATTAGGTACAGATTTCTTGGAGGACAAAGTAATAGGGCTTACTCAGCCTATCCACAAATTTTTCATTAAATCCTGGCTAATGAATGCATTGAAGTGTGAGGGTGCACTACATTGCTAGAAATAGATTTGTTGTATTTTTTCAAATTTTTCTGGTTGTTGAAAGCAAGTCATTTAACACAACAAAATAAACATTTCCATAAATAGTTTTTTCAGCAAAGAAAAAAGGCCCAATTACATGATTTTCCATTAAAGTATACCAAACATTAACTTCCTCAAAAATGACATGTAGTTTTCAGATCCTCATATTCATGAATTGTCTCTATTAACAAATTAGTTTAGGTTAAAAGTAACTTCATTCATAAAAGTTAGTTCATTTAATGATAATTTGTTATCATTAATTTTGTCTAAAAAATCAGCAGCAAAGAGGAAACATTTTTTTATATTAGGTGGTTTTATTCTTGCAGTAATTGAATTTTGAATGCATAGAAGCACAACCTTTTATATAGAACATTGTGAACAATTGTTTTTGGAATTTTTAATCTGAGGCATTGATAAGTGATGGACTTGTGATTGCAGATTGTCTGATTTATTCAACATTGTATTTTAAACTGGTGGCTTTCCAGGCAATCTCTGCTTAAGAACAGATGAACCAATTAAACTAACAGCATATATTTTCATTTGGTGCTTAATTTTCATACATACATCAAAATGCACATTGAAATAAAATTATTGATTTGTTTGGCATGCCGCAAAATACACTGTACTTTTTTTTGAACAGGTAGTGGTTAAAATAGCTGTTACGCAAACCTTTTGATAGAGGCTGTCAGTGCTACCAATAGGGATAATTTTTCAAAATGTCTAATACCTTGATCCAAGCAACTAAAACCCAACCATTTTTTTTATAATGACCCTGTATTATAAATTTTTATCATGCTAAAATATGCTTCTAGTGATGTGAAGCAGAGATATTTACATTTATTAAATGTGTGCTGGTTAAGGAAGGTCATCCCCGATGAATGGAGAGTGGCTACCATTGTACTCATCCTTAAAAAATATTAAAGAAGTGAATGCAAAACTATTGAAAAATAAGCCTCTTACCATCTGGATATAAAATATTCTCAAGAATCAATTCACAAAGACTTGAAAATATAGTAGAAACTATTTTAAGAGAGTAACAAGCTGGTTTCAGAGAATAGAAATTGTATAAATAATGTGTTTGCATTAAAGCAACTGATAGAAAAACATTAGCAATTTGGAATGGAAACACATATTATATGTAGATTTAGAGAAAGCATATAACAAAGTAATACAGGAAAAGTTATGCCAAATATTAAACAAGCTAGGAATTCTAAAACAACTCATAGGCATCATACAAGAAATGTATAGAGAGGCACCCAAAGTCATTTCAGGGGAAGGGAATAATAGAATTATGATAAATTTAGGAGTTCAACAAGGTTGCAGTATGTCACCAGTATTGTTTAATATATACATAGACGATCCGCGAAAATGGGTAGATGGCATGCCAGATTACACATATGAATTAAATTCGAAACAATTTGTTATATCATTGCTGTTTGCAGATGATCTAAAAATTATTACCTACAAAGATCAATCACAGAAGGCTTTCTTTAAATTGAATAAAGTAGCAAAAGAATATAGCATGAAAGTATCCTCAGGAAAAACAAAAATAATGGGTTTCTGTGGTAAAGATAACATCAGATCAAAAATCGCACACACAGCAAGGAAATCATAGAACAAGTGTTACAGTTAAATTATTTAGGATATAAAATTGAGAAATTTAATTATTCTAATGGTACCATAAAAAGAGTTTTGAAGAATAAGGTTCAGAAAGAAACCCTACTAAATTCTATAAAACAGCATCAATCACAGCATTTCTCTGTAGAGGAGCAAAAACTTGTCTTACAAAACAATTGGAAAAAAGAATTCATGCCACAGAAATGAGATGTTTAAGAAATATCCAAGGACCCCATTTGTTGGATAGGAAGAGAAACACTGACATCAGAAATGTATGAAATATCTATAACCTTGATAGACAAATCAAATGTGCAGACTGAATTGGACAAACCAAGTTGAAAGAATGGCAGATGAGAGAATACCTAAGCTACTATAAAAGTATAAGCCAGATGGACGCAGAAATTTAGAATGTCCAAGAAAAAGATGGAATGATCAGCTTTTGTAACCCTAATAGGAGGAAACCCAACACATGAGAAAGAAGAAAATAATTTTTTTTATATCCCATTAAGAAAGAATATAAAAATATGCCTCCAGACGTAATATTCCCAAATGTTCATGTTTAAAAACAAAAATAAAATAAAATTGTTTGATAAATCTGGCATATATAAATCATGAGATATAACTACTTTTTGTTATGAAATAACATAAAATAAAATTTCATTGGTGTATTTTTTTAATCTTATTAATGACTGTGATTTTACCACATAAGTTTAAAGGGTTGTAGCTTGTGTGTGGGAAATGAAAAAGGAATTTTGTAGCATATGAAAAATCCCAAGCCTGACCGGGATTCGAACCTGGTGATGTTTGAAGTGATACTGGTACTGCTAATAGTGTGATGGAGAAGATAGTGTACCATGACACATTATAACTAACAAGAAGCTAATTGCTAGTTAGTCCAGCAATCTATCCCCACTCTGTACATCAACTGAGTTTTCCAAACTTTGAAGAGAAATATTTATCTACATGAAATGGAACTGTTCTTATAAACGCTAAATTATATTTGATGAATTCATAATTAAGTGAAAATTAATTAGATAGAAGCATAATTTACTGTGGTACCAGATAATGTATTATCATAAATATTTCAACCAGCTGATGATTCACCAAAATGGTGAGAAAGTGCTTCTAGAATAATATTTTTCACTGATTTTGTGGTTTTTTAATTATATTGTAATTCAAAATCACTTTTTTACATTCATGTAAAACTTTAATGAGGTAACTACCTGAACTTGATTCCATTGTTTAATTATTTACCATGTTTATCTAAATAAAAACAGTAGTGTTTTTTAATTTTATATGCATGGCTAACTAGCAGGATAAAAGTCTATTGGCCATAAGTATATTACTGCCCACCTTCATCTGTTGTTTCCACTTAAGACAGTCCATTACATTGACAAAAATTTTAATAAATTTTATAAACCTGCAGTTTCATAACAATGTAGGTCCAAATCTGCACTACTTTATTTTGCTGTCAATGTTACCTTTAAGAACATCATGAACTGTGTGAATTAAGTAAACATATATATAATCTTAGTCGATTAATTACTAGTATACTAATAGAATCTTGCAATGATTTACTTATAGCATACATTATAATGATAGCATGCATCAACTATTTAACTGTTAGTTACCTTATATATCAAACATAACTGAAAAAATTTCTGTTTCAGATTTTTAAAACCTTAAAATATGTTTGAAAAAAGCTCTAAAAAAAGTGATTGAGATTAAATGTATTAAAATTTGATATTACTAAACCAAAAAAATTTAAGATACTTTTTATGTAATTTAAAAGTGAATACATTGGCATTTGTCCCTCCTTTCATCCATCTGCTTCAGGAATTACACTGGACAACAAAATTTCATTTTTTGTTTGTTACAAGAACATTAATAGTTGAATCGTATAGTATTATACTGATTTCAAATATGTAAGTGGTTTCTTTCTATCAAGCATAGGTTTTTGTAATTACCATTTTATATAATAAGAAAAAAACATTATGACTGTAGAATAGCAGTATTTATAAGTGCAATTTCTATATGTATAAAATTTGCTTCTTTTGGATTTCCTGGTGTAGTTTGCTGTATAGTTTCATCAGTTTGAGAGTCCAGCAGTAGTCAGCCATTGGTTTCCATTTCCCCTGGTAGTATGTTTCCATGGTGAATATTTCCTGGTAAAAGTATTCTCTGTTTCATCACTCACAGCTAAAAGATTGGGTAGGGAAAAATCCAGATGAGAATATAAGAAGTAAATCTTTAGTGATATGTTTCATCCTAGTACTTGGAGTTTGTCATGAATCTCAAACTGGTAATGTAGCAGCTGCAACAGTCTTGCAAATGGATTCAGTACTTGTCTCTTTGAGAAATCATTTTTATCTTCCAGGTAATACTCCACCAGCTGAATTTTTAGCTCACACAAGTGAATCTTCATGCTATCCAAACTGTTGTGGATCTTCATCCAAAAATTTTTCAATACGGAAGTGAGTGGAAATATATCAAAATTTTTGATTTGTAGATGAATAATCGAGATATCAACCTTCTTAATAAAAAGCGTGAACTTTGTTTGCCATTAATAAAATGTTTTTATCACGTCCAGTTCAATTCATCTGAAGATAGATAACATATTTAGGCTTGTTTGTCAAAGTGAATAAGGAAATCTAGTCACAGAAATGGTAAAAATATTAATTCCTTTCACGTTATATCTGTGAAAAGGGTTTTTTTGTTTGTGGTTGCATTAAAAACTAAATAGATGGTAGGAATTGTCTTTTATCATGGAAAACAATTTGATTTTGTGCGTTTATAACATAGATCCACGTATGGAGAAACTTTTAACTGAAAAACAAATGCAACCATCTTGTTGCTTTATTTTCTTTGCATTTGTACTTATAAGTAAAATGTTTATAATAAAAGATTTTTTTCTCATGAAATGATTTCATTATTGTTCATATATAAAGTTGTAGGCGAATTTCCCAACTCCCCTTTTCATATTACCGTGACCCCCAGGTTGAGAAAGATGCTGGTTTACATCCAACTTTGAGTCCTAAAACAAAATTCATACACACTGCACAATGTGTAACTAATCGGTTAGTGATACCTTTAGAAAAAAATATGACGTGAACCGTATGTGTATTATTTGCAATTGTTTTAATTACTATGTAGATAATTATAATAATTATTTTTTATGACTATTTATCAACTTGAATAAATTATAGTTTATTTAGAAAAACTGCTGTAATAAATAAAACAAATAAATACATTGTACTTTCATTGTTCATCCATGTGTATTGGCCAGAAAACAAGAAAGCAATCGCAAACAAAAATCATTCTCCTCCTGTATTCTCATAAACTAGTTCGCTAAACGTTTGCTTTTTATAGTATATTTAGCAGTATGATGTAGTTTTTTGGCTTTCACATTTATTTTCATTGATTTTTGTTTTTGATTTAGGAACAAGAAGCAAGAAGAGCTTTTTTGAGAGAGAAAGCAAGGTTTCACAGCAGTAGTCATGAAATTAAAGAAGACATGAAATTGGTAATTAACAAAGAAAAGAAAGAACATATAAATTTTTTCAAAGATCTTGAAGAAGGCATTGTGTCATTTACTGGAAGTAATAAAGAATACGAGAAAGAAAAGAAAGAAGAAAAGGAGAAATATGAAAAACAGATTGGATATTTGACCTATTTGGGTCAAGATACAGTTGAGTCAACTGGAAAACTTTCATGGTATAATGGAGTACCAAAAAGATTGTTAGATATTGAAGATAATACAGAAGTTTCTGCTGTAAAAAAAAATCTTTTAGACCCATTAAATAACATTAAAAAATATATTGGTTTTAAGACAGAACTCTCTCGGTTTCAAAAGAAAGAAAAGATCTCGCCCAAAAATCTTAAACACAGTAGTGGTACGGCAACGAAAAAGCATAATGAGAAAAAAAAAGAAAAATATAAGAAACATTTATCAAAAAAAAGAAGGCATAATTTTGATCATAAAGAAAAAAGTAAAAAACATAAAAAATATAAGCGTAAAAGTAAATCAGAAGATAGTAGTAGTAGTAGTAGTAGTAGTAGTAGTAGTAGTAGTAATAATAATAATAATAATAATAGCAATGAAGATCATGGTAATAACAGTGATAATGAAAGTGAAGATGTTTATTCTAATGAGGATTCTCTGAAGAGAAATAGTTCAGTCTTGGAAAGATTAAGAGCAGAAAGACTACAAAGAGAAACAGAAGAAAAGTTACGTGCACAGAGACATTTAGCAAAACTTAGAGGTGAAACTTTACCAGGAGAAAGTAAACAAATTGTACCATTAATAAAACAAAAATATAATTCCCAGTTTAACCCACATCTAGCTAAACAAAATTTGATTCAAGATGATAAGTTGAGATAATGTTTTTTGTGCTTATTATTGTATTAATTTACATGTAAATATAGAGGTAGAATGTCTAGCTGTAAATTTTATTTGTACTACCAATGTTTATATAAAATTTAAGACCCTTGACAAATCTGAATGTTTTTACCTCTTCATTGAATGCTGAAAAAGGTGTTTTAAAGGTAAACTGGTTTAGATAATTTTGTATAGTAAGATAACTATAGAATGCCAGTAAGAAATTAAAGCTATTGGTACAATCTACATGTTTGGCCGGAAACTTCTCAGCTCAACTGTTTGTATGTGCTAAACTAAAACTTCAATGCATGAATAAGGAGTACATGAAACAAACTCCAATCACACTAATGTAATGTCTTTTGTAGGAATTTTTTTCATCTGCAGTTTCATATATTTGACATGGGAGGTTTACCAAAGTATATTTTTTAAATTTACTTTTTTAAGAAATATTTTTTGAATGATAAAAACCAGTCAATCCAACAATTATTAATTTTGTCTAATTGTATATTTCAGAACGATCTATTGTCTAGATAATTTACAATACTGATACCAAAGTTATGGCATACATCGTTCATTTTTATATTTATCAAACCAAAAGACCAGATCTTTACATCAGATTCCTATACTAGTTAAATCTTGTGAGAAAACACTCTACATACAATAGAGAGAATGGAGATCATATCACGTATATGATCCATCAAGATTGACTTGTATTTATACCACATCTAAATGGACATTGGCTACCTTTAATTAGTTATTGGCTGATGAACAATTTGTTTTTACTTGACTACTGCTGAATTTGCTGGCCTCTGTGGCACGAGTGATAGCGTCTCAGCCTTTTACCTGGAGGTCCTGAGTTCGATCCGGTCAGGTATGGCATTTTCACACACTACAAGTCATTCATCTCATCCTCTGAAGTAATACCTAATGGTGGTCCCAGAGGTAACATTGGCCATGCAAGAGGGTAAAATGTTGGGACATGTGCAAAACAAAATCTTTGATCTTAATAACCTAAAACTTGCTCATATAGCCCCGGCTATATGTGCTCATCATTACAGTGATCAAAATATTAGTTACTTTCATTTAACACATGTAAAGGACAGAGGAAAGTTTATTTTTAATTAATTTTTTAATTATACAAAACATGTTTTTGTAAAAAAAAAAAAAAAAAAAATGAAAAAATAATATTTCTCAGCAATTCTTTTTTAAAGGAAAAATGAATAACAAATTACTTTTAAGATGCCCTGACAAGAAGAAGATATGTGATAGCAACCTTGTTTTCAGTGGTTGGACTTGTGTGCAACACAGGCCTCATCCCCACGTACATTGGCAGGTGGAGAGGCTCGGTAGTGGACGTGACAGCAATATTTGTCAGGATCATGGTGATGATTGGTGATTGGAAGGTATGGCATGATGAGTTGGCTATTGATCATAGAGTTATAACATTCACAGTTGAAAGTGTCTGGCCGGGACATGCACGCAGCGCATACCTCGCTGGAAGCCTAGCGAAAGATAGGCCAAAACTGTAGCTGATAAGGTTTCAGGCAGGTTTGACAGGAATAACCAGATCACGGCTGAAAGGTTGTTGAAGGTCTTAAGTGATGTGTATAGAAGAGAAAGGTTGCAAGACAGGCCAGGTAAACGCAGAGTATGTTGGTGCTCACCAGACATAGCTGAGAAAAGGGCTGCGAGGATGGAGATATAGAGATAGACATATACAAAGGGGTCGGTCCTATGACGACTCCTATGGAACCTAGTATTCGATGGTGTGCAGAGGCTAGAATTTGAGGATGACGTTGAATTAGTAGCTTATGCTACTAATTCAATCTGACCCTCCTTGTCACCAGTAAAACAAAACACGATGTTGAGGAAATGCTGCTGCAGCGATTGGCAAAATACAGGGTTGGTTAGAGGATAGAGACTTGTGTTTTAAATAAAATCAGTGATCAAGCAGAAATCATGATGAAAAGGCTATGTCGATTAATGAGTAATCATAGAGGACCATGCTTATCAAGAAGGCTTATACTATCTGTTGCAACATCCATCATTTATTATGCGGTGCCAGCATGAGCAGAGGCCTTTGAAATAAATAGGAACAAGGCCAGGGGCTCAGTGTTACAACTAAGAGCCACTAGCCATACTATACAGATGTATAGTATCATCTTACAAAAAATGCAATAGAGGTTATATCAGTGATATAACCTCTATTGGAGGAGGGCTTCTATCTCTCCCAGATGTTGATGGGGCATGAAGAGTTCAAGGCCTACCTACACCAGTATGGCAAGCGTGAAACCCCAACATGTATATATTGCAAGGAGTTTGATTAGGTTGAACATGATTTACTCATGTAATAGATGGGAGGAAGTCAGACAAAATCTGGGTGTGACTAGGCTACTCCAGAAGAGATCGTAGGGTAAGGTTCATGATGACAGGAAGGCGTAATTGGGAATTAGTGGTAAACATGGTAACTAAAATTATCGGTACAAAAGAAAGGAAGATCAGGGAATGGGACAATGAGTGGGAACTGTTAGGTAGGGATTTCCAAGGGTAGTCCTGCTCAGGAGATTGCGGCTCGCTGAGGTGGGCCGCTTTTGATGAATGACCAGGGATCCCTCGTGCTTGGGGAAAACAAAAGACAGAGTCTTGGCTGGAGCCCAACCTCACAGTTGTGTGATGGTTAGAAGCATGGCAATAATAAAGAAATGAGCCCAAGGGGACCTACATAGGACACGGCATAGCCAGTTCCTGCAGAGTTGCCGGGAGGTTTGAGGTAAGGCATAATGCTGAGGTTGCATAATGCTAGAAAGCAGGACTAACTGGAGCGGTGAGTTTTTAAGGGTGTGAGCACACAGATGCTCTTAAAAACATCTAACCGAACCCATGCAAGTCCGACATTGGATATGTAAACAGTATTTCTCAGACTCATCGAGAACAAAAAAAAAAAATAGAAAAAAAAGGTTATATTATTTGTATGATTCATTCATTTATAATTGTATTGTTAATTACAGGATCATTTATATGACTTATTGTGATTACAAATCAATGATTATTAATATTATTATTCTTCATGTTATTATTTCTAATATGTACGCTTTCAATATTGTAAAGAAAATCATTCGATATGAGTACCACGTGACTTTCTTGTATGCCTATTAAATATACACACTTTCTTAAGTATATAAAATTTATTTCATTAATAACATGTGGATACTTTTTCATATTTTGTTTTATTATTATTTTAAGTACTTTTTAATATTAGGCCTATATATAATAAACATACTATCAATACATATATATATTTTAGTTTTTTTTTAAATTCATCGTATTCTTTCCTCAAATTTCTCACTATCAGAGTAACAAAAACCATCAACATAAGATCCAGTCTGCCGCCCTTGCTTCTTCAATAATTTAATCTCCTTACTCGGAGCTGTGGCATGTACAGTACATTACTCAACATGCAACACAGTAGCCATCATTCAGCATTCTGATAAGGCGGCGATGCTCTCACTGGTGCAGTGTATGTCAAAGCATATACCTCTACTCATCTACTGAAAGAGCTGTGCTGCTTATTAAGAAGGTACAGTAGTAATACCAACCTTGTAATATAATAAGGCCAATACCATATAAACTTACTTGTAAAAATTAACACAATATTTTCACATATTGTCAGGACAGCTGTACAGTAGCACCAGTGCATATATGAAATATTGTACATTGTCAAGCGGTATTCAGTCGTCAGCATGAGTTCAGATTTTGTTGTGGAAGTAAGTTTAACGTTTAGTGCATTTCGCAGTTCATATTGTTAAATAAAAACTTCACCTTATCGTTCAGGTTCTTTTTAATATGTCTAAGTGACCCCAAAGTTCAATTTTACAATTTCTTAGCAAAAAGTCACTTGCCGGTAGTGATTCTTGTAACGTTAGTGAAAATTCCACATTGCCAAGTATTTCTTCTCTGCCATGTGATATTATGCTGTCCCAAATGTTCTTCCTGAAACTAGTTTCACACCCTCCTGTGAAAACTCGGCTGGTATTGAATGTACATATGTACATAGACATCATTCAATAATGTTCACGTGCCCACTGAATAATTTAGAAGTGACAAGTATATTGTTCTGGTTCCAGATCTTAAAGTTCCAGTGAACCACACGCGTATGATATTGGTGTTTACATTGGAAAAGACTTGTATAATGAAAAAAAAAAACTGGAGATCTTGAACAATATCTGGGAACCAAATCCAGGATTTATTTTTCCAACACAAGGAAAGAGAAATCTGAAATTACAGTTTAAATTGATTTACCGCTGGGAAAGGCTTGCATATTCCAAATTTAAGGGAGAGAGTTTTTGTAAATTTTGTGTACTTTTTGCTCCAAGAAATTGTGTTGGCTCTAGGAAGCAGCCCTTAGGTCAACTTTGTAGTGAGAAATTTGACAACTGGAAAGATGCCATCGAGTGATTTTTAGAGCATGAGAAGTGTCTTTATAACAAAGAAAGTTTGGAGGTAGCCGGTACTTTGGCTGAAATTTCATGGGGGAAGAAAAAGTCAATAGATACTGCAACAACTCAAAAGAAAGTGGAGAACAAGAATAAACTTATTCCTATTATTGGGAGTATTTTGTTTTGCGGAAAAAATGTATCGCTCTGCGAGGCCACAAAGATTCAGGATGAATAGAGTGAGGTCGACCAAGAACCAGAAGAAAATGATGGCTTGGAGAAAATTTCACTGTGAAGGAAAACTTTCTACAATTCATTGTATGGTGTGAAAAAGGAATCACAACAGTGATATTGGACAAGTTGCATTCATTAAATGTAAACTTAAATAAGATTTGTGGTGAAGGGTATGACAGAACTATGTCCATGTCAGGAAAAGTGAATGGAGTCCAGATACATGTAAAGGAAATAATTACATCGACTTTATATGTCCAGTGCTCAGTGCACAGCCTCAACTTAGCTGTATCCAGTGCTTGTGAAGTAACTGCCATTAAAAACTGTATGGGTACAATATCGAGTCTGTACGAATTTCTTAATACCCCTAAAAGGCAACTTGTTTTAAAATCGGCAATAAGTGAACTGGAAACTACAACTTCACGCCATGAAAAAGTCATTCAACTTTGCACAACAAGTTGATTGGAAAGGTATAATTCCATGGCTGCGATGGTGGAATTTTATGACCCTATTATTGCAACCCTTCAAAGCACATCAGAATAGAATGACAAAGACTTGTCCTCACAAGCAAATTCACTTTTATGTGCTTTGACTGACCGTCAATTTGTGACATCGTTGTTTTGTATTCAGAGACTGTTTTCTTTAACTCTTCTAGTGTGTAAATTCCTGCAGAATTCAATTATTGATCTCGTGGAAGCAGTAAACCTTGCTGAAGATATTTACAGTGAAATGAAATGAAATATGAAAAAACATGAATAATTTTCATTTGTGCTTTTAAAGTCTGAATAGGTTGGAGCCTACATTGAAGTCCCTCACATGGCAGCGCGTGCAAAAAACCGTGTAAACTTGGACTTATCAGTGACGCCAGAACTTTACTTCCGTATCTCTACTTTTATTCCATTTCTGGATACCTTCATGTCTCAACTAGATTTGTGTTTCTTGAAAAACAAGGAAATATTGAAAGGCTTTCACTGCCTTTTACCTACGAACAACCCAGACCTTCTGCCCCTGCTGTCTCAAGTTTCTGCTTTCACTTTGCTCACAGAATACTACACCAGTGACATAAGAAGCAGTTGCCAGGTAGACCTGAATAATTAATTAAAATTATGGTACAGAAAAATTACACATCTTGAGAAAGGAGACCAACCAAAAACAGCCATAGATGGCGTTTTGTTGCACAAATTTGCAATCCCAACATAATGCCAAATTTATTCACTTTGTTAGAAGTACTAGATGCACTCCCAGTGTCCAAATGAACAATGTTTCTCAACATTATTCCCTACAAACACATTTGCATAATTCTACTGGAAATTCATGTTTGAATGGATTAGCTCTCCCCAACATACTAGAAACTACACTACAACTGCAGAAGATGTTTTAAATGAACTAATGAAAAAGAAACATCGTTTGGACATTGTATTGTGAATGCTGATATTTCCGAATGTAGTAACATAATATACTGTAGGCGCTACATACATTATAAATACTATATTAATTTAACTACCAGTACGTACTCTTTTGAAACAATGATTTTTCAAAACAATAATACGCTATAGTAGCGTACTGATTTGAACGTTTGAGAGAAATTATTCAAATTCCTTCCTAGAATGTGGATTCATCAGTGCCAGTTTCATTCTTCAATCTCTGCGAGTTCCATATTGATGTGTTGTGTTTAATTAAATTTATTTCATTATATTTGATTGCTTCTATGGATTTTATTCACTATGTAAAGTGGCTTACCTATCGTATATAAATAACCATTGACTAAAATATATGATTATTATTGTGTAGCCTAAGGCTGTGAAAAAAATATGTTATAGAAGATTTTATTAGGCTATTTATGAGCGTTTTAATATTCAATCATTGAAAAATAAATATATCAGTAGTTGATATAATAATAATGATAATAATAACACACAAAATTTAAAATACTGATGCCAATTGTAAACAATTTTAATTGTGA
This sequence comes from Lycorma delicatula, assembly GCF_047948215.1. NCBI lineage: Eukaryota > Metazoa > Arthropoda > Insecta > Hemiptera > Fulgoridae > Lycorma > Lycorma delicatula. The sequence continues at coordinate 103,637,660 of NC_134460.1, read as the reverse complement.
TGCCCCTTAACAAAATTCTGTATACACCACTAATACATACGTACATACAGGCATCACGTCGAACTAGTCAAAATGCATTCAGGGATAGTCAAATGCATATTTCAATTGAAATTTAAAAAACCAAATTTTTCACAATCACAATATACCCTTTACTTTACTTCATATAAGAAAGTAAAATACATCTGATTTTTTTTTATGTTAAGTCTTGCTTACTTTTTCTTCTTATTAACTAATGCATAAAACTGTCTCGTTCTTCTTACTCTTTTTTAAAAGTAAAATTTGTATATTCAGCTAGCCTATTTTAACAGTTGATATTTTATATTAGTAATTTATTATTATTAATGCACTGTTCAGTCTAAATTTAGTTCTTATTCTGTCATGTGCACTTTCATCAACAATGTAATCTTCAGTTAATATAACTCAAACTAAAACATTAAACATGTAATGATCGTTATAACTTATTAAAATTAATATTTAATCATAAACTGGACAATGTCTTTTAATTATTACAAAACATGAACCAGCAAAGTTAATTTTTTCTATAACATTTTAATTTACATATTCTAATTTTAATGTTTTTAAATTAAAAGAAAACTTATCCCCTGAAGATGTTCGAATGACCGAAAGTATTAGAGAAACACAAACAAATTGTTGGGAAGGTTGATTTTCATTTTATTCTTGTAACTAATCTTATATACCAAGGGCGCTACGCTTGAAATTATTTTTAATAATTTATTAACTTCACTGATTTTATTTGAATCAAATTGGAAAATATATGAATACATGTTGAATGTTTAATTATATTTATATTCACAATAACCCAAGAACTAATCATCTAATTTGTTAGACCAATATCAATAAACTACAATATTGACTGTAATGTTTATTGACCAGTCTAATGTTAATTAATCATACCAATGGTGAATTTCTATTATTTTGAATAGAGTACTTGTCAAACAGTGTTGCTAGCATTAGAAAATAAAAATATCACTTTTCTCAAATAAATTAAAATTATTTAATTACAAAAAAAATTCAGTAAAATATGATGTAATGCATATTGACATAATGTTGCACAAAGCGACAGATGCGCCATCTTGCAGTTTCATTTACTTATTACTTAATTTCAAAACTTGACCCATGCCCTCTCATTTTCTGTCAAAGTCACCACTGTACATCTGTTACATCAACACCTCCAGAACAATATGCAGAGCACAAAACTTGGATGCTCATTGTAATCTAGAAAATAAATAACAGAGCATGGAATACTATCTCTGCGGCTTGCCGCAATTAAAAACATTCAAAACACAAAAAAAAATTTCTCCTGAGTGTTCTGGAATTCCAAACATGTGGACATGACTGATTACTTGGAGGACATTTCAACTGTGTGTGTGTGTGTGTGTATATATATACAAATTTGCCACCCTGTGATTTTCACTTCTTTTTACAATTTTAGAAGGATATTCATTTCACCCTAGATGAATTGAAAGACACAATGAAGTCATGGATCAAGGAAAGACTGTCAGCATTCTTCATTGATGGAATGAAAAAACTGGTTCAACATTGGGAGAAATGTGTAGCTGTAAAGTAACTTTAATGACTACATGGAAAAATAATTTAAGCTTCTGTACTAAATAAAATATACTTTTATGCCATGATTGTTTCATTTATCTCTTTTCTTTTCTGAGGTATGAACAAATGTGTATTAATTGCAGCCAGTACTCATATACTCTTATATATCATAGAAAATGTTGTTTTAAGCACATACAAAATATAAATTGGAATGGAAGTTGAATCGATTTATTCAGTCTTATCTGTTAAAGAATAAATTGAAGAGAAATTTGAAAATTCATCTTCACACATAATTTCTTATTTATTATTTTTGCTAAACTTTTTGTTCCTGTCCAATTTATTATAAACATCAACAGGAATCTAGGAACTCATGGTTATAATGCTTGATCCATTTAATGATGGTTAAAAAAGAAACTCTGATCGTTTTCAAATACTGTGAAATTTCTTTCACAGCTGAATTCTAGATTCTATGTGATTATCTTTATCTTTCTAACTGTTAATAATCCAAGACTTGCTATGGAAAAAAATTATCTACATTACTCTATTCAATTTTTAGATAAATACCAATGTCTTTTCAATCAAAGAAGAATGAAAATAAGTGTCAGGTGTTAGTTTCTTTAAATGTAACTGACAATATTATTTAAAGAATATTTTCAATAAGTAATTAAATTTTGATACGGTTGTGTCAAAATAAATTAAAAATTTATTCATTTAAGAATTTATGTAGTTATTTTTTTTAATAAAAGGCAGTTATTTAAATCTGATAAGACTTTTTCTCTTGGCAGCTTAGTGTTCTTAAAAAATTTGCAATAGATTTGTTGTAAAATAAGTTTTTTTCTTAATACAAATTAGAAAGAGAAATGATACACAATTATACAGCAGATTGTAGTATTTTATTTTTCAATTTATATTCAATTGATTACCACCAATATATCGAAACCACTGAAAAAATAAAACAACGCTTCAAAGAAAATAAAAGTATACCTCCGTTAATACAGAATAGCGTGACGTGACGTCATCGATATAATCATGCGCGTAAGGGGTACGTTTTGGCGGTATAATGGCGCGAGTCTGCGTGTAAAGCCCCACCCCGTTTACACCCTTAAGTCGATATGTATCGGCGGCCCACCGGCTGGTTTTGCTTATAAAACCGTCACAGTATGGACCTTAAAGGTAAAGTCGCATTAATCACTGGAGGTGCGGGTGCTATAGGCCGAGCATATACCGACGAACTTCTCAAGAATGGAGCAAAGGTAAATAACAAAAAGTATAATATTGTAATTAATATTGTGACCTTGAACACAGACCTGAACTAAAATTCCGACTCTACCTCAATTACTCCCTTTCACTGATAGCAGAAATTGTCCCCGCCTGATCCATTGCCCTTCAACTTTCTCTTTCTGTATTTCTTTCAACCGCTATTAAGTAATTTATTTAATAAATGATTGGAAATACAAAAATCAATGCGATAAAAATATTATCCAATAAAACATTTATTATTATTATTAATGTACGATTAAAATAAATATTTGTACCGTACACTAAATTATTGATGCGAATATGAATAGATTTCTAGAATTAGTGCTAGATCAATTATAATTATGAAAATTTAATCTATAACATTCCATACGATTATATTCGAATTAACAAAATCCTTATAAACAAGCGCTGCAATACTATTTACCAAAATCACATTTACAGATTCATTCGTTGAAATTATTTCATTTTTTAAATGCTCAAGAGAAACTAGTAAGGCTTATATAATTTTATTCTTATTTTTTCCTAATTATTAAAGGTAAAATTTTCCATGTAGAAAAATCAACTAGAAAAAGTAAATACATATAATAACCATATTTTTTTTACAGAAACCAGACTATTCAAATCTTATGGAAACAATTGATAATTAAGTAATATAAATAAACTTTGTTTTCGAGATAAAAAATAAAGCTCAATTATTTTGGGTTGCAAACTCTACAGTGACTATCATGGGGTAAAAGAGAGTACCTTTATAAAGACGGTATACCTACAACAGATTTCCAAAAACGGAGTAATATTTTCTTTTTTTTTTGTTTATCCGCGCACTATTAGTAAATGAGAAGACATAGTTTTCAAGTTAAAAATTATATTTAGAAATGTGTCACTAGATTTTTTTTAAGTTATGCCACGACACATTGTTTATTATTACCTACAGAAATAACAAATGTATAAGAATATATTTTTTTAATTTTCCAGCAACAAAGTAAAATAACAAAAAAGCTTAATAAAAATAAAGGGAAAGTTTTTATTTATTCATAGAAACTTATTAACATGTTTATTAGAAGATTAAAGCTGAATTTTACCCGGGGATCGAACCCGGGACCTTGGTTTAGTAGGTAACATTCTAATTTCTAGTCACGATACGGCCGGTGTAACAAGATATTTTCTATTTTCTTCAAATTAGCTTTTGCTTAATACTTTTAAAATTAGTACATTACCTTTAATCCTTGTTGTTTTTTGTTATCTATAACAAACGCTTAGAGATATGAAATGTACTTTATATGATAAGTTTAAATGAAACGTAAAGATATTGCAGCTTTCTACGACCTATTGATTTCCTTATCATAAAAATACAGACTTCAAAAAAACCATCCAAAGAATAAAAATTAATATTTTTTCAAGTTTTCTTTAAATTAAATTTTAATTCGGGTTAATATCTTCTACCAACGATCAATCTAACCTATAATTTGGCACCGACGTAAAAAAATTCGAAATGTAAAGAACCTAAAGTATAATATTATATTATCTTTTTGGAATTTTTAAAGATTCTTATTGTATTAAAAATGTTTTTTATTTTATTAAAAATATGGATAGACCGTTAAAAAACCGCTGCTCGTTTGCGTTTAAGGAGAAACGCAACGCGAGAAATCTTACGTCTTGATAAAAAACAATAAAAGAAATGCAAAGAAAAAACACTACCAAATATGAAAGAAATATGTATTTTATCTAAGTTTTCCGACTTATTTTTTCGAAAAAAAAAAGGAGCCACCCGCATATCATCGTAATGGGCTAATACTGTGCTAGCAATAGCAGAAAAATGGTTGATTATGAAATTAAATTTTTCTATTTAAAAAATACAACTGTTTGTTAAAAAAAATTCCACTTAAATTATTACGAAAAACTTGCAACAAAACCACCAGAAGAACTTCCTATACAAAGTGAAAAAGAATTATTGAAATCTGTTCATTTGCAGAAGAGTAAATTTTAAACAGACATTAAAATGAAACCACATATGATTTAAATTAAGAGTTTCCACATTTAGTCCATTAAAAAGAAGAAACTTTAGTTCATGTAAAATAGATTCTTTTAAATTTAATATACGAGGTCTTTAAATAAAGTAATGAGGCTGGTTCAAAAAAACTTTTTATTTACAATCCAATTACACATAGACTCTACCACCTTCGAAATAGTTTCCCTGAGAAGCCACCCAACGCTTCAAAAGGTTTTCCCACTCTTCATGGCAATGTTGGTACTCAGAAACTAGAATATCCTTCGGATGGTCAGTTACACTTTTTTTTAATGTTTTCTACTGTTCCAAAATGGTGTCCTTTGAGATTTTTTTTTAAGTCGGGAATTGGAATAAGTCGCAGGGACTCTTGTCAGGTAAATAGCTCAGTTTTAAAGATGTTAGAATTATAGAAAAAAAAACTTTTTTTTTAACATTTACCTTTGGTTCTGAGCAATAAGAAAAAAACCCCGATCACTTCTGCAGTTCTGCTATGGTTTGATTGTCTTACTTATTCAGTATCCTTCTTCCTTGGATAATTACTATACAAACTGGTTCAGCCGATGCTGTCATGTATAATCTTTTAGGCTGCTCGAAAAATTGTTGTTAATTGCTTAAAATATAACATGAGTTAGCTAAGAGTCAATATCTTTACCATGAAAGAATTTTCTTAAATGGGTTTTCTTCAATAATTTCTGTTGAAACCATCCTTTTAAAAAAGAATAGCAATAAAATTAATTTTCTTTGAGATAAATCTAAAGAAATAAATTTTCTCTCCTTCTCCCTTAATGAAGTCTATGGTTCAAGGTGGCCATGCTTATTTTCTTTAACTCCACATCATTACCTGAGAAAAAAAATATAAATATCAAAACTTCATCGATATGATTTTAAAAACAACTGATATTCAAACTGCTGAACTGTGATGACATAGATATCATTCAGTAACAGAAAAACTTTTTAATATTAATATTTGCAACTTTACAAATATCATTCACAGTACAGACATAAAAATTAAATACGAGTGAAAAGTTTCTTACTAGATGATTTTTAATTAGAATATTAATAAGAATAGTAAGAAAGAAACAAAGATCTGTTCCGGCGTGCCGAAAGGGCTGCCGGAAGGCGGAGGTAGACTCCACCGGTGCTAAATAGGAGATAAAAAAGATGCACTACTCAGGGGATTAGCAGTTGCAAATCCGTGGCTGATTTTAGAAGCTTTAAACAAGGCCCTGAGCACGGGAGGTTTCCTCGTGTCTTGGGAAATTGGAAGACTGCTGCTTATACCCAAACCAGTGGCTGCGGGCATAGCTCAGGCTTACTGACCGAATTGTATACCACCCACGTTAAGTAAATTATATTAGAGGCTCCTAGCAGAGAGACTTTGGGCGGAAGTAGAAGCAGCAGGGTGTTTTCCCAGTCGCAATACGGTTTTATGAGAAGAAGATCTACCGTCGACGCCTTTCGCTGGGTAGTGGAGTGGACTAATGCATGCAGGCTGGGCACCAGGAGGACCAGAAAGATTCCGTTGATGATCCTCCTGGATGTCCGCTATGCTTTTAACAGCATCCCGTAAGCGAGTATTATGGAAGAATTAAGAAACATAAATATTATTTCTTACTTGAGAGCTGCTATAAGCAAATTACTGCACGGTAGGAAGCGGAAGACAACAGAAGACGGCGATGTGAAACTCCCAAGCCCCGGGTCAAAAAAAAATTGGAGAAAAGACCGAGTCCTGGTGGACGAGGCGAGGTTCCAGGAATGGCATAGCTGGGCTCGGTTACCCCCGCCTGCAAGTTAGATGCAGGCAAATTACAATAAGATCCAGAACCGGCGGGCTGACCTGCCATTGCCGACTTACTGCCGGCAGGCGGAGAGGCCCGTTAGAGTCGCAAAAGACACGCTTCGGACTGAGTCATGCTTGACTGCAGATCCGGTCCGGGGGGAAAGGGAAAAAGGGGATAAAGTACGTTGTGGAAACAAGAGTTAATTCTTGCCTCAAAAATGTTATGACCGTGGTTGTGTAACACTCTGTAGTGTTTGAACTGTTTCCTTGACCATCTTGAAAACAAATGACCCAATAATGCTCGATGATAAGCGCACACCACTCTGTGATTTTTAGAATATGCAACGGTTTCTCATGTAACTGAAGTGGGTTTTCAGCACTCCAGTATCAACTATTCTGTCGAGTTGGGATTGCATTAGTGGTAAGACACGTGTAGTTTTTGCTCTGCTCTTTTCGATTGGTTTTTTGGTGACTTTTTCTTGGATTAGTGGATTGGATTTTGTTGGTGAAAGATTGATGGACATGGACACAAAATTTGGTGAGTTTTGGACAACGGAGTAATTAGATACTTAGACAATTATAAGGGAATCACTTTTTCTCATTTCTCTGTCACCCTGTTCGTCTCGGACCAAAACCCTCCCGGATCATCCCTGATCCGGGCCTCCGCTACTCCTCGCCCCAACCCAAAAAACCCGAAAAATACCCCCCCCAAAAAAAAAATCCTCGTCCGGACAAATCCTTCCTTTTCTAGGCGTTTCACGTCATTTCTGACTTATCCGACCCCTGACCCAAAATAACTCTCCCCCCAAAAAAAATTTCCGACCCCATTTTTGGCAACATAAAAATCACCCCCCCCCCCCCCAAAATATGGTCGACTTGGAACAGGTTATGAACATACGATGGCCAACAGATTTATTTAAACGCTTGGACGTTGCATACGGCTTCCCGGCTGGGAAGAGGTAGAAGGTACCTGTGTATTCCTTTTGTCACAAGAGGACTGGGCAAATGGTAAATAAGAGAAGCTGTCCCTGGAATATCGACGAGACTAGATGCGGGAACAAATATGCCATGTGGCACAGTTTTAAGAAATACAAGAAGTACGGATATATTTTATCCGGAAGATGAGGACTCAGATAATTTCACTACCTACGTGTTCATGGTCGAGGAGAAAAACGAAGATTTGGTCAGAAATCTTACAAAAGCCCGACATAGAGTCCGCAGCGCTGAAAACGGAAGACTCGTATTTTACATACCAAATGATAACATAGAAGGTGCATGCAAAGCTATAGAATATTGGAGTCGTAGGTTAGATAAGGCTGACGACAAATAGAATATTTTCCGAATAGAGAAAGAAGTGACGATGAGGAGAGTCGAAGGTCCGGCCTCGTCGATAGTTACAATTAAAAAGACAGACACGACATACGTCGACCTATTAAAAAAGAAGTAAAAGGAAGCATCGGGGACGACATGGCGGATGATATCTTACCCGTCAAAAAAGGCAGAGCTGAATCGGTGGAGATGAGGATAGTCGAGTCCACAACAAAAAGAAATGACGTCAAGATGAGAATAAACGCCAAGGTTACCGATGCAGTAGTTGAAGAGAGACCATACGGGGGACGAAAGACGGCATTTTACGTGAAAGATCTCGACACTGACTCTACGGCTGAAGAAGTGAATTTGGCACTTAAGAAAGAGATCGGGTCGGATATTTCGCCCCGGGTAGCCGCTATGAAGCTTGCTTTCGAGAATACCCAGAAGGCAACAGTTGTACTACTAACGAGAGACGGCAAACTTTTAACGAATAAGTCAAGAATAAAAGTTGGATGATATTCAACGCGTCGAGATTAACACCGAAGAAGTCAAATGCTGTAAGTATTGGGGCCTAGGACATTTGTCCAGGAATTGTAACGGTCCAAATCGCACCTCACTGGGTTATAACTGTGGAGGTGTGGGGCATAAAGCAAAATAATGTAAACTGTGGGAAAGTCGGACACCGGATCGGAGGCCAGTTATGTTGTACGAATAACGATGAAGATAATACATATTAATATGAATAGAATGACGTCGGCACAAGACCTGACGTGGAAAGTGGCTAATGACAGAGATTTAGACTTCCTGTTGGCTGTTGAACCAAACCGTAAGGTTGCTTCTGGTGGTTGGATCACGGATAAAATTTTGGACACGGCCGTATTAAATGTATCGAATCGATGGACAGTCGTGCAAACCAAATATGGCAGAGGAATACTGGCCATACGATTATCGGTGTGTGTCATCATATGTGGATACATTTCGCCGAATTGTGATGACGAAAGATTCGAAGAATTTCTGAATGAACTTGAAGACACAGTTAGAGCAGAAAGAGGACCGGTCATCTTATCGGGAGATTTTAATGTCGAGTCTGTTGTACTTGGTGACACGAAATTTACTCGCCGTGGCTACGAGTTGGCGGCAATGCTGGGCTCAATCAAAATGGAAGTTATCAACACGCCAAGGGTCTGTACTTTCGTAGGTCATGGTAGAGGCTCTGTGATTGATATAACTGCTCTTTCGGAAGAGAGTATGAGTAAGGTCACTTCATGGTGCGTGGTTTGGAACTCGCAAGTGGTCATCTAGGGATCTTCTTCGAGGTCAATCTGGACCAGCCGATTGTACAAAGAGAGAGACGGAGATGGAAACGTACGAGGATACAAACACGACCTTATGTTCAAGCAGTATAAAGGAAAACAGCAATATGCGTAGGTAGAAACCCGGATATGTTTCTAAACATTATGATCGAAGAGTATGACAGGATTCGACCGCCATAGGGCCGCTCGCGAAGAAATATATCCAGGTGAAGTATATATTATACGCCAGAAATTGCTGATTTGAGGGTTTCGATGTGGGCGGCCCGTAGAAGACTACAAAATGTCATAAGGAACAGACCCAGTGAATTCGAACGAGCAGAAGTAACCTTTAAAAACTCTCAGAAGAATTCTGCGCTGCTGTCAAAGACGCTATGAGAGCCGAATGGAAGAAACTGGTTGCGGAGTTAGAGGACGATATATGGGGGAGGGTGTATCGGATTGTTATGAAGAGGTTTGTGCGCCCCTCCCCTCGCTTACTCGGGACCAGATCGAACAAGCGATTACAAAGCTTTTTATTACTGAAAAAGGCGATCGCGTGGTTAAGCCAGATTCTGACAAGAGAAGATTCTCCATAGATGAATTGCAATGGGCGATTACCCACATTAACCCAAAAAAAGCCCAGGCCCAGACGGGGTACTAGGCATATTATTGAAAGAGCTGACCAAGAAATTAGCTTAGATGGTCTTAGAAGTACTGAGTGAGGCTTTGGAGAAGGGAACCTTCCCCGCATCTTGCAAGTTCGGTAGATTGGTGGTAATTCCTAAACCAAATGCGAATAACATGGCAGTATCATCTCGACCGATTTGTCTTCTACCAACGATTGCAAACTGTACGAGAGGTTGTTGACGGATCGCATACAGGAGAAGATTGTAACAACCGGAGGCCTATCTCGATCACAATATGGATTTCATAAAGGAAGGTCGACCGTAGGTGCCTTAAAAAGAGTGGTATTGTGGGCGGATGGGTGGAGAGCGGGCACCTGGAGGACCAGACAGATTCTGTTAATGGTCCTCCTGAATGTCCGCAATGGATTTAACAATCTCCCAAGGGCTGTGGTGGCGGACGAATTGGAGAAGAGAAATATCAGCGCCTACTTATGGGCGGTTATTTGCTAATATTTGTGTGCAAGAGAATTAATGATTCAGGCAGAGGGAGAATGTAGGTTCCAGATGAAGGGGGGCGTGACCCAGGGCTCTGTATTAAGCCCCTTCCTCTGGAACATTTCGTTCGACAGCATTTTGAATTTACGATATCCACTGGGAGTGGCTCTAATTGCGTACGCGGACGACCTAGCACTGTTGGTGTCAGGTCGATCTGTAGAAGAGGTGGAGTAGAAAGCTAACAGGGCTATCGAGCTGGCGAACGCATGACTTCTAAATCGAGGACTCAAACTTGAACCAAAGAAAACTCAGGTCCTAGCAATAGCGGACAGAAGGAGAATCAGAACCATCCGTGTACGTGTAGAAGAATATATTGTTAAGATGACCTCGCTTGTGAAATACCCTGGAATGTGTTGCAGTAGTCGGGGAAATATAGCAAGCGTATCGAAGAGATTACGATGAAGGCTGAAAAAGTAATAAATACTTTTAGCAGGCTGATGGGGCACAAATGGGGCCCGAAAGCGTTCAAACGAAAATTGATTATGGCCGCCGCGACTCCCATAATGTTACATGCCACACCAGCGTGGCATGCGGCTTTCTATATTCAGCGGAACAAGAAAAAGCTAAATGCGCTGCAACGGAGGATGAATCTTAAGATTACATCTGCGTATAGAACGGTGTCCATTATAGCGGCGGGAGTCCTCGCGGTGGTCCTGCCGATCCAACTTCAGACGAAGAAACGCTTACGCATCTATGAGGGAATGAATCGGCAAGATGCGACAGACATACTATTGCAGCAATGGCAGGCTTTGTGGGACACTGCCCAAACGAGCAACTGGACAAATATCAAATCGAATAAACACGCGATAAACACTATAGTTACAAATAATGGCGCTATTGAATTACGACAAAAGGATGGCTATAGATAACGTCAATACGCTACACTGGACATTACAATATTCCGTTGGAAATGAGGCGTTTATATGGAAATTAGTTTCGCGTCGTTGCAACTAGGGTAGTAGATTTCACCATGACGATGTGGTGTATAGCACGCGACTATCTCTGTAGTGTTGTCCGCTGAGAAGTGACTGCTTATTTATTTTTTTTCGGGTGGTACATCTTTCCAGTTCAAAAACTTTTATAATCAAATTTATTACCGTCTGTCGTTACTTTTCTTCCGTTATATTCAATATAAACTTCATTCTGATTGATTTCATCTAAATCGGCCTGTGTAAATATTTTGCTAATTAAAAATATTTTTAAAAACATTTTACAATAAATAATAAATCAATGATAATAAAAAAAATGAAAAAATTATTAATGAAATAAAATGTTATCTACTTTTAAAAATGTGTAAATGTAATTTAATAGGAAATTACATATGTGTATATGTAATATATTTGGTGAAACATCTGATTATTTAATATTAATTGAAAATTATAATTTAGAGTCAAACTATTTTTGGATTTTCTTTGTAAATTCCTATAATAATTGTATATATTTATTTTTAAAAAAAAAAATTTAATTTAATTATTTGACAGAAAATAAATACAATTTTGAAATATTTCAATTTAAAAAGATTGTTGAAAAATGTTTTTCACTTGTGTGTACTATTTACAAGATTTCTGGTGTGAATGAAAAGTTATGAAAGTTAATAATAATTAAATATCCGTTTAGTGAACTGTATACTGGTTACAAATATTAATTTTGACCTTACGGTATAGAATAATCAGTTTTTATTATTGGATTATTCGGTAAACAATTAAAGCGTAATCAAGGAAACGTTTCTCTAACCTAATATTTCAGGTAAGATTGTTGAATTAATAATTGAATAAATTTTTGATGTTAATAAAAACTAATATTTTAACAACTGGGCACTTTTATTAAAGAATTAGAGGATCATATCTCACTTTCAAATGAAATACGTTTAAATGAAGAGCAGCAAAAATGTGTGTATATAATTTAACAGCTGTACAAGGAAGTCATGTAGTATCCACATCAGATTTTTGCTATAGCAGTAGCATGGTTTGGAAGTTAACTTATAGTGACGAAAAGCTAAAATAATTAGTTTTTTTTAACGTTACACTGCTTATAATTTTTATATTTCATGTTACTATCACTTTTATTTTAAGATATTTAACTAAATTTTTTTTTTGTATTCTTATGTTTGTCTGTTAAGTTGAATGAAGAAATAACTGTAAAGGAGTATTTATCAGGATCATATTATTCACAAAATTCTGATAGCATCTTTGCTTTCCATGTGAAGATTCAGAATTTTAGTCAATCAGCTTTTTACTTTTTCATACACTACAAAAATTCATTATCAAGCATCGGCTGCTGTTATAACGCATTGACATTTTGTTGTAAAAGTAGATAAATAGACAAGGAATATAAAAGTATTGCAAAAATATTGTAAAAATATATATATATTCAAATTTTTGACTAATTTTAGTATTATGTTTGTTTTTATTTCACATTATTATAGGTTGCTATTTGTGACTTAGATGTTGATCAGGGAGAGAAGTTAGTAGAAGACTTTAGTTTGAAATATGGTCAAGGAAAGGCGTTATTCTGCCAGTGTGATGTTACAGATTATCCACAATTTGAAGGTAATATTACTAAACTTAAATATATTATTTATACTTAAAAAAAGGCTGTGCCTTTCAGGTACTAATTTAATTAAAATAAATAGTTAGATTAGTATGATGAAATAAGTTTTAAATTCTTGTATAATAAGTTAATTATTATATCAGACCAAAATTATTCTACACTGTATAAGAAAACAAAATCATAATAGAACAAAATTATTTCATACACAACTATAGATATCAATGTAGCAACCAAGACCACCAAAATATTTTTAAATTTTGAAAATATGTTACATAATGAAAAGTATGTTAAAGGTACTTTTGGCTAAAGAGAGGTTACAGTTAATGTATTCGATGAAGCATTTTAATGTCTAAAGTGATATGATCAAGAACTTGACAATAGAATGTCAAGAGTGTGCAATAGAATTGACTACATTTTTATTACATTAATGATGCAAGTTGCTAACAGCTCCTTTCTATAACAGTGCATTACTAACCAATTTTGCATGAAAATGTAATTGTGCTACTACTATTCTAACCTGAATACATTTAATTACTAATGTGACATTCCATGTATAAAAGTTTGAAAATCAGATTTCTTTTTCTTTAAAGCAAACAGTTTTAACAATCAAGATATATATTTATTAGAGATTATCACATTATCATTTCATTAAAAATATTAGCAAAATGTCTTTTAAAATTGCACCATGATCTGAATTGGAATTCTGTTATTTAGACTAGGCTATTTTGACATAAGAAATGATTGTTCACTGTTTTATTTAACTCATTACCCTCTTTTTGTGAAGAAAACCGACTTTCACAAAATCTTCATAGTACCAATATACTGCACCAAAAACTTCATCCACAAACTGCATTTTCATCTTCACTGCACCTGCTATCCCTTTCTTTCCCACACCATAATGGCACGCTTTGTCTCTCGTTTACAATGAAGTATCCAGGTTTTATCTAGACTGTAAAAGTGCCCTTTGCTTCATATCATTCAACTAATTTTTATTTACATGCTGTAATTCCATCAAATGTTTCCTTTACTTACAGTGTTTTCTGATTACTTATTAATCTTATTCATTATTATAGAAATGAATGGGAAATAGCAGTAGATGCCAAAAAGGATGTAATGGATTGAAAAAAGTTTAAAAAAATTCATTGTAAAAGTCAAGAAAAGAACTTGATTTAAAAAGAACAGGTGGGGATGTGACACATTTATGTAACAAGAAAAAAACAGAATCAAATTAAAGATTGGAATACAGTGATACATTAAAGAAACTGTTAAATCCATAGTTCTTGGGTTTATCATTAATATTGTCAGAATGGAAAGCAAGAATGCTCACCCTAACTCCATGTATCTTCATCAGCAGAAATTAAGTCTAACGTGGACGTTACAAATTGAACTCTTTGTGGCTTATGATAGGTTTAATTTCATGGAGTAGCTGCAGATTATAAGCATGAAGTTTCAGTCACTTGTGAACAACATCATGGACACTGCTTTTAAGAATGTTTAGTTGATGATTAATTCTAAGAAATGAACATTCTGAACTTCATTGGAAAGACAATTGAATTCGTTCTGTGTTTTCAGGATTTATTTTATGTCTACTTGGTGAATGTCCTTTCAAAACGCTTCCAGTTTCCAATAAGTGTTCATACCGCTTACATATGCTTTTGTCATTAGAAGAATTTCTACAACAGACTTTCATATAATTTCTTTGTTTAAGAGTCACTGATTTTGTTTTTGTGAAATAGTACACACACCATGCTTTCTCTTGTAGCAACGCCATAGTATTGAAGCCTGGGCTCATAACAGTTTGGCCTGTGCAACAGTATAATTCAGCTGCTATCTGATGGAAAATGTGTAAACTAAAGCTTAATTGTTGTTGCTTGAAGATTACACATAAAATACTATAGAGTGTTGCAAAATAAAATCTATATTCGTTCCTGAAACCTCCAGTAACTATTTTTTGGACACCAGAATTATAATAAACCAAACTTGCTAGCCCCATGTTTGAAGATGTAACATCCTGAAAATTAAAAAATGAGAGATAAGAATGAAATGCTAACAATTAAAGCCACATGTAATAAACAGTTTTCTATATGATGTTGATTTGGGTGAAGTTTTAAACATTCTGTTGGTATTATTGATCAATGACCACCTCAATAATGTACTTTATTAAAACAAATAATAACATTATTTTTATTTTCAGAGTCATTTCAGAAGACAGTTTCTGCATTTGGTGGACTTGATATTGTTATTAACAATGCAGGAATCTTTAATGATCGTTTCTGGGAGTTAGAAGTAGATGTGAATCTTGTAAGTGTAATTAATTATTGTAAATCATAATCATATAAGATAAATGAAAAATTTATCTATGAATTTTAATATGATTACAGATTTTAACGATAATTTTTACCAATTATTTTTTAGTCATAACATTGCATAGAATAATTTTTTTGTTAAATATGAGGTGTGTGAGAAAAGTAATGAGACTGGTAACACTGTTAGCGATCTGGCAACATTGTGTCTACCGGTCTGTGCTAGACCGGTTTGTTCATCCCTTCCACATGCTCAGTATGAGTTTCAACTCCGTTCAGCAAACACATTATTTTTGACAGCACCATCAGTGAAGTTGTGTTATGAAAATGGAGCATCGGAATTTAGAGCAACGTTGTGCAATCAAGTTTTGTGTTAAACTTGGGGAATCTGCGAGTGTGACCTTTGAAAAGTTGAAACAGGCCTATGGGGAACATTGCTTATCAAGAGTACAAGTTTTCCGTTGGCACAAATCATTTTTGGAAGGTAGAGAATACATTGAAGATCAACCTCGCTCAGGGAGACCTTCAAATTCAAAATCTGATGAAAACGTTGAGTGTGTGAGGGTTCTTGTGAGATCAGACCATTGTTTAACAATAAGGATGATGAGTGAACAGTTAAATTTAAACACTTTCACCGTACATCAAATTTTGACAGACGATTTTAATATGCGAAAGGTTTGTGTGAAATTTGTGCCAAAAAACCTCACAACGGAACAGAAGGACAATCGAAGAAATGTGTGCGTTGATCTTCTTGAGAGGATTGGCAATGACCAAGAATTCTTCAATCCTGTGATCACAGGTGATAAATCCTGGATATTTGAGTACGATCCTGAAACAAAGCGGCAAAGCGAAGAGTGGCACACTCCATCATCTCCTCGACTGAAAAAATGTTGAATGAGCAAATCAAAGATCAAAACCATGCTGATTTGCTTTGTTGACAGTAGGGGTATCATGCATAAAGAATTTGTTCCTCCAGGACAAACTGTCAACCAAGTGTTTACAAAGGTGTCCTTGAAAGGCTCAAGAAAAGAGTGATTCGTGTGAGATCAGGCATTGCAGACAAGTGGATGCTTCATCATGACAATGGCCCGTATCACACGGCCATTTCCATGAGGGAACTTTTGACCTCAAAACACATTCCTACGGTTCCTCAACCCCTTATTCACATGATTTGAGTCCTTGTGACTTTTCCCTTTTCTTGAAATTGAAACATGTCTTAAAAGGACGTCATTTTGGAACTCTGGAGAACATTCAAAAGACTGTGACTGACTAGTTAAAAGCCCTACCAGTTGAAGCCTTCCAGCACTGCTACCAGGAGTGGGAACAACGACTCCGCTGGTGTATAACTGCCCAAGGGAACTACTTTGAAGGGGATAATATTGTTGTTTGAAAAAAATAAAAACTTTGGTAAGTAAAAAATCAGTTTCATTACTTTTCTCACACACCTCTTATATTAAAAAAATATGTTTTTCATGATTCTTTTTTGTTGATCTTACAATTATTGTAGTAAGGCTAATGATAATGGGAATCAACAGTTTAGGGATCTGATTATGTTGTCCATGACAACTGACAAAAAATTATTGATTTCTTTAATGACAAACCAAACTAAATTTTTATGTAACGTATATTAAACATATTGTATCTAAAAGATTGGTTACAAAATAAGCTACATCAATCATTCCAGTGCTGTATCATATGTTATTCAGAATTAAAAGAATTTTTATTTTTACAGAATGGTGTTATACGAGGAACTCTCTTAGCTCAAAGATTGATGCGTAAAGAACGGGGAGGAAAAGGAGGTGGAACAGTAATAATTACAGCATCAACGCTGGGAATTATGCCAAGTCCTTGTGCACCAATTCATTCTGCAACTAAACATGCAATTATTGGATTTACAAGATCTTTTGGGGTATGTCATAAAACTGTAGTTTTACTGTATTCATAAATGTTTAATTGGATTAAATTTTAATTTATGAACTTTTCAGCTGTGTTAGTAAATCATACCTTCCTCCACATTCTTTGTATGTAATTGAGTTAAGCTTTTTCATATTTTATGATTTTGTGCATACAGTGTGTTGAACAATCCTAGAGCAAACCTTTTGCAGAAAGCTTGGTGATAAGAAAGCTTAAATGAATCCTATAAATGAACACATATACATTTCACCAATGTATGGATGTTACAAAACAAAAGAATAGTATAATTGTTTCAAAAAGAACAAATTTTCATGGAATGAGATCAGTGAAATGAAAATCTAATTATGCTAAGAATTTTTTATTATGTTATACAACAAAAATTACACTGAAGTCTATGACCAGTAATTATACATTATTTCAACCACAAATGCATATTAACAAGTTATTACCTCTGATTCTTTTCAAATTTATATTATATAACTATATTTGGTCATCAATAATGAAAAAGGCCAGAAATATATAATACCAAAAATCTGCTATTAGTCTGATGAGAAGTCAGTGTCTGACCTTAAATTACCTTCCATGGCCTATTGTGTGGTAACTGTATTGGAATTGTGTGGTTGGGAAATCTCAGTGAAGATATTATGTATAAGAGTTCCTAGGTCAGGATATTTGATTTGAACATAAATTCAGTGAGGTGCCCCACAAAATTGTTTTCTGTTACAAGATCAAGACACTTATCACTAAACTTCATCCCATAACCTCTCAGTTATCTATGTGTGAGAAACATTTGTAGTTACAAAGTTTAACTACAATTGACTGTTAGATGAAAAAAACCATATTTAAATAACTATATGAATACAAACAGTCTCTATTTATTGTGCCAAGGTGATTTTGTTCCTTGATAATGTTAAGTAAAACCACAATTTTTTACCAGCACTAAAAAAAATGTTTTTCTGCATTTAATTTCCACAAATACACATTCATTCTGAATTATTTATCAATATTTTCATCTGCCGAATTTCTTCTTATTGATCTCACAGTGCCCTCTCTTTTACACTGCACAATACTGTGGATGAAAATTTTATGTAAATAAGAGCTCCTGTCTGCACTTGGCAGTTTCAATATTTTTAACCTCCTGCACAGAAAATTCTATGGAGTTGGTCACAATAGAATCCAAAACATTACTTACAGACATATTTTTTTGCATTTCAAGTCTGGTTTTTCAACCACATATTTTTAAATTGTGAACTTACAAAAGCATATTTCAAAACCTGTTTTGATCAATCATGTTTTTATACTGGAGTGTTTGCTAGTAACATTTAGTGTTACTAGCAATGTGGACTTAATGTGGACCTGCATGATATATCATGTAGGTCCACATGGACAGTACAGCCTGATGTGAAATCAGAAACTGGTTTAATTTCATTTCCTCTTACGAAATCACTATAAGATCAATTAATGTACGTTTTTTTAAATTTAAAATGCAGCATCATACCTACATGAAGCCATGATCTCTGACACAGAAATAAAATTGCATTGGTTCCTGAGGAAGAACTGATTAGAATGGGCTTGCAAATAATCCATGTACAGCTGAAAAAAAGAGAATTATATTATCTTTCTAATCAAAATTAATTTTATACTGAATACAATAGATATTTCAATTAAAGGAATTGGAAGCTTCATGCAATTCTGAAAAAACGAAAGAGATTTTTTGTCAGTACAAAAGATTGTGTTAATATGTGAAACCAATCATATGATAATTTATTTATATATAAATAAAATAAATTAAGATTCAACCTTACCAACAATTTGTCTGTGTTTTTCGAGTACTTTTAGTCATTCGACCATCATCAGGAAAAGTTTCTTTCAATTTAAAAGCATTATCATAATGTAAAAGTTATGACTGTTACTTTATCTAAAAGTAACCATCACAACTTTTCAATCTACTGATATTACTTTTAATTTTAATGCTTTTAAATTGAATGAAAAATTTTACTGTTGATGGTCGAATGACCGAAAGTACTCGAAAAACACATACAAATTATTGGTAAAGTTGAATTTTAATTTATAAATAATCTTGTACACCAATGGTGCCATGCTTGAAAAATTAAACTTACAATATGACATTTTGTTTTAATCCCTTGGCATCCCTTGATCTTTATATCTCTGCCTAGGCGTTTTTGTCTTCTCATAATTTTTCTAACCCAGTTCAATTACCTGGAAAACATGCACGACTAAGGCTACAAAATCAGAATTTTTACCTGGGAATGCAAAATACTCTAAAAATTAAATTCCTTTGATTTTGGAGCAGCGCACATCCCAATCAGTTTTATAAGATGGTTATTTGTGTAAATAAGAGCTCCTGTCTGCACTTGACAGTTTCAATATTTTTAACAGCTGCACAGAAACCTTCTTTACTCTTTATTCCAAAATACTTAAGAAAAAGATAAAAACTAACTAAAATTTCACACAGTGGATCTAAAAATACATCTTTATTTCTCTCAAACAAGACATCATTTTAAATTATTCTAGAGTGTAACATAACTAATCACTAAGTCTACATTTTAAAAAGAGATTTAACAGCATCTTTTTGTCATATCAGACAAAGTTTTTGACAATTAGGAACACTTGAAAAATGTCTCTGACTAGATTTGAAAGTGGGGTGTTGCTGTAGAGTGTGTAATAATTTATATGTAGTGTAAATATTTTGTATGGATATGTCTGAAGCTCTGCGTATCGTTTAAGGAAGACTACAACCAGCTTGGATTGCTGTGATTTCAAGTTCCTTGAATCACAACTTACAGTTGTTAAATTATTTTTTTATATAAAATATCGATCGGCAAACCATCTACATACAAAAAAAAAAAACAAATTAAAAACTAATATCAAAATCTAATAAATCTTGGGAATAGAAGCCTTCCTTATTGTTTAAATTTTTTTATATACAAAAAAAGCTTAATTATTTGGAAATCATATATTTTCCCCTACCATTATAAATTTATATTATTATTATTAGTATATTTATTATTTAATATTAAATAATGTATATATATATATATATATATATATATATATATTATTTAATATTAAATAATATATATATATAATATTAAATAATAATAATAAATATTTTTATTATTTACTAGAAAAGGCATTCGATAACGTAGACTGGAATAAAATGTTCAGCATTTAAAAAAAATTAGGGTTCAAATACAGAGATAGAAGAACAATTGCTAACATGTACAGGAACCAAACAGCAACAGTAACAATTGAAGAACATAAGAAAGAAGCCGTAATAAGAAAGTGAGTCCAACAAGGATGTTCCCTATCTCCATTACTTTTTAATCTTTACATGGAACTAGCAGTTTAATGATGTTAAAGAACAATTTAGATTCGGAGTAACAGTACAAGGTGAAAAGATAAAGATGCTACGATTTGCTGATGATATAGTAATTCTAGCCGAGAGTAAAAAGGATTTAGAAGAAACAATGAACGACATAGATGAAGTCCTACGCAAGAACTATCGCATGAAAATAAACAAGAACAAAACAAAAGTAATGAAATGTAGTAGAAATAACAAAGATGGACCACTGAATGTGAAAATAGGAAGAGAAAAGATTATGGAGGTAGAAGAATTTTGTTATTTGGGGAAGTAGAATTACTAAAGATGGACGAAGCAGGAGCGATATAAAATGCTGAATAGCACAAGCTAAACGAGCCTTCAGTAAGAAATATAATTTGTTTACATCAAAAATTAATTTAAATGTCAGGAAAAGATTTTTGAAAGTGTATGTTTGGAGTGTCGCTTTATATGGAAGTGAAACTTGGACAATCGAAGTATCTGAGAAGAAAAGATTAGAAGCTTTTGAAATGTGGTGCTATAGGAGAATGTTAAAAATCAGATGGGTAGATAAAGTGACAAATGAAGAGGTATTGCGGCAAATAGATGAAGAAAGAAGCATTTGGAAAAATATAGTTAAAAGAAGAGACAGACTTAGAGGCCACATACTAAGGCATCCTGGAATAGTCGCTTTAATATTGGAAGGACAGGTAGAAGGGAAAAATTGTGTAGGCAGGCCACGTTTGGAATATGTAAAACAAATTGTTAGGGATGTAGGATGTAGAGGGTATACTGAAATGAAACGACTAGCACTAGATAGGGAATCTTGGAGAGCTGCATCAAACCAGTCAAATGACTGAAGACAAAAAAAAAAAAATAGTGTATTTATATTTCATATTTTTCACTTATCATGAAATCATATTTTTCACCTATCCATAACACCTTTTCATTAAAATATGTGTGTAGCATATCCAAAATCATAGTAATAAATAAGTTTTTTAATACAGTTGTTTATCACATTTTTATAAAAAAAATTCTTTCCAAAAGTTGATGTATGCTATAATAATAATAATAAACAAAAGTAATAAAATTTCTTTAATTAGAGATGCATGAGGTGAGTAAAAGGTTTCTCACTCCAGGCCTATAAAAGGAGGTACTTGATTTAAATTTAATTACTATCCTCTTTGAAATAGTCTTGGACACAGTTTCATCCACTTTTGAAATATGTTGTTTAGCACAAGCACCAGGTCTCTGTATACACTAATAAAAGTAACCTTTCAGCTTGAGGAAGAGGTAGAAGTCACACAGATCCAATCCAGTCATTATAGAAGGTATGGAGCAACAATCATGTTTTTAAACAAAAACCTGCCTGTTTTGTATGCTATGTAGGCAGGAACATTTTCATGATGTAGCATCCAATTGTCTTTTCACACTTCACATTTCCATGATGAATATCACTCAGAATACCATAATAGAACTCTGCATTGACAGTCTGATCCTTGGAATGAATTCAAGATGCACAGTCCCATGATGGTCAAAGAAAAGGATCAGCAAGCTTTTGGTCTTTTGATATGCCATACTAGAGAGTGTAGGCCCTTCCACATGAAATCTACAGTTCATTTCCTGGATTCTGGCCATAGACCCAGCTCCTGTTGCCAAAGATAACCCTTGATATGAAACTTTAGTCAGAAGTAAAGATCGCTTGTACTGTTCCAGATGACATTCTGAGGAATGTCACAAGTTTTTTCTGATGATCTGATAATCCTCAGTCACAAGCTATTTAAAATCTCGGATACATTAATAGAGTTATGTTTATGAAGGGCTGCCCTGACTTCTCTTCATTAATGGTAATGTTCTGCCTCTATTGAAGCCACTCAATAAAACTTGTCCAGTTCATTGTTTCAATAACAGAGCTGCAGAATTTCAGAGTTTTCCATTTGGACATCTGAGTTGACTCCAAAATTATTTATTCATAGCATTAAAATAAGTAAATTCCTTACTGTTGTTGAAATTTGTTGTTTAATTTCTGTCCATTGTGTCCCTTAATCTGTTGATGTTGTCTTCAGGGCGGTAATTTAACCACAGAATAATCATACATATTATCATAATAGTGCATGTAGCGTGGATCTGTATGTAGTGGTGATACCAGTCAGTTTTTTTATTCATGAAAGTCATTCTTTTTAATTGCTGCATGCACTTGATCCTGCTGCGCTCAGTAAATTTTTTATAATGCTAATCTCATAATCTTTTTCAAAAATTACTACAAGAAATACGTTTACTGAAAAACTTGACTTATGGAAAATATTTTTGTTCAAAGCTAAGTAGTAGATAAATATTATAACTTTAAAATACTTAGATCATGGAAGTTATTCAGTGAAGAATAATATTTAGTTGATCTACAGAAAAAAAAATTTCTCAGTTCAATAGATAAATAAATTAATCTCATTTCATTATTTAATTGTGTTATGAATCATGGTCAATACAAAATAATTAATTCAATTTTTTTCTCAGTTTTCTGTTTGAATCCCTAAAAGTTACTTTATTCATATCATAGGACATAAAGTTATATTCATTCAGTTTAACCTCTGATAGCAAATACACACTTTCACTGGGATAGCAATTCATTTGAACTGCTTGAACTCTTGCTACATAAACTGTTTTTACAGTATCTTTACTGTAATAACTGTAGAAGCACTTATTAAGTACAATTTTCTAAATTTATCTGAATGTTCTTATAAAGATACTTTGATGTTACTAAAAATATGAACATCTTTTTAGTAACATCGAAGTATCTACACCAAGAATGACTTTCTTTTGGGTAGAGAAACAAGAAATCACATCTTTTTCTAATAAGTTTAGTTAAAAAAAAAAAATAATGTACATTTAATTATATGTTAATTACATTAATTTTATTTTTTTAGGATCCATTTCATTTAAATTTAACTGGTGTTCGCGTTATGGCTATTTGTCCTGGGCCAACAAAGTGTGACACAAATATTGATGAGATTAAGAAAGGTTTACTTTATCCAGACTTTGAACCATTATATCATCGTACATATGATAATGTGACATATCAGCCGTAAGTAAATTCCATAGTAACAATCATTTATCCTAATTTATTATTCTAAATTAACATTGTATGTAATTTATTCTTGTAGTAATCATTAGTGAACGAGTATGAAACCAATAAATGTAATGGTGTTCAATTCTAAAACCTTTAAAATTTTATAAATAAATCAAGTGAAATATTACAAGACAATTTTTTTCTTAATGTCATTTTTCAATGAATATGGGTGAAATGTTGTAACATAACTATCTGCAAAATCAAAAATATCTAGTATATTCTTTGGCACACTGAGGACTACACACAAATTAATTATCAAATCTTAGTAATGCTGCTTGTATAAAGAAATTCATGTAGAAAAAAATTACCAATTTTTCTTTTTTCTCACTAGTGTGAATATTTTTTTCATTTATCCAATTTTTTTTAATGTTCACTTCACATGTAATCACAAGTTTTATACATAATGAATTGATTTTTATCCTATCAATCAAACTTATTCATCTTTGCAGTATAATAAAGCAAAAATGCACATTAAGTAATTAAACAATGAAATTACGAGGTCTGTAAATAAAGTAATGAGACTGGTTCAAAAAACTCTTTATTTACAATCCAACTATACATGGTATTACCTTCGAAATAGTTCCCTTGGGAAGCCACATAATACTTCAAACATGAAGTTCCTACTCTTCATAGCAGTGCTGGAACTTAGAAACTGGAGTATCCTTCAGATGGTCGGTTACAATTTTTATTATGTTTTCTACTGTTCCAAAGTGGTGTCCTTTAAGGTGGTTTTTTAGTTGGGAACAGGAAAAAGTTGCAGGAACTCAAGTCAGGTGAGGAACTACAGAAATGTTTTTCTTTGCCAAAAACTCATTAATTGAAAGTGCAGTGTGAAAGGTACATTGTCATGATGCAGCATCCAGTTGTCTTTGATGGCTGGTCTCACATGGGCAACTCTATTTCGCAATCTTTTAAGAATTTCTTGGTATACATACTGATTTCCAGTCTGTCCTGTAAGCAAAAACTCCTTATGGACAGTGCCATTACTATCAAAGAAACAAATTAGCATAGTCTTGATTTTTGCTTTTTGGGACGTGGTGAGTGTGTCACTCTTTGCTCTGGCATTTTATTTCTGGGTTGTACTCAAATATCCAAGATTCATCACTAGTAATAACTTATAAAAAAGTTAATAAGTTATAAATCAGGATCAGTTTCAATTCATCCTAGGGTGGATGAATTGAACTTGAACACCCTGTTGTTTTTCTGTTCAACAGTGAGGTTTTTTGGGACCAATTTTGTACAAACTTTTTTCTCATGTCCAATTTGTTTGTCAAAATTTGATGGACTGAGGTTTCATTCAAATTCAATTACTCTGCAATCATTCTGACAGTTAATCACCGATTGCACCGTATCAAGTCTCTGATTTGCTCAACATTGTCATCACTTTTTGACATTAATGGTCTTCCAGAGCATGGATCATCCGTAACTGATTCCCGGCCACCTGAAAACGATTTACCCCACCTAACAACTTGGGCTCGTGACAGAGCGTCATCTCCATACGCCCTTTTCAATTTTGGAAAAGTCTCAGTAGCATTCTCACCAAGTTTAACATAAAACTTGATTGCACAACGTTGCTCATAATTCGTATCACTCATTTTTGTAATTCACAAAAAAAATTTGTTTCACGAAAAGTTTGTTTACGTCTTGTGGCAACAATAGACTAAAAATATTAATACCTAATATAAATCGGCTGTTCATATAACCCTATGTTTACTAGTAACTCTACAATGTTGCCAATTTGGCTACCAGAAAAAACTAGTCTCATTACTTTATTTACAGATCTCTTATGTTTATCACAAAACCAACTCATTTAACATTAAAAAAAAGAAGTGATTTCAAAACTCAGTAACAATATTCCATAAACAAATGCAATTCTTCTGTAGCAAATAAACACCTATAAAGAGTTTTGCAGATGCTGTATTTTTAAAGTAGTTAAGCTTTAATACTTAGCCTATTAAATAAAAAGTGAAATAAATTTGAGATTAGTCTTCCAAAATAAATAGAAACAGTAAAAATTTATTTTCTCCTCATCCAATACCTATTGTTTTACAATACAAGTGTTAAATAGTTTACAGTTTTGCTTTGAAGCAACTTTCGTGAAATTATCTACCAATATTGTTATATGATTAAGATTTTTAAAACTTACTAGTAATAACTTGCTGAACACTCTTCTTTTAGCAAACTGATGAATAGTTCCTAGGACAGAAAAAAGGAATTAAAATTAAAATATATTATAATTTATGAAATAATTGCATTTATAGAAATGTTTTAAATCCATTTATTTTAATCAAAGAAATATTATATATATATATATATATATATAATATAATATTTCACTGAAGAAATATTTAAATATAAATTTATATATTAAATATTTAAATCCTCATATAACAAAAAGTATTGAAGTTGGCAAATCAGGAATTTTCTAAATGCTTCTTAACTAAGAGACTATCATACCAGTATAAAGAATAATTTTGCAGTATAATTATTTTGTAAAAGTTAGACAGAAAAAAAATTTAAAGTCAGAATAATATAAAACAAAGATAAAAACAAACATAGTTGATCAGATCTGGCTAAGATTATTAAATGTGTTTTTTTTAAAGATTAATAATCTTTATTTTAATGGTATTTCATATGAAAAAGCCAAACTTCAGACATAACAGAAAAATATTTAAAAAAAAGCATTGATCAGATAAAATATTTGTTGAGAGGCTTGAGTAAGCCTCTCAGATGTTATGAAGAATACATGCTTATTAAGAAGTAATAATCAATCATTTTAAAAAAAAAACAATTGCTATTAAAAACCTTACTATTCTTATATAAATTAAATGCAAAACTACTAATTTGAAAAATTTTTAAATCAATTACACTTGTGATTTTATTAAAATATTAGTATATTTTTTATTATTATAAATGACATTATTTTTTATGCTAATACCATATTTTTAATATCTGAAAGCAATTTTTGTGAAATTATTGAAAACTGACAGCAATTTATCTCCATTAAAAAATGGAGATATATAGCAAACAAATGTTGGTTTGTTTGCTATATGTGCTTACAATTTTATTTTGATTCAAGTGCACAAACGATTTATTCATTTTAACGATTTATACTTCTTGATATGAACGATTTATCTAAAATTATATTTGTATTTTAGAAATAAAAAATAACATTGGGGTTACAGCTGTGTTAAAAAATCACAACTCAAGAAACGGCTTAAAATGTTCTTGATTTTGAAGCTCATTGTTCTACTGATTTTTGCTCATTGTTAGTATACCGAATTCGTGAACATTATTTAGTTACAATTAGCAAAAACATTTAACAAAATCATGTGTAATAAACATTAACCATTAATGTTTTTGTGGCAGGCTATAGGCTCGTCTTTTTGCTACTATAAAATAATTTAAATAACAATCTTATTATCATCAGTTGACATTGTTTTGTAATTATTTACAAATCGCAAATTTTTAATTAATGACTTTTACTACTGCACAATAAATTAAATAATAAGAGAGTTTTGTTTCTTTTTTTTTAAACCATCTTCATCTCTACAACAATGATTTCTAAACTGTATCTAAGAACAGTAATAGGGATTCAACAATACCAAAATCATGGGTATATCATTGATGGAAGTACTTTACTTCCATCAGATTTTAAAACTTTAAAGTTCAGATTTTAAAACTTTACTAAAGTTTTAAGTGGGTAAATAAGTGAGAGAGGTATTCCCTCCTTTTTTTAATCTTAATCTAATTTGTATCTGATTTCAATATCCAAATTGTTTTTGAGAAAAAAGTCACACATTTTTAAATGTGAGCTTTTCAAAAATCCTATACCATAGATTGAATTAAAATTAGCTTCCTTCTTTAAATATTGGCATAATGAGCTTCCAGATGAGAAATATTTTTAATAGTGGCTTCATATTGAAGTAATGTCATGTTTTCACTACACCAATTTATTTAACTAAAAAAAAATTAACTGGTCTAAAAGAATTGTAAGTGAATATACATATAATACTTCTGTAGGTACCTAAGAGAGGAGATTCTGAGTCTTTTAATATTTTCATTTAATTAAATTAATTGTTCTGATCATTCTGATTGTTAATCTTTTATTACTCCAAAATTGTATAATATTTTTCAATACTGTAAACAGTTATGTTTAAAAATTATTTTTTAACCATATAATGCAAGTTCAGATTATCTATTCAGTAATTGATTATCTATTCAGTTCATGGGTCATCAGTCCATGAACATCAAGATTACATTACATTTTATTAGAATTAACCAAAATCTGAAAAAATAATTAAACAAAAAAAGAAACTGGGCAGATGCAATAAAGTTAGCATAAAAAACCCCATAAAGACTAAATCTGAAAATAACTCTTATAAAGCTTTTTTCTAGCTTTCATCTAAAATATATTATAATATAAATATATTAATGGAACAGCCTAGTGCAGAATATTGAGTAAAGAGGAATAATATGAATCTTAAAAAGATTTATCTCAGTAAAATAATATTTATATTCTTAGTTTAGTACTAGTATTTATATAGTACTAGTTAAATAAAAACAGAAAATAATGTTGCTTTAGTTTATCGATACTATATGATATTGATATATCGAATTAGTACCTCTCGATAGAGAGTTGGTTAATGCCATGTTGTAGTGGTCATGTCTTTCATTTAGTTAATAATAAAAGTTAATGCATATTGCTGTTGATAGTCATTGTTCACTTTAATCTTTAATAAATAAATTTAATACAGATTGAAATTATTTTTACATGTATGAGTGGTTTGTTTACATTCAGTTTTATTGTATGTGCTGGAGAGCAGAGTATCTTGAATTAATAAGAAAGCTAGCTTAGACTTGTTAGTTTTACAATTTTCTCTTAAAATATATTGTAGTCAATTAAAAACCTGATGTATCAGATACTATTTATATATTAATGATAGCATTATTCTCTTTTAAGTATTTTTTCATAAATGCCAAGTTAAATCATTTTCTTGAGCCACAGTCAATAATAACTGACTTGTGGTAGATATTACTTCTATTATTCAAATTCAATAAAAATTTTAACTAAATTAAATGAGAAACACTAAATAAAAGACTATTTTTTTTTAAGTATGCATAATGTTAAATCAAAGTTGACCTTAATTTTTTGGCAACATCACATTAAAATCAAATCTATTTTGTTAGAAGAGGTTAAGTTAACAGTTCAAGTAATAATAGTGAATTATTTATTAATAAATAAATGTCAAATTTAGTTGACAGAGAAGTATAATATTATGTTTATTTTTAACTGTTACAGCTCTCAAAATGTTGGCCGTGCTCTGATTCATATACTTCAAAAGGGAGCTAATGGATCAGTTTGGGTGGTTGAAAACCAACAACCTCCTCATGAAGTAAAATTTCCATCATCATATTAGTATGAAATAATTACTTAAATCCTAAAACTGCAAAGTGTACAAAGATTTTCTACTGCTTTACGTCCAGTCAGGTCCTGCTTTAGCCAACAAATATATTATTTTAATTTTATTATAATTAGGTATTTAACATTTTAATGTAACAGGTATTTTACTTCATTCTATAAGAATGCATAGTACATTTGGAAGAATCTTTATTATCCATACTGATGGAATCTTTTTATTGAAAAAATGAATTTTTAAAAATGTTTTATTGTTTATTTTAAGATGACTTCTGTAGATTCAGTAATAAGTTTCTTTTATTATAAAGTGCCTAACAGTAAATAAGCAAAATTCATAACTACACTGATTTGAAAAATATATAGGTAAACTATTTAAGTGTATGCATGTGAAAAACTGTTAGATAAATTTGAAAATGTGGGCGATTGGTTTTAAGAATGAAGAAAACTGCATGCAGTAAGGTTGATTATTTTTATCTTACAGTTGGAAAATGATAATTAAACTGAAGTTATCTCATTAAGGCACAATACATTTTTATAACTTGTTAAATAAGTATTGCGTGTCTCATACAACAGTAAAACAATTATCATTATTTGTAAAATATCTTATAATTAGAGAGTAATGAATAAATCATACACTCTTATGCATGCAGATACCGACTTAGAAATGGGTTGAAATCAATCCTACAAATTTAGTTGTAAAAATATTGTATGTAGCTTATGAAACTACTTATAAAATATACTTAAGATACTATCTTTTTATATATTTCTATTCTTTTTAGAGTTAATTTTTTAAAATGATCATAAAGGGTAAGAATTATGTTATACGATCAAAAGAATGATGTAAAAAACCAATGTGATTCATATCTTACATTCTTTTTAAATATAACAATAATATTAATATTACAAATGATAGATGTTAGATGTAAGAAAAGTTAAAAAAAAAATAATAATAATATTGTCATTTTTGGCTATTTAAAAAAACTTTTTTACCATTTTTAAACAATATTTAATATTATTAACATAATATATTTTATTATATTCTATAATGTATTTAAAATATTTGTATAATAATAGCTTGTAGTAATTATTTTTTTAAATTAGGTATGGTGAGCCTCCTCAAACACTACTGAAAGGAGCAAAGCATATTGGACAAAGCTTGATAATTTGAACTTTATGTTTATAAACAGGTTTTGTCAGAATAAAGAAAACTTAATGTTCTTACATTTACGTTGCAGTATATTTTGAACTGTATTTCACTTCATATCCATAAAGTGCTTATAATAAACTATATTACCTTCCCTCTCCATTAAATATATCTACTTTTCCTGCTTCAAAATTCTCCTTCTTTCTTGTTTTCATCTATTTTCTCAAATATATATTTTATTTACCTGAAATTTTTAAAATTGTGGTTTTGTTAAGATCTTATTCAATTTAAAAAGATGTAGTGGAATAGACATTGAGAAAGACTAATTTTGTTGGAGAATAGAAGGCTCTGAACAACTTTGAAAAAGGACAAAATATGAAACCAAATTAGAAGTCTTTGTGATTAATAAAAAAACTGCTGTATAGAATCTTTTTTTAATTATTCAACTTCTGGGATCACCATTAAGTATTGCTTCAGAGGATGAGATGAATGATTTTGTAGCATGCCTGACCAGGATTTAAATTTGGAACCTCCGGATGAAAGGCCGAGACGCTACCATTTGCACCACGGCAATTATCCAACTTGAAAACTCAAGAGACTATTGTATTTCTTTCTAAGCAACAAACAAAATACACACATCCAAATGACACTAAGCATATTTTATAACTCAACTAAACATGGTAACCCAATAGCCCAGAAATATATAACAGAACTGTATTTATTAATCTATATAATGCACATACAATGTTTCATGAAAAAAATCCAGCATTATATACCACAGAATCAGTCTTTGCAGATTGCTAAATTCAGTCAGGATACACATATAAAAATATTAATCACAAAATGCAAATTCTAAACATACAAACCACACAATTCATGATCAAATACTCAAATTTATCATGTGTATTTCACAAACATTATAAATTTGATAAAATTTAATTTTTAATTTTATAAATATGATAATAGATTAACAAATATAATGCAGGTGTTGTGCTTGAACACATGGTAGAGGGATTTTAAAAAAAATTAGAAGAGCATAATTTTCAACAGCAATACCACTGAAAGGTGTACTTCTATTTAGAAACTGAATCATATTTAAAACTTTTTTTATTGATTTTAATAAGAAGAATATCGTCTGATCTGTAAAATATAAATGATACTACACATTCAATAAAGAGATATTAACAGAAAATAATTTATATTAACCAGCAGAAAAATGTTTTTAAAAATTTACTAACAGTGGCTGGCATGTAAAGGAAAAAATCCTGAAAAGCTATAAAGGATCCTCACTTTAAACAACAAAGAAAAACAAGGATGTAGGAAATTCATTTTATATAACACACAAATGACGATACTAACAATGAAATGTTAATAAAAAAATATTACTTTTTAAATTTATTAAATTTAATCCAGTAACATACACACAATTAAGTATATAAATAATATATATATATATATATACAAAATCAAAATAGAAAATGTGATCCAGGTGAACCTGTAAATGAGATTATGACTAAAAACAGTGATAAATGGTTAAAATTAATTTGCCCTATGATAACTCTGCATAAAAGGTAAAATTAGGTATCCTTCTGTTTCAAGCTTCTTAGAGGTTGGTCTTTTAGCAAGATTTTGGTATTAAGTCTATAAATATCTTTACTGATATATCTTTACACATATATTAACTGATATGTAAATATCTCACAAATTCCATATCTGAATATTTCCTTTTCCAAAACAATCTCTTTCTTTTTCTGTTTCGTCTCCGGAATCACCCTAAGGTATTATTTACTTCAGAGAATGAAATCTATAAATGTAAATGAAATGTAGTCACATACAATCTCACATCGACCAGTCCCACATCGACCACACATCCAGTCACATCCACTCAACCACCAAAGAACATCGATATCCACAATATAGTATTCAAATCCGTATAAAAGTAACTGCCTTTACTAGGATTTGAAACTTACAACTCTCAACTTTGAAATCAACTGATTTGCAATGACAAATTCACCACAAGACCAACCTGATGGGTTTATTATTAACAACCCCAAAATGAAAACAGTTATCCACTGGTTTCCAGATAATGATTCCTGATTAGAACCTACATTGATTTACCTATGGGCTTCTCCAGAGACCAAAGACTCTGTTTTCTATCTGAGAATGATAAAAAAAGCCAAACTAAAAGGCTAATATATCTTTAGAATAAAGCCAGTCTACTCTACACCTCTTAAATCAATCATTCAATAAATCTGTAATAACCTTTTACTCTGTTGTTAACCACTAAAACTAACAGTAAAGTGTACTAAATTTAATTATGCTCTGCTCAACTTAAGTGCACTTGTGGTGGCAGCCAAGTCTTGATTACTTTTATCACATTAGCTAAGTACAGTTAGGTATTTCTATTTATCTAAAAAAAAAAGTTTAAAGATTCATGCATTTATAGGTATGGATATGTCATGGCAGTTATATAAACATATATAATTTATATTAGTATGGTATATTTATATACTGATGTAAATGATTCTTTTAAAGTAACGAAACACAAATTTTATTAGTAGTCACCGTTACAGAATAAGTGTAATAATTACTGGTGTGGCTTACTTTAATAAAATAAAAAAATATAAATATTCATTTTAAAAGAACTGTGAAAAATTAGTAAAACTTCACCAATTTATATTAAATTATAAATGAAACTGAATCAGGGAAGTGACAAAGTTAAATTTTTAAATAATACTCTTTACAGCATTTTATGCAGGATTCCTTCCTGAATTTGTTTTAATTGTATATTTGCTTGTATACATCCTTCATATAGAAGGAAAACAGTGTTATACTAAATTATGTATGTTTTTGATACCTTATACATTATTTTATTAAAACTGTTAAATATATTTCTTCTTGTTACTGACTGTTTTATATGATATTCCATAAATCTCTAGATATCAAGTGCAGTTTTACATTCTGATTAACCTTCAAATACATTAAACAAAGTTGGGAGTAGGCAATACCCTTAATTTAAATCAAATCACTCATGTTGAGCATTAATGGATACTCAACCTGAGTGTTTCATAATAATTTTCTGATTCAGGTACTATTCTTTAATGAATCTAAAACCTTGAAATTTAATCTTTGACTTTTCGCTATTATTTAATTATATCCCATTTCACACAGATGAATACTTTTTCATATAAAGTGTATATATGATTCATTTGTTCCTTTACCACTTTCTATATACCTCTCATCAACAGTTTTCCATAGTCATTTCCGTACAAGGTCTGTTCAGAAAATAAGCAAACTTAATTCTTTAATCTTTATTGTTAATTTTTACAGATTATTGGTCTTGCCCCATTCAAAGTACTCTCCTCCCCTATTCACACTTTTCCCAGCAGGGTTTCCAATTCGCAAAGCAGTCCTGTTTAGCTTTATTTGAAATGGCCTCTAAAGTACATGATGAATTTACCATAATGTCATCAATATGTAATTTTAATTACAGAAATAAGAAAAAAATTGCTAGGACCCAGGTCTGACAAGTAAGAAAGCTGAGGATGGGCAGTTATTTGATTTTTGGCACAAAACTGATGAATTGACAAAGCTGAGTATGCGACACAATGTTATGGTGAAGAACCATTAGTTGTTTCTCCACAACTCTTTTCTATTTTTTCTGGTCTTTTTGTGTATTTTTTCACACAACCATTGTAAAACGCCTTGATAGCATGCACAGTTTACTGTTTCACCTTGAGGCAAGAATTCAAATCGAAAAAACAGAGAGCATCACTTTGACATTGGATCGAAACTGATGTGCTTTCTTGGGGCGTGAAGATTCTTTGCCAATTCATTGTGAAAATTGAATTTTTGTCTCAATGTCATAACTTTAAACCCAGCTTTCGTCTCCTATTATGATCCTTTGCATGAATATTTCATCAATATCAGCTTGTTAAAGAAGTTGATGAAAAACATCCACTCTATGTTCTTACTGCTGTTCAGTCATCAAACGAGGAACAAACTTTGCTGTAACTCGATGCATGTTCAGTTTTTCAGTCATAATGTCATGGCATGATCCAACTGAGATGCTAACCTCTTCTGCATGCAAGTTCTCTGACAGTCAATTGGCGACTTGCATGCACCAGATTTGTTGATATTCTGAACATGAGTGTAATCAGTTGAAGTCAAAGGCCTTCCTAGTCGAGGGTCATCTTCAATTACTCACGACCACTTTTAAATGGTGAAAACCATTCGTAACATGCGTATGACCCAGAGGATCTTTCCGTAAGCTTGTTTCAAGAGTTGAAACATTTCTGTGAAAGTTTTCACCAGTTTCATGCAAAATTTTATGTTGTACTGTTGCTCCCGAAAATCAAACATTACAAAAATCGCTACTAACTCTTAAACATGTTACACTCAAATAACAATAAAACTAAACAAGAAATCTAAGAACATGTGGTTACAGAGGAGGTTATGTGAAACACAAAGCTGCCAACCGCACGTCACTAAATATTTCCATTAACAAATAATTTAAAATGTTCCATTATTTTCTGAACAGACCTTGAATATCAGTTTATTTGCTTCCTGAATCCAATTTGTTCTTCGTAACATTTGTTTTATATTTTCTCTTTTTTTCAGAATTTACTGAAACTATGCTATGGTTTTAGGTAACAGTAATCATGATTGTTTTCAGGAAGCTTTTTGTATAATTTCACATTTTCCCTACTAATGTTTTCTTTCTTTTTGTGATAACTTCTATCCTACTATAACTTTTTTTTAAGATTCCATAAATTTATTTTTTTCACTCTTTTAACTCTCTTCAACATTAGTTTTTGTTTTGCAACCAGTGGTATACAATTGCTAAATACACCAGCTCTTGAAAACATATATGACTTCTTTATTGCATTTCTGAACATTTTTGTCTTCCACATGTATTCTAATAAATTCAACAAGTCTTTCTTCCTTTCACATTCCAGTCCATAATTCCCCACTAATTGATGTTGTTATCCCTCTTCTACCACAGCATTCCAAACCCATTTTATATCACAATAATTTTTATCTTTTGCTTCCAAAATCTTTATTTGTACATAGATTGCTTCAACTGCATTATCCTCGCATTGACTAGTTGGTACGTAAAATACTATTAAGAGTAAACTATTCATTTCATTCCTATCCTGACAGCAATCATTGTACAATTAATAAAAATTATCCTTAATTTTCTTATTTCTTTGTTTAGGACAATTCATGAAATTTCTTCCTTTGTTATTTCCTGTGTAATTCATCACTGCTGGGAGTTATTATCCTCACCTTTTGCATTCTGTTTAACTTCACTTACTTCAGTTATGTCCACTCTATTTATTTTTATCTCTTTTTTTAAATTTTATAAGTTATCTACTTGTAGACATGTACTTATATTCCACTGGCTTAAAAAAAGGAAAAACTATTAGAACTTTTATTAATGCTTTTCTAGCAGCAGCTGATTTTAACTCATGTTGCTTCTGCTAAACATCCAAATAGGAAGTGATTTTACTTCAGAACATTAGTAAAAGAAGACAGTGATTTAATTTTTAAAATTTAAGAAACATTAAGAGATAATTAAGTGTCTTAATTTTTTATCAGTAGCTAAACCACTTCCAACTTAGCTCTCATGATCCTACATCAACATCAAGATTCTGTAAAACCAAGGTAGAGAAATTTTACATACATACTATCAAAATCTACAAATTTAATTTTTGTATAATTAAAATATTCTCTTGTACAAGTACACATCCTTTGTGTAGAATGAAAAAAGTACTACATTATTCAGTATTTTTTTGCTAACTTATGCATTTTTTTATTAAAACAGTCAATAAATATATTAGTCCAAGTTACTGACAGACCGGACTGTTTTATATGATATTCCATAAATCTATAGATATCAACTGTAGCTGTGATGGATTGGGTCCCACAGACCTAATCCAACACAGTAGTTTGTGTAGTGAGTGTACCAGAAAAATCTGTATTTGATTTTTAATGTTTCAAATAGTTAAACAATCTGTAAATTATAGGCAAAACTGGAAAAAAAATTATTCTTTTTTTAATTTAACTTTTTATTTTAAAATCGTATGGTATTTATACAATCACATACACATGGTTAAAGAATCACTGAATTATACAATTTATAATGGTGAAGTTTTGCCGAGCATTTCTTATTATCCTGTGTTTATAATATTCTGATAAATTTACAATTAATTAAATTTAGTTACCGATTAAGTATTTTTAGTAAATTAAATTTACAGTTAAAATATATTGTGGCTGTTGTATGATTATATAATTTTATTATAACATAATATTGATTTTAATAGTATTTAAATAAAATTAAATGTTATATTATATATTTTATAATGCAAATTTAAAAACCGTTTATTATTAAAATGTGTTTTATAATAAACTGTTTAGATTATTTAGTCTGTTATATGAACAATTAATTATAGATTATTTTAACTAGTTTAAACTAATGTTTTGTGAAAAAAATATTTACTTAGAGAATTAATTACGACTTATAATTGTAACTGAATTTTATTTTACTTTTATACTGAAACTGAAATACCACATAAAGGTTATGAGCTCAATAATAAATTTGGCAGTTGATCTTGTTCAGCCTTAGGCTGACAATTCCTGAGACAGAACAGTTAATTGAATTTCATGAACATGAACATTGATATTTAAATCTAATTAAAGGTAAAAGGTTATTACACTTTAAACTGGATTTGAACCAAAGTCTTGTAGTGTCACAGAAAAGCTCTCTTCAGTTGATTGATGATGATGATGATGATAGGTAAGAAATTAAAATAAATAATGTAATTTCAAAGTTTTTTATTTTACAATAAAATTCATGGTTTTTTCCAACAGAAATCATAAATATTACCATGGTAAAAACAGTGTGCAAGCTTGTAGTGCATGTGTACACATGCGCACACACACACACACACACACACAAATGGAGATGTGAAAACACATGCAATTAATTAAATTGCAATTTAGATCAGTAATATTGCTAGACAAGGCACTTCTCTAGCAATGTTCATGATTTGAAGAAATACTGCTGTCAATTGTGACTTACGACAATAATCATTTTATTTATTTTTTAGAATCTGGCATAGATTAAGGATTTTATTAACATTACAACATGTTTTTGTATTGCTTAAAAAAATAATAAAACAATCACAATTTTATTCTCTAAGAAGAGTATTTGAATTAAAATATGTTATATTTTGTTGCAAGATTATTGTATCATTTATAGTCAAAGATATTAAGTATTAAATACAAAACAACAGGTAGAAGCTATGAAATATTTTTGTTTAGCATGTAAGTAGTTTGGTTTTTCTTCTATTTTAACTTTTTTGTTAAAAATGTATCAATTCAGGCAAAATAAATTTAAAAAAAAACTAAACAAACTAAGGTTTTTTTTTATATTAAGATCTTGGTAGAAATTGTTAACAATTACACCTTTGTATGTATGCATTACATTCATATTTGGTAGAATAATTTTGTTGAAAAGGTTTTTTTTTCAATTTCATTCTGTTTAGTGTCTAATGAAAGTTGCTCATGCAAAACCAATTATGTTTTCACATGTTTAGATATCTCCATGCAATAATGGGCAAAATATGTACAGATACAAGTTTGAATAAATGAAATTCATTATTAAAACTACTAGAAAGGGAAGAAAAATTGCCAAAAATTGTTTTAAGAAAATTGCAAAAATTATCTTGTTCACACCTTATTACTTGTGCTTAACAATGATATTCATATCAAAGTGAGACAGAACTCAAAGTAACAGAAATGTACAGATAATTGTTGGGCCCAAAGGAAATTATAATTGCTATATATCTGGTAACTGAGCTTTTTTTTACCTCATTCGGAATCAGTCAAACATTGAATCTTGACTGTTTTTCATTATATCCGTCCACCACTACCCTTTCAACTTCCACAATCCTACCAAACTTTATCCTCCTTTACTTTGTCTACCACCTCTTCTTCTTTGTACTTCTATTCTCCCATTTGCTTCTCAATTCATCACTTTCAATTTTGTTGATTTTTCTTTCATTCTGTTAACAAATTATCCATTTTTATTATGCTCTTCTTACTCTGCCCATCACATTTTCTATAATTATTTGAGTCCTTCTTTGCACTTCTTTATACAACCCTGTACAACCCTACTTCCACTTCCATAGCTTGCAATTTAGTTTTTCCTATTTTTTTGTTAATTCAAACCTCCTCTGCATTGCTGATTTGCTATGAAATAAGTGTGTGTAAGACTTCCTTGTATTTATTTGGCACTTCACTACTCCATACATTTCCTTTTACCTTCTGATAACTTGCACTTTCTGTACTTTCCTTTTTATTTCTCCACCAATTCCGTTGTTTTCCGGCAGTTCACTGAACAAATATTTTAAACATTTTACTATTTCAAGAACTTCATCTTTAGATTTCCTATTTGTTCCCTCTCTTTTCTAGTTACATCAAAATCTTTCTTTTTTCTCTACTTACTTTCATATGTGTGGGTCAATCCTTTTATCCAGTTCATTAACTAATCCCTGATCTTCATTTGCAATTCCCTTTTCTCCACCTAGTTTTGCCTTCCCCCTCTTCACACATTTCATCCACTTATAAACAAAAGTGATAAAATTACACTCCCCGTCTCAAACCAAAATTTATTGCACAAATTTCAGTTTAATTGTCAATTACCTCTGATTTTTAATTTACCTAATAAACATGTCTAAGACTAGTAAACATCTAAGACTTCTATAAATTACTTCAAATAATTTTAAATACTCTGTAAAATTTGTATTAGAGAAAAGATAACCTATGATAATAGAAGAAAGTTTTATGAAAGTTTCATTAATGTCATAATTCTTTATTTCAAAAAAGGTAAAATCTAATTAGACTTTACAGATATAGAAAGGAAAAAGTAATATTTATCAGCTGTGACAAAACTTGATTACAAATTTTCATTCAGAATTTCAAAAGCAAGATAATTTCAACTCTCATCTATATGTTTGACAAGAATCATAAATTACCTTGAAAGTAGAGTGGTAGCTTTGAAAGTAACATAAATGAATAAAAAAATCAGATAATTGGAAAAAATTATTAATAAAAAAATTAGTAACATAATTTGCAATTAATTATTTTCTCCTTTAGTTAAAAATTATAGTTTTCTACTGCTTGTTATTAGTAGTAATAAAGAATTGTTATCTAGTAGTGATCCTAGAATTAATGCACGTGTAACATAATAATTATTTACTTAAAGTTTTATTTATTTATTTCCTTAGTTATCACAGTCTGATGATCTTAACTTACAAAGAAATGAGTTTTGTAGTGTGTAAAAAATTCCAAGTCTACATTGTTTAGAATTCAGGTACTGCTGATGAAAGGCCAAGTGTTGTCAGTCTATCATGGAAGTCGACACTAGATAGAATACATGAACATTATAGTAAATAAATTATATTAATTAAATTAATTATAAATTTATAAGAATATGCAGTAAAATACATAATAACAATAATTTCAATTGTTATATAAAATTTTACACTAATTACCAGTTAATGATTATTTTTTTAGACAAGCTAAAAAAATGACAACAAAATAATACACAATGAAAAAACTCCAGGAAATATAAAACTGTTAATGAAATATTTTAAGAAAAGAAGATAGAACTTACTTAATAGTGTATTAAATATTACAGACTTAAAAATTCTTAAAAAGTCTTTTATGAATGTAATTTTTTAAACAGTATTTTGTTTAAACAATGAAAAAAATCTGGTTCTGTCACTAAACTTACTTCACATTGACCAAACATAAATTCATATCATTTTTAACGTAAATAATTTACTTCGGACTAGAGTAAAACAATCTAAACTAAGTTAAATAAAATTTCAACAAAATTATACTCAAGAAAAAAATTATAGACAGAAGAAATAATTTATATCAACAATCACATTTTGTTTGACTGTGTGTAAAAATTATTTTGTTTATTACATCTACAAGTAACATCTAAGCTAACTATAATAAAATCACTTTTTTGTAACAATTGAATTATGACAATGAAGTTTTTATTTTATTTTATTTTTTTAATTGCAGAAAACGTAGTTGTGAATTAGAAAACATAAAATTAACGCACAATCTTGAGTGTTTGTATATTATTGAAATAAAAATGCATACGCATATACACATGCACACAAATTATTTTAACATTATACATCAACTGAAGTACATCTTAGAAAATTTAAAAAAAATATTTTTATGAATTAGGCTAGATTTTTTATGTTATAATTATTAAGTACTGTTAGTAGTATACAAAGTAAATGGATATCTAAAATTTTGTTAATGATTTTATTTTTATGTACTATTTTAATGATACTTTTAAAAATGCGTGGCATGCACCCATGCACTATTGTAATGAATAAAAGGACTAGATGTGATTTTGTTTAATATGCCCAAGAATTGGAGTCCAGTACAGTAGTTGTACTCTGTACAACATTTGTTCATTAGTACAGCATTTGTACTAATGTGCAAATGCATTATTGAATTAAAACATTATCATTGTACATTCCAGTGTTTTGCAGGCAGAGATATTTATCATATTTAATATAATAAAAGTATGCATTTTGTGTAGTATGCAATTAATTTAGACATTACATTTAAAAAAAAGAATTTCACAGCCAAAAGTGTGAAATTTAAAACATGTTAGATATTTTTATACTTTTTTTATAAATATTTGGAGTATATTTTTTAAAAAAGAAACGATTAGAAACAAATAAGTTTCTTGTTTGAGTAGGAGGAACAACAGTATCCTTCACCTCAAATGCTAACTGCTGTAAGATTGGCTCAGTTAGTAAGTCAGTAACAAAGGTAGACAATGAACTAATAAGAAATAGCTTATGCCAATTTAAAAAATAATAATACCATGCATACATATTCTATAAAAAAATATTGGAAAGAAAAAGTAAAATTATTATAAACAAAAAATATTTTAAGTATTTATGTAATATATAAGTATCAGTCATAGTATTTTGCAGTATATTCTGTTCAGTAAAAAAAGGCAACAGGGAACTCTCCCAAATTAGTCTGTTTCGAGTGTTTCGTATTCTGGGATAATATCATATGTCCTGTCAGGTTTGTCTGGGTGTGTTTAATATATATTCATACATGTTATATTACATATGTAGTAATTATTCTATGTTATTTTAACTATACATGAGGTAAACTGTCTATTGTGATTTTAATTTACTATGCCATAGATGAATATCATCCTAAATTTATTAAACATTGACAGTTTTTTTTTAATACTTAAGAGTTGATGAAGTAATCATCACTACAACAAAAGTGCTCAGAATAATATTTTATATGCAAGTGTGTAATATCTATATATATGTTATTTTAATACCGTAATTCAGGCATGTTTTACTGATTATTATTAATAAACCTTTAAATAAAGTAATAAAACAAAACTTACTACTGAAGAGACACCATTTTAGGTCTTGATTTTTGGTTATATTTACATAAAAAAATTTTCTATTTTTAAGCATTATTAATAGTAAAAATATTATTTCATTTAAAAATGATGATGAATTAGTAAAAAATATATTTGCATCTGATCACTGATGTGCTTGGAAGAAGTACATCCCCAGATGGTCTCATGAGTGTAGTGAATTATATGCTGAGTATCAGGAAACTTACAATGACACAACAGCTGATGACCTCTTGAGAGCAGGACTCAACTTTACGCATTCTAGTTGGAAGGCCTGGAACCTTATAAGTAAGATTGGTACAGACCCAAGGTTGTCAAATACAGTCACATGTGTGAATCCCAATGATGTTGGATCCAGACTAATGAAGATTTCAAAAACTGAAATAGACAAGGCGCACACACGAACCGGGAAAAATGAATTGTGCATAAATAGGTTCCATCTGACTACTTACGTGACTTCTGCATTGAGGAGCTTGATATAGCCTTGAATATGCTGAAGGTAAATAGAGTTGTTGGCTTTGATGGCATATATCCGGAGTTTCTTAAGGATATAAGACCTTTTTTTTTGTAGTGTGTGTGAAAATGGCATGCCTGACTGAGATTTGAACCCAGGACCTTCGATGAAAGGCCGAGATGCTACTACTCGTGCCACAGAGGTCAGCAAGGCCATCAGACCTAAAACTAGATTGTGACTCATTGAATGTTTCAATGAGCTTCTGAGAACTGGAAAATTGCTGAAGCTTTTCAAACAGGCTAAGGTATATCCTGAAACCAGGCAAAGGCAGAACTGATGCTTCTTACCATCAACCAGTATCGCTACTCAGCGTGACCTATAAGCTACTAGAAAGGCTATTCTAAATCGCATTCCAAAGATGCCATTGATCAAATCATCCCCACCAAATAGGGTGGCTTTAGGAAGCATCAAAGCTGCTGCAACCAGGTCTTAGGTCTTAACATTGACAATTGAAGTGGAGGCTGGGTTTCAGCGAGGTCTCAAATCGGTTGCAGTTTTGTTTTTGTGGATCTTATGGCAGCTTATGACACTGTGTGGAGGGAAGGATTAATGTTGAAGTTTGTTGGGGGTCATCCCGTGTCAAAGGCGGGCATTTCTAGTGAGCAAGATGCTCTCTGATAGGCACTTTAAGGTGTTCCTGAATGGACGGACTAGCAGATGAAGCACTCTGAATAATAGCCTACCTCAGAGATCACTTCTGGCCCCCCATTCTGTTTAGCCTGTATACCCATGACATGCCAGCCACGGACTTCATGAAAATCCAGTATGTGAACGATTTAGCATTGGTCTTCCAGAAAAAGGATCTTATGCACTATGGGAGTGTGCTGACAGGTAATCTGACAAAATTGAGTGATTTCTTCCATAAATGGACACTCCAGCCTAACCCAAATAATACTTAGGATACAGCATTCCATCCAAATAATAAAGAAGCCCTAAGGAAGCTACACATGACTTTTGATGGAATCAAAGTGTCCCATAATTACAATCCAAAATATCTGGGAATCATTCTGGGTCAGTCCTTAACATTCAAACAACAATGCATCAGCTTATCTAAGAAACTTGGCTCAAGAGTGAATCTACTTCGCAAGATTGCTGGAAGCAGTTGCAGTGTGGATGCCAATATTGTATGCTCTGCTGCACTCGCTCTTGTGCATTCAGCTGGTGAATATAATGCCCCTGTGTGGGAAAACAGTGCCCACACAATAAAGATTGATGTACAGCTCAATGAAGCCATGAGGGTTATCACTGGTACTGTTAGATCTACTCCCATTCAGTGGTTGCTTGTCCTAGCTAATATTGATCCAAAAGATCTGAGGAGGAAAGCAGCTAAGGTGGACTTGTTCAAGAGGATCACTTCTCATAAGAACTCTCCCTTGTACGATGCCCTACAAGATCTACTAACAACTCTATATATATATATATATATATATATTATG
Source organism: Lycorma delicatula (assembly GCF_047948215.1). Taxonomy (NCBI): domain Eukaryota; kingdom Metazoa; phylum Arthropoda; class Insecta; order Hemiptera; family Fulgoridae; genus Lycorma; species Lycorma delicatula. The sequence goes on along the minus strand of NC_134460.1, from coordinate 103,594,024 downwards.
GTTTAAAAGTACACTAAATTATCCACAATCAGATGGAAATGTCCAAATTTGACAACCAGTCCAAAGCATTCAGAGTCACTTGATGTAGAGTCCCCAGATCACCGTCAAACACTCAAAGTGGGCACTCCATAACAATATCTTCTATTGTCTGCTCCTCCGCTTTGCAGTTGTAATCAGCAGATACAGGGAAACCCCACCTTATATATATATATATATATATATATATATATATATATATATATATATATATATATATACACATATTTATTTATTTTATTAGATCAACCAAAGTAAAGAATAAATAAAGTAGGATGACACCTTATTCCACTATATATGCAGGAGAGCTTTCACAATTTACTCCCATCATCAGCCGCATTACATATTCATATATTCATCTCAAATTACATTACAAACTTCATAAAATATAATAACTTATCATTGATTTATTTAAAATTTAAAACCTTTAATCCTTTTATTTTTAGAATTTAAACTTTTATTCAGTTAAATTAAAAATTAAAACAAAATTTAAAAATTTGAAGAATTAATTAAAATCAAAAATTAAATTGTAAAAATATGAAGTCAAGGCATAAAATCAATATAAAATTAAAAGAATTGATTTTAAAAATATATATATATATATTCACACAAGGATTCCCTAAGGCCAGAGTTTACTTCACTTGCCATTCCATTCCATTCCAGTCCAGTCAGGACTCCAGCAGAGTTTGTTACCCTCATGGTTGTGAGAATAATATTGATAAATAACAGTTAAAGTATTCAGGCCTTATAGAAACCTGAAAAAGAAACTAAATTACAAAAGACAGAATAGAAGTAACTAAAGTACATAGACCTTTGACGAGGAAAACTTTGCAAATTATTTCCGTTGCCATGCTGACAGAAATTAATTAAAATTTTAATTCATTAATTGTTCTCTTCTTTAATGGATATCTTTAACTGACAATTCCAACCCCAAGAGGGGTAGGGCCTTGGTGTGTGGCTTAAACCCTTCACTGAGATAACACAAATGTATCCTGCAAATTTTAAAACAATCAGTCAGTTGGTTCTCACATGTTGTAATAACATACAGACAGACAAACAAACTTTCTACGGCTTTATATATAAAATACATAAATGCTTAAATCATATATTTCCTGTCTTGAATATTGCAGTTTACAACAATATTTTCATTTTGTAAGTTTGTTATAAGTCAATTTTTAGTTTGGTTATAATTTTCTAATACATACTATAGTATGAATTTATAAGTGAAATATTTATATTGTGTCAAATAGTATATTCTATGTTGTCATCCTGTTGTTATACTCATATTAATAAGTATAATACCAATTAATTTTTAAATTTAAGAAAATGTTCATTGTATTTATTTTAAAACTATGCTGATGTTACATTTATTTTGTTTTGCTGCAAAACATTTGCATTTAAAAACTTTGGATAAAATTATTAAAGTTCTTTTAGAAATACATAGTTCAAGTTATTTCAATCCTAACGTGAGTTTTCTTGAATACACATATTTCCTAAAGATTAATAAATGTCCTGTTTTGAGGAAAAAAATAAATGGTCATGTTAAGTATATCTCAAAATTGTCTCCATACTACCTTTCTTCAATGCGATTTTCAATTAAGTACTTGAAATGCTTGTTGAAAATTTAGTTCTTTGTTAATCACTATTACACACTAAAAATTTTTAACTCAGAAAATTAAAACATAATTTTATTTAGAAAAAAAGTCTCAGAATAAAACTTCAGGGTCATGAAAAAATAATTTACTTTTGTCAATTATTAAATTAGAATTTTTTCAGATTTTATTGATGGAAAACGCTTGCACTACTTCTTATACCTAGGGACATCATATTCATTAAGTGCACTATTATTTTCAAAAATCTTATTTTAGTGAAGTAGAATTTCTTAAAAGTAAAATATTGTACTTTACTGCATATCTTGCCTTATTTAATTAAATCTTCATGTTTTATTAAACCATATTAAAATATTATGCTGCATTGATTACAACCTGATATTGTTAAATCTTCAACTAAGTAAAACACAAAATGAAGTTTTTATTTATATCCATCAGTCACAAGCAGTATTATTTTATTTTACTTAAATGAAAGTCCTCTTTGACAATGAATAATTAAATGAAAAAAGTACATTCTTACCATGAATTATTTATGCTAACCTTTTATCCCCCTCTACTCCTCTGGGTCGATCCGACTGATAGGTGTTACGCAACCCAGAGGAGTGTAATTACTCAAATGAGCGTCCCTGCCTGCCAGCAGTATATCTGTCATGGGAGGTCGACTTGCCAGTCAGCTCTTTTGGGTTTTTTAATTTTTGTTGCCCAATCTAATGCTGTGTCTGGGCATTACAGCCAGGAACACAGCACCGGTATCAGGTCTTTTCTGTTCTTTTCATTTCTAACATTGTCCCTGGAGTCCCCAGTCAATCCTTGAAACTGACACACCTGAGCATGCCAGCCCTCATGACTGGGGCTATCCTTCCTTCCCTAATCTACCCTGCAACAGGGTATTTGTTAGTAGGTTGAAGGCTAATGTTTGCAGGCTCAGGTACACTCAATCTAACAGATCACAGAAATGTTGTTATATCCTCGCAACCAATCTTCTGATTTTCAAAATTCACATGAGGTAGGAAACATTTGTTTGTATGTTAGCAAAAATCTCAAGAACTGCTAAACTAATCGCTACCAAATTTTAACAATAGCTTCATTATGCTGTCCGAAGTGTCATACTCAATATTAAGATAAAAAATAATTATTAAAACATGTAAATAATAAATAATCTTACTTTACTGGATTTCTCATTCACATCGCTAGGTGGTGAGCAGCTAAATTCTCATGCTCCTTTCTTATGGTGAGCCGCTCCCAATTTTTTTAATTTCAACAAATTTCAAGAGTACATAAATATTAATCTTTCTAAATTAGTAGCACATTAGCGCCAAACATATGATTCAATCATTTACGATATCCATGGTGACAAAAAAAATTTTTTTTTTTTAATGCTCCTGGAGGCACTGGGAAAACCTTTTTGATAAATCCATTTCTTGCTCTTGTTCGTTCGACAGGTAGCTTTACTATCGGTGTAGTGATGTCTGCATCAGGCAGCATTGCGAAGCTGCTCACTGGTGGTAGAACTGCTCATTCAACTTTTAGATATTACCGTTAAATTATCATATGGACAAGTCAGTTTGCCCTATACATAAAAATGAAACATAAAATATATTCAATAATTATATGAAAGTTGTATGATTCAAACTATTGCTATGAAAGTGTTTGAACAATTCCACCCAAGAACTTTCAGTTGGAACATTCCCAATATTCCACTCTATTACTTTTTGTGGTGTAATGTAGTTACAATTAATAAATCCTTTATCAATCAATGCATCCATTACACTTTGAATTTCTAACTGCATATGTACTTTGGTTAAATTCACCCATTCAAATATTTCTGATTCTTCATGGAACAAAGACCACTCTAAATATTCCTTACTTATTTTATAAAACTTAACAGCTGTAGTTTTCATATATTCTTCGTCAACACCACTGCAGCCATTTTTTTCTTGCAATTTTGCCATTAAATTAAGAACGAAGTGGGGAAGAAACAGACTTTGTTCCAATGTTCCAAAACCAAATTGTCTTAAGTTGATTTATTTCCTATATGGTTTCAATTGCAGAAATACTCTGACCATTGATCTGTAACACAGCTTGAAACGTTGCAGACTGTGCATGCATAAAAAAGCCATAATTCAGATTTAGGGGTTTCAAAAAGTTCTCAGTATGTTTGGACATTTATCAATATTTAAAAGTAGTTTTTTAATGGTTTGTACAGTTTTAAAATTTTTTCAATAGCATAAGCACAAGACATCTACAGCCTAGCAATTTCATTGCAAAATTCTTTCAAAAATTCCACGTGAACACTATAAATATAAAAGTGTGAATATATTTTCACAATAATGCATTCAAAGTCTTTAGGTAGACAATCTGCAGCAGTTTTAATTGCACTGTGACTCATATGAGCTCCACATCCTATTTCTATCAATGAATTGTTGACACCTTGTCTTTTCAATGAGCCAAAATTTCAGTAAGTATTATCTCCATAAAAAGCCACAATTTTTGAAGCCAAAATTATTTTCTGTCAATTCTTTCATTAGATAATTTACAATAACATCTGATGTTTTGCTGGATTGGTCTTGAAATTCTAAAAGTTTGACTTTTAGAATTTCAAGACCAATCTAGCTTCATATGATTAAAAGAATCGAACTAAAACAGGGAATATTTTCTTGGATCTGTGGTTTGAAACATCAGTTAATACAGTAACACAGCTGCATTCGTTGAGGTGATCTTTTAATTCACTTATTACTATTGGCGATAACACATTAACAGTAGCCTCTGTTTTTGTATGACTAGATCTAAATTTCTGTTCAAAACATATTTGAATTAACTTAGAAGCACAATCGTTTGATTTTTTTCTGGACGAAAAACTGTTCGCATTATCATCACCCGGACACAATATATTTGTTGTAAATAAATCAATGTTAAAAACTAACAATAAAAAATTAATTAAAAACTAAAACCCAGTAATGTAAAAATGCATCTTAAAAGGAAAAAGCCTGTAACGTATAATGAAAGTGAAATAAAAATAAAAGTTATGTGACATTATTTACCTCAACTAAAATAATAAAATTACCATCTGCTTTACAGCAAATGACAGAAATAGCTAAAGCTACTGTAATTCAAATATTTGTATATAAACAGACGACCCTAAGAAATCGCAAGACAGTCAATAACATCATTGCATTGTTCCCCAACATATTTTGCATGTTGCCCCTAGTTTAAACTTCCGACGCAATGCCATATAACAAATACAATCCACAAGGGTGTGGTTTACTGTTAGTTGGTAGACGCAGCAAGCAGAAAGGGGTGCATCTGTTTGCGTCATCAGATATCTGTGAGGGTATGCCCTCTCCACAAATGGCAAATAATAACCTCCTCTCAATGTTATTTCTACATAAGAAGCTCCACAGTGACACAGTGTTTACTAAAGTCTATCAATTTCTGATACTCTGTGTCAATTTCATTGCAAAATTCTTTCAAAGATTGGATGAAACTGATTTTTAATAGTAGCACCCCATTCTCTTTGTGGCAAAGAGAACCTTTTCTTCAGGAGGCAGACAAGATCGGTAGAAGCAATGCGACTGGTAAATGTAGACAGAAAACAAGCCTGTTTTACTGCACTATCTGCACACTCATTGCCTGAAATTCCAATATGGCTGGGGATCTAGCAGAAGCTCACAGTTGTATTACGTTGAGGTACTTGTGAACTAACACACTGAATCTCATAGACAATAGGGTGTCTGGAGTACATGTCACTAATTGCCTGTAAGGCACTCATGGAATTTGAGTACATAAATACATGTTGAAATGTTGGGCTACTTATATTTAAGGCCTTATTAATAGCATAGAGCTCTACAACAAAAATGCTGACAATGCTGGGAAGACCAAACATGTATGTTCTGTTGTCAACCACAAAGGCACAACCAGCAGAATTAATGTTTTTAGAGCCGCCCTTATAAACTGTAGCAAAAGGATTCATGCTATTTGTAATATTATAAAATTCGTTTCCTAAGAAAAAATTTGTGTTCTTTTTATGATACTGACAAAACCCAGAGCCATAATTAATGAGAGAAGGCCACCAAGGGGGGTAATAACATGGAGCAATATTAAAACAAGGACTGGAGGTAATTATATATTTAGAGCTGAGAAAAGGTGTTGAGCTCTGATGTCTAGCAGAGGAGTAGATCTTGGTAGAGGACGAGGATCTGGTATTGGTTAAAATGCTGGTTGGGGAATACTACATTAAGGTTGGAAAAAAGGAGGCTGCGATACCTTTGACTTCAGGAATGAGATTTTTAGTAATATTTTTGCAGTACAGTGGTTTGATAATAAATCTGTTCACACTGCATCATCACATTTGGAAGTTGAGCCTATTGAACCAGTACGTTATTGGACTCTAAAAGACCAAAAACACATAATGGTTGAACAACCAAACATCATCAAAGTTTACAATGCTTATATGGGTGGTGTCGACCTGCATGGCATGTTAGTAAACTTCTATTGGATTGATATCCATGTGCGTCAATTCACCTAAATGTAATATTTTATTTTTGACGTGTGTACAGTAAATGCATAGTTGATGTACCACAGGGAGTGCATACAAAATGGTATAAAGTATCTGTCATTAGTTAATTTCAAATTAGATATAGCTAATGCTTTGCTCACAGCAGGCAAAACAAATGAAAGGAAAAGAGGAGACCATCATTTGAATAAATAAGATAATAATAAATAAGATAATGAAAATATTCCAAAAAAGAGACCAACAGCACCTCTACCAGTTCAATATACGTATTGTGGAATAGGTCACTGGCCTGAACATTCAACACAAAAATCAAGGTGTAGATTTCGTGTCTACTCTTACTCAAGGATAAAATGTTCTAAATCCAATCTGATACTTTGTTTATCAGATAAGAAAAACTGCTTCAAACAATTTCACATGTTTTTTCTAATAAAATATTAAATTCAATCATTTTATTACTCATTAATTATTTGATTTACATTTTGACTAGATTTATTTCATTGTTACTTATAATATTTTTTATTAATATAACAGTAATTTATGTAACTATTAAAAAGTAATATTACTATTATGTGTACAAGTTATTGCTTTCATATCCCATTCATACTGCCCAATGATTCCAGTTGGAATAAATTTTATTTTTGTGAAGGAAAAATACATTTTTTATTACATAGCTGTGTTATTTTAAGCCTATATTAATTAAAAAATTACGAGAAAATTTTTTTTCTGGTTGGAACATAATACTGTGAGCCACTGTGAAGTTAGGCGATAATGTGATTGCCTGCTAAACTAGAAAGAGAGAATTTGATTTGTGGCTAAATCTGACATTTTTTTTATGATTACTCCATATGCACAAGGTTACACTAATATAATAATCCTATAATGAAAACAGTTGTGATGAATATAACTCATATCCTTTCTTGTATCCTTAACATGGGTGGTTATATTCGCTTGAAAGGTAAAATCACTTTTCATATTCTGTCACAACAAAATGCATATTGTAGAATTTTAATACATTATAATTATTGAAATAAAACAAGTAAATAAATTTTTTACACAATGAATCATTATAAAAAAAGCAATGAAATACAAAAAATATAATAAATGCATTTATACCCTTTCACTATTAAACATTTTTTCTCTTAACAATGAACCTCTTAATATTAAAAAAAGTATAATTTGATCACTAAATTTTCTAACTAGGGAAATAAATTAAGCTGCTTACCCAGAAATAAAAACCAAATGTACCATGTCTATATCTAATCATTATTAATTATTTATTGTGAATTTAGGATTCTTAAAACAAGTTCTATTAGTTAAAAATTTATTGGGTTTTAATACTACTCTGGTAAGTCCATAACTTCCAGGAAGTCTTTTTTTTATTCCTCTGCCTGTTGAAATAAAAGCATATTATCATTCTTTATGAACTTAATCATGCCTGGTTAATGAATGGGTGAGGTGTTTTCTATTTCTTTCATTACATATTATGGAGTCAGCTGTGATTAACTATAATTGTAAATATACTCGTATATGCTGCTTTAAAATTAATCATTTTAACGAAGTAAAATAAAGCCAGAGATGTGACAAAAAAAGAATTAAATATTAAATAATTTGAGTGGTTTGATATTCTCCATTAATTTTTTTCTGGGCTAATCTTTTAACTTCAATATATTTATTACAGCCTACATCCTCATTTATCATTTTTATATAATCCAGTCTCTTCCTCATAGATTTTGATTGCAATACATACTTATATACCAAATTAACAGATAAAAGTTGTTAACCCTCAATTAACCCTGATACAAAAGGTACTAAAGAAATGATTATTCTAAAATCAGATTTTTTAATCCATTACAGTACAATTGTCTAAATTAAAAAAAAAAAAAAACCTATCAGATTCAACTGAATTGAACAGTATACATTATTTATGTTACTGTTAAAAATAAGAGAATAATTCATATTTCCTTACCATCATATCAAACTTGCTGCTTCAGCAAATTGTTCACTTATTCAAAAAACTACTCAACACATCTTAAACTACGTTTGAAAATCATACATGTGATTTAACATTAAAGCACTGCCAATATTTATCACACTTTAAAATATTTAAATTAATCAAATCTAAAATCAATGTTTTTTTTACGTTTTAAGTTTAACAACATTTTAAATTACTCTGTTTTAATAATCAGTTTTTGTCGATTTAATTTTTTAACAAAGTTCATAATATATAATTCTTATTCAGCTATTCATTCATTTTAATCATTAGTAATAGCTTACTTTCTGTGTAATAATTTTTATTTTATATAAATGAAGTCCTACCGATAAATATGATTTATTGTTTAAATAAATAATATGATCATATATTTGATCATGTACCGATTTATGCCAAGGCAATTATAAGATATATTTTTTTATTTGTATAGTGCATACGATGAAAATAAGAGCTTGCTTGCACGAGGCAGACAATTGCTGAAACTAGGGTGCTGCTTGGTCTTGTTTCTGTAGTTTAATCATTTTATACATATTCAAGGAATAGCTAAGTAATCTTTTTTTGCATTTTTGACTAATATTCAATACTAATGTTTACTTTTCATTTTCAACAAACTGATTTAGTTCAATTCTTGGCATGTATCAATATGAATGGTATAGTTTTTCCTTCTGTAATGTGTGGCATGTTAGTTAATATTTTGTGTGCATTAATGAATTTGTGTTTTTTGCATTTTTTGTATGTGAAATTTTTTTCTGTAATAGTAGAATTTAAATCCATTGTTAAGAATAAACAGATCTATAGTCAAGCTCATGAAATATTTAATAATGTACATGATTTTATGAAGAAAGAGGCTATAAAGTTAGGAAAATTACAAGATGACAAACATTTAATACTTACTCAAAAATATGAAAAATCGCTGCAGCTTGTGAGATTTCAAGATCTGAAGTTCAAAAAATCCAGAAATAAAAGCATGATCTTCTTAAATCTAAATCATAGTCGTGTTCATTCAGCACACAAAAAAAGTAAAAACAATGTTCAGAAGTAGTTAGTGGATTAGACAGTTTCGATCAAGACATTGTAATTAGAATAGTTAACGAATTTCACGTATAACATAATGAACTGTCTACATTTAATAAATTACAAGAAGAACTTGAAAAGAGTATTCAGTTTTAAGGTTCTAGAAGTACACTAGCAGCTATCCAGACAGAGCTAGAGTTTAAGTGGTGTAAAACTGATAATAATAGGAAAATTTAATTGAAAAAGAAAACATCTGGTGGAAGAGGATAAAATATTTAAGAAAAATGACTGATAGTGCAGAAAAGAAAATTCTCCGATTGTTTATTTGGTTGAATCATATATTCTAACGTCTCATTTAACGAGATAGTTGAATCATGGTCAGATGACAGAGGTGCAGGAGTAAGTGCCGATTAATAAAGGTGATTATTCACACTGGAGGAGAAATGGGGTTCATTCTGAACACAATGTTAATTTTTTAGGTGCCCACTTCATGAAATTGTTGTTATTGACATTGTTGTGATAGTCACTGCTTTTTGAACTTGTTTTCCATCACAACAATGTCAATAACAACAATTTCATGAAGTGGGCACCTAAAAAATTAATTCCTGGTCTTCTCCCCCAAGTCAGTGGTTGTTATTGATAATGTGCCATACCATAATTCATTTCTAGAGAAGCCTCCGAATTCAAATGAAAAAGTGCATGATTAATTGGTTGGAAAAGAATAATATTCTGTTTAATAAAGCAATATTAATACCACAATTTAATGACATAATTAAATCAACAGAAATTCAAAAATAAAGTAACATTTTGATGAACTTTAAAAAAAACACTGGTTGTGCTGTGACTTCCAAATAACTATCCCAATTTAAATCCCATCAAGACAGTATGGTCAGCTCTGAAAAGATATATTGGTAATAATAACACATTTTTAATGTCAGATATTAAAAAATTAGCTGAGGAAAAAATGAATAAGAATGATTGGAAATCATATTACAAACTTGTAAAAAAAAGTTGAAACTTCCTATAAGAAGATGTAGTCGCCAACCGACAAAATGATGGATAAATTTATCATACATCTAGACAGTGTTGGTGAAAGTGACTGTTCCAATGAAGACAGAGAAGATGGTGAATTTGCACAGGAACTGGGCATATAATGCAAATTTCAAGTGTTAATAATAATAATAATAATAGTGCAATCAAGAGTGAGAAAAACTATACAAAAAAAAGAACTGAAAATGTTAAATATTGTACAATAATCTGTATATCTACTTTAATGTAATAACAGATACAATACATTCAAGCACTAGTTAATATTTTTATAGTTTAAAAATACACCTAAATTAAAATTCTTGTTTTTGCAATCTTTATTTACTGAATTATTAATACTAATTATGTAATAATGAATTATAACTTAATAAAACATGAAAATGGTCATAAATTAACATGCATAAATAAAAGTGCAACAATTATTGTTGTTCTTCCATTAGATGGGTGTAAATGTTTTCAGATTCTGTAGTAATCAAGTCTCAACCTACTCTAACACAAGTTTTTACTTTCATTGTGTGTACTGTACAAAACTATTTTCTTGGGCTATAGTAGTACTGCTAAAAAATTAGATGTGTCCATTCCGATTCATTTACTCAGTCAGGTATTAAACTTGTTTTATAATGAAGATGACTTTCTGTTTTATGATGAGAAAATATGAAAAATTAAAAACTTCTCCAGAGTTCTGTTCTAATCTTGTTCAGGATTGACATTTTTCGTAAATATTAACAAAACTGTCTAGCAGCACTACAGGTGCTTACAAAAGTAAATGTCTGAACTTATGGAAATTATTAACATCAATGTAAAAAAAAGTATAATATTACAGAAAAAAATTCCACATCTGAAATTTGTAAAAATAAATTTTACTACATAAAGTTTAATTTGTTTTGTCTTTTATGTTTCATACATTCATATCTAAACCTAAAGTTAGACATTTTTATCCTTCTTTTAATTTTAGAACCAAGATCTGAAAGATTTATTAATGAAAAATAAGCACAAATGTTGCACAGACTAAATTTATTATTTTTTGAATTTTTATGAAATTAAATAACATTATTAAGTTTTTGAAATGATAATATGTTGTTCTACTACTATATTTAATTATAAAAACAATTATTTATAAGTCCTGTTCTCTGACATTCTCCCTCTAAGAATTTCTATCTGGCACTATGGTAATGACATTTTGATGTTCGCTTTTAATGTGACTTTAAATATCAAGTGACGTTTAATGTCACTTTTAAGGAGGTAATTTAATTTCCTCCTTTATTCCCAACAAAGTGATATCACTTTGGTTGGAATAAAGGAGGAAAAAAGTGAGGGATATTAAATGATAGATATAGCTTATTTATATTTGCGAAGATGAGATTCCCCTTTTCCAGTTCACAAATTCATGATAATCTATTTTTTATTGATATCTTTTATGTTTTTGGCTAAGTCTTGAAAGATCAAAGTAAATTAATCAAATGACATAGTTACATTCACATACATATAGTTAGTTACAGAAATGACAAATATCACTCACTCACCATGATAACTCCAGTACCATTAGTCTTACGAGTCTAAAATTTGTAAGTTGATTCATCTTGGATTCTAAATGGTCTTTAAGAAAGCTTTTTTAAAAGTTCAACCCCTAAGAGTGTTAAAAAGAGTGTTAATCTCCCTAAAGCGGACTTAATTCAAAATAAACTTAAGTCAATGGTTAAAACATGCAAACCAAACTTAATGGACAAGCATAAAAACTTGCTTATTAACATAGTAACTTTTTTTACTTTATTCACTAAGATCAGTCTAGAACCAAGTTTCCATGAAAATCTAACATATTTTTTCCATCTCTTTTGTATAAATACAAAGCTTTTTTTACCAAAATGAATAAGAAATTAATATTAAAATTTAATTTAAAATAACATATTGTAGCAAAGCAATACTAACTTATAAGAACATTAAACAATACAAAGTAAAATAAAAAAAAATTATATATAAAAGAAAAAAACGAAATAAATCAGATTGAAAAATAAAATATATTACAGTAGTTAATACTACAGTCAATGAGAAAATGTTAATTTTCATTTTGCAAACAATACTCAAATAGAGCTATAAAGATATTAAATAGCAAGGAAAAAAGTATTCGGGAAGTATATTTAGAAGCATTAAGTTAAAACTATGATGCTTGAATTCTATTAACAAGAACCTGGAGGTAAATTTCATGTGTCTGAGTACCCATGCAATGAATCAATGAGATCAACATGATGTTTTGGCCAAGACAATTGGGACCTTTGAGCATGAAATTGGGATTCTGCTTCTTCAGCTTCAGCTACCTTAAGTACTCAAAAAATGATGCAGCATGACTTCCATGTAAGTATAAAAATTGTAGCAACCTCAATAATTCAACACCCTTTGCAATTACTCATTTAATTTACATGTTAAATTAATGTACATGATAGTG